>NW_027273855.1:7305000-8698750 GCF_046630095.1 Trachinotus anak
AACCCAGTCTATACAGGAATCCAAGCTATCTCAGACACAGCTCTGTATAATGATAAGCCACTGATGGATACGATCTTATCACTCACATGATCCTATTTTGGTCAGAAGGGACATCAAATGTCACCTTTGGCTTGAGGAAATTGTGATTATTTTCTGACATTTTACTGATGAAACTATTTGTCAATTGTGTGTGTGTGTGTGTGTGTGTGTGTGTGTGTGTGTGTGCTCTCTCCTTACTACTGTGTTTTATTCCCACTAAGCTCCGCCATTGACCAGAAGACCAAGGAAAAGGTGGCCATCAAGAAGCTGTATCGGCCTTTCCAGTCCCTCATCCACACCAAACGGGCCTACAGGGAGCTCAGGCTGCTCCGCCACATACAGCATGAAAACGTAAGCGCGGCAAAAAGTGGACATGAGTAGTGTAGTGGGTGGACCCAACAACATGAAAAACATTGCAATGGTCCATCAAAAGCATCACAGTATTTGTTTGGTCTTTATCTAATCTTTAATCCTAAAATGTGTTATAATCTACAACATACTGTGACTCTATTAAATAAAGTCGCCTCATATTATATAGGAGAAGCAGACAAGCTACTGAGTGGTTCTGTTTTCGCTAAGAATCTCAGTTTTTTCTCCATTTTTCCTCCCTCTTTTTGAGAAACACTTCAATTCAAGAATAAGCAAACAGTGTTGACCATTCGACAAAAGCCCATAATGTGATCAGTGCTCCTGGACATTTACCCTCATGGTTCAGTATTTTCACTGAAAACCTCTGAGGAGCTACAAACACTCACGTAACGGTGTTTTAGTCTTTGGAGGGCACCACATTCAATGAGTTTTCTTTTGTCAACGTGATATACGTCAAGAAAACCCTGTGATCGACCTCATATCTTATGGTGTCACTTTGTGCTTGCGTGTATAGAGCTGATAGCATGAGGTCAAACAGAAAATCCAAGTACAGTGATGTCAGTCATGGTTGCACTGTGCAGAGTCGTTACCAACGCTGTACTGCACGTGAGCTTTAGAAATGCGTGCACAGATCTGTGTGTTAACGGTTATATTCTGTGCTCATGTTTTTCCTGAAAGGTGATTTGCCTCCTTGACGTCTTCACACCTGACTCCACGCTGGAGAAATTCCAAACCTTGTGAGTTGAGAGTCAGGAACCGCATTCTTCTGCGAGTTGTCGCAGCTTGTTGACACCCTGCGTGCGTGTGTTTGCAGGCATGAAAAGTTCAGCGCGTGCATAATGTGTGAAAGCAAGCTTATTCTTGTTTGTTTTGGTTGGTTTTCTGCTTCTCATTTCCCCAGCATAGCAATGAGCTCTTATCATCTACAGTGTTAAGGGCCACTTTATGTCTCTCACTGTGTCTGTTCATTTAATTTTGTTTATTTATACCTTTCTTCTCTTTTGATGTTTGTCTCTCACTCTTCTTCTTTCTCTAGTTATATGGTCATGCCATTTGTAGCCCAGGATCTGGGCCACATTATGAAGAGAAAGCGCTTAACTGATCGCATCGTCACGTACCTGTTCTACCAGCTTCTAAGAGGACTCAAGGTGAGTGTTAATGTATTAACTTACCCGATTCTTATATTGCTGGGCTTACAACATACTGTGAATACTAAGATGAATTTTAAAATCAATTTATCATGTATGCAGTAAAATGAGAAAATGCAAAGTATAAGCAATGAATAGAACTGAAGTGTTAATTTAATTGTGAGTGCTTAGTTGAGGTTGGAGTGAAAATGCTGAAAGGGTTTGAAGATTCATGTGAAGTTTAAGCACTGAGAGGAACTGAAATCAAGCAGGTGACGAATGTGTCGGGGACAAACGAAGTGTATATACTGTAAATAGCTGAAGTATCAAGTGGTATGGAAACCGTGATAGCAGTAAAAATGCCAGTTGCATGAGCATCAAAAGCGTCAAATAAAAGTTCAGTTGCATTGTTGGGCATTCAATAATTAATAAGAATTTTCAGTCAGATCTAAGTCACAAATTTGAGGACTTGGGGCTTGCTTGACCAACAGTGATAAAAGGCCCGCTCATCACGACTTTGAATTAGTATTCATGACTTGAGAGTTGACTTAGATGTGCATTTTTCTAGATATTGATAAGTTACATTTAGTTTTTGAAACATGATGATGGTGGTGATTTCTAGTGCAATGCCTACAAAGACCAGCAGAGGCCAATGCACATGGCAGCTGTGAAGGGGAGGGGCTAAATCCAAAAATACTAAAATCTGGATTGCAGGAGGAAAAGAAATCAGAACACAGTATAGTAATAGATGTATAGTAATAGCAATAACTAGAATATCAATTATAGCACCAAAGCCATAGAGACTAAACAATCCTACAAATTAAAAAAAAAAAATTAAATTCCTGGATTGATTTCCTGGATCTGGCCCTTTAACCATATCTGCACCAACATTTTTAATAGGTTCTTCCCTGGCCCCTCTGCATCCCCCCTCCACGTTTGGTGCAAATCGGTTTAGTACTTTTTGGGTAATCCTGCTGATAAACAAACGGACACAGGTGAAAACATAACCTCCTTGGCAGAGGACATAATAATGATAAGACTAATAATAATAACAGTGTAGCAGTAGCAGTGGGTGGCTGCAGTCTAGGATCCAGACTGTGTCAAAAAATGTCAAATATCAGTAAGATTTCTAAGGTGTAAGTAGCTGCTATAGTTTTTCTTTAACGTCGAAAATAAACTTTTCATGACCACTGTAGTTTAAGTGATTTAAATGTGGAAACACTTGTCTTGCTTTCACTCACAGCAGGCACTCGACGTGATTTGCTTGCTTCTCACCACAGTAACTTAGGACTTGCTTGAGACTTAAAGGTTAAGACTTGAGACTTGGACATGTGTGACTTACTCCAACCTCTAGTTTTAAATGTATCTATTTATCCAGCAATGCATGCATCAGTTTTTTTATGCTAACCTGGTCCCATGAGAGAATCCACCAGACTAAGCAGAGCTGTGCACAAATGCTTTTCCTCCGTGCATATTCTTCAACACAGAATGAGGACTCCACTGATGTCAGACTCAGGTCAGACAGGAGATATTGTCGCCCGTACGGTCAGAAGTGACTGGGAGGTATTGTGGAAGCTCCTCCTTCACGTCTTGCTCCTTTTTCACTCTTTTCCAAAAGTAGAGATGAGGCAGCCTGCAAACAGAACTTATTTGAACTACCTGTGCAGGCAGTCATAACCCTGTCTGGTAGCAACCCAGTGCTCATGATCATTAGTGAACAGGTAGGGCAGTCCAGTACCACGCTCACATCATGAACGCTACACAAAGAACAAAAAAAATAAATACTTAGAACTCAACTCACTCTTGACCTGAAAGATCCAAGTCACCATTTAAAGCAGGGCCTGGCCCTCTGACAACATGTTACTGCAAACCGACGCAGTGTGTGCTGGGGTCACAGCCTGTCAGCTCCAGGTGGACTGGACCATCTGCAAAAAGCAGAGCTGAAGTCCTGAGGCCACAAAATGGCACATTTCACCTCTACACCTGGATAAACGCTGCCTGTATATACAGTACAAAATATATTGCAAATGTAGTGCACGATTATATAGACACCTTAAGACCTGCTGCCAGGTCACACAGGAAGTACAAGGTAGGTAGAATGATGAGGTGACCTCTCATTCTTCATCTCACTCTCCCCTCCCTCCATTTAAGTCTGAATTTGCTCTGAGGGCTGGAAAACACACAAAACACAAACACAACCCTCCCAGTCAGCTGCGGGTGGAGCCAGAAGCTATAAGCACATGCATCTGCCTGCTCTGTGTATGTACAGTTCAGTGTGTGCATGTTCTCTCATTATAATCTATCTTCTCCTTCTTCACAGTATATTCATTCTGCAGGGATCATTCATCGGGTTGGTATTTGAACCTTTCTATAACACACCAGTTACTGTGGCCTTCATGTCTCACTCATAATCAGTGTGTGTTTTACACTTAAAGAAACAGTTCACCATTTTGGAAAATGCACTTTCTTGCTGTTAAATGTGAAGCTGGAGGCAGCAGGTGCTTAGCTTAGCTTAGCACGAAGATTGGAAATATGGGGAAACATCTATTGACGTGCTGAAGTCACTGTGCCTCACTATCCCGCACAAAAACCTCTGAAACAGTAATGTTTCAGTTAAATATGATCACTTTTATTTGTAGTGTAAGAGATTACATTTTGAAATTGTGTAATCACACTGAAATTGTTTCAAGGCAGCTTTGCTGGACCTTGGCTCAGTAACAAAAGTTATGAGTAAGGTAAATTATTGCTTTTTGAAGTAATTAGTGAAGAAAGGTAATGACTGGAGCAACTAGAGGGTGTGGTCGCTATAACTACTGACAGTTCGAAATGCAAGGACTTATGGTAGCGTTAATGTTCATGTTTTTATTTAATGTTTCATTAATACTGTGTTCAGGTATAATGTTATTCTTGTTTTGTTGTGGTTGTGTGAGGTAATTGTCCAGTGTTTGTGTTGCCAATGGGCTACCACAATGAGACACCTGGAGTGAGTAATGGCCTCCTCCTTGTTCAAGTAACTTGCCCTACATTGCAAACTGAATATAACGTATTAATTTGTGAGTGTTCCAGGAGCTTGTAGGCCTTGAGGCAGAGCCAGGCCAGTTGTTTCCACTCTTCAGGCTAGGCTAGGCTAACTGGGCTGCTGCCTGTAGCTTCATATTTAACATACAGTCATTAGAGTGGTATCAGTCTTCTCATCTAACTCTCACTATGTGAACAAATTAGCATGTTTCCCAAACTGTCAAATTATTGCTTTATTATTTCCTAATGTATTTACTGCTAACTATAACTATGGTAATGTGAATGTATAAGTAATGTATAGTGGAAATCTCCCATCATGTGCTATTAAAAAAACCTCATGTGGTTTGATTTTAGGATCTGAAGCCCGGTAACCTTGCTGTGAATGAGAACTGCGAATTAAAAGTAAGTTAAAAAAAAAAAAAAAAAAAGTGGAGCAGTTAAGCTGATAATCAGTTTCAGATTTATATATGAAAACATAATTTACATTAATATTTCACTTACCCTTCTATAAGTGATGCAGAACAAAAATTCTTTGACCTTTAAAAAAATCGATTGCGGAGATCACTTAACATCTCAGTGGTGAAGTTACTGTCACTGTTCTCAGATCCTGGATTTTGGTTTGGCAAGACAGACAGAGAGTGAAATGACTGGTTATGTTGTGACCCGCTGGTACAGAGCACCAGAGGTCATATTCAACTGGATGCACTACAGTCAGACAGGTAATAATATTATCCTCCTTTAATACAAATAATCATTTCATTAAAAAAAAAAAAAATCTAGCAGAATATTACAGGATGCTACGACAAAATATTACATTTTTATTATTAAAATTCTCTGTCCCTCACAGTTGACGTATGGTCAGCCGCCTGTATCCTGGCAGAGATGATTACTGGCAAGGTACTTTTCCCAGGACATGACAGTATCCTCACATATTCAGTGTGTTGTACTAAAACTGTGCATGCTCAACTCAAGCAGCAACCTCCTGGGCTGAAAAATCAAGCCAACATGGAAATACCAAAAACTGCAGTTCCTCAAATGGCCACCTGAGGTTGGCTCTATAAGCGAGTCGGTCCCTATAGACTCTCATGTTATGCCCAACCTTACAATTTTGGTTTCTATAGCTAATTTCCCCCAAGATGACAAATGTAAAGAGGTCGGATTTTTATATTACTCGTGTCTAAATTTTATTAAGGCTTAAAATTGTGCTGCTTTGAGTGGCGGGTGGGTGAGCATATGCTTGCTACAAACCAGCATGCACCAAAAACTTGGCTTCATACACACCCCACTTCTTTGCCCATTTTTGGATCAGGTGGGAGCTAAGCGCAGTCAGGCAGTGCCAAGATGGCGACGGCAGAGCAGCCCACTCTGTGCTTCAAAACCACTCCTCAGAAACCAATGGGTGACATCAAAGAGGCTATGTCTATCTTTATATACAGTCTGTGGTTCAATTACAGCAGCAAGAAACTCCCACAGTCCCTCCTCCCATGATGTTTTAAACATGGGATTTTTGAAAACAGGTGCAGACTTAAAGGAGTGCTCCACCCTTTTACATGTTAAATGTCAGTTTACTTGTCATATTCAGAATGTGAAGAAATTGTTTCATGGCCTCTGTTAGCTGTCGAGGGAGCTTTAGGAAGATTACCCGATGACGTCATTACTTTAACCTTGGTTTGGTCTTGAAGGCAGTTTTTCAACTAAAAGCCTACATTTTAAACTGGAGGTGTTCAACCATACTTGCAACTAAATGTCATGATATTTCAGCCTCTGCAGCTTCGATTCTGAGCAATCTATCTGTTGCAAGTCCCCGAGGTTTGAGGAAGCACAACACCAAATCACCAGAATGCCCCTTTAACTAGATCTTTGATTGAAATGAGTCAGTCAGACTTTATGGTCCCAAAAAATAATATTTTGCCTGCATCAAGTGTTGTGTCATTTTCAGAACTTTAGACTTGCATAGATTTAAAGGAGCTATTTGCTACGTAGCGATTGTTAGCTTTAACAGCTGTTTACTCACCAGTCTAGCAGAAATGTTGCGAGTTCAGCATCAAACTTCATTCCTTTATTTGCCAAGAGCTGTCTCCGGAGGTGGAAAGCATCAGCAATGATAACTCTTGTCTTTCTTCTATTTCTCATTTCTTTTCTTACTGAAGTTAGCATGCTAACCAGCTAGCCCTGGGCCCGTCGCACTGGCTCACCACTTTCCAAGTCGCTAGCCTCCAGTCGGCCCCGACGACAAATTATAACCTTTTGTGTTGTAAACACAACAATGGCTGAAGCTCTTGGCAAGTGACCGTCACCACCTCCCGCTCCCGGCAAGACATTACATCCGGTGGCAGAGAAAACTTACAAATAGCCCCTTTAAGCCAGGTCGTCCATGTATGTTACCGCTCTGCCATGAGATCTACATAGTGTTTGCTGTGCATTCAAAGAGATCCTTAACCAGCCTGTCCAGGTATTGATCAGCTGAAAAAGATCCTCCATGTGACAGGAACACCAGACTCCTCCCTGGTTGAGAAGATGCAGAGCAAAGATGTGAGTTTTTTCTCATCTACACGACATCATTTTCCAGCTAAAATCAGCAGTTTGCAGCCTTTATGTTTAGTGCTGAAGCCAACTCATAAATGCAGTGTATTCCCAAATATCAGTGGAAATTACTTTTATTTTTCTTGCTTTGTATCTTTGCCTGTCATGGTCTTTTCTTTGTTGTAAGCTCTTGGTTTGGAATATAAATATAACCATATTGCCTGTTTTCCAGGCGCAGTCATATGTGCAAGGTCTCCCTCCTCAAAAGAAGAAAAACTTCAAGGAAGTGTTTCCATCCATGGATGAAAATGGTGCACTCAACCTCTTCTACTTGTTAATTTCAAATTAAATATATTACGTTTAAATTGGAAAAAAATATATTAATTTCTCTACACGTCTTCAGTTTTTCTCTACAATATAGATATATTATGACTTTGTTGAACTAGATTGTTGAGAGCAATGTCACCTATATAATTTCTTACTGCTATAGAATTCCAACAAATTGGAGACGTAGTGACTCTTGGGAATCGAGTGAGTGGGGAAATTTAACTTGAAACTAGGTTTTGTGTCAAAAAGGCAGAAACCCAAGCCTCATGGCCAAGTAGTGGTTGATATGTTTCTTTGAAATATTGTGAAAGTTATGAATACTGAAATACTGTCTTGATGCTTGCAGCTGTAGACCTAATGGAGGGGATGCTGCTGCTGGATCCGGAGATGCGGCTGACAGCTAAGCAGGGACTGTCCCACCCCTTCCTGGCTGAATATCATGACCCAGAGTGCGAGCCAGACTCTGCGCCTTATGATGACTCCTTCGAGAGCCTGGAGCTCGCCATTGGCGAGTGGAAGAGTAAGTGCTGCATAGGAGAGGGTGGAGGTGGCAGGTATGCTGAGGTTGTGACTCAGAATACATCAGTGGTTCTCAAACTTTTTCACATCAAAGACCCCAAAACTGATACAAATTAGACAGGGCTCCATTTCATTCCCTCATCTGAAAAGTTTTTTTTACAGAAAATGTTTGAAACCCATGACCAAACTAGTCATACATTCTGTCATTGTGTTACTTATGGATGGAATGACAGTAAAAATAAATGACTCCCCTTTTTGCTGGGAACCCCCACCTCAAGAACCCCTTGGGGTCCCCTTGGATAACCAGTTGAATAAAAATCTAGTTTAGTTTAGTTTTGGAATCTGAAGAATACTTGGTGTGAAAGTACCAAAATGCTTATACTCTTAAAAAAAGTGTTCACTGTCCTTTTTTTTTTCATTCAATCAGGTCTTATCCACATGGAGATCATGACCTTCGACCCTGATAACCCCAGTAAGACAGCCATGTAGGACACTTTGATGTGCTGGTGCCCCCAAGTGTTTGGTTGTAATACCCATCCATGTTGTGAAGGTCAACAACACTCAGAGAAACAAATACAGAAAAACATTATAAGAATAGTTAAGATGCATTTAACTTAAGAGAAACATGACTTGGTATGATGGCCTGTACAGGACAGTAGAAAACAGGGAGTCTGAGAAGTTAAGTAATATGGTTTTATTATGTAATAGACACCAAGTTAAAGTGAATATGGAGGGGCAGGTGGACTGCGTCTCAAACTTCGTCACACTGAACACTGAACCACTTCATTATAAAATGTTGTATGTCCTCTCACTTCAAAGAGCACAAAATACAGCGACAAAATAACCTTACTTAAGGTCCACTTTCTACCACTGACACTTTTGACTCTTTACTGTCTGTGTCACATGTTCGATACATTTGGTGATAGACTTAAAGTTAAGGTGGAAGGCTATAAAAATAGTAAGAGCACCTTCTATTTTATTTTTTATTTTATTACCTACAACCGTTGGTAAAAGAAATGTGAAAATATCGGCTGAAAAACGAAAAATTAAATGACAATAAACTGAGAGAGACAAGGACATAGACTCACAAATGTGTGTGTGTGTGTGTGTGTGTGTGTGTGTGTGTGTGTGTGCGCGTCTTGACTTAATTGTGTTATAACCTTGGTTTATAATAAATATACCATGTTACATTTTATCTTTTATCTTACATGGACAGTTTTGTTTGTTTTTGTGTAACATATTCATAATATGTAAAGGACACGTAGTGCAATGTCACTTCAGGACTCAGTTGTAAAGATTTGGGAATTTATTTTTGATCATCAACATTTTTATTGTTGGTACTCCCACGCAACTTTTTTCAAATAAAGCATTGTTAAAAAAAAAAAAAAAAATTGCACGCTGTTAATTTAATGATGTTTGAATCTTGGTACAGCAGATGTAACACTGATAGCAATGAATGCTGTTAATGAACATCTACAAGTGAGTGAAACAGTCATTCCCAACCTGTGGGCTGTGTCCCACTGGTGGGCGGCGAAGGTATTGCAAGTGGGCCAATACATCATTTGCAAAACAGACAAACATTGTCACCAATGGGCCGCATCTTATGCTTGTTTGCTATCCCAGTCAGATCGCATGTTAAAAGATTACATCCATGGCAACAGCTGGAAGGTCACAATGGATAGCTGGTTAGCAACAGGAATAATTAAAAGGAAAGACAGTCAAGAGATACTGTAGATGGTGAAGCAACATGTTTCTCTTGCTTTCAGTTCAGTCCCAAATGTTCATGATCATTAAAATAAAAAGTGCTCTGAGAAAGCATTATTTCCATACAGTTATGTGGTAATGGACACCCGATATTTTTTTAGATTTTCAAGTGGGCCATGAGTGTGAAAAGGTTGAGAACCGCTGGACTAAAACTTAACACCAGACTTTTATTTATAGATTTTCATTCAGATTTTAATTGTATGCAGAATCACATCACAGGCTGTGTGACATATACATCAACAGCCTTGTTGTACAGTGAATTACAGGGCAAGGTGCAGGGGTATTACATCTGAATACAGGAGCACCTCCAGGCTGTGTGCTTTCACCTGCTATCTTTATACACAAATGAAATGCAAATTATGAACTCAACCTGTCAATTGTATGGGAATTACGCAGACAGGGAACAGGTAATCAGTCAACTTTATTTCCACTGTATTGATGAGCTTACTAAGTGGTGTGAGGACAGTGTCACCACTACGCCTGTCAGTATTTTCCACCTATTCTGATTAATGATTTGCCTGTCAAAATGATGGAAGAGTTGAAATATTTAGAAAACTTTTTTTTGACTGCGAGTTTTACAGCCAATAGAGATTACATAAAAATGAAAAAAAAAAATGCAATGCAGTTCTTGTATCTAATGAATTCCTAAGAGCATTTTAGACTTAAGTGTTTTAACTTTCAATATGTCTGCATGACATGGGTCTAAGAACAAAATCAGATTGACCAGAATTATAAACATGGCCACTGAAATGCACACAACATATTTTGTCTGACCCTGTTCATCCCCATCTCACAAAATTGCCAATACGAATAAAGACAGATAATAATAATAATAATAATAATAATAGTTTTCAGTCATGGACTACACAGCATCTGGGCAGGTGTCTCTCTGACAATACCATCAGCAAATTTAAAGAAAGGATCCCATCAGTACTTAGCCCACTGCCATGTATCAATGCAGTAGGAAACAGCTCTCTTAACTTCACAGCCACACAGGTTGATGATCTTGCTGACAGTACTGTAGCCTCACTGCGTGCAACTCTAGACACTGTGGCCCCTCTGAGGAAGAAGGTGATGAGTCAGAGAAGGCTAGCTCCATGGTACAACTCAGAAACATGAGCTTTAAAGCAAAATTCAAGGAAGCTAGAAAGAAGGTGGCGTTCTACTAACCTGGAAGAATCTCTAAAGGCTTGGAAAGACAGCCTATTGGCGTAAAAAAAAGCCTCCGTAAAGCCAGAACATCCTATTATTCATCATTGATAGAAGAAAACAAGAACAATCCCAGGTTTCTGTTCAGTACTGTAGCCAGGCTGACAGACAGCCACAGCTCTGTTGACCCATCTATACCTTTAGCCCTCAGCTGTAATGACTTTATGAGCTTCTTTACAGATAAAATTGTCTCTGTTAGAGAAAAAATTCACCATCTCCTCCCCACAGCTGGCTCAGATGTACTGTCCAGTTCAGCAGCCTCAGAGTCCACTGTAACTGGCTTATATTTTGACTGTTTCTCTCCTGTACATCTCCCTGAGCTCACTTCAACAGTTTCGTCATCTAAACCATCGACTTGTCTTCTTGACCCCGTTCCAACAAGGTTGTTCAAAGAAGTTTTTCCTTTAATTGACACCTCTATATTAAGTCTGATTAACTTATCTTTATCAACTGGTTATGTACCGCAGGCTTTTAAAGTTGCAGTACTTAAAAAGCCTACTCTTGATCCAGATGTTTTAGCCAATTATAGACCTATATCCAACCTCCCCTTTATTTCCAAAATCCTTGAGAAGGTTGTTGCAAACCAGTTATGTGATTATTTGCACAGGAACGGTTTGTTTGAAGATTTTCAGTCAGGTTTTAGAGTCCATCATAGCACAGAAACAGCTCTGGTTAAGGTTATCAATGATCTCCTCATAGCCTCAGACAATGAACTTGTCTCTGTGCTTGTCCTATAAGATCTTAGTGCTGCATTTGACAACATCGATCATAAGATTTTATTACAGAGACTAGAGCATATGGTCGGCATCAAAGGAACCACACTAAGCTGGTTTAAGTCATATCTGTCAGATAGACTCCAGTTTGCTCATGTTAATAATGACTCCTCTATCATCACAGAAGTTAGTCATGGAGTTCCACAAGGTTCTGTGCTAGGACCAATGCTCTTCAGTCTATATATGCTCCCTCTGGGAAACATTATTAGGAGGCGCCAGATGAATTTCCATTGTTATGCAGATGACACCCAGCTGTACTTATCCATGAAGCCAGGTGAGACTGACCAGGTAGCCAGGCTTCAGGTCTGTCTTAAGGACATAAAAACCTGGATGACCAGTAATTTCTTACTCTTAAATTCAGACAAAACTGAAGTTATTGTACTTGCCGTAAAACACCTCAGAGACACACTATGTGATAATATACTGACTCTGGATGACATCACCTTGGCCTCCAGTGCTACAGTCAGAAACCTTGCTGTCATTTTTGACCAGGACTTGTCCTTTACTTCACATATAAAGCAAGTCTCTAGGACAGCCTTCTTCCACCTGCGCAACATTGCAAAAATCAGACCCATTCTGTCTCTAAAGGATGCTGAAAAGCTAGTTCATGCATTTGTTACCTCAAGACTGGACAACTGTAACTCTTTATTGTCAGGATGTCCCGAAAATGCAGTAAAAAGCCTCCAATTGATTCAGAATGTGGCAGCACGAGTACTGACAGGAACTTGGAAACAGGATCACATCTCTCCTGTGTTAGCTTCTCTGCATTGGCTCCCTGTAAAATCCAGGATAGAATTTAAAATCCTCCTCCTCACCTACAAAGCCATTAATGGTCAGGCACCATCGTACCTTGGAGAGCTTATAGTTCCCTATTTTCCCAATAGGACACTTCGCTCTCTAAATGCAGGTCTACTTGTGGTTCCCAGAGTTTGTAAGAGTAGAATGGGGGGCAGAGCCTTCAGCTGTCAGGCTCCTCTCCTGTGGAACCAGCTCCCAGTGTGGTTTCGGGAGGCAGACCCCCTCTCTACCTTTAAGATCAGGATTAAAACGGTCTTGTTTAGTAAAGCTTATAGTTAGGGCTGGCTTTGGTATGTCCTGAACCATCCCTTAGTTATGCTGCTATAGAGCTAGACTGCTGGGGGATTCCCATGATTCACTGGGCACTCTCTCTCTTTTTCTGTCTCTCTCGATGACTTCATGCCATTAACTTTGTATTTTTTCTCTCCCGTAGTTTGTGCTTCTCCTCTCTCTCCCTCTCTCTGTCCTCATTCTGCAGGTCTCTCTGCCTCTGGAGCAGCAGGATCCAGATCCACCACTACTCATCTTTACTATTAACCACTGTTACCTGTCATTATTATTGATAACACCATTACCGACACAGCTGTTCCTGGTCTCTCTCTCTCTCTCTTCTCTCCTCTCTCCTCCCCCTCCCCCTCTTTCTATCTTCTCCTAAACCCAACCAGTCGAGGCAGACGGCCGCCCACCCTGAGCCCGGTTCTGTTGGAGGTTTCTTCCTGTTAAAAGGGAGTTTTTCCTCCCCCCTGTCGCCAAGCACTTGCTCGTTGTGGGAACTGTTGGGGTTTTTTCTGTAACAAAGTAAGGTCTTGACTTTACCCTGTAAAGTGCCTTGAGATAATGTATATTATGATTTGGCGCTATACAAATAAAATTGAATTGAATTGAATTGAATTGAATTATAATAATAATAATAATAATAATATTTCAGTAAATCATTAAATGGGCTCAGATGATGGAATCACCAATCACTAGAGGGCAGCACTAGATCATAGAAAAGATGAGATGGGAGGTGGCGAGTGATGGTCCTTGTTCATATGAAAGTATTTTAAACAAGGGTACAGTGAAGATATACATTATGAGAGGATAAAAGAAGGGTTAAATGAACTTGATATTATTTGCTCTAGAATTCAGTATATTCAGTTCAGTGTAATAATGTGGTCCATATCTGTCATATTAGAAATATTTTTTGTCGATGGCCTTTCAAGTAGTTTTTTTTTTTTGTTTGTTTGGTTTTTTTTTAACCATTTTTACTACTACTGAAAATATTAATAATTTTCGGCCATCAGAGGAAAGGAATGTTTTTCTTTCATAAAAATAAATATTTATTTTATCATTGCTTCTGTACTTCAATTGAACCCCTTTAGTGCATTGGATGAATGAAGCTCCACCTTATCTTTAATCTTATCTTCTATCTTCATCTTTTAGTGAGTCTGCACCCTGCAGACCTACGCAGCTCTCATCTCACATCCCGTCACCACTCCGACATCCTCCAGCGAGCTATATTGAAACAAGAGACACTGTGTGTGTTTGCATGGACATGTTGCACTCAAAATGTGTTTGCATGGACATGTTGCACTCATCTCTCATTGCTCCCATGTTTGGCAGACTTTAAAGGTACACCTCACCAACTTCCACAATTTCCACCTTTTAGTCATAGGTGTGGCACATCTATGTTATCTCAAAGGAATTTTAAATCGAAAGCAACTGGACTTGGTTATTTGTCTAGACAAATAACCAAGTCCAGTTGCTTTCGACTGGATTTGGTTATTTGTCTAGACAAAGTCCAAAGTCCAGTTGCTTTCGATTTAAAATTCCTTTGAGATACTATGACCTGGACAAATGAGAATATTCACAGGCTTATCTATGATATCCAATTTCCACCTCCAGTCGAGTCATTCTGCAGAATGTTTTGCTGAAGTGCTGAGTGATTTTGCATGTCAGAGGATTTTATCTGTCAAGCTGTGAGAAAAGATTTCAATAAAATTTTAGGCCTATGTGGCCTTTCTTTAAAATGATCAGAATTAAATGAAAATATGAATGATTTCTTAAGACGAAATATTTTGATTTTTTCGTTTCTATTGTCAGAGTAGGTTCCACAAAATGTCTTTTGTTTGTGTTATCTCCTCTTTGTGTTATCGTAACTTGTGGTCACAGGTTACAATTTCCTGCACAGATGAGCTGTGTGGCTCCGGACAAGATGTATTGCATGTTTTGCAATCCTAATTGTAGACCAGACAGTGAAAATGTCATGTAAACCAAATGATGATTGTCACTCAAGGGTTGCTTCCTGTTTTCAGTAGGTGGCGCTGTGGCTATGATGCAATATTAGTATGCAGATGTCTTTAGTGTGGGACTGTCAAACATGTCAAGTTTGGTACAGATTGGACAATATATATTTATTTGAGTTGCAACAACTTCCTGTTTAATGGCGAAACACTGAAATTGGACGAAAACTCAAATGCTTCACAATTTAACATCGCAAAGGTCTTAAGATGAGATGTCAGTCTGAGTAATTCTCTAGGAGGAGTAACTTTTTGACTTTTTATGCATCTTTAGGTCCTCAAAAAGGCGATATATTATTAAACATAATAATAATAATAACAATAATAAAGACTCCAGTTTCAATAGGATTCTCGCGCCCTGGGTGCTCTGGCCCTAAATATTCTGATGACAAGAGCATAGCCTTTCTTGGGAAAGGTAATCATGTGTCATGTTCGAAGTTAGCTGGACCCAAATGCAGACATAAGAGGTTGGTGTGAAAAAGGTCTTAAATAACACAAGGTGACCTACATACAAACTGAAACTCAGATTTAAATTGTGCTCAGAGAAACTTTTGCAGAATGGTGCACAGAGGCTTTCAGTAACTTTTTTCTTGAGTCTGATCTTTCAACTTCTGTTGCAGTTGAAAATTCCCAATATCCCTATAAACTGTTATTATTCAATTTCTGATCATTAACAAGGGCAGCACGGTGGTGCAGTGCGCTGTCGCCTCTCAGCCTGGGGCCTTTCTGTGTGGAGTGTGGATGTTCTCCCTGTGTCTGCGTGGGTTCCCTCCAGGCGCTCCAGCTTCCTCCCACAGTCCAGAGACATGCATTAGGTTAATTGGTGACTCTAAACTGACTGTAGGTGTGAATGTGAGAGTGGTTTGTGTCTATATGTCAGCCCTGTGATAGACTGGTGTCCTGTCCAGCGTGCAGATAATATTTCTGATTGTTGATTAGCCAATTATAAATCAAATTATCAAATTAAAATAGCTGGTAGCTACCACTGCAGACAGCTAGTGACAATTCTTGACAATGACTGTGGCTACGCTAGCACGAATTTCCCCAAAAAATGACAGTGCATGGCTGAAATAAGTAAAAATGATCATATAATCGTTGCCTTTTATGTAATTTATATGAAAACTAAGTCAGGAACCAGCAGGGCTGTATTTTCTTATTCAGTTTTGCTTGAGGGTGGTGTCTGTTTTAAGACTGTTCAAAACCAAAAACAAAAGGCAAAAGTGTGAGGAATGGAAACTGTGTCTGTCACTCTAGCACGACCTGCTATTGTTAGCATGCCCTGCTAACTAGCTTACAGTTAGCAGCCAAACTAGCATTGGATCAACTTCATTACTTTATATCTCATCCTCACATCCTTCTCTCTTGTAAAAGTGAAGCATACTGTTTCACCAATGTGTATTTTTCTATAGCAAGCAAACCACACAGTGGCATGCATCTAAGATTTCACTATTACATCTCTATCTACAAGACTGGATTATAAATCTAGGGTTAACTTGCTCCACCAATGTTTCTTTTTTCCGAATCTTCCACGAGTGAGGATGTTGACATTTTGCCAGAGGAAAATCATAAGAGCACTATCTCATGTATGGTGCACATTTCAGACCCTTCTACAGATGTTTCCAAACAAATCAGGCGGAAACATCAAAGGTCACCCTGAGTTTTCAACCAGCTCACAGTTTCAGCATTAGCTTGTACTAGCTAAGTATAGCTGATGAAATCTGCTAGTGACAGTTGTTATTTCAACCAACACAGCTGTGGGCTACAAACAAAAAAAAAAAATCAAAACTGATTTGCAAACTGTGCATCATAAAATTCTTTGTATAAATGTTATATTACACCAGCAATAAATTACGACAAAAAGATCTGCCAGATTGAATATGAACACAGATTTATTCAAGATGTTTTGTTGGTACAATTTCACAATAAATCTGGTTGTCCAAGTCAGCCATGACCATGTTTTTTTTTTTTATTCAGAGTGAAAATGCAAGTAAAAGGAATGATCAAAAAGAAACAATACACTGAACTGGAGAGCTCAGTTTCTCTCAAAACAGGAGAAGAAAAAGAGGATTCCTGAATATGAAAGTGTATGTGTGGCTGCTTTTGATGATGTCAAACTGCACAACAAGATGACAGATGTGTAACAGCAGAAGAGATATTAGAGAAAAAAGGAGTTACAGGTGGGACACTTATGTTGCCACCCATGTATGCTTTATAGATTCAAGACAAAGCACATCATCCTCACCTCCTTCTGTGCAAATATTTGAACTGCTGTTGTCATTTTGTGTGCAATGATTGTTGCCTTTTAAGGATTCTCTGTCATGACACTACAAGTATCCTCTTGTCTACACAACAGCACATCCAGCAACCAAAAGGCAGCCTGGCTGACTGATCAAAGGAGAGGACTGACTCATGCTTCTGCTCCTCTTTGCTTTTAAAGTGTAATAATCTCTCTGCTTCTGCTTGTATTTTGATGTAATCTCTGACTCTCTGTAGGTAAGTGGTGCTTAGGAGCAGTACACAGGAACTAAATGCTAAAGTGAGCTGCACCATTGATGGATCTGCTGGCTGTAAATGGTCAAACGGCTGCTCTGTGTCTGCAGGGCGAGAAGTGGTGGGGACAAAGACATAGAAAATGAAGATGAAAGAAGAATGGAGGTAAAGACAACTGCTGTTTTTAGTAACGGCGGGATGAGACTACGGTGCTTTTTGTGCTGATGAGGCTGCTGCCGCCGCTGCCGCCTCCTAGGCTTATGCCGCTGCCCATGCCGCCGCCGCCCATGCTCATACTGCTGACACCCATACCCATGCCGCCGCCGTAGCCGCCGCTGTAGCCGCTGCCGTAGCCACCGCCGTAGCCACTGCTGAAACCGCCGCCGCCGCCGCTCAAGCTCATGCCTCCTGAGCCGGCGCCTGTTGATGAGGAAAAGATGTTTTTAGAGGAGATGGCAGAAATCTGAATTTTGATGTTTAATGGATGGCTAAGGCTACTTATTTTCAGTTGTTATATTTTCATGAATACCATAGAGTTCAGTCAGAAATGATAAATGTAAAGACATGTTGATACATACCGAAGCTGCTGCTTGTGCTCTGTACGTGGATGGTTGCAGATCCACCACCAGAGGCAATTCTGTAGAGAGGTACATATATGAGCAATTTGAGTTGATGGTGCTGCTGCAAGCACAATGTGATGCAATGCACTCTCTTATTGTTTTAGAACATTAAGTGCCTTGTGAATCCAAAGTAGCTAAGCGTTTACCTGGACTCCTCTCCTTCCAGAAGCTTCTTGTAGGTGGCGATCTCAATGTCCAGAGCCAGCTTGACGTTCATGAGCTCCTGGTACTCACGGACCTGGCGGGCCATGTCCTGTTTGGCTCTCTGCAGGGCTTCTTCCAGGTCCTTGATGCGGGCCTTGGCGTCCTTCACAGCCAGCTCACCACGCTCCTCAGCCTCTGCGATCTGGGCCTCGAGGTTGGCACGCTGAGAGTTTGGAAATTTAGCAGAAGTGTCAAATGTGATACTTCTTCTTCAAAAAGCCTTCAGCATCTTCAGAACCTGGTTTCATCATCAACATCATTTTAAATATTTTGCACATTGTTCATAAGTCTAGAATTGAACTGGTAATGCAGGTAATAAAAGCTTTAACTGCAAGCTTACCTGCCCCTTGACTGCCTCGATCTCATTCTGGAGACGGCTGATCATGCGGTTGAGCTCAGCAATCTCACTCTTGGTGTTGCGAAGGTCATCTCCAGCCTGGCCTGCGTTGACCTGCATCTCCTGGTACTGAAGGATTCAGATTAAAAACAGATGTTATTACACAGATGTCATTGCAGGATGTGTGTTTCACAATAGACTTGTTGGTGAGATTACGTCCTCTCTGCCTACCTTCTGCTGATACCATGACTCAGCATCAGCACGGCTGCGGTTGGCGATGTCCTCATACTGAGCCTTGACTTCAGCCACAATGGCGTCCATGTCCAGGTTGCGGCTGTTGTCCATCTCCACAATGACTGAGGTGTCCTTGATCTGTCCCTGGAGTTCACGCAGTTCCTGCAGAAGTGAAATTTAAAAAAGTTAGAGAGTGTGTCTATTTCTATTATTGATGTGTGCCTACCAAAGTTAGGTAAAGTGTTAATCTAAAAATGAAAGCAGCTCTAATAGGACTTGAGGTGTGGCTCATTTTACTTACTGCCTCATAGATACTCCTGAGGAAGTTAATCTCATCCTGAAGGGCGTCAACCTTGGCCTCCAACTCAACTTTGTTCATGTAGGCGCCATCTACATCCTGTAAGTGGAGGAGAAGGAAGTAGAAAGAATTGGTGATGTGTCAGAGTGAAAGCCAGAATTCATTCAGCCGTTGTTAATGACATGGCGGAGTGGCAGGTTTTATGATTGCAGGTCTAGTCTCACCTTCTTGAGGAGCACAAACTCATTCTCCACGGTGGCGCGCTTGTTGATTTCATCTTCATATCTGACACAGACAAATGGAGGAAAAATTAGCTTTTGGATAATGACTGTGCAAAGACGTGACACACTTGGTTTCCTTCTCTGGTATGAACTCACTTGTTCTTGAAGTCCTCCACCAGTCCCTGCATGTTCTTCAGCTCTCCCTCCAGCTTGATCTTCTCATTGCCCAGCCCGTCCAGCTGTCTGCGCAGATTGGCGATGTAGGCCTCAAACATGGCATCAATGTTGGAGCGGGTGGTGGTCTGGTCCTGCAGCAGGCTCCACTTGGTCTCCAGCATTTTGTTCTGCTGCTCCAGGAATCGGACCTAAAAGGTAAAATCATTTGCCAAGTTAAGATCCTGCACAAGCACATTGATCAGATCAGAATTGTGCATCAATAGAATTATGTAATAGACTGAAGATTACCCATATCTATAGATTTGTGTGCTTGGCAATGTCTTTTTTTCCATTTTATCTTTCACAGCAATCAAATAAAAATAAAAATAAAAATAAAAATACAAAGGAAAAAGGCAAATAGGCAAAACAAATAGTCATGGATAGCCTGGGCCGTGGCATGGCCATGGGCGCCAGCATGACTGTATGAGGCAGAGGCATCAGTGCAAAAAGCTAACCACCGTAGGCCTAAATATAATCTATTCTGAGGCTACCCTCAGATGTTTGTCTTCTTTGTTTTGCTTTCCTCAGGTGTCCCATGGAGCCACACCTGTGTGTGACTACAGCCCTTGTATGCAC
Organism: Trachinotus anak; assembly: GCF_046630095.1. NCBI lineage: Eukaryota > Metazoa > Chordata > Actinopteri > Carangiformes > Carangidae > Trachinotus > Trachinotus anak. Next base: position 7,324,945 of record NW_027273855.1, read on the forward strand.
CAGTGCTGGCAGCTGCTGTATGAAAATGCCCTTCGGTGGAGGGATACTCTAGATATGATCCAATGTGAAAGCTCTCTGCACAGTGCAGTGGAACTGTACTTGCTCTAATGACAAAGTTTCATGAAAAACATGTTTCAACATCTATTCTTAGAAAACAGAGGATGCATGCAAGTCACAACTGGAGCGTTCTTTCATCCAGGTTTCAAGCCTGCAGAGGGTAGAGCCCATCCCTTCCTTTTGGGTGTGTATGTGTGTGTGTGTGTGTGTGTATGTGTAAGCTTCTTTTTTTTTTTTTTTTTCTCCAAGGCAGGCGAGGTGTACAGTGCCACACCTCAGCCTCACCCCTCCCTTTAAAGTTCTGACATTGCTGCTCCCTTGCCTCCAGGACTTTCACTGAACTTGCCAGACTCAGCCTGTAGTAACTACATGTCTGCAGCTTTTAACTGTCTCATCAGTGAGAGTGAGGATGTATTAAAGTTACACCATTTGTGTAATAACAGTATTTCATAAAAATACTGAATTAAACTGTTAAACACTCCTTACTATCCTCCTGCCACCACTACTTGTCATTAGATCATCTGTGTGAGGACAAATGAGGCGTGACATGTACACACCGCAGAAAAAGCTAACTGAGCATTTTCTCATGCAGGGTGTGGCTAATTTGTTTTTCATTTCTACCTGGGCGAAAAAGGTCCCGCATCTTCTTTACAAGGTCTTTAATTGTACATGACAGTGTAGATGGGTGAATTAAAAACTTGATTATTGTATTCTCCTTCCTCATATGGAATAAAGGACAGAAGTTTATGAAAAGGCTTTTGAGACATTAGCTTGAACCTTAACCTAAGTATTGCCCGATGCATTGCAAATAGTTAAGATCGAGTCCACTACATGCAGCACCACTGAAAGCTTGGGAGTCCTTGCTGCCATGGGAAAAGGTGATAACCTGATCCCTTCCTCCCCCTCATATTGAGAGCCACCAGTCACTGGATATGACCACTCTAGTGTTTCCTGCCTCTCGCTGCACACAGAGGCACCTGGCGAGGGGCCATTTATGGTCAAAAAGAAATTAAAGGAGCAGTGAAGCTTTCAGTTTCAGTGTAAAGGCTACAGCTGATGCACAGTGTTGCTTTGAGAGCACAGTTTGAGATGAAAATAACTGAATCAAATTCATACTAATTGTATTAGTTTTCAGTTATCTCTAGCTTCGCCCTAAGTATGCACACTATTCAGGTTTGGATCAGTTGCTGTGTAATATTTAATGAGCCCAGGTGGCCCTTCAGAGACAATATGTTGCAGCTGTTCACACTTGCACAAACCAATTAACTCTACTGTGTGCAGTGCATCCACCATGTACATATATCAACATCTATTGTTCAGCCAGATGAGTTTTGAGCTAACACATCAAAATCATTCTGAATTTAAACAGAGTTTATGACATTTCATGGTCATGATATAAGATATTTAGCATTCTTTTCGAATGGTGTGAGACATGAACTTCAGACAGAAGCTGTTTCAGTAACCAACAGAAAAGGGGTACTCACCTTGTCAATGAAGCTGGCAAAGCGGTTGTTTAGAGTCTTGATCTGCTCTTTCTCTTGGGTACGGACAGTCTGGATGTTGGGGTCGATCTCAAGATTCAGGGGGGCCAGCAGGCTCTGGTTGACTTGGACATTTGTGATTGGAGGGATTGACATTCCTCCGCCACCACTAAAACCACCGCCAAGACCACTACTGAAACCACCGCCAAAACCCTGGGCAGCACCCAGACCACCGCCAAAACCAGAGCTAACACTATAGCTGCTGTAACCACCACCACCACCACCACCACCAGCACCACCTCCAAGACCAAAACCAAGGCCAAAACTACCACCACCACCACCACTCATGCTTGATCTGAGCATTGAGCCGGACGCCATTGAAACTCGTGGACTGTAACTATAGGCAGATTGTGAGGAAAATGATCTCCCTCCTCCTCCTCCTCCTAATCGGCTGCCAGCACCAAAACCACTACTGCCTCCACTACCAAAGCTGGACCTGACAGTTTTCACGGTTTTAGATGAGTAGGATGACATGGCTGGTTTTGTTTCTTCTGAAAAGAAAGGATTCAGAGAAAAGGGAGAGCAGATAGAGAGAGAGCAGTGGAGCACACAAAGAGGAGAGTCAAGTCCCTCTAAGTATCTTCTCCCTGTCTGTGATGGATTTTTATCTGCCTCGTATTGTGGAGGAGGTCCCAGTGAGCTCCACCTCCTCTGCACCTCCCCCTCAACCCTCCTCCAATTACCTGAATCCTGGAAGGTGCATTTGCAGGCAGGTACATTGGTGTGGAGCAGCTCATCCTGTCGGACAGGTAACAGTGCCACCCTGTAAAATGATCGTGGCTCGACACACCCAGGTGTTCACAGAGGAATGGCATCAGCGCCCAGGGTGAGAGGGGATGAAAGACATGTTGGCAGAGACATCTTTACTTCATTAGCTTGGGGCCTTCTTGAGAGGTGTGTGTGGCTGGAGGAATGAGACGGTGGCGTGGGGAGGTTGGGGGTCTACCGTTTTACATTTTACTTTTCATCCTCATGCGAGATGAATGTAGTTTAAATAGGTGAAAACTGGATTTGCAAAATACATGTTTAAATGTTTGCATTTAAATACATCGTATATGTGCATTTGTACATAACACACCTGAAGACATGAAAGTTTGCATTATGCTTATATATAAACACACCACACTAAAATCTAGTTTTAAAAAAATTAGCTTTATACAAAGATTATCTGAGTTTGTTTTGAAAGCGCTGTCTGTTTGTTCTCCTTACAGATACCATTCTGCTTTAACAGAGTTTTTGTCCTTTGAGTGAACTGATCCTGAGTTGTATTATGTCATATTCCTTCAGCTATATGACAATGCCAAAAAGCAGACAAACATATGGGGCATAAAAATATTTGGTGAATGTAATCTGGGACTGTTTATGGAGTAGAGGTGACAATGAGATGGTGGATGAGGAGAGGAGGCACATTTGACCTAAAATAAATGTAGAGACAATTGTGGTTTTGATTTTGTTTCAGGTTCTCAAATAGTAACTAACAGTAAAAGTAGTTTTAGATTTAGTGGTAAAGTAAAGAGAGTAAAAGTCTTAACAACCTTCAAGAGGAAACTGGTTTTGCAGGAGGTTCCCTGCAGGCAGCAAGGTAGCTACCCTGTGCAAAGAATTAGAATCAAAGTAGAGCTCACACAGTGAAGATGTCTTAAACAAAACAGTCAGTTCAAGGAAAACACAAATCTGTCTTCAAAAAATGACATTAGTTTGAAGTTAAAAATCACTATCTAAAATTTCAAAGTGAAACAATAACTAGGTAAAGAGCTAGACTGAGAAATGACTCTTGAATTCCAGAGTTATTTGTTTAATTCCACCACCCTGTTATATATGTGTCCAGGCCTGCAGCTTGTGGGTGCTTGGGGACACTGTACATACTATCTTCAATACTCATACAATACGGTATGTGTTTTAATAGTTTGCTTTGATCCCTAAGGTTCAGTTAATGTCAGTGGCTGTACAATATTAGTATTTATTGCACTTTTTAAAAAAATGCTTCAACTTTAAAAAGGTAGTTTACCACTTGGTTCTCTCCAGATCTTGCAGAAAATCAGGAGTTAAAGGTAGACCAGATTTCTTGTTCTGACAGAATTGGAGCTGTTGGTACCTGTTGAAAACAACCCTAATATAGGTGTTGGCTTCCCAGTCTGTGCAGTAGTAGCATCGAAATGAGCTGTAGGGCACAACGGATTCACACCCCAATGAAAATACCAGTACTTCCATCTCACTGGCAGCAATCTTAGTCTAAGAACTACACTTACATACAACATACTGTATATATTGGTGGAAGATGTTTTGGAGGAGCCATGTCAGAAAATATATTTTGATGTCTGCAAGATATTTACTTTTAACATTGTTTGCAGGGGTTTACTAATAGCACGGTTTATGTATGGGTAAGGCTGGGACACTAAATTCAGTTGATTACAGCTGGGGAAAGATTGTTCCTATGAATTTTTCCACTGTGCAAGAATTACATCTACACTGTGCAGTTATCATATTAATCCATTGTAAACATATATTTCCAACAAGACACTTTATATTCTTCTATTTATCTGTTTATATTAGGCTTGTGATGAATGTGTGTGGTACTATTTCTTTTTTTTTATTGTGTTTTTAAACCTAATGCACCAATGAGGAGTAGATCCTAATTTTTCAATTCAATTCAATTTTATTTGTATAGCGCCAAATCATAATATACATTATCTCAAGGCACTTTACAGGGTAAGGTCAAGACCTTACTTTGTTACAGAGAAAAACCCAACAGTTCCCACAACGAGCAAGCGCTTGGCGACAGTACAATGATAATAAAGGCATTCTATTCTATTTTATTCTATTCTATTCTATTCTAATCGTGAACATAAACAAATGACTGAAACAACATTTGAGAAGGTTCTTAACAGTGGAGGACTTCATTAAAGGAGCTATCTGTAAGTTTTTGCTTTTGCTACATAGCCAGTGTTAGCATTAACAACTATTACCAGTCCTCACTGTAGCGTCAGCCATCATTGTATTTACAAGACAATATATTATAATACTTCCTCTAAGCAGTGCTACTTTTAAGGATAGACTGGATGTTGCAGTGACTTGGTATTGGAAAGTGATTAGACAGTCCAATTGGAGTGGGGCTACCTGGTTAGCGCGCTAACTTCACTAGGGCCAAAGAAGTGATATAAATAGGAGCTAAGTAAGAAGGTTGCTTTCCACCGCTGGAGACAGCTCTTCGTGGGTAAAAGGAATAAAGTTTGATGCTGAACTTGAAATGTTTCTTCTAGACTGGAAAGTAAACATCTGTTAATGCTAACATCAGCTATGTAGCAATAGCAAAATTTACTAATAGCTCCTTAAAGGAGCATCTTGTGCGTTGTCTTTTTCTCAGTGCATGCTTTCAAGCCTAAAGGTGGGACTAGGCCTATCCTAATACATGATAGTGACAGATGATGGCAATCTAACTATCTAAACCTCTCCTGTTCTTCAACTTTCAGTCTGGAGAGAGGCTGGCGAACACATTCAGTGCACATTCCAGGGAACTGCACTATAGCTTGCAAGAAGTGACCTGCAGACCACTGTCTTGAGGTGGACTAGACAAGCTTGACTGCAGTGGCCTTGGGTCCAGGACAACACACTAATTGGATTCAGTGTGACATGGATCAGGTGACCAGAAGCTGGGGAAAGTAAGACAAACTTGAAACGTCCCCAACCACACGCAAACATTTTAGCAGAACCTTTTGCTAGAAATGGAAATAAGTAATTTCATGGCTCCCTCATCTTATATAGAAGCCTTGACCAGCTGTAACATTAGACTGTTCTGAAAGACTTCTGCACTGTTGTATTTCATGTAAACATGTAAACAATGTGAGTAACTGTATAAAAAGTAACATTTATGCATATACAGTAACTGTCTGAGAGGCTCAATAATGTGTAAAATAGCGGCCTCACCCTGGTACATTTTTAACCTTTTCACAAAATGTCAAAGCAAAAAATTACTTTTCAGCAGATTATGTAATGAATGTGTTCACCTTTCCTTAAAGGCAGAAGCACCCACAAATCTGGAACAGGACTGTATTATCCTGATTGTATTATATGCTTGATCTTGCATGATAAGACAGGTGACATTTCAGCCATTCTCGTCAGCACATGTAGTGGAATGTTCACAAGCTCATTTTCTCTGTGAGAACCAACTTTAAGATGGGAGTTTACTCTATTGAAACTTGGCAAGTTGAGTCACTGAGACAAGAGAGAATAATTAAATAAGAATGACTTGATTCTGACGAGTAATAGTTGCTATTTAGAGGTGCCAATTGGGACAGTGTTTGTATTGTATGATCTTGTAATCTGATACCTCATTGCAGAATACACTTGACAGCAACCTCCAGTGTAGTGCCGTGTTAAAGATTTCAAATTATTTAGTTGTTTTTCTTGGCCAGGGCAAGGACACCTATTTAGTCATGGACTGAGTGCCACACCTTAGTGATCAAGTGAGGTGTGTCAAGCCCATTGAGAGACACTGACAGAGAAAGTGTCATCTCTTAATTATAAAATATAAAAAAAATAAAAAATTTTTAGTATGTATTACACTAATAATCCATTGGAAAATTTGTTCTTGTATTTCTGTAACTGGTTTGTTAAGGGTTGCACTTCTCAGTTATGAGTGCACCAGGGCTTCTTGAGAAAGCCAGAGCTCATTTTACAGTATAACATTGCATATCTTAAAGGAACCACATATTGCCAAAACAGAGGCATGGCAGGTGAATTGATGACGGTCAACCAACAATAAAACAGTGGGAAATCATGATTCTTTTGCTACTGAGAAGGCTGAAGTCCTAGGGAGATGAGATACATCAATAATCAGCTCAAATTCATATCACACATTCATATCACACTAGTAGGCCACCCTGCCAGAGTGATAGAGTAGAATTAGATCTTGCAGATACTGAGTTGAACGTTTTATTTCTTTATGCCTTGCAATGTGGTTTTTCTTTTTGAAAAAATATATTTGTATTAGCCATTATAGTTTGTGTCTGTTGATTGTACATACAGAGACTTGACTTGCATTGATGATGTTAAGAAGTAGGTGTGACCCAGTTTAACTCACAACTGACAGATCAGCTGACTGTGAATGGCTGAATAAACAGAACCTACATAAGCTTTGTGTGGACTGAGGGAACAGAGAGCCTGATGAGGCCAACTTGTCTGATGAAACATTAGTCTGATTAGACCACATTGAATCTATCAGTGTGAGGCCATTTGTTTCAAGTGGAGTCATTTTAAATTAAAAAAAAAATCCTTAATTTAAAGGAGCTATATATTAATTTTTGCAATCGCTGCATAGCCAAAGTTAGCATTAACAACTGTTTACTTACCCGTCTAGAAGAAACATTTAGAGGTTAGCATCAAAATTTAATATATGACATATATGTTCCTATACCAAGAGTATACCTATATCTTCTGAATATATGAAAATATAAGTTTTTAACATGAATATAAGATACTAATTGTAAACATATATGTATGTACAATATGTAAACATGTATACATATTTTTAAAATATCTATAACATGCTGCAACCACATATGTTAGCAGTATATAATTGATTTATACAATCAAGTTTATTAAATTAGATACATATACAAATTCTATATGCTTATATATGTTTTTATTATTCATTTATCATTAATTGTCTATTCTATCTGTCTTCCCATTCTGGGAAAGTGGTCTCAGACTTCTGGGTTCTGCTGTATATATTATCAACATTTACAATATAAGCATACACATGTTAACATACATATTTGTATGAGCTAAAAATGTCACTACAACAATCACCTGGCAGCAGAGAAAACTTACATATAGTAGCTTTAAGTCAAATCGTCCAACCAAAATTTTGCAGAAGCAAACATGATTTAGTTAATGAACCTGTGGAACTATTTCAATGTTATGTTTGTTGTAGTTAAATCAACATTGTCACAGAGCTGTTAGTCAAACAGTCAAACATGGTGTAGATGTAATCGAAACCCACAATAGCATCATCAGATAAAAAATGTGCAAAAACCCCTTCCTGGGAAACATGCACATTGGTGCATTTATGACAAGTATACCTGTACAAGAAGCTTCCTCAGATCTGAAGTGAAGATGCATTTTGGATGAGAGGTGAAACCCTTCTTAACCCTAGTCATGTCATTAATTGTTTCAATTAATACAAGTTAGCCTTGACCAAAGATTTTAATAACAAGGACCACACTGAGCACTACTCTGTTTCTTCTTGAATGAAACTGGGGCCCAGGTTCAGTAATTACAGATAGACATGACAAAGGCATATTTATTGGATCTTTTTTGGTAATATTCTTTCTGAAGAGGTAAGACTACTTTGGGATTTGTACTGAATGCTGTATAAACCTTTAATGCACACAGAAGAAGAACTAAATATGAATGAAGTCATTATGAAGAACAGTCTGAGTATATATATATATATATATATATATATATATATATATGGTGTCTATGGCCTAACCAATGCATGTAGGAATTCTGCAGTGTAGTATTTCCAAAGGAAAAGGAAAAGTTTGACGGCAGATGAATTGGTGAAAATATTCAAAATAAAGTTGACTATTGGCTTTTTTCACTGGGCATTTTTAAACTTGGCTAAATTACCTTTTTTTTGGGCTGTCCCAGTTCGCAGCAGCACATCGCTGAACTCCTGTGCTGGTACTCGTGGCTGCCCCCACTAACCAGACAAGTACACAACACAACCCCATGTCAAGTAACTCTAACTGTGATTGTAATTCTTCATCTGCAAGCTGTTTATGTGGCACCAGTAGCATTTTTCAGCTTACTGAAAATGTGCCATATGCTGAGATGAGCTGTGCTACAATTCTAGTCTTCTGCAACCACACCCAATACTACAATAGCCAGAGGGCAAACTGGTGCAGCAGAGGCAAAGCTAAACTTGAAGGTGGCAGTGGAGAACAAACACTTCAGATAATTCTTTGCTGCCTTCACTGGCAAACATAAATAGGGTGGATACGTGTGTGTGTGTGTGTGTGTATGCGTGTGTGTGTACATGATGCCAGCATCAAAGCAGTGACTGTTAATGAGATCTGGGAAAGACAGACCACACCCTGGCAACAATGCCTGCATCCTGTACAAGAGTAGACAAAAATATTGTCTTCATTGGAACAGGGCTTTAACTTTGAAGCAAAAAAATCTGCAAGCACCACACCACAAACTACCGTTACTCTCCTGTATCTTGTCTATTTCCCATCATACCCCTATTGGCTAGTTTCAGCTGGTGAATATTGTTCCTCTTGGCAGTTTTGTTTGTCTGTGTTTGGTATATTGTCATTGTGAGATTAAATCATTTTGTTTTTGAGTGATGTTAGTGATGGTGATAGTTTGTGCACAGATATTAGCTGTCTTTGGAGCTCTTTGACTTTACTCGCTGCCAAAATACCACCATGGTAGCTGGTATTCAACATAATATGACGTACTGTGCTAGCAGTGTATGTAGCTGTGATGAAGATATGGATGTATACTCTTACATTTGCAAAAATGATCTGTGTGTATGTAAATGTGTATGTGGCAGTGTGTAGTGTGCTTAGCCTGGTTCCAGACCTCCGGATCACCAACAACCACCAAATTTTGTCCATCCATCCATCTTCCTCTACTTATCTGGGGTGGCAGCTGGCTAAGCAGGATAGTCCAGATGTCCCTATCTCCAGCAATGCTTTCCAGCTTCTCCTGGGGGATGCTTCAACATATTCACTAGCTAGTCACTAACTATGCAGTTCATGGTGGAGCAAATAGTGCACAATGGGTTTCTTGAAGTTTTTTTTTTTTTTTTAACAAAAAAGTAATGCTATGTGAGCAATGAGAGTGAACAAAAACAGTAAAGTTGTATGTCAGTCAGCGGCACAGCATCCTGAAACTCGCTTTAAATAAAGCAGAGGGAAGCTGCAGATTCAGGTGAAAATTCTCTGTAGATACATCCTTTCAAGTGACTAATTTTCACATTGTTATTTGATATATAGACAAAAGTATTGCCTAAAGGGAAATTATTTTACTACAGTTCTTTGTCCTGCCAGTAGCTATTTAGATATCCTTCTGTGCCAAAGTGCTGAACAGAGCAGCACACCATTCCCCAGGCCCTGCAGCTAGCTGGTGTTCAGCGCTGTGGTACTGAGCACATTGATTCGGTGACTGGTAATCTCGAGGAAATGAAGTGTAGCAACACCACTGCATGTGAACGATGAGCAACATTTACAAAATTTTAATAGCTAAACAAGTAAGAGAGTGAATCAGATTGTGCCTTTAATTTACTTCAAATTGTAGGTGTGGAATTAAAATTAAATAATCAGCAAGAAAACTAAAACAAACAAAACAAAAACAGATTTAAAGACATTTGGATGCAAGTAAGCCCTGCCGATATGCTTTCATACTCATGAAAAGTCAGACAGGTGGGACGGCCCGGTAGTTGAGTGGTTAGGGCACGTACCATGTTGAGCGTAAGACGCTCTTAGCAGGCAGTCACCGGTTCGACTCCTGACCGGTCCGACTCTTTCCTGCATGTCATTCCCCTCTCTCTACCCCCTTTCCTGTCAGTCTCCACTAAGCTATAATAAAGGCATAAAAAGCCCCCCCCCCCCCCCCCCCCCCCCCAAAAAAAAAAGAAAAGTCAGACAGGTGTGAAAAATTGCTGGACCATTTTACAGGGTTTATATAAGTGCAACCACCTCATATGTTCCATATCATAAATCATATTACATATGTGCTGACATTGCATGGAACCTCAAACAAACACACACACACACACACACACACACACACTAAAGACGGAGATATTTATTAAACTATTCGTTTTGATTGTGCTGTGCGTGTGTGAGCGACTTTGTACCCCAGAGATCAGTTGAGGAGGGACTCATCCTCTATATACAGTAAATCTTTGCTCTCAGAGCATGAGGCAACTTGCCACAGTTCAGCTGTTATATTCAGCTGTTCAGCTGTCCTCCTGATTAGCAGCTGCATAATAAAATTGCATGCCTATAGAGCAGGCTGCCCCGGGGCCCTGCTTCACCCATGAGAGTGGATTTAAATTTACTGTGAGGGTCCACACACTGCAATACCTGGCACCGATCAGTTCAGACTGAAATGTTTCAGTATCACTAAGTAGAAGTAGTATTTGAGCATATTCTTGGATTTGCCAGAAAGTTTCATCTGTGAATCAGAGAGTTTTATTATTTTAATTCCAAGCTGTTACTATGTCACTCCCTGAAATAACTGATGGTAATTGATGTGACATCCTCAAAGGTACAGTATGCTCTCAACAGTACTTTAACTTGAGTGCTTAGTCAGCTTATACCCAGTTTGGATGAATGAGGTTGGATGGGCCTGGCAATATATTTGTTTCATTAAAAAGCACACTCACCTTTTTAAATTATGACAGTTACTTGCAACGTTTGTTGTTCGTAAGATCACGTTGGCTTTATTGCTACGCTCTCTGGCTGTCATTCACGAGAAGAAAAAGTGAAGATGATTATGCAAGAGCCTGCAAGCCAAACTGTAGTATTTAAACAGCAAAATACAAATTGCTATTACATTTACTTTTACTGTTAAAATTAGTTTATTTGAGCTACTTTAAGCATATAATAGATATTGCATTGGTAGCCTGATCATTTTGGGACTGAATCCAACCCAGTTTTAGGACCACAACCACAACAACAAATAGGACCCTTCAGCAGGGACCAGGAAATTAAACAAGGTTTTTTTTTTTTTAAATCTGTGCAGTACTTATTTCCTTCCATGTTGGAGGCAACAACAGTTGAAAAAGAGACGGAGAAAGTATAAACTGTAATCCTAGACAATTAACCACACATTTCAATCCAGGTTGAATTTCTCAATTTTCCCATATTGAAATTTTTCGTTAACTGTAAAGCTAATGAAAGCAAGAACAACCAACCCCTAACCAGAAGTCCAACCATCCAGTCAGCCAACAGCTTTGTGTCTTAAACTGGTCATTATGTTGTTAAACAAGACAAGCAAATTAAAAGAGACGCAGCATAAGAACCATATATATTTATATTTTGACTGGTGAGTAACAAGAACTTGCCGTGCAGAAATGCCACAATGTAGCCAGTGCATAGTTTGTCCTCCAGAGACCACTGACAAGTGATTTTTAGAGACTGACATGATCCACTCAGTGTGCGTCATGATTTACACTCCCACATATCAATATCTTTATGAGTCTCAAAAATCCAATATCATTCATGTTATATTTTCAGGTCATGTAACTCTGCCCTAATGAACTGCTGTCTTATTTATTTACTAGAGAATTGCAGGTGGAATGCCTGCATCATGCTGTGCATGTAAAGTGCTCTCTTGGTGACCTGTTTTTGCAGGTTGCATAAGAGATAACTGCGTGAACATTCAATAGAAGTCTGCTTTTAAAGTGATCTTGCTAGGTGTTAATGGAGTCTATTCATATTGACAAGTTGTTTATGTGTCTCTTTATCCTTCTCTTTGTTAATGTTGGCAATTAGGTCAGTTCAGTACAGAAATAAGAAATAAACTGTGTTGGCACTCTTACTGCTGAGAGTGCTTTCTTAGCCAAGGTGGGATGGACACTAATCACCTTCTCACATACGCATCACCCTGCCCCACGCCTCCCGGGGACTCTCCCTGCAGTCTGCACCTAAGACACCCAGTACCAATTATTTCTTCTTTTCCCATGGTTAATCACCACAGTGTGAATTATTATGGCAAACAAACAGCCTTTCACACTTTTGTCTGAATCAAGGACAGCTAGTCATCAACTTTTGTGACCTCAGTATGTGACTGAATGAATACTGGGTCTCCATAGGAATACTCCTCTAACATTTTGCACATTTAACTGTGTACTGATGATTGACAATGTAATTAGTATGTTGTACAGGTCAGCTTGTTGAACTTGTCAGATTGTTCTCACATGTCTGAAAGCATTCTGTGCAGATTCATGACTTGTGTTGCACAAAGAGTTTAAAGACAGATCTGATTAATAATACAGTTCTTAAAAGAGGTCTGTGCTGCTGAGACTGTGTTAAGCAAATGCAATTTGTCAAATACTAACCAAGTCAAACTAGTCCCATCCAACCATAGATGCTTTAACTCATTTCTTTTTATGGAGCTGTCATCTCAGCCCATCATCTTTCTTTTTTTTCTTTTTTTTTTTGCCATTTACCGATTGTTGCTTGCCTCTGAACACTTGTGTTTGACTGATTTATGGTCAGTTTTGATTTCTGCTTTCACCACCCCACCTCAAGGGTAGGGCTTGGTTTGTCCTGGGGCATCTAATGGGCCAGCTTTGTCAGAGAAGTATGACAACTGCCACAAGCTAAAACCACACCTCTAAGCACATCTGAAATGAGTTCATTGGATTTCTGTCTGTCTCTCCTTTTCTTCTCCAATCATAACTTGTTCCTCTCATTCCACTTCTCATACATTCCAACGGGTTGGCAAGCTTTACCTACAGGTAGAGAGCAATTAACCGCATAGCACAGGAGTCACTTTCACTGAGTGTTCTGTTATAAAATATCAAAGCTGACACTAAGGATTAGGTTTATATTGAATTGAATTATTAGACCCAATATTTTCATATGGCACTGTTGCATTAAATGGGGAATCCAACATTGTGGGGTACTCATTTTATACAATTTTATCAAATTTGGAAACTTAAATTAATGTCTGAAGTTGATAATGCATAAATGTATGAAAGACAAAAACCAGCTTCCCAAGACTGTGTTCCCTAGATTACACTCAAACACTGTTCTGCTGTGTAAACTTGCAGATTAGCACCGTGGTGGGTGATGAGGAATTGATCTATGGTGGGGATGGTTGTTGATTTAAAAAAATAAAAAACACAGGGCAGGTCTCCTCCTTCTTGTTCTTCCAAGCCATCTCAGGGACGTGAAATCCCACTCATACCTTACAGTCAACAAAGCTCATCAGCTAAAATGGTTCGCACAGCAACAAAGATGGTGCAAGCTCTGTTCTGCTGTTTTACAACCCCACAAAAACAAGAAGGACATGCTAAAAAGGAAAGCTGCAGTCCAAAATACCCTTGGCTATTTTAAAATGATGTTACATCAGCTGACAATAACATATAAAGTGAGAGAATATTCTTTTGGATGTTTGAGATATCAACTGTGACAGTGAAGCAGAGGAGCTTTCAACGTTTTGAGTGAAGTCTTTTGTAGCTTTTGTATCCATACAACCAAGTTGTTGTACTTTACTACACATCACTGGGAGTTAGATTCTGTCTTTCCTGTTTCTGATTTATGTCTCCACGCCCTTTCACACCCACACCCTCTTACCAACAAGCACCAACGCTACACGTTCAGTCTGATCTGTATTATATTTTTCCTCTTTGATTAGAAAAGCAGCTCTATAAACACTATAAATTGATGTGTGCACTAGTCACTGATATTACTGATCAGCTGAGATTTTCATTGATTTCCATCAGTCTTTGATCATCTTTTGGTTTTGTACCACTCCCTACAGTACAAAGAGCCTCTGCATAAAAACAGGCTCCGACAAGAACTGAAATTTACCAGCGACTCTTCTCAGAGCCACTTTCCTTTTTTTTTTTAACTATGAGTCAAATCTGACTTGTTCCAAACTTAGTGAGTTATGCTAGCGTCTTGCCCGAACCTGCTTTCTGCTGGCTCTGGTAAAAACAAGCCTTGCCTACAGGCGCCAATCAGAAAAGAGCACAGGCTGTTATAACTGTATTGGGTGAGTTTGATTAATACATGACAATGGAAATACTGAGCTTGTTATTGCTCTGTACCACCACACACTTAAGAAGCCCCTCAGTTCCTTTAATGCTTCTCATTGGCAGATTAATCCACCTATTGATCAATTTATTTTTACGACCATTTTTTTGGATTCAGAGTCACAGGGGGACTGGAGCTTCACCAAGCACTGACTGGAGGACAGGAAATACCCCTGTAGCAATTATTGTATTAACACAACTCATGAAGAATTCCAGTTGTTCATGCTCCCACTGATGATCCTTTAAGGTTAGGATTAAGTTTATATTAAAACTACTTTTTACAGACAAACCACAGTCCAGTGACTTTTTTCATGTATGGATGTTTACACATTTACATTTACATATACAGGCAATTTAGAGTCACCAATTAACCTATTAGTAATTAACCTGCGGGAGGAAACTCACACAGGTACGGGGAGAGAAAGGCTACACAAAAAGACCCCAGCCAGGTGCCAGAACCTTCCTGCTGCGAGGCGACAGCGCTGACTACTGCACCTGCATGCCACCCATTTGTGAGCAAAGTATAAACTACAACTAAGTCTTAAAACTACATTTTGACACAGGGCTCATCTAAAAGGCATGGCCACAAAGATAATAATGCAGGTCCTATCTTAGTCGATATTGTAGTTCTTAAACAAATTTACCATTGATAAAATTTCATACCACCAACTGACATTTGTGATAAACACTGAACCTGGGGCTGCAGGGGCCACTAGGACCACTAAGGCCCAGGTGATAATCCAACCTTGCCCAAAAATATAAAGTAGTTAGATTATCTCTGTCTCAACCAACTACAGCAAAATATTTGATTAAATTTTGATAATAATAATAATAATAATAATGAGTAATAATGTAATACTATAGTGCACACAGCAAAAACCACTTGTACCTCCAAGTAGATTTTGCTGAGTTGGATTTTGAATGCAGGACTTTTACTTCTATTAGAATATTTCTATTTACACTGGTTTCTTTTACACCATACTCTTCCATCACTGTTGTGGGCCAAACCAAAAAAATAAACATGCACATATGTCTTATTGCAATACAACAAGAGAAAGTTGAAAAGTTGCTGGACTGTTGTTGGAACAGCCAGTAAATGCATAGAATAACACCTGTAGCTACCAGTGATGACCTGGTTTCTCCTGCTTCTTGGCTGCTACCCCAGTTTCAGTGAGTGAACATGCAGATCCCCAGCACTACACTAACTACGTTACAATGCATGGGAAATAAAATTATGGTCATTTATAGTCATCGTTTGGGTGGTTACTATGAGGCCTACACCATGATTCACACCCTTACTGGCTGTTAAGGGGTTAAAAGTTGACCGGGTTAGTCCATGACTCCATCACGCCTGCTGGTGCGTGCAGATAAAGAGGACAGTCATACCTGCATGAAGTCAATGATGTTAGTGACTACAGCATGTAGTAAAATCAGACATCCCACAGGCCTGACCCTGACTGTTATTTAACTTTCAACTTGATGCCTTTACGGTGAACTGCTGTAGTAGAGTAGTTAAAGAAATAACAAGAGGTGATTTGTCTCGTTGATGGTTCTCCTTTGAAAATTAGATTAGATTATTAGATTAGATTATCAAAAGATAATAATAAATCATATTGTTGCAGAATCTGTAGGTAGGTTCCTGTTATTGTGTCCACATTAAACACTGAAAGTGTGGATACCAATATTGTGCAGGGCCACTTGTAATAAAAGTCTTGTTTGGTTCAAGGCTTTTCATTGAAAAAACTCTAAAGAGTTCTCCACCACAGCGTAGGCCCATGTGAATGAAGCCACAGAGAGGAGCTGTAGGAAGTAGTTAGATGGAAAGAAAACCAGACCAGAATCACCATTATTTTCTGATATAGTTGTACTTAATGTAACTTTATTTATGTAAACATGCTTTTGTATCTGGGTGTGGTGTCAATTATCAATGAATTCTTGTTTACAACATTGTCCTGTGGTTTCTATGTTAAATTGTTGTGCACATCTGTGCATGTCTAAAGACCAGCAGACACAGTGCATGATTCAGGCTTTGAACACAAAAGAAATAGAAAAGATGAACACCTTCCCCTCCCTTTTCATACCTCACCCCCTCTGCATGCCCATAAATGATTATGAATCAGACATTTATGGCTTTATGACAGTGTGGGTGGAGCTGCTACATAAGGTGTAGCACACACACTGAATGGCTCCTGTAAAATGTTCCATTTTAATGTGATGAATACTTCAACAGACTTTAAGGGTTTAGGAAACGCTTTCAATTATTATTATTATTATCAACAATTTCCAATGCACAACAGTGACTAGCTCCATAGTATATTGCTATAAGCTCCATTAATCAGATTTTTGTATTAGTATTGAATCATTAAAATCCAAAAAAAAACAAAAAACAAAATCTAAAAGCACCTTTAGTACAAGATGACGTCGTCCATGGAGTTGGTAAGTCTAACAACAAACAGTGCCTCCTTGTGGAAAAGCATAAAGTGGTTCCCCCCTCAGGTTACGAAGTGCTGAAAAGCTAGATATTACTGCTCCACCCTCCTGCGCATTCTTCATATTTTTTTTTAAGCCATTTGATACAATTTAGTTTGCTACTGGACTGATATGAGATCAGATTTCCTTCCTCTTCATTTGTTCATTGTTTCAACTGCGGACAAGGACTTACTCTGTAAGAAGCTGCAGGGGGACACTGACAGACAGCACATCTACCTGTCTTGTGAACCAGTCTGCAAAGTAAGCGAACACACAACACACACGACCACTATGTGCTCATAATGTCTCATTGCAGTGGCATTTCAAAAAGTTTTAGCCTGATGCAAGTGAATCAACATACACAGTTTGGAATCTCTGTTACATCCCCTGTGGCATATTTATATTTTGCAGTGAACTTGTAATGTTTTCTCTAATGCTAGTGTCACTGATTAGTGTTCACGTTATGAGTTTTCTTTGCTGCATGTTTGCAAAATAGATGCTGTTTTTTTCCACAGTGGTAGAACATTTTCTGACTTTTTTTGAGATGAACATGCTTGCCATATCTTCAAAATGTCTCATTTTCAGAGTAAAACTTTTCTGTTTCAGAATAAAACCTAATGACAATTTTACTTTCAATCTAAAAGCATGCAGGCTTTGTGTTGCTTTGTATTTTGGATGAACAACTTAGCCACCCACAATGTTCTCACTTTTTTAATATGTCCTCACTCCCAAGGTATAAAACTCAAACTGGTCCTCACAAAGATAGAAGTTCAAGTACACTCACACACACAGGGAGGGAGTGGTCGGCATCAGCTCCCAGTGCTCCTCTGTAGGGACTTATGGTGGCATGCAGGGTGACATACTCAGTTTAAGTGGTGATATATTGCCCCCTGGTGGTAAATAATTGAAACAAAGAAGAAAATTATCTCACCTGTGTCCATGTGTGTTTGAACTATTTTTCAGTAAGTGCTTATTAAACCTAAATGCTGTTTATACAGATACAGTGAAGCTACCCATCACAGCACAGCCCCATAGAGCAATCTCAATTTACCTGTTGGAGTATGACAGAGTTGCTTATAAATAATCTAGACAAATTATTACTTGGCCTTTTGCGAAGACTTCTTCCTCTCAAAACATTTTTTCTATAAATAATTACAATTTATTTGTAAATAAAATAATTAATTTTTATTTTGTGAAAAAAATAACCTCTTTTAACTCTTCTTTCCAGTAACTTGAATGATGGACCATTTCAAGCTGTCTGGCTGTATTTTATTGGCAATAAAATATTTAAGACACAAGCCACGTAATTCAGAGTCCTGTTATTTCCCACTCCATATGTGTCTTATACATACATACATATAAGACACATTAGGATATCTCTAATATATCTCCTCACATACGCAAAACATTAAATGACCAAAGTTAAGTCTGACTTTTCCTATACAAATGCCAGGGTGTTATGAAGACCATAGAAATAATGCAGATGACCTCAAAGACACAAACAAAAATTAAATGAGGCTAAGTTTACCATGGCAATACAGACATGGCACACAGTGTAATGATAATAGTGCAAACTCTGTAATGCCAAGAAATGGCCAGATAATGAAGCCAGGGCCAAGCAGTTTAATGTTGCAGGTCTGCCAAAAATAAAAAAAAATTAGATAATTATTAAAATTAGAAAATTATATAAGACTAAAATCATTGGACGTGACAAAGTATCACTATCAAATCACAGTTACTTTTGGAAAACTCAGCAGTCCAAAATACCACACTGCATCCTGCACAATGTCTTGTTTAGCAGCCCAGTTTGTTTTGTTGCCAGTTTTGGTTGAAATCCACACTGAATACAAACTTTGTTTGTTACTTAGAATAATCCTAGGATTTAAGTTTATCTATTATCTATTTATTTATTTATTCTATTATAAACCATTTTCACTACAGAAATTTTGGCACAGGGTGAGCACAGGTGTAATAACGTTAGCCACATAAATTACAGCTGAATTCAATTTAGGTACCTAGATCCAATTAACAATGAAAGTCTTGTTGAAGTCTGTTCCCCCCTCAGATAAAGTTCCCTGCCTGTTGATGCAATTGTGTTTATGTTATGATAATGATAGGTGGTGGTTAAAATAAGGGGAAACACATATTGACAGGGACAGAGTGCCAATTATACATGACAATTAGAGGGATCAACTTCTTCTTCATGATGAAAAGAAACCCAGTCTTGTTTAATGTCATGTCTGCAGTGTGTCGATGATAATGGTTCACTGTATTTTATATTGTCCATTGTGTAAAATCACCTCTGAAAAGTAACAAATAACTAAAGCTGTCAAATAAATGTAAAGGAGTAGGATGTAGAATAATTCCCTCTCAAATAGTGGAAGTATAAGTACAAGTATCTCAAAATTGCACTAAAGTACAGTACTTAGTAGGGGTGGGGGAAAAAATCGATTCACATAAGAATTGCGATTCTAATCATCCACAATTCTGAATCGATTCATAAACTTCAAAAATCGATTTTTTATTAATGTTCCTCCGTCTCTCTGCAACTCTGTGTACGGGCTTCCGTACACAGAGTTGCAGCAACTTGAAAAAAAAAAAAAAAGACGCGGCACAACTCTACTGTGAAGGGGCAGGAGCCATGGAGGAGCAACAAATTCAGCCAGTCCCATCTTTAATGAAAGAGTTTGGACTCATTTTGGGTTTTATTATCTTCCTGGGACACAGCACTTCTACATGAATCATTCAGTATGCAAGGTTTGCAAAACGAAGGTGAAGTACTTTGGAAACACTACAAATGCCCGTGCACACATCGCACGTCACCACCCAGAGTTAAAAGGAGCGACGGCGGAACAACAGCCACCTCCAGCAGCCAGCCAACGTACACTACACCAATTTGTCAACAAAGTCCCAGCCAACTCTGAACGGGCCAAAAAAATAACTAAATCCATCGCCTGTTTTATCTCGAAGGACCTGCGTCCCTACAGCGTAGTCGAGAACGCAGGTTTAACGCAGTTCAGCGTGAATAAATGTTGCCTTTTGTCTGAAGTTTGCCTTTGTGTGATTACATCATTGGAATCACTTTATTTAAAAATCACATTATCTTATACAAACTGTATTGTTCTGATGCCATAATTTGCTTTAACAGACTATGCATTGTATCAATTTTTGAATCGAGAATCGTTTTAATCGAGAATCGGTTGAATCGAGAATCAATTTTGAATCGAATCGTGACCCTAAGAGTCAGAATCGAATCGAATGAGACACCCAAAGATTTACATCCCTAGTACTTAGAGTAAATGTAATTACTTTTTACCGCCCCTACAATTACTGAGCCCTCAAGCACATAGATTTTAATATTGTTCATTTACTAAACCAGCTAAAACTCTTGAATTCTGAGTGAAAACATAGGGGGAGCCTATTGTAAAAGCTAATATCAAAAAAGTGAAATACTAATTAAACCACACACAGCCACACAAAAGACTATTAGAATGAAATAATAAACTCTATATTGATGTTAAAAGCTATCTTTACAACAGCTCATCCTCCATCGTCTCACTGCTCACTGGCCGAGCACCAGTGTTTGCTAAAATCACATGACGTTTTATATTCGTAACAAAATACCAAGCCAGCACTGGAAATGACAGGGTGCACTGTCATCTTGCTAATCTCAGTTAGCTAATGTTAGGTAGGACGATGTTAGCTTTAGCTGGCTGACATAAGTTAGCAAGTCAAGAGACACTAGCTAACACTAGCATTCACCTAGACAGTCTAATTCAGAAACTCAAGTGTATTAAGAAAGTAAAGTAAAGCAAGATAGTTAACAACTGCTACTTACATTTACCTGCAGTGTCTCAGTTTGCTTGAGAGATGCACTAGGGCAGAAACTTGAAGACGCTAGCTACTGATGAGAGTAAGTTAAGCAGATGAGACGTTCAACTAAAGGTGAAGAAATTGTATGGTCCACAACACAGGGGTGTTTAACATTGCTTGTCTACAACTAACACCAAACAATGTAGCTGCCATTTTGTCGTTAACTTGGAAACCCACCTTCTGATGGCAGCGTCCTGTAGTGATATTTTATACTGTGTGTACTGTGTATCACATGGAATCTTTAGTATGTAAAACTATGTAGTATCTTCTGTAATAGACATTTTACTGTATGTTGCTGTAGCAGGGCAAGCATAGGTGTAATTAATCAACAATAATAACGATGGCTGCATTCTGTTTATATTAGCAAGCTCCAAAGGCCTTGCACTGGCGTTGGTTTCCACTGCTGGAGGCAGCTCTTGGCGAATAGAGGAATGAAGTCTGATGCTGAACTCACAATGTTTCTTCTTCAATGGTAAGTAAACAGTTGATGTGCTAAAATAACTCCTTTAACTACTTGCCATGACTAGGTCAAAAAGGTATGTCGTTGTTGAATGTTCAACCTTGTGCAAAGGTCAACAAGTCAGCATTCTCTTAACTCTTAACAAGATAATTTGGCCAATGGCCTGTCAATCACATATCAAAGGCAATGCCCAGATGAAGCAGTGTTTTATTTCGACTTGTCTTTGTCAAGACCCAAACCCTGTGTGTTAATCCAGAAATAAAATTCAAGGAAAAAAAAAACAAGAGGAAGAATTGAGGTATCCAACCACATCTAACCGTTACTGAGATTTCTAAGCTGACAGCTTGGACACATACACAGTGGTTGTACTTTCTGTACTTTTTACTTTTAACTTTCACGTATGACACACATGCACCTTTCTGAACATACAGTGGCGTCCAGAAGTCTTTAACCACTGTCCCATTCACTTGAATGGAAAAATATATCAAGATTATACAAATATAAACAAATTGTTATTGTAACCCTCCTTTTCTAACTATGTTTCTTTCCCCTCCTTCCAATATGATATTTCTTCCACTTTCTTTGAGTAATTATTTCAAATTAAAACTAACACATTTTTCAGTAAACACATTTTTTTATTTTGTTTGGTAGCAAAAACAGCACCTCAGGACAACAGTATGATGTGGGCAGCCTCCTAAGGGGTCAAACAGTTTCAGTTACAGGACACGCATAGGGGAGTCATGCACTACCTACTGCAGCAGGCAATTTTAAGACATTAGTTGACCAACAACACTGAAGCACTGTTTCAGTACATTCACATTCCTTTGACACCACTGTCCATTTGATGCAACACAGTTTTGAAGGTAACAGTTCTTCGTGTATGGAATAACTGTTGCATAGATTTCAAGGAAGTGTTTTTTTCATAGTTGCAATTTGCCCATTTTTTAAAAAAAAATCTCACTTTCTAAGACAAAACATTTTAGTACAGACAGTTAGACATCAGACATCAGATCATAAATTCTTTGGTCCCTTTCAGATCTTTGGTAGTGTTCATTTACTGTTTCATGAAAAACATGTCTAGGCTGTATTGGAGAGTGGCCGGCAAGCTTTTTACTTCAGGCTTGTTTATTACGATAATTTGGGCAGGGGGGTGAACTGTGAGTATAAAACTACCAGAGAGGCACAGGAGATCATAGCAGACAGGTAGCTACACCTCTAAACTAGACAGCTCAATCCTCAATGACTTCAGAGGACTCGGACACCACTCTGCCGTCCTTGGTCTCGATCATTTTGATAACGACATTCTTCTTGGTCTGGGTGGTGCTGTATCCGCCAGCGCTGCCGCCACTGAAGCCGCCCAAGCTGCCGCCATATCCACTGCTATAACCACTGGAGTAGCCGCTGGAGTAGCTGCTCTTCATGCTGTCCATGGGGAAACCGCTGTAGCTTGCTGTTGAGAGAAGGGAAGTTGCAGAAAACTTTAAAACGTGTGGAATCTGTTGAAACTGGACAAGATCCAAACACAATCCAAACAATGGAAGCTAGGTCTACAAAGCTGACTTACTGCTCTGTTGGGAGATGTTGATAGCCTTGATGCCGTTTGCCAGCCTGTCCTCTTCTCCCTCCAGCAGTTTCCTGTATGTTGCGATCTCAATGTCCAGAGCCAGCTTGACGTTCATCAGGTCCTGGTATTCTCTGATCTGGCGGGCCATGTCCTGTTTGGCTCTCTGCAGGGCATCTTCCAGGTCCTTGATGCGGGCCTTGGCGTCCTTCACAGCCAGCTCACCACGCTCCTCAGCCTCAGCGATCTGGGCCTCCAGGTTGGCACGCTGGGAATTTTTTTTAACAAAAATTAGACTTTCTTTTCTCTCCTGATTGTAGAGTTACCGTGTTTAATAGAAGACAACAATATAAACTGTAATATGATGACTCTTTCCTTCATACCTGTCCCTTGACAGCGTCAATCTCCGATGTCAGTCTCTGGATCATGCGGTTCAGGTCTGCGATCTCTGTCCTGGTAGCCCTCAGGTCATCCCCATATCTGTTGGCGGATGTCTGCATCTCCTCATACTACATGAATATCAGCAAAACAAGATATTACAAACTTGAAATCTTCTTGATGAACACATCCTGCACTGACTCATGAACTGATGAATGTAAGGTCAAAATAAGAGTCATTCATCACCTTGCTCTTGTACCATGTCTCTGCTTCGGCACGGGTGCGGTTGGCGATGTCCTCATACTGAGCCTTGACTTCAGCTACAATGGCATCCATGTCCAGGTTGCGGCTGTTGTCCATCTCCACAATGACTGAAGTGTCCTTGATCTGGCTCTGGAGCTCACGCAGTTCCTGATAAGTAAAGAAAAGACAGACAGAAAAAGAGAGAGATTAGTCCAACTCACATCAAGTATGGTGCAAAAAGTGAGTCAAGATGTTAAACAGATGTTGAACTATTCCAAGATGATACCACAAACATCGTAAGCATGCCATGACTGGATAGATAAATCACAAATAATGCTGATGAAAGCAGGAAGCAGTTTGGAGGTTGGGAGTTTTACTGCCTGGAGGGAAAGTAAGAAACAAACAACAGCATCCAGCAGATTTTGTGCCGTACCTCCTCATAGATCGACCTGAGGAAGTTGATCTCATCTGTCAGACTCTCAAGCTTGGCCTCCAGCTCAACCTTATTCATGTAGGCTTCATCGACATCCTGGTACCAAGAAAAGTGTTTGTTAGAACTTATTTACATCTTCAGTAACAAAAAAGTATTAAATGGCTGAAAAAAATGCAATAAGGGTGTCAGATCTGTAGTTGAGAGAATCAGGCTGACCTTCTTGATGAGGACAAAGTCATTCTCACACTCTGTGCGCTTGTTGATTTCATCTTCATACCTGAGAGGGAAAAATCAGATTTTGAATATTCAGTAAAATCACATCTCATGCTCCTGTTCAGTTCTGAGAGTTCATACACTGATGTAACACTAGGAGGCACAAGTAGTCCATCCCTAACTCTTGAACTCCTTTGGGGCATTTGTCTAACACTGTCTGTTGACTAAGGGGCCAGCCTGAGAGGTGTTACTGATATTTCTCCCTCGGGGGCTCCTCAGCTCATTCGCTCCATTTATCAGTGGACAACTCATAAATATGTGTGCTATTGTTGTACCACTCTTGTACCTGTTTGTGTTAGAAACATTGGTGCTTTTGATTTCTTATCTTTTCTTGTAAAGCTATAGACAGAGCTCCTGAAAGCCAACTCTGTAAAATGAGTTTTACCTCCTGACGTATGTAATGTATTGGGTGTTCAGAACATGTTTTCTCAGTGCTGTAATTCCCTGGAGTTTGAGTGATGCAAGACAAGGGACAGATGTAGGGAGTAGCCCACAAAAAGATTAACTCAATGTACTGTACTCTCAGGCTTGTCTTGAAGCACAAATCTGACCTGAACTGCGGTACATTGGTCCAGATGTAAAAAAAAAAAAAAAAAAAAAGTCCAATTATATTTTATTTATGAATGACATTCCAGTGCAATCTAAATGAAAAATATGAATCCTAGATCATTCATATGCTTCTTTATGGGACATAAAAGGCCTGATGCTACATTAAACAGTTCATTTTTAGCCCCCATTGCCCCCTCCACACTCACTTGTTCTTGAAGTCCTCCACCAGGCCCTGCATGTTGTGCAGGTCGGCCTCCAGCTTCATCTTGTCGTTGCCCAGGCTGTCCAGCTGTCTGCGCAGATTGGCGATGTAGGCCTCAAACATGGCGTCGATGTTGGAGCGGGTGGTGGTCTGTCCCTGCAGCAGGTTCCATTTGGTCTCCAGCATTTTGTTCTGCTGCTCCAGGAAGCGAACCTGATGGCCGGAGAAAGAAGGTATGTTTAAATAAATGGAGGAATGGAGGTAAGAAACCACTCAAAAAGCCCACACAATGATACAGTGACTTACATCCTTGTAAACTGTTACAGAGGTGCAGACTTATTCAAAGTCATCCGTTGCAAATTATCCTGAAATTCCCATTAAAAATGTGATGTAACTGCAACCTGCTCTACCACCATATAACAACATCACATTAGGTCTAACATCCAAACAATCAGTTGCAGGATTAACCTTGCCCCGCCTCCTATTTATTCACCATCTACAGTCTTTGTTGTTCTTATTTATATTTAGTGACCTGTAAGCTGTTGTTGTCTGCATTTCCAGACTGACCATGCTTTTCCAAAGGAAAGCCTGCATGACGTATGTGCATCCTGACAGGACGCAGAGGGGAGGGAGAACAAGACTAGGTTGGAAAAAGCCAATGATGGGGTAATAGAGCTAGTTAACCCTTCTCCTTCCATATCTTCCTGTTTTTGTACAGCGAGGTTCCTGGCCAGAGATGACAAGTACAGGGAGAGAAGGGGTGGGGGGATGGGGTGAAGCCAAGTTACATCCGCAGGCAGATGCAGAAGAGTAAATATTTAACTGTGTTATAGGTGTGAAGAGAAGAGAGCAGAGAGTGAGCGGGAGGTGGAGCTGGGAAAGTGAAGGCCTTTAGCAACAGCTGAAGAGAGGGGGAGGGGTGATGTGAAGGTAAAACATGAACAGGTGGGGAGTTTGCATATTTGTGAACAGTAAAAGCGAGATAGTGAAAGCAGATGAGACACAATGGACCTTGCACCACTCCACAAGTGACATCTAACCTCATTTGAGCTGGCGTAAATACAGATCATAAAGCACCTCTAAATTTGCTGCCGCCATGAGATAAGACAAGACAGGGCTTTGTCATTTTGTGTTGAAGTATGCAAACTGCGCTTCATCTTCTTTTAATCATTGCGCCGGCAGGAGGAGAGCTGTTATGTAGCCAGTCAGCTGGCAATGACCAGAACATGAAACCGACCGGCCTTTTTAAATATTAACCCACTGCTGATGCCTTAGAGGACAGACATGCTCCTGAGTATTACGCAAATGCTGGACTTTAACGCCAATTATGATGATGATGATGATTGAAAAGTCAGTCTTTTCATAAGCCCTGTGGACACTTATGAAATGTGTCACTGTGAAAGAAGCTATTGTGATTAAGGTAACGATGGCACTGAGTAATGACTGTGTGTGTGCGTGTGTGTGTGTCCGTGTGTTAGGAGGGGTGGGGGCCACCAGGGCAGTAGAAGGAGCCACACCCCAGAGAAGGGAGGGGCCAGTCCCAAGGTAACTCGTATCACAAGCCCTGAGCTCTGCCCTGACACACCCTTAGCTTTCTCTCTCTCTCTCTCTCTTTGTCTTTCTCAGTCTCTCCTTTCTGCACGTCTGTTTTTCATCACTATAAAAAGGCAGCCAGAGCCAAAAGATAAAGAGCCTAAATCTGGAGTTCGAGCACATTCATTCTTTTCTGCCATGACTGCATTTGTGGGAGGTGATGAAAGTGGAGAGAGGAATAAATCAACATTCTCCACACAGCCAAACTGAGGCAATCAGCATTACCAAACATGTGGCAAGCATATGGGCCTCTATATCAAATATTACATAACAGTTTCACAGCACTGAAACACTTTGACTACAGCATGACTGAGTTTTTGAAGAGGAGAATGAAGCAAAGACTGGTTCCTGGGTGACCAGAAGTTTTGACACACACACACACACACACACACACGCACGTATCAACCCTCTGTTACCTTGTCAATGAAGGAAGCAAAGCGGTTGTTGAGGGTCTTGATCTGCTCCTTCTCCTGGGTGCGTACGGCTTGGATGGTGGGGTCAATCTCGAGGTTCAGAGGGGCCAGCAGGCTCTTGTTCACAGTGACAGCAGTGATGGGGGCCTGAGCGACCATGCCACCACCGAAGCCCATACCCATGCCTGCGCCACCCATGCTCGAGCTCAGGCCATAGGCAGAGGAGCTGGTGATACCAGCTCCTCCAAAGCCCCTGTTGCCTCCCCCAAAGGAACTCCTGACACTGTAGGTCCTCTGGGAGGTGATACCTCCTGGTCCAGCATAAGAACTGCTGCTGAAGCTCCGTGGGGCACTGGAACTCTTCACACTGTAAGAGCTGGTCCTAAACGAGGAAGACATTCTGAAATCTGAAGTTGATTTTTTTCTTTTGGATGAATTGAGTCTGGGAAGGTCAGACCGAGTGGCTCGGTTGGCAAGGCGAGCAGGCAGGCAGAGGGGACAGACCAGAGTGGATAGAAAGAGGAGAAACTTCAGAGGAGTTTTAAAGCCTGGTGGTGTGGGAGGGGCCTGGGCCGAGCTGCCATTGGCTGCAGGGCTGGATAAGAGAGGGAGGCAGGACTGTAACATTACACTTCTATGACACATTGTCCAGTCACTCAAAACCATTACCTGGTCTTTCTACAGGCTTCTGTGTTGTTAGAGAAAACCTAATCTTTTGAGTAGCTTGTCAACAGCTATATTTCTTTTTTTAGTCTCATCTGTCCCTCTCTGTGTGACTCCAGGTGAAAGTGATCAAATCCACCACAACTGATCTAATCAAATTTATTAAATAATAGCTTGCATTCAGGCTCAGAAAAAGTGCAGTATGTGTGTATGTGTGTGCGGGGGTGGGTTGGCTGGTGGGTGGTTGATAAGAAGTTCCGTTGTTCTTGCACATTAATTCTGGTTTACATCTGTAAATGAAGGTGTGTGTATAATTCAGTGGTATGGTATGTCTTTGTGTAAGGAGGGAGGGGCTGCTGATTAGGAAGGTTATGTTTTCACCCATGTCTGTTTGTGTGTTTGTCAGAAGGATTATGCAAAAAGTACTAAAGCGATTTGCACCAAACTCAACATGTTTGGCAGTTTCTCAGGAAATAATGTTTGGGCCTTGATGTAAAAATCAGACATATTAATGGTTAAGATCTCTGAATTTGTATAATTTGGTGCAGATTCAGATAATAATCCGCATCCAGTGGAAGAAAATGCTGAATCAACATTACACAAAGTGGTGGACTTATTATTGATAATTTATTGTTTTATGACAAACAAATCATTTACATTATCAGGCTACTTCCCTTTTCCCTGGTATTTTTCTGTAATTAGAGCTACACAGATGTGTGTAGTATTGTTAAGCCTTGACAGAGCTATGTGGTCTGTTGCCTTTCTAGTTTTCTTTTGGAGCATAAAGCAGTGAATGTGGCATCTCCAGTGTGATGCAGTTGTGTTTAATTAATTACAGTAAATTTGGTAACATTTGTTTCTCTTCACCTTTGTTTGTTAGTTTGACAAGTTTATTTCGTGCCCTGTTTGCACAGAAATGTTACAGATTAACTTACTATGACTATTTCAAAGCCTTCCTCATCTGTTTTACATATTGAAATACACACCAGGACAGGTTTGACAACAAGTCTCCCTGGACTCAGTGCAAACCTCTTCCCAACAAATCTAATTTTTCACTATTAGCTTCCAGGGATGCAGTTTGTCCTTGTTTTCTTAAAGGGATAGTTCAGCATTTTGGGGAATACACTTATTTGCTTTCTTGCCAAATGTCTGTAATACAAACATGCTTAGCTTAGCTTAAAGAGTGAAAACAGGGGAAACACCCTACCTGTCTGAACGTAATGGAATCCACCTATCAGTACCTCTTGAGCTCACAAATTAACATGTTACATAACATCTTATTTTCTATATTTACAAAAATGATGTGTTACAGGTAAAAACGTGTGTATTAATTCATATGTTGAGTCACAGGTAAAAATTATCTCAATGTTTGGCGGCAGGTGAAATAAATATTACAACAAAAACATGAAACAAAAAAATTCAAACGACAATAAAATTGCTTTTTTTCTGTTTTTTTTTTTTTTTTAAACATCTAAATCAACCTAATTTTGCCAAGCCTGATTAGCTGACATGATTTTAACTGTGAGTGCCTCCGACACAACCTCTCACCCCTCATCATGACTCCAGGATGATGCAGCTGACTGACAGCAACAGGGCAGTAACTTTGAATGATTACTCCAAAATCTTTGCGTCACTTATTACGTCAACAACGAGTGGGAGCTGACTGAGTTACACAAAATACCTGTAAAATAACTGTCTAATTAACGTTACATGTACAGGTCAGGGCATGGCACTTATGGATTTTATTTGATGTAGTGATTATTTTGCATTATTATTTATTATTATTATTTGCAGTTTATGTCTGCAAAACTGGACCAGTGCAGGACTTTGTCCCATGCAATAAAAAATGGGACCTTTTGCTATGTGTGTTAGCATCCACCATCAACCAAGACAATTCCAATTAAATAGCTTATGATGTTGAGAAGCAGTTGGGAAATTCAACAGTAACTGTTTAATTGTCGTGCCTATATTTTGATATTGAGCATTTGTCAAACAGGACTACAGCCATTACTGCAAACATATCCAACAGCAAGACACTATCGTGGAGTTTTAGCAGTTTTGAAGCTTTAGGGCCCTGAACCCCCCCCCCGCTGCAGCAGGCAACCTGTATGCGACCCTTAGGCTTGCTCTGAATAGAACACACACCACATGTTTCTGTTCACTTGTATCTACAAACCAGGTGAACTGCACTAACCAGCTGGCTTTTATTACTGTTGGACATGAGGTGTTTTAGGTTGACATCACAATAGAGCCTGAGGCTTGAAAAAACAGTGAACACAATTGTCAAAGTTTATTTATGCTTATACCCAACTGTGAGCTCATGGCTGCCTCATGGTATATTGTTAATCTCTATAAACACCTTTCCATAATTCATAACTGAGGCTCATTTACAAGAGGACCACTCTGTGTAAACATTAGCGAAGACTTCTGACACCACACTAACAACAGAGCCATGATCACTCTTATCGTTCCTGCCTATAACTGTAACTTCACCATGTTTCTCACAGTGAAACTGCAGCAGCACACAACAGCCCTTCCACCAATACCCACTCTGCGTTCCTCTCCTCCCTCATTCATTTCCTCCTCTAGTCCCTCACCACCATGAGTCATGAGTCTTGGCAATACTGATCCAACCCCTTCCACCATACCCTCTCTCCTCCATATTTTCTAACCATCTTCTTTTCCCGCCAGTGGCTGTTGGCCTCATTATCATCATGGAAACATACTGAAATAAAACACACTCCCATCTTCTTTCAACCAAAATGGATGCCAGCCCAAGAGCGGGGCATTTTGCGACTGCTGTGTACAGGGTTGCAAAGCGCAGAGGGGACTGACTCAGTCATCCTAAAAAAAGAACATGTGGCAACGCTGATACGATGTCGTGAATCTGAGTTTGAGCTTTCGCCATGTACGAAAAATCTGGTATGTTATGAAAACAAAAGTGCCAAAGGGGAACTCCTTCTTTGCTTTGTGAAATTCACATGACTGCTCTGAAATCATAGAGATCATACTGTATATTATCACCAGGTTTTGAATCATGTAGGATGTTGATATAAACCCACATGAACAGGCACAGCTCTTTATCAGTGCGGCGGGAAGTTAATTTAATTTCAGTAATTCCTCCATGAATTATGAAACGTGGATGATCGTATGACTCTCATTACTGTGGCCTGACTCTTCACAGTCTGTTGATGTTTTGTAGCATAAACCACCTTTTATCTGGTCCCATATTTATCACATTGTTAAAAGTGAGATATTGGACTTGACCAAAAGATAAAGGTTAAACTACTTTTTTTTTACCCCTACTCACAAAACCTAAGAGTAAAAGCTGTTCTTGCAACTTAAGAATACTTAAAAAGTGAAAAATGAGGCTGTTAGCACATCTATCCTTGCATTAGAAACCATATCAGATCGGTAAACGTAGTTATTTGTTTATGTTGTTTGTTAACTTGTAACTGGCAGTGGCTGACACAGTGTTAGTGATTGTGCTAATGTAAACTCTTGCTCTCGGTACTGACAAGATTGTCACACCTGCATATCTCTTCATATCTGCTTGTTTATATAAATACATACCTAAATATATATTTACATCACTGTAGTCTATATGAATGTATATTTAAATCACAGAAATTTTGTATCTCTGCTATTAATATTTATTTTAGTTTTATTATCTGTACTCAGTACTTCAAAAGATAAATCAAGCTGTCACTCAATACTGTACGATCAGTTATTAAAACAAAACAGCTCACAACTGGAGCCTATGTTCATTCAGCCTCATGTTACGTGGTGAAACAAGCTTCTGTCATATTTGCACTCTTAACATTAGTAACACTATAATTACATGCATTGGTAAACACATCTCTGTGTCTGTGAATTGTGTAACTCATTCACTCTGCAAAGGGTGGTATCAGATCCTGCCTGCCATTCATTCCATTCACCTCAGGCAGTGGCTTTCATCAGGACCAGTCACATGCCTGATGTGATTGTCACCATGTGCCAATACGACATCAATAGCCTGAGCTTGATACTGTATCTGCCAGCGAATCACAAGCTGAGCAGTTGGCTGATATTTCTTGTTTGACTGGGGCTGAGCAGGATTTTACAGCAGGATAAATGAGTGTACACAGAGATGGACCTTTACACTGTGTGTGCCATAACACTCTATAAACATCTCCGAGGCTGTCACAAGGCGTGTCTGACTGAGAGTGTCACAAGCTGCTCTAGTGTGTGTGTGTGTGTGTGTCTTGGCGGGGGGGGGGGCAGGTAGTCAGGGTGTGTGTTGATAGGTGTAACTCCCTCTCTCACCCCACTGTGCTCCACTTGACCTCAACACACACAGGGCGGAGGATCATTTCTTGTCTTAATCATCGTGTGATATGCATCTCAATTGTAGGATTTGTAGGGTGAACCTGTTGTGACCCTTCACTAAAATGTATCATCATTAACATGAGATATATTGGGCCGCTCTTCACACAAGCATTGCTTATCAAATTTGTCAACACCAGACTGCTGTGAGTGGCTGATATCAGTGTGTTTTTAATGCACAGGTTATCCAGCAGCCCTTCCTGCCAGGATGCACCACAATCACCCTGCACTTTGAACAGCGCTTTGTGTTTTAAGGCCTCATTGTGTTGCAATTGAACCGACCGCACCATTAAGCAGTGAAAACTCATGACGCCAATATTAGGCTGAATTCAGATGACAGCAATTTGAACTCAATGGCCTCTCAAGAAAAGAACCAAGAATGTCTTATTATTATTTTCTACATCCTTTATGATGCCCTTAAAACCTTAAATGAATATAAGTTTATATAATTTTAGATCTTTCTGCAGATTATTTCATGTCCAAGGTGCACAATAAGAAAATGCAATTTTCCCCAGATCTGTGAAAACTCGTGTTGCCAGGTGCTATGAGCTGCCCTCCTCTAGGAGGAAGTTGAAAGTTTACCCAGTATCACTTTGTAAATAAAAATATACCAGTGCTGTTGTCTGTAATCAGTCAATGTTGTCCAGTCCACCAATCATAAACAATGCAGTGGAATGTGCAATGGTAAGTAAGAGAATTTTAAGTAGTGATAGAAAGTATTGATGCATGGTACAATGAATCAAGGCTCTGTAACACAAAGGAGGCTGCATGCATATACAATATATCCCCATAATCAGTCACAGGCAGAAAGGTAGCTTCCACAAGTATTTTCACTTTGAGCGTCCTCAGTATTCTCAGCCAGTATGAACATGAAAAATAAGATTTTCTCAGTCAGGACTGTGGATGAGGGCCAGATATTTTAAATAGAATTTTTTTTAATTATTACAATACGCAGTATTTTTCATGACACACAGCGATATCTGATTTTGTGCGTTGAGTGTGTCTGCAGCCTGCAGACTAGGGTGGACCTTGACCTGCAAAGACATCCAGTTTTAAATTTCTTGCCTTGTCATTGACCTCTCAGGTTCATGCAGTCAAACGGGTAGAGCTCAGCTCCAGGTCAAATGCCACAGTGTGCCGCAGAATTGATGATTTAAAATATTGAAAAGGAAAATAAAGCAGGTGCAGTTGCACTACATATTTCTTTTACAGATTTTAATAAACGTTAATTCAATAAATCTACTCAAACTGTGACGGTTCCATATCCTTAGCTGCATGTTTATTATTGTTAGCATGATGACAGAGGTCTGGTATGTGAGCCAACAACAAACACCTGGACCAGCCATCTGACAGTATGTGCAAACAAGTTTAAATCACTCAAGTGCAAAGGGTGTGGATGTTTTAAGTCCATGTAGATTAACCTGAGCCATGACCCTGGAACTGGAAGAACTACTGTAAATGGAATGCACTTGTTATTGATTTTTTTTTAAAACACTTGCTATAAAATAATGTTAAATAATGTCAAGTCATTCATGCATTATCCATACTTCTTAACTGGGTCATGGGGGGTGGAGCCAATCCTAACTGACATTCGGAGAGAAGCGGGGTACACCCTGGACAGGTGGCCAGTCTATCACAGGGCTGACACATAGAGACAAACAGCCATTCACGGGCAATCTACAGGCCATTTAATGACACATATTAACCTAACCTGCATGTCTGTAGGCTGTGGGAGGAAGCCTGAGTACCCGGGGGGAAACCCATGCAGGCACGAGGAGAACATTACCAACAACCCAAAGAAAGGCCTTGCCCAGTTGGCTGGTTGCAACTTTTGCTGTGAAACAACAGGGACAGGAACTCTGACCACTGGTGGTGTTGTTTTTGACATGTCTGTCCTCAGCTGGTCTCCACAGCAAAGTGATGCTTTGCTCCCACAGGCTATGTATGCTGACAAGGAAAGAAGTGCTGCCGAAAGACAGAGAACTGACACATAAATAGTTCATTTTTGGTTCCTCAATGAGAAGAATTTAGTGGACTATTTTTCACAGACACACACCCACACAGGCCTCTCCCTCTTTCTCTTTTTCTCCCTCTGCATAATATATTTATTAAAATAAACACCATGAAAAGACAATAATGGTTATTTATTATTTGGTTATGTGAACATCTTGGAAAGAACATCTTGGTTAATACCAAAATTGTTTTGTTGATGGGTTGTTGTAGCAGGAAACTTGAATTTTGAACATCCTTAGCATAGAAGAGTTTGGGGACTGCCTGTTAAAATAACACTCATAACCACTACCCATAAGAAATAAAGGGCGTTCCCACAAGTCATACAGTCACACATTTTAAATGTATGACATAACTTTGGTGGAAGACGTGAGAAAGCAGGCAACTTCTTTCCCAGCAATGTAATGGCAACCAACATAACATGCATGCCATGTAATCCCTGTGTTCGTCATCCAGTGGGGAGCAACAGTGCAGGAGTTCAACCCAGACGTCAACCTGCTACTGACAGCTCTGCTTCATTTACACAATAAAAAGATGCCAATGGTAATTATCAAGTAGATTGTGGGACTCAGTGTTGTAGATTTAAATCATATGGCTCAGAAAAATATGGAATATTATTATATTATATTATATTAGCAGCATTATGTAACAACAACTGCAAAGATCACATAGCAAGGTGTTAGTATTGTGATATATAGCAGAATAACTCAATAATTTGATGAAATTATAATTAAATTATTATATTAGGAATAGAAGTTGTATTTTAAATGTTTTTAATAGTGTTTTCTTAACTTTCAAGATTTAGAAAGTAGTGCTTATTGAAGTTAGCTATGCTATCACATATGTTTGGAGTATTTTTTATATCGTTTGAATGCAAATTGTGATCCTTCCTGCCTCTAGTGAAACATTGTCTAAAGTGAAGTGATACACTGTAGATAAAGTGCAGTCAGAATATATCATATTTTCATTAAATGGGGTATAAAGGATGAAGTCAGGTGTTCCACATAAGTGTTATTACTACCTAACTGACTCTAGGTTAAAGTCAGGTTGAACTATGTTGTGCAAGTGTGTTTTTTAAACTACATGTTCCACTACAAGTGTAAGATATGTGTTTGTTGTGTGTGGTGTTTAAAACGCTGTTGGTCAACGTGGCATTTTGTTATTTGTCAACAATACAAACTGGCATACATGGCATATGCTGTTTAGTGTGCCAAATGGAAATGGAGCAGAAACCACACCCACCTGGCTCACACCAGCACCGTGCCCGTCGGGCTTTCAGAGTGCACACAGCATAAATGATTAAGGTGTAAGCTGTCCTGTCCAGCAGGTGCAACACAGCTAAAGTGTGAGTATGAGTTAAATGTCAATCAATCACAGTATGTCTACTTTCTCACCAAAGGAGAAATCTAATCAGCCACAATAATTGAAAACACCCATGTCGGTTTCAATTGAAGGCATCCTCTGTATGAAATCCAGTTGTGAGGCCAGTTCAGTTCAATGCTTCAAGCAGGATAGACAGGTAGCAGCAAGTTAGTTCTGTCTTGGTGACCTACATCTACAGCTACCCATAGGTCAACGCCT
Organism: Trachinotus anak; assembly: GCF_046630095.1. Taxonomy (NCBI): domain Eukaryota; kingdom Metazoa; phylum Chordata; class Actinopteri; order Carangiformes; family Carangidae; genus Trachinotus; species Trachinotus anak. The sequence goes on from NW_027273855.1 coordinate 7,360,393, forward strand.
CAGCTCTAAGCTTGCACCTCAGTGCTATCTCCCAGTATGCATAGGTGTAGTCCAAGCCCTGGCCTGTTCCCCAGCAGTAAATCTTTCTGCAGAGCCAGAATCATCCTCTGCAACACACTCTGACCTGTTATTCCTGGCATGCCTGTCATTTCTGCCCAAGCACAAGATTGTACACTGAGTTCTGCTTATAACTCCCACATGGCAGCTCTGTTACAGTAACTGTCAGGCAGGTAAACACCAGCACCTGGGGCAAACTGAAATGGGTTCAAATCAGAATTTACTTTCAAGTTTCTGTTGAACAGAAACATAAGTGGAATTTGATGGGAAATCTTTTTAAAACAACTGACCGTTCTCTAACAGCAATTGTCCAATCATAGCTTAGCAACTGTAACTAGGTACAGCAGGCCTGTAAAACTTTGAAAGTCACCACATGTCGAAGCAGATTGCATGGGATGGAAGTGAAAGTGATACTCAGTGCACAAAGAGCCTGGAGGAAGCTTTCTTTTTTTCCTTTCTCACCAAAAATTTAGGAGCCTGTCATAATTTCTCCAACCTTTTATGTCTCTAAAGAAAGGCTGGTTGTTAACAAGTGGCTAAATGAAACTACAGAGGTTGTCGGGGATGTTAAACATCATCACACTGAACACGAAAACAATCTACTCACCAGTCCACCTTTATAGCCTCGCTGAGTTTATACTCATGTTTTTGCAAACTATTACTGACTTTGTAAGAGGAAAGGCATTTGTATAAGAGGTAAAAACTACAAGTCAAAAGTTTAGCAGTGGTAATACTGAGGTCGTGTTTGCTCATAGCATAACATTAGCTTTTTGCTTCTGGCAATTGTATTTAGACTTCAAAAAACATTTAAGCAATGTAAAAAATGCCTTTGGCTTTTTGTCGAGGGGACCAAGGTGATGCTAACTTCTGGGTTGGCCTATAAAAATATGTCATCCCTGCAGCACTCTGTAGGCTCCATTCATTGGCATGTAATCTAACTAGTTTACTGCTTGCAGTAGTCAACTTACCATTACTTCCAAAGAGTACATCATTACCTGACCTCCTCCTTTGTGGAGTTACAGGTTACAATGTGTGGTAGTCGTACCTGGATGCCATCAGACTTTAAGCTAACATTACCAACTCAGTCCTGCTTGTCATTAGATTTGGTGATGTTTACTGAAAGCCCAGCTAACATAACTTTTGGCTTTTCAAGTTTGAATGCAACAGAATGAAAAACCAACCAACTATTGTCCTATTCTTCTACCACAGCACCAGCTCCTGCCTGATGTTTATAACTCTCTCACAGCAGTTTGAACAAATAAAATAAAGTTTGGATAGAAAAATGAAGAGGGAAAAAAGGGGGAGGAGAGAAAACAAACATGTTCCATGGAAAAACCTGGTCCCACTCAGCTCAGTGGACTCGCGCCCAGTTTAACAGTGCCCACAAATGTTGGGTTCCTTATTTGATTTTCTGTCTCCTGCTCTTTCCTTCCTCTCTTTTTGAATAGCACCACTTTCTAATATATAAAAGAAAGACTTTTTAAAAGTGTGTGTGTGTTGCAAGGAATCACATTGTATGTATTTTATCCCTCTTCTCTATTTTTATCAGTACACACACACACCCACACACCCACACACACACACACACACACACACACAGACCACATGTTCCTCTTAGCCTGTGTTTCTCTACGTGTGCGTCCTTGAGTGATCCCTCCATAACAGTTTTTTCTCCACCCACCGCCCATGTCACTCCACCCCCCCCCACCCTTCCTTTGCCACACCCACGGTCGCTATGGCAATGGGGATTACCACAGAGCAGCAATGACTTTGCCAGATGTATGTGCGACTGACTGCTATGGAAATAGTTTGCGGCGTGGTTGTCATGGATACGGGTATAACTGCTGTGGAAGTTGTTTGGGTGTGGTTGCCATGGATACTGGACACACGGGAACCATGCAATGTGTAATTACGTATGGAGCAGAGTTACACTATCTGTGGAAACTCTGCAGCGTAAGAGTCACTGGAGGTTTGTAGTCGTCCTCTCTTCCTGGCAAGTGACTGGACAGGCAGAGTCATTCACACACGTAGTCCTCATGTTAAACAGATTCATAAGGATGTACTGAAGCTCATTCTTTGAGCCTGAGTGGTCCCCTGCCATTTTTTTTTTTTTTTTTCAGAAAAATGTGAAATAACATAACAGTCCCTCCAGAGTGAAGAACAATGCAAAGACAAATAAACAGTAAATGGGAAAAGGAAGTCTATGAATTTATGTGTTTTTGTACAGAGCCAATTTAGAGTCTGTGTTCTTTTTTTTAACCTGAGTGCAAGTACAGAAGATTTTGTGAGTTGAATCTGTTTCCAATCAAAGTGCTGCTCACAATAGTCCCTGCTGTTCCAGCAGGAGTGTGTGGTTTCAATTATTCACATGTAATAAATGTAACATTTGTGGGTCAAATATATATATGTATATATGTTGATTAAAGACAGCATTGATGAATAATCTGCCTTTTGTTCCACAGAAGATAACAAAATCCAAAATCATTCTGACTGACTCCTCAAGACATACACTTTTTTATGTTGTGTGTTTTCTACCCCCCTGGTGGAAGCTGTCTGGGCATGTGGTTTCTCGATATGTTTTTTTTTCTCATTTGAGTGAAACCAGAAATGCTTAAAGGAAGATAGTGCTGAGTGTAATGCAACCTGGCAATAGCCTGAATAATAAATTATACAGTATGAACTCATTCAGGGCTTATGGTGAAAGCAGTTTTTGGACTTATGTTTAAGTTTCACTTATTAAATCTTTGGCAGAGGACAAGTTATAATAATCATGTAAATATGTGGTAAATCAAGGAACTTGATCTCCTGAGTAGACTTAAAATTCAGATTAATTCAACATATTTTAATAAGTAAATAGAGCTTGTTCTAGGTTGTTCAATTGAATCTTTATTGGTATGAAGATTTGATTAGAAAACCAAAAGATATAAAAAGATTTAAATTTCTAACCCCTTTTGTCAATAAATATGTCCAGAAGACCCCCTATGACCTTCTGCATGTTCATCAAACGGCTTTTAAACAACATTTATATGAAATGTATATGCAGTGATGTGCAAGTTCACACTTACCAAGAGCTAGCTTAAAGGTCAGTTGACACATTGAAATGAACTAGTTCACATTCATTTCTTCTTTTTTTCTCTTTTTTTGAATAAGCTGCTGTGAGCTGTTCTTTGTCAGTCGAACTTCCTCCTACCCATCCGTCCCCAGTCCGCAATCACTGCCACTTCCCAAACTAAATGAATTACTGTAAATAAATAGATCAAAGGCAGAGATTACTTTCAAAATCTAAGAAAAAATAATGCCTTAAATGCTTGGGTGTCGCTGTAAAACACTTGTGGTGTTTTGGTGCATGACCACCCCTTGAATTTCAAGGGGTAAATCTGCCACCGTGTTATTGTGAATGTGTAGAGCTACTTTAAAAATCATGAAAGCTTGACCTGCACAGCAACACTAACTAATGAGAGAGGTAAAATCTAAGTAATGCCACAATGGGTTAATTATTGTTCCTTTGGGGGGTGTTATTTCTACTCATGAAGATATATAGATAGATTTACACAAAAATTACAGATGGAGTGAAACAAGTAGCTAAGAAATCACAATCTTTCTCTCACTTGTGAACACTTTATACTGTGTATCATATCTAGATGGTATAAGTGCAGCTCTCCAAAGCGTCATAAACTGAAACACAACCACCCCCACGGAGCCCCAGAACAATACCTACAGTGTGTTTTAAATGTGAGGGCTTTACATCCAGAAGTCTCAGTGGTGCTGCAAAAGAGCATGGAAAAGAAAAGTCACAGGAAAAACACTGGAGCCAAGCCTGGAGAGTGTTTTGGGTTGTAGTGGGAAATCTCAGAGGAGGATTTTAGAACCTGGTAGGGATAAGTGACACTTACCTCAACAAGTGGTATTCATAAGACTGATAAAACTCCAGCTTTAGCTCATCCTCATGTCACAGCTGAATGACAAAATGTTGTAGAGGTTCAGTGAAACCTTTGCGTGTAAGAGGAGCTGCGTAGGCCTTTGGGCAATACGCATAAAGTATATTATGTCTTGGTTTATGAGGATAGTGTGTATGTGCCTGTTACTGTTTCTGTCTCTTTCTCTACAGGTCTGTGTATCTGAATAATTATATGTTTGACTATGTGTAATTACAAATGTCTTGTTAAATCTGCTCAGAGCTGGCACAGATGTTCACTCCACGTGCTGTTTGAGTCATACTCCAATAATGCTATTGACTGATACTGTATGTCTAAGAGCTCCATTCATAAAAATGTTACTTATCCCATCTTTACAATGGCACACTGACATGTCTGCAGATAAAATGTGTCAAGGCATCTTTATGGACCTTTACTCCAATGAGGCTGCAGATCACATCTTTGAACTGACCTTTGAGTCTTCACCAAATACCTTGTTTATCAAGTGTTCAACAGAAAGAATTATTACTTTGTGACATATTATAATTTTTCCTTGAAAACCGTAACTTTTTGTCGCTATCTACTGCAGTCAAGACAAACAGATGAATCTTTGGACACTCCAGCACAAGGGGACCTATCTTACACAAAACGCAACATAAGTGTCTTTGCTAGTTTCAAAACCGACAAAGTTGTCCTTTTCCCATCCAGTTTAAATAGCAAATGTACATAATAGACATACATACACAACAGACAGCAGAAAGTGATTGCGGGATTGACCAACAAAAACCTGGTCTTAAGTCAATGGTGCAGTATTTCACTGGATGCATTATCAAGAGAGCAATATGCTCCTAAATAGGGGGTTGCACAATGCACATACACGGGCTTTAAATGTTTACATATGTCAGGTGGCACATTACAATACAGCCTCAGTAGGTTGCAGCATGGTTTGTGGCATATTGTGTGTTGCATAACATTATCATTTGTAATGGATGTCTCGTGGACATAAATGAGGCTCTGCAGAGAAGTCTTCTTTCTAATACCTGGTAAATCCAACACAGCATTTCCCATTCATCGCCAAGACAATTTTTTTTTTATGCAAGTGTTTCATAATGAACCGAAAGTTTATTTACACGTCTCATAGCATAACATATGTTAAAAGTTGGGATTTGTGCCCTTCCTTGCCCCTTGGGGTGCACAGAGTTGCTGGGTGCTTGAGCTGGGACTTGGCTCATAATATGTGATCAACTCACCACAAATAGATTCTTATTCTATGTGAAACACTGTGCTATTATGACAGCAATCTGCCAAGGTGCAAGCACACCTCGCTTGAGATTTATGATGATTGGTTTATTGCATGTTACACCCAAAACACTCCCATGATTAATTAAGAGACTTAATATAACCCTTTTGAACCATGGTCCAGGCACAAAAAAATTTTTTTTCAACCATTAAAATAGTAGTAGTGATATGGAGACACCATAAATAAACCTGAGAACATGCACTGTGGATTGTTCAAGGAGTGACTTGGCTCACCCTTCTTCTACTGTAGCTCCTCCTCCCTGTGTAACTAGCAAGGAGTGATTGACAGGAAGGAGTCACGCCTTTGTTACTATTATGGATATCAGCATATTTTAATTTGAAATGAGAGAATAATAGTGGTACAACTGTCTATGACATTTATATTCTGTGTTATCCTGCTTATTTTTTGGTTAGTCTTATTGCTTCTAATTACAGAGTCACTATTATTAGACGATGCGACTGTGAGTCTCTCCAATCAGTGCATGTGATCTCCTTATGAGACGAAAACTTTGTTTTCATAAAAGGTTTTATCTGGAGTTGCGTAATACAGTGAATCCTACACAAAAAAATTACATAATGTAGTTATCAATCAAATAAATCTATCCCTTCTTATTAAACTTGCAGCCTTGTTGACCCTCAGTTGCACAGTATGCCATCCAAAAAGGATATTCAGGAATAAACAGTGTGTACGGTACAAGAGGGATTAGCAAGCAGAACAAGTTGTATGAGACAAGGGTATGCCGCTAACAGTCAGGTATTCTGTGTAACATTATCCTGCAGACAGCCTTCAGCCAGCAGACAGTAGATTAGTACTGGGCAGAGCAGATAGAGCCCATGTGCAATCTCAGTGCCACAACATGTTTCCACATAGTTTTTGTCACTGTGTTACCTTGGAAGAACTGAGTGGGTCTGTCACAGGTGAGCTGTATGAGTGGGTAAACAGAAATGCGAGTTAAATGACATGCATATTTTTTTTCTCTTCTCTCCTCTTTTTGTGTCTTCTCTTCTTTTCTCTTCTTGTCAAACAAACCATTTTTCTATATATAAATGTATATATTCATGCCCGAGCTTTGGACTTGCTTGCTGTGGCCATAGTATGTTGTAGCTGGGTGTGTCTATGCTTAAACTAACACAAAAGCACAAAGGCTGATTGCAGTGTTTAAGCTGGGCCCACTCTAATGCTTAGCTGCTGAGTGAGGCCCTCTTCATGTTGGTGTAATGTGGGGTAATTTGGGTTTAAAGAAAAAATGGACGGCACTTAGTGTGGGAGGCAAGGGTGAGGACAGTTATATAACAATTTGGACTATATCTTATCTTTTGTAGACTGTATTATGCCATTAAGCACTGAGGTGATTATATATTGTTTAAGGCACAGTACACACCAGTACTGGGTCTATTTGAAATATGCCACCCATGCTATGAAAAAGTAAATTAAAGCAGACATTTCTTAATATGCTTTAAATTGGTAAATGTGGTATCTGCTGACATAATTTATCTAAGGTGTAACGTTTCCTTTAAAGAAGCTATTTGTTTTAAGTTTTCTTATTGCTACATAGGCAGTGTTAGCATTAAGAGCTGTTTTTACTAGTCTTGTCAAGGGCTTCAGGCATTGTTGTGTTTACACGAGGCAATAATATGTCCTCCGAGCAGCTACGTCTTCAGCGCAGACCGGACGCTACATTGACTTGGAATCAGAAAGTGACGAGACAGTCTGACTGGGCTAGAGTTAGCTGGAGCGTGCTAAGTTCATCAGAAGAAAAGAAATGACAGAAAACTTAGTAAAACAAAGGATGGCTTTCCACGACTGGGGACACTTACTGAGTAAAGGAATGAGATTTGATGCTGAACTTGCATGTTTGATCTAAACTGGTAAGTAAACAGCTGTTAGTGCTAACATTGGCCATGTAACAATAGCAAAACTTACAAATAGCTACTTAAAGTGGGCACCCTAGATTTATCTAATGATGTAGAGTGCTTCAGGTGTGACACATTTTTGTGGGCCAACCAAGAGGTTACCATCACCTTGGTTCCCTTGACAAAAAGCAGATGGGATTTTTACACTGGCTTTTGGATTACTGCAGAAGATAAGCTCTATTACAAAAAAAAGAAAAATAATCTTCACATTGAACACCAGGTTTATAATTTTTGAAGCTTTAATACAATTGCAACAAGTAAGAAGCCAATGTTAGGTTATAAACGAACTACGCCACGGTCGCATGACTGCAATGTCCCCACCCCTAACCTTCCCATTTGTAGTTTGATTTAGCATGCTTACCTCTTCCACAAAGTGTGCATTTAAATGCATCAAGGCTGTCAAAGCGGATGGGTGGGTAGATTGGTTTTTGTGTTCAGCGCAATGACATTTAACATCCCTGCCAACCTCTGTATTCTCATTTAGCCACTTGTTAACAACTGGCCTTTTTTTCAGAGATGTAGAAGCTTAAAGAAATTTTACTGATGTATGTTATGTCCAAGAATAAAACATGAAAATGTTTTAAACTTTTGTTAAGCACAGATCTTTTTTTCAGTCATCTAAACAAAATACACATTCATTTTAGGGCTTATTTCTGCCACATTCTATTACCACACCTGTACCAGATCCCAGTGCTCCAGCGAGAAAGTAGATCTTTGAGTTTTGTATGATTTATGAATATGATTGTTCTGGTATTCCTCAGAAGGGAGCCCTGCGGCACAGTATGCTGAGCCACGAAACACAGAGGAATATGTAGAACACAATATGTTAAGTTGTTCCATTGTGATGATATGGATATGAAAACTGTGTGTAGCCCCCTAAAAACTATAAAGATTGAGTGTTGGGTTGCAGAGGCATCCTTTCTGACAAGTCCTCCTCGCTGAGAGAGAGAAAAAGAGAGGATAACAGAGCTATGAGAAAAATGCCAAAAAGGTCAAGCAGAGCTCCCAGTCTGTTCACCATAAAAGCACAAAGCTCCACTTTGGAAATGCAGTGAGAGGAAACACAAGAGAGTGAGGCAGCACTTTGTTCTTCATGTTCAGCAGCAGTGTGCGCCAAATGATTTCAGTCCACACATAGCTGTTACATTAAGGATGGTTGTGTTTGTTTACTGCAGTGTGAGGAAACCCTCGTGGTTGTGTGGCAAACTAATGGGCAATCTATGGCAAAGTTGGGACATCATTGTTAGAGCTGAATTCCCTGTGTTTCTTTTGAAACAGGTGATTGAATTTCACTCTGTGATACATAATATATGCCATCGGGTGTGGCATGGAGATCAAAGAATTAACATAAACAGAGGGGTGAAGGGTAGGCTGACAGCTATTGTGCTCATGCCAAGGTGTGTCACTTTGGCACTGAGACTGTGAGATAATTAACACTGATAAGGTGTATTTTCTGTGGCTGGTGGAACAGTATCTGTATCAGACATCCAGTATTTGGCCGTTGAGGTGTTCACTGTAAAGTGTTTAAGCACTTTTGATTCCTGTTTGAGCCCAGGCTTGGTTGGTCAACATCATAATTCATCTTGTATTTGCGAACGTTTTCCTCTTTCCCGAGCATAAAAAACTTGAATGTTGACTTCTAATACATTGCATTCATCCCCCAAAACATAACTTGAAATGTGGTTATACAATTAGGCTTTTAACACCCTCCAAAGTAAGCAAAATTGTACGTTGGCATGATGAGAGGAGAACAATAAAAAGAGAAACACAATGGTGCAGCCAAACAGCAGGCACTCACGAAAGGGAAATAAAGCTGACGTGACTCACTCCCTCATGGCTACTCCTCAGTGAGGAAGAGAAAAAAGAAGTAGCAGGGAAAAAAATCAACTGAACATCTCCAAATCGAAGCCTCAAATCTGGATCTGTGCTTCCTGTTCTGACCACGGATGACTCATAAAGAGCTATTATATGGAACGGATAAGGTTGTGTGCCTGCTGTCTGCGCCAGTATTTGCAGGCTTTGGTGCTTGATTCTGATGCTTTATAAAACCAATGAAAATGATCTCAAAAGCTAAACAATCTCAAGCAAATGAATATATAAGATGGGATAAATGAGCATGCTCAAAATTTGCTAAACGCACAAATAACTGGCACGTCCATCCACTTTTCAATGCTTTCTCTCGCTGTGCAGTAGCTGGGAACAGTGGGAAAAGAGTCCAGAGCAGCACCAAAGAGTCTTTGTCCAAAACCTGGTTTACTACAGGGAGGAAAACTCGTGCACCGCAGAGTTTGTGTGAAAAGCAGGTATGATGGCAGAGGATTGGAATGCACCAGAATGGGCAAATTCAGGAAGACAAGGAAAGGGAGAGACGGTCATTAAGGATGAAAGGGAGGATGGAGAGTGGAGGCATGAAGGTTGGGAAAAGAGGATGGGTTGCAGCCCTGATAGATTAGGCCGGTGATAGGTGAGCCCTGGACAGACAGAGGTGAAGAAGTTCTGTTCAATGAAAAGAATTTGACAACAACCATTACTGTACATGAACTTTTGAAAGTACATTTTAAAAAATGTGTTTCTGAAAATTAAGAAAGAAACAGGTTAACTGAGAATGGTATCAATCTTTCATTCTAACTCTCTGCAAGAAAGGGGGAAAAGCATATTTCCCAAACCATATTTTCTCAAACCACTTATTTAAAGACAAGAGGTTTTAGCGTGAATCAGCAATGAATCACAGGCTATAGAGGGTGCTACAAGCGAGCCACAAGAAAAAAGAAAAGTGCAACACAAGAAAGAAAGAGGGATGGCGAGAGAAAGGCTTCACAAACTGTCTCTCATGCAACAGTGAGGTTGGGAGTACAAGCATGGATTATGGGATAAGCAGTGGGAGTGGAATGAAGTGAAAGTGCAATAAAAAAAAGAGAGAGTCAGAGCCAAACAAGAGCTCCAGTGTGGAGGGAGAGCCAGATTTATGAGTTTCAGGGAAGAATGTGAGGTGTCCAATTCCTCACTTGTCTTCTGTCCACAACCCATAATCCTGCTTTCAGAAGCTGGCTGAAGAGGAGGTATTTTAACCTGAGTGGACTTGTCATATGACCTTTTTAACTTTGGGGTCAAAACTTTGGACACAAAACCACTGTAGATAAAGGAAAGGGGAAAAAATGTACTGTACCAGAAATCTTCCGCTATGGTTGATGTGGAATCTTTTCTGGAGGCCTGTCTTTGCTGGTAGAGGTCTGTGCTGCTGGACTGCACTCATAAACTGTGGTATTGCCTTTTGGTTGCTTTAAGATGTTTGAAAAGGCTCAAAAAATGTTAAGGTGGTCAAGGTTGTTACGTTTTGTACCGATTTGTATTGAACTTGGTGGAGGGATGGGACATGGACAAGGGAGGAACCCATTTCATTTTGGGGCAGATTCGGATTGTTTTCTATGAATTTGAATTTGTTTTCCTTACGTCTGGTGTGTCTTATTTGATACTGGATGGAGGTCTGCTCTTCTACTTTCATTTGTAATATCAAATCTACTTTATGCTGTAAAATAATCAGTTGTAGATTTAACAATTTTTAGCCCTACATCATGTGTCGTGTGTGTTTGAAAACCTGCATGTGCATTTGTTGTGGAGCCTTGTCATGGAAACATTTCTGTTACTTCATGACAAAGTTATTCTTATCTTTGAATACCAGACTATTACCTTCACACCGTCTACTCTCTATAGCTTTTCTATGCTTTGTAATGTATCTTATCATTGATTACATAACTATGATTTACTCCGCGTGAACTACCACACCCGGTTCAATAATTCAGTCAGACATTTGGAGTGCATTATTACTGACCTGACCCACAGCAAGACGGTTTTTCAGGGAGTGGTCTGTGTGTGTGTGTATGTTTTGCCTGTGTGGGTGGAAGGGGAGTGTGGGATCAACAGGGGGGACTCCGAGGGAAAACCTGCTGGGCTGGACTGCGGGTATTACCTAATCTATTTGTTATAGAAGGCGAATGGTCTTTGAAGTCTGTCCCATTGTTTTAACTTCTGTGGCACCCAAAAGCAGTTTGAGTCTGCATGCACATGTGACCGCATGCAGGTGCAAACACGCATAACAATAGCACTTGACTGAACTAGTCCAACTCAGATAATGAGTTTGACCACTCTACTCCTCTGGCCTGTTCGTCTACGTGTGTGTGTTTTAGTGTGTGTGTGTGTGTGTTTTTGTACGTGTAACCTGTCACATCCAGTCACACAGGTTGACATTAAACACTCCCACACATAAGTGTTTATCTTGTGGAAACGTGATGATGGATGTTAATGGACTTAAATTTGGTGATGAAGAGATGAAACTGATTTTGAATTGGGTCAATACTGGGCTAGCATATAGGGTGTGTGTGTGTGTGCATGTGTGTGTGTGTGTGTCCTGTTGAGATTCAGAAAGATCATTTTCTCTCTCTCTGCCACTGAACAGTCCTCAGAGAAAATGCATACGAGACGAGATGACTAAACATATTTTCTCTCACTCTCACTCCACAGGCTTCAAATGTGTTGATACTAGGCTAACTTTTTCAGTGACGTGATGGAAGGGGAGTGGAATTTTGTTTAGGTTTTTTTTTTTTTTGAGTCAACATCACCACATGCAGTCAGAGTTTGAGGGGCCACTCAAAGCCAAAATGATTCATTTGACAGCTGGAGAGGCTGGATTTTCGTTGTGTAACAAAATTACGTAACTCTCAACACAGTCTACTCTTTATCCTGAAAATATTGCTCATCAAACAATCAAATCCGAACTGCATTAAAATAATCTTGATGAACAGCTGATTTGCCTTCAGTCCAATTTGCAATTTCATTTCATTTTATTTACATAGTGGATCATCCATTCTGTAACAATAACAAGGCCTGTGCAGTGACAATTAATTAACTGGATGAACACTGTGTGTGTGTGTGTGTGTGTGTGTATGTGTGCCTGTGTGCAGGTATGCTTCTGTGTGAGCGTGTTTGTGATGCTTTGTGTACACTAACACATAACTGCTGCTCAGACTTCATCCTTCTTGGTCTGTCTACTGACAGTGTCAGTTATTGATCTTCATGTGGTCCGTGTAAACACCCTTCCACCCATGAATACATAAAAGGGGAATTAGAACTTTAGAGGGCTAAATGAAAGTAAAGACACACCCTGGTTAAAAACTTGACTGGTGCAACAGCAGCTATGTCCCGATTCAGAGGCCACGTCCTTCGGAGGCTGCATTTGCACTTGTCACAGCGGCGCCACTAGACTGTCCTATTTCAGGCTTATCTCTGACACATGTAGTTTCTCATGGCTGTAATTTATGCTGCTTTGGCTACTTTGGCATCGTTTGCATCTCTAGATAACCAGCTAGTGAGTTACAGTTAACTTTGTTTGCACAGAGCTTTTGGTTGAAGTTAGACTGTTGAGGGTGGGCATTAATATGATGTTGCTGTTTGCCTAACGTTTGTGGCTTTCTTTCTTTATGCCCTCTGTCTTTCCGGCAGGGGTGGACCTTCCTTGGATGTCGTTCGTGGGGGAGTTGTATGGGAAGACAGGGATTGTGAAGCAAGCCTGAGGATGATGGGTGATGAGTCCATTTTGCAGCCAGTTGTGATTTTATTGTTGGTAAAGATATTGACATTCTGTGAAGAGATAGCACACACAGCATGTACAGTATAAACACTGTTTATACTGTGCATGCACTGAAAATTAATATACACAGGAATTTCAGTGTCTTCTAAAATGAAATAAAAACATTCTTTTTTTATTTCTTGCGTTAAACAAACACTTGAAAAACTGAGGTTGTGGAAAATTGTATATTTGTGTTTTCTGACTCTGCTCCACCAGTTTTCTCCTCAGAGAATTCTGCCTCGAAAAGCTTCATGCTTCATTAAACTTTCTGCTCATTTGAAATGACAGCATCTGATGATTCGTCAATATTAACTCCGCCTCCTCTGACTCCTCCAGTATATTCCCTCTGCTCAGGCCTCATTTCCACATTGTACTGTACTGTATTGTGGGCTTACACTTCCTGTTAACAAAACTGCCCCAGCAGCCAAGAGCCACTTCCCAAAGTGTAAACCAGGTAGACAAGTCTAACAGCAGAGGCTGTGGCCTGAGGGAGAATACCTGGAGATTAGAGGAAAATGTCCTGCTGATGGTTAAACACAAAGAGCAAGCTGTCTCTTTGGACAAAGGAGAGACAGACGTTTTAAAGGCAGAGGGAGAAAATGAGCAAGACAAAGGAATTTAAAATGGTAAAATAAAACAGAAGTTGCAGGGCAGAATGAGGGGAAGGTAACAGGGTTGGCTACAGTGGAACAGGGAGGGGTGCAACATGCAGACCTGTTATTTCCTACCCAGTCTGTATGCCATGTTGCGATAACAGACACTTTTTTTTAACAGCATGTGGGAATGTACAGTTTATTTTCTCTATAAGGCATTGTTTTGGAAACCAGTCACAACACCTTTAATGTTGCTGGCTCCCCTGCCGCTGATAAGAACATTGCTTCCAAGAACACACACGCCCACACTTTCAAATTCCCAAAGAGGTAGTTTCTGTTCTCCACTGGATGTCTCTGTCTCCCTCCCTCACACACACACACACACACACACACACAGATTCCATCTCCCAGAACTAACCTACATCTGATAAGCCCACATGGGCACAAGGGGCAGAGCCAAATATTTCGCAATGAAGGACAACAACCGGTAAAAGCAATGGAGCACAAAGGTCTGGAAAGATTAAGGTGGGGTGGGTAGTCATGTTCCACACCTGACACCTCAGCTGGTGCCTCTACCTGTGCACCAAACACCTGCATCATACTGCCCCCTTCTGCTACAGCTGCTGCCACAACATATGGAAGTGAAAGGCAGGAACAGTTGCATGCTGAAAAAACATTAAAGTTGTAATGATTAGAGTCAATGTTGCAGATGTAAGTGAAAAATGTCGGTCAGTTATTTCCTTGTATGGCTATGTCCAGCTGTCTGTTCAGCACCGTCGTGACAGAAAATGCAGCCTTTGTGTGGCCAGGCAGCATGTGTTTGCATGTAATCCGATACCGTTATGTAATGACTTACTTGGGAGATTTGCCCCAGCGGAGCGAGATCCTGGGGATGTTAAGACTATCAGCTAGAGAATAGGCTGGATGTTTGCAGCAATGAGCAACATTTCCTATTGTGAAGGGAAGTTTAAGGTTTATCCATTTTGGTCAATGAGTCAGCTGGTACGTCCTGTTTCCATGGAGACTGGTGAGTCCCCACCCATCATTTTATGGGAGACTGGGGCAGGCATCCATGACTAAATAGTAACATCCAGCTGCTGCTCGCTCTAACTCAAGGGCTCTCTCTTTGTTACTGAGTAAACCATTGGTCAATAACTGAGGGGTAAGAGTTGTGCGTTGTCTCTGCAGAGTGGCGACAAAGCAAACAGTTGTCAGCTAACTGTGATCATGTCTGGGAAACCTGCATATAGTTTGTTCAGCATTTGACTAATGATCTCTGGATCGATTTGCTAGTCTGACCTAAATTGGGTCAGTGTAGCACCAACACAATACTGGGTTCACTTTACCCAGCACCTGTGGGTAGAAAACTACTGTAAAAAAATTAATAAATAAATAAAAAAAACTACAGTAAAAGTAAAACCACTGTAGATGTTTTATTTATCCCAGCTGTTTTTGGCTGGACCCTAACAGCTGGGCCAGCCCCGTAAACGGGAATGTCGCTGACTGTCTGAGTGACCAAGTTACACCATGGGTCAGCCAAATGCTGTATGACTGAGTGAAAAGGTTACACCAATGGTCAGCTGGCCGAGTGTTGGAGTTACCACATTGGTTGCTGGTCTTTCAAAGATTTCACACAAAAAAGCAATACTGCCAACTTTGCGGCTTTGTCACTAGATGAACTGGCTTCTCAGACCCATTCAGTAAAAAAACTGTTGTAAGTAGTTGTAAAATGACTACCTAAATGTTACGCTAATTTAAACAGAAATTCTGTTCACTAAGAAGTTCCTCTTAAAATAGTTACTTCATGATGATAGCTTTAAACCCATCATAAATGTTTGGGTGCAGTACGCTGGATGCATCATTGACCAAACATTCAGGAATTCCCCCCCTGCAGACATCAAAACTTGAACCTAATGACTAAGCTTGTCTTCCTTCCTCCACAGATCCCCTGATAGTATTGTGTAGCTGGTCAGAAAGCTGTCCTTGTACAGACACGTCTTTATCAGTCCTCTTGTTATATTTATGTACAAACAGCACATTCCTGTGGGGGAGACGGGCGTGCAGAACAGGATCACATCACACAGCTCTGCAGCTGGAAGGTCAGGAGGAGATGCAAGGAGAAGGGGAGGTAAAGACGGAGGGAGAGAGAAAAAGACAACACACAGAGCCAGAAAATGATTAGAGGACTTACAATACTGCATACAAGATATATATATATATGAATGGGATGAAGGCAGAGGAGGAGAGGGAATAACAGACAGGGTGGTTTGAAGATAGATGGCTGTGGGAAGAAAAAGTGAACAGAAATAAAATATAACAGCAAAATGTAATACTAGTTATAGCTTCATGGGAGAGAGGGGAAGAACTTAGCGGAAAGGAGATAGTAGATGAGAGGAAAATGAGACCAAGGGTGGATAAGAGGCTAGAATTACAACTAGCAGATGAAAGAGGACACAAAGAGGAGGACAGGCTTTGTAAAGGAAAAGATATCCTCAAGAATGAATGAGGGAGTTTCAAGTGTGAGGGGAGTGAGACAGTTTTGGGAGGGAAAGGAAAAGGGAGGCGCCAGTTAAGTAAGTTCTGCATTCTTCCAATCAGTTTCTGGTCATCAGCTGCCACTCCCAGGTCAAAGGTCAAAAGAAAAGACTAACTGACATAAACTCCACACCCAGAAACTACACGTCATCAGTAAGAAAACACAAGGTCACATGAACGCAACGAAATGAACACAAATGGATCCACGCATGCAAACACAGAAGCAGGAATGTTTGCATATACATGGTGGCAGCCACACACACATGAAGACACACACTAAGACCCAGCCAAACAGTCATGTATATGCTGTATGAAATTATTTACTCACATTGTAGAGAATGTACACACTGAACAGTAAGTAGAAGTGAAATTTATTTTTGCTAAGAAATCCGTATATATTGTATCTCCTTGGTGTTTTGTTTTGATTGGCGTATTTGGTCAAAATCGTATTTACCAAAAACATTTTACTGCAGTGATGTTACCTGCTACATTTTTGCTTCTAACTTATAATGTCAGTAATTTAATTGCTGCAATATCTGTGTAGGCAGCTATAAAATCAATTATATTCCAAGTGCTGCAGAAGCAGTAAAGCCAGGTACCAACATTGTAAGATGTTGTTTATTCCAATCTGTGATTTGATGTCTCCCTACATTTCTCCATGAATACGCACTTCAGTAATTCCATGTTGGTAACGTGAGTCTCCAGGTTACAGGACTACCCAGTGTTTTGAGTTTTGACAGTCTGGTTGCTTGCCTTCACCACATCTGGCCCGTAAATGCTAGCTACCCAGATAGCAAAATGAAACTGTTGCATCATGCACAGACATATGTGGAAATTAAACCTGCATATTAAGTGTTAAGAGGCAGCAGTAACAAAAAAAAACGAAAAAAATTTTTTTTTAGAAGTATGAGGAAGGGTTAGGGCTAGAAGTATGAGAAAGGTGAAGATGTCCAGGCAGAAAGCAGCAAGATGCAGGAGAAAACAGGCAGTACAAAATCATCAGACGGGCCCTGAACATATGAAAGATGTGATTTGTTACTGTTATTTAAAGTTATATTTCAGTCCGGTCCATATTTTTGTGGTTAGTATAGTACACAGCTGAATCGCTTGGTTCTGATTGCCTAACTATAAAAGTCACCACACGCCACTGTGTCTAACAGTGAAGAGCGGTAATGTTAGCAAACTAAGCTAAGTAGCGTCCACTTTCTGAGCACAATAAAAACTTAAGCACACAATGGGTCATCCCAAATACTGTAAAGGGACAGATGTTATGTAACCAGTGTTATGTGGGCTTGTTGAAAAAATCATGTCTTGTACAGTATGAAGTACCCACTCAGTAGGTCTCCTAGCAACACCAACCCTCAAATGTCACTGAACAGCTGCCAGGGGAGCCGCCAAACAAGAGGCTTGAAGCTTCTGCACAATTTCTACAAATATTTCGTGAAAAAGGTTTGATTTTTAAAACTGAAAAATATCCACCATAGCTGCAGTATCATTATAATTTACGTTTCCAAATAGAAATTAAGAAGCAGAATTCAAATTTCAGTTTGAGAATAATAAATGCATCGCCTTTCTATCAGTTCGCATTAAATGTGCAGTAGTCAGTGACGCAATCACATTTTATTGTGCCACATGCGGTTTCCATAGCTGTACAAGAAAGCTCAGGGAGGGGCAACTCAAAAGGTCAGTGAATATGCCCACTGGATGTCTGCCCGCCATGCCAACATATGGTCGCCAGACAGACAAATTCCTCTAGGACCAGACATCAGCACGACTGAGAGGCATTGAGGTGGCTGCAGATTGTCATTTAGCATTTTCATACTCACATGCTGCAGCTAGTGAACATATGTGACATTTATCAGCTCCCCAGATTGGCTCTTCCTCTCTTTGACTCCAGCTTTATTTGTTTCCGCTGCTCCCCCTTAAAGTCTGACTGTCCCTCCATGAGTGTAAGTGCATCTAGGTGTGAAGGAGCATGTACGTGCACTTCAGTGTGTTTGCCTGCAAATTATAGAAGCAGCACAAGTCACTGTACAAGGAATAGCAACGAAGAAGAGAGCAATTCCCGCCATTTGGAATGAATTATAACCACACACAGCCACAGTGGTGTGGCATGGAAAAAAAAACGGTGGAAAGACGGACAGGAAAGGAGTGGAAAGCCGTAGAAACTTGTAATAGTTTCCAGAAGTGCATATGGACGTTGTGGATGTTTGAGGGTGGAAAGGACATGGAGGGGAAGGGGATATAGAGGGTTCCGTTAGTATGGGGATACCCCCTTTTCAGAGGGATTTCCCTGAAGTGGCCTCCTCCCACCCTGCACATTTTATTTACTGTACAATCTGCAAGGCGGCAGCTGGTAATTACACGGGAGGAATGAGTCAGACACTGTACCTGAAATAAACACTGCTTACAAAAATCCGTTAACAGATGGGACACAGGCTTTCAGAACCAATGCAAGCAAGGGAAAAATAAGGGTAAACCAATTAATCCTCTGGGCTTTCTGGCTGTTTCCAAGTGTATTATGTGACAGAATAAAGCTATTTTTTCTCATCAATGAGAATGTCTGTTTTGTGTGTGATATGATCTCTAACTGTTCTTAATTTTAGACAGTGAGTAAGTCTGAGACTGAGATTTCTGAGACTTTTAAGCAAGGCCATGCAACTTTTAAAGATTTAGCACAAAACACATCTTACAAATTAAGTTAAATTCATAAGAAATAAAACGCACATTTGATCAGTTCAGTATACATCAGTGGTTTATGGTGGCCAGTGTTTGGAAACTTTAGATAGATATTGCTGTGTACATAATATTACTGACTTCTGCTACTGATAACCTGAGACTTAGAATTTACTATTATTCTACTGATGGCCACCTGTGGTCACTTTAAAGGGAGCTTAAGTAACTTCTGCTGAACAGTAGCCATGTACTATGGCCACAACAGGCAGCTGCAGATGTTATGATTATGAACGTAGTGAGTTTGGAGAGTCAGGACATTGCAGGCAGATGTGACTCATGTTAAGTCACTGATGCGACACCCCTGAGGTGCTAGCTGAGCTGTGACAAACATGTTGTGTTTTGCGAAGCTGAGACAACCACAAAAGGGTGATTAATTTGGTATTTTGGACTGTGTCACAATTTGGAAACTTTGCCATTTAGATTACATCAACAGTGGACAGAGCCAGAGGAGGCTCACTAGCCACCATCAGTCCTACAAAGGGAGATCACATGAGTCCAGTCCTGCTCCACCAGGTCAGGGAAAAAGAACATAATTTCAAGTCCATTTTCTTCAGTTTAACAAATGTATCTACAGTGATTGTACTTATACTCAGTGGGCTACTGTCTAAACACTAATGAGGAGTGAAATTGCTGTAACTGCTTAGCTAGGATTCTGCTTTTGCTGCACAGGCTGCATCAACGCAGGACAATAGTACATGCTAATGTGATGTAAGTATAGAAGAATCATAAAGTCAGCAAACTGACAGTAATGTCAGTTATACAGCACGTCTGTCTAATGTTTGCTAACGTTAGCTGATATCAGCCGCTACCAGACAAAGTAGAGCTGTTGCTGCAAAGTATTAAATTGAGAGAGGGTGTGTTTCATCGCTAACGAAGACAACTTTTGACATATTGGCCTTTACATGTGTTGTGTAATCACAAGTTGTCCCGCATGGATACGCCTCATGTAATTGGCTTCACATTAAAAGCTGTCCTGTGAATAGGAACACTTGCCCCTCACACTCATCTCAATCAATGGCTGATTCTTCTTGGAGTCAAACTTGGCCCGCATTAACATTCTTTGAGAGCAGACAGTGGTCATTCTTTCTCTCCCCCTTCTTTTCATTCTTTTTATCCTTGACTGAGACTGAGAGCGCTTTGGAAAACTTTTTTCACACTGTGCCTGTCCACTCAAATGAATCCATTGTGTCTGAAAACATCCAGCCCGGCAGCTCAGACACAGAGGGGAGCAGGGAACAGCTCAGAAAAATTGGACCCTGACTACTTCAGTGCATTCTCACACGCGCTTGTGAAATGTGGTGTGTCGACTCCACCGGGGATTTGCCAAGAAGCTTCTATACAGGCCCATCGTGCGTGCCCAGCGGGGTCGTAAAATAACGGTCCGAGCAGAGCGCTTTCCCAAAATGAGCTCTGCAAATTTGTTTCCTGCTGCCATGGCAACGGGGTAAGAACCCAGTTTGGAACTCTCTCCCTGGTAGCACTCTGCGTCAGAGGGAGGGATTCTGGGAGCAATTACAGAGCGGGAATGTGACTGGTGATTGGGAAGAGGAGGAGACACAGCATCTAAGAATGTCTGAGTGTGTGAAAGAAAGAAACTGAGGGACTGAAAAAGAAAGTGACTCAGGCAGCGTACATTCACTATTATTTGTGTGTATACAATGTGCAAGATTCTCTAGCTTACTGTGAACCTCTAAGAATGTATGAGTTATTACAGAAAAGTAAAAAAAAAGTTAAAGTTATTTCTGTGGTTGGGTGATAGGTTTAAAATTTTCCAACCAGCCACCTTTAGTCTAATAATTATAATAATAATAATCGTTATTTATAGAGCACTTTTCAAAATCCACATTACAAATGCTTGACATAGTACGCACTGTTGTGTACAGAACCAAGAGGTCAAAGATATTGCAGGGAGGAGAGGCCACAGAGAGCTTTGAAAGTAATCAGTCAAATCTTGAAATCTATTCTAAAATGTACTGGGAGCTGGTGTAAGGAGGCTAAAACAGGAGTAATGTTATCACATGTCTTGGTTCTTGTTAAAGGCCTGGCAGCGGAGCTCTGTACAGTCTGGAGACAACAGATTTTTGGTAGAGACAAGTAAAAAGACTGTTGCAGTAGTCCAGGTGTGTAAGTCATGTAGACAGACACGGCATGAAAAAAGGCATGATAAGCAATAAGCTGTAAAGACAGGCTCAACAGCTGCCAAACACTATTTGAAAGAGAGTCTGATGGCGCCAGATGAAGGACTGTTCGGCTCGCAGCTTGCAAGTGAACAAACAGTGGGGAAAACATGCTATTAAATGTTCAATGTTCAAATGTGCACAACCACACTGTTAGTTTTTGGTCTATATCGCAAATATGATTTGTGGAATAAAGTCAATCACCATTATCCAGTGTATTCATCCAATCGCCCAACCCATGTAATTTCCTCTTAAAATAATGTCCTATGTATGAGGTACTGGCCTTGCCCTGTTTTTAAAATGCTGATCCCATCCAGAGCTCCCTGAATGCTCATGAAATTCTCATCTATACTGAACTCACCTCCACCCTATAGCGCTTCTCCAGAACTGACACACCCTCCATCAGCCTGACAAATCCTTCTTCACACACACTATTCCAAGGAAAAAAATACTTTTTCTAATTCCTTTACAGTTACATAACTTGACGCCACCCCCCACCCCACCCCCTCCTTCCCCCCAGCATCCTACACTTTAATCAGTCAGAACATCTATATACAGCTCCTCAACACACTCCCATCCTTGACATCTAAATCACTCCACTCCACCCAGTATCTGCGCTAAACTCATCTAACCTTAGATGTAGGAGCCACAACTGACTCTGTGACTCAATATATGTGTCAGTACACTAAAACAACTGAATGATCTTCAGGTGAATGGCTGTATCCCTTTCTAAGTGTATACTTTTCATTACAAGGGGACCTTACTGCCCATTTCCAAGAAACATTACCTATAGAGAGCCAGAAATCAGGGAAATCAAGGAGAAATTAGCATCGTGTTCCCATGAAATATTAACTTGAAGAAGTTATTAGGTTTTGAAATTTTTACCAGGCACCAACAGACTAAATTAACGTTACTGAAAAGTAACTGAACAGTTATCAAATGTAATAAGTTACTCTGATTAATTAAAATTTATAACAGTTTAACAGGGTAATAAGCAATTTGTGACATTTCAAAAGTAACCTTCCCAACACTGGGTGCGAGATTAAGTTGAAGACAAAAGTTGCAATGAATCAGTCTGAACCTCACATCAAAGGTTACTGATAAACTGGCTTGACTCAGGTCTGACCATAATTATGCATCAAGTCATGTATGAAATTTGTGTATAATTATAATCTCTCCTTATATTACACAAGTCTGACTTGGTTTGCCTTTGACCAATAAAAGATGATCTTGATGAAAATATGATCTTCGCTGAGCAGAGGTAAAGTCAGGTCACAGCGTAGTTTCATGAGTGCATCTCAGCCAGTTATATTTCTTCTTCCTTTGGTTGGACTGCAGAAGGGATATGTTTTCATGTCAGTCTCCCTGATAGAATGGTTTTGAAAAAAGCAGGTTTCGCATCGTGCATTTTGTCCCCATACATTTTATTTATTTTTCCTTTATTCACTTGTTAAAACATTTAACTCAACTGTTGCACCACCATGCATGTTATTTTTTCCAGTGCTCCACCCTGACCTCACTCCACCCAGACCAGTGACCTCTGACCTCACCTTTTGTGTCTGTCTACTCCTCGTCTCCAGTACACTTACAGCCTTTCAGCAGTGACGACCCCCTGATTCAACCTGTGGCGCCTACAGTATCTGCTAATTTGGGTGTACAGCTATCATACTTGACTCATATTTTGGCCTCCTGCTGCCGTATCCGCCTCCTTCAGACCTGAGAACTGGCATCCCCAGCTTCCTGTAATCAAAGCATTCCTTTTATCATCTTCCCACTCTTTGCATATTGTTTTGGTTTAACAGGCACACAAGAAAAACACCCTCTGACATTGTGTCTGCTTTTGTCATGTTCTTACACACACACACACACGGGAACACTGACACAGGCATTTCCCGATAGCACATTGTCTCATATCAGATCAATGATTCAGCACTGTCTGCAGTCGGCCACTGCACCTGGTGGGAAAGTTCCACACACCTGTAAACTGTCTGCGCGCAAGTGTTTTCCATCTGTGTGACCCCCCCAGTGAGTCATTATGAACAGCTTTATGTTGTTACAATCTCACAATGGTATCGTGAGCTGTATTGGCTGAGCTGCACATTCTTCCATCAAGTCAGAGGTGTCACAGTGCTGCTAGATCTTTGTGGGAGAGTAAATGAGTGTGTGTGTGTGTGTGTGTGTGTGTGAGTAAGTTGTGACTGAAGACCCTTGTGTCAGTAAGAGTTTTAATGGGAATTTCATCTATAGGGGTTTGTCCTCCTACTGAATGAGGTGTTGAGTGATAAATAGCCAAGGGCTCGGTTAGTAGCTGACCCGAGGTCAGATGCTGGATGATCCCTTGGCCAGGCCTGTGAGAGAGGCGTCTCAGTGGTCGTCCTCCGTGTCTGTCAGGGCCACTCTGATTTAGTGCTATCTGTGGGTGTTCTGGCCGCATAGGTCAGAACAGAGCAAGGATGGTCCGACTGAACAAGAACTCTACAGTCTCAGTGAACTGTTCAAGCCAGCCAAGCCACTGACAGCTCTCTTTTTTTTTTTTTACCCTAATAAAGATGAGTTTCAGCTCATGATCAGATGATTATGAGTCACACAGCACTGTGAGTGATTGTGTTACTCCACCAAAAAGACAACTGTCCAAACAAGAAAATGAACTTCACGCTGACAGCATAAATAACATATAGACACACCCACCCGCATATCTGGCCAAAGAGAGAGTTTGCCCTGGGAGAACATTTGACAGAGTGCAGGTGTGACTGTCCTGTGACTTCCCAGACTCATGATCCATTCTGGTCAATGGCATTATTATATGAAGTTGATAAGGATTGTGGAGTCGAGTAAACAGCGGCTTAGCTTTGCCCCTCCCATGTCCAGCACTGCCTACACTGACGATTGCCTTTCATTTTGAGGTCTTTATCAGTATTAAAGGTCCATTTTTATGAGGAAATCCTTTTATCTATGAAACAGCTAAGTAAACATGCATACTTTTACTTGTTTTATTTGCCATTGTAAACACTAAGAGTAATTGTTTTAGACATGTCTCAGTCTGATTTTAATAAAAAAAAATTAAAAAGGGAGTTGATTTTTTCACTTGAATTTTATCTCCCCACTCTCCTGAAAGGGATTGTTTGGGGGGGGGGGGGTCCTGTAGAAAGTTGTGTGTCCAGCTGTTCATCATAGTTTACAGTAAACGAAGTGCTCTTGAAGCCAAGAAAAATGTTCACAGTAAATAAAAGTGAATAGAAAATGGAGATAAAATGAAGATAGCTGATTAACCAAACAGTCCCTCAAAGCAAGAAACAGGAATAAGTGTTTGGCCTATGGTATTGTTTAAATGTTTAAAATGAATATTACTAATTTCTCAAAATAAACATTCCTACCCTATATCTGTACACACAATGACGATAACTACTTTATGATATTCACAGGAGCAAACTGCGTTCTGCTCCTTGGAGGATCAGAGATTAGTGTGTACAGTAGCTGGGAGGGGAACCATTCATGGTGGCTGATGACCATCAGGGTGACGACTGACAAAAATTCTTGTCATTGGGCCAGAAGCTTTGAGGTCAGAGGTAGGTGGTGTCGCTGCCTGACAAAAGAAGGATTTCTGTTTGACTTCAAACATTTCAGTGCATATGTCTTCAAAAACTTTTTATGTTTTAAAACCATCGCAGATATACAGAGTTTAAACTGACAGAAAAATCAACAGGGGTCATGAAAAGACCAGCTGAAAGGGGATTGTAGTTAGTAGTTGTAGTTAATGATGTTTAACCATTTTCTACCAGTGTGCAAACAGAAATTCCCAGAAGTCAAAATGTCAAAAAGCACACCCTACATCACCCTTGTCATAACATGTCCGCTTTCCCCATGTTGATCTTACAGGAACTCAATGGTTTACTGACACCTGATGTGCAATAACACTGGGGCCCTTCCAAGAACCATGAAAAACATTACTGTACTTCACACATCTGGATGAAAGGTGTTAGACCTAGAGGAACAAAGGACAGGTCCTTAATCATATTTCATCTTGTGTTACAGGCTTGATGACACCACTCTGACAACATGATTTCAGGATGCTAAGCAAACCATGGTCTGGCTCCAGCCCCATACTTACACACAGACATAAGAGTAGTATCAATCTTCTTGTCTCACTTTTCCCACAATGTTGAAACAATTTCCTCAAAATAATCTGTTCCATTGATAAACCTTGTGTTAGCATTAAAAAACACATTAATGTCTTTGTTGTATCACATTGGTCTAAATGTGAACGCACTGACAATGGAGCCTGCTGTAATCTCCATCATTTATCTTACAGATCCAGGTTGTCTGAAGCTTGAATCCCATTATCTGCTTCATACTGCTATTATCTCTGTACATTAATCTTTGTTTTCCCTGTCGGGCGTGGCAACCATCAGAGCCAGACAAAACACTGCAGTCTTCACCACCACTGCTAGACAAATAGAAGTACTACTACTAGCCAACCATAAAAAGACCCTGTGGGAGCGTTGCTGGTTCTGTCTGAATTTGGGATTACTCACTTTTGAAGAGGGATTCAGAGTCAGATGTTTTAAAAATATTGTCTTAAATTTTCTTCTGTCTTTCATTCCACCTTGATTTTTTATCTCTGGTTCTTTCTCAATGTCTCGACCTGTCTCTATCACTTATGCATACAACTGTCCTGTTTTGAAGCAGCCTCTTATGAAGCCACATTATTGCTATGCTTAGCAGGAATCCCTTTTGTTTGCCTGCTCAATGACAGTACAAGGGCTGTTTTGATTTCATCAGAAGCTCTTCTTACTTTAATATCCTGCTGCATGTTCCTTCCTGCAAAACAAACAAAAGTGCAAAGGATGAGACATGACTGAAGTCAAATGGAAAACCATTAAGCAATGACGGTGGTACAGTGGGTGGGAAGAGAAAACTTTGAATTCCAAATAATTCTTGAGTGTTGTAACTTAATAATTGTACCTTGGAAAAGTGAATTGTAACCTTCGACGTCAAATACAAACACAAGCTTCATTGCTTTACTTGAAATTAACAGGAAGGGAAATATAAATCTGCAGAGAAACCAAAAGAAGAAAAAAGGTGGATTCTGTCCCTGTTATGAGCCAATAACAAGTAGCTTTAAAGGCACAGCGTAAGGAATGTTCTTGTGTTAAAAAGCTGCAGGGGGGCTTCTGGGATATGTTTACTGCTTTAGAAAAGTCATTGTTCCTCTGTATCTACTAAGGAGGCTGAAGAATTGTTCCTTTGTTTGGCCATATCCTTTAAGGGAGGGGGACAATCAGACACGCATCCGGCTATGTAGGATAGATAACATACTGTACTGCAGAACATCTGGAGCTGCCTCACACCTCAAAATCCTTTATCTGTTTTGGTCCAGGTCCATACCTTTGTGTGTTTTGGCATTTTTTTTATCTCTTTCACTGCAAATCATGTACTTTACATGTTTGCTGACCATTTTTTCAATTTATGCTGCTTTAGATCTTCAGTTGTACTTTTCATTCACTTCTAGGAAGCCGTTATCTTCCATTTATCTCTTTATTGATTGTCATATTGTACAAAAAGGAGTAGAATGCAAAAGGTGGTCTGGAATAGTATAAAAATATCTTTAAATTTAAAATGCACTCACACTGTTGGCTGTGATGTAAAGACGACATTAATTACATTGCTTATGTGTTGCAATTCTTTCTTTACTTTGGTTACCACAGTCAGATGAGGTGTGTTGCTCCTCCAGGTGTGACACCACCTGATCTCACGCACAGTGACTAAAAACAATGATTAAATCGTTCCAGTGAAATGACTGAGCCGACCCTGAGACACGTCTCATTAGATTTCTCCCAAACTGATGATCCCTCCATCAAATGTCACTGTGTTTTTTAGGGTGGGGGAGGGTGGAGCAACTGATAGCATGTTGTGATGAGTCTAATGTGTGTGTCACAAGGAGAAATGTTACTTTGAACCTCACCTGTCTGTGACAAATGGCAACAGAAAAATTTGCTTTGATGGTACAGTTTCATACCCAAGTAACAGTCTTCAAAGATGAAAAGATAAAATTATGGTCTTTGACTTTACTGTTCTTACTTACTGTGGGTATTGGTATTTGGTATCATTCATCTCTAATAACAAATGTTTCATTTTATTTTCTAAATTTTGCAAATCCTCAACTGAATCCCACTGAGTCGTCA
The DNA here is from genome assembly GCF_046630095.1 of Trachinotus anak. Lineage (NCBI taxonomy): Eukaryota > Metazoa > Chordata > Actinopteri > Carangiformes > Carangidae > Trachinotus > Trachinotus anak. Next base: position 7,387,423 of record NW_027273855.1, read on the forward strand.
GAATTTACTAACTTTGGAGGCTGTGGAGGACAAAGGCGTGCTGTGAGCAGTCCTGTGGTTTAGGCCTGTGGAAAAGAGGGAGGTGACTCAGGGTGAGGGGGAGTGGTCTGAGGGGCGGACCTGAGGGCCCACAAGGTTTATATAGTTTAACAGTTTCCCTGTCCTTCTGCCTTGTGTCTGTGAGCTCCCATTTTTGCCTGCCCAGCCTGTGCCTCTCGCTCTTACTCACAGTCTCTCTCACTGAGTCTCACACTCTACAGCAACAATGAAAACCTCCAAGCAAACTACATACTCTATGCGCTCCTCCACCAGTAGCAGGACTCCTGCTATATCAATCACCCGTACCTCTGTTCCTGTCTACAAGGCCCCCTCCATCCACGGTGGGGCCGGTGGGGACCGCATCAGCATCTCCTCCAGCGTCCGCAGTGGGCTGGGATCTGGGATGGGAGCTGGGATGGGAATGGGCTCCAGAGCAGGGGGCTTCTCCAGCAGTGTTCAGGTGAGCGCCAGCGGGAAAAGTGGCGACATCATGGGCAATGAGAAGTTCGCCATGCAGAACCTGAACGACCGCCTGGCCAACTACCTGGAGACAGTGAGGAACCTGGAGCAGGCCAACCACAAGTTGGAGATTAAGATCAAGGAGGCCCTGGAGAAGAGTGGACCCGACTTCAGAGACTACAGCAAGTACCAGGCCATTCTGGACGACCTGAGGAGGAAGGTGAGCAGGGGGGCCGGGGAGCATGGTGAGAGCAGACAGGGGAATGTGCATGTGTTGATTTATTAAGTGTTGAACAAAAGCAGATAGGGGTGTGGGGGGGTGGGGAGGGTGGACGGAGGAAGTGAGGGAGATATGGTGAATGGGTGAATTGAAATACGAAACACAAGGAGGGATATGAGGTTATGATGATTAATGATTTCTGAGGATATGATGCAAATGTGATTGAGCAAAAAATGGGGAATCTTGAAGGCATTTTACACGCCACACTGTACCTAAATGTAACTCCATCTGTGCTCTGAAGTACTGACTTTCTGTGGATTCCTAAGAGTGGGGGTTGATTCGGTTTCTGCTAGTCCTCGGCACTGTGCCCACTGATACTCTATGGGTCGGGGGCTGAGGGCTGGACCGGAAACAGTATGGAGGAGGAATGTTGGACCATCAGGGGTCAGAGAAACAGGAAAGCACAGAGAAACAAAAACAAGAGTCCAGGGACTTTACAGACATTAAAGGGTCACGCTGCTGGCCCATACATCATGACTTTAACTGCCTTTTTCCTCTTTGTTTAAAGCAATTCAAACAATACGTTGGACAATGGGACTGAACATACTGTACAGTCATTACTACTGTGTTTACATAAAATAGAAGCTGATAAGGAAGGGAAAAAAGAGAAACTTATGTGAGTAGGATCCTACAAAGTGACTTTCTGTATTTTATAATGTATTAATCTGGTAACACAATTCATTTCACACTTATATGATACACCTCATACAAATACCGTGCATGTGTTAATTAGGACAAAAAGATTTTAGAAGTTAAAGAAAATGAGGGCTTTACACAACCAGAAAAATTTGTCAATCATTCATTCCAGGTTTTGCCTCATTGTGAAAGAGAAAATGGGCTGTGTGTAACCCCCCTCTCGCTGCCACTCTACACTGAACGCAGCATTTTCCTTCACAATTAAGTCAAGTGCAGTTTCCAAATGGAACATTCCAGTTGGGTTCCAGTACTGTTCTCACTGTAGCAAAGTGTTCATGCCCACAGAGAACATGTCTTTTTCTAATGTTTTTTCTCGTGGGAGTGATAACCGCATCAAGGTCAACCAACCTTCTTTTGAAATGATTACACAAATGAAATGAGCAAAATGGGAGGAAAAGGCAGAACAGATAGTTTACAATTTCCCAAAGTCTTATCATTCTCATAACATTACATAAGAGCAAAACTCTTGGAAGTTGGGTCTTATTTATTCTACTAACAGCCAAGGGCCTCAGTTCATCCAAACAGCCCAGGGTCAGCACTGCCTCATTTTTCATTTTGCGTGCCCTCCACTCATACTCCCAACTGAAAAAACACAGACTCTCACGGCAGCATTAAAACAGCCCAGTCCTTTAAAGCACGCAAAGTCAACTACCCATGCAAACACACAGAGATGCATGTGCAATCACCTGACTGAGCAGGCACACATACACACACACACATACACACACGAACACACACACACACACTCACACTCACAACCGCCACCATGACCACCTTCCTCATGCAAATCACCTGCCCCCACCCTGTCCCATTGACAGGATAGATCCTGTTCCTGAGCAGTGAAAGGACAGTTGCTGCCTGGCAGCCACTGATTGGCTCCTGTACTTTGTCACCTGGATGCCTCCCCTGCCATCCATCCCAGCCCTTATCTGCCCCACCGTGACCGCTAAAGCAAATACTGCAACCACCTGGTGTTTGAAGCGGTCCACTGCTGCCTATTTCTTGACCAGGCGCAGTTACCGAGCCTTTAGAGGGCTGCAGCAGATTTTGTTTCCTTTGGACAGAGTAAAGTTAACTGTTTCCCGTGTTTTTGCTAGGCTAAGCTATCTGGCTGCTGGATGTGGCTTCATATTTACTGTACAGATATCAAAGAGGGAAGAATCTTAGCATCTACATGTTGAATTGTTATTTTAAGATATCACCACTTGGTGATAGAAGTAATACTTACAAAAAAAAATCTCTTTTGTGTAAATTCACAAAGGTGTTGGTTATCTGTCCTCAGTTTTCAATCTAATTAAATTCTTTTTTTGTAAACCTGTCGTTAGGTGTTTGATGCCACCACCGAGAATGCCCGCCTGGTTCTCAACATCGACAACGCTCGCCTGGCAGCTGATGACTTCAGAGTGAAGTAAGGCCCACCCGCCGCACCGCTGAGACTGTGAAACACTAAGCCAGACAGCTGCAGACACACCCTGTCTCGCTGCTGATCAGGTTGCAATATGAAAATGCAGTGACATGATCTAAAGAGACAGTCATTTGTCTAGTAGTCATGAATCATCACCTTTGGATAATAGCCAGCGGAGCTGTTGCAGTTGTGTCATCAAATAAATGCCATAGCAAACACAGCTGGCTGCTAGCATGTAAATTATAGTATGCTGACCAAATATTGAACATATAGATGTTAATTAACCATTCACTAGGACTGTTAACACACATTCTGGTGAGTAGATGTAAAAAGTTGGACCAGTCTTTGTGAATGTGAGATGCTGTATCAGGCTTTCAAGTTGTCCTCACTTCCTTTAGATACGAGTCTGAGCTGGCCATCCGCCAGTCTGTGGAGGCCGACATTGTCGGTCTGAGGAAGCTCATCGATGACACCAACATGGGCCGCATGAATCTGGAGAGCGAGATCGAAGCCCTGAAGGAAGAGCTCATCCACCTCAAGAAGAACCATGAAAATGTGAGTGTGACATCAAACCCAAACCCTCAACTTTCAAGTCCCTGAAACCTTGGACTAAATAAGCAACAACCAAAACTGAAGTTTGGAAAACACACCTTTATTTATTATTTATTATGAGTTTAACTTTAAAAAACTCAGCTAATCTGCTTCATCTTGACTGTGTGGATGTGATGTGTTCCGATTTGACTGAAAAACCTGTATTACTTTAGCAAAAGACCCAACTGCCATCACAATTAGATTCAAATGTTTCTAGCCTCTAATTGGTGTACCATGACATAACATTTTTCCAAATCAGCCTCACCCACTTTGAATTAGTGAAAAAGTCAAGGTCAAAAACAGTAATGCACAAATGTCATAGGTGAAATGAGCAAAAGTGTTAAAACGTTTGGCATAAAATTTGGACTGTTGTAGGACCCCATTACTCATCTTCAGAAGTTCATTTACAAAATAGGTTTTCAGGACCTTCAACACAAGCTTGAAAGTCAAAGATTAGTCAAAGGTTGCATTCATGCTACTTCAGTGTTGACATTTTTAGTGCTGCAAATGAATCCTAAACAAAAGGGACTTTTAAAACACCTGTGTATATCATTTAAGCAACAGCCACACCCTTAGAGGTGGTGAAATCATATTTGTTTGTCAGCTCATCTCAATAATCTCTTCAAACATCATCACCGTTGTGTGTTTAAGTTACATATATATATACGTTACACACAATGCCACGAATGCAGCCAACACATCCCGACAGGCTGCAGGGGAAAAAAGCTTCAGTGGGGAAGAGAGAGGTTTGTTAAGAAATCTGAAATATCTGCATGTGAATACTGTGGGAAGCCTCGCTGTAAAAATGCTTCCCATCCACATTTGGCAACAGTGCAGACACCACAGAATTCAAATTACTGTCATATAAGCACATAAGCCAAAACACAACCATTTGTTTGCTGAAGGGATTTACTGAATGAAGTGTTTAATGCCCCAGACACATGCATAGATGCAACCCCCTGTATATTTACCTGACCATAACATTGGATTGTGCTTGGAGGAGGCCAGGAGTCAATAAAACAAGACTTTAGTGGTAGAATCCAAAAGATCTAAGGAAGCTTTCACATGGAAATTATTTATTTTATTTAATTTTAAAGTGCGCTAGAATCTGCCTCACTTTTCATGGAGTTTCAGATGTGAAATTAGAAGGATTATGTGGAGTGATTCCTATATTCTTTCTTGTTTCTTCAGGAAGTAACCGAGCTGCGTAACCAGATTGCCCAGTCAGGAGTCCACGTGGATGTTGACGCTCCCAAGGGACAGGACCTGGCTCAGATCATGGCAGAAATTAGGGCCAAGTATGAGAAGATGGCACAGAAGAACCAGGAAGAACTGAAAGCATGGCATGAATCCCAGGTAAATGATTAAAAAGAAAGTGTCATCTGCGAACAGGGAAGTTCATCTAGAGCACAAAGTGAAATTTGTGACGTCTTAAATTGACTTTGACTCAATCGCAGATAACAGAAGTGCAGACCCAGGTCACCCAGAACACAGAGGCCCTGAAGGGTGCCCAGACAGAGGTGAACGACCTGCGCAGACAGTTACAAACCCTGGAGATTGAGCTGGAGTCACAGAGGAGCCTGGTGAGAAGCACTCTGTCAGCACACACTTCATTTCACTCCACTCAGCACTCTCATTTCAAGTTTCGCATTTATTTTGTTGACACAAGCTTCACACTCCGGTGACCCGTCGCTATGGAGCGAGCCAGGTTCACTGTAAAACCTTAACCCCTCTTTGCTTGTCTTGCGCTCACAGAAAGCCTCTCTGGAGGGCACACTGAGGGACACAGAGATGCGTTACAACATGGAGATTGAGTCTCTCAACTCCATCATCCTGGGTCTGGAGGCAGAGCTCACACAGCTGCGTAATAACATCCAGCAGCAGACCCAGGAGTACGAAGTCCTCCTCAACATGAAGATGAAGCTGGAGGCCGAGATCGCAACATACAGACGGCTGCTGGACGGCGGAGACTTCAAGTGCGTAGATTTGTGATTATTAAGAAAAACTGCATTTCACTTTTTCGTACATAGCCAACCAATCATTTAAAAATCTGTCGGTAGACATGATGTGATGATTAATGTGTTCTTGATTTTTTTTTTTTTTTTGTTCAGGCTGCAGGACGCTCTGGAAGACCAGAAAACAGTGAAGACCAAAGTGATGACTGTCACACAGACCCTGGTGGACGGAAAGGTGGTTTCCTCCAGCACAGAGACCAAGAATCTTTGAACACCAGAAGCAACCACCTGGCACCTCCCATCAATTACTTTCACTGCATCATAACACTAACAAACGATTGGCCAAAATTTTATTTCCAATGGATCCTCCTGAGCTCTTAGTCGTACAGCACTAACACAACTGTCGCTGTGATTAGTTTTACTTCCTGGGTAAACAGCTCTTCCACAGGCTGATAAAAAAAAAACTGGATCAGAGGAAAACTAAACCATCTTTTATTTATTTCATCATGATGTTATTTATGTGTTCGTCTATTGACCAGCAGATGTTCAGAATTCCCAATTGGAGAACTGTTAGCTTTTTCAGAGACAAAGTGATTCAAGACATTGAATATTTCAAACTAATAAAAGAGCCTAACAAAATGCAAAAAAATTTTATACTTCATCATCTTTGGTTTTTTTTCTGTCCAGTGAAGTCTGCCTGTGGCGCTGTGATGTTTTCAATATTTCAATAAAGTCCATCTGAGAAATGTTTCCTGGGGTGAACATGGTGTTTTGTTTTAAATTAAATATCATGTAGATTGTCTTATCATACATGATGAACATAGTGAATGAATGAATCAAGATAGCAGATGGTGACAGAGGACTAGTCACTGCTTTCACTTACAGCAGCAATCAATGAATTGACACCTGCTGAACATTATAATCATTACAGCTGCAAATACCACATTCAGTACTTTAAAGCTATGTTCATACCTCAGTGTGAAAACAGCTGTCCCCCTCACGTGTCAGCACAGAGGACCCCAGCAAAAACATGTAGAGTCCTGCAACAGTAAAAACTGTAACATACGACATGGTGATGTTACCATATATGTCACCTACAAGGGGATATATTATTATCACATATATACATCCTCAGGATATATAAAGACATAAGTGTATAACATATATGAAATACCCACAGTAAAACTTGTATATGTACATAATATCTCAATATCATAATATCATATATATATATATATATAATATCTTCATATGATGAATTTCTATAGCCTATGATATCACATGTTGCAATCATATTTGATAACGATATATATATATATATATATATATATATATATATATATATATATTTAATTTATATATGCAAGTTTATTAAGAAAATATACTTATGAAAAGTCTGTGTTTATTTATGTTTTTCCTATTAATTAATTATTAATTATCATTAATTACCATACATGTCTAACTTTTATATTTACATATATACATTGACAGGCTCTGTGATGGATATGTATGTACACAGCATATGTCTACAATATAAGCATACATACATAAACATACATACTTGTATGAGATAGACATATATATATCAATATATGAAACTGTTCTATTTCTTATATGTTACATATGTAACTTTTATAAATATGTTTTTATTTTATATGTACATATATATTTAGAAATTCAATATATGCACATATATTACATTTGCACAGACCAACCAATCACATACAAGTGCACACTTCAGATTAATTTTGTAAGCTGAATGGGGTAATTCTACTGTTAACCATTGAGATGAAGGATAAAATTGATTGTTGCCATGATAATATACCAGAGTTGTAGTCTTTCCTCTGTACGGTGTTTTTGGCATCTCCCAGGCTTTAACCATTACTCCTGCTACTCTCCTGAATTGTGTTTTATCCTCTCCCAGGTATCTGAAGCAACATGCCCCCCTCCAGCATAACCTATTGCATTTTTGCTCTGAACACCCAGTTAATTGATAAGGCTGCTGTAATTCTAGATTGTTCTAATTATCAACAAATTTCACAAACAGACCAAAACCAGTTTGTCACTTGATACTATCTGACTTACCTAAGCTGCCTGTGGCACTCAGCCCCAAACCTGTTGGTTCCAAGAGGTAAATAAAAAAAGGGTTACATATACACATGTTTGTTTGGTTCTTCAATCCCTTTTCCCACCACTGACATCCACATCTCATCTCTTTTTACAATTGAATGTATGGTTTGTAAATAAATGAGTTATTTTTTAAGTGGATTTTTGGTGTCTCTCCTTTTATTTGCCATGGCTCTTTGAGCCGGTCATGAAACTTTGTAGTTTTTAGAAAACAACAGCCAATCAGATTGGTTTACCAATGTGTTGTTGCTAGAGCTCCAGAAAGAAGCCTGAGAGAGGAGATATATCTATGGTGAGATAGTTTTTGTTTCTTAAAACCACAAATATATCTTCTTATGGATATCAACACTTCAAATAAAACATAGGAAAAGTGTAAAATATGGGGCCTTGAATGCATATGTGGTGCTCTGACGAGTATTTACATTATCAGGAATAATGTGATTAAGTGAAGTGTCTTAAATAGTTTTAATGCTGGCATCGCGGTTACCATAGATACAGTTCATTCACTACACACAATCGATATGAAAATGTCAGCATTCCTTTTTGCCTTTTGAGTCACAGTGGGTGTTGGGGGGCAAAGTCTAAGCAGGAAGGCTAAAGGTAAAAATGTAATATAGATAGGAGAGGAGTGGCAGAAGGGAATATTGCTTTCAGGGTGATATATAAGACTCCAAGTCTCTCCTCTGTCTTCCACTCTCAGCTGTGCCAGGACGTGCCTCTTCCTTCTCTCATTGATCAGCACACATCTTTCAGCAATGGAGCCCCTGATTAAGCGCCAGAGTTCTCAAATTCTTGGTGGCCACACAACCATTCACAGACCCCTTCATATGGAGCGGGCCTATGCCTACAGCGTCAGCGGAGGAGCAGGCGGCCATGGGACCAGGATCTCCACCGCCACCTACGGCACAAGAGTCGGCAGCGGCTTCGGCAGTGGGTACGACTACCAAACCTTGTCCTCTGGGTCCACTTCTGGAACCCTGGCCATCACGAACGAGAAGACAACCATGCAGCACCTGAACGACCGCCTGGCCAGCTACCTGGAGACGGTCAGGAATCTGGAGAAGGCCAACAGCACACTGGAGATCAAAATCAGAGAGGCCATTGAAAAGAGAGGCCCCTTGGAGGGCAGGGACTACAGCAAGTACAACACCATCATTGCAGAGCTGAGGGCCAAGGTGAGTCAATGAATCAGTCAGTCTTTATGACACTTATTCTTGTCTTGTTTAATCTAGTCTCTTGATGAAACACAAAAAAGCAAGATCGAAATAGGAAAAATTTTACAACATAGTGCAAAAATAAGTGCATAAAGAAAACTGCAAAATGAGAAACACAGGTACGCTGCAATCCATGTCACATAATCTAGCAAAAGTGATTGCAGGTCAAATCACCTTAACCTTTTTTTTTTTTTTACTTTCATTCCTAAGTGTTTGTGCAGCTCTCTGACTGACTCATTTCACAACGTTTATTATCTGTAATCTTATCTTTGTTTCGTGCTACAATAGATAGCATCAAAAAGACAACATGCCTTGATCTTTTATGATTTACAGTGTGTTATCGAGACTGTTCTTTCACTTGTGCAGTTTACACACTTTGCTGTCTATAAAAATGACTGTGGGAAAATAGAATAGTATACGCAGTCTGTTTGTGTTTCACAGACTGAAAATCACAAAACCTCTTTGCATCTCTTTGCTGTCAGATATTTGACATGACCCGGGACAACGCACATCTTGCGATCGCTGTTGACAATGCACGCCTGGCTTCAGACGACTTCAGAGTCAAGTGAGAAGTGTTCAGCTTTGTATGCAAATTGAAACTGATTCTCCATCCTCCATGAGCATATCTGATATACAGCATGTGTCCTTAGGATGGAGTATGAGATGTCCATGCGTCAAGCAGTGGAGGCTGACGTTGCCAGACTGAGGAAGTTGCTGGATGACACCAACGTAATTCGTCTGCACCTGGAGAGCGACATTGAGTCTCTAAAGGAAGAGCTGATCAACCTGAAGAAGAATCATGAGACTGTGAGTGACATAAGGCAGAAACTACATGTATGATGATAACTGGATTTGCTCTAATCCGACTGAATGATGAGATATTAGTTCTCTGAAATCTATTTGTTCCTTAACCTTTGCACAGAATAACCCCACTAACCTTGCTCTGGAAATCACACCCTGACTATTTCCTCCCCAACAGGATGTTGCTGAATTGCGTGCCCAGATCACCCAAGTTGGTGTCCACGTGGACGTTGATGCTCCTAAAGGACAGGACCTGGCCAGGATCATGGAGGAGATGAGGGCCAAGTATGAGAAGATAGCTCTGAAGAATCAGGAGGACCTCAAAGCATGGCATGAATCTCAGGTAACTTGTTAGCGCATATTTGCTCAATACATTTTGCGTTGACTAGCTGTATTTGTCGGGTACCTTTTCTATTTGGTACAAGTATTTCATCTTGTATCCAGATCACAGAGGTGCAGGTCCAAGTGACTCAGAGCACAGAAGCTCTAAAGGACGCCACGAGTGTAATGACTGAAACTAGGAGGAGGTATCAGGGACTGGACATTGAACTGCAGTCTGCACTTAGTCTGGTAAGAACCTTTGTATACCTTTGCATAATTAATGCAACTTGAACTCTCATAGTGTCACCAGTGGTTATAGTTTCTCATTTAAGCTCTGTTCAAAGGTAAAAAGGTTGTGCTTTTACAGGTGACCTTTAGAGGTGTTCCTAAATGGATTTTCTTACCTTCAAATTAAGCTAGGCTAGCTGTCTTCCTGTCTTTATGTGAAAGCTCCCATATTTTACACTTCTCTGGTGTTTTACAGGACTTAGTTGTTATTAACAACTAAGTCCTGTAAGTAGATATATTTTCATAAGTAGATATATTTGAGGTTTTAGGCACCCAAAACCATCTCAACGTCAGGTTTCTCTCTGGAAATCTAGTAACAACCGGTTGGTGAGCCAATCAGAAGAAAGGTTCTGAGCCACAGTTTCTGAATGCAGGTTGAGTGCTTTGATAGTTTCACAGTATTAATACAGAACACAGAGCTGCTTTATAATCAATAAAGACATTATGTAATATGGGACCTTTAAGCTTGAAGCTTTGCCGCTTGCTAGTCTCAGTCTTCTAAACTATCTCTCAGCAGGTTGTTTCTCTGCCATCAGATGGGTAATCAAACTTATCTTTCACTTCTTAACAGAAAGCATCCCTGGAGGCCACCCTCCGTGACATCGAGATGCGTTACAACATGGAGGTAGAGAAGTACAATGCCATCATCCTGAGGCTGCAGGAGGAGCTGACTAAGATCCGCTCAGACATCCAGCATAACACAAGAGAGTACGAGCTCCTGCTCAACATCAAGGTGAAACTGGAGGCTGAGATCGCCGAGTACAGGAGGCTGCTGGACGGTGGGGCAGCATTTAAGTGAGTATGAGCAGAGGAAGCTGAAAGAGCCGAGCCTGGGAGAATCAATTCTCAGCTTTGTGAGCTGAGAGACATAAGCGCTTTGTTCATCCAAGAGCAGGTTTTGCAAATTTGATTCAAATAAGACTCATGCAAACATGAAGTGACGTTGATATAGAATGCATCTGCATCAGTACAATTCTGTTCCCAGCAGTTACATTTTCAGCTGCTGAATTTCATCAATTATTCCAGTGTATATACCATTAGTAAATTTGTTTGTTCTTTTTCATAACTGAGAATAAACATTACCTACTGTTCCTCTTTTGTTCATTTTTCCAGACTGGAGGATGCAATTGATCAGAAGACAGTCCAGACCAAAGTGGTGACAGTCACTCAGACCCTGGTGGACGGCAAAGTGGTGTCAGAGAGCAAGGATGTTAAATCCAGTGAAAATGTTGTTCATTAGAAACTGAAAAAAGTCCTTGTAAGAAAAATAAAATGAACAACAAAAAATGTACCATTGTGCCTTTGACTGTTTTTTTTAGCTTTAGTTGAGGATCAATGCAATAATTACAATCACAGTTTTGCACTCATTGTTTATCCACTGATTGTAAGACATATTCCATATTTTATGTTGTTGCATAATTCATAATTCCCTTAAAAGAATAGTTTGATGATGGTACTTTAAATATGAAGCTATAGCCAGCAGTAGAAACAGGTGTAAACAGCTGTCTCTGTCCAAAGGTAACAAACTCCTCCAAACAGCATCTCTAAGCTGACTAATATACATGTTATCTCATTGTATCTAACTCTCAGCAAGAAAGAGAATAAGCTTGTTTCCCGACTATCTTGAACTATTCCTATACACAGAAACAGAAAAGCTGAAAATCGCTTGAACGTTTTATATTTTATTGTACAACTTGCACACAGACATTATGTAAGACATCTTCCCTGTTACATACTCAGTGATGGCTTCCTGGCCTCTTGCCATCCTCCCCCCACACATCCACGTCTGCAGTGAGTGCGGGAAATTCTTTCAGCTTCTGAGAAATTCACATCCTGACCCGCAGTTCTTTAGCCTTGTCCCATTATAGGCAGAGCACTCCTCTTCCCATGCCATGTCCGAGCCGAGCAGTCCTGTCTCTGCCTTCTGTTTATTTACATTTACATTAGTCACACTGATTCCTTCAGTTCCCTTTGATACAAACAGACCTCTGCATAACTTAACATCAATAGGTTGTGCATATGTTGTTAATAGAGATGAGCAACAGATTTTGGTAATTGGCTGGGAATTTTTTTTTGTCAGTCGTGGATGGTTTCACAGCTAGAACTCAGTCTGTACAACTCCATCCGCTGTTCATCATCATAATGTCACAATTTTTGGAAATATACAATTCTCCTCAGACAGGACCATTAATCATCCTGTCAGTCTTTATTCAAGACTGGTTTCCCAACTGAAGCTGGCAACAAGTAACAGTTTCCTAATATGTGCCCGTTTCTACTTCAATATTGTTTGCCTTCAGCTATTATTGTGTAAAATGTGTTTAACAATGTGTCTGTCGTGAGTGGCTCCTCGTGCCAGTCTCACTCTCTATTATTAAGTTGTAAAGCTGTCTTTTCTTATGCTCTAAGCCTTTGTTGCAGGGCTGCTCGTACCCTGCAGTCAGAGGCCTGTTATTCTGTCTTCGTTGAAAGAGGCTGGGGTGACAACCCAGAGGGAGAGGGGTACAGAGTAGGAGAGAAGGGATGATAGAACTGACAGGCACAGGAGATAGATGGGAGAAAAAAAGGACACAAGTCCATATCTCTACTGCATGCCTGTAATTCCTCAGTAGGCCCCAAAGAGGGCTGGCTGAACAATACCTTTCTCTCTGCACGAGGGCCCTCTGAGGATTCCCTGTGCTTAGTCATGGTTACTAACCAAAAAACAGAAGTTTCACTTTTATTGTAGCTTGATAATTCAACTTGAGCCTGTGTTCACCTTCAGTGCAGTCTCTATATAATCCATTGATTTCATGTAACTGGATTTTTTTAAATAAATGAAGCGTTACATTCATTAACACCTGCAGAGTCAACAGGAGGCAGGTGGAGGAGGATGGTAGGCATAGAAAGTGCATGACTTGAACACCAGAGACCCAGGTCTGCATCCAGAGTTTGGTCTGTGGTTTAGGCAATAAAAGCATTTTAGTTAAGGCGGTTTTGATTAAAGATACATTAACACGTTATGTCCGAAATTCCTGCAAATATACAGGAATCACAAGACAAAATTTCTATTCTATTCTATTCTCTTTCTATTCTAATTATTATTTTGAAAACTGAAAGTTGTGCTTGGACAATCTGTGTCCATGTATATAAAATCAATAGATTTCCTCTCATGGTCCTGGACACAAACTGACATGAAACCAGGTTGTCACGTCAGACGATGCCTCGTTGGAAGGAGGGTTTATCATGTTTTGTCTAATAAATGAGCAATGAGTGATGTTTATGTCCCTGCTAAAGAAATATATCAGTTGTCAACTCACAAAAACCTGCGCAGCTGCATCAATATTAAGGCGCCTTTTTTTCTAAACGCACCATCATAACTCATACTGACCCGATATACTCACCACACAACCAAATACACAAAAAGACTGCAAGTAGCTCAGCAGCACTGGCTGGGTTGTCATCTGTGCTACTGGCAGTACGTTTGTGTATTTGATTGTGTTGTGAGTAGTGTAACCAGATCAAATGTAAATAGTGTAACCAGACTGAGATAAATTACATTTCACTGCTGCTGAGTCAAGGAAAAAAACCCACAGATAATATTAAAAGCCAAATGTTATAATCTGTAATAGTGGTGATATGGGATTGTGACGAAGAGCTGCTGGACAGAGAGACAAGGTATTCAACAGTGGAAAAGGAGTGTTTGGCAATGAAGTGGGCCATCGACACCCTCCGATACTATCTGTTGGGACGCCATTTCTACCTGGAAACTGACCATCGGGCTCTACAGTGGCTGCACCGCATGAGGGATGCCAACATGCGCATCGCGGGATGGTATCTGGCCCTGCAGCCATATGACTTCACAGTGCACTACAGGTCAGGGAAGTCGAATGTGGTGGCGGACTGTCTGTCCCGAATGGTGGAGGATTGAGGTACTATTCTCTTTGGGGAGAGGGAGGAGGAAATGTGACGAAGAGCGCTTCATCACCGGACAATGTAAATATGGCACCATGCACTTTGACTGTTAGGGGTATGGGAACATATGCACCTCAATAATTGCACAGACACTTTAATCGGAACACATGCACTTTATTGAAGATTGGCACAATACATTTGACAACATTGCATTTTTGCACATGGCATGGTTAGACGTTGCACAATTGATTGGAATATTTGTGTCCATGGGGTTTGTCCTCTTTTAATTGTTATTGGATGGCGGGTGCTGTGTAGGCCACGCAGCTCCACCTGGAAAAGAAGGACATGTGAGTAAATGTGCAGCTATGTGTTACGGAACAAGACCATGAGCTTAGACTGAGCCAAGATAATGTAATGGTTGATGTAATGTGTATGTGCAATAAGTCTGTGAAGGTGCAACGAGGAAGCATAAATGGGTTAACTACTTACCAGTCTTTTGTCTGCAGGGTGTTCGGGCAAAAGGCTTCCCCTGACAACGGTCCCCATGTTTTATAGTTCCGGGCTAAACCAGGTGTAAATTGGTGTGGGGTGATTCAGAAACATGTATTTTATTGTAGTAGATGTAATGTGGGTTTGGGTTTTGTTTGTTAGTGAGGAAGTGAATATGTCTGTGTGTGGGGGTATGAGAATATGTATGTATGTGGGGCTGTGAGAAAAGGAAAAAAGGTGTTAATCTGTGAACAAGCACTGGACCCCTGTGAGTGGAGTCTCCCGTGGTAATTGGCCGGTGCACAGTATAAAAGGGCGCCATTTTAACAACTTGTGTGTTGCTGGTCTGATGCTGGGATGCTTGCTCCAGAAAAAGGATAAATAAAAGGCCTCATCGGTTACACCTGCAAAACCTGCCTGTGAGTCATTCATTTGCTGTACAGTCCAACCGTAATTGTGGTCCATCTTACAGGGATACGTAATGTCCCTGATAAATGTTGGAATCACAAAAAAATTTGACTACATATTACATGTTAAAGATGAACTCAACATACCAAGTGTTGCAAGCACATTGCATCACCCAGGGCAGTGAAATTCCTGAACCGCCTCCTTTTTTCATTTAACAGAATAACAGACTCTTTTATTTAATGTTATCAAAAGAAGGGAAGTAGAGGGTTATCAGCAGTTAGTTTGAGTTGTTTTAGCTGGAACATCGGAGCTCATTCAGAACTTTCTCCAAGTTGTGCATGAGTCAGTCAAGACAGGTCAAAGGCCTGTAATATAAACAACTACTGCTTCACCTCTTTCTCTATTTTCCGGAGGAAAAACAGTTAACATAGATAAACCATGAATCATCTCTTGCTTAGTCTGTCACATGCACACACACACACACACACACACACATACTTTTGAGCTCTCCCTCTACCCCACACATCTGCTGGGTGTGTCGGGTGTGAGTCAGCCAGTCATGCAGTGCTCCCAACGCAGCGGACCTCCTCCCAGTGGGAGCGAAACAGGGGGAAAAGTTAGGGACCGGTGGTAGAAGTACAAGGGTGTGGTGTGTGTGTGTGTGTGTGTGTGTGTGTGTGTGTGTGTGTGTGTGTGTGCGCGCGCGCACGCGCGGGACACATTTGGGAAACATTAGGGCAGCAGGTTCAAAGTGGTTGAATAAAGTCATGTGAAAGAAAAGGGAAAGTAAAGGGTGACAAGAGCAGTGACAGGAGAAAGAACATGATGGTGGGAAAACGATCAACGAATCGAAGCTGCAGTAGATTTACTCTACTTGGCAAAGTAAACACCCTGTTCTCGATACAGACTGCCCACAGGAAGGGTTCATAATCAAAACCTGCCATCAAAATCCAAACAGTGGTGAGTGAATACTCCACATAATGAAAGACTGATTCACCAAAATGTGATCTTTGGCCTCTCACACCATCACAGACATGACACATGGGTAAACATACTAATATCACCTTTAAAGGAAGAGAAAATCTTTTTTTTTTTTAAAGTTACTGCAAGTCCAAAGTGCAAATGTGCTCAGAGTTGCCCAGGTTGAGGGCACTGACAAAGAACTGAATGTGAATAAAGATGAAAGAAAGTGAAAAGACTGAGGGAAAGCAGGAGTGTGGGAGCGCAGACATGTGAAGGAGGCACAGATGAAGGAGGTACAGAGGGCAGATTAAGTAAGAACAGAACTGGGCAGTGTGCCACCTTCTAGCCGCTGTTTTCTCTCCCTTCATTTTCATTTTCCAGTCCTCTTGCACGGGGAAAGAGCTGGAAATTCAGGGCTCGCCTCCTCAACTGAATTGGCTGAACTCTTTAAATGACTCATTCGTCTGGTTTCTGTGGAAACTAACCAAAAGAACTTGGTGACCAGAAATTTGCAAGCTGTACACCCAGAGGAGTAAGATGATTGCCGCCTATCCTATGCTAAAAATACAACAGTGCAGCTCTCTGGTAGTGGATGAATCTAGCCTGAAACGAAAGACGTTGCTGAGTTCAACTATATAAAAGTATCAAGCTTTGCCTGTGATGAAGCAAATACAGAGTTGATTCTTTTTCCCCTCCAGACAAGTGACCTTCTTTGATTCATGAACACTTGAATCTTGTTATGTGAAGCAGTTTCATTAACCTTGACATTCTTTGGATGAGTAACTAACTCACATTCCAGAGGAAGGGTAAATGATTAAAACTGCAAGTGGGGCCATGCTACTCTGTTCTGAGGTAGAAAAGTAGAAATGTTTATAAGATACAGTGTACTAAAATAAATGTTTCTATTCAGCTGTGTTGCAGACCAGAGCCCAGACTCATGGGCTTATTATGCCCAATCCATGCAGGACATCACTGAGGTGTGCTATATGACAGTTTCATGATTTTAACTGTTCATAATACTGTCTGCAGAAAGGAAAGGGACAAAAGCACTATCAATAGATTCTACAAAACTATAAATTTAGTTTCCAAAAATATCAATAAAAATACCAATGCTGGACAACTGTGTCTTTCACTTGTAAGCTATTCTTTTTTTTTTTTTTTTTTAAATGCAGCATATAGAAAGGTTGTTCTTTTTGACAAACAAACAAATTGTAGTCTATTGCAAATGTAAGGTGTAAAAATAAGCAATGTGGCGTTTTTAGCAGCACTCAGTGGCAACGAGGACCTATAAACTCCTCAAGGCCACAGACCCAGCTCCACCCTAACTTTTCTCTCCAACCTCACTCACACACCCTCCTGTCCACAGGCTCCATGGTGGCCCAAACATTTGTAGAGTGTAAGTGATAGAATGTACCTTCCTGCATTTTCAAAAGAGACATGAATACATGGCTAGCTAAGAAGCTACAATGACTGTTGATAAATATACTGCATTTATCCCACTCCAAACTACATGTTAACATCATATTGTAATATGCAACAAGCCTAAAACATGAAATAAAAAGCAAAGCTTAGCTATAAACTAAGCCAAAGGTCTAGCTTGTCAAGCTACTATTTATTCACTGATTTTACGCAGTAAGAACACCTTATATGTTTACTAATAACATGTTGTTTGCATGAATTAATGCATAAAACAAAGTGCTTTATAGCTAATAGAACAGATTATGTTTAAGCTAAATGCCTAATTCCCCTGTGTCTTTCACTTGTCACTGAAACTTTCTCATCACTAGCATCAAGTGAGACCACGCCATGAGCATCACTGTCCCCAGGACGGGTGTTTTCTGAGGAAACTTTTGGCAAAGATGCATTGACCACTGAATAGAGCACCTAACATAACAGACATCTTAATTTAGTAGTTCAAAATGTATTTAATGACAACAAAATATACTTTATCTACACAATACTACATGGTAAGTATTCACAATGAGTGGTGCGATTGATATAATGTTACAAGACTTAGGAGCTCAATTTTGCTATTACTACATAGCCAGTGGTAGCATTAACAGCTGTTTACGTATCAGTCCTGGCAAGTCGTTGCATTTACAGTAAAAGAGGTTATAATACACTGTCAGAGCAACTCTACTCTTCTTCAGGGCAGCCTGGATGCTACAGTGAGTTGCTCTCCGCCTTTGGAGACAGCTCTTGGTGGGTTGGTGAAGTTTGATGCTGAGCTGGCAACATTTCTTCTGGTAAGTGAACAGCTGTTAACACTAACGCTGGCTATAGTGATAGGAAAACGGATAATCTCCTTTAAAAACTTTATATATATTATACACGGCAGTACATGACAAATTAAATATGAGCCACCGTGTTTGTAGTCAGCAAATTATTTACGGAAAAAGCAGCAGCTGTAGAGCAGAGATTTTCAGTTAGCTCGCTGACATTAGTCAGAGTTATCTACAGCCTAGGCTACTACAGTAGACTGCTTGTGTCAAAAAAAAAAAAGAAAGAAAAAGAAAAAAAAACATTGTTAGTGTTGATCTTGAAGGATAAAGGCTTTACCTTTGCAAGACGTTGCTGTAGACATCACATAACACAGGTTGTAGCTCTATATCGACTTCTCTGGTTTTTAGCCCGGATGCTAGTGGCATTGCCCCAGAGAAAAACAGTAAATAAGTAAATGACAAATAAGTATTTGTGGTCAAAATATGTTGGTTCCTTAAAGTGTTTTGTTGTTGTTGTTGTTGTTGTTATTGTTTCTGTTGTTTGTCCCTGACTTTGAGCCGGAAGATGAGACTAATCATTTAGGAAGAGTGCCAAATAAGAGTGGGGTCATTTTGGGACAATCTGGAGAGAAATTTGGATTGAGCACAAAATATGTGAGTGTGAACCATGGCAGGAGCTTTGACAAATACTCCCTCACTCCCATATCCTCTCTCAAATAAATAGAATTTTTGGGGGGTTTTTTTGTTTTTTTTTAAAGAAGGGAGTTGTTTTTAATGCTCACAGTCTGATCTCAGGAAAATAAAAAGTTTGGTTGGAGCAATAAAATAAATTAAATCCACCATCAGATCTTGATGAGTTTTTCTTGACAGCCATGACGCTTTGTGCAGAGACCTCTTTGTGTCCTTATTAATTCTCTTTATTTAACCTTAGGTAATCCACTTACTGCAGGATGCTGTTGGACAGAGAGCTCTAATTATAGGGATTGTTTGGGAGAATTTTTTTGACGGGAGGAATTCCATCACAGGAAGGGAGAGTCCACATTTAAAGAGCTCCAAAGGTTGGAATGACCCTGTGTCATAACAGCATGCCCAGACAAACACAAATACACACACACTTACACACAGGTAAAAGACCCACACAAGCACACCTGCATACTTAATTTTCATGGTCTTTGCTAGCATACAAAAAGATCTATGTAACATGATCTTGATAGAGCCTTGGCTTGTTCCCCCATGTGAAATCTAAATCTAAACAGAGGGTGAGAACAAGGGAAAGGAAGAGTGTGACTCTGGGAACTAAACTACTGAGGCTTCTCTCTAATGATCAAGGGGATTTAAGAGGAAGACGAGGTCTTGATTGAGACCCAGAATGACTCATTGGTTAATATCTAGTGGTTTCCCACACAATAAATGAAAAGTGTATTTGTGATTTTGTTGGTTAATTACATCCTCCAACAGGGCTGGCTGGGAATATGTTCCCTATTCTGCCTCTGCACGGGATTTGTTGTAAAAGTCAGAAATGGGCATGCATTAAACAGTTTTGTGTGAAACCTTGTGCGTGGTTTGAGGACACTGGTTGAATTCTCACACAGACTCGGCCCCCAGGATGTTTACATTCCAAAATGACATTTCATGATCTGTTAAGGTGGGTGAATGCTTGCAACTAAAATTGCTGAAGATGAAAGGAACATCATGGTCATGGGTAATGGTAACTGATGGACCATCTTCATTGTTAAAGGAACCCGAACTGAAACGGGACACAGCTCTTGTTCATCCATCCATCACCCCCTCCACACCCTCACTTCTTACTGAGAACATCAACTTCCTGCTTTGGCAGGTCTGTAATTTTAAACAGTATGAAAAAAATAAATAGTTTTTCAAGAAGTATTTTTCTAATACTCATTTAATGTCGGTCTAAAATGTTAAATTCTTAACTATTATTTACTTAATTCTGCAAGACGTGATTCCAATTTGTGTAAAAATAGCTCATAATACTGAGCCACTGAGAATTAATGCTCAGTTCCACAGTCCAGCTATTTTTAGCCTTTTTTGGTTCATTGTTTTGGTACTCCAGCCCACTGAATTTACTTGAAGCACCCCTGTCTGCAAACTGTTTCTGTTAGCAAACAAAATACCAAGCCTCACGGAGAGAGAATATCGAACTTCCATTTGTCAGGTGGTAATGTAAGATGATAATATTATTCTGCTAGATTTGCATGTGTGTTTTCTTTTAACTAACATATTAGTCCAAACAATATCATAAGCTGATCAGCACATTTTTTTCTTTGTAGCGCCATTTGTGGCCTCAGCACCTCTATACTTTACTCCATCACATAGCCACATGGTGTTCCTTACCCAAACCTTAGGGTAAAATCATCTGTTCCCCAGCAGTGGATTGCATCTTAAAAGGTAGGCTACTTTCATGATCCAACTTCTATTCATTCCCACACACTGTGCCACTCACTCTGCCTTTCACTTCATCATGGCAAGTTGGGGAGGTGGGACTAGCTGGCCCTGAGACGAGGTTTAACAAATCACTGTTGTGTGATGGAAGTTAAGTGAAACACTGACAATCTCAACATAACTGCTCATAACGTGAGTAGAGGTTTTGTGAAGAAGGATTCAACTTCCGGGGGCCATGAGTGTGCAAAATGTAATGGCAAACCACCCGTTTTTGGGCTACTTCAGTCTGGAACAACATGGTTGATCAACAGACCAGATTTGCCATCCACTAACATGGCTCTAAAAGCTAAATGAATATAAGCTAAACAAAGGTGTGAAACACAGCTATTATGTGCATAGTGTAGGTATAAAAATGAAAACATGCAGTTAGACAACAACAAGTATATGTAAATACCTGCTGTATACTATATTTGTGGACTCTATGTTATTTGTTAGTCTTAAATGAACCTGTTATCAAGCACCAGACCTAGAGACAGGTACTCAACAGAATGTCAGTTCCCACGTCATTATGTTGAAACACCCAGTAAACCTGAGCAAATTTATGAGGCTTTGCTGTTGTTGGTGGTCGAGAGAGATTACAGAGTAGGATGGGCCTCTTATCCCCACCATTAAAACTGGTCTTTGAGAAATTCCTCGGTCTTAAAAGAAAACCCTCAGCATTCCTTTCAGGGAAGATGCATTCTCTTCAAAACCTTTTACTTGCCTATATATTCTCCAAGAACAACAAGCATTCAGAGGCTCACCTGACATCACTGTTTACCCTGGATGTTTTCGAGGTTTCGGATGTCAGTGGGAACAAGCTCAAAGACACAGAGAAAATGAGCAGCCATTAATCCCACTGGCTGGTGTTGTACAGTCGTGGGTCAAAGGTTAGGTTCATTCAGGGATCCTGTTGCACCGTGTGTACTGAGTCGTCATGGCAACACAGTGACAACAGAGATTGTAAACACTAAGAAAGATTGCTGAACATTGCAGCAAATAATGACTTTTGGAGTTTGTTTAGTTTTTGCAGAGTGAGAAGTCATAGACCAGCTGCTGGACAGCAGATGGAGAAGTGTGGATGGATAGTGATGCAACTTTTTTGTTTGTGTGTCATAAAGTCTCCTCCAAATGTATCCTTCACATGTGTGTGTGCTACCTCGTCTTTTTGTGTCTGTATTTGTATTCAATTGTGCATGACAGTCCATCTACAGTGTTAAAAGGAGCCGTCCAGCATCTGTCACCATAACAACACCTCCCCATAAAGTGCAGGGCCTTGACAACACTGTCACAGTCCTCTGCAGACCAGTCATGCAGACAGTATCTTAACTCCTGATGTAGATGCACACACACACACACACACACACACACACACACAAATTAAAGAACTTCTGGTCTTGAACTCCTCATATTACTAATATCTCCAAAATTCTTGGATGTTAATAGACATCTGAGTGTTTGGGATTGTAATTTATATTTGTGTGATTTGCGTGGGAATACCTGAGCTGGGTCAAATATCAACATCTATCAGCTAGGGTGGTAAACTTCCACCCCTTCCCCTATTCTTTAGCACATCCTCTGCAGTGGTGGGGTTGCTCCCAAGGGAGCCACTTTTAGCAATGACTAACAGACAGGAAGTGCCACAGTCTGTTCCTTCCTCCTGTAAGTGCTATACAGGATGTGCTGCTGGATTTCAACAAGGCAGCACACTCGTCTCTGACTTGACTTTCATTTCTCTGACAGATGACAGATAGTTGATAAGTGAGAAGGATTCCGTTGGGAAAGGCTAGTTCACACAGCTATTGATGCATTGCAAGTATTAGCACTTCACTCCCCCTTGTGCCCGAGCGGTTCTAGAGAGAACGAAAAATGTCTAGTCATATCTATTTCACAGTCTTTGCCAAACACATTACACAAGACACAAGACAGCAAATGAAATTCTTACAATGTCACAGCCTTGAGGGGAAAAAAATATCTACTGTTTTATAAATCTTAGCTTAATAATTGGGATCTAAACTATTTCCTTGATCCAAATCTCCAAAACAGCCCCACTAAGACAGCCAGTGCATGCCGACAAATTTTGGTAGTGTTAGGTCAAGCAGCAATAATGCAGTTCAGTGCTGAGTCTACAGAGTTCTTCCCAGCAGCTGGCTTATTTGGCCTCCGATTACTGTGATATGACCAAAAAAGGCCTTTCACTGTTCACTGCTACTGGGAATCCGGCCTTTATCTCTCACCCACATGGGGTTGGACTGTTGCAAAATGCTGCTAAAGGTCAACACGAGAGCTTTGGAGAAAAAAAAAGAACTGTGACAAATGAGGGAGATGGGAGGGGTCGGATTGTTTGTGTATGTACATGTGAGCATGTGATCTTTAGCTAAGTGATGAGACCTTTTGGACCTTTTAAACACATGTAATTATTAACTTATCTACCTGATGCAGTGCAGGTATGTGGGAACAAAACCTTTGCAAAGAGAGTTATTTTATCAGTCCTGGTAAACATTTACAGTCCTGGACCTTGACATGACAGCTACATTAGATATAGCAGTAACACATAAAGAGTTATAGGCTTAGCTGAGGTAATATAAAAACCTAGCGCTCATCTTTTCCTCTGGTCGATGCCCTCTCTAATCACACTGTGCAAACAAGTCCTTAATATAATGAGGAACAACTTCAAAAGAGTGTGTGTGAGAGAAAGGAAATGAATTTAAATTACAGTAGACAGCTTGATCACAGCCTCTTAAAGAGCATCAAACTTTCAGTCTTGGCCAAGATGCTGTGTTCTTACATAAGCAGGGTAAAGAGCACTCTGGTCTTCCTGTGATATTTGGGGCCAACTTTGTGCTTCTGAAAACACTCGGGACTCAGGCTATGTAAGGGAGACTCCCGCAGTGATCTCATTTTAAAGGTATCTTTTATTTTGGTAAAGTGAGCGCACGAAGCTGACCCTTTAATGTTTCATCCTGACTTCACCTAATCTGGTGAAGTCAGGACAAATCTTTGGGGAGTTGGCTCATCCCTGCATACCCTCAGTTTCTCATCCTCGTCCGTGCTCAATTTAAGTTAACGACAAGCCTTCCTTATAAGAGCAGAGAGGAGAATCCAGCTCGGTAGTGCTTCCTAACGGAGGAGAGTGAGAGGAATAACCCTGTGTTTAGTTAACTTCTGATGCAAATTATGAAAACAGATATGACAGCGTTAACGCTTCAGCTCTCTGGTTCAAAGCAAAGCAACAGACAATCTGACCCATTTAAAACCGCCAAAAACCAGAACCAGGCGTGATGGAAAAAAAGACAATAAAGAAAAGGAAGAAGCATATCACAATAATACTGCCTCTGTTTTTATCCAGTCTGTTGGTCCAGACGGAAATATCTTAATGACTACATGAAATGTTGTACAAACATTCCCTAATTACTTTGTTATTTTCATCTAGCACTTACATGAGTTTGACATTTTGAGTTTCTGTATCTCAACAGCAGTTTTTAGTGCTAAATCAAATTATACCATACTAACATGCGAAATGAAACATGCAAGCATTGTATAGGTAAATGTTGGGAGCGTCTTTTAACTCCAAGCGCTACTGTGCTGAAACCGCCATGAATTGACTTTTTTGGTCACTCGGGGGCAGTGGAAGCAAGCTGTAAACACAACCATGACATATTATCTCCATATAAAGTTAAATAATTGAGTTTTCACATCCAAGACGAAGAAAAAGCAAAATAATCATATATGGAATTACTTTTGTGTCCGTTTACCAAATAGAGGTCCAAATTTCTCTCTTCTTTCAGCTCTGTTTTGGTTTTTACCAATTCCTGAGGGAAGTATCTATCTTTAGCAGCTAAATGTTCCAACCAGCTAGTCGCCAACTTTGTCTGTCTGCTGTTTGGTGCTGAGCAGGTTTATCAGCTTTATCAGAGATGAGAGTGGATGAAAACAGTAAAGCTGGGAGTCATAAAACCAAAACAGTGAGCTGAAAGACACTAAAAAAAAAAAATCTGTAGAGCTGAGAGGAACAGCAAAGTTGGGTGATAGTTCTCTGTGGGTTTGTCACTACAAGTGATGCCTTCCACATTATACGTACATGTATATTTTATCCTTGAAAATATTTATTAGAGTAGCTTCTAGTGCAGCCTTACAGAGATGCAAGTGTGGTTTCACCTTTTTCCTTTTGCCTGAATGAAGACTGAAGACTCATTTGAACCCTCTCTGGCTGCTTGCCTCAGTCTGTATGATCTATTGTTAACTATGGTAAATATATTATCCCTATGTTTTGTTTTTTATTCATTCATCATCTCTACTGGACAGGATTATCCTGAATATATTTCTTTCAAACTGGTGACTCCAACATGGAAACATGGAAACATGGAAATCCTTTAAATCCCCAAATTGGCACCCACAGCTTTCCATTATACCATGAACAACACACACAAAAGGACATTTGTCTAAACATTCAGTAACACAATGTTTTATGGGACCTCACCCAAAATCAAACTGACAATGCAGCCAATCTGAAAATAATCTGGAGACTAAGAGCTGGATAATGCCCAAACCTTAAACTGAGATCACTGTCTGCTGTCTCCAGACTCAACAAAAAGCCTGGGCATGTTAGACAACAGCAGAGTAACAAGTCAAACAAATAAGATATCAAACTGAATCAGTTGGGTCTTACTACTGTGGGTCTTTTGGCAACAACTGAAGGACTGAGAAGAACAAAAGCCCTGTATTCCCCTCTGAAAATTCTAAGTTTGATTATTTGTACCCACAGTTAATAAAGTTAAGATTGCATGACGTACACCTATCTCAAAGAGTGTTAGTTTGTCACTTAATGAAATAATAACAGGAATGTTTGGGAAAGCTTTCCAAAAGGATGACGTCAGTTTGTATAACCCAGTACCTTCCTCCCAAAGACCTCACTGTATGATACT
The DNA here is from genome assembly GCF_046630095.1 of Trachinotus anak. Lineage (NCBI taxonomy): Eukaryota > Metazoa > Chordata > Actinopteri > Carangiformes > Carangidae > Trachinotus > Trachinotus anak. Next base: position 7,412,939 of record NW_027273855.1, read on the forward strand.
ATAATCCTACAAGCTTTTCTTGACCTGAGGGGTTCACATGGTATGTGTGTGTTCACAGGTGATGTAATCCATAAACATGGCAATAATCTCATCAGCCCCAAAAATATTTAAACTTACCACTTTTAACTTGAACTTTTCTGGGGATAATAGATGGTCTTATCTGGCTTTGGGGTATTTTTGGTGGGTGTGTCAGGAGCAGTCGAAATTAAGACTTAAATCACAGATAAATAAATGAATTAATAAAATAAATGGGACATCTAATTCCTCAGTGTGCTTATGCATGTCTTTTGTCACCTCAAGCAGAATAAGAATCAAACTGACATTTCCGTGAGCCGGACCTCTGGAAAACCTCATGAGACCTGTTTGCTTGCCAGGCTTGTGAAAAGAAAGTCTGAGAAAGGGGAGGGGAGTGGAAGACAGAGGTGGGAGAGACGAGATGGAGAGAGGTAAGAGTGTTTGTGAATGTGTTGAGATAATGGAAGATGTAATTGTGGAAGCTGTTAATTAAAATGGCTTATTGCCAACCTAAGCCTTTCAGTTGAACCGCTTCATATGGTGCGGAATGAAACGGCAAATAAGTTGTATCTCTGCAGGGAATCACTGTAAGCCAGCGTTATAGTGATATGCTGTCAGAGCATGTGAAAGTTAATGTGCTTAAAGGAACAGCATCGCTGAAGCTCACTAATTCACTTGTTTTTAACCATGCTAACAGCTCTAAGCAGGGCAATGTCTTTGGATTGCACATTAAACCTGCAATAAAAGAGTTTTTTCTTTTTTTTTTTCTGGCCCAGTGGGGTCCATGGAAACAAACTGTGAACACAATATTCACATACATCATCACCTTTTATGTTGATATGGCAAACTTGTTAGCAAACAGTTGCCTGTACAATCAGTAGTAATTTGGAGTGGGATTTCTGGCCACATGGCAAACATATTCACTCTCTTTTACCTCTGTTTTTGGTCTCTACCAATTCCTGACATGAGCTTAGCATCTGTGTCCACACTCCTGTGCAGTCAGGCCTTTGGGAAAAATATCTGGTTTTCAGCTGATCCATATTCACCAGCTAATCACTAACAGTGTCTATCTGCACCATTTCAAAATTCATGCTATAAATATTATTAATGTAGCCTATATATTTTACTATGGATATTTCATAGGCTATATATTATACATTTCCAGAAGATTTATAGATGTGATAATATTATATCACCTAATAGGCGATACATATGGCAACATCACTCACATTTCTTTATGGGTTTGGGTGTTGGTCTTTTTACATTAGGTAAACATTCAGGTCAGAATTTCACCTAAAACTAATGACATATGCATCAGCTTATCAGCTCTACTTCTTTCTTTACCGCAAATTAGTAAACGCTGGTGTGCTAAAGATTATTGTGTTGTTGTTATTATTGTCGTGGCGTTATGTGCTGTAAGTCTTTTTTCTCTCCAGGTGCAGAGCAGTTAAGCTCATTGTCACCTTGTCATTTTTCTGTTTTTGAAACAACGAAATTCCATTCATACAACCCAAAGAAAAATAGTTCTAGCATGTAACAGGATAGTTGTTTTACTGTATCCAGTCTAGATGTGAGGCTAAGTTAATCACTCACTCTAGCTCTGTAGTTAACGCACAGACATGAGAGTGGTATCAATCTTCTCACTGAACTCTCAACAAAAGATTACCCAAAATGTTAAATTATTAGGCTACTGCAATAAATACGCACACAGACAGTTTTTCAAGCAGCTGTCCTTGGTATTGTATCCTTATGTAACCCTGTGTTAGCTTACAATATCAAAGCAAATTTCTGTGTGGCCATACAGGTCAAGTCTGAGATCATCTCCTGCTATCATGCAGTAGCCAAATCATTACCTTAATCATTCTGTTTGTAATCCTGTCAGAGGTTGTAGGAACTCATATTCTTGCATTTAAACGTCATATAAGTTCATGACTGCAAAACTAATGAGTGCCTCTATCTTACATTTTAATGTGGTGATAAATCAGCTTTATCTGGTCGTTCTTTGTCAAAGGACAAATCCTCCCTCAATCGTGCACAGGGTTCCTTCTGCAGGGTTTCAAACAATGACGGTACAGGAAATAACTCCATCTAAGAATGACCAGTATGTCATTAAGTGTTTTCCAGGGGCAAGATTAATATTGTTTATTTGAGTTTGATTCAAAAAAATCAAATAATACAAAGGTCACACTGTATCCTTCCAACCAAACTCTAATACCACGATATTTTATAAAGCCTTTAGAACAATTTAGCTAATTCATTTGTCCTGCATGCACAGTAAAACGATGCAGACAATATGCCTCTTTCAGTGCTTGGCCATAGCAAAGCCTGGCTTGCTCAGAGGGGGTAATGCGGTCAGGGGAGTCTGAATTTCTGAAAACCCTTCAGTTTGAGTTCAGCAAGGAGTCTTTCTGAGCGGAAGATAAGAGATGATTCTGCCAGAAACCAAACAGTGATCCTACTCAAATCAAGCCGTGTTTCACTCAAGAGAGATAATTACACTGGCATCTGCAGCCAGTCACCAGTGGATGTAGCGCCTCGTTAAATGTTCAGTGTATTCTATTTGTTCTGCCTCTGAGACAGAAAAATTATGATTAAGAGAACATTTGTGAAAAAAAAGGAAAATGTACAATGCCTCAATGCAGTATTGACAGTGGAACAACCTGGAGACACAACTTCAACATACAGTACAGTGCATACAGGAAGTATTCAGACAGTACTGTGTAAACAGTGCTGCATTATCACAGTATAAAGTCGTTATGCTGAACGTCCAGAGCAAACATCTGCTATTCAGACATCCAGCACACATGGAGCATTCGCATTAATATGGAGTTGTGTTTGTGGTTGCCCAGTATCCGTAGGAGTTATGTCCATATTGGATGATTCAGCACCTCTTGATTCACATCCAGCAGCAACATACTGTGGAGTTAGTGTGTGCTTTATGCAGGTGACGGAGTTCACATCCCATCGACGACTCGCAGTTGATGTTAGCCTTTTTATTAACAGTAACCACCATCTGTACCTGAGAAACTGAGAATTTAAAAAAATAATAAATAAATAAACACCATTGAATATAATCTGGGGCGAATATTACATCCACAGATTGTAAGTGAAATATTCTCTCTCCTGTTACACAATGTTGACAAAGGCTTCATACCAAAAGTCGCTCATTAGCTTAGCATATGTGTCAACACTGCTCTGCACCCAGGCCTGTTAAATTCTCCATTGTCCACATCATTGAAAACAGCTTCCTACTGCATCTGGACATGAGGTTGATGACAGTGATGAGAGTGACTCAAAACAGTAAAGCTGCAGGCTATAAAACCAAAAATAATGATCTGAAATATGCAAAAGAAAAAAATATGGAGGGATTATGGTGCTGGGTGATGATTCGCTGAACCTCTTACATCAATTGTAGTCATTTGATTCAACAATAGCTTCAGTGTCACGCAAGTTTATTTACCAAGAGTACACAGTGCCAGAGCTGACGAGAGGACAGCTGTTGCACTTCCTGCTACCGTTCATTCAACCTCCATCACACCTCAACACATCTTCATTTTTTACTCCCATCATCATAACATCAGGTATAATACACCGTCATTTATTGTGTAGCCTTTATGAGGAGATCTAAATACAGACAAGCTGATGATGGAAACTTTATAGGTTTTATATGAGCTTAATTATGAGCTGTTATTGAAATGGTCCAAGGGAGAATTTATTTGGGAGGTGATGACACCGACATGGTTGCATTTTTGAATCACTATTACTCTTTAAAAGATCACTCCAGGCTGAGGTTTAGTCTAGCTTCATCTAAATAAGGTTTCTGGAATTGTGTCTCTACATGACAGGCCTCTGCTGAAGTTCATGTTGGAAAGAGAGTAGTGGGGAAAAAATGACAGTGTCAAAACCACTCTGGGAAATTTTCCACAAAAGAGGTAGACACATAGCCTCCATACACATGTGGTCTATTCATAGCACAATAGTTTATGTGAGTCAATCTCACTTCCAGGTTTTTTGGTCTGTCATCTCACAAGCAGATGAGAGATAAAGACACAGGGAGGGGCACCTCTGTCATTGATTAAAAGCTCTAGATTGACCAGATAACACATATGTCTACCAAGTTACAGCAGGTATGTACAGTAAATGGCAACTAAACTTTCACAATCACAGTCAATACACTGTACTTTTTTTGTTTTGTTTTATTTATCTGATGTTACAGAAAACGATCCAAGATCTGACCGTCTTCTTCATTATCACAGAACTGAAGAAAGTGTCTATTCTCATCAGAAACCGTAACAAAAGCTTTAGGCACCAAGGTCCAGTCCAGTGTTTAAAGTGCAGTCAAGCTTAACAAAGCCACCTTCTGTACAGCATAAATCACAGCATTATCAGTGTAATTAAAGGTCCATATTGTGTAAAGTAAGATTTCCATGTCTTTTTTTGATTAGAAAGCAGATCCAGGTTCTATATACTGTGAAGGTATCAAAGCACTCAGTCCACAGAGAAATAAAGAGCCTGAATCGTTAAACTGAGCCTTAAAACTAGTCGAATTCTGACTGGCTCTTACTAGAGCTCCAGAGAGAAGCCTGAGAGAAGAGATGTAAAACTACACTGAGATGGTTTGTGGTACTTAAAACCACAAAGATATCTTCTTATGGATATCAACACTTAAAATAAAACACAGGAAAAATATAAAAACAGGGGACCTTTAATGAGTTTGTCTATGCTATGAAAACATATTAACATATTATATTTGTATATATAATACAACTTATCTGTATTAGTGTCATTTGGACAAATGTCAGAACTCCAAGAATAAAGATGTTGTTTCCTGTCTGGTACTGATGTGTAATTCTGATGTGTATTATGCTTTCAAGCGTTGTCATGACAATGAACAATGAATGGGAAGTGCTGTACATGTAACTGTCTTGACTAAAATTACAAAACACATTAGTTGACTGGGTGAATAATGGATTGCCTTCTCAGTCAAGTAACGTTTTTTCTGTCACAGTTAAATTAACTTCCCTTTTTCTCTTTTCTGACAGCTGATAATGGGCCCAGTGTATGATTAGCCAGACAGAACCCGTAATGGTCTGGAGGGAGGACTGACCAAAGGCAGGTCCTGTCAAAAAAATAAAATAATTTTAAAAAATGAAATTAAAAGAAAGAGAGCGAAGAGAGGAAAAGAAAAAATCCAGGGTGGTGCATTAATAAAAACCATATCAAACTAACAAGTCTGCGGTAGTTAAGGTCCTGCAGCTACTGCTGGAATGTCTGGGGGAGTCACTGTTGTCAAAACAATGATTGAACTGTTTGGGAGTTACTAAGACTTTCAGGCTTTGGTTTTGATGACCAGAAGGAAAAATCTGTGAAGGAGAAAGAAAATCCTCCTCGGCCGGTGTACTTTTCTACTTTTCTTCTCTCTCTCTCTGCCTCTTCTTTCACATTTACCCTCATGTGCACACAGATTTGCACCCCTATAAACACAATTATGTAGAATCCCCCTTTCAGACATTTGCGTGCACACAAACACGCACCTCGTCCTTCAGAAAACAAGGCAGACAAAGAGATAATGGTGAAGTTTTGGGCAAAACAGAAAGTCAGTGAACCGGTTGGACGTGGCAATGAAAGTGTGACAGTCACACATGAAATAGTGGTGTGATTGATGTGTTAATATTCTGGTGCAGGTGCACACGCAGACAGAAACTTAACTATCATATGGAAACAGAAATAAACGTGACAACCTTGTGACACTCAGCAGCTGTTATCACATCAGTTCGGTATCGCTCCAGTCTTTGAGTTTAAAAATCAAAGCATAGGAGAACATACACAGACTTATTTCTATGAAATATATGTGGAGTGAATGCCCATAAACGTGACAGCACAAAGTAACTTTTAAAATAATGAATATTAATAAAGTCAAGTGGCCGAAAAGCCTAAAGCACCTTCAATTATGTAGATTATTTCTTTGTTTATTTCAACATATAATCTATACTTATAATGAATTCATTCATTTAATATAGTGAATGATGAGCAGAGGTTCAAACACACTAAAGGAAACTTAACAGACTCGGCAGCATTAACGGAGAGTCTCTGCTTTCATCCTGCTCATAGCTTTGCCTGCACTGCTCCCTAGTGACTCCCCGGTGTCATCAGAATGTGAAGAGACATTGTTGTTGTTTTGTTTTTTTTTAGTCGAACCATAAGATGTCACTGTTGTACACTTTTTCCTGATGTGGTCTCAGCATTCACTGCACAGCAAAGTCTCCCAACCTAGGGGTGAGGGTCCCACAAAGGATCACAAGATAGTTTTAAAGAAGGAAAGAAAATGTTCCTAAAAATTATTGTGTCACATTTTTTTCATAACTTTTAATAGTCTGAGGATCGAACGTCCCTCTTTGGTTGAACTGCTCGCTACTTCAGACATACAGTATGTGACATATGATGGGGGCTATAAGAAGGCTTTACAGTCACAAAAAGGTTGGGATCCAGTGCTGTGAATGTACTGTAGATAGATAAGAACACAACTTCCCAACCTCTTGTTTGTCTGCACAAGTTCAGATGAAATCTCACTGACAGTCAGTTTTGCAGCTTGGAAACAGTGGTTGGCAAAACAATCTCATCACAAGATCAAGGCTGTTGATTTCATCTGATATCTTCCTCAGAAAGGTTTGTCATGGAGCTGAATGAACCTTGTGATTGTTTGCCAGCTACTGTTTTCAAAGTCAAGAGGAACAGGGAGTGCTCAGAGAGAGAGAAAACTGTTTTTAGTACTGTGTGTTTGCACAAAACTTCTTTTGCCTTTTCAAAAATAGTACATTCAATTAAAGACAAAAGCATGTGATGATGTCGGTGGCTCTTTGCCTGTCCATGCAGTGGTTTATGCCGTTTTGAAAGAGAAAGGAAATCACAAATAGATAGAAAAAAGGTCTAATAATCAGAGATTAGTTTACAGTTGCTATACATATAGTTTAGTAAATTTTGATGACTTTGATTTGAAGAATTACTACATTAAAGACATTTGTTTGAAAAGTGTGACATTTTTGAGAAGCGGGACTCTTTTTGTCATTTGTTTACATTTGTTATTTTTTGTGAAAGTATGACTTTATGAATATGAAGATCTCAGAAGAAAGAAACAGTTGTGTTGAGGACTAAATGAGGCCAAGATTCATTATTTGTGTTTGCACAACAAATTAACTTGATTAGTTGCCGCAGCTGTCTGGGTAACAGTCTATATGGTCATCTGTGTTGGTTGCCTGTTGCAGAAGAATTGATGTTTGTTAAAGTACATTTCCATCATCCGTCCGTCACATTTAACAATCTTGAACCCATAAGTGTAAAATTTTTCATATGTTACAGTCATCTTTCAAAACCCAAGCTGTGTTAATCACGAACTGCAAACAAACTCGAGCTACTGACGAGGATTCAGCTTGGTGCTCTAGGTAAACAATGGCAGGGGGCCCCGCCAATCAGCGTTCATCACAATTATCTAATGAATAATCTTCCACCACTGAAAAATGTATAAAAACTAACCATTATTTTGTTACAAATATTCACATTAGCCGAATTTTTAAAATATAAACGTAGAAACCTTGTAACTTTCAAAATATAGATACAAAGACCAATAAAAACCTAAATAGATGACTAAATAACTTCAGTACGTCGAAATAACCACAATATAAGGCCAGATAGTTACTGTCAGTTTATTTTAATGTAATTATCTTTAGTTAAAAAAAAAGGAAAATCAATAAAAAAAATTTCGTATGTATGTACCGGCTTTGCTGGAAATTGTTGGCAACATTGCTTCTGATGTGTCATTGCAAATTGTCCAGGGAATGACATGGGGCCCCTTTAGGGAGGTTTCCTACAGAGATGTAATTGCAAATCATCCATTGGTTGTTTAAGGGGGAGGGCGTTGCATTTTGAGACACTGCTGTGTAGTAAAGTTTGTCAGCCCTTAGGAGCGCTCTAAGAGCCTGGAGCAGACCTTACAGGAAGCCACGAATCTATGCTGCTCTGTGAAGAGCGCCAATACAACTTAATGTAATTCCATCTTTCTGCCACATGGTGGTGATCTTTTCATTTAGAATAGTTTAGTCAGGCGTCAACAGTTGGCAGCTGTGGACTCCTTACTTGGGCTTTCAAATAGGAAAGTTCTGTATTAAGCCAGAGAAGAGAGATGACATGATGTAATGGATTATGGTTGGCATAACCCCTAACACCTATAAGATGCAGGATTTGGGGAAATGTTTACCAGATAATTTTTGATATGTGAAATACCAAATAGCATGCAGGCAGGGAGTTGCAGGTTAACCAGTCATCAGTGGACTTGGGTTCCAACTGCTTTCCATGGACCTGTCACCTCCTTTTGTGGACGCACACTGTGGAAAAACTTGTCTTTGCTTGGCCCTTTTTATCTTTTTGTCATGTTTATATAGTCAAGGTGCTCCTCTGAGCCCTTCAGGACTGGGTGGGCATCCCATCTTTCTTTTCACAAGGCCAGACTTGGAGCAAAAACCTCACTGGTCCCTCAGACACCAGTAAGGAGGGGATCCCCATTACCTACTTGATTATATATGAGGAAAAAAAATGGGAAGCCCTTTTTTGTTAAATATGTGGAAGTTAAGGCCACAACAGCAACAGCAACAATCACAGCGTTTTCTGTATGAATTAGCTATAGATAACAATCCAACCTGACTGGGTGTTTTCCACAGTGACTTTATTCTCATGCTGCTGTTATGAACTAAAAGAAAAAGGGCTGACTCGGACGGGATGTTTTTCTCATCCATCTGCGTTCCACATTTCCCTGGTCCGATTTAAGGAGAATGAGTAAATAAACCAGCCTCCTCACTGATATTACTGTAGGTGCTGAACCTAAATAAAGACGTATATGGGAACATACTGTACGCGCTGCACCATTGGCTCACACTGCAGTTACACTAAACTTGCATTATAATTATGCTTATGAAGATTTAAATAAGGACTATAGAAATTTCCGGAGAAGGCTCCAAATCTAAAAGATTATACTAACTAGCCAAATCGCCACAGGTGAAACAATAAGCAAAATAAAAACTTTGTATCTCAGTCAAAGATCAAAAACATGCAGCATTAACCTCTCAATACCTCAATCAATGATGGTAAACTACAACAAAGAAAAATGTACTGTGCATGGTAACAACCGAGAATTTCTTAAATATGTACTTGTTCACATGAACGCAGTAACTGGAGTAATTACAAGAGGAACCAACTTTTTTTACACCTATCTGTCATTATCCATGCTGCCCATACACAGCAATTCAGGATTTAAAACAATGTCCATGTTAAACCACAAGAGAAGCTTCTGAAACAGTGCTGGGAAGATCAGACTTTTTTTTTTTTTCTAAGTTTTAATCAGCCATTTAAGCTGGTAATCTCACTTCAGACATTTTATAAGTTACTAGACGTATTAGCTGTGGTTTCAACATAAGCCCAGTTCTCTTTGGCTGAAGTGCATTTGGATAAGCCTATGATTTTACTAAATAACATATGGTCCCCCGGCATTATCCCTAATTGTCCACAATGCTCATAACAACAAGTTTCTCATACCAAAGGACAGCAATGGGAATTGGTAGCATTACTCTTAATCATCTCAGCATGAGGCTGTTTTAGAGCAGCCCAGGTTAACCAAAATGGACGTGAGGAATTTAATACTGACTCATCCACTGTGGGGAATGGTCTAGCACATATTTCAAACATCTTGTGCAAGTCTCTTGGGTGTTACTCTGCAAAAATCAGTCAAACCACAATCATCTGTGTGGCCTATATAGTAGCATTTTTATTTCATACAGGCATGTAGTTCCACAATAAGAGAAAGATTCAGAATTTGTTGTGTTAAAACAGTGACTAATCATGTTCCCTTTTTTGCTTTGAGTGATTCCACTGTATTGTACATTGGACATTTTCCCATCCTCTCCTCCCTTATTTCCACGTTTTGACTGAACCCCTGGAGAGTTAGTGTCAGCAGGTTCCTGCCTAACTCAAATCAGGATGCCATCTCCATAAATAGGAATGTCATTATATTGTTTCCCAAAACATCATTCATTTCCCAGAATATTGTCATCTGCTAGACTGTTACACCTTCCTCTCTCTGAGTGATGGGGATTGTTGAGGGGCCTAATTTATTCCACACAACCCTCTGCGGAGGAATTACTTGGTGTGTGCTTCCATATGTACTTTGTGTTTAGCTTTTTGTGTTTTGGTGACAACCAAAGAGCAACCTGTCTTGTTGAAGGAGCATACATATACATTTCTGCTTGTTTTATCCCATTTATTACATTATATTATATTTCCTATTTCATTATATTATATATTATTATGCTGCTAAACCAGACTTTGGTTGCCATATTTCCTCAGTGAAAACCAACTAACAGTGATCTGCTTGATCCGTCAGGTTGCTTTTATTGTTCACACAATCAAAGCTCCATTGCAGTCTTATGTACAGGATGATTTGCCATATCTGTGCTGTCTTATGCAGAAATGACTTAACTCTGACAAAAAGCAAACAATATGTTTTTGAGAATGGAGATTCATTCTTGGCCTAAGCTTTACAAAGGAATCTAAGCTCAAAGGTCCACTAAGGTCTGCTTTTTAGAGCCCTCTGCTGCATCTCATGGTCTCCCCTTGCAAATGGAGCTTGTTCAGGTGTCATCTGTGACACATTTGAGTACTTGTTATCGCTGAATTAAGTCAATGTCATTTACTGAAGAAACCTGTGAGATGTGTTTGAAAGCCCTGAGACCAAAAACAAATAAGTATAGATTTGAGTTTAGGTTATTCAGTTTCAGAAACAACTCAGTGTTAATCGTGACTTATTTTTCAATATCAAACATCTCTCTCTCTCTGAATGTCTTTACAAGTTGATTCTCACACCACACAGATATTAATGGAAATTGCACCAACGCATTGGAAAATGGTTTGAGGAAACAGCATGGATGTAAAGGTGTGGAGTGAAAGCAAAATAAATAAATAAATAATACATTTTATTTTTATAGCCCTTTTTAAAACACAATAAGTAATAAACATGTGATAAAAAGTAATCAAAATGCATAAAACTCAATTAAAAAAAAACAAACCAAACAAAACCAAAAGATATTACCAAAGGGAATAAACATCAATCTTCTGAAAAAAAAACAAGAAAAAGAAAAACATCAGCCCTAATCAATGCTGATGTGTGTGAGGTAGAAAAGGAAAAAAGGAGGAAAAAGTCTTTTGGTTTATACTGTACTGACTTGAGTGCCATTTGTTTCTCCCTGGGTAACCGGTTTATGTGTGTTTCATGTTGTTTTGAAGACGGTGAGGCTGGTTTGGTGAGAAAAGAAACTGTTTTCAGTGCTGAGCTGATGAAAAACCATTGGGTAACTTTCTAGCACTAACTGAACTGCACTTGATGACAAAATGACAAAATGTCTGTCCAAAACGACGGTATTGTCAATAAAAGCGACAGGTTTTTTAACAAGGCAGTAACCTCCGACAACATAATGGTGTTTGGCGTCACCAAGCAGGACTCTACCACTGTACAGTAACCTGCTGTAGAGGCACAGGGAACTTTTACTGGAAGCTACTTTTCATTTGGCCTCCTGTATTTCTTTAAGCCCCCTGATTTATACAGCAGAGACAAGAGAACACAGTACAGGACACTAGTGTCTGTCTGCAGGACCGTCAAGGAGATTTGGATATGACACATTATTTGGATATGAGACTGGCTTTACTTTTATTTCAATTTCCTCCCATCTTTTCCATGATGAGTCAGCTATAGACGCCTTTCAGACCTAGGCGCTCTGCTTCCGGCTTTTGTGTTCACTGTGAGCTCTGTGTCAAATCTGACGTCAATCTCAGAGATGAACATAAATCCTACTGACCTTTGTGCTAAAGCGAAAAGCTTGCTGCCCTAATAAATGAAATGCAAAGGTCACCACATCGTTTGAGCCACACCTTTCTATTTTGCAAATAATTTTCTTTCTTTCTTTTTTTCCATCTGTTGCGTTATTGTAACTTTTTTCATTTCCAAGCTGACATGGTTTCTATTTTTCCTCAGATTAATGGACTTTTTTTTGGACTGTCCTGTTAATAAGGCTGTGTTGTTGACTGGGCACGGTGCCAGAGGGCGTGAAGTTTTCATCCTGTCTAACTTTGTCTAATGCCTGTTCTTTTACTTTCAGTCTCTAATCGCTTTAAATCCTGATTAGATTAGCTTCCGCCCAAAATACCTGGTGAAAATTAAATATGATTTAATGTGTAAGCCTGGGAGTATATACTTTTCTTATTGTCAATTTATCCCTGGAAAAAAAATATAATAGTCCATGTCAATACTAAAGATAAATCAATAGTAATAATGTAATCAATAGTATTATTACAGCCGTGCACCACCGCATGTGTCTGACCCTCTTGAGGATCTGTGATGTGTATGCTAAGCAGGATGTGTAGACCCTGAGGATCCACTGAGCACTGATTGGCTCAGAAACTGGTCTAGCCCAGCAATCAAGCTGATGCCGTTTGGGACTGAAAGAACATAAGCTTGACCAGCCTGACATTCAGGGTGGCTGATACCACAGCTCGCCAGTGTACCTCTTGTGGTTGGTGAGTTTTTGCTGAGATTGTGTTAAACTTTTTTATATTTAAGGACCGGGGGCCAGGCTTAGAGAAAGCTGGAACTGACCACACACATAGAAAACTCTTTTTGTTTAGATCCACTAAAACAGAGGTGCTGTTTGGCTGTTTTGTTTGGTTTTGGGACAGAGCAGACAGAGAGGGTTTATTTCCATTTCTTTGTGTGATGTGGTGCCCTCCCTCATCATAAAGGATACTGTTGATATAATTGGCCATAGCATTCCAATGATCATTAACTCTTGCTTAGCCTCTGGCACTGTCCCGCATGTTTTCAACATACAGATGTCCAGCTTTTGATCAAGAAATCATAATGCCCATGCCAAATTTTTGGATTATTATCGGCCCATCTCTAAATTGCCATTTGTTTCAAAAGTAATGGAGAAAATTGTCATGTGACAACTGCTCCCATTCCTGATGAGATTCTTGATCTATTTCACCTTGGGTTCAAAGGTGACGCGTTACTCTCTGTTGACTCTGGGAAATGCCATCCTGGTTTTATTAAATCCGAGTGCTGCCTTCAACACAGCAGATCCTGACGTCCTTTTGACTCGTCTCAAACAGTGGGTTGGAGTTTTCTGTCCTCAGTAAACAGCAGAGTAAGAGATAGAGCAATAAATAATGGTTAGTAAGACAGACACATAATCTTTGAACTACTGCTATTATATAAACAAACATGCATGTACTGTGGCTAGTTTACATATTATCATACATTACAGTCTCCCCTTGGACTCAGTGGAGGTAGTGGGCGACAGGAGAATGGTGGCGAAGCTATCATCCCTGCAGGACACTCTGACAGCACTGAGCAGCTCCTTCAGTGACAGGCTGCTGCACCTACAGTGCGCGAAGGAGAGATACCGCAAGTCTTTCCTTCCAGCTGCTGTCAGACTTTACAACAAACACTGTGCTCAGTAACCACACACACACCAGAAACGGACAACTCACTACCGTAACAACCTCATGCATTAGCTACTGTTGTTGTAAATATGTAATTTTTTTGTATCTATATATTTAGTACATTATTATATTGCTGTTATGTATCGTTCTAAATATTTGTTATTGCAGTTTCTGCAGCTTTCCTGTTCTCTGCACTGCCACTTTGCTGCTGTAACACTGTGAATTTCCCCACTGTGGGACTAATAAAGGCGATCTTATCTTATCTTATCTTAGAGACAAGGTCACTTTCTTTTCAAGTCAAAAGCTCATACTCACCTTTTTTGCCCTCACGTTGGGCAAGGGCAGGGTACACCCTGGACAGGTTGCCAGTCTATCACAGGTCTGATGTATAGAGACAAACAAGCATTCACACTCACAATCAATTTAGAGGAGCTAATTAACCTAACCTGCATGTTTGGACTGTGCAGATGAGCAGCTTTTTGGCCATTTTATATATTTTTTAAACTCTGAAGGAATACATTAAGGTGGCATCCTAATAAATGTTAGGCAGACTTTACCTAGACTGCCTTTGGGGAGCTTTCTTGGTTAATTGGTTCCCTGAGGTTTGCCCATATTGTGTCCTCTGTATTTGTAGATGCCCAGTCAACTGGCAAGAAAAGGTGGTGAGAAAATAAAGTGCTTTGTCTTCACCTTCATTTTGCTGCTTCTTTCCCTGATCTTCTTCTCCAACTCTATGCAGTCCTCTTCAGTGCTAACTTTAATGTTCACTTGGGGAGGAATGCCCAAAGCCATTGCTAACTCCATTACAAACAGTGCTAGCAGCAGGCTGATCCAGCCACCGTACCAAAATGTGCAAAAGTACAAAAAAGGTAGTGGTAGTGATGAAGGGCAGTGGGGACTCAATGATACTCTTATGTTTCCAGAAAGCATGGCAGACTTGTAGCACAGTAAGGACAGTCTGAGTCACTGTCATCTATCCACCTCAGCCTCTTAGCTACAGCCTCCTCCTGGTTGCTCTCCTCCCTGTGCTTTCTTGTGGAGGAGCTAAGACCAGAAGTGGAAGGTGACACAGAAGCCTCTTCCAAAGAGCTGTCAATTTAAGGGGGGGGGGGGGGTTCAGGGATCTCAATCCTATCATCATCAAGACCAACAACATCAATCTCAAACTCCTCATCTGAGGAAAACTCCTCATCTGAGGAGTCTGAAGCAGCATAAGGAGCAGCATCAGCAGCATCAGGCTGGAAAGCAAAAGGAGCAGCATGCGGAAACGCAGGAGCAGCATTCAGGAATGCATAGGGAGCAGTATGTGGGAAAGCAGGAGTAGCATGCAGGAAAGCGGGGGGTACATGAGAGAAAGCAGGAGGAGCATTATGGAACGCAAGAGGAACAGGATGTGGAACCACAAAACGAGCAGCACAGGGAGCAGAATAGGATAGAGGAGTGGGAGCAGCAGGACCAAGTTGTTGCCCCTGATCCTAAAGGGTGGTGATGGGAACTGCTGGGGTGGACGAGACAGAGGTCTTCTATTTTCCTCCTCGTCCAGGTCATCAGGAAACCTCTCAGCATCAGGGGGTTCATTGTGGAAGCTCCAAGAGAAACCACCTGAGGGGAGAAAAGTATAAAAATGTAACATTCCACATTCTAAAAAACACAGGCTGAAACTGGAGATGTAAGGACCTAAGTAATGATGTCTGATGTATGAAGATTGTGGGTCCACCTACACTAACTGCACCAAACGCATCACAGGCATCTTGTGGGAAGCTCAGAAGCTCAATGCTGTTTTACTAATTTACTACTGAAAGCAGGTGATTTGACAGCACAAGTTTATGTGAAACTAGTTTTACACACATACTCACATTCATCACAAAATCTTGACTCTTGACTCAACTCGGATACCTAATCAGTTAAATCAGTTTAAAATAAAAGCACGGACACTGGATTCCAGCACCCAGAGCCAAAGCCTTTTAAGACGTAAATGCATAGCGACGGGACTTCCACTAGGCATTGGGTGCAGGCAGGAGGAGGGAGCCTCATTCTTGCAGCTTCCAAAAATGGAGCTTGGCAAAAGAATTGCAATTAGTCTGTCCCGCAGGTCATTATTAGACAAAATTAGAGATAATCATGAAATGACTTTATGCACCAGAGAAAGGTTTCTCCTTTGCATCATAAGGACTTCATTGTTTATATCTATTCTGAAAACTTTCACCCCCTTACACGAAGCCTTTCCTTAAGTTACATTAATCTGATGAGAATTGTTTACATCTCTGATAAATGACTAAACAAAAGTTGAATTATGCTGGACATATTCAACATAAATATTAATAAATACGTAGCTGTAATGGGACAGCTGTTAATGCACAGCAGCAGAGAGGTAAATGTTAGACACTGTGACCTCCCTTGGTTACAATAGATTTTGTGAATTACTGAGATGTCACACTAATAATTACACTTAATGTCACTTTTCATGAGACATGATGTGGACAGTCCTGTGGTCTTTAAGTGCCTGCGTCATTACGCAACCTGAACAACGGGCGTCTCACAGTAATTAAATCATTCATTCATAAAAACAGGGTGTCTCCAAAACAACTACACAAGCGTCTGCGCTTTTGTGTGAACCAAACTAGTCTCTTGATGCTGTCGAGCTGCACATCAAGCAGCATAAAGCAGACTGAGGCGTCCTGGAGGCAGGATTCAGGAAGGACAGTCCTTAACTATACGACAAACCACTCTCATCTCAAAACGAAAATACCAAATCCCATTTCAATGCAGCTGTTAAATTAAAAATTAAAATTATAAAAATGACATGTCTCTCCTGTCAAGTAGGCCTACAAAGTCTTAAGAGTTGATTACAAGTTACACTTTTTTTTTTTTATCATAACACTTATCTGCTGTTTAAGAATTCATTCACAAATGTGATGGACTTTTTTTATTTCAAGGTCTGTGAAAACATTTGGATCTAAACATTATAAAGCAAACTGGACTCTCCACCCAGAGGAACGGACCCTGGTCTGGTTCGTCCTGAACGTTCTGACCTCCTGACGTTTGCTCCATCGTTTCCATGGTCACAACAAAAATGTATTTTGGGGGCATTTTTCAAAAAAAGGCCCAGTCGCCATCTTTTTTCCTAATTTTTCGAGGCCAAATTTGGAGAATTTAGTCGATCAAACGAAAATAACACTATTTTCAAGTCAATACACGATTGTTATATAATTGCTATATGAGGGATGATACAGTAGCCGAAACATTGTTGGAAACCTGTGTGAACAGATTAGTGAATATGATTGAACACTTTAACATATTTGTGTTGCATCAAGTTGTCTATATGTGCAGTATTTGTCTTTATTTTTCAAATACAAAGACATTTACAGTCCATTGATCAGACTAAGAAAAGAAGACACATTTAATAATGAGTTAAATCCAAGTAGCAGGAAATTGTAATCTGAAATGAAGTAATTACCAAATAAAGCAGATCCAGTGGTTAGCTGCTGTATTTCACTTGTGTTGTAATAAAAAGTTATTTGATTGTTGAATGAAAAGTTATTTGCACCTGGTAGTTTTTCACAGCTCCCTGTTTTCATATTTCATATGATCATTTTCCCTGTTAAATTGCAAATTAGCTGCAAAGATGCAGCAAATTTGAGCTCACAGGGCCACTTTCAGAAACACTACACTGTTGTGTAGTAAACGCAGTCCTTTTTAACATGAGACAGATTCATTTACTCAGGTTTGTATTGGAGGCCAAAGTTACAGGCAACAGGAATGTGGGATGTGAATGGCAAGCGCTTCAAAACAACAAAGCTTAGCCAAAGGAACAGATAGTCTATATAAACAAAGACAGTTGTGTTAAAGTGGACTGCAACTTTTTCTAATGATTTTATCTCATGCTGCTTGTGTCTTCAGTAATGTGAGTTTTTAGACAACACTGGCCAGGCTATGTAAGGCCATCCTATAAATAACTTTTTGGCATGTGACGTTGTTGTTGTATTTCAAGCTGTTTACCAGAACTGAGGTGACTAAAAAAAAAGGCACTTAGATGTAAAGTTACACTGTGCACACCATGCTCCAATTAGGTGGATGTTTAAACGAGTCTCTCACCTCTGAGTCAGAACAGATGTATGGAGATTAGAATCTTCCTTAGGACAGCAAATACACTGCTTCCCGTTAAACTGAGGCAAACTGCTTTTTAGAAAAGTCTGAGGAAAACCTTTACCTTTTTAGTCTCTGGGTTTTTCATAAACATCAGTTTTTAGTCCATCGAGATCTTTGAAAATCAAAAGGTGGATAAAGTTCATCCTATAAGTTATATCTATAAGTCAAAATTGTGCTCTCTGTGAATCCAGTAAGCCCAACCATCCCAACCCATATGTAGTCACATGGAGAAAACCTGGATGTCCCAAACAAATCTGTTCTGTTGTTAAAAACAGTTACTATCAGTTAAGAATCAAGCCAGTTGATATGGAAAAAGTACAACGCTCTTACATCACGGCTGGATTATTGTAATTCCCTATATTTGGGCCTTCTACATTCTTCATTAACTCACCTTCAGATGGTCCAAAACGCAACTGCAGGGATGCTGACTGGTACTAAAAGATTTGAGCACCTGACCCCAGTTCCATAGCCTCTCTTCACTGGCTACCGGTTTGTTTTACCGTGGCACTCAGCCCCATGTCTGTCATTGTTGTTTTTGGTCTTTTCATGAGATTTGTTGACAGTAAGAAAATTTTAGAATATGATGAGCCTCATCCTCAAAATGTTAAATCTGCATTAATTCATTTTTGCCCACTAGAGGGCAGAGAAACTCCAAAGCAAACCCTGAAAAACTCACAACAATAAATCAAAGCTCTCTGTGTGACACTGTCCTTTTTGATGCTGTGGGCCTCATGCTTGATGAGATGTTGGCTTAACCAGCGCACACACCCTTGGCATGGATGTCCTCCGTTAGTCTGTGGCTTGGCAAACATGTTATTGCTGTGCACGTTTAACACACACACCCACATATACACACACGCGCACACACACACACAGTGAAGCTGTGAAGTAGTCGAGGACTGACCCACAAAAAAAAAAGGATACTTGGACACTGCAAAGGGAGCAAAGAGAGGGTTGTTTAGCACAGAGAGATGTTTATGGAACTCATTAATTGAAGATGTAAAGATTAATCTTCAGTTAAAGGTCTCTCTGATGTGAGACAAAGGATTTTGGTTGTGTCATCCCTGACATCATCACAACTGTGTCTATTTCTGAACTCCTTCAGTGTTTGTTTCTTTAGACCACAATTCTCCTCTCTTCCTCTCTGGTTCTCCATATTTGGACTTGGTTTATCTTGTCTCAGCTCTTCTCTAAGACGTTTTCCTTTCTCCCTCTCCTTTCCTCCTCATTAAAAACCACCATCTTCCAGAAATCTGTCATTCATCTTCACTGATCCAGACTAAAAGTGACTGCCAAGTCTCCTTACAAGTGCCAAGTATTCTGCAACACTGGATAGCCACATGTTTGCCAGGAAGACTCAGTGTTAGAGATTGAAATCGTGCTTTTAGTTTCTTTTAGCACCATATTTTTGAATCAGATGAAATTTGGATCTTTATTTTGAAATTAGCTGTAGATAATGGCTCAGTCTGGAAACTGCCGCCTATCTTGCTCCATAGTTTCCAGATGCAGTACTAGGACTTTGGCAGGACCCAAGTTGATTAGAAGGAGTTAATTTCATGGCATGTAAAACCAGGAGGGGGGTTTGTTGTAAACGTTGTCTGTAGCCTGAGCTCATGTCTGAAACCTTGCCTGAAAGATACAACATAAAGGGGAGGGAAAGCAAAAGGAGGGGCTGGGGTCAAGTGGAAAGGGGGGCCTAAAACGCAGGACTGGTGGAGAGGGAGAGACGGAGGAGGGATGGATGAGTGGTATGGTATAGAAAGGGAGAAAAGGAAGGACACCTGGGGGGCTTGTCTGGGGCAAAACGCCTGCAACAACAAGACTCACCTCGTCTGTGGTTTCAGTCTGAGAAAGAAAGACGAGGGAGACACAGGGAGTGAGAAGAAAACAAATGAGAGGAAAGCAGGAACGTAGAGCGTAAATAAAAAGTTGGGAAGGTGGGGGTGGGGTGAGGGGGGCTTTTGGAGGCACATCAAGAATTTGCCTTTTAAGGGGTACAGTCTCACTCTTCCAAGACTTGAGAGCTGCTGCGTAGCAGCCAAAGCGCTCAACAGAAAAGAAATAAACAGCAAAAAGACTGTGGGGAAAAGAAATATGAGCAATGCTAATATCTGTCACACTCCGTAGCAATATTAAAGGTCCCATATTTTACACTTTTGCTGTGTTTTATTTGAAGTGTTGATGCCCATAAGAAGATATATTTTTAGTTTTAAGTACAAAAACAATCTCAGTGTAGTTTTACATCTCTTCTCCAGTAAGAACAGGTCAGTGAGCCAATCAGAAGAGAGGCTCTGAGCCTGAATGGTCAAATAAAAATATAGCAGATTTCAGGTAAACACTCAAATAAACCAAATTGGAGGCTGGGTCCAGGTGGGTCATGCTGGGAGCATAGTTAAGTGTGGTGACAGAAGTCCTGACGGCTTGTTTTATGGCTCAGTGTCTGAATATGGGCTGTGTGCGATTCCCTGTGGTCTGAGCCCTTTGATATTTTTAATTAATATAGAACCTAGACCTGCTTTATAATCAAAAAAGACATGGAAATCTACCTTTATACAATATGCGACCTTTAAAAATGCAGGGCACTTGAAATGTGTGTTGTTTTCCAGACAGAAACAATGAGAAGGATGCATCTGACATTCCTTCAGAAAATACACATCCCTCACATCCCTCAGTTGTTATACGTTAGGTATGGATTCTGTGGTGAAAGAGACCTTGTTTCACGGTTGCAACAGACCTTGTGCCACGGTTGCAACAAACAAGCTATTGCATCGTAAACAAGGGAACGCTCAGTCCAACGAAGGCTCGGTCCAGTCTGAATCACTGGCTTGCGCAGCATCCCAAGAGCTGCCGTCACTGTTGTGGCTTTTCTTGGTTGTTTTCTAGACAATACCAACAATGTGTTGCCCGAGCTAAGGAGAGAGTGCCTGTATATGGGAGCAGGAAACAGAGGGGAGCTGAGGAGGAGAGATGGGTGGGGGTGAGAACAGAGAGGTAATTGTATATGTAAGCGCGAGGCAACCCCAGCAGAGGGGTAGAACCAGGAGGAAAAGGAGAGAGAAGGAAAGGACGTGTTCTTTGGGATGGGAGGACTGGGAAAGAGGAAGACAAAGCAACAAAAGGAGAGAAAAAGGTGAAGTCAGGAAAACGAAAGACAGGGGAGTTTCACAGGATGGGAAGATGAGTCCTCGGGCACTGACAAAAGGATCATGTGTGTGAGAGAGACGGAGGGGAGGATGTAGAGAGTGTGACCAACTGGCACAAACAAAAACAAAGTAAAATTGGGAACCCAAGAAAGTTGGTGTGTTGTGAGTCTGTGTGTGAAGCAAAGACGAGCAGTGAGAGGCGGGTGGAGGCAGAAAAATGGGGAGTCCACATGTAACTGCAGCAGGAAGGAGTTGGAGAGAGAGGTGTTTTTAAAGTGCGTATGAGAAGGGAGGGGGGGCAGTGAGAGCATGCAGAGTGTATCCTTCCCTCTGTCCCTGTAGCTGGGCTGAACGAGAGCCAGGAAAAGGGGAAGGGCCTCCCCCCCCCCCCCCCTCTCCAGCTGACAAAAACAGCTGCCCAGGAGCCTGGGCCGGAGCCTGCTTAGAGGACGAAGGGAAGAGGACAGAGAGGGAGAGAGGAGGAGGGAGGACAGAAGGAGAGAAGAGTGAGAGGAGGAGGAAGAAAAAGTCCCCAAGTCCAGGACCCTGTCCACCTATATGGGTTGCGTCCTAAGTTCGGACTGGTGTGGGGAGGAAGAGGTGCAACCAGTGCCAGTGGTCAGAAACTCATCTCTGAAGAGAAGGAGCCTGGAGAGGAGCGAGAGTGGCAGGATGAGGCTGACAAAGGTGAGTGTGCATGTGGTGTTCACATGAGTGTGTGATGAACGTATAGATGAACCTGTTCACAATGATTAGGCGTGCAGCTGTTGATATGTAGCACCTTGGGCCTCCAGGTGGGGGTGTCTGTGCTTGTTGTCCGGGCGCTGGACATGACATCTGTCACAGGATGATGGAGTGAGAGAGCAAGTTTGCAATTTGTTGAATTAGTGAGTTTTTTATTAATGAGAGGTACATTATATAAATTGATCATCTCATCCATAGCAATGAACAATGTCTGTAATGTTAGAATGAAACCACAATTTTTCAATTATAGGCATGATGTCTGTTTTAATTGATAATAACAATAGCCTTATTGGAACCCTGAGTTGAGTAAAGCTATCTGTGGCCCCAGGGTGGGGAGCTCAGTGAAGTCTGATAAATTGCTTTGGGTGATGTCACTTGAGTCATAGTTGGTTGAAGACTAAAAGTATAAGAAGTAAAAACAAAAAAATCAAAAAATCAGGGGGTGTGGTATTAGAAAGAAATGAGCTTAGCCCGCTTCTCATCTCTGCTTGAGGCTAGTATTTTGATGCTACATTAGCCGCTGCTCGCAAAACACACCCGAACCTCCAACAGAACTGTTGATGATTTGAATTGTGGGTAATATATGCAGCAGAGAGAAGAATGAATGTGTAGAACAGTATCTCCGGTTCAGCTGCATCAATTTTAATTTTCTATTTCCCTTTTCTGTGTTTCTTTTTTTTGTTTGTTTATTTGTAAACTGTGACGTATTTTCCAAATTCCAAACTTGCAGGTTGATGTATTGGAGTCAATGCAGTTGTGTATAATAATCATATTTGTAACCATGCAAACTGAAAGAAAAATATGTTAGGCTATTTTTGAATTGAATAATCATGCAGATCTGTATCTGTACATATTTTGAATTCCCGAAGCAATTTATCTTAGATTTTGTTGCATTCAAACTGTTTTCACACACACCCAAACAAAGGGAGGCCTTACATTTTCATGAGACCCCCATTAATTAAGAATCTGTGATGAATTCAGTGGTCAGTCTTACAGAACATTTTGGAAATCCTCTCCCCTCCTGCTCTTATCTAAAAGGAGGCCGAAGTTTAGTGTCAAGGAGCAGGATGTTGATCAATACCATAACTACACTCTGTGTGTGTGTGTGTGTGTGTGTGTGTGTGTGTGTGTGTGTGTGTGTGTGTGTGTGTGTTTTGTTTAGCCTTACGTTAAAAGATGATGTGGATGATGATGTCTTCTCCAAGCCAAGGCCACATCTGTGCAGATACAATGACTCTGTTGTTGTGATTGCCTCACCACTGCTGGGGAATTACCATAATGTACACACAGCAGGCTGGCTGGAATCAACTCAGAGGTTTAATAGCCATCAAGAAGAGAACACTGAGAACCTGGACCTCTGTCCATCAGTTTACATCACATTTGATTACCAACAAGCATTGGCTTTTTTATCCAGATGTGTGAACTATCAGGTGCATTTTTCTAAATGTGAATGGATGTGTATGTTGTCCAAGTGTGAGTGTGCATGAGCATGTGTGTGAGGGCATGCTTGGTTGCACTGCAGTCCCAGTGGCTCCATATCACATGCTGAGCAGCGTGGGAATGTTGAGCCCTCTGGACTACGTCATTCTGCAGTGACTGACCTCAGTGGGTGTGGGAACCAGTTGGATCCCAGTGATTATCCAAGAGGAGAAGATGATGTCTCATCTACTTATGGTCTTTTTTTTTTTTTTTACAAACTTGTTCTTCACTTCTTGTTCTTTTAATTTTGTGGTTTTTCACCACGGACCTGCAGACAATCACAGGTGAGACAGGTCGGATGCTCCTATGAGTGAGAACCTGACACCAGTGTGATGAAGGTTTTAAAGTCATAATATCCTGACAAGAACCATGCACATTCATTCTTAATCAAACCCATAACAATGACTTACTGGAAGCACTTGGCGACAGAAAATGATGTTCCACATGCTGCACACAGTGTGATTACATAATTTGCTGTTGATGTTGTTATGTCAGCAACACAGGAGTGGGATGTTTATTCAATTTTTAATCATATGACATTTTTCTTTAATTTAGTCATGACAAGAAAACTGATATCAAAATAAAATATCACAGTGCAGAAACTGTTTCCTCACATTTTTTTGTAACATATTTGTAGTGTGCGCAAAGTGTGGTTGAGACACATCCTTCACACAGTGCTGAATTCTGTTTTGATTTTGTGTCATTAATGATTTTGTGAGAATTGAGATTACAGTACTTCACAGCTAGTTATTGGATTGTCCAAAGCCTTCTCTCATTTCATCTGTTGCCCTAATGTGCTCAGTGTGCTCGAAACACACTTGACTCTGCCAACTCTGCCTCTGTCCAGTGCTTCTTTGATAGTTGCTGATGGAGAGAAGCTGCACATCAATAAACAAACTTCTAAAAATGGATTCTTGTAATAAACAGCACTTGGCAGTGAGCATCAATAGTTCATATGGTTATCTTTAAAAAACAAAGCAACAGGCTCTTGTGAGCGTTGCAGAATTCATGTGGGACAAATTTAAGTAGGCAAGCCTTGGACAGAATTAATGAAACAGCTTCGTCGAGGTTATACCCTTGTAATAAAATGATTTTTCTGATCTGACATATTATGTGTTATGATCACAAACAGGCTGCACAGGCATTGAAAGCTAAATATCTTCATATCTTGGCAGGCTTTACAGTAAGAACACATTTAATTCACCAACATGCACAGCCAATGGTTCAAGTAGTCTTTAAGAGTCTTTAATGGAATCACTTGGCAGATGAATTTTAATATGAAACATATTCTCTCTCCCTTTCCATTGCCAGGGAATGGCTGGATTT
Source organism: Trachinotus anak (assembly GCF_046630095.1). Lineage (NCBI taxonomy): Eukaryota > Metazoa > Chordata > Actinopteri > Carangiformes > Carangidae > Trachinotus > Trachinotus anak. The sequence continues at coordinate 7,437,331 of NW_027273855.1, forward strand.
CTTGTAGCCATGCATGCATGGCTCTGGGGAAATGTTAGTCTGTCTGTCAGTCCACCACCTGGTTCAAACTGAAATATCTCAGCAACTATTGGATGGATGGCCTTGAAATTCAGTACACATATCCATGGTCTCCAGAGGATGAATCCTTACAACTTTGGTGGAGTTGGCAAAAAAGTTTCCATAGACATTTATGTTTCCCAGACAATGCACTCTAATCACTTTAGTGATCCCTCTGACTTTTGTCCTTGTGTCACAAGATTGACATTTCTGGTTGAGTGAAATGTCTCGATTGGACTTTTGGATGGATTGCCATTAAATTTGGTACAGACATTCAGGAGCACCTCAGGATGAACTACAATAACTTTAGTGACTTTTCATCTACAGCAACCATCAGGTCAAAATTTTCATTTGTTCAATACTTTGGTTCATGACCACTTACCTATTTTGTGATTAGTGCTGATTTGCAAATGTAAGCATGATGGTGAACTTGGTGTTATACCTGATAAACACTGCTGATGTTAGCATTTAGCTAAACATTGTGCCCAAATACAGCTGCATAGAGCCACTACCATGGTTGTAGACTCTATTAGAATAGAACTAGTTTGTATTACATGATGTCAGAAGGCAAAAATGTTTATAACTATTCTGAACAACCACACTTGAAGGTGGCATAAAAAAAACACTCTAAACAAACACACTGAAAAAAGAGGAGAAAATGTCCCCTCTACTGTAGTTAACACGCTAACCAGCTAGCCCCGCCCCATCTGGTCAAGTTCAGATAGCAACTCACTGTAGTCTCCAATCTGCGCTGAAGACATAGTGCTGCTCAGAATGCGTATTATAATCTGTTGGTTTATAAAGACAACAATGGCCAAAACACCTTCTGCAGGCAAAAAAAAACACGTTCGGTGGCAGAAAAACGTACAAACAGTCCCTTCAAATCATGTTAAGTTCTTTTATTGTACAGCAGCACTTCCAAATTCTAACTGTCCTAGCTCTAAAGCAGGTGTGGTGAATACTGTTATTTCCAGTCTTAGTGGTAGTTGCTTGTAATGCTAGTGATCTATAAATTCAAGTTCATTCTTCGTTTTTAAGCTGCCATTTGTCACCACTGAGGACAAAAAGTAAAATTCATCATCACACACACATCAAATTTAGCTCTTTTTTTTGCATGTATTGTTGACTCTAGAAATATATAAAGACTTGGCGTTCTGACAGCGGTTTTATATGTATTTTTCTAGCTTCTCTGTAATTTCTCATGAACAACAACGTTTAGATTGGCCATGACCAATACTGAGGCCCTGAACCGCAGGCATTCACTACAAACACACACCCAACACAGGAAGCAACACTGACCAGTTAGGGTTAAATATAGACCCCCCAACATCCAGAATAAAATAGAATAGAGCAGAAGTACTTCACACACTCCTGTGTGTTAGAAAAAAGGTGAATTCCTATGTAAAGCCCACGCTCAGGGGGTGGCTGTCGTAGTCTAGATTCCTGTGGCTCGAAAACAATGATCTGTCCCAAACTCTGAGCAGGATTTGAGGAATGCTTGTTGTGTAGCGGGCACACAGATGAAAGCTGATCGAGGGAAAAGGCAAAGACATAAACCATTTCCTCCCTCAGTAAGTCTCCAAAACCCACCAACAAATCCCTACACCGCCCTCAAGAGAAACACCTCGCTATTCACAAAATATTTTCTTTTCCTACACACAAAAATTTGGCTCTTGACATTTGGCCAAGTTTTTTAAAACGTCTTTGGGACTAAGCAGCGTCGCCTGACAGAGAGGATTTTATTGATCTCATCAGCACAATAAATGCGAACACGTGCTTATTTGTGTCTCTCTCCGTCTCACCCGCTGCTCCCACTGCTTTCTCGCTCTTTCACTCCTTCAACAGCTGCGCCTTATCAGCCTTTGGCTTAGTGCTGTCTTACACAATCCTCCGTCAAGCTACACGGCCCCTTTTTCTAGCCTCCTCCTCCCCTCATTTCCTCTCGACCCAGGCTCCCACTCTGTCCACCTCTTTCTCATTTACCACCAAGCACGACCCAGGTCCTTCCACTTCCTGTACACTCTAAATTCTGTGTTCCAGGCAGGCTAGACAAAATCACACCTGGCACCCCCTGTAATATTTCATGCAACATGAAGCACCTTGCATTTTGGTGTTGATTGTGGTCGTTCGGCGCTGAGAAAACTTGTCACAACTTTGCAAAAGTGTCATATTTTCAAATCAACTTCTGAGATTATTCCCCTATTTTCCCATCTCCTCCATTTCATCCTCAGTGACTTTGTTCCCCCCTCTTTCCTCATCTTCATCTTTCTTCCAACATGACCCTCCCCCCACTTTTCTCACAGACTCAACCCCTCATTCCAATCCCAAGCACCGACTTCCTGTCTCTCATGGTCCCTCAATATTTTGGTAGTCTTACACGTGACCCTCCTATTACCTTTTTCACCTAACTACTTTGCGTCTCACCTCTTAATCTATCCCTCCTCCCCTTTGGCTCCCTCCATTTTTCCCTTCACCCTGCCACAATCCAAAAGAAAGAGAGTCGAAATTCCACAAACACAGCCCCCCCCCCCCCCCCCCCCCCCGAAAAAAAAAATCCATCAGTCGTCCTTTTTTTCTGTACCATGATCCGGAAATTCCTGGGTTATGAGCAAAAGGAATAGACCACATTACTGCACGTGTTGTTTGGTGGGTTATTACTGCGTAGGTCCTGATCACAGTCACGTTCTGCACTGATTGGCAGGGATATACTGTACAGCATCATACCTGCATGTCAATCTAACACATATGGAAGTGACTAAGAGACTGAGGCAGCAGACAGAAATAAAGCTCTGTGCATTAGCAGTCTGAGACTGGGGAATATTATGAGCTTTTGGAGACAATTTAAGACAGGCAGCTCAAAAGGAATTCACCTCTATGGGCATAGAAAGAGTATAATCACAACCATGAGCCTGTACACACAAGCTTGGCAAGGAATCAAAGATTTATATCATCATGTAAAAAAATCTTTGCTTGTTTTAATTATGGAGGATCAGCGCAGATTGATTTTAGTTTCGTTTTTCCTTTAAATTTAGAAAAATTCAGCGATGCTGTATTGATGTTTAAATTTCAAACACTGCATCTACATTCCCAGTATCAAAACACCCATTAGTCTCTTGTTTGAAGCTCATTAGCTGCAGAAAGGTTGTGTCAAAAGACACAAAAAAACCTGGCTTCACCTGTCCCACTTCTCTTATTTCACCACTAGGTGCCGCTACTAACACACTGCTCGCCCTCTGCTGTAGTGTCAATGCAGATGTTAATCAAGGCACATCTGTGGTAGTGTGTGTGTGTGTGTGTGTGTGTGTGTGTGTGTGTGTGTGTGTGTGTGTGTGTGTGTGTGTGTGTGTGTGTTAGTGGTATACAGTAAGTAGATACCAAACAAAACCCTAGATGAGGTAGGGACTTTAGAACAGTGATTTTCCACCAGGTGTTCTTGCATCAAAGGGGGTACTTCTGCAGTTACCAGGGGCTGGAAGAAAAACATAGTGACATTAATATAGTATTAAGGATGAAAATAAACACACACGTTAATTCAAACGGGATCATTAGTGCTTTCCTCTGATCCCAGTCACCTGTACTGCCTAACCACCTGGTGTTGCCACCAAAACCGCACGAAAACGTGTTCAATCTACTAAAGTACTGGACCGACGTGAGGTTTCTGTAGGAATATTGTAGTGATTAATTCAGCCAATCCGGATCGAGTATCCTCACGCTCCCTCCGGAAACGAACCAATCACGGCACAAGATTCCAGTAATAGTACTCCACACACGCTCTTAGCTGCGAGTGGCTCCACCCCGCAGCCCCAGTGAGGAGGGTGGACCGGAGTAAAGAAAACAAGTTATCTCATAGTCGCAAGCCATGTTATTGATGGCCTTCCCGAGAATGAGGGGCAGCTCCTGAACCAGGGGATATGATTAGCGGGAAAATGAGCAAGGTGAGTGGCGTATTGGTCTGGGAAGAAAGTTTTGAGGGTTTAGACTGTGTTTGCTCAGTAGTCAGTGGTCTGTGTGGAGTTTGGATGGATGATGCTGACTTTTCATGGCATGTGTTGCGCACTTTGTGAGCTCGTCTGCGTTCTTGTGCATACGCCGTAACTTTGACATGACGCTGGTTTCGCCTGGGTGAGAGTTCCACCGGGTCAAACCCTTAACGTTTGACCTCATCATGGGCTGCGTGGTCACAGTGCTGCTACCGGATATTTTTTTTGGAGGCAGCGCACTGAGGCTACTTCATGTCTTCGCCGTTCATTGAGAGCTTTAACAAGACCCAAACGCACCCGACTGTGTGTTTAGTGACAGTGTCCCTGCGGTAAAAGCGCATTTACATGCTGGTGGCATTCCCTCTGCTGTTTTAGCGCGCTGCGCCGCGCTGCTACGAGAGAAGTGGCGGGGACTTCCAGTGACTTGTTGCTGCTCTCTGAGAAGTTGCTCGAAGCGTCGCAGCTCATTAAACTGACATAAAATGGTCTGATTTGTGTCATATGATGCCCCCCTCCCCCCCACAATACTGCGTCAGCGCCAGTCTCTTATTATTAATGTCACGTTAAGAGTGTTTCTCAGAATGCGTGTGCAAAGATGACAGGTGTTTTTTTTATTTCTATAATTGCAACTACCAAAAACCTGATTATTCTTAAGCTAAAAAGCAGCCAAACCGTTTGACAGAAGTTTGTTACGGATGAGTCTGGACTCTGAGATGCTGAAGTGGGAATAATGTTTCCTCTGTATTTCTCCAGTAACTGTACTTGCGTGTTCCCAGCTGTAAATTGAATGGGCCAAGGGCAAGAGCTGGAGAGGCAGTTCGGATCAGCAGTCACTGTTCCTCTGACTCATCACTCATAGATGGACCATTCTGTGGTGTGGTGGAGACCTAAAGTTTGAGTTTCCTATCTGATGCATTGAGTTGAAGTGTAATTTGGTCAAAAATGAGTGCCTGCTTAAAGACAAGTAGGTTTGAATTATGCAATTTGTCGCTTCCACCCTTGTCAGATCGTGATGACAGGCTAGGGTTGTGTGTGTGTACTGAAGAGTTATCCAAGGGGCACATTAAAAGCACAAGCTGACTAAAAGTATGCTGTGAACAAAAATCAAATATGTGTGTGCTTGGTGTGGTGGTCCATCATAGGTGTGTGTGTGTGTGTGTGTGTGTGTGTGTCTGTGCGTGTGTATACACTGATTAATGACTGTTGCGTGGTTCATATGTCGGCCAATTAGTGTTGGCTCCGTATAATGATCCCACTTTGTCAGAGTTCCTATCCCCCTCTGCAGCATGAGGAAAACAGCTATGGATTAACAACAAGATAAGATTGTCCAGCCTCTTCCAACCTTTCCTTTACTGATAACAGGGTGGTCATTAGCAATTTTTCTCCTATGTGAACTATATTTGATGCAGATAAGTGTTGGTCTGCCTGCATTTTCATCAGAATGGATAGGGAGTTTGTGATGAAAAAAAAATCTGACTTTCTGGGAAAATCTGGGCAGGAAATGTAAATAAGTAACACACCTATTCCTTCTTCAAAAAAAAAAAAACACTGTTGCCTTTGAGCAAGGCACTTAAGCCAGCTGCTCCAATGGCCAGTGACCATCAGCACAATCCTATGATTCTGTTCAGTGTACAGCAGGTATACTATATTTGTAATTAATGGGTGTTACTGCAGTTTGATGGTGCAGAAATGGTGGTTGTGTTCATCTGGGAGACCCCCTGTTTGCTGCCAAGCCAAGAGGCTGAAACCGAGGCTGGTTCACTATCCCTTGTGCCAGATGCAGTTACACTGAGTTCAGATCTACAGTAGCAGCTTTTTACTTTTACATGGAAAATTCCTGCAGCATTAAAACAGGGTGGATGGAAATGAATCTCTTCTTCTCCAGCAGACACAGCAGCAGGTTTCATAGACATGTGTTTCAGGCTGCAGTCAAATCAGATCTGGTCCTAATGTGCTTTAACATCACTTAATCGTCACCCCTGGATGATGTCATCCAGTTACTGAGGCCACTTCACACTGCATGGGTAACATTTTGAGGCAAAACAGATGGTGGATTTTGCCAGTAAATATGAAAAACTGCAGCAGGGGGTGTTGGTGGCGCTGCTGGAGGAATAAGACCATTCTGTGTGTGTGCGTGTGTATTTGTGTGTGCGTGGAGCAGGAGTCCAAGGGGACGGGAAGTGTAACATGGCGGCACGCTGACCTCACCTCAGGAACAGGCAGTCTCTGTTCCCTCCACTGCCTGTCCCACCCTTTGGACGCACACGTGCACTTACATACAAATGAATTGACACACATTTATTAACACACACGCTGGCCTTGATGCCAGCAAATGATGCAGGAACCCAGATATGAGCCCATGTGAGACTCTTTCAATGTAGGGTGGGATTTAAGTACACAAGAAATCACAAACACACCACTGAATGACTGTGTGCTGTGGTGTATTAGTGGATGAAACCAACATACTGTGATTAACAGCCATTACAAAACAATCTTGGGTTCGGATAGATCTTAAACCTTCCCGCCACAAAGAGGAGACTCAGGTCTTTTCCAGTGAACCTGGAGGTCAAGTCTGTAAATTCCTTTTAAGGACCAGAGAATTTCTCCCTTCATTGCAGAAGACTAAGTCGGTGACTGTCAGTGGGAAAACCTGCTCTGCACTCACACCATTTGCACACCAGATGCGATTTGACCTCAGAAACAGTTCACCTCTGTTTGTCATAGAGTTGTAACAACTGATTGACTAGTCAGTCAAAATTTATTTTTATTTTGATAATTGATTAATCATTTTAAAGGGAAAATGTCAAACACGACTCTAGCTTATTGATTGTGATGATCTGCAGCTTTTCTTTGTCTTATCGTAAGCTACATATCTTTAAGTTTTGGAGTGTTACACATATGTCTCTTGAATAACCAGTGTGAATTCATTGTCCTGTTAGCGGATGGGCTAACAAGCTTGTTTGCTATCAGATGGGAGTGGAGGGGCTTTCTCCTTAACAGCCAAGTACAGCAGAAATTGAAAGAAACCCCAAGAGCTTTTGTGACTGATTAGCACTAGCGTGTTCCCAGCTAATTAGCTTGTCAGCAGGCATTTCTCTTCGCCACTTTTTGGTCTGACTCAGCCTTTAATCGAAATAAGGAATTTGAATGTTAACTTACATGCAGCAAAAACTGCTATTGATTTTTTTTCACTATTTCCTACATTTTACAGACCAAATGATTGAAGGAAATCCATGGATTTTAAACATTAAAGTCTGTTTACAGGTTTTGGTCAGTACATCTGCATATGTGGAAAAAAGTTGTACAAGGCCATGGAGGATCCAGAGGAAACTGCAAGTCTAAAATTAAACATTGACTGAAATAAATTGCCTCAAGTTATGTCACTTGAGTCAACATGAAGACTTCAAATTTAAAAATGAAAAAAAATCTGGGCGTGTCAAGGCAAGTTGCATTCTGGGTAATGTAGGTGCCATGTTTTCACAGGGATAAAGAATGTGTTGAATAGAAAAGATGGTATGTCTGGTTCTGCTGCAATGATTTCCATACTTTTTCTGAAGAAATGTGGATTGTGAGTCTGAGTGCAAAACTGCAAAGTTGGTACAAATATTCTCTGAATTGGTAAATTAATAACTGAATCAGCAGAATAATTGATAAAGAAGATGCAGCCCTAATTTATTGTCTGTGAAAGGGCTAGCCATGCCCGTGACACACTGAGAAAAAGTGAATGGTTGATCTCATGCACCTGGATTTGGGGTTAGGAGAATAGACTGTGAAACACCTGCCACTTTTGGCAGTGTAGAACCGACACACAGCAAAGTGTTTCTGCTTAGTCTGTGAAAAAAAAAAAAAAAATGAAACGAAGCACTGAAGACAAAGTCCCATTATAAGCGACAGTCACAGAGGTTTCAAAATCGGCGAGAAGACTTTACCCTCGGGGGACCTTTCGATAAGTGCCCTCACCAGCCATCTGCAGCTGAAGCTGAGGTCAGTGTCCAGTCTTGTAGTCAGCAATGAACCACTCCCACACAATGCCCATCATTGTCTAAATATCAAGTCTATATTTAGAAAGAAACACGAGGGCGGGGGCCAGAGAGTTTCCAGGGTTGTGTGTGTGTGCACGAATGGCTCTCTGTTTCTGGGTATTTGTTTTTACATTTGTATGCATAAATCTCTGCCTGTGTGCATCTCTTGTGTGTATATGTGTGTGTGTGTGTGTGTGTGTGTGTGTGTGTGTGTGTGTGTGCGCACACGTCCAACCCCTCCCTTATTCAATCCAGCTACTGTTCTGTGACGGCTGGCAGACGTGCAGGGCGGAAGGGGAAGGATCTCTGGTTAGAAAGCATCTCTTTGACTCCAGAAACCTGTGGGTCCTTTTTCTGCCAGAAGGCTAAAAATATTAGAAAAAGGACTTCTTGTGCGTAGCAGATGTTGTAGCGGAGGTGGGGTCTGTCCTGGCACACAGGGGGGACACAGGGACGGGAAGAGGAAAGGGGAAGGCTGTCTGTTTCCACTGGCTGTCTGAAGGGATACACATCTGCACGTGAGTGAGTGCTTGAGTTTTTCCTCCTGAGGTCTCAGGTAGCTGTTTACAACTCATGTCACTAATGTGGAAATTTCAGCAGGTCCTAACTGCTGGAGGTTTTGTAGCTCAAACTTTCACTCATACTGTATGTTTGCGAAGGTTTCTCCATCTCCATCTGTGTTGGCAGATGGATCTAGTTTGAGTAACCTCTTTGTTATCTGCAGCCTGAGTGAATAAACTGATTTGTTCATTTTCTGCTAAATGCACTAATCAATTTATTCTGATTTTGAATGCTAGACTCTGTACTGTGTTTGTCCCAGGCAGCAGAAATTTATGTTTCTTTATTAGAATACTGTATACTGAATAACATATGTTTTACAAGAGGAAGATGTTTTTTATCCATTACACCAGTGACAGTAATTACCATCCTGGGGACTGGGCTCAGGATCACAGGTTGTTTTTAGTGCTCGTACACTAAGACTCTACCAGCTGTTTTCTGCTTCCAGTGTTGTAATCCTCCTCCAAGTTGTAAACCTCCCTCACTGTGGTTTCTTCTGCTGGACTCCCAAGTTGAGTTAAGTTGAGTGTTTTGATAGATATGGTGCCTAACTCAGTTTGCACAGTATTCTTTCCTTAGTTGAGCTGTGAACACATTGATACTTGTGGTAAATTACCTCATGCTACAGGACTCGTGCTTTGTAGTTTCCAAGCTGTTGAAGTAACATTTACATTTAATCATTTGGCAGACACTTTTATCCAAAGTGACTTTCAAGTGAGGGACAACACGAAAGCTTCAGTTCAGAAGGAGTGAAGTAACTAAGTACTACATCTATTCAATAAGTGCTAGGAGGTCTGGTAAAGAAATGCACCGAGAGTGCATAGTAAGTGCTAGTTAGGCATGTTAGGGTGTTAGAGGCGTTAGGAGAAGTGGTGCTCTTGGAAGAGAGAATGAGTCTTCAAGAGATTCTTGAAGATAGGGAGGAACGTACCTGCTCTGATAGCATTTGGTAGCTTGTTCCACCATCAAGGAACCACAGACGAGAACAGTCTAGGGTTGTCTTGTGTGCTGGGATGGTAATGCTAGATGACGTTCCTTAGTGGAAAGAAAGTGGCCGAGAAAGAGCATAAGGCCGTAAGATTAAGTTCATGTACGCGGGTGCAGACTCAGAAGTCACTCTGAAGGCGAACAGTACTGACTTGAATTTGATTTGGGTGGCCATGAGTAGCCAGTGGAGGTCGATGAGTACCATTGTGGGTCTACTACCTAGTGACAAATAATTGACCAAACTGCTCTCCTCCTCCTCCTCCTCTCCTACATCTCTCTCTTCATTAGCTACAGATATCCCTCCCTGTCTCTCTCTTGCTGCTCCAGCTACCACAGCAGCTCTGGTTAAATCCAGGGAATATACAATACAAATTAAATGGATAGCTAATCACACTGGTCGGACTGTTTAAGTGCATATAAATTGGTGTAAGGGATTCACTGTGCTTCCATCATCATCTTAATCAGCAACTAGCAAAGTGACGCTGTTGATATAGCATCATTGCTTGCACAACCTGAACTTTACTTCGGCACAATGCTTTGAGATTTTATCACAACATTGTTTTTTTAAGATTAGGCAAATAGGCTGGTGGACTTTGCTCACAGTGTTTGAAACAAATATTCACACAAACACAATATGTATATAACATAAGCGTTATTAACATCTGAACAGCCACAGAGGAGCAGAAAATAAATAATTAACCCCAGTGATAGTGTTTGTATTTAGACTGTATTTGTATTTCTGATGAGGATGTGGATGAGCTATTAGCCTCATCAACAAGGCTAGAGAGCCCCACTGTTGCTGATCAATTGCACCAATCACCAGAAAAAATTCCTTGTATGTGAAAACATACTTGGCAATAAAACTGATTCTGATTCTGATTCTAATTCTGATTTGTTTGTACAGCATGCTTCCTCTGGATGTGGCTGTAGCAGGGATGAAACCTTCAACCTTTTACGTTAAGTGGTCATGCTAACCACTTAACTAACATATTGCATCGCTTTTGAAAAAGAAAAGTAGCACACCTTTTATTGATCATTTCTTTCAGGATCATATTACTTTATTGTACAGCCAAGTGGAGAGGTGACAGGAAGGAGTGAAGAGAGAGAGAGAGAGAGAGAGAGATGGGGTTTTTTCATTCCACAGGGGTCCCTGGCTTGATATGAACAGGGTTCAGCATTGTGGTTCGCTGTAGGCGCCTTAACCCCTAGGACCACCATTGTCTATCTTTTATGGTCACTAAGTCAGTGACGATTTACCCTCTAGTTCCCTCTCATGAACCAGAGTGTAGCAGCTTATATTGGTGTCAAATATGAGACCTTACACAGCATGTAGTAGCAGAGTCGTGTATCACTGTCTGACCATGATTGCCTGTGGTTGAACCATATAGCGGTCTTGATTGTGTCTGAAACAGAAGGAATGCTGCCAACCTCTCTTCTGTGTGTTTATCTCTCAGCCCACATCACTGCTGTGGTTTAGCTGACAGTAACTGGCTGCTTTTTTAAACTCACCGTGGGCCCCGAGTGTATACTCATGCATGCTTGTTACCCACACATGCACATACGCATATTTAGGTTATTGTACAAGTTCATAGATGAGAATGAAGGGATTCTGTAGGCTTAGTTTGTGAGATGAAGTTTGGTGTCCTGTTGTGACGGTCTCTGTCTACATCTTACATGCTTGGTCAGTAGGCATGTCAAGGCAGAGCTAATGAGCAAGGAATACATGACGTAGTTAAACTGGTCATGGGACGGAGGAGCATTTGTTATGTTTGGGGTTCAGGAAAGGGTGTAGAACGAGAGCCAAGTCAAGGATTCATCAAAACAGGATCAAGATAAGATAAGATAACATGAAACTTTAATGACGCCTGTGTGGATTTTGGTTTGTTACTGTGAGAAAAGTATAAATGAGAATAAGCCAAGTCACACTGAATCAAACAAAATTAATGAACATCCCAAAATAAAAAATAAACAACATCCAAAAGTAATGACTACACAGTTTTGGAGAGAGACACCAATCCCCCTGAACACACCATGTTACATAACAGACATCAGCCCCTGAGCCACCCACCCAGTCCATCTCCACTGCTGCGGTCATAGTACACTTGTACTGGAGTAGGCCAGTAGCCGCTGAACACAGCTGGCAGAGGGTGATGCCAGGCAGGCAGCTGTCCAAACACTGTCCAGTCCCGAGAACAGAGTCAGAGCAGTGGGATAATGGAAAAAGTGTGCAAACAGCCGCCTTTCTTTGTTACCAAGAAGGGAAAGCACACACAGAGGAAACAAAAAACCCTTTATGTATCAGTTTAATTATCCAAAGCTATGGAAACATGGATGCCGAGTAGCCTTAGCAGCACATATGCTTTCTTACATATTCCTATTTTTTCATGGTGATGATGTTGATGGTGTGTGTTTTTGCGCACATATTTGCTCTCAAATGAGTAAACAGAGAAACAGCTAAATCCTATGCTTCTGACTGCTACGCTGTCAGCTTCCAGAATATGTGTCCTGCCTCTCAACATGACATCCCACATACTTTGTTTGCTCCTCTTCTTCTCTCAGTCAGTATCCATGCATGAAAACATGCTAAGCAAGCCCCCTATTTAGTCCGTGGTCGTTAGCGTTCTCATGTTCAAAGCCTCAGAGTCACAGCAGACCCAGTCATCTGTGGATCTGATCCCATGTTGGGAAACAAAGAGGCACTGGGTGGGAAGGGCTACCACACAAACCAGCGCACACACACTGGTTTGTGAACATGACAGTGAAAAGTCGCAGATTTCATTTACTTTCTACTTCGCTCTCTCTCTATTAAAAATTAACTTTCCAAACCTTCACATACACAAACACACGCATGCACGCATGCACAAGCACACACACACAGACATACGCACACACACTAAGGATTATAATGGGTTATGGGCGGGAACCACAAGGATTATTACTGGAAGACAGTTACACAACCAGAACAGAAGTTCAAGAGGCAAAGGGAGTAGAGAATGGATGTTGCCCTAGTGGTGCACATGCATTCATACTGATGCACTCATTCACACACACTCATGCCGACACTGTTGTACATGCAGGTTAAAGCTGACAGTTCTAAGCGCCTGTCATTGTCACAAGCTTACAAGCCATCACTTAGTTTTCTTCTTTCTTTCTGTGGGAAGAGTTGGGGAAGTCTCTGTTTGTCTTGTTTTCATGCCATCAGTTGAAAGTGTATAGATGGTCGACACTTGCCAAGTCAAACTCATGGATGAAGGTCAAACAAGGGCTCTTGCAGAGAGAAGGCAGCTCCACTGCCAGACTTCATTGCAACATGTGGCCCCATATCAGGTTACCAACTGAGTGTAAATCTCATTTTTCTGTGTGTTTGTTTTTGTGTGTGAGCAGGCGGGGAAGGGAGAGCCCCACGTCTTCAAGGAAAAGACCTTCAAGAAGAAGCGGCAGTGCAGCGTGTGTCGTCAGAACGTGGACCACGTGGGCTCCTTCTGCAGAGGTAAATGTTGCAGGCATGATCGTGTTGAGGTCATTTGTTCCTCTGGATGGTCTAGAGGAATATGTCAGATGATGCCATGGCAGGAAAATCTAGTTCCTCCAATCAACATGATGATTTAACAACTTGTTAACTTTGCCAATGGGGATTATACTATAGCTGACAGATTGATGGTATTACAACTTATTTTGCATGTCATTATAAATAACTGAACAATGCAGCTGTGATAGTACTATTTTTGTCTCATTCTTTCTTTCCTTCTTCTTCTGTCCACTCATTCCTCTAAGTATGCAAGACAGCCACCCACAGGAAGTGCGAGGCCAAGGTAAGAACCATCCCCAGTCCATGGCTTCAATCACAAAAATTGCATCTAGAAGTAAAAATACACCTTTTTTTTACCACAAACTCTAAAGTTGATTTGTATCTGCGTTTCCATCGATCACAAAGGTGTAGTTTCTCTTTACTCACATTTCAATTTGCTCATAAAAAGTCTAAGTGGAAAGTGGCTGAGGAGGAAAAGCTGATGTATTGAGAAAAACAAGTGAAAACGTACAGTGGCAATAACAAAGACATTATGAAGCATGTGAAATGTTTGTTATCAAAGCTTCCACATCAAATTTTTGTGAAACAATGAGGAGACTTTAAAGTTTCTCAAATTTAATACACGAAACAAACAAAAAGGCCATATTTCCATCATGTTTTCCACATAATTTGTTTGAGGTCTGACTCTTTTAATTACATCATTTTGTTTTACCCTTTTCTTTCACAATGGTTTAATGGCACCAGTGAGCAGAATTATTATCACCAACTCTTATTTTTTGCTTAACAATATTGGGTGGGAACACACACAATTAATTTGCATTTCCTTCACCCGGAAATTTGGTTAAAATGTGCGCTACATTGGGTTGGAAACCTGAGCACTGTCAAATGAAGTGCGTTGACATGGACTCATCAAGTACTTGACCATAGGGATGTCTCATGAAACGAGGTCAAAACACTGTAAACAGTTAAGGGATATACTACAGACGTGGTAACTAGAAACAAATGTCGAGGTTAAATATCAAGTCCTCGCCAGTCTCCAGCAAGACCCTGTGAACTGAAGTTTAAGCCTAAATGCTGACCCACTAAGCCTCATGAGGAAAGACCCTGGGAGAGCCATCCTTGTTTGTAGATACTGATGTGACTGCACTGACCTATAGGAATCACATAGAAATGGTTCTCTGAGTTGTTTAATATATTGTTATGCCAGTGAGGTGTGAAAAGACAAGACAGCAGCTCTATGAGGGCAGAAGTCTTGAGATCTCTGTTAATATGAAGGCAGCTCAGTTACATTCCTCAGAAAGAGCTCCAAGTCCTGCTCCTACCCCACACTGCTGCCTCTGTGAAAGGGTCATTGATGGAGGGATGGTATAATGAATAGACAGAGGGATGCATGGGGGGAGAATGCCAGCCATGGCCAGAGTGACGAAGAGGGGGTAGAGGCTGAAGCAGGGAGCCTTGGCAGTCAGCAGGCGAAGCAGAGAAAGCCAAGGGCGAAGGCATGTGGCAAAGATGAGACTCATTCCTCTATAGCATCCCTCTCTCCTCATGTCTTTTATCTGAGGAGAGGTGAGCCCTGAGGATGAGTCCGGAGATGAAAGGATGGCTTTGAAATGGCACACTCAATAAAAAAGCAGGATGTGGCTTTCCAGGTCAACTTGTGATATAGCTTGTCTTTTATTCTTGCACAGTGTTTAGGAGTTGGTTTGTTTCGCTTAATGTGAAGCAACAGCTGGTTAGCTTGGTTTAGCATAAAGACCAGAAATGGGAACAAAGTTAGCCTGGCTCTGTCCAAAGGTAAAACCAAAACGTTTGAACAAACTAGTTGAACAAACAAGATGTAACTTGTTAATTAATAAGCATTCGAGGTGCTGGTACATATTTTGTTACCTTTGGACAGAGCAAGGCTAGCTGCCACCCCCAGCATCTCATGCTTCAATTTGTTCTGTTTTTGTAAAGAAATGCTAGAAATGAAGCAAGCAAGCTCATTGGGAAACAAAACGAATAACTACAGAAATGCTGGACAACATTTGTTATAGAAAGGAGCAGGATGTTGTTTGATGGTCTTACTGTAACTGTCTGATGTGTGGTTGTTGACTGGTAGTTAAACAGTGATATCCATCGCTGCTACCCAGGAAGGGAGAGGTCGGATAAGGCGGGGTGTGTTGTCTGTGTGTGTGCTGTTATCTACCCTCGTATGTACAGGGTAGATGGGATGGCATCAATCTCTAATACTGTGAATGCTAAAATGCATACTTACGTAGTGATGATGGAGACACAGTCCATTCATAGATCTCAATAACAGATCTCAGCTGTCTTCTCTCCTAGCCAGTTAGCTTTAGTCCTTCTTCTATATCTGTTCTGTCTGTGACCTGGCTTGTGCTCAACAGCTCTGTTACCTGTGTTATAAGCTCAAGGTGTTTCCTCACTTGCACTTTAGCCACATTTGGCAGTTATTACCTAAAACCTCTACCCTCTTCCATGAACACATTTACAGTATTTATGAGCAAACACACACATCTGGAGGTCAGCCCTTTAAGCCATCCTCTTCCCATCAGGCCTCAGTTTACATTGCAATCGGGCTGGTATTGTAAGCTCCGTAACAAATCAACTTTATTACTACACTGACCAGTATCTTGTCAGTGCATCTGCTCCAGTTCTCTGGAACCCCCCCCCCCCCCACACACACACACACACACACACACACACACACACACTATTATCAATCTTTTTCCACAGAGAGAGTGATTGTTGGGAATAGGTATCATGTTTTTTTTTTCTTATGGTTGTTCTCTGTCATTCTGTTCTCTACTCTTCACCCACAAGGTCAACAGCCTCCAGCTGGCCCATCTCTGTTCTTGTAAAAACACAGTAACACTCTCTCTCTCTCTCTCTCTCTCTCTCTCTCTCTCTCTCTCTCTCTCTCTCTCTCTCTCTCTCTCTCTCTCTCTCTCACGCACACACACACACACACACACAGACACAGCAACAGGGGCCATAAAGAGTTTTACTCCAGCATGTTCTTCTCTCAGAGAACAGTTTCTCCTTATCTTTGATCCCAAGTGGAAAATTTTGTCCACAGGGAATTGGGGGGGGGGGAGAGAGAGAGAGAGAGAGAGAGAGAGAGAGAGAGAGAGAGAGAGAGAGAGAGAGAGAGAGAGAGAGAGAGAGAGAGAGAGAGAGAGAGACTGGGGCCAAGGGGCAAAGAGATGGAGGGAAGGTTGGGGAAAAGAGACAGAATTTGGAGGGGGGCAACAGTGGGACAAGAAAGGATTAAAATTAGTGAAATGCAGCCCATGACAAGTTGATCAGTCTGTCTGGCTAATTAGGCAAGAAGAGTCATTTCCGCTGGTGAGGGGAAGAAAACTCCATGGTTGACTGTTTCATTGGCTTTCTGCTCAGCTCACAGTCACACAGGAAAACCCTGTTAATGTGAAATCACACAGGCTGGTTCACTGAATGACTGATTGGCAGACAGACTGGACAGAGTTTGTTTGTTTTTGTTTGTTTGCGCCCCTTCTTCTCTCATTATGTATACATGCAATGTTTGACGGTAGCCCCTTAAGGTAGCATTACCATAAGCTTTGCACAATGACAGAAGGAGCTCCTTCACAACCCAAAACCTGGAGTTTCAATTCAAAAAGCTAAAGCTTTAAGTAATATGATGGTATTATAAAATGAAATGATGTGCTAAAAAGCTTAGCTGGAGATTCCAACATCTCTGTGCTATTTACATCTAAAACCTGCCAAACCACCAGTTATTTGGCTTTCTGAATGTCAAGCAGTCGCCTATAGGAGTCTCCAGTCTGTTGGTCTTTTATGGGCAGAAAAAAGACAGCTTTGGTCTTTCACAAAACCATTATGGCCAAGTCTAAATGTCCAGACATTGGCATACAGAGACCATATTAACCAGACAATAATACATGTTGTGTGTTGAAGTTACAGAATTAATGTTACTTGAATTATTTTTATTGATTTTGCCAGCTTGAACTTTCCAGCTGGTTAAGACACAGTTAGTAAACTCTCTGCTCTGCTTGGTTTGAAAATTACAGTTGTAAAATAGAATAAAACACTGTTGTTCAGCACTAGACTTTCTACAGTATCATCTCTACTATACAGGGCCCCATAGTTTTCAATTTTGTAATTTTTGTCCAAATCCATAAATATAGGCATTGGAAATGATACGATTACGAGGTTACCAAGCTAACTTCAGCTTCCAGCAGAGGTCAGATGAGAAACCTTTAGACTGGTTTCTAATTTCTGACCTGAATGTGAAAGAAGCTGTCCGAATTAATCTGAAGTGTCTTTTCAACTTTTCAAATTGTGTTGCTTCCTTGGTTGCATTGCTTTCCATTCACTGTGCTGTCATCATGTTTAACTTCTAATCTCAGGTCTGCAGTTGTTTGCCAGTTACTCAGTGACTGAGTGGCTGACTGTTTGTGTGACTCGTCTTTTAACTTGACTGACTGACTGACGAGCAGACTAAAACATTTAAACTTTAATGCTTTCCAGTTCATAGCGCTGACTGGTAAAGTCATCCTACAGATGGTGTATGTTGGTATTCCGAGCTGTTTATCACAGTAACTACAAATCCCTGCTTCTCCTCTGCACATCAGGATTCCTCACTGTCAGTCCTCTTATCTGTTCAATATGTCAAAGTACATTTCACATGAGACTGAGCTGTGAACTGTTTGCACTTTCTGCTCCCCTTTACAAGAAGAGGATGTACAGTCGAGTACAGATAGATAGAACGGAAGTGGGGGAGGATGCAGGGGATGAGAGGAAGAACAACATAACCCGCCTGATGTTTCTCTAACATAAAAGCTTTTCATCAGGACAGATGTGGTTAGAGTCCTGTTTTTCTCAGATCCTCTTTGATTTTAGTAAAGAAATTGCAGTTTAGATGAAGGAGAGACAGATACAGTAGAGGAAACAGTGTACAAACTATTTTTTCTTTCTCTGAAACCATTTAAACCCTGGTCTTTCTTTGCTGAGGCCATTTTCCAGGCCATGGTACATAGATTGGATTTTTGTCTGGCTAACATCCTTATTAGTGGCAGTGATTTAATTTATTCCAACTCTGTTCAATGTTGTGTGGATTGCTCCCTCCGGGTTGGGAATGAGATGTTGCCCTGAGTGAAGGAGTACAAGAATCACCTCTTGTATTACCAGTCGATCTTCGTTACGACCCTTACCTACGATTATAAGCTTTGAGTAATGACTGAACTAAGATCACTGATGAAAGCAGCTTGAATGGGTTTCCTACGTAGGGTGGCTTGGGTCAGTTTTAGACATATGGTGAGGAGCTCAGCATCCAGAGGGAGCTCGGAGTAGAGATGCTGCTCCTTCACATCAAAAGGAGCCAGTTGAGTGGGTTTCGACATCTGTTTAGGATGCCTCCTGGGTGTTTTCCTTTGGAGGTTTCACAGGCATGTGCAACTAGGTGGAAACCCAGAACTCGCTGGAGGGATGTCATGTCCCACTGGGCCTGTGAAGAACTCAAGATCCCCCAGGAGAAGTTGGATTGGTTACTTGGATGTCCGGAATACTCCGCTTAGCCTGCTACCAGTGACCCAACCCCAGATAAGTGAAAGTAAATGGTTGGATGGATGGATGGATGGATTTTCAATGTTGTATTGTTACCAGTCGTTGGAACTTCAAATATTGACGGCGTCTCTAGCTGTTTGTAACTTTCCATTAACTAAACTGAACCTTACATGCAAACCATACAGCAGAAACAGACCATAGGAAGTTATGTGGAGATGGAATGAATGAGTAATGGCACTGTAGTCTGTAGTCAACATGCAGCTCAACATCACAGCTGACCCCGACATCCCCCTAACCCTGCAGACTTCCTGTCTAATGGAAACCTCCTCATCAAATACCTGCCCACTTGCAGTGATGCAACTATAGGAATATCTCACTCATTGCTCTTAAAATATGTCAGCTACAGTTTAGTTTTTCAAAGTACTAAGGCTGTTAGACTTACAAAAACAAATAAGGTATCAAACCATTCATTCAAAAAGTTCACTGGAAGCAACCTTCTTAATCATTTCAGTAGGTGGTGGAAAGCATCAAAGAAATGTAGTTTGTGGGAATCTCAGTGACATCAGTGGTGAGTAATCTCTGGTTAGAGCTTTGTGGCCTTGAGCCCAGTCCTATGGTTTTCCCTCCTGCAGGCCCAGCACTTCACCAAATACTCATGTAATCAGTGTGAGTCACTCAGGATAACAGGATCCCACTGTATCGTTTTAACATTAGCAGGACCATGACTGTCTCTTCTGACTAAAGGAGTCACCACTTTATCACAGACAGCTCTGGTAATTGCCGAGATAGGCTGGCATTTTTTGAGTTTGAGCTGTGTGGTGTGCTTGTGTGCGTATATGTGTGCGTATATGTGTGTACAGCCAGCGCAGGCTGAGCAAGGGAAGGAAGAGGTGAGCGAACGATGTTGATGAGAGTTAAAACCATAAGCATGACAGCTAACTTTGCCAAGTTGTGTGTGTGTGTGTGTGTGTGTGTACCAGCAGAGGCATAAGCTGTGCTAATTGGCCAGTGGATTTGGCCTGTTTTAGATCTAACAGGAAGAGACCATTTGGATATCTCTGCAATGATGTTAAATACTGACACCCACACTGATGCAGGACATGAGTCACAAATTTTAGCGTTATCTGTGTTTGTCCTGGCTGTTACTTATTTCAGTTTGTTAAAATATCAGAAATGTAATGTTTCTCAAACTGTCTGAGGGTGACCACAAAGCTTACTAGTGAGTAGTGTATAAATCAACTTTTATTTGAATTCAAACATTATTTTTGGAACTGGTTGCAGTGTTGTTGGACTAACATGTAAATGTAACTGACCATTTTGTGACACTGCCTATTCATGTAGTTATGCCAGTTCACAGTTTATGTTTTGTCATTTCTGTCAAAAATGATCAGTGTGATATTTGAAAGGAAATGTGGATGAAGCTCATGGTTATCCTGACGTGGGATTGCGCTAAATGTCACCAGTTATCAGCAGCCTATTAACTATCAAACATGGACAACGGACAAGATCATGGGCTCATCAAAGCAAATGAAACATAATGGACACACCAGGCAAGTGTTAAGTTTTACTGATAGTGTAGTTACCAGACTGAGACTCATAGTCTGTTTGATGACGATAGTTAAAACTCTGTCCCAGTTGACATTCTTCTGCGCGGGCTTGCCACAGGACTGCTGAAGTAGCTGTCCCGCTGGTTTTGGGGATGTTTGGGGTGGAGATATTTTTTAAAAGAGAAGTCGTCTAGGTCTGAAAAAGTTGACAAACACTGATTTAGGGTCATTAAACATTATAACAAAAACACACAAAAACACATTATTGATATAAAGCTGGAGGAAATGTGTAGTAATCCTGGAAGAAGTGATGCTTAAATCACAATGTTTTTGTCAACCGATCAACACTTTAACTCCCTGTAACAAATGATATTGATCTATCTAAGTATAACATCTGGGCTATTCCCATCTTTTTGTCTTTTCATTTGTTTATTTTTTTTTTGTGTCCTGTCAGTTTGTTAAATTCACATCCTTAGGCCTCAACAAGATGATAAACAGAAAAAGAAAAATCAGAAAGACAATTCAAGGCTCTTACCACTGGGTCTTATTGTTTGTGAGCTGTGGTGTTCTACAAAAGAAGATGGGCCCTAAAGCAAATTGTTGACAAGACACAATGCCTGTCTGAAGAATGTGAATGCATTTTTGTGCAGATGGTAAACACTGTTTAGGCTAAAGGGTGCTGCAAATATAGAAACAGAAGGGGATATTGTGCTTTTGGGAACTGTGTCACAACAGATGAATAACAGGGATGCAGCTCAACCACAGAGGGCAGGACAGGGAGGGAAGGACTGAAGATCTGTAATAATGGCCTGTGTTTGTCGGTTCACAGGAGATTTTTTCCATAATGATCTCTCCCAATCTCATCCCGGCCCATGTCCTCCTGCTTTGTTTATTTACCCACGTTTATTTTTGTCCGGATTTGAGCTTTTAGTCCATGTTTGGCTTGGGAGAAGAGTAAAAATGGATGGATGAGAACACTTCTGTGTGTATACTTCGGCCCTCTGCATGTACCTAGAAAACCTCTGTACAAGCAACATGTGTGCATTCCTGTTTGTGTTTTCCATCTGCATAACTTTAGGAATATATCATGTAGTCACAACTGTTGACCCCCGGCTCCAAAACAGGGATTTGCTTCCCACCCGGTCATTAAAGCTCCACCACAGGGACCCATGTGACCTGTGATATGTTCATTCTCCCTCTCAGCTGCTTGGAGCGAGAACGAAACAGCTAGAGACAGAGACCCTTTTCTTTTCCTTTTGGGGTCAAAAGAAAGTGTGGGAACAAGAGACAAACAGTCAGAGAGAAAAACGTGCTGAGCAGTGAGAAGAAATCAGATAAACACTTTGTTAGCCGGCCTTACATACAGAAAAGCACAAAAAGTGTGAAAGGGGGCTTCTGAGTCTAGGGGATAGACATATTTCACCCCTAGGTGTTGTTTTTGCTTAGTTATGGCCTTGAACTCCCCCTGAGTTAAGCTGGGTGCTTTCTGGTTTTCTCATGAAGTCCACCTTGTCATGATTAACAGGCATTAGACATGTGGGGTACATTTGTAGGATAGTTATACATCTAAGCCAAGTAACTCTCAAACCTGCTATAAAATGAGTCTTGCAGGTCTGTGCAATACAGAGACCATCTGCATTTTTTGACTGCCAGGTATACATAAAAAAATGTAAGTTAGTCTAAACATTATGTTTCTGCCAAAGTTCAGCTGTTTCCATAGGTGCACAGAGTTCGCAAAAGATGGCATATTGTCAGAACTCCATAGCTTTGGATGTCTTGCTTGACAGGACTTAAAACACATATACTTCATTGCAAGACCATGATAAGCCATGCAGTGGTAACTATTACAGAAATCCCCCTTAAGTCTGCATATAACCCACATGACAAACTACTTTCCAAACGATTTCTCTCTGTGCAACAGTGAGCATTTAAGAACGTGGGATTTCTGTCACCTTGTGAGAAATTGTTCCTGTAACCCTTCAAAGCAAGCTTTGAAAGAGACAATGCTATAACCATGGTGACCATAAGGTCTTTAGTCAAGAGGTAGCTGCATCACAAGAGATATAGATGATCGCAAATCCCAGTCCCAACCTCATTTTGAAATTGCTGTTAAAAACATTCCTTTCAACTTCTCTTTCTCCTTTTTAGACAGGTTTTAATTGGCTCAGGCAGTTTTTACACACATTCCTTCATCTATATGGAATTTGAACTATGACAGAAAACAGGTGTAAGACATAAAGAGATGCCATATTGCTGAAGCTCCTGGCAAACATGAGGAACATATCCCCGTGGGTAATTTATCAAAACGGTTGCTTGGAGGGGGGTCAAATAAGTATTGCAGTAGCTGGTGAACTTGTTTTGTCCTGACATACCTGTTGCATCATCATTATTCTTGCAATCAGGGAAAAAATTACCCTCTGTTCATTTTAAGGCTTCGAATGCAGTGCTTTCATCGATGGTGATGATGAAAGCACACAAGGTCACAGCCAGCATCAGCTTTCACTGCTGATTCGTTGCGGCTTTCATCAATGCTCTCTGATTGGCTCTCCCAGGGGAGCTTAAGGAATGGGGGACTATCAAGCCTAAGGCTAACCATCAAAGGAAATGCTGCATAAGTGCTGTGTTCATATGTAATCAAGGAGCAGGATCTTGACCAGGCTCTCCACTGTTTGCTTTGCTCGAAGATGTAGGAACTTTTACGTCTTATGTTTTCTTGCTTCATGAGTTGATGTTGTTTTTGTTCATCTTGCTCGTTGCATGTCAGTTACATAAGTAAAACGTGACCTATTGCTTTGTATTTCATTTCACACAAAGTATTCATTTCTCTCTCTTCTGTTTTGTTCTTGGGAAGATAAAGTGCAACACTGGCCGCTTGGCATCATATGATGTGCTTCATTTGATGCCTGTAGAGCTGACACCAGACCGAACCTTGACAGAATAAGTAGTCAAGCTTTGGTAGAGAGTAGCTATCACTTTGATTTTTTTAAAAATTTGAATTAATTTGAACATGACCATTTTAGCCTAAACCTATACATAGTAGAATTACTCTTTCCTTCATTTATGGTGCTGCCTGTTTTAATACTAAGCTCATCTTACTGTAAGGCAGTGGTGTTTTAAAGTCAGCAGTTAGATTTACCATCATCCGTGACTTTTCCATCCATGATTTCAAATCAAGAATCAAGAATTGGTGATGTTTTTCTGTTCAACACAGTTTGCTAGTTTCCTACATTTTCTGTTAGCCCCACTGATGGCCAAACCTTAGGGGAAAAAATCTGATCTATTCTAATCTATTTAGCCTCTGTGGGTCCCTATCAAGGCCATTGATGTGACTTGATTCGTTAGTGCTTCTGGTTTTTCTAACGACAATAATGTATAAAGTGCAAAAAGATCAAATGGGGTGAGCACTGGATCATATGGACACTGTATTTTAGAAATGCACTATGCTGGAGTATGAGACACAACCTGTTGCACATATGCTGTGTGAATTTTGAATTTGAACACATTACTCCAGAATGGTAGTTTCAATTTTGGATAAAAAGTTACAATTGCAGTCACTGGGATGTGCCAATCCACAGAGCAAATATATTTAATTGCAATTTTTTTGGAACATGTCAACATGTCTTTTCACCACCTGTGTGTGGGCTTTAACAGAAAAGAATCGTGGGTGGTATGTGTCTAAGGCAATATTATATCA
Source organism: Trachinotus anak (assembly GCF_046630095.1). Classification (NCBI taxonomy): domain Eukaryota; kingdom Metazoa; phylum Chordata; class Actinopteri; order Carangiformes; family Carangidae; genus Trachinotus; species Trachinotus anak. Next base: position 7,461,249 of record NW_027273855.1, read on the forward strand.
ATTTGTAAGTCATGTATACTGTCAGCATTACCAGGACACCTGTAACACTTCGCAAACAGAAGAAAAAGCCAATGAATATATTACCATGAATAGTAAAGCAATTTTACCATATGTTTTTCTGAATCTCGTTCCCGCACACTGTTGCGCTCTCACCAACATTTCCCTCACACAGGCTAGTACCTCAACCCCACAAGTGACTCCTTTTAGAGCCTGCAGCTCTGAAGCCATGCGTTGAGACGAGAGAGTCGTGCATTATCCATTAGCTGTCTTGTTCTGCTTTGATGGATCAAAGAGCATGTAAAGAGCTGGAGGAGCCAGGGCTGCTGCAGCAAAACAAAACAGACGGAGAGGAAGAGGACAGAGGCCTGGCAGATGGAGATGGAGGGAGGAGGGGATGGAGAGGGGACGGAGGAGTGGTCGGAGCTGGGAGAGAGGGTTATGGGGGTCAGGGCTCTCTGAGCGTCACCAGCTGGACCCACCTGAGTGGAGGCAGTGGAAGGAAGGGAGGGGCAGCATTTTACTGAGAATGAAGGAGAGGTTGGGGCAAAAGTGAATAGGTCAAAATGCCCAGAGGAGAATTAATATGCATATTGATATTTGTTGTTTTGATCATATTGGTCACTGTGAAGTCATGCGACTTCTCCTGAGCTATTTCAGTGTTGACTCTGGATTTTCTTTCGATCAGTTTAGACATGCAGCCTGCACTTGTATCCAGAGCAAGTCAGAACAAGCTACCTTGTAGTGGATCTATGTGTTTTTCAAGGATATTTGGTTACTGATGGACACAGGGGATCAAACCTGTGACCTCCCAGTTTTAAGACCAGTTTCAAGGCCGTGAAGACGTGAGAATGGAGGTTCAAACGGAAGAGTGCAGAGAATGAAAAGATTTCAAGAAAACTAGTGGGAAGTTGGAGAGGTGAGGGGAAGACAAACAGGAAGGGTTTTGTTAGAAAGAGATTAGAGAAGAAAAGAAAAAAGGAAGAAAGAGGAAGGAAATATTGGGATCGAGAGAAAAAGTGGGGGAGGGAGGATAAACAAAGGAACAAGGAAAGAAAGAGTGATTAGGAGAAAATGCAGTGAGAGACTAGAATACAAAACAGCAGGATAGTGAAAGCACAAGTAAAGAAGGACGTGAACAGGGATGAATCATGGAGGCAGCAAGTGGAGAAAAGAGGGCAGAAATTAACTTATAGATAGAACGTAGGCAAGGGATGCAAGAGGGATGAAAGAAGAAAGAGAGATGGGTGGAGGTCTATTAGCAGGAAGTTTGTGCGTAAGTGTTGGCCTGAGGAGATGGAATCTAGGCTGGTGTGTTTGTTCTGGCTCCGGGGCTGCCCTCAGCAGGCCCCTCTACTGGGCACTCAGAGAGAGGGCTGTAGAGGAATAAATGGAGATAAAGATTCGAAAAAATTAAAGAGTCGACCCAGGTAAAGCCTGATTCATGCTAAAATTCAGAGTTGGGTAACTGTAGCCATAACAAATGGAAATTTGAAACATGGACTGCTTGAATCCTGGACTAATTCCAGGATTGGCAGAGTGAGGAGAAACTGGAGAAACTGGAAGCAGTGGATGACTCCAGAAGGTTTTAATTTCTTCTTGTTAGATGCCAGTTCAATTGCTGCATTTTCCAGCAATACCATCAGATTTCATAATTAGTTTTGTGGCATGTTTTTTAACCGAACATTACGCACATCCAGCCCCACAAAGCAAGCTAGCTGACCTGATACCATGCAGTACTTGCCAAACCTCCCAGTTTTTCAAGACTCTCCTATTTTACATTGCCCTTTACTTGGGTCCTAAATTCTTCAATATAAAAATGAACATGTTTGATAGCAAATGAGGAAATATGAAGGAATAGGGTTGATTTGTTGAAGCTGACAGAGATTACAGTAGAAGAGAAAGAAAGAGTTTTCCTGTCGATGAAAGTCAAAGAGTAAAAGGGGGAGAAAGAGGTATTTGACTGTGACAGGAAGGAAGTAATTGGTTGCCATGATAGCTGTAAATTTGGAGTTGTTTAGCAGAATGACAGAAGTAGGGTATGAGATGTAAAGTTCTGCTTGGGCCCCAAAATCAGATCCAGTCACGAGCCCACAAGCCCGACTCAAAGCCACATTTTTATCATTGCAGATGAGATTCATGTCGTTGCAAATCAAATTCACTGTCTTTGTAAACAGAGACTTTTAGATGTGTTATACTTAGACAATGCATTGTTTTACATGCTCTGATTTAAGAAAAAAAGACAGACACATTAAATGAAAAATTAGAGCCTCACCCAGCCCAAACCTTTCTGGCCTTGGGCTCAGGCTGCGAATGAAAAGCAACCACAACACAGGATAAGATTTGAGATCCATTTCCCTACGGAGATGGAAATAAACATTAATTCTCAGTGTGTCATACAGGAACATTGACCAGTTAGTCACTCGATAGCCGATGTTCAACCTGAACCTGTTTCCTGTGACTTTTGTTAAACACGGCAAGTCTCGATTTAGCTCATTATCTGCTCCTCTGCCTTCCTGTTGATGTCTGTGGTTACGTATAAGCAACAGTAAGAGACTGAGTCTGATGCTTAAGAAAGAAGGAAAGAAAGAAAGATTAACACTTAACTGTACAACACAAACACACACACACACACACACACACACACGCTGTGGTGGCACACCCCCAGGTTCAGGGCCTGTGTAACTTCCCTTTTGTGCACAATGAGATATACACAAGTCCTTGCCCTTTTCCTGTATCCAAATAAACAATCCAAAAAGGGCTATGTAGCAGGAACACTGCCTTTTGTGTGTGTACACGTGTGTGTGTCCGTGTGTTGCATGTATTACGTAAGCATGACTGTGGCCCTCAGCCCCCTTCATTAGGGCTGCTGTTCAACTCCTGCTTCCTTTGGTCGCAGTTCATTGACCTGTAGGCCCATAACAGACATGGGAATCGGATGTGTCACTCTGTATGTGTGTGTTTCTGTCTCACTGCTCCTCCAGCTGTGTAACTGTATATTTGGCTTCACATTTGTACATACTTCACATTTTCTAAACATGCTTTCAAACACAGTTATACTTGTGTTTACTTGGCACTTATGAGTATCTAAGTATTTGCGCAGACGCTGTTTGTTCTCTATTCATCATTTGGCTCTTAAACATGTTGCTCTCTGTGTTTTCCTCCCTCTGTCTAGCCTCAACAAGTTGTACTGCTGAGCTGTCTGATGGTGGTGAAATACTATCCTAATCTAGCAGTAGTTGACAAACACTAAGATAGAAGGTTAAAATGTCATTTGGCAAATACAAATTCCTGTTAAACAATTCAGAGGCACTTACTGTTAATTGTTGAGTAATGGCAAAAAAATTCCTTCATAAATAATAATTATATTATTATTTCTTCTCTACGTGGGAGGTTTGGTCTCCTTTGGAGAAAAAAACAATGGCTATAGCACTTTGCCAGTTGCCCAGTTGTGTGGATATGCTACTTATTAGTCAGATGTTAAGTTTTTTGTGGATATTTTGTTCATATAATATTAGTTCAACATTTTGGGAGATACATTTATTTGCTTTCTGGTTAAGGCTGCTACCATGTTCACGTCTCTCCATTAAATACAAAGCTTAAGTCAGAGGACTGTTAAAGACAGTTAGCTTAAAGACTGGAAGTAGGGGAAACAGTTAGCCTGGTTCTGTCCAAAGATTAAAAAAATACATTAGCCAACACCTCTAAAACTTGCTAAGTCACTCGTTATATCTCTTTTGTTTGAAGAGACTCATACAAAAATTCAATTGTAAAAATGAAAAGTTCTGGTTTTGGGGACCTTAGGACTTAAGCACTGAAACTTTTTTTCAGCCAGGGCAGCTACGCTAGTGCACAAGCTAACAAGAAGAACAACTTAGCCTAGTTAACTGTGACTAACCATCTCCTGGCTCCAGTGATAATAGTATTTATTAGACCGAAATTACACGTCAATCTTCTCATCTAACTCTTGGCATGGTCCTTTCAGTTGAACTTCAGATTCAATAGGTAGTCAATCTCTCCGTCTATATCTCACTGTCTAAGGAAGCATTTGTTTTTAATCATCTCAGAGCTGTGACTCTACACTGTGTCCTGAAGCAAAAAGGGTGTTTGTGTGTGGACCAGCCTTGTATTCAGATATGGCTGTCTTTGTATGTTTCAGGTGACCTCTGCATGCATCCCAGTGCCTTCCAATGATCTGGTGAGTCCCCTTCATTCACTTATTTCTTTTACACATAAGCGTTCTGTATAGAAGTTTAGTTTCACCACTTCTGTCTATCCATACTTACGAGGTATGGCTTCCCAAGACCACTGTATGGTTTCCTCTCGTTGAATTCCTTTTGGGAAGCCAAGCCCTCAGCCCAGTTTGAACTCAGTTCATTCCTGCAGCACTGTGGCATTCCAGTCCAGAAGAAAAAATAGTTGATGTTGCTATAGGAAGTAGTAATGTTTATCCATTAGAGAGTCTGTTTGTTTAATTAACTCTCCTTTCCTTCCTCTATGTCCCCTTCTCCTCCCGCCTTTCTCCCCTCCTTCTTCTTCCCCCCTCTCACCTCCTTTCAACCTCCTCCCTTTGCCCCACTTCCTCTTACCATCCTTCTCTTCACACCCTCCTCTCCCCTCTTCACCTTTATCTTGTCACCGCTCCTTCCTCACATCCAGCAGCGTAGAGGGACTGCTCCTTCTCGTCATACCCAACACCTGGTAAGCACACTTTAACCTCCCTCCTCTCTCTTTGTACTCTTCCTCTCCCTCTTCCTCTGTCTTTCCTTCAGTGTCCCCAGTGTTTTGCTGTCTGTCTTGGAAATTTCTAAACCTGTCAGGGAAAAAAACGTTTGTGGCTTCATTGAATTTGATTTAGCCGATACTAAACAGTCCAAACTGAGAGCAATGCCAGACATGCAATACTCTATGAAAATAAAACAAATCCTAAAGCTTGTGACATCTGAGAGCTGTAATGTTCATTACATACCATGAAGCCCTTCAATAAAATGGATTCTTCCCCTTGAGAACTTGAATATGCTCAGAAAAGTAAATGGCAATCATAAGTTCCTATTTTTTCATGACCCACAGCATTAGACAAATTCAATGTTTTGACCTGGTGATGGTGCTGATGAAAAGTCACCAAACTACTAAAGAACAACTGGGTTTCACTTTCTGAGGACCACAAATGTTGGTACCAAAATACACCAAGATTATTAGCAGCCATCCTCTGCAGACCAAAAATGTCTGTACAGCCTTTCATGGCCGTCCATCAAATACTGGTTGAGATATTTCAGTCTGAACGAAGGTGGTGAACTGCCCGATGTACAGTGAGGTCCAAAAGGGGGGCTCAGACTTTGGAACCCACTGTAAAAAAGATGCATGAGCAGGGTTTTAAAATTACAAATGTTTTTGGCTAAAAGAAAGAATTTGGGAACCCCTTGTTGGTGCAAACGTGAGGAAATGTCTGGCATGGCCGGTGTTTAACAGATGGCTAGACTGACAAATGTCACCATCATAGTCCAAAGGACTATTGGCACAAAATATGTAACCACTGAAGTGGTTAATAATTATGGATAAGTTTTAATTGTTTTTGTGTTTTATTCCACAGGGGTCAACCAAGTCTCTGACCTATACCAAACAGAGAAGCACCCTGCCAAGGTAAATGTCATCTGAGTCATTCCACAATCAGCAGTATGAGTTACTGAGGCATTTTCTAAAGAAATCATTTAATAGAAATAAATGCCTTTCTTTTCCTCAGTGTTTTCCCTTAGTGCTTTGCTCTTTGTCTCTCCTTTCTTCCACTTGTTCTTGAGACTAAGGGCCATCTCTCCTTCATTCTTTCCGTAAGGTTCAGTGTCAACTATGTGATGGCGCAACTTGGCTTTTGATTTGACCTAAATGTCACACACAGTATCCAGTCTCTCTCTTTTTCTTTCCTCCGTCTCTCCGTACATCCAGCCACAAGTTTCATTGGAGTGTATGAAGGAGTAGAATCATGTTGAGTTGCCACAAACAATCTGAATTATCGCTCACATTTTGACCCATGTCCACTTTTCTCCCTGTGGACCACCTGACCTTTGCTCCCTCTTATCCATTTCCTCTCTCATCTCCTTTCGTCCTTTTGCTGTTTTCTCCAGGAGCTTCAGTGTGGACCGTGTGATGGAGAGAGTGATGGAGCGCCACTATGACTTTGACCTGACCTACATCACCGAAAGGATCATCTCTGTCTTCTTCCCCCCAAAGCTGGAGGAGCAGAGATACCGGCTCAACCTGAAGGAGGTGGCTGCCATGCTCAAGTCCAAACATCAGGACAAATTTCTGGTGAGGGAACAGAAATGCATCACACTCTGTCAGCTGAGACCGACAGTAATTACCGTAGCTTTCACAAGTTGTCATGAGGTTCATCTGTGGTATTTGATGCAGCAGTGATTTTACCTCCCTCCTTTAGCTGAAGATGCTTGCTGTAAAAGCAGAGACATTATGTTTTAAGCATCAAGAAGCTGCAGAATACACTTAGCAAAACACAAATTATCAGTCTGTGTGTTCATTTTTCTGTCAAACCCGTAAAAAAAAAAACAGGAATGATAACTGGCTGCATCTTCTCTGTTCCAGCTCCTGAATCTCTCTGAGAGGCGCCACGATATCACCCGCCTGAATCCAAAGGTACAACTTTTCTACTTGTAATTCTTGTTGTTGAGAATTCAATTTGCAACCTCTTAAATTAATTCCCTCAAATCACATAACACTTTTCCTCCATCTCCATCAACCACCAGGTTCATGACTTCGGCTGGCCTGACCTCCATGCCCCGCCGCTGGATAAGATCTGTGCCATATGTAAGGCCATGGAGACGTGGCTGACCTCCGACCCCCAGCACGTGGTGGTCCTGCACTGCAAGGTCAGAGTTCAGGGGGCCAATGGGGTTTTTCAGACAGACGTCCCACTGTTTCCCAGGCTCTAAACTGAGCCGATCAGAATGTAGCGATGAGTGTCGAGAGGTTACAACAAATGTTGAATTGGACATAGTGCCAGTTTTTACTGATGCACATTTCATATTAATGGTGTAAAAATGATTACTTGAAAAAAAAAAAAGAAAAGTACTTAAATTAAGGTTACATACTCTACATTGTCGACATGCAAAGAAGGATCAGTGCGGAACTGATGTATGCTGTAGTACCTGCTTTGTGAGGTTACACTCAGTTTATGCTAAACAAACTTGTTACCCAATAACATTTTGCTGTATAGTATGCAGACAGCAGTGGTGGAAGAAGCATTAAGACCCCCTACTTAAGCAAAAGTGTAAACTGTAAAAAAATAAATAAATAAAAAAAACTTTGTTATAATTAAAGGTCCTGCATTCAACATTCTACAAAGTAAAGGTACCAAAGTGTATTATTGGATTATTATTAATTTTAATATTGTAATATTATTATTATTATTATTTTAATATTGTAGCAGGTGAATCACCAACACTGTGCTATAACAGTGGATCATATTTAAATATCAGTCATATGTTTTAAATTTAAAAATCTTAGTCTGAAAAGTAGCTTGTAACTAAATAAGTGTCAGATTGGAGTGAAAAGTATAGTATTTATTTCTGAAATGTAGTGAGGTAGAAGTGTGAAGTGGCATAAAATGAAAATACTCAAGTGAAGAACAGGTACATAAAAATTATACTTGTACTTGTTGTATTTTAATACTGCAAGATAGCTGAAAAGGGGAATGAAATAGTATGGAACAATATTACAGAAATGCTTGTTTTAGTGGGGTAAAATGCAATAAATTAATTAAGATAATGCAGTTAAAACATAACTTGACAAAAACCAAAATGGTACATCATATAATTCAATAAACTGTTTTCACTTTTGCCAGAAAATTAACCATATGACCTCGATCAAACTGTCAGCTCAACGTTTAGCTTCCCCACTGATACGCATCATTTAGAGACTCATTAATGCTATCATTTCAGGAAAGTAGTGGCAACCTTTCCACTGTGACCAAACAGTGACCGACCAACATTGAGGGCGACTGACTCCCACGGCTTGTCTGGATGTTTTATTTATTGGTTTTGGTCAGGAGAATTTAAATACTAAAACCAGACTACTTCTGTGGTCTGCTGACTTTCCAGAACATTCCAGCTACAGGCATTTTTTTTTCCCAGCTGCAGATCACGGCAGGGATGGGAATAAACAAGTTTTTGTCAATGATGAATCTTTCATTGAGTGATAGCCAGAGCAAAACAAGCTTTGATTTGTGCTCAGTGTGTAGGTGCAGCTTTCTTACTGGTATCTTGGGTGGTAGGGGGGGTTCACATTAGGAATCTGAATCAGGAATGTCTTTGGAATGTGTCAGAAACTACGGAGCGCCCGGTGTAAAAGAAACACTACAGGGAGCCTTTTTAATTTCAACTCGCACTTCTATGTCCCTGCCTTCTCTCTCTCTCTCTAACTGTGTCTTTTTTTTCTTTTTTTTTGAAAATCAACCCTAGAGTCAAAACTGTCAGGTTTTGCAAGTTGTGGAAATCAGCTGTCTTAGTGCAAACCACAGTGCCTCAGGATGCAATCAGCATATCATGATTTTGTCTTTATTGTTCCCTCTCCCTCCTACAGGGCAACAAAGGAAAAACAGGCGTGATTATTGCAGCCTACATGCACTACAGCAAGATCTCTGCAGGGTGAGTGTGTGTGTGTATACCTGTACTTGCTACATAGTAAGGACCATAAAAAGTATTTTACTAACAGAGTGAGGACATTTTGGGAAAGTGAGGACATTTTGGCCGGTCCTCACTTTTTGAGACACCTTCAAATCACATTTTGAGGGTTAAGACTTGGTTTTAGAGTTATGGTTAGAATTAGGTTTAGGTTAAGGTTGGGGTTAGGGTTAGGCACTCAGTTGTGATGGTTAAGGTTAGGGTAAGGGGCTAGGGAATGCATTATGTCAATGAGTGTCCTCACAAAGATAGAAGTACAAGTTTGTATGTGAGTGTGTGTGTGTGTGTGTGTGTGTGTGTGTGTGTGTGTGTGTGTGTCTGAGGCATGAGGCATCCAAAGCCACAATTTGACATTTTCTTGTTCAGAATATCCCCACATGGAACACATTAAAGATTATTAAACTGACGTGCATAAACATATTGGATTTACATTTGACTACTCAAATGCACATGCCAAATATGTTTAAAAACCTATTACACCAGTGTATCTAGTGGCTGATGTGTTCTAATTCAAGTAGTATATATGCAGCACAGTGATTTCCATTCAGACTTTGTTGATAAGTCATTTGATAAATTAAGCCCTCTGGATTTTGCAAAGGAACAGTGGAAACTGGTTTATCCTGTGGCCAGTGCCAGCTGTATCCTCTCCATGTACTTTCTGGCATCTAGAGAGTCTGGTGCAAGTCCCATGATGGAAATTGTTGGCTGAAAGCATGTTGTGTGTGTGTGTGTGTGTGTGTGTGTGTGTGTGTGTGTGTGTGTGTGTGTGTGTGCGCGCTCGCGTGCATTTATGTTGCAGGGCGGACCAGGCTCTCAGTACTCTCGCCATGAGGAAGTTCTGTGAAGATAAGGTGTCCTCTTCCCTCCAGCCATCCCAAAACAGGTAGAGGCCACGAGGTGATCTGAGGGGAAATGGGAGGGGGTGCAGTGGTGGGGGGATGGTTGAGGGTATCCCACATCCTAGCAGGAGTTATTAAATGCATCCCCCTTGCATCCTTTTTTAAAGGGAAAGAGAGAGAAAACAGCTTTTTGCTTCAAGCTGTTTCATACAACTGCTGGATTTGATTTATCTCTAACCTCATGTTTAGTCTCTTTTTGCAGAAGACATTTTGACCTGTCACAGACGTAAATAACAGAATTAATGGCAGCAGTAATCCATTTAGCTACTTCACTTTCAGGGTCATGTTCATACTGACTCACTGTCACACTGTCATAGCTTTCTGGGAAACTTGAATAGAGCCAATGTTGTCAATGTTACTAGTAACAACTGTTTTATTCCTACTGTGACAAGTCAAAATATTTGCTGTAAAAAAACAGACAAAACTGTGAAAATTATAAATGCAATGACAAAATGGGCTACTGTAATGAAACGTCATGCTTTTCCAGCATCTTTTTATTGCACTGCAAAACATCCCCCTTGACATAGACTAGCATGAATGTTACACAAGACAGTTAAATTATCAAAGATAATATTGGATAAGATTAAGATGGTGGGAAACAGCTAGCTTGGCTTGGATCTGTCACAAGTTTAAAAAAGTTTGCCTACCAGCACCTGTAAGTTTTTTAATTTGTACACAACATAACAAGTCTTGGCTCTTTGCCAGGAAACTTTGGAGCAGTACCAGAAAATGTGTTGAAAAATCATTGCCTTTTTTACTTTATAGTGCACTGTTTTCACTGTCTGCCATTTCTGAGCGTGTTAATATAGCCTATATATATATGTGTGTGTGTATATATATATATATAATATGTATAGTGCCCTCGAAAATTACACAGTGGAACAAAGTAAGCAGCATGTACATGGTATCACAATCCAATACTCCACATTATGCGAAAAATTACAGTTGCACTACTCAACATACTTGATAGTAATGACACAAAGTGATTATCGTAAGTGATGATCATAGGTATCCAAAATCTCAAGTAAATCGAGATTTTACTAAGAGTAGTTGGCAATTTTTTAAACTGGAAAAAGTCATTTTTCATCTCATTCTTTTAAAGACATTTGTTGATAAACTCAGTCTACGTCTGTTATTCTTATTCCCCATTTTATCTCACTTTCATCATAAATATCTCTCTCACTCTTTCTCTCAGATATATCTATTACTTTGGAGGCCTTCTGTCCGGAGCAATCAAAATGAACAGCAGCCCTCTCTTCCTGCATCAAGTTCTCATCCCATCACTTCCTAACTTCCAGGGTGAAGGAGGTGGGTGTTAATCTTGTCAGACAAACCACCAACACACAAAGCATATATCTGCCTGTTCCTAATGCACGTATCTATATGAATACAGCCCAATTCCTTATTTGATGGATTATTGAAGGTAAGCATATTGTCTCATTTCCGGTTGCTGGCGTTCCCGTTGTTTACATGCTAATCAGACCTGCTAGCTTCTTTATGAGTTACGGATGACTTCTCTCTATCTCTCCCATTCTCCTGCTCTCTCTGCCCAGTCTGTCTTATGTTTAGTTATTCCTCTGCCTCCTTAAGTAATAATGGTACATGTAATGAAAGTAGTTTAATGTATAATGTAATCCTAAAGTGTAGTCCTAAACTCCCAGTTGGCGTCCATACACGGTCCAGTCATGTACCAGGTTTATACCCAGTTTCTTTGAAAAAAAAAAGTCTCTAAATCAAGCAAAAACGTGCTAAATTGGCAACACTGCAGACGGTAAACACCCCCCTGTTTGAACCTGTGTGTGCCAGAAACTCAGTGACGAGGCATTTGGCTGACCAATGGTGGAAATATGATCAATCAGCCAGTCAGTCAGTCAGTGAGGGCCATTCCAGATTGTAGAGCTGGCCCTGCTGCTGCGGTGAAGCCTAAAATTGTCCTGCTGCCAGTAGAAATGGCTCATGTGCATCACGTGCATGTCTCATCTGCTGATCCAGCTGTGCCCCCGTCATCAGAAAATGACGTAGCTTCAGATGACGCCTGGGAGAAAAACATAATTTTCACTGAACAACATGTTCCCTCAATTTGTTTTTCATAGCGAGAGGCAAGTGAAGGAAACATAGATGCAGTGAAGGTAATTGAGACCTCGTGTCTGATCTGACTGTGTCTCTGTTTGCAGATAAAATGTATATGTGATGTGATGTTTGCCTTGGTGTGGCGCTCTGACAGGCTTCCCACAGCCACATTACTGACTGCGGCTCTCATAGATGGCCACATTCACCCTGCTCCCCCCACACACAAGTGTCTGTTTATCTTTAATCAGATGATCAGGTCCAGTAGGAGGGGGTGGCAGTCAGCACATTCCTCTGTCCTCATGTTGGTAATGTTTTAATTTCTCCCTCGTCTCTCTCTCTCTCTCCCTGCAGGTTATTACCCCTTCTTGAAGATCTACCAGGCCATGCAGTTGGTCTACACTTCAGGCATTTAGTGAGTCTGTCTTGCTGTCATATGGCCAACTGATAGCACAGATGAGACAGGGTGTATTTGTTGGCACAGGGGTGTTTTCTTTCATGAGCTGAGGTCGCAGCATTGCCACAGAGTAATTAAAGAGACAGGATTGAATAAAATTACACAAAGGACGTCTTTCTTCTTCGATCCAGCTTTTAACTTTTAACTCTAACTCCAGCTTTATTGTTTACCTCAAAGTCTTTCCATGTGACATATGAATACGGCCATTCTTAAGTGAAAATATGGTGCTAAAAATGATTATTTAAACAAATGACATGGTAATACATTGTATTTACATCATCATAGTTGTCTGTGTAGTTGTATGTTGCCTAGTAGTAGGCGACATAGAAACAAGTCAACAAACCAATCTTTTACTGTGTCAGTTTGTCTGTGTCCGGTCACATACTGTATCTGCCTGTGCTCCTTGTGTGTTTTCAGTTATCTAACAGGCTTGTTTGTGTGCTCTGTGTTGTCTGCAGTGACCTTCAAGGCACCGGAGGCAGGCGGCTGTGTGTGACCATCGAACCAGCGCTGCTGCTTAAGGGTGACATCATGGTGAGTCATATGGGAAGGAAATGACAAAGGGAGGACCCCTGACACGGGTGGGGTCCTAATCATGGCTTATTAACTTCAATTTCAATAAACATTAAAAACAAAGACATACTTTACAAAGTAGTACTGCATCAGTTCAGTGAAGATGCCATATCTGATCCTGACATATAAATTTTGGTCTGGGAAAAAGAGGTTTTGTCACTCCTTGTTAACAAGAAATCATAATTTGTCTGTTTTCTGCAGTCAGTCATTTCAAAAGTGGAGGCGACACTTATTATAGTACTCAAAGCCTTAAATATACTGTTCTAACCTCTCATTATCCCACATGCATTTTGATCTGATCTTCTTCACTCCCTGCTGCCCTCTGCAGGTCAAATGCTACCACAGACGAGCCCAGAGCGCTGACAGAGACACTGTGTTTAGGCTGCAGTTCCACACATGCACCATACACGGATCCCAGCTCTGGTTTGGCAAAGGGGAGCTGGATGAAGCTTGTACTGGTAAGTTTATTTCGGTTGAAACCACTGATCAAGGATTAAGGATCATAGAGGGATGTTGCCAAAATGCATGGGAGTGGTTGAGAGGAGGGTTGGAACAGGATTCAAGAGAAGAGAGTTTGTTGCAGAGAGGTCAACTTAAGCATGAGAAAGAAAGCCACAGTTTTTAATCCTGTACCTATTCTGCATTGGTACTGCAGTATTTTGATAAACATTAGGGGAAGTCCAAGCAGTATCATGCGGATAGGATACGTACAATGAGTGCAATTGCATCTGCACTCGATTCACCAGACTTTGCTGTTCTTCTCGGCTCTAAGGAGGTTTACAGTGTCTTTCAGCTTATTGTTTTGGTTTTTGGACTGCAACTCTTCTTTTTTGTTCACTCTCACAGCTCGTATCGGTGACTCAGCAGGCTGCTGTTTTCCAAGGAAAAGCTAAATAAACAGCAGACACACAGAGTTAGCAACTAGCAAGTGAACATAGTGAAGCACTTAGCTAAAAAGCCAGATATATTTCTCAAGAATTGGTGGAGACCAAAATCAGAGGTAAAAGGAGAGTAAACATTGCACCCCATGTCGGATGTGTAAATAGGCAACTGTTAGCAAACATGATAGCGACATCAATGTGGTAAATGCTAAAACATAGTGTAACAGTATCAAAAATGGGATGGAGTCATAAAGTCAGCTGACCCAGTAATGTTAGTAATGTGTATGTAAATTTTGCTAACATTAGCCACCATGAGCTACTGGTCATACCAGACCCAGTAAGGCATTAGCTTCAAAACCCCTCAATGTGTTTGACTGAGCAAAGGGTGGTTTTTATTTCTTATGAGTTCAACTTCTCATTTTTGAGAGGAAGACTGTGTTAGTTACATAGTTAGTTACATAGTCTCATTTTAAATGTGCAAGAACAAATTTCTGTTTATCGCTTTCCTAAAGGCCAGAGTGGATTTTGCCTGATTTTGCTTTTTTGGACGCTTCAAAATTGTCAAAAGTGGGGCACAATTTGTTAATTGTGATAGAAGAATCACCACATACTACTAATGGATATAATACCAGCTATTTAAATTGGCATTGTGGGAATGTATTCACAGCGGTATGGCTACATAATAATACTGTGGCTAAATAAATCCCTAAATAATAGCAGCATAATCCCCTGCCTGGTCATAATAACAGTTCTCTGGAGGCAAGTATAATGAAAATGAGTTGTACTCTATGCTGGAGCGAGTGTCTCTAACCATCCCTCGGAGAGAGTAAAGGAGGCCTAGTGAGCACTAGTGTATTCCTTAAGTCCATAATGAATATGCTCATTACTTCATTTCCTCTTCGGTTTCACTTTCCCTGAAATGACAGATCATTTGTAGCTGAGAAACACATCTGTAAAGCAAGGAGGTTGTGTATGTGGTCGTCATTCCATTACACTAAGTGATGCGTTACAAATGTACATAAACACACCATTATTGGTTCATGGAACTTAGAAAACATCTGTGGAAGGTATTAGTATATTTGATATATTGGAGCAGAAACACAATTTGATTCCTTTCTGGGGTTCCCCCACATAACCGGAGCACCAGTATACTTTCATTAACCTGGGTCTCATGTAGAGATTTACAGGCTGTAATGTAGAGAGAATTTTACACTTGCACAAGTACCTTTTTATGTTAGAATTTTTTTTTTTTTTATTATTCCCTCTATGTTTTGTGGCACAGTGATGCAGTGGTTAGCACTGTCTCTGGCTTTAAACCCCAGGCCTGGGGCCTTTCTGTGTCGAGTTTGTATGTTCTCCCTGTGTCTGCGTGGGTTCCATCTGGGTTCTCCACAGTCCAAAGACATGCACATTAGGTTAATTGGTGACTCTAAATTGCCTGTAGGTGTGAATGTGTGCGTGAATGGTTGTTTGTCTCTATATGTCAGCCCTGTGACAGACTGGCGTCCTGTCCAGGGTGTACCCCACCCTCGCCCAATGTCAGCTGGGATTGGCTCGAGCCCCCCTCGCAACCCTGTATGGATAAGCTGTATAGATGATGGATGGAGGGATGTTTTGTTGAGCTTTTTTTTCCTGTTCTTCTCCCCAAGATGAGCGTTTTCCGTCTGATGCCACAGTAGAGTTTGTCTTCTCCTCTGGACCTGAGAAGATCAAAGGTTGGTTCACTCTACTACTTGAAATTCTTTTTCATACCTATTCTACTCTGTAAGATAAGTTTATTTTTGTCAAACAAGTAAAAGACGAATTGACTCTAAAAGCTTGTTCACAAATAAAATATAGTCTTGTTCAAGGAAGGAAACAAATGCAGATGAATGGAAATGAAATGGGTCTTTCCTCAGGTCGTGAATACCAGAAGAACGACCCGGCTGTCACGGTGGACTACAACACCGCTGACCCAGTGGTTCGCTGGGATTCTTATGAGAACTTTAACCAGCGATACCAGGACAGTCTGGAGGGTAACACACCAACTGTTTTCTTTAAATCCCATCTCAGATTAATTTTAAGGTATTGCTAATGGTGGAAAATTAGTTTTTGCTAAAACTGCCAACCCAACCCTACCTTTGTTTTTGCTATTTCCAAAACAGACCACCTAGATATCAAAATTGTCTCTATGCATAGCCAATGAGTACTGTCAGTCTGAGAGCTGATCTTGTTTCTTTTCTTTTTGTCTTAGACATTGCCCACACCAGAGGTCCTCTAGATGGCAGTCTGTACGCTCAGATAAAGAAGCGTCGAGGGCCTGGCTCGGGTTCTCTCACCTCAACTAATGGCAGCAGCCCAGGGGTGGGCCTTCCTGAAGATAGGCCCGATCATCTCATCGCTCAAGGCTCCGACTCCGCCCTCTCAGGCCATTCCATCCATTTGAACCAACCATCTGCCCATTCTGACCGCCAGGAGGAACCCATTCGTCCACCGCCTCCAACCAGACAGGAACGGGAGGAGCTTGAGCGTCTTCTTGGAGGTATAGAGGGAAACCGAGATGGAGAGCGAGAGACCGCTATCTTGGATGATGGAGATTCATTGCCCTCGGAGCGAACTGGCACGTTGAGGCTCAGTCGGTCATGTTCCTGCCGGGATGGTTACCGGTCCCAGCGCTGTGCCGAACCTGGCTGTGACCGCACCCTCCTTATGCCTAATGGTTACTGCCTCGATCGGGCTCCCGGCACCAACGGGCATCACGGGGCAACACCTTCTGCCAGCCCCAACCCAGCTGCTCCTCCATCACATATGGATCTGTGCCAGCACTACAATCCCCACTCCCACCAGTCCCTTCCCCCTCCAGATTTGGTGTGGGACCGCCAGAGCGGCCCACCACACTACCTACACCGCTCCTGCTCAGAGGCTCCCTCATCTCGACATATCTGCCCATACCCATCACCAGACCTCACCCCTCACTCTCACAACCCACCACATCACCACCCTCTCTCTGCACCGGGTCGCATCTGCTGTCGAGAAGACGACTACGGTCCCTACCACCACCCTCCTCCACCTCACAGCCACCACCATGCCCATGCCCATGCGCACCACCCCAAACCCTCCACCAGCCCCACCTACCATGATATAATGCTAATGGATGGTCTGCCACCCCCAGGCTGCCCTTGCAGAGACTGCACTATCAGGAGGGAAGACTCAGCGGCCTATCACGGCCTGAGGCTCGACAGGGGTGACAGCTTCCACTGGGACAGAGAGGCGGAGCTTCAGCAGAGGGAGGTGGGGCTTAGAAGAGCCAGGGAGACAGAGTTACCCAGAGGGTCAGAGCTCCACTGGGAAAGGGATCCTGGGCTGAGGCGAGGCAGAGAGCTGTCCCTCCACTGGGAGCGAGACAGGGAGGCTGAGCTGCAGTGGGAGAGAGACAGAGAGGCTGAGTATTGGCACAGGAGAGCCACCGTAGCCTCCTATGGCCCACAAGGTCACGATCTTCCAGCCTTCACATTTGACCCCTTGCCATCGGGTCACCCAGCTTATCCAGAGGCATCGAGGTCTCACGCTCATTCTCACCTGGATTTGAAGTACAGCAGTAGCAGCAGTGGTTACCAAACACCCCGCCAGGTTTACCCCTGCTCGCCTTACCAGCCCTCACCTTCTGAAAGCAGGGGCTATGCCTCAGGCTACCAGTCTGAGTCCACGTCCCCGCTGCCTCCTGCTTCCTCCATGACGGGGCCCTGCAGCCATAGCAACGGGCCAGCAGAGCATAATCATAACCACCACCATCACCATCCAGACTCACAGCAGTCATACAGCTCTGACTCACACACTGGTGAGTCACGTTAAAACAGGGCTTAATGTGTTTTCTTGTAACGGGAATCAGGAGTCTATAAATGATCCATAATCAACAACAGCATCCACTTATAATTTGTGCTTAACTCAACAGATACCTTACACATTACTCACAAATTGCCTCTTCTCGCCAGTCGCCAACCTCAGCTGATTCTGCATTCATGGATGTTAATTAAATGCAATCCATTCTTCCTTTCCTTTCTCAGATGGCCTTCGTAGTTCTGGTGAAAGCGTGGGCTGGAGGGATCACATTACCCACGGATCCTTTAAGAGAGTCCACAGGGACGGCCATGCCGCATGCTCCACGCCATCTGACATGTCTGGACCGCCCACTCCTGTCCACACCAGCAGCCCCCTGCGCACGCAGGAAAGGTAGTCGACCTTACCTCCTTCACTAAGCAAGAGAGTTTTGTCAGCAAGAGTAGTCCTCATTGTCAGGGTGGGAAGAAGGATAAGAAATACTAAAGGTCCCATATTTTATTTTCCTGTGTTTTATTAAAAGTGTTGATACCCATAAGTATATATATATATTGATACCCATAAGTATATATATATATATATATATATATATATATATATATATATATATATATATATATATATATATATATATGGCTTAAAGTACCAAAGACCATCTTAATGTAGTTTTACATCTCCTCTCTCAGGCTCTAAGCCTCTGTTCTGAACCTAGAACTGCTTTATAAAAAAAAAAAAAAAAAAGGACATGGAAATCTCACTGTACAATATGGGACCTTTAAAAATACTAATCAGTGGGGGCACCTGGTAGAGAGCATACCATTAAGGCTTAGTCCTAACCACAGTGGCCCGGGGTTCGAATCCGACCCGCGGCCCTTTGCTGCATGTCATCCCCTCTCTCTCTCCCCAACTTTCCTGTCACTCTCTCACTGTCCTGTCTAATAAAGGCATTAAAAAAGCCCCCCCCCCCCCCAAAAAAAAAAATTAAATACTTATCAGTTGATGACATTTCTCAAGATCACAAGCAGGTATGTGACAGTAACAATCATGTCTGTCCATTTAAGCCCCAGTCCAGGAGGGAGGGAGTATGAGATCCGGACCACAGACATCATCAGCAGTGACTACGAGGCCTCCCAGCCCCAGGACAGGCACTATCACGCCGATAATATCGTCAAAGAATCCCCAGAACGCCAAAAAAGCAGCACAGAGCTGTCTTCTGTGTCATCCACCAAAGACACGCAGTCACACACAACCACACCTGTGCAAACAGAACCCCACAACCACTGCACTGCACAAACAGACCCATCCCCTACAGCTCCCCATCAGCAGCACTGTAACCCAGATATACCCTCAGCTACGTCGTTTGACTCTGTGACACTAACCACATCAAACCAGGGACACTCCCAGGCTCCTTCCTCTCCTATCCATGCTTCACCTGCACCAAATGCACACCCCCAACCTGGCCCTCTCACTCTCCAGACTACCCATCCTTCAGAAGCTGCTGCTCTACCTTCGACTGTGGCACAGGCAGTGTCCCAGCCTCAGAGCCAGACCCAGGCCCAAGCCACTGGCTCTGCTGGACCGGTCCTAGCAGAGGTCAATGGATCTTCTCCAAGCAGGGGAGCTCACCCAGAAGCCCCAAAACCTACCAACACCTCCAACACCCAAGCCCCTGCATCTCCCACCACTGCTTCATCACCGTCCCCCCAGCCTGCATCCAGCAGCATGGAAGGCTCCCCTGTTTCTGATACCCCAGTTCCTGGCTTTGCCACCCTGGGGAGGAGGTTGATGTTAAGTGGGTCTGACCCCCAACATCCGAACCACATTCAGCAGCACGGACCCCCACATCACCACTACCCAGCCATGGAGCACAGTGCTGCTCTGGACACTAACAAGAGGCACTGCTACTCTGGTCAAACTCCTCAGCTTCACCCGTCCTCCTACTCCAACTACTCCACCATCTCCATCCCCCTCCCTCACCCTCAACCACCTCTGCCAGAGAAGCGCCACCCACCTGCCCAGTCGAGTTCACCTACCGAAGGGGTAGGGACTCTGAGGCCAGCCTTGGGCCACGTGCCTTCCTCCGCTGCCAGCACCACCCAGCATCAGCACCATGTCACATTCTCTCCCACCGTGGGGGAAATTGCCCCCCCTACAGGCCAGAATGATGGAATGGCCTCTGTGGAGCCTGAGAATGCAAATAGGGTCAGTGTAAAGTTTGTCCAGGATAGTTCAAGGTTCTGGTATAAGCCTGGCATCTCCAGAGAGCAAGGTAGATATGAAAGCTTTTTCCTAAGTTTAACAAAAAGTCTTGTTTGCTATGATCTAATTTCAAATCACAGAATATGAAATTTTCTAATATCTTGTTTGTGCTTGGCTGCAGCAATCGCATCTCTGAAGGAGAGAGAGCCAGGAACCTTCCTGATCAGGGACAGTAACTCTTTCCAAGGGGCCTACGGCTTGGCCCTGAAGGTGGCTACACCTCCGCCCAACGCCAACAACCACAGCAGCAAGGGTAAAATGTATTGTTTATGTTATTAAGATATCACATTGTCACATTTTTGCTTCTATTGTTCAGCAACACTAGCACAGTTTAGCCACTGAAGGTATTTAGTGTGGCATTTCATTTGTTCAGCTGTGGCTTGGTAGAAAATGACATTTGCAACTTATCGATGGTCAACCTCTGCTGTTACAGTGAGTGACCCTCTGGAACAGCTGGTCAGACACTTCCTGATAGAGACAGGCCCTCGAGGAGTCAAGATTAAAGGATGTCAGAATGAGCCCTACTTTGGTAAGTTGTCTTCCCCTAGCTTTAGGGGTAACTGTATGACTGTTTCAGGGAAAAGTACCACGAGGGGCCTACAGGAGAGAGAATTATGTTTCTATACATCTTGTTAGTGTTGGGGAATGTAAGGAATTTTTACTATTATCTGCTTTCCACAGGGAGTCTGTCAGCTTTGGTCTACCAACACTCCATCACACCCATTTCTTTGCCCTGCGCTCTGAAGATCCCAGAAAAGGGTTGGTACTGTTTAGTTTTTGAAAACAACTGCAACTAATGAATATTTTCATTATTGATCAATTTGCCAATAAATGTCTTAATTGTTTTCTCTATAAAATGACACAGTGAAAGTGAAAGTAAGTAGTAAAGTCCAAGGTGACTCATTCAAATAGGGGACAAATTTCTATTTATTTCTTTATTTTTGACCAGAATCCAAAATCCCCATATATCCAATTTACAGTCAGATAAATAAAAGCAGACAATCCTCAGAATTGAGGCTGGAACTAGATAATGTTCAGCATTTTTTCAGTGAAACATTTTCTGTAGATCTAATAGTTTGAGACATTTTGAGACACTTTTTATTTGCATTACAGCAAAGTTAAGTTATTCTTGTAATAATCTGTGATGAGATAAGATGGCACTTTGATCCTCTATAACTGGCTTTATTTGTCTCCCTGTTGTCAGATCTGATAGGAGAGGTGCAGGAGGTTCAACCAGTGAGTAACATCAGCACGGCTGCTGACCTGCTGAAACAAGGAGCGGGTGAGTTCTCCATCCTGCCTCCTTTCTCCTCACACACACTGATGTCTTTAACATTATTATCTACATACATCACAGAGATGGAGTTTATTATTTTAAGTTGCGAGTACAGTTGTAATTTCAATTGAGGGCTGTCTGACAACAAAGAACAAAACAGATTAAATAATAGGATCGTAATCAAACACTGCATGTGCACCTTGAAAGCATCTACCAGTAGTACTACACATCAAAATACCATGAGCTTGTATTTTTACATAAAATGCTGTGAATTCGACATTGTTCACATGCAGCAGGCAGAATGCTGATGACAGGTGTGTCTGTCATCTCATTGGTCAGTGTGTATACCTCTCTCTTCCCTCAGCCTGTAACGTCCTCTACCTGAACTCCGTGGAAACAGAGTCTCTGACTGGCCCCCAGGCCATCGCCAAGGCAACAGATGCCACCCTGGGTCGTAACCCACGTCCCGCCGCCACTGTCGTACAGTTCAAAGTGACGTCGCAGGGCATCACCCTCACCGACAGCCAGCGCAGGTAAGGAACTTCAAAAAGGAATTCTTCAAAAATAAAGTGACATAATCACCTTACCTTATTCTTACCAGTTTGTGCCCAGTTTGCCTCGATTGATTTAGCTCTTAAAAAGGTCTCTTATGATTTGCTCTACATGTATTGAATCTTTCTTCTTCTAGGGTTTTCTTCAGGAGACATTACCCAGTGAACAGCGTGACCTTCAGTAGCGTTGACCCTAAAGACAGGAGGTGGGAAATTAAAAGAGTAGATAAATCTTACTTGATTCTTGTAGCTGGAGTTGGAATCATAACTAACCTGAAGTCAGCAAAAATCATAGACACGTCACCACAATCCATAATTCACTGCACCCATGATCCTTCACTGCCCCATTTGTTGCTGTGAACCCTCGCATGGATCGGTCTCTGTCTTTTTTGTGAGTGCATTTGTTTGCCTCTGAATGTGTGTGAGCGTGCATGTGAGACGGGTCATTGTGTTTTGACAAGCACACTCGCTGTGGCCGCAGCTGCAGCTGCATCAGCTTGTTTGGCAGCTCTGCCTGTGTGTGTGTGCATGTCTGAGTCCGGTTTCTCTCTCTCTCTCTCTCTCTCTCTCTCTCTCTCTCTCTCCCTCTCTCGGCTTTAGGTGGACTAACTCAGACAACACCACTGTTAAGTAAGTGCTCTGTTTGTGTTTGGTGACTCAGACAAAGTCAGTGGATGCATGTGTGTTTGTGTGTGTTTTAAAAAAGGGCGTGTAGGTTCACCCTTTGCATGAGAAGTCGTTGATATTAAAGCCTTTGCATGGCATCAGACTGCGTGTGAGCCTCGGCAAAATCATTCCAGCAAGTATGATTTAATAATTAAAACAAGTCCCCATATTACATAACACTAATTCTTTCATTGTAGATAACTCTGTAGGCTGTTACAAAGAGACAGCACTACCTACCTCACCAGGTTAACTCAACCTGCCTTTCACGTTATGTTCAGTAAGCTGCTGTCTCACATCCTCCTTCTCTTTCCTGATCCTTCCCCTCTCAGGGTGTTTGGTTTCGTAGCCAAGAAGCCCGGCAGCTTGGCGGAGAACGTTTGCCACATGTTCGCAGAGCTGGACCCCGAACAACCTGCCTCTGCCATCGTCAACTTTATCAACAAGGTCATGTTGTCACAGCGCCGCTAGACTAAGAGAGGAAACAGAACTCGGAGCACACAAACAGTGACATGCAGCATATAGTATTGATGAGGCGTTTACTGCACAGTGACGGCCCAGTGCCACCGCTTGTGTTCTCTAAGTTTGGGCCATGACACTAATCTTTGTCCATCAGTTGATGATGTGACGAAGATTTTCTTATTGTTGGGTGTAAATACATTCAGAAAGCAAAGGAAAATCCTAGTCCATGATCCCTACTGATGGTTTTTCATCTGTTGATGTGCCACACTGTCTGCTCCTAAACAGCCCCCACCTTTTCCAAAAACTAGAAATATACTGTAACAGCACATTCACGTTTCTAATATAGTAAAGTATTGTTGGATGAAGAAACCATAATAAAACACAGTGGTCAAACAAAGCCATGATGCATAGTGTTAAGCTTAAAAGGATGAGGAGGCTTCAGAGCCTTTACATTTGACAGGGACCTGTATCATGAAGAAAGATTAGTGGGTTAGCCAGCTATCTTTGGGCTTAACTCAGGTTCTCTGGTATCATGAAGCTGGCTCACTTTTTTAACAGGACTGCACCACCATGCTGCACAGATTCATGCCCCTTCTGCCATCACGAATAAGCATCCATGAGTCGGCTCAGAAATCATCAGGGAGGCTCTGTTAAGTTCAGAACTTGCCTGAGAATCAACACGTTTTTAAGTTTCCCGCAGCAGCAAAGTAATAGAGAGACAGTTGTCTGAACATGGTTTACCATACTAACAGACTAAAGTGGCAATTGTAGCTGCATATTAATTGCGCATGCTGTTAATTCGCTCAGTGAATTATAAGCATAACATCTGCTGTCAGACAGATGTTATTGTGGATCAGTTTATTTTCTTCAGGACTTTTTTTTTTTTTTTTTATTGGGACTATCGCACTGCTCTCTCTGGTTTTCGCAGCAGAAACAGCCTTAGTTAACTTTTAGCTGTTTTAAGTACTTTATCCACCATGAGATTAAAAAAAGTCACTATAGAAAATTGGTGGATGATCAATTTCTTTTCCATTCTAGACTACTGAACATGTTGGAGACACCAGCCATATTCAGGCCTTTTATTCTGTTCTAGTCTTGTATATATATTTTATCTTTAAGTGGTGGAGTATCAGTTTGCTGCGGCTAGAGCCCCTATAAGTATCACCATTTCATCTTCTGCCATATGACTGATGACGTTGTATGTGATTGGCTTGTAATTGAGGACTCTTTCACATTAACATGTTCACAGCTGAAAAGATAATTCATGATTTAACTGAGCTAGTTGACAACCAGCTTCATGATACCCAGGATCACTGAATCCAGGTGGGAGCCAGACTAAGCTGAACTTGGTAAAGATGTTAAAATACAGCTTTTATCGTCTTCTTTCGTCTGGCTGCTGTCCAGTCGACCAATGACAGACGAGGTTAAAGCAGCTTTAAGGACACAGGGCAGACTGTGTTGAGCCATGGAGGTGTGTTGAGGGCAACAAAGCGCTGTAAAGTTCAACATTTAGACCTTATAGCTGCCTTTGAGAACAGCAGGTGTTTATATTTTGTCTTATTACAAAATCCTTTATTTTTTTCTTTGTTTAAAAGTGACCAAAGCCCTGATGATGTAATTTAGTTTCTATATCTAGAGATGTTCAGGTATTCAGATGTATATACAGCATATATACAGCCACTCTTGCCTTCAGCCCCACCACAACACACATTTAATCACAATTGACAATCGTTTTTTGGGGTTTTTTTCAGTCACATACACTTAATAACCAGAGCGAGTGAGAGACATAACTCTCTAACGAAAGTAAACACGAATGTGAGGTTTCTAACTTTTAACGAGAGTGTGTGCGAGGGAGTGGCGTGCGTGCGTGCGTGCGTGTGTGTGTTTGAGGGTATTTAGGTAAATATGATGGGTAAAGTTATTGTTACGTCCACTTTTAAAAGAAATGTATGTGAAATAGGGTTAAAAGCTAGATGGGGAAGGACGTACGGTGTTAAATCACACCACTGCCGTGACGTTTGGTGTTCATTCACTGCTTCACATCCTCTGACATTATTTCACACTTATTCACACATACAATGTTATCAAAGAGAATACAGGTAAACACACATAAGCAGAACAGTGGCCTAAGGACAGATGTACTTAACCAAAGACAAAGCACTCTTGTATTAATAAGCTTTTCATTCAGCTATATTTTTGTACTTATTGCTTCTTGTATTTTTACTATGCATTTATTTAGTGTGTTGCCTCGTCTGGTAAAAGCCTAGAAAAACACTACTTGTATTACAGCGATAATATATTGTGGTCTGTTTTCTTGTTGATCTCTATATTATGTAGTAATATATTTTCACATGCAGCTATAGGACATTGTATGAGACATAAAAGGAAACATTTGGTTTTTTTTTTTTTTTGAAAATAATAATATGCTATTTTGTATGCAAAAAAAATGAAGAATAGAATTAAACTGAAATGATGTGGTACCTAAAGTGCTGAGTGGTTATTTGGGTTAACAGTCGTAGGGCTGCATTGTTGATTAAAAGGGTCTATCTGCAGGTTTTCTCTGCTGCCGAACATGGTTTCTTGCTGGGAGCGGGCAAGAACTTTGGCCATCATTGCATCTACAAGACAAGAGGTTGTAATACTACCTCTGAGCAGTGCTATGTCTTCTGCACAGATTTGAGGCTGCTGTGAGTCGCTATTGGAAAAGTGTTGAGAGGGGCTGGGGCTAGCTGGTTAGCATTCTAACTTCAGTAGAAGTAAAGACATGATAGACAGAAGAGTTACCATTGGAGTCACATACCACAGCTGTTTGACACTGAGCTTTTCTTCTAGACTGGTAAGTAAACAGCTGTTCATGCTAAAGCTGGCTATGTGACAATAGCAGAACTTACAAAGATATTCAGATATTACATATTATATTACAATGATATTAAACAACCAGGACACGTTTGCCATTCTTGCTTTAAAAATGACAGAAATGATCAATGAAAGAAAAGAGCCAGTGTTTATTAGGCTATTAATTTTATTTATTAAATTCCCTTTAATATCATTTTTAGAACCAAGCAGAAATATATACACAGTATTTTTTTTAAAACCCTGTAAAATCTTTTAGTCAAAAATTTACAAACAACTTTCCCTTAAAAAAAAAAAAAAAAAAAAAGTCATCACAATTGCTTTTAGTCAATTTGTTTCCACTGCGACATCAACCTTGTAACAGATGGCTCTGTACAGATACTGAGAATACGTGATGGAAAGATTGAGTCTGCCTCTATCAACGAACAGGCTCTGAGATAATACACTTCATGGTCTGAAATGTGGAGGTGAGCAAAACACGCACAGATGTAAACTGTCAATCTGTTATGGTCAGACAGACCCACTGTTTGTATACTATAGACACACTTTCAGCCATGATTATATGCGGTTTACTGTTGCATATCGGCATTGTTAATGCCATGGTGGAGAGGATACTGTTAACAGATGTTCGACATCTTATACTGGATGCTATAATTAAGGCCCAAATTCCTCTTTCAGTAGCTGTAGCAGGACTGTAAATGACCAAGAACTTGTTAACTGGGATGTTACTGAGTCATTACAGGATCAGAGATTATGTCACATCATTACATGAGCTTCACTGATGTTTCAAATTAAATTTAGACTGAGAACAGTTTCCTCTCTATGACACTATGACCTATACCTTGAATCTAAAAATCAGTGTGCTTAGACTTTCTGAGATAACAGGTAACTAGAAATAACTTATTTCATTTAAAAACACGATATGTCAAATGTGTAAATTCCATTTTAAACTTGCGGAACAGTTAATAACAAAGCAAAACAACATATAACAATAACAGTATGTCGCAGTTTTCAAGGTGCAAAAACATTAAATCATTAAATGATCCCTTGCATTAGATCCACACTAGAAACAGCAGACCGGATCCATATCTTCTCCTTTTTTAAAGAAAAGTCAGCAGCCTTCAGTCAACACAGTGTCATGGTGCCAAAAGTGATTCAAGCTACGCTGAAGGACGCTCTCCTGATGCAGCAGCAGACACACACAGAGCTCTGCAGTGTTAATTGAAGCTTAAGCAAAAGTGCCCCTCCCAGCACTTCATTGTCTGCTCTCAAAGTTGATCACTTTCCTTTATAGAAAAGAGCTTTCTCTGACATTTGTCCTGTTTCCAAAACAGGGCCACAGAGCGCTCGTTGGCAATTACTCAGGAGAACATGTGACTCATTCTGTCAGCATGTCTGAAATAGCAAAACTGCCTTTTTAAACTAGTATTTTACACATCATGGCTTTCAGGCAATCATAAGCCCCAATAAGACAAGTATAAACCAAAAGTGGCTGCTGTGGCAGGAAATGTCCAATTCTAGAAATGACAGATATATTAAAGCAATTCTGACCCTGCAATAAAAAGGTAATTGAGCTGTATTTTCACTTGGTTTATGCCTAACAACCACCACAACAAAACCACTCATCTGCTGCCTCTGGGCTGTCCCATGAAAACAAACGTGCAGTCAGAAAAAAATGGCTGCTGCCTCTCACAACATTCCCTCGGCACACCCGTGTTTTCCAGGAAACAGTTTCATCATTCACTGGCACAAGTTAACAGCAAGTCAATGGTACCTGTTGTGTTTTAGCTTAGAAAAAAAGCACCATTTGGTTTTGCTCATGTTTTTCTCTGCAAGGGAAAGCAAAATCCACTCTGCAGTTTATACCAACATCTCCCACCTCCTCCAGGGAAATGATCCATGTCCTGCAGGACTCTTCCACTCACAGCAGAGGGGGGCTGTGGGATGTGGCTGGTGAGTGGTGCCTGAGATGCTTGGCTGTCTGGTGGTATGTTGTGTTGGAGCCACAGTCTATGTAGCGAAAGGCCTCGAGGCTGTTCTGGGATGTTCGCACCATGTACGAGGTTTTCACTGATGTTCTGAAAACAGGCAAGGGGACAGACAAAATAAAGAGCCATGCTGCTGCAGACAAAATGCTACAGACCACATGTATGATGTGACCACAGAAATGATCTCAAGACAGGTTCTCTTGACAATTAACAGGCTGAAAATTGCACCAGCAGAAAGAAAGGTTCCAGTCATTCCCAGTATGTGAAATTATTGTTATTTTGTCTAAACTACAAAGCAAGAATTATAGTCCTTCGTAAAAAAGAAAATTATGGTAAGAATTTCACACGTGGTCTAACACTGAGGAAGTGCTTATGTGGTAACACTGCTGTCAGTGTTACCCAACACAACACGCAGCAAAACTGCTTCTTTACATTAGGCTGATAAGAAAAGGTTATGGCAATGCAGCAGTGGAAAGAGGGCTACTTTCCACTTCCACTCATCGTTTCAGGGGGTAATATTGTATTTTTCATACAAAACATTATCAACCTCTAAAATGTGATGAATTGTTCAGTGAAAAAAAATTATCTCTTTAAAAAGTGTTAAAAGCAGAATGAAGGGTTGGGAAGGGAAGAGTTACTTACTGCACAAATATGACAATGTTGTGGACCTTGATGCTGGGCATGGTGCAGAAGGCACTGAGAAAGACACACAGCAGAAAAGGTTTCAATTGATTAATTGTGCTGTGACTTCTGGGTAGGCTTATAAACCAACAATTCAGCAGAGATGTACCAGTCACTGTCCACTCATTTTCTCTCTGTGTAGCTTACATGCATCTTTATTGCCAAATCAGACTAACTCTTAATGCATTGGTTCAAAGTTAAAGTGGAACAAGTTTTACTCCTAAGACTGTGAAAAAGGTCGTGTACTGTCTCGTGACATATAATATTAAAGAGCCTGTGTCAAAACTGGAGGTGTGGAGTTGAAAAGATGTGAGCATTATGAAGGCAGGGAGGGTCTAACTGAAGGTTATGAAGGCTATCAAGATGCATTATAGGAAATGTAGGATTCCGTGTTTTTGGAGCATGCTGGGGACTGACAGTCAGGATATCTAGTACTACCAGCTGACTGAATCAATGAGGCATTGTTAAGATCCTGTGTTTCTACACGACACTGAAAAGCTGTTCAGGTAGAAAATCAACACTTACTAGACATAGGGTGCACTGCTACCAATCTCCACACTGACAGTGTAGTTAACCTGCAGAAGATCAGAAGTTACACAACAACAAAGCTCAAAGTCTCGTTATCTAGAGTTGAAGCGGGAGTAACTGAATGACAAACAGATTTCCTATCAGCAGTGAGACAATGAAATGAGGCAATGTATAAATGGCTTTACCTGAAGCGAACTCTTCTAATCAATCTAAAGACATTTCATTACACGTGACATGTCAATAGATACCTAGGTTACACTACTGAACTGCAACATCTGCAACATTTTCTTTATCGTTGTTTTGGTCAACAGAGTTCATAAAGAGAGTAAAACCAACATGCATCATTCAACAATATGTCCAGCTTTGTCAGCACCATGCAAACTGCTGCAAACTGAAGATGCAAGTCTTTGGATGCACACACAACACTTATTGTTGCTTACGATTAATTTGTTGGTTTTAGTCTTTTCATGGGATTTGTTGAGAGTAAGAGGAATATATCACATCACCAGACTCACTCTTAAGTTTCAGATTTTAACTCCGTAACAGTATGTGCTGCTCCTGCACTGATGTCTTCACATATTTAACCTTTAGCAGGAGAGTTCGTGCAGGTTGGGCTCATTTTCAAAACAGTATATCAAACAGAGACAACGCCCTGTAGCAGCCACACCCACAGCATGGTTTACCAATGAAGCTTATTTCCATACTGACCTCTGTACCATGAAGCTTTAATGTCACTGGAGCACCAGTGATAATGTTTATCATGTGTACAGATCAATATTTACTAAGAAAGAAGAATTTTTTTTTATTTTAAAATATATAAAACCTATTGCATGAGTCTCTGAAGCGAGAGTGTGCATTTTGAATGTCTAATTTACATACCTGACGCTCACTGAGTGGCAGGATGGTGGTGGCGTTGTCCAGCTGCTGAGTTCCAATCACTGTCTTCATGTAAAGGACCTGGCAGCTCACACTCTGAACCAGCATCGAGAAAAAGTTTGGGTTGCTGATGTTCAGTGTGCTCTAAAAAAAACAACGTGAAATAAAAGACAAAAACTATCATGAAACATGCTTTTGTAACTACACATCTGCTGTATTTGTTTAAATGACACTCTGTTGGCTGGGCCAGCTGGGGCTGGAGCCAATCCCAGCTGACACTGGGCGAGGGCAGGGTAAACCCTGGACAGGTTGCCAGTCTATCACAGGGCTGACATATAAAGACAAAACACCTGTCACACTCACATTCACACCCCCTGTGAGGTGACAGTGCTACTGTTAACTCTTACTATGTCTTATACCAACGAATTTTAGCGAGTGGAATTTAATTCAGGCTATGTACAAGTTGCGGTATGCCGCAAGTGCAAGAGAAAACCTACCGTCATGTTCATCAGGACCTTCATATTGGAGTGGTCAAAGCGAACAGTCACCGAGCGTATCCCATCATCCACCACGACCACTGAGCGAGGGAAGAGGAAGAAGGCAACGAGCGAAGAGGCCAGGAGGCACAGCACGATCGACAAGACCACATACAGCTTCCTAGAACCAAGAAAAAGTAGCTTCTGTCTTTTAAGTGTCGTGCACCACACTAACAGAACAGAGCTTGTACACACCTGGAACAATTCGAATTTTTTGAATGACATGTAAATTTCACTTGACTTTGAGTACAACAGACACAAATGTTCAGTGAACAAAGAAATCCAATCTTTACAGAACCAGAAAGCCAGATACATACACAATGGCATGGAAAAATCAGTGAACCCATCATGATTGGCCATAAACATCAAGTCACATGTATAAACAAACACAATATGCTTAAACTAATAACAAACAATCAAGTATAATCTCCTGTGTGTCTATGGAACACACCCATTAAACATTCACAGCAGTGATGGATAAACTAAGTGAACCCTTGTATTTAATAACTGGTCAAACCTCCTTTGGCACCTAACCCCAAACAAGCTATTCCACTTGCTGCTCATCAGCACACAGTGAAATAACCTACCCTGGATTTGTGTGTTATTAGTTCAAATAGATTGTGTAGCTCTGACAATATTTAAGACGACTTTAAACATAAATACAAATAATTGCAAAGGGTTCACCTCCTTTTCTTGCCACTGCATTGGTAAGTTTTGGTTACTTACGTTCTTTGGGGCTGCAGTCTCTGGTCACTGTATGGTATCAATGCAACCAGTTCATTCACTTGTCCTATCAGGCAAGAGGTATCACGTCATGTAACTTAATGATTAGTGTTTTGATTTATTTTTCCCAATATACAGCCTCTAAAATTGCATGATGACAGTCTTTTCCTTTAATTTTAGTACAACACATGCAACACTATACTATGAGAGACGGTTTGTTTTACCTATTAGAGTGTGTTTCATCAAGTTATAGCCTAAGGGTCTTTGCCACTGTACTAGTCTGAATGAAAGACCAGCACAGAAAACAACATGAACAGAAGCATGCAGATAAACCTGTGTATTTTCAAGACTTCTGTGACTAACTTTCAAGGCTTTGATTGTATATTTCAATGTGTTTTAACTCTGCCGAAGTTGCAGCCATGGTCTAAGATAATACAGCAGTCTTTATCCTTCTGAAGGATCGTTCTACGCTGACATTACACCTCTGCTGCTTCGATACAAGCTCGACGCGCTGATGTTCGACTGCTTCCACTCACCTGATGGTATTCGCCCGGTGCCTTGACACGTCGGACACGTTATGCTGTCCCTCCCGGTGAACTCCACATATGGGAACTGGGCTATGTCCTCCCGTCTACCGAGCCCGTCCAAAGAGTCATTATCAGAGTCCTTGTCCTCTCCCCGCCGCCCAGAGCCGAGCCCCTCCGGCAGGAGCGACAAGCTGCTGCCGCTTCGAGACCACGGCGTTCCCATGGCGGCGCGACTCGCCTGAGCTTCCCACCGAGTCCCGCCCGCCTGCAGGTGGGCGACAGAGACACCATCAACCAAAAACAGAAAGCGTGAGCAGGCTGGCTTTTGAGGAGCAATAGTGCGGCTGTGGTGTGTGAGCCCGTGTCCGCCAGTCAGATGTGACCATCTCACATTAAACTAGCTGACACACTCAGACTGTTGGACAAATCTGTTCAACTGTTTTGTGTGAGAATTCAGTGTTGTTCAGGGTCGAGCCTCTGAGCTAACGCGGGCTAGTTTGCTAACAAGCGTCCTACAAATTAGCCGTCGGCTACCACCGGTTGTGACGGTCTGTAACTGTTAGTTAGCCTCAGTACACAAACTTTACTTGCCTTTTAGACGACACAAGTCAGCGTAGCCATCACAAAGGCGTTTTCACACCGGCGCTCCGGTTCGCTCCCTAACGTCGGTCGCACCAGAAGTTACGTCGCTGGTGTGTTGCCTTCACTTACCCCGCGTTTCTTCAACGATCCAAGATCAAATGACCCCACTTGATTCACCGGCGCATCAGGAGCTTTGTGCAGCTTGAAGGATGTTGCAGCATGTTGTAGGAGTCAACAAACTGCGCACAGCAGACCGTAACCAGGCATACAGGTTGCGTTTATTATCCACGTGTTGTACGGTTGCAAAAGGTTATTTTGTCATTAGTCGATAAGGCATTCTCAGTTCTTACGGGTCAGTTCTAAGTACAACCACAAGGCAGTTCGTCTGATATGTCAGCTTTCGCGATATGCCCATGGTAGCCCGCGGTAGCCGATGTATGAAACGCGTTTCGGTTCCTTCCTGTGGACATAAAAAGTTACACACACGATTTCCGACATGTGAAGGCAACATTTGACGCAGCAGCGCAGTGGGTGCTGAGTTGAGGAGGTTGTTGCTGACCTCTAGCATTGTTGGATGCAGATAACACAATTACAGTGGATTCAGTTGTAAATATTCCAGAAAAACATTAAGAAGTTTATTGCATTGTTTTTTTTTGTTTGTTTGTTTTTTTTAATAAACACCAGTTTTAATATACATCTTCCCTATACAGATTGTTACTCTCCTTTCCCTTTTTCTATGATCCAACATTTTCTTGAAGTTTCCTGAGAGGAAGTGCTGCATTTAAAAACAGCTACTTATCCATCACAAGTATTTTCTGCACACAAATGCAACAGCGCACACTGTTGTTACTCAGTATGTCCAGTGAGCCTCCTCTTCAGCTCTGAATTCTCTCTCTGCAGCATTTTATTCTGAAGAAAAACGAGAAAGAGGAGCCAGCTGTAAAATACACCACTGAATATGACAGACATTTAATTAAGTAAGAGCTGGTATTGATTCAGCCATTAAGATCAACTGAAAACCTATTTTGAGCAAACTGAAATAAAGTTCCTACCATGACAAAATGACATGAAATGACTTGAGCTGAGTAATTACCCTTGACTTGATAGTAATTAAAACAAGTGGAACTAACCTTATGTCTGAGCGCCTCTACTATAAGGTCTCGTCCTCCCCTGATGCTCTCCTCCTTTTTTGATGCTCGGAAGGCATCACCGATAGTTGAGACCAGCACATGAGACTGAAAAAAGTGTTTTGGAAATACATGCATGAGCCTTTGAAGGTCTGAATATTTCATCTATCATATTGTTTTCCAGTGGTAATATTAGTGGTCTTCTTGTCTACTCTAATAAAAACCATAAATCACCAGATTATTCCTACACAGAGTGCATGGTGTCTGTCATGTTGTACTGGGAATACTCACAAACTTCTTGCTCTGGAACAGATAACAGTGGTACATGTCTGCTGCAGGGTGTCTGGCCACAAAGCCAAAGACTTTGGGTGAGGATGGCAGGAGGGCACAGAAGGAGACAGTGGAGAGAGGGCACGTGTACAACAAGAACTGAGAACAGGAAAGATAATGAGAAGATGTAAAGTGATTATTCAAAGCCAAAGAAAGCAAGATGTGTCATGAAATTGTATGCATCCTTGGACTGATGTGTACACTTTTGTCACACACCTTGGTTTTGTTTTCCAAAATGTCTATCCCGCTCAGGGACAGGAAGAGATAGACTTTGCTCTTCTTGGCTGCCTTTTCTGGGGCGTAATCGTCTGGCGTCTAAGGGTGAGAGGAGGAAAAGAGGGGATGGATTACATGTTATGCTTGTCACTGGAGTTCATAAAAAAAATTAATCCATAAATCCATTCCATGGTGCATCCATACTAGATATACTGTAGGGAGAGTCTCACAAAACGACGATGTGAAGCTCATGGTGCTACACCATGACTGTATTCAGAAAAAACAGATGATCACTAGGTTCATTAAGATTCATCCTCTTGGCACCATGAATGTCTCTAACAAATGTCGTAGCAATCCATCCAATAGTTGTTGAAACATTTGTAAAAACCAAAAACATCAACTTTATGGTGGCGCCGGTTAAAAAGTCTGGGGATTGCCAAAGTCATTAAGATTCATTCTCCAGGGACCATGAATGTCTGTACCGATTTCTTTTGGCAAACTCATCCATCAGAAAAATTTCAGTCTGGTCCAAAGAGGTGGACAACAGAGAGCCATGCTACAAGTACGGCTAAAAGTGATATACAGGAAAGGACTGTTTTAAATTCACTCAAAAACAGCAGCTCTAACAGTATGTTACAGGTGCAGTAGTTACTGACCTTGAGGCGCTGGGCTGCTTCCTCCAGGATCTGTAGTCCCTCTGGGCGAACCACCTCAACTCGCCCAAGAAACTAGTTTTGAGAGAGAAACACAGATGAAGCAAAACTGAAAATGTAGTTTTAAACAGGACATCTTTAATTAAAAAAAAATGCATGTTGTACATACAGTATGTGTATGTAAGTTGGATTTGCATTGCTACTAGACCAGCCCATGACAAACTGAGCCACATTACACAGAATACACAGATAACTGATCGAAGTATCTCGTCTTTAACTTTATTTCCCACCATCAGATTTTTAACCACAAAGTATCTGTATTTACCTTTACACTAAAGGAGATCTCACTGTCATCCTCAGAAGTGTCACTCATCTCGACTCGCCTGGCACTATACCTGCTGTTCGTCACACAAACATTAAGACACTAAAAACTAACATCAACTCAATAATGACAAAACATACTGAAATTCAATCTCACCTTCTTGTAAATATACTATAACCGGAGTGAGTTGGCTTCTTACTGTATTGCAGATGGATGGGTGTAAAGTCTGTTGGAGTTAATAAGTAATGTCCACGTCTTCCTTATTGCCCTTTATCAGATATCCAGGGTGCCTGGAAGTTTCATGGCTACATTATGATGTCCCATTAAAGGACTGAACTGGAGACAGCATTTGTTGATTTACCGAGATAAGACTATCACAACAGGTTAAGTTGTTACATGTTGCCAGATGTTTTGAGAAACAAATATATTGGAATGGTTTATACAGTATCGGTTTACTTTAGTGTTCTTTCTTTGTGCACAGATTTTAAAGGTCCCATATTTTACACTTGTAATGTTAGAGCTCCTCTCTCAGGCCTCTCTCTGGAGCTCTAGCAACAACAGGTCGGTGAGTGACTGTTTTCTGTCTGATCAAATAAAAAAAAAAAAGCAGATTTAAGGTGAACACTCAGAGAAACCATATCCTGCAAGGTTGGATATTGGTTCTGGCAGGGCTGGGCTCGGGGCATGGCTGAGAGCAGTAGCTGCTTTGTTGTGACATCTCATTTTAAGGCTCAGTTTCTGAATACAGGCTGTTTTGATACTTTCACAGTATTAATATTGAACTTTAAGCTGCTTTATAATCAAAAAAAGACATGGAAATCTCACTTAATACAATATGGCACTTTTAAGTAATGTGTCAATTTACATGTACAACAGTTTTGAAACTTAAAGGATATCTAGACTCATCAAAAAACCACATGTACAGAGAAGAATTTCCATATCAACTGTATTTATTGGTTTACAGTGAGTGCCACTTCATCAATGCTCAATCATATATATATATCTTTATATTAGCAAGTAATTACAATGCCAATGTCTCAGTCATAAGCTAGTGAACAGCATTATGGGTCAACAATGACATCAAGCAACAATAGTGGAAAATGATGATTGTGGTCAGAGACAACACGAAGGGAAGCCTAAAACAGACAGTTAAAATACCTGATCCTTTTTCCAAGGTAGATTTTTACATTTCAGTAATTAAGCTATTTCAGACAGGAAGTAATCACAGAAGAGATGCAGGTTTTGGTCTCAACTCCAGACATCAACTGATCAGTTGTACAAATGACCAAACATCTGGAAACCACACTTTTCAATGTTAATAACAGCTGGAAACAAACATGTATACAGCCAGAGGTTCATCTGCGCTAAACACCAGTCCCAGAAACTACTAAGTGCCGTGGTGAAGTGAGGCCAGACAGCTCAAGCAGTCTTATCTGTTTATTTTAGGCTCAGTGTTGCTGCAGATGTGAGAAAGTGACAGACAGGTGGTCAGTGGACTCTGAAGTGGACTGTAGATGGTTAGAGCACGGAGTGATCCCTTTTTCAGTGTGCTTAATGTAAATGAGGGAAAGAAGAGCTGAGATGAATAACACCATCCTCTGAGACAGACACAGATGGGACAGAGGCAGGCCTTCACTTTAAGCTAAGGATAATATTAAGTGCCTTTATTTCTCAACTTAACCATAAGCTTGGGAGAAACCTTAAACTGACCCCAGATCATTACACATTGGCCTCTATTCCATCTGTTTCTATCTGTGAGGTTGTTGAAGTGACACTGTCGTTGTGTAGTCTATGAGTCGTTGACGGACATGGTCTCCATGGCGTTGGGCAGGTTCTGGTCTCCTCCTCCCTGCTTCTTCTTCTTCCCTCCTTCCTGCTGTTTCTTTGATTTTTTAGACATCTCCTGATCGATAGGAGCCGGCTTGACGAACTTAATGATCTCTGTCAAACCTGGAGGAAGAAAAAAAAATACATTCAAGTCTACATCTGTGGGCGATGAGAACCTCCACAA
Source organism: Trachinotus anak (assembly GCF_046630095.1). Classification (NCBI taxonomy): domain Eukaryota; kingdom Metazoa; phylum Chordata; class Actinopteri; order Carangiformes; family Carangidae; genus Trachinotus; species Trachinotus anak. The sequence goes on from NW_027273855.1 coordinate 7,497,793, forward strand.
ACAAGGTTAAACTGCAACACTGTCTGCAGCTCAGAAAATGATTAAGTTATTCACTAACTTTCTTAGTGTTAGATGAAAAGATCATCACCATCCTCATGTCTGTGTGCTAAACAAGAAGCTAAGGCCAAGAGACAATTAGCTTAGCTTAGCATAAAGACTGGAGGCAGGGGGGAAACAAGTAGCCTAACTACAACAACAATCCTCTAAAGCTCACTGTTTAACACGTTAGCACAAATTCTTGCTTTTACATTTCAGTTTCTATACAGATTAAACAACAAGTGTTAATTTGTGCAATTGTGCTTCTGCCTTCTATTAGTCTTCTTATCGAACTCTGGCCAAAAAGTGAAAAACTGACAAACTGTTCCTTTAGGAGGCTTCAAACTTCGACAACATTTGTGTCTGTCAGCTGTTACAGTTTGTTTCAGGTCAGCTTCAGAGAAATTGTGGCTGAATGTTTGTCCTCTGCACCTGTTCAGTTATCAAACAAGTGATTTGGAAACTACCTTGTAAATGCACGGGCCTGATATACTGGTCTCACTGGCATCGTACTGCTGCACCAAGACATTTACATTTAGCTGGAGTTAAGCACCCTTCAAGGACCCAGGAGTAAAACCTTAGCAGTAGAAATTAATTTAGAAACACTGAAGAGGCCAGAATGAAGCCTGATTGGTATTTATATTTGTTTTGTTTTTTTTAAACCTGAAACACACAAACAAGCAATCACTGTTTTGTGTTCTGCAATTTCTTTTTACTTATCGACCGACATAGACATCGATACAAATATATCTGCAGTAGGCTAATATCAGCCCACATATGGGCCCGGTAGAGACGAGCTCACTGTGCGAGAACAGCATACATTATGATCCTGTATTAGGACTGTACACTCACCTCCGACTAAAACTCCACCACTATTTAGTCATTTGTAAAACGAGCTGCTCCTAATTATTCACGTGGTCTGCATTTCCTCACTGAGCAGAATGCTTCCTGACAGCTAGGTATAATCTTTCTGAATGAACACTGCACACAGCATTCCTGTGAGACCATTCAGCACAACTTACCCGGAGGCATGAAATCCCTGAGCTTCTCTGGAACAACGATGCCTTCTTCAGTTTGGTAATTCTCCAGGATGGCACACATCACACGTGTGGTGGCGCACATGGTGGCGTTCAACATGTGGACAAACTCTGCCTACATAACACAGAGACAGAGGAAGTTAAAAAAGCCACTTTTTTTTTTTTTTTTTTTAAGATCAGTGGAGCCAAATCTCAGATCACTGACTGGCAAGCCACTAACTAGCCAGCAACAGCTGAGGTTGCATCAGCGTCTTGTGAGGCCTGGTTACACACACGCCTCTGCTGAGATGCACAGCTGGCTTGGAAGCGAGCGCTCACCTTGTCCATCATTTTTTTGGTCTGTCCGTAGCGGATGCGGAGGCGCCTGGCTTGGTAGTCAGTGCAGTTTGAGCAGGAGACCAGCTCTCTGAAAGCACCTGAGCCAGGGAACCAGGCCTCCAGATCCAGCTTCTTACTGGCTGCATGATTCAGGGCACCTGCAATGACATACAACAGTAAGCAGTTAGCTGATATCATATCTGATCATGATGCAAGCTCTTAATGTTCCACTGTTTTTAAGCCCCATCTAGTGACTTCAGGACAGCCGACAGATGTCGTTCAACATAACATAAAGCAAACTGCCTAAACCTCCTTGGTTGGTTTAAAAGTGCTGCAAAGTACTACCTTGAAAAAAAATACTAGATCTTACATCGTGGACAATCTTACTTTGGCATGTGATCTACTTTTCAAATTAATCGTACAGATCGCGTCATTAAAAGCTGATATGTTTAGATATTTTATTTCAAAAGTTAAGTTGCTGCTAACCAGCCCACTGCCAACTGTTAAACAGCTAGCACACTAACTGCAGCTGGAGACGGCAGTCCTTGTTCTGCTCCGCAGCCTCTGCAAGCTTTCTGTAGCGGCACGTGTACAAGTTCTTCACCTGAGCAGAACAGCACCCACCCAGCTCCAATCCGAGACCGTTTAGTTACAGTCCCGTTTGGGGACAAGAGACCTGCCCATAGGATGAGCTGGGGCAGCGACTGAACTTTCAAATTAAAATACTTACATATAGCACTTCATGAATAAATAACAGTGCTGTCCAAACGAATACTTCATATGAACTAAGCAAAATGTGTGATTGGTTGTGAGTTGTAAACAGAAGGTTGAAGAATAGCGAGCAAATGCCTGAAGTGGCGGAAAGATATGAATCACAACTTCCTGTCGTAACTTTCAGAATAAAATCAGAGCGGAAACAGAATACAGATAGTGAATCTGATTGTGGATTTTAATTGTACCCATGTGATTGTCATATGATCTTTTAGGCTAGATCGCCAACCCCTAATGGTACTAATGGAACAATATAGGGCTTCAACTAATAATTTTCATGATTAGGAAATCTCAGGGTTAAGTTTGTGGACTGGTTAAACACAAGCTGCAACAAGGCGTGTACATGCATGCATTCATTCACACTACAAACCTGATTGAGTCAGGAAGCGAATCAGGAAATAAAAGTCCTGATTCGCCTACACAAAGCGTGGGAGAGAGAGAAACAACAAATGTTCTTAGAAGTCTCTCTTCTTTCATTGTTTAACTTTCATCTTCACATTACAGTCATTCAACATGACTTAACTCTGTTCTTGTCGAGTGCAAAAATAAAATTTCAAACCACAAAGTCACTTCACATTATCGATCTATTTTGCCTGACCTTGACCATTCTTGAGAGGCGGTGGAAACATAAACAAAAACCTTTGTATTTGTGGAATAAGTCTTCACTTTGTAGCCCCCTGGCCTTGAGGCTTGTGTTAATATCTGACGTGAGGCAGTATGGATATGAGTGTATCATACCTACCAGAGACAATGTTGACAATGCGATAAGGAATTCCTAGTGACTGGTAGAACTCTTCGGCCGTCCCGATCATCTCATCAAACATCTCCCATGATTTGCCATCATGTGGGGAAGCATAGACAAACTGCTCAATCTACAGAAAAATCAGTAAATATGATTGATTGTTGGTCAATTCTGATTCTTTTCTTGACAAAAAGTGACCATTTATTTTTTTTAAAACTTTTTATTACAGAGAATGATATAATATTATTGACCTTTTCAAACTGGTGCACCCTGAAGATCCCGCGGGTATCTCGGCCATGGGAGCCCACTTCCTGTCTGAAGCAGGTGGAGAAGCCGGCGTAGCGGATGGGCAGGTCCTCGGGTTTGAGCCACTCTTCCCTCAGGAAGGCTGCAATGGGCTGCTCAGAGGTGGCAATGAGGTACTTCTCATCTACGGAGTTGTCATCTGACTTCTCGCTGCTCTTACCGATGACCTGGGGTAAACACGTGCAGGGGTTGAGCAAAAAGGAGCAACAGACAGAAATCTCTTTAACAGTTACAGAACAATTTTCCAACAGCTGTGAAGAGGTGAAAAATTCTGATGTGCAAAATTATCACCAGTCAAACCAGTTGTCCGCTCCACTGTCGACGTAAAGAGAGCAGAAGACATCAAGCCCTCGTTCGCCACTTTACACATCAGTTACAGATGCTGTATCCAAAAATGAATATCTATCAGCACAGGATGTTTCATGCCCTAATTAGTGGCCAAAGGTGACCTGTGATGGAAAATATGCATGATCTTGATGCAACGAGTCCCCTAGCTGCACTTTGGTAGGTCCACTAGTTAGTGTTTGCATAGCAAGTCATGGCCACAATGACCTGAGCTGAACAGGTTCTGTTGTGAATGCTGTGTCTCCATTGACCAGTGCAAGGGCAGCTTACCAAAATAAAACAGCTAATGAAGCGCTGTGTTCACAGTGACCTATAAGAGCAAGGAAAAAATGTCGGGCCGGGAGAGGGGAAATATTTTGAGACATAACTCTGACTTCTGACATTAATGTCATAATTTATGAGAAAAAAACCCATATTCTGACATTATTAAGTTTTTTTTTTTTGGTCAAGGAACCACATTGCTTCATTTTGAAAGGTTAAATTAAAGGTTAACTGGCTGACGCTGAGTGGTAACACTGGATGCCTGACGGCTGCTGTGCAGCTTCTCAGTCAGGAGACTGGAACCGGTGCAGCTTGTAATGTGTTGTAATCCGTTACTGAGCATCACCAACCAGTGGTTATAGTATGAAGACAGTATGAAATGTTGGAAATACATGGACAATGTCATTTGGGGATGTAATAAATAGTGCACCATAAGATGAGAGCCATAGTGTACAGCAGCACAGTTTCCTGTGACACTGCCACCTAACGACTTGGACGTCAGCACCGCATTTCATCAGATGGATGGTAGAAGGAATGCGAGTATGACGGCTCATATAAATATATTAAGGGTAGCCAACTAATTACTTTATTGACACATCCATCTACCATATTTATATTAATGATATGATATATAATTATTTTATATATATATATATATATATATATATATATATATATATATATATATATATATATATATATATATATATATATATATATTTTTTTTTTTTTTTTAATTTTTAAATTTTTTTTTGTCATGCTCTGTCGAGTCAATAAATCCATCAAGTCACGACACCCAGAGGTTTTACGCTGGTCACATCATGTACTGTATAACCTATATGAAGTGATTTCATGGATACCGATTCATTTCAATACAACTGAAATTAATTCAAAAGAATTTGTCTCTGCAGGAGGCTGAGCAGGTCTTCCTCTCTGGTCCGCTTTATCACCGCAGGAAAGAGTGGAGAATGTCAGTTTTTTTTCAGACAATGCCATCAAGTCTTTATCAGATATTAATAACATTAGGTAATACTTTAGTTAAGCAGTAATGTTGATTATTAATGTACCCTTTTCAAAAGTTAACTGCTGTTAACCCAGCATTGATTAGGTTTTCTGTTTACTATTTCAGTGAAGTGGAATTTATTAGAGGGATTTCAAAGGAATTGAGGAAACAAGGAAGACTAGTTGGTACCTACATGGTGCTACCTACTTACTGTGTATTAAGGGTGAGGAAAAGTTAATAAATAACATTTTATTCTCTCTCTCTCTCATATATGTGTGTGTGTGTGTGTGTGTGTGTGTGTGTGCGCGTGTGCGTGCATGCATGTGTTTATAATTTATATATAATCACTAGGTGGCGCTGGCACGAGAAAACAGGGTCGTAGAAATACAGTTCTTAAACTGTGGTCCTGAAACTGCAGCCTTCGGTGCTGAAGCAACATACTATTGGACCACAGATCATACTTCTCAACATGGTGCAGCTCTTTGATTGGGCCTCTAGGTGGCAGTGGCACAACTAAAAAGCACGGCCAAAAGTAACACCTGAACATCTCATTCCAAACCCCTGGTACTAACATGTTGGCTCATTTGTTCATTTCCACACTTGTTAAAATAATTTCACCTCAGTCTTACCCATTGTTGCAAAATGCAGGACTCTTCACAGCTGCGGCTGAACTCCGGTCAAAACCGTGACAACACCTTTCGAGTTAAATCCAACTTAACAGAAAAAGTTGACAAATTCGCTCTAAGTTTCTGTACCTTGTAAAGCTCTTCGTCAAACTGGCTGAGTTGGGCGACTTCCTGCATGACCTCTTTCCTCATGAAGAATGGTGTGTAGAGCATGGTGTAATTCTTGCTGTAGAGGATCCTTAAGGCGTAACTGATCAGAGCCTGCTCCAGGAACACCAGTGGGCCCTAAACGCAACACGGAGAGGAAAAACAACTGAACATCTGGCCTCTTGATTTGTAGGTCAGAAAGCAAAAGGATGATCACGGTTCTTGTCTCTGGGTGCGTCTGTACAAGTTAAAAAATGTCATTTTGGTGGGAAAATAGAAAAAAAAAAGGCCTGTTTGTGCTTGTCTGTGCCAAATGTGAATTGCATTGGTGTCCATACATGAACTCACCTTCAAAAAGTAACCTCTGCTCCCAGCCACGACTGCTCCCCTCTCTCCATCAAAGCCATCAATCATGACCACCAGGTCAACGTGGGAGTACTTCTTCTGTACAGTGCAGTCACCCCAGGTGCGCTCCACCTTGTTGTCGGCATCCTGTGTGGAGGAAATATGATCAATTACTGTATGATCAGATGAAGCTAATTAGTTGATTGACATTACTGAAAATAATTTACATTAACTTTGAGAAGTGTTCAGTGATTTGTCAAGTAAACACTATCTGGTTCCAGCTTCTCAAATTTGAGGATCAGCTTCTTGTCTCTTGGCTTGGAACCTTTGGGCAGACATTCTTTCATGTTTTGAATATTTTCTACGTCTGCCTATTACTTGTGATGAGAGATGCGATCGTCCCGGACATGGACCACTCCTGCACAAATCTGTGGAAAGATGCCATTCTTCACAGCTGATTCTTTCCAGCCTCAGGGTTTTTGTTGCTCCACTTTCTGCTTTAAAATATTCCAGAGATATTGTACTGGATTCAAGTCGGGGGACATACTTGACCAGGTCATACTTTTCTTCTTTACACCCCCTTATACGATTCTTGCAGTGTTTTGAATCATTCCCATGCAGCCACTCATCAGCACACTCCATACCTGTGTCCCAATTCAGGGGCCACACCCTTCGGAGGATGCAGCCTTCGAAAAATCCTGCCCCTGAATTGCGACACAGCTCATATTTCAAGGTCAGCACTATGCAGTCACTGTGGTAGTCCTGGCCAGGCCCCCCCACACACACGCTGCGCCCCGTATGATCCAAACTAACTGCTAACTCCAGGCCTCTTTTCATCCTCTTGGCCACTTTATCTTGCAGTTTTATGGCATTGTGTGGGCAATGGTTGTCTTCTTGGACACCATCCAATGTGTAACTTGCATTATTACATCCACGTCCTGTAATCAGCAGCCACATTAATCAGATCTGCCTGTATCAAATCACCCACCTCATCATTGCTGATGGGTACAGATGGGTGCAGAAGGTTGCCGATCTCCCTCAGGTACTCAAAGCGCTCTCCCTCCAGCCTGATCCTCTCCTTGTCAGTTTTCTCCACTGCCTCATCCACCAATAAACGCACCTTCTTGATCTGGGTTACTGTAAAGGCCTGACAAAGAGAAACGCGAAGGAGAAAAAGAAAAGAAAAAAGTAAGGAGAAGCACAGAAAGAAATTGAGAAAACTTTATCTATTTTTTCATAGATTCATTTAACAGCATGCAAATTTGCAGCCATACAGGTGGAGAAAAGTGTTTAGGGCACAGACAGTCATACCGATAGTGTTTCAGCTGTTAGGGACTCCAGGTTCTGTGCTTCTTCAGGTACAGTGTCATCATCCCCAACTGCTTCCTTCTTCTGTGCTCAGAACATAAAGAGGTGTTAGAAATAAAATAAAAATGTTTCTACTTTTTTTTTTTTTTTTTTTTTTTTTTAAGTAGTCATTTCAAATGACTATAGGACACATAGTGACTTCTGCTCCCTCACTCATTACTCAAGGCTCCATAGCCTGTTCGCTCATTTAGTATCCTGATGTTTCTGTACCTTCATTTTCTCTCCAATGCTCTTGCTGCAGAGGTTCTTCGCTTTGTTGAGGTTGTCTGCAGTGAAGCGGCCTGTTAGGGGGAAAATCACAGTCAGTCAATGCATCATGAGCTAATGTTGAGAGAGAGAGAGAGAGAGAGAGAGAGCTGCAGTAGCAGGACTAGCAACATGGTGACAGGTGTTGTCAGCAGCAGACCGCACTCATACAGTCAAAAATTATGACAGCAACGTGAACAAACTATATTTGCCACTGCATTGAGGACTGTGAATGCACCGATAGAAATTATTCATGGTATCATCGTCACCATATGCTGGATATGAATGACACACTCTGTAGCTACTCTGGGGCGACGTTGACTTGACATATCTCTGGCTGGGATTGCATCAGATTGCACGTTATTACCCGGCATCGCTAAGCTAACCGAGCCTTAACGTTAGCCAACACTTTTCTGACGACAAGATTATGGGAACGCATGGTGAGCTAGCGCTTGGAATCTTTCGATTATAACCCTGATCCTAAGTAAAAACGTTTGACTACAGCCATATGGCTCATTTGGATTCGCCAAATGGAGCTAGCTGCGCTAACATTAGCCCCACTGCATGCTATTCTTTTCCTGTTGTGTGAACAAAATACCAAACTCCATTCAAATCTGGCCATCATTTGTTGCCGAACCTACTGACAAACATTCAAGACATCTACGAATTATTTATTTTCCCACACTGTCTAAAGAATGGCCAGTAATTAATACGGTATGGACATAATGCATGTAACAACTCTTTATTTCCTATTTCTAGGGTTAAATTTCAATGTGAAATAATTCGCAGTCCACTGCAGTGAAGAGGACGTTTCGCTATTGCGGTGGCAGAGCAGACAGCAGGCAAATTCAGTATAATATATTCTTAAAAGCCGATTTTTGCATTTTAGTACGCCGAATAGAAGACAGTGTTCTAATCATTTGAGAAATATTTTAATATCCCAGATGGAATGTAACAATTGGCTGCAGTTGCATACTAACAGTGAAAATGCCCTGATTCCTTCATGGGGTTGGGCTTGAGCTTCTGTAACATTAGCATCATTAGCCACCGCGCTAACGTTAGCTACTATGAGTGAAAGGGAACTGGAAACGCGCTCACATTTTCTCCATTCTGTATCTGCAGCGACCAGCTTATCGACGAGGGTCACGTCTTTAAACCTCTTCCTCTGAGTCTCACGGATGATTTCTGGATCGCCGCCTTTGTCGGTCCGAAACAGGTCCAAGTCGAGCACCATCTTTCCACGCTGTCTGTCAGAGAGCGGCTGAATGAGCTCACAACGATGACGTCCGTACGGAAGCGTCGCACATTCAGTTGGGTAAAAAAAAAACTTTGCCTTTTTATCTCTGTATTATGATAAAAGTTTTCATGGGTAAAAAAAATCAGACAAGTCCTGATTTGTTTAGATTATATGCTGATATTACGAGATAATAATCTCGTTAATTTCAGAAAAAAAAACCAAACAAAACATGTTTTCTCAAGTGATGATCAGTCTTCCATGCCTGGCAACCTATAGCACCAGGAAAATGCCTTGCAAATTATTATCACTCATCACCAGAAACAACACACATGCAACACATTTCATGAATACCTGTTATTGAAAAACGTGGTTTAACGTGACTTTATTAGACACTGACACAAAAATACAATATAAAATACAGCTCACAACATGTATCTACATGTGACCCAGCATCACCTTAAAAACAAAAGTGATAGGGCATGAATCGTTTTAATTTATTTATGAGATATTCACGTGTATACATAAAATAGAAGCTTGACTGTAAACATGCGCGTATACAATGTTCCGTATCCACTTCAAGGTAAACATTTGCACAGAGTAACTTCACTGACTCATTTATGAGATTAATATGATTTTTATGTACATTGCTAATATATAAAATAAAATAATACATGTCAAATACATTTAGCTTTACTGACATTACACAGATTACTGGACGTTCTTTTTTTTTCCTTCCTGCATACACACTTATGAAACATGATGACACATTTTAGAGGTCAAAATGCACAGTTTCGGCCATTGCAGCACAGCTGAGGCAGATGTGGTTAGTTGGTTGATTGCCTGGGGGCATATCAGCAGGGATTGTAGGTGTACGTCACCCTCCAACTGTGAGATCTCAGTTTCTCCTGTCTGGCTAGATACGAAACCAAGAAGTTTTTTGTCATCTTCAACTTCTAAGTTCAGGCCAACCTTTCTACTGTTCTGGGCTGAGAACTACCAATAAATCAGGGCATACAGATTCCATTTTTTAGTTTTTAATCTCACGCTTCCACAGAGTGATGTCTTTTGGCCCTCATTACCATTCCAGCCTCATAGACAGCCCACTGCAGAGCTGCTCCGGCTGGTAACTTGGCAAAACCTTCCTCTGATATGTGGTTTATCTTCAGGTAACCCCCAGGTCTGTGCAGAGGCACTCCATGGAGGTGGGAGAAGAGCAGCGGTAAATCACTTGTCAGTGTGTAATGAGATACCAGCCTCAGCTCAGTGGGGATATCTGTTTCCTCAGAATACTCAAAAACGGCTGCCATGTATTTGGACAGGTCCTGGCCCCTGGCTTTGGCTCGGCCCACCTCCTCTCCAATAAGTCGGACAGCTGCATCAGTGCTGAAGGCGTTGGACCCCACGTTCAGCCCCCTGTCTGCCTCCTCATCTTCGTCATCGCCCTCTGGCTCTGGATACTCAGGTTTGTGGTTAAGGCCCCTAGAACAGATCACCAAGATGAAGTCACTCTCCCGGATCTGCCGGCAGTGCCAGGCCATGCTGCCCTCCTCAGCCACGCTCAGAGAGTCCCACAGGTCCAGGCACACCTGGGAAGAAAAAAGGCGACAGTTAACCCCAACCCTGTGGATGATGTAATCAATAGCACACTGGCAAACTGCTGCAAAGACGATCCGTATAAAACTGAAGCCATTCAATATGAACAGTGGCAAATTAAGCCTTTAAGTGTTGCGTCTACTACCTGAGTGGCCATGTGCTGCTGTATGAAGGCCCCTAACTGCATGACAGCTTTGACATGAGCGGGGCCATCGTAGCTGCTGTAGCAAATCAGAAGACGAGGAGGAGTTAGCTTGCTTCTGGGTAATGATAGCACTTCCTCTTGAGTCCCGCTCTCTTGATGCTGCTTGATGATATCTGAATGGATGTTAAAAAAAAAAAAAAAAAAAACAGGTTGCATTTCATGCGCTGCTGGTAATGGAAGACGGACCAGAGGTACAAGGAAGGTCCTCTGTCACTTGGTTTAAACTGAACAAATAACACGATTTATTAAATTAGCTTTCATGTAATACAGACATGATATATTTGCTTTGTGTTTGCACCTGGTTTCATGTAACGTTTCTTCATCCGCAGCTTGGACCTTTTCCTGATCAGAACAGACAATAAGACCACAAGTATGGCCACCACAGCCAGGCACAGTGGAAGTATCAGGGCCGTGGAGAGAGTGACAGAGAGCGGTGAAGCACCGTCTGCGAAGGGGGGAGTTGTGATTATGTGACAAATCGGTGACAGAGTCTAAAGAAAGAGGTTGACATTCTGGGAAATGTGCTTATTTGCATTGCTGTTGAGAGTTAGACAAGAAGATTAATACCACTGTCACTGGCTTCCTGCCCCAGCCCCCAGCCCCCTTAATGCTAAGATAATCGCCTCCTGGCATGCAGATATGAGAGAGAAATGCAAACGAGAGCATTTCCTTATGGGATTTATCACACCTTTATTAAATTATGAGTCCAACATATTGTAGACTGTATATATGGTTGAACAGACACTTTATGTCTCCATAACAAAAAGTAAGTGGAGCTTGACATAGCACCAAATATGATACATTGTGATTCTACAGAGCAGCAGCAACAGCACAACCTACCTTTCTGAATGTGCATGACCTGAATACTGAATACTTTCCTCACTGCATCCACTTCGTTAGCTGCAAGCTGTGACACAAGAAGACTTCGTTCTTCACCTTGTAAATTATAGTTCAACAAGATCATCTTTAACCTTAAATGAATTTTCGGCTAATAGCTCAAACAAGCTGTAAACGCAACATCAACCTCACCGTATAAAGTTAAGATAGCAATAGTTGGCTAATAGCTGCCTATTTTTGCCAACAGACACAGAGCAACATCAGCATTTATTTGGAGTTGTGTCTCTGGCCACCTGATGAACACAGGGTAACTCTCCTTTTAGCTTTAGTCTCCACCGGTTCCAAAGGGGAAATATCTGGCTCTTTAAATGCACCACTATGTTCAGCAACTAGTCTCTAACTCTAACATTTGTTGCTGGACACAGTGTGTTTTGTGTATTGTACAGTCGGTTTGTCTCCACTAAAAGAAACTAAAAAAACTAAAAAAGACCCAATAGTAACTACCGTGTCGAATGTTAATTGTTTGTGGGTTAGAAATCTGATATTGTGACAGCCCTAATATATATATATATATATATATATATATATATATAGATAGATAGATAGATAGATAGATAGATAGATAGAGACCAGATTTTCACTACACAATAGGCCAAAATAATTCATGATCACAATATTATGGCGATACCTATAAAAAATAGAAATAATTAATAAAAGAAAATAATAACAATAATAGTAATTGTAATTGTGTTTTGTCTCTTGGAGAAGGTACAATAAAGATGGGTAGGCAGGTGGAGAGAGAGTCTGTAACTTAGTGTACTAAGTGTACAAGAGCATACAAAAAAATATTTTATCAAATTAGTATTAAAATTAGTATTACATTTTAAAATATCATGGTTATTGTCAATGCCACATTTTACATACACACACACACACACACACACACACACACACACACATTACCCAACACAAAGCCATCTAATGTGAAGTCTACGTTACTTATAATCCACTTTTATATTTGTTATTTTACCTCACAAGTGTAATTGGTTCCTTCTTGAAGATCATTCAGCTGGTAGCTGTGGTGAGTTTTGTTTTTGCCAGAATTCTAAAGAAATTGAATTAATGGTTAATACAATTAAGTTCACTTTATAAGTAACAGAAGAAAGTGATTAATGATATCAAAGCCACGAAATAAACTTAAAGCTGCAGAAGTTGAACCCACTCACAGGTGTTATGTCAATGTAATTCTTCATGCCGTTTGCATAACAAAGTGAAAAGTAGCTTGTGATTCCAAGGTTTGGGGGAGCCAGGTTGAAGGTCACAGTGATAGCAGTCCCCTCCTGCTGGACCTCAACATGTTTGGGGTACCAGTCTACAACCAAACCATAAAATATAAGCAGTTGTAAATCTGATCATAAAAAAAATGTTGAAACATTTAATGAAGTTTATTTGGGAATGACAAAATGAGAAAGCATTTTTCTCTCACCCTTTTTGCACTGCTCAAGACCGTTCTTCTCTGCACATGCTGCAAAACCATATTGTGCATATTACTATAAATTCACCATCGATTTGATTATAGTGTTACTGAAAGATACTGTGTATGAAGAAAAGTGCAGTGTTTAGACAAGCTGCCCAGTGTCAGGACATGAAATATAATATATGTACTGTAAGTCGACAGAAAGAGGGATTTAGATTTTAAAGGTTACCCTGAAGCAACCACAAACTTTGAGAGCTCCACTGAAACGGTGTGTGTGCATGTTTGTGTGCCTTGAGATAATACCTATCCTACTGCTAAAAGGGGTCTTACAGCGAGTGGAGAAGATCTTGCTGCGGTAGAACCTCTCCCACTCCTCAGGCACTGGAAGAGCCATGACGGTAACAGCATACTGGGACCCAAGGGAGAGACCGGCGAAAGGGTCCGACTTGTACACCTGCAGAACACAGCTGCAATCATGACCTTGGTTTTGTTTTAGCAAGCTGCACACTTTTCTCTGTGCACGGGTTTTGGTGATAAAGGCGCGTTAATTTGTATAGCACTGTGCAGACACAAGGCAATTCAAAGTACTTTGCAGAGGCATGAAAATAAATTAAAAATAAAACAAAGATGTCAGTGAAAATGCAATTAAAAACAATAAATTACTAACTTGAATGATAAAAACATTTCAAGAGAGATAATTTCTGACAGAGCTTTATTGATGGTTGACGAGAATTTCTCTCTCATGTGAAATCTTATATACAGTTGTTTTGAACTGCTTTCAAGCCTCACTGGTTTTCTATTCTGTATTCTATCTTCAAACTGTTTCTGTCCGCGTTTATGTTTAAAAAGAATATGTTCCCCTGTGGCAAGATCCACAGAACACAAATGAAAATACTTGATATCCTAAAAGAAAACACACAAAAAAGTGTCTCCAGTGTATTTAAATATTGACTTGATACATTGTGTAACATGCGTCTGTTTACTTCATATTTCCTTTTGTTTGTTTTTCTTTAAGCTTATGACTAGTTATGCTCCGAAAAGTTTACCTGCATCACTGTGTTTATGCTTTGCACTTGTTGGTTATTTACACATAACACTTTGACATGTTTGAAGGAGGTACAGGGACATAGTCTTACATGTAACAGAGGAAACAGAAATAAAGTAAATGAACAGCAGTACTCGATGCTCTGTAATGGGCAAATACAACATAATAAGGAGGAAAATGATAAGTAATTAAGTAAAAATAATAATAAATAAAAACTAATGAGCAAACAAGAACAATGTTAAATATTAAATAGATACTTAAAAGAACAGCCATTATTTTTTTAACAGGACTAGGTATGTATTTTTGAATATTGAATATTTTTTCAAATTTAACAATGCTTGGACTAATCCTAAACACATTGTTTAACAAATCCCCTTCTTGCTAAAGTTAAGACAAACTTATATATGATGATACTAGTCACCTTGATACAATACATGGTCTTGTCATATCTCTTGTAGATTTGTTGTACACAGGGCCGAGCAAAACAAAATTAAACTGTGGACCGGTTATCATAAACCTCATCATCCTGAAGATCCTGAGATGCAATTTTTGTTGGATTGACTTTCCTACAATTGTGGCATAATTATGTTATAATTATGTTATCGAGCATATTTTTATCCCTGGGTATCCAATTTGTGTGACATTTACCATTTTCATACGATAGGGCACGGTATCTTTTTATGGGCACCACTCTGAAACACTGTATCCTGTACAGCAATTTTTGAAGATATGTGTGCTGCTCTTTTTCCACTCATAATCACTAGTTAGTATGGAGTTAGCATGTCATGGTATTTTATTTCTTCAGGACATGCTCATAGCGAAAGGCAACATAAATTACAGTTTTCCCTTCACAGGGCTTCTCGTGGTTTTTACAGCTTTTGGAAGAACTTCAATGTAAGATGTACAGCTCAGGAAATATTTCCACTTAGGGGAGGATGATGTCACTGTGATCTTATGTCAAATTTAGCATCATTTTGCAATCAGCAGGTCATAAATTGTGAGTCTTAGTGTTGTTGTCTGTATCTATAATAAAAATAGGCTTCAACCTTGACACGCACACATTCTTGTGGGTAAACACCAAAAGAACTCTGTGGTTGTAATAAGAATTCATCTAGTCAAACAGCATACCAAACAGAAAAAGAAAGAAAAAGAGGCAAGGACCAAAGTGAGTGGGGTCCTTCCTACCCTTTGAGCATGTGAAGCCGGAAGGGAGAGGTTACGGTGGAAGAGAAATAGCTGACAGGCAACAGTAGACCCTCCCAAAGCCTGGAGGGACACCTGAAAGCCTCGCAGGAAGGCGATCCCTGCAGCAAACACAACAGGGATGGAGTGAAATCAGTTTCAGGGACTCAGCGGCAATCCATCATCAAAGTTTCACATATATACTCCAATGTCCAGAAATGTCTGTGCTGCATGTACTGTACTGTACATCAGTTCAGTGCATGGCCAATTAAGCATTGTCAAGTTAACATGAAAGTCTGTTACAATGTCACCCATCAAAGCCTCAGTCATATATGGGACAATCAACTGAATTGTCTCCAATACTCTGGAGCATTCTCATATGGCTCATAATATAAAGCATTATAAAGCAAATTCACTGAAAGTCACATGAAATAAATCTTTCATGTCAAACCCTTCTGTCAGAAATTATACTGGGGGAGGTACCTCATGACACCTGGCATGATAAATGAGTTTCAAAACTGGCTGGGATTTTAACGACCAACCAAGTCATGCTGTGTCCTTATGACAACTGCAAACAGAAACTGGTTTGAAAATATATGAAGAGAGACGTGAGGATCTAGTAGTCAAATCTCGTCAACATACCATAGTAACTGGGCTTCCAAGAAACGACAATAGTGTCAGAAGTTGGGTTTGGCTCATAAACAGATTCAACCTTCACATCATTTGGTGCTTGGACATAGTGTTGACAGATTTTAGGGTCTTCATCTCCTAGCAACTCAAAACATGGCCATGGGATACAACCTGAGGAGAAATAGCAACAGATACAACACAGATACAACAAGTATTTTAGACATTTTCAATTTTAATTAGCACCAAACACAAGGTAGAGCTGAAGCTGATGGAAAACCACAACTGTCGACCTCATGATGACTCTAGAGGAAAAGACAGGGGATCACTAAAGTCAGTGGGGTTCGTCCTCAGGGGACCACATGTGTCTGTACAAAGTTTCATGGCAATCCAGCCAGTAGTTGTTGGGATATTTCAGTCTGAGTCAAAGTGGTGGATAAAGTTCTGCTAGCATGGCCAAAAGTAGAATCAGTTGACATTAATCCAGTTGAACCAAATGTTGATGATCTCTGCATGATAATAAAAAAATATTAGCACAACAGCATCACTGAAGGTTAATGTTAGATAAATATTTGACGTGCAATTATCTGGAGTTTCTCTTCTGTTATTTGCTGTTCATTGTAAGAAGAGAGACTCACATTTGTCTTCAGCGATGAAAACTCGTCCTACCCTTTGCTTCATAGGCTAGCCTGTGTTTAAATGCTAAGATGAAGTGCAAACAATTTGACAGCTTCTGGTTAAGGACATGCCAGATAGAGACCTTTAGTACTAAGTGAACAACATCTCAGAGCTGCCAAAATGCGTTTAGCATCTCTCAGTGCATTCTGGCCTTTGTCATAGTGGTCTGAATGCAAACATTTGCAGGTTGGCTGTGAGTCCAGTGCAGCCTGTCAAAGTCAGACTTACTTCCAAACGGTGTGACGGAGTTAAAACCCAGAGCCTTCTTCACATCACTTTTGGTTATTCTGCAGTATTCACATCCAGGTCCTCCCTGCAGAGGAGACAGTGACAATGAATTCAGATTAAACAACTGCATTTTTGCCTTTACATATTGAATGCTGATGGCAAATTGTGTCTGTTTCATGTCAGGCAATGAACAACCCAATAAAATTAAATTACTGTAAATGCAGACAGCACAGAAACAGATATATAAAGGCAGTTATATACGTCAACAAAGACAGATAAAGTTTCTTTGTTGACCTGAACTTAAACATTACATTAGATTTGATGCAAGGTCAAAACTAGCTCAGTTCTGTTAACATTAACTATTTCGCTGCAAAGAGAAAGGTGGATAAGTCAGACACGACAAACAACACTTTGTTTATCCGAGTGGGAAGTTAGGATTAAATAGCAGCAACAAAGACATCAGCAAAATGGCAAATAATAAAGCTAGAAATAAGCTGTTTTTATTCTTTTTATTTTATTTTATTTTACTTTGTTGTAAAATACAGCTGTGGCCACTACAGTGATAACTTAAACATTCACGTTGACTCAAGGATAAATTGGTGGTCACAAAGGTCAAGGTCACTGTGAGCTAACAAAACAATTTTTTTGGCCATACGCTAATTATGACAAAATAGACATAATTGCTTTAATTTGATTCCTTCAAAGTCTTCACTACATATATTATGACCCTGGACTAATTTCTCCTCTCTTTTGTTTGCTCTCTGTCTGTGGTGTAAAGCACTTTGTTGCACACCAACTCCTATGTTTCAACATGTGTGAAACTCATTACACATTGAGAAAAACATAAGCTAGAATTAGAACTGGCTCAAGCGTGGAGACATAAAAAACAGTATATAAACCCAAGAGGAATGTATTTTACAATGACCCAAGTATAGAACAAAATTGGCCTTGGTTTATTTCCAAACATCTGCACATACTTATATTAGTGGCTCAAATCCCCGATCACCACTGGCAGCTCTGACAGACTGAATTTATGGGGAATCCTGAACTATACTACTGATCTCCATGTCATGCTTGCTATGGAAAATGTGGTTTCATTTAACAGCTGTCAGATAAAGCGAAGAATAAATAAACCAGTGGAATAAAAAGTAAAATGTTTCCCTATAAAATGTAGTGTATGAAGTAAGAAGTATGTCAAAGCTGTACTTAAGAGCAATACTTGAGTAGATGTTCTCACATTACCTATGGTACAATTATCCAATATTTCACAAAAAGCTAAGGTTTGAGGAGGAATGACAACAGAAACAAATGACTACAGCTTTCTTTCCTCTTTCTTGAACCATCACATGACTCAACAGTTTCATCTGGTGGCCCCACTGGACTGAACTAGGTAACTATAGAATAGTTAAAACGAAGTTTGATTCATCAATACTCACAGTTTATTAATGTACCATGCAGCAATATAAAAATATATCAGTAACCAGGACAAAATACTTTTATTTTTGATACTTTCAGGTCATTTAGCTGATAATACTTAAGAACTTTTACCTGTGTATTTTATGATTGTTGTATTAGTACCTTTATTTAAGTAAAGGGTCTGAATATGTCCATCCACTTCTGATAAACACCGACAACTTGCCCTGCAGGTTTAGAGACCTTAACTAGACTAACAGGTGAAGAAAATGAGAGAGGAAGAAATACTGCATCTGCCTGAGGCATCAGAGAGACAGACTGTGTGTGTGTGCATACACACCTATGTTGGTTCAAACAATGGTAGTTAAACTGTCAAGTGAGGTAAGAGCCGTCAGAAGTCTCTGTAGCCTAAGTACTGACTTGCACGCAAGCCTCTGAGATACTTGCTTAGCAGGCATGCTACAACTGAGAAGTATAGGATCACAAAACGCAACACCTGCAATATATATTTAATGGTCAACTATGCGCGATTACACCTAGTAGCCAAACAAGAGATGAAAGAAGCTTAACAGGATGAGAGAAGTTCAAAGTGACAGAATGCGCCAATCAAAGAGGATCACTATGAACCTTAGAGTTCAGGACTAGATGGCAACATCAAATTTTTCCTTTATGCATTTACTGTTTCTGAATGGAAAACCCTCGCTGCCAAAGGCTGACAACAACACACAGAGGCTCAAACCAGTGATGGTATTCTTATCAATTGCCTGGAGTCTATGTGAACCAAATTATACCATATTTCGCTCAGAGCTGAGGAAGACCAGGCCAGAACATGAACCACAAGAGTCTGATTTACATAGGTGGCTGCTTTATCACCTTTGTAGATACAGTGTGTGGTAAAAAGCTTCGGAAAAAAAACTTTTTCTTAGCAAAGAGACATAAATATAATTCTCGAGAAGCTCAAGAATTTTCAGAACGTGGGTAAAAAGTAGTAAATATTTAAGCCCCTGCTGTTTTCTGCTGGGAGAACATGTACCTCCCACTTAAAATGTTATAGATCTTTCCAGGCTTACACTTGTTGACAATTAGTCTTCTCAGACAGTGGGTCTGAACAACTTGTGACCCCTCAAAATAAAGCATTTTTTCTTTTGTTCATCCTTTTTGTTAACCCCTCATCACGTATTGCAAATGTGGCTTGGACGTACATTTCTTCTTCTTCTTACCAGATGCAGACCCTTCATGACCCTTCAGCTTTACCTTGCAACTGCTTAAAGCGTCCCTGACCTTCAGGCTGGAAACCACTGCTTAAGCTTATAACCAGGTCAACCAAAGAATTTGTTTTTCTCTTCTTGTTTTTGTTCAGTAATTTGTGGTTCGGTGTAATTTTCCAGTAATTCACATATTTAAAAAAGCGAAGATTACAAGAACTTCTACAGATTTAACAGGAAACAATCTGAAGTGTACAAAGAATGCTTCATAAAAATAAACCCTGTGTGTGGCTATATGTTTTGCACAAGATAGTGTGTAGCAGAATAAAGACGCAAGCCAGTGAGACTGTAAATAAAATTAATTTCTGAACAGTTTCAGAAATGTTTGCCCTGTCTAGATTTGTTTTCTATTGAACAGGTTTTGTTGTTTGAGTAGATGTGTTTGTGAGCTCCTCCAATGTACATGAGAGCTAAAACAACAGACGCAGCTGGAGGAGAAGCAGCGTTTATAGCAGAGCAGACCTCACCAGTGGTTTACTTCAGTTCTAACGTTTTATCCATCTGACTACACAGACTAGACACCCCAATACAATGTAGAAGACTACGCTGCTTGTATGTCAAGACTGGAAACTTCCAAGGAGAAGAGCTGATAAATGATATAGATGTACAGCAGGTGTGAAATCCAGCTCACCTGTCTGATACAGTCCAGCCTGCAGTCCTGAGGAGTGATGACAGCTGTCGTGACATCATCCCGAGCCCAGAGAGGCTGACCAAGTGTCAAGAGCTGGTACAAAACTAGAGCTGCCCTCCACATGCTGCTACAGCCAGCATGACACCATTCTACTGTGAGCACCAGACCTCAAACTCACAGACACAAGCAAACACACAAAATCGCTCACTGAACTGGACTGGAGGGTTGTAAGACACCAGCACTCTACACTAAAAAGTGAAACCTGATGTGTTTTCAGCGCTGTGAGAGTGACAGGCACTGGGGAGGAGGGAGAAAGACTTTGAGGGGAGTGGTGTCTTCAGGCTATGGTGGAGGTGCAGCCAGACAGCTCTCTGTACATGCTTTAACAATTACGCTGCCACACTGGTTTCTTTTTCTGATGTGGGCACAGAAGGCAGGTTTGCAATTCATAGTTTTACATTCAAGAAAAACACATGCAGGAATGATGAACATCTATACAATAAGTGTAGGTGCCAAGTGCAACAAAGGTTAAGTCAGGAGCCTAGTGAGTTATAGCCAGGTTAATTTTATTGGTGCTACAGTGTGTTTATGGGCTATATACATATGGATGTGGCCTTGTTTTCACAGGAAACATTGCATTGGCTATTTAAATACATTTGGGAAATCTAGTATTTCAAATACCAAGTAAAATCATAAGTCCATGGTTTATCAAATCTTGATAAAGCACTGATGAACTGTGGTGTAACAAAGTAAAATAAGATGGAAGATAATAACAAAAAGTAAGCATGAAGGATTTCAGAGAGCGGAGAGGACAGCTGTTTCATCGGATCTGAAAAACAAAAAACCAAATGTGAAGTTACTCACACACCATGTCGAAATAAAATAACAAACCGCACAAATTGATCGCCATGAATATCTGGTCTAGTATCCCAACATTCCTGGTTCATCCCACACCTTTAACGCTCTTCTAGAAACCTGACACAAACAGTGCACCTGGAAGGACTGATGGGTCTTAGCGTGCCCATGCAAGAGAAAGTTGGCATCTCCCCCAGTAATCTCTCTCCACAGAGTGGCAACATGCAGCACACACTTCTTATCCAGTTTCCCCAAAGGAAATACATACTTTTATTTTTAATGCTTTGGGACATGAACACAGGTTTTGGATGAAGATGTTTTAGTGTAAACCTGAAGTATGAGTAATCAACACCTGTCATAAGTCACATACAGATACGCTGCCTCTCTCTGCAGGGTAAACCCTAATTTGACCTCAAATCATAATGAATGCATCTGGAACTTAAATATGGCATTTAAATTAACTAGTATATCACTTAATGCAAAAATGCTCACCATATCATTATCATCATCAAGGTTTGCCAGTTAGAGAGGTTTTCTTTTTTTACTGGCATATCAGCACAGTGACTTACACTCATCTGAATCAGGTCCTCTGTTACGCCTGATGATGCAACATCAACCGTGAGCTGTAATATTCCACTCAAGTCAATTTTTATTATATAGCACTAAATCGCAACAGAAGTTATCTCAAGGCACTTTTCAAATAGAGCAAGTCTTTAGATTATATTATCCTGCTAATATGTGTGGGATTGTCACATGACCACCTCTCATATTAGTCATGGACAGCTTTGCTTTAAAGAGGGCTCTTCACATCTACCCTCATGTTAAATCCTTCCCTTTTTTTTGTGACAGTGTCGCTGGACCTCTCCACTGACACTGCTTTATAAGCCTGCTGATTTCTGACAGCGGGACTTGAAGCTCCGTGTTGTGAAATTTTAGTTTCCACTCACTCATGGAAGTGGGACCAGAAGTTTAAGTCATAAACAACACTGACGAGCTGACATATGGCAGCTCTCCCCACTGTTCAACCATGCTTGATGAGGCTTGACAAACCACATCTTCTCTTTCCAAATCCTGAACATAACTGGCCTCACAGCCGTTAATCATCTTCTGTCTGTTATTTATCTGTCCCGTGTCTTCACGTTCCTTCTC
The DNA here is from genome assembly GCF_046630095.1 of Trachinotus anak. Taxonomy (NCBI): domain Eukaryota; kingdom Metazoa; phylum Chordata; class Actinopteri; order Carangiformes; family Carangidae; genus Trachinotus; species Trachinotus anak. The sequence goes on from NW_027273855.1 coordinate 7,519,766, forward strand.
ACTCCAGGTCATATATGTTTTTGGCTTCGTTTAGTGTCACGCTCCGTTTGAAAAATCACAGGGTTGTTTCTCAGATGCACAAGCAGAGGTGAGCGAAATGGACAGAATTAATATTGTGACTATCACAGCACCACAATAATATCACAATGTTAAACCTGTCAGTGAGCACAACATCAGACCTACATGAATCTCTGGGTTGGGAACAAACTATAAATCCTCATCACTGTGGATTAGTTAGTTAGGTGTGTTTCTGTAGTTAGTTGTGCTGCTGTGAACCTGTTGAATGTAAGTTCTAAGTTTATCTCTTTTAGTTTCAAAAGCTCAGCAACTCCTGAGGGAAATATCTAACTCCTTCTTGACTAAATGCTCCACTGTGTTTACGAGCTAGTGGCTAACATTGGCTGGCTGAGTTTACCAGAATTAAAAACAGCTGCCTGAAAACAAAGTTGATTTACCATAAAAATCGAATTAAAGTGAATAATAGTTTAAAAGGACGGATTGGATTTGAGATTAGATGAAACCTGAACGATCCCTTCAGGGAACCTTGGTAATTTACTACAGAAAAATGAAGCATGTCGACATTTATCAAAAAGAATTCTCACTGTATATTTGTCCCATTTCTTCTCAGGGTCGTATGGCTCCCAGCGACTAGCAGGGAAGATGTGCTTGTTCTTCTCATACCAGCTCCTCAGCACCACTTTACCTGCATGAGACTTCAGGCAAAAACAGTACAACTTAGTGAATTCTGACAAGACCTTTAAATGCATGTCAAGCCACAGAGGGCTTATCCTTGGAATTTCAGAATTTCATCCCACAATGTCACTGAAATCAGAAAGAAAGAAATGGACAGCTGTGGCTCAGGAAGTAGAGCAGATCGTCCACTAATCAGAGGGTTGATCCCCAGCTCCTCCAGTCCACGTCATCTTGTTCTTGGGCAAAATAGGCTGAGGTGGCTGTTGAATCAGCGTATGGTTGTGTCCATGGGTGTGATGTATGAACATGTGAGTAAATGGGGTGAATGAGGAATGTATTGTAAAGCGCCTTGAGTGGTCGATACAACTAGAAAAGTGCTATAGAAGTGCAGTGCGTTTACTGTCTGCCCATACTAGATGAGATTCCAGTGAAGTTAAGTTTTCTCTTGCGACAACTCTGGTACATCTCAGTACTTCTTGTGATGTTTTTCAATACAAATCAATAAAAATCATCAGAAATTACAAAAATAGTGTCTATTGGTCATCTCAGTTTCTTTTAGCTCCACGGTTGACATTGGTTCATTTTCTCATAATTTCCTCATCAACCTCACCTCATCTTTCTCTACAGTGGCGTCGTTCACAAGTCGAATATCATCGTGAACATCAAAGCTGAACAGAGGACCTGCAGGAAAAGAATAAACTGAGTGAAAAGGCAGGAAACAACCACACATTATTCCATGTGTTGTGCAGAAACAGTGACTTTCCACTTCACAAATATCTAAATATATGATATATGATCATAACACAACATCTACAAACGAATCAAGAGACACCACATCACTGGTCTGGATGCTGGTGGAGTTCACTTACCAGATTTTCCTCTGGCTTTGGTCACGATGAAGTCGTAAAAACTGTGGTGCTGAATGAGACAAAGTGAGAAAGTGTGAAGGCATTCAATGAGTTAAAAAAGTGCCACACCTGCAGGACAAATTTAAAACACACCATTTAACACAAGATTAAATTTAAAATATGTTCTTTATTGCATCACATTGGTTTCAGCAATTAATTCATTTACAACAGTGCAGCCAGAAAATGTATCTCGAAATGTGTCTTTGGGTTGTGAACACAGACCACAGCACATCATGAGGTAAAGAATCTGCTGTGACTTTAGAGGTTAGAAGAGGTGAAATGAACCAAATCAAACAAAAGCTCATCTTAAATTCAGGTTTATCATGGCTTTGTCATTCACACACAGGACTTACATGTGGGATTATCAGATCCTCTTTGATGTACATCAACTGTTCTACTCCAGCAGACCTGCACAGAAGAGACAAATAGTTCAGTGAAGATAAAGTTCAACATAACGTGATGGTCCACTAACTCAGTTGGAAAACAAACTCCATTTTAAAGCTTCTTTTTTTTGGGATATGAACATTTCTGACAGCAGCAACTCCTGGTGATAGTAAGACAGAAGGCACTGTAGCAGACAACAATGCTTCATGTTACAATACTAATACTGTTAGCTCCTGGTGATAAGCTGCCTCAGGCTGCACACCACCCAGAGTTTTCCTTCATTTTACATTTGTTTTGAGCTTCCTGGAAACCAGGAATAACCAGGAATTGGATAAGACTGCTTCCAAACAACACTCATCAGTCCTGCTCCAATTGTGCTGGACTGGCCTCATGAATTTCCATTTGGATTTTATTTTGTATTTTTGTCATGTCACTGCTAATTGCATTCTTAGAAGAGCTTCTTTCCACAATAAAAGTTTGAGTGCAACTAAGGACAACTTCAAAACATCATATTAGAAATCAGGAACTCAAACTGTCTGACCTGTGACAGTTCACTAACCACAGTTAGTGAATCTTAAGCAACTTGGAAACAGATTTAATAAAATGCAAAGAAAATCCACAAAGTCCATCCAGTGTGCTGGATGGGGTGAGATCTGGGCTCTGTGACAGTAACAGCTAGTCTGTTTGGTAATAGAAAAAAAATCGCAGAAGAAAGATTTATTATTATGGATTTGACTTACAGGTGTACTCATTCATTCATTAACGATGATGCTGTGTGTTTAGTTGACACTCTTTGCCTCACCTAAGCTCACTGAAGTCCTTCCTGAGGACTTCCAGGGCCCTCTGCAGGAAGTTCTGGATGGTATTACCTTTCTTCATCTGCAGGAGAAATACAAAGAGGGATGATGGGAATGTGAAATGTTATGTCTCCATAAATTCCTATAAATCCCCATAAATTATCAAAACTCTTTTTCTTTACCTTAACTGTCTTACGATGACCAGAACCATCCCAGTAGCTGAATGTAATCTCAATCTCCTCGCCTGGAGATAAAAACACACACAACTGTTATCCTGAGAGAGTCTGAGTGTGTTTATGTTTGTACTTACAGCAGTGAAACGTAGGGAATTCTCCAGAGCTGACACATTAGGTAGATATGGGACATGTCATCTGAACGTGTGCTTGTGATTATCATCATTAAAACATGAATTCACAGCTGAATTTAAAGGTCCAATATTATAGAAAGAGGGATGTCCATGTCTTTTTTTGATTATAAAGCAGGTTTTGGTTCTATATTAATACTGCTCCTCTGGTCCGCATTTCAAAGTGTCCTTGGGCAAGATACTGTGCCCCAAATTGCCTCTGATGGGTGTTCCATCAGTGTATGAATGTGTGTGTGAATGGTAGAAGTGCTCTATGTGTAGATGTAAACGCTGTATGACTGTGTGTGTGAATGGGTGAATAGGGCTCACATTGTAAAGCGCTTTGAATTGTTGTTAGACTAGAAAAGCACTATATAAGCAGTTCATTTACCATTTACACAGCCCGTACTCAGAAACTGTACATTATAACGAGCTGTCAGGACTTCTGTAGGTTTGTGATGTCACAATCAAACAGTCACCTCCCTCAGCATGGCCCACCTGTCCAACCATTTCTGTTGTTTTAACTCTATTAACAACACCATCATCTTCTTCTCAAGGACAGTAATATTAGAGACCAGAGGCTTATGTTTATTTTTTCTGAAATACCGCAGCATTTTTGTCTGAATCTGACAGTCTGTTCAGATCATTACAGCACTAACTGACCATTGCCATCTGAATTTACAGATGAGCTTTACCAAGCTACAGTAGTAGTAGTACAATCTCTTCCCTATGGTTGGCCTGGCCATTTGTCACTCAGAAAACAGTCAGCCAAAAGAAAAAACATTTGAAGAGTGACATAAGAAGCCTTGTTGTTACTAGAGCTCCAGAGAGAAGCCTGAGAGAGGAGATGTAAAACTACATTGAGATGGTTTTTGGTACTTAAAACCACAAATATATCTTTGAATGGATATCACCATTTCAAATAAAACACTGCAAAAGTGTAAAATATGGGACCTTTAAGTGATACCAAACTGTTATGCTTTGTTTAGTGTGTGTGTGTGTGTGTGTGTGTGTGTCCTGAGACTCACTCTTAATCTTCTCCTGTTTGAGCTCCCACTCCTGCCTGAGCTCCTCTCTGAGACGATTCTCCTCCTCCTGAGAACAAGCAGCAGAGAAAATCAGTGTAGTGAAAATATCAGAGTTTATATTAGAGATCCATGTTACATCTTCATGACATTAGAGACTGGACTCTAATCAGCAAATCAGCATATCACCGTACAAAAATAAAATAAAAAATACTACTGTATCAACTGCATAAAGAGCACGAGTGCCCTTATTACCTGAGATGTGAAAATTCCCCCAGACACAACAGTTACATGGGTTAGGTTATGTAGCATGTGAGCTACAATCATTCAGAAGTCTATTTTGTTTTTTGTTGTTTTAAACATAGTAGGCAAGGACAGTGGTGAAAATATATCTGGCTTAGTCTGGTATTTCCTAGTTACTTCACTAGGAACTACGTATGTTCTAACTGTGGCTTGATTTGTGTGTTTTTCTGCAGCTTGCCAGTTAAAGCAGAGCTTTACACGCTACGGATCTTTACAGTTTTAAGTTTTAATACAAGGAGATGAAACACAGCAAAACGCATCTATGGAGCAACGTGTAAAGCATAAATGAAAACACTCGCAGACAGTCTTGTCATCACACAGTGAAGATACTGAGAACCAAGTAGGACGTTTACCTCTCTGTCTCGATCAGGAAGGAAACTTGTGTCCACATCTGGATTTTTTCCCAGTTTCTTCTTAGCTGGAACATCTATGAGACAAATTCACACAAATTATTTAGACAAACACCTGAATCATTACATTATATCTTGTTTGTTTAATCTGCACAAGAACCAAAGTGTAAAAACAGCAAGTTGTGATTTAGTAGGGGCTTAATTAGTCAAGATGAAAAGGCAGAAAACACCCTTTCATTCATCATTCAGTCTTCTGACAGTTTCTTTGTGATGCATTTACACAAAAACATAACAAAGTCAGCCCGTTATCCTTGGGCAACTTGTGCTGCTTCAACGGTGCTGCTTGAAATGAAAGCAAGCTTAGCTTTGTTTTCATAGCCTAGCCTGTTAGCTTAGCTTGGCCTCTGCCTGCATAACAATATTACCTCTGAACAGATGTGGCTTCATTTGCTCAACACAAGTAAATGAAATCATTCAAAACACAAACTACTTGTGTTCATTTTCCTATGCTGCTTAACACCAGACTGATTTCAACCTACTACATCCATGGTATTGTCTAACCCCACTTAGCTGGCTGTTTGACTGACTGTTAAAACTGTTCATACAGTCAGTCTAACTTTTGATCATGTGATCATAGTTCACTGATGTATGTTTGCCACCGTAGGAACAGGGCTACATAACTTCTGAAACAAGCTGGAGCTTAATGGCGCACATGCATGCATGCACGTCAGGTGCGCCCTGGTACTTAAACACATAGCACTACACCTCTGACCATCATGTATATGTGAAATATATGGTGTCATATACTATATGACCTCTTACTATCATTCCTGAATTGAGAATTGATTTTAAATCAAAAATTGGCCCCAGAATCGGATTTCGAATCAAATAAGGAGATTTTTGGAATTGTGCAACTCTACTTGGACCACATTCAGAGGTGCTGTGCTTCACATGTGGCCACATTTTTTTAGAAGTGCGAACGTAAATGTGTGCTGAGCCACACTGAAGGACCACCTACTCAAATGACGTCCTCTGCCAGTCTAATTAGTCCCACACCACAGTTTCTATTAACTGAAAATAGAATTTTAGTTTATTTCATTGTAGGGCTGTGCACAGACAAGACCACAAGGAGACTGGAAAAGCTAGTTAAAAAGGTGGGTCTGTGCTTGGCAGGAGTGTGGACTCACTGAGACTGTTGTGGAGAGACACACGCACTATAAGATGCAGGCCATCCTGGACAATACCAACCATCCTCTCCACAACATCCTTGCAGGCCCGAGAAGCAGCTACAGCAGCAGCCAACATCTAATCTCAGGAAATCCTTTGTTCCCATTTCCATCAGACTGTTAAACATCTCAGCCACAGGCAGTGGATCATGTCATGGACTAAAAACTGAATACATTAGCAAGCTGTTAGAGAATTTGAATTTCCCCAAAGGATCACCCAAGTTGGTTGTTAATGCCAGGTCTGAACAGGGCCTAACTTAACCAGCGGCTGGCTGTAGCTTCATAGTTAGCATCAAAGTGGTGCCTTAAAATACTCATATGGAGCCACAACAGACTAATCATATGCTGTGCAGTGTACAATTTAACAGTTGGACCAAAGCAGACACGCAGTTCAAATGAAAAATGATGAAGGCAGTACAGTGTACAGCTGAAACTGATTCAGTACCGTGTTTCCTGTTCAGTTTGTGCTCTAAGATCCCTGACATCAGTACTCACAGTCCTGCTCTTCCTCTTCGTTTTCCTCTTCCTCATCTTCTTCGTCTTCAGGATTAAAGGATAAACTGGCTATTTTCCTCTTCTGTTCCTCTTTTCTCTTCTTCTCTTTCTGCTTCTCTAGTTTACTGTGAAGAGAAAATGTAAATAATGAGCTATCACAATATGTTTTCAATATACAGTATGTTTTAGTTTAGAGTTTCCTGGAAAAAAAACCCATAGAAATCTAAGTACAAACCCTTAACCCAATGCTTGTTGTCCATGGATATGATTACTTCCAAAGCCACATCACAGCAACACTCATCAGTTCCGCTCCAGTTGTACTAATAAGCCTCCTAGATTCCCTTCTGGATTTTATTTGGCATTTTTTCCATGTTACTGCTTTTTTAACTTTCTTAGTAAAACGTCTTTCCACAATAAAAAGTTTTGAGTGCAACTAAGGACAACTTGAAAACAACCTAATGGAAATCAGGAGTTGATGAAACTGTCATCATTGTTATGAATTTGAAGTTTACGCATTCATTCATTTAGCATCGTCAAAACAGATATAGAAAGTGCAAAGAAAATCCTTAAAGTACATTTAATGTCCTTCTCAGCCTTATGACAGTTAAGACAGGCTGTTTTTTACCATCAGTTGTACTGAACAACTTTAATAAGGCTATTTGTTAGTCTTCTCTGCTGCCAAACACGATTTCTTGCTGGGAGCAGGTGGTGGTGATTGTCAGTTGACAAAAGCTTCAGCCATCATTGCGTTTACAAGGCAAAAGGTTATAATACACCCTCTTGACCAGCGCTACGTCTTCATGGCAGATGGGAGGCTACAGTGAGTCGCGATCAGAAAGTGACGAGACCGGCCTGGGCCAGCTGGTTAGTGTGCTAACTTCAGTTGGAGAAAAGACGTGACAGAGACAAGAGTTAACATTGATGTTGCTTTCCATCGCGAGAATCAGCTCTTGGTGAGTAAAGGAATGAAGTTTGATTCTAAACTCTTAACATTTCCTCTAGACAGTAAACAGCTGTTAATGCTAAGATTGGCTATGTAGCAAGAGCAAAACTTACAGTGCATCCGGAAAGTATTCACAGCGCTTCACTTTTTCCACATTTTGTTATGTTACAGCCTTATTCCAAAATGGATTAAATTCATTTTTTACCTCAAAATTCTACAGACAATACCCCATAATGACAAAGTGGAAAAAGTTTGCTTAAAATTTTGCAAATATATATAAAAAAAAAAAAAAAAAAATCACATGTACATAAGTATTCACAGCCTTTGCTCAATACTTTGTTGAGGCACCTTTGGCAGGATGGGGAGCGTCGGTGCACAGCCATTTTCAGATCTCTCCAGAGATGTTCAATCGGGCTCAAGTCTGGGCTCTGGCTGGGCCACTCAAGGACATTCACAGAGTTGTCCCGAAGCCACTCCTTTGTTATCTTGGCTGTGTGCATTCATCTTTCCCTCGACCCTCACTAGTCTTCCAGTTCCTGCTGCCGAAAAACATCCCCACAGCATGATGCTGCCACCACCATGCTTCACTGTAGGGATGGTATTGGCCAGGTGATGAGCAGTGCCTGGTTTCCTCCAGACATGACGCTTTGCTTTCAGGTCAAAGAGTTCCATCTTTGTTTCATCAGACCAGAGAATTTTATTTCTCATGGTCTGAGAGTCCTTCAGGTGCCTTTTAGCAAACTCCAGGCGGGCTGTCATGTGCCTTTTACTGAGGAGTGGCTTCTGTCTGACCACTCTACCATACAGGCCTGATTGGTGGAGTGCTGCAGAAATGGTTGGCTTTCTGGAAGGTTCTCCTCTCTCCACAGAGCAACGCTGGAGCACTGTCAGAGTGACCATTGGGTTCTTGGTCACCTCCCTGGCTAAGGCCATTCTGCCCCGATCGCTCAGATTGGCCGGGCGGCCAGCTCTAGGAAGAGTCCTGGTGGTTCCAAACTTCTTCCATTTATGGATGATGGAGGCCACTGTGCTCATTGGGACCTTCAATGCTGCAGAAATTTTTCTGTACCCTTCCCCAGATCTGTGCCTCGATACAATCCTGTCTCGGAGGTCTACAGACAATCACGGCTTGGTTTGTGCTCTGACATGCACTGTCAACTATGGGACCTTATATAGACAGGTGTGTGCCTTTCCAAATCATGTCCAATCAACTGAATTTACCACAGGTGGACTTCAATCAAGTTGTAGAAACATCTGAAGGATGATCAGTGGAAACAGGATGCACCTGAGCTCCATTCTGAGTGCTGTGGCAAAGGCTGTGAATACTTATGTACGTGTGATTTTTTGTTTTTTTATTTTTAATATATTTGCAAAAATTTCAAGCAAACTTTTTTTCACTTTATCATTATGGGGTATTGTGTGTAGAATTTTGAGGTAAAAAATGAATTTAATCCATTTTGGAATAAGGCTGTAACATAACAAAATGCAGAAAAAGTGAAGTGCTGTGAATACTTTCCGGATGCACTGTACCAATAGCTCCTATAAGCAATTTACAAATGAAATTCAAAGCTTCATCACTCCACGCACGCACGCACACACACACACACACACACACACACACACACACACACACACACACACACACACACACACACACACAGCAAGACCAGAGATGAGGGCTTCACGACGAGGAGTGGACCAGTCAGCAGTCTGCTGCTAATGAGACTGAACTTAGATACACACAGATATACACACATGCACCTACACACTGGGCATACTTCTGTCAGCTGAATTAAAGCTGGAGGATGAGAGACAGAGACTGTGGTCTGCAAGTCTAAACATTGATGTGTGATAGAAATGTGTCCAGTTGTCCATGGACAGGTTGCAGTCAGTGTATGTGTGTGTGTTTAAGAGGCACTAAGCTAAGACTCGATGCATTTTTTTGTACGTTGTTTCATCTCAGTTCTCACATTCTGTAAAAAAAGACATCACAGTGCAGTTAATAAATACATGATTCCTGCTTTTTGCCTTTTTATGGGTATTTTTCTTCTTCATTTACACACAAACGATGCACCGCGTAGATTATCTTGCAATGTGTGGAATATCACAGAACTGCTGTATCGTGATAGTATTGTATCCTGAGTTACTCTGTGATTCCCATCTCTAGTCTACTATAGCATTGTTGCTTCCCTTAACCGTTTAACTGAGCCTCAAAATGTCCGCCGTCTGTCCGCAGCCCGCAGAGAAACACTGGCCCGTGACGGTTACGGTAATCCAAAGTGCATCTGCGCAAACGTGTTGTCGACGACACACTCGGTTTTAAAGGGTTAAAGGGGCCTCGTACAAACCATGAAAAACAAGAGGACAGCCCTGTCCACATATTTAGCCACAAAACATATTGGTTTCAGAGATAAACCACAAGACTTGTGGTTCTGTTTTACATTGCTGGGAGCAGCAACAAAGAGTTATGTTTCTGCTCCAAGAAATGTAAAATGAAATGTGCATCTGAGGATTTTTCACATTAAAGTTCACAGAACTTCAGCAAAATAGCTGACCAGCACTGCCACCCTCAGAGACATGTGCTCTACATCAACAACCAAAAACCAGTGCGTGACAGTGAGGCAAATGGGCAGTAGTAACTCACAGCTGGAGTTCCTTGGACTGCTCCTTCTTGGCCAGCTGTTTCTCTCTCTCCTTCACCAGTGCCTCCTGCTTGGCCTTCATGTCATTCAGTGTCACCAGACCTGATCAATACATAAAATACACAAAACTGGTCAAACAAGATTCACATGGATATATGCATCAGTAGTTATCAAAAACTGTGCAATTTATGTCAAATCCCCAATACATGTTTTTCTCTTTATATTCATACAAACACTGCAAACTGCTTTCTTTTCAGTGTAGATAACATAACCATATCATATATTAAACCATCAGGGTGACATTCTGTTTCTTTGTTACCTAATAATGACAGACTGTAGTGTCACAGGAGGGTTCGTGTGCAACATCAGCAAAAGTACTCACCAACTGTGCTGGACTTCAGCTCTGCCTCCACAGCATCGTAGTGAGCCGAGAATTTCTTATCAATGTTGGACTTGACCATATTGTCCTGTGAGAGAACAGCAGAGAGCAGAAATTAAGGTGAGTTAGTATGATTTCTTTCAGGGACTGTGGGGGGCAGGGTGCGTACAGGAGACCGTACTGTATTATCTGTAACGGTGGACCCTTCACTGACCCCGCTGCTACCTGGTCCTCGGGGTTCCACATATGATAATAGTTAGGCCTAATTTTATAAAACCAAGTGACTTCTACACACGGTGTAATTTAGGGTAAAAGGTTAGGAACCTCTGCAATCTTCTGCTTCAGCTGTTCGAGCTGCTCTCTTTCTTTCTCTCGCTTCTTCATCAGCTGCATCGCTCTCCCCGCCTCGCTGGCTGCTCCCTTGTACTGCGCCATGACACCTTCTTCGTTTCTGGCAGTCGCTTGGAAGAAACGTTTAAACACAAATCACAAAGAGACGAATTAAACTCTAAAATAAAACGCAGATATTTCCCGATCTGCGAAGGTACGTCTCCCAGCCCGTCACAACAAGAAAAATGGCGACAACGAAACGCATGCTGGGTAGTTACTATGGTTTATACGTATGATGCCTTCATGTACCTAAGGTAACCGCGGAATTACGGAATTCACACAGCGATTGATGTGTATTGGGTGTATTAATGTAAAATTAGGACGAAAACTGGCATATTTTCTTCCCTTAAATCATCAAAATGCGATACGCGACTGAGAGAAAGCCATGGATTTTTTTTGGGTTGCAACTTACTATGATTTTATTGATTTAATATTGATTAATTGATTAATAAATCAACAACTAACTAATAATTGGTCTTTACAATGTTAGAAAACAGTTTAAAAAACGCCTTTGCAAACATTTTTTTCACAGAGAAGTAGCAAAATCACACTAGAAAATGTTTGAAATTTAAATTGATTGACTAATTACAAGACTCCATGCATTTCCAGTTAATTTTCTGCATTTATTGATTGCCTGACTAATTTAACTTTAGTTTAGACTTTGTTCACATAGTCTGATAAAACAAAACAAAAATGTTCATCATTTTTTGACATTCATTTTATTGATGCAATTTCTTTCAGTATTGCAGTAAAATGATTGCAGAACTGTGCCAATTAAAAAACTTAAAAAAAACAAAAAAAAACAGATGCAAATTTAAACAAAATTCTCTTGCTCACTCACTCACTCACTCACTCACTCACTCACTGACTTATTCAGTATCACTGTGTCTCACACTCATACAGCCTCTTTGTCCTTCATTTGATGCCAGTCCTTGTTAGACAGTGAAACGGCCATTTGGCTGCAGCAGAGTGCAAGAGACGTACAAAAGGGAGAGATGAAAACGTTCACAGCACACATACACAGGGACCGGAGGCATGGAAGAAAGGTGTTGCTCAGCTGTATGCAAGGCACCACAAACCTAAGGAGAGACAGAGAGATTCAAATGACTGCGTCAAACTCTCTATGACAGAAACAGCATACAGAGGAGGGGAGACAGAAAGAGCTCGATCAGATGAGAAAAAAAGATTGAATTTGTAAATTGTTAAGAATGTAAATCATAGTGAAGCCCCTGTCACCTAAGGTCAGGCAGGGAGCAGGAAGTTCTGTAGTACACTGTTCCCTGAAGGTTGAGTTGTGTGTGTGATGGCTTATCGAGCAATGTTTCACCCTTCTTGGTCACAGATCCCTGAACAAGGTAAGCATGGTAGCAACTCTGCTGCAGACATAAACACCAACCAAAAGATAATCTCTCCAATCTTAATGTGGTAGGCAGATTGTTTTACTTTTGCACAGGTTACTTGTTTCAAGTCTTTCTACTCAGATAATTTCTCTCTTGAATATAGTTTCATATTTAGCAAACAGAAATAAGAGTAGTATCAATCTTCTCATGTAACTCTTTGCAAGGAGAGAGAAAAATGCATATCCAAGGACTAACACATCATACCACACGGTTATGCATATTTGAAGGAAAAAACCTGAATTCCCAAACTAGCCTGTATAACTAAATAGACTAAATGAAGACTGTTATTGACTAAAATGCATCCATGATGAAATGTTAGCTGGTAGGTTTATCAACAAACAGACAAACTCTTTATTTACCCGAATACCTTGAATACTTACCTCTCACCTTGTCCACCTGTGGAGTTTAAATGAGCGATTGAACGTACATGATTCTAAAACATTATGTACAAGACAGGTCTGTCATGCTGTTTGCTCAACCCTGCCTCTGTACTGGATCTATTCTCCCCTATAGACAACAACAGGAGGTATTTGATCATCAATCAATGATGTCACAGCAGGTGTTTCCAGGTAGCCTACATACCTGCTGTGACACACTGATTAGGGTCAAGCCAGACAAACAACATCCATGAAAGTGTCCACCTGCATAGAGCTATGCAAACAGCACTTTTCTTCGTACCCATACAGGAATGTAATATATGACATATATGTCCCTATATCAAGAGTGATGTTGCCATGTATGTTAACTATAAGGGGATATGTTATTATCACACATACTGTATACATATATGAAGATATAACATCTATGAAATACCCATAGTAAAATTTGTATGTGAGCATATATTAAAAATATCTATATGGCGAATTTTGATAAGATGTTGCAACCATATATGTTAGTAATATATATTTAATTTTTATGCTCAAGTTTATTAATATTACATACATATGAAATTTTTTTTCTTGTTATTTACTCATCAACTTTAAACATGTCTATCTTCCCATGCTTGGAAAGTGGTCTCAGACTTTTGGACCCTAACACATATAATATTAACGTATATTAACAGGCTTTGGGAGGTATGTATATGTTATGTATGTAATGTAATGTAAACTTATGTCTACAATATAAGAATATACAATTTTATGACATTTTATTGACTGAAAGATTAATCATCATAATATAAAGCAGATTAATAATCGTTATGAACAATCTCTCTAATATAAACTATAAACATATAACTGTCAATGATGGGTTGCATTTGGATATTGTTTAATTTTAAAGGGTCACAAGGGAACTGGTATGTTCAGAGCCTCTGTGGTATCACTGTGCATCTCCTGTGGTAATGTGGTGAACCAGTCTTAGTTACTAATGTTTGATGTTTGCAGCAGCATACCAGACGTGTAGACAAGCGAGAACGGCCAAGAAGATGCCACAGAGGAGAGCGAAAGGCACGGCAAACAGCAGGGTGAGGAGGCGGTACGTCCAGATACGAGCCCTCTCAAAGCCAGTGACACTGTAAAGCCACACACTGTCTATGCTATGAGGTGTAGCAGGTTCTGCCAGCACGTCACTGACTTCCACCTACAGACAGGAAACAAAAGATGGTGTCAAATTAGTTTATTTATGGAGCAAATGAAAAACAAGTTCTGACTGAGCTGTTTACAGCTTCAGGTGAAACACGGATTACTGACTGACTCACTTTGTCAAATTTTAGAGCAGAATCAAAAATGACATCCAGACCTCTTGTATATGATTGAGTGGTATTTGAAGAAAGATGTCCAAGAAAAGCCACCACACCACAGGTGAAATTTGCAGGACTAACGATCATTTAGCCGGAGAACAGTTCGACAGCATCAAAACAGTTTAGACATGGCTGAAGGTCATATCTTTCCTTCAGTGTCATCGGCATTGAAAAGATAAAGGATATTAAATTTTCTAAATTTTACCTGAAATTGATCTTTGTAGCAAATAAGAATTAAGTCACTCCAAGGCCCTGAATACTGAGACGCAGCAGAGGTCCAACTAAATTTAAATTTTCCGAAATTAAAAGCATTATTTGCAGAGACTAAAGACAGCATGAGCTATGCTGGAAGAAGTACGACAAGTACAAAGGTACCAGTACATTAATATAAAATAACTCCTATGAGAAAGAAAGAAACATTTTTTTTTTAACCAGCACTGCCTCTCCTTAATCTTTTACCACTCCCTTAGTGGCTGTCTCCCCTCTCTTTCTTTCTCTGTGTGTGTGCTTCTCTAATCTTTGCTTTTTAAGAAATATTGTTGGATAATTTAACCTGTTTGATCCTCAGACACACAGCAACAAACATCTGAAACATAAGAAGCTCTAAGAACACATTGGTTTTCTCTATTTTTTATTGTATTTTATAAGCTCATATGTTTTTTAAAATTAAATCTCTCTACAGCCATCAGGTAAAAGTAGTGCACTAAAGTAGAAGTAACTCAACATTGCACTTGAGTTCATGTAGTTCTTTACTTAATCTACCACAGGTTTAAAGCCATATGTTTAACTTGGCAGAGCTGGCTCAGTAATTTGGTGCATCCTGAGTTGTGACTGGAATTTCTCCAAAATCCTGTTGTGATGAAAAGAAAAAAAAAAGTTTGTCCAGGACTTTAAACGCAATTCTGAGATTGACCAGTTGTTTTTAATTACAGTTGGCTTCAGGAGGCTGTGATGTACCCATTGATGAGGGAGGTTTTTATCACACACTGATCCCTGATGAAGTAGAAATGGAGGAACAGGTTGAAAGAAAATTAAAAAGAGCACAAATAGAGCAGATGATGAAAACTGATGATGGAGGTGATGAAAAGTCAATGTTCAACATATTTATCACCTTTAGTAAAAGAACAAACTATTTACCTTAGAGACAAAGATTGATTTTGTTGTGAGGAAACTGATTCTCAGACATTCATGCGCCAACAGTATCAGTGCCATGACAGACAATATAAGACCTGTAGGTGCTTGTTGATGCCGTAAGGGTCCCTGTTGACAGGAGGGGGGGGTGTGGGTGTAGCAGGGACTGTGGGAGGGGTTGGAGCTTTTGGTGCTGGTGTCGGGGCTTTGGACGCAAACTCTGGAGGAGGAGGAGGAGTGTTCATCTGCTCTCCTCCTCCGTCATCTTCATCGCTGTCGTCATCAATCTTACACTCCACAAGACAGTCATCGCTCACCATCATCATCCTCACTGCAGGAGGAGGCACATGCTTGTTTTCACATGCACAGAGACAGATGAATATAGACACCCAAATAAATCAGGATACCCGCATTCTGGTCTAGCTTTTCACTTTAACATTTACACTGTAAAAGCAGTACACACACACACACACACACACACACACACACACACACACACACACTGCTGCAGCAGATTGCAGGCCTGTAGAATGTAACAGCAAGCTGAGTACTGGCTCCACCACCTGTTCTTTAGCCCCCAGAAAAGAATCCATACCAAAATCTGTAAATAGCAGCTGGTAATTTTAAAATTACATGTCAAAAATGAAGCACATGCAGTGTAGTCACTCAGTGTCAGGGTTCTAACATTATGTGTTTTTTCTACAGAGAAAATAGCAATGAGTTAGTTTTGCTGAATTGGAGATTTGCTGGATGCAGTCATGAGTTTTTATTGAAATAAAATAACATCTGATTAAAAGTCTCAACATTTTATTAAAAGACTTTTGATCAACTTGCATGTGTCAGATGTACAATATATATGAAACAGGTGCTGCAAGGTGACAAAATGTAGTTTTAACTCCTACTCTTACTGAGAAATCATTTTAGCAAATCAAGCAACAGTAGAAATGATGACTCATGTCTGACTTACCTCACTTTAAGAGCTTTCTTAATCCTATATCAGATGCTTGCAGAGAGTGCTAATCTAAAATGTCAATAAGATCAGTTCAAGCTTAATCACAATGTCCCTCAGAGCTGATTTGGCTTATAAGAATTCACACAGAAGGCAGACGTGCTAATGTGGTACAGTGTCTATACTCGTTGTGTGTGTGTATTGGGTGGCTTTCATGGAGGTTATTTTAGGAGGAGGAGTGGATGGGTCTAAAAGATCTTGTTACAGCACTGGGGTCCTGTCTTAAAACAGAAACTGAGACAATGAAAGACACACACACACACACACACACAAACAAACATACACACACACATTCAGTGAACAAGTCTAAATCCATGATTCTTGAGTGTTGAATTGCATTTGACATAGTGATAAGTCAGAGAGCAGTGGCAGATCTAGATGGTTGAACATGGGCTGGCAACAGGTTACAGCACAATAGACTGGGAGGGGCTATTTTGTCTCTCTGTTTCCATAGTTTCTGTCTCTCTCTGATTCTGTCTCATCATTCTCACTCATCTCTTCATCCCTCACACTTCAACTCCCTCTCCTCTTTCTCTTAGTTCCTCTTCTCTTGCCTGCATACTGTTGTACAATGCAGACTCACTGCATAACAATCAATATGTAATATAATCTCTTGGTTAAAATCTTTTATATAGTTGTAAAATGTCAACACAGTAATATTTATTTCATGGCTAAAATATTTTCAGTCGTCGGAGGCAGGCAGTTTGTGTGCAGACCTGTGTTCAGGTTAAGGCATCAAATATATTTATTTTGTCTTTCTAAAAATAATCAGACTTCTCTCACTGACACTGCAGTTTTAAGGCTATATATAGTTGTCACAAGATCTTAACCATAATGCATTCCTAGACAATCAAGATTAATATTCCCTAGAGGTTCCTTACCTTTTTGGCTCATGATCTTTGAAAACAAAGCTATGTGTATTGACGACCCCTCAGCCTTTGTCACGGGTTACACTGCATATTCTGAGCAGTTCAACCAAATAGTGAACTTGGACTATTTCATTTCAAAGAGGGAAAACTTTCCATTATTTTGTAATAAAGAGGCAAAAAAATAGAGAAAAGTCAGAAAACCTTTAGAGGGTCCTATGCTGGAAATCACTGCAACTGTGAACATGGAGCTTGTTGACATTAACTCATGCCTCAATAAATGGCACAGGCGGCTCCATATCACGTCTAGTGATGACCTTAAGAGCAAATTCACTGGCTCCGCTGCAGCAGGCAAGTAAACTTCATAACTATTCATGACAACTAACACGCTCTGATTAACCCTCATTAACCCTGATAACCCCAACCCTATCCAGTTTAGCAGTAGCAACATTCATGACTGACTTGGTTTGCCTTTATCTTTAAACAAGTTCTGCAGACGGAGCAGCACTTTGCTCATCAAACTGTGCCAGTTTGAAAGTGCTGTTTTTACTATTTATTGTCTATTTCAGTGCTGGACAGCTTAGGTACAGATTGATAACTGAATTTTGCATTATTTTACAATTAGTTTTAGGAGCTGGAAAGCTTTGAAGGCAAGCCACATATTACAGGTGGCAGCTGTCCCCTGATACTCTGTAGATTCACCCCTGAAATACAGTCACTTATGCAGTTTAAATACACTGACAACTTCTTAATCATTCATCACTTTATCATCTTTATTGTATTCATATTGTTTTTACCACATACACAATTGGACACAGTAAATCTAGTGACATCATCAAACAGTGATCCAGAATAACAGGGTGTTTTTGATCATAGAGGCAAAACCAATATTTAAAAAAATGATTCTGCTTCTATGTTTCCAGTATTGAAACACGACAGAGGGGAGATGCCATATGTAAAAACATTTCCAATGCTTTTGGAGTCAAAGGAATTTGTACACCTCATTGCAAAAATCATGAAACACACATTTGAATGGGACCTGTGGATAGTGCTAGATCTATAGTCAGGGGGCAAAAATGTATGGATGAATGAGACGAGAGTTTCGATTGTGGCGCCAAAATGTCGCCGTTGCATTCACAGTTTAACCCAGAGAAAGTAATTTAATCCTCTCTGATACGGGGGCCATTTAGGCTATTGAGGCTAGGGCACAGTTTCCAGTTGAAACCAAAGCCCTGAGTGAAAAAAAAAAAACAACTCTAACTTATTCCTTCAAAGCCAAACCTGAGTTTGCCTTTCTCTAACTCTGCAAAAGCCCTGAGATTTGGCCTGCACATCAGGCCATGTATCACATATGAAGGGGAACGTGTGTTTCATCTGTGTCTGTCTGTGTGTGCTAACACTGCATGCTGCTATTAAATACTGACATCACTGCTTACAGTTTTCCCAGCAAACATCTATGGAGCGTCACAGTGTTCAGTATCAAATATATAAATAAATAAATTATTATTAAATTAATAACCGATTGAATAAGCCATGTAATGTTTATATAGGTATGGCGCAATAACTCAAAATATCTTAAGGAATTCTTGAAACTCAGCTCATTATGAAATGTTCATCCTTCTTCTTCACAATGATGGAAATTCATATTTATTTTCACAATGCCCCTTTTCAAAAGTCAACTTGCATTTAATAAATATAATTTCCCCAGTAACACTTTAATGCCACTCTGTATTTAATGCTGCCACTTTAATGACAGATGTTATTACCTTGCTCTCATCTTTCAGCCAATCACATGCCCCCTGACTGTTCTTAAACTAGCAAGTTCAACAAGTGTTACCAGAGTTAGCCTGTTAGCTCCTGTTAGTTACAACAACAACATAGTGAAAGTAACTCTGATGGACCTACTAGCTTCTGCAGTAAATAAATACAGTACTCAGACTCAAACACTAACAAGTCCTTCTATTTATTTATGTAACACATTACACAGAGCAGAAGCTAAACCTCTTTAAGTTTAAGCCTTAGTATGACGAGGCTGCTCATGCTACCTACCTAGCTGGCTAACTAGCTTGGATTACTCCTCACCATCAAAGTGGAGAATCACTGTTAATGGTAGCAACTAACATTAGCTGGTTAATCCAGAATTACTTGTGCCACATTTTGTTTGAGACAGACTTTCTCTGTGATCGCTCAAGGTAGTAGGAGCTAGATATCATAGCTTCTTTACCTTGATGCTGGATAAAAAGCCAACAAGCTAGCTGAGCTAGTTAGCCTGCTAGGCAGGTATCATGAGCAGCCTTTTAAGCTAAGGTTTAAAAGATAAAGAGATTTAGATTCTGTGTTTGTGTACTGTGTTTATTGTACTGTGTAGGTTTATTTTGAATAAGTCAGTACTGTTGTTCTAGCTAACCAGTGCTAACTAGCTAAATTTGATAGTAGCAATTGTCAAACTTAAGGAGCAAGGGACATGTGAATAGCTCAAAGGTGAGAAGGCGATGACAAAAAAAATAAAAATAAAAAATAAAATTCCAGTATGAAATAAAAACAGACTTTTGAGAAAGGCATTTTGAAATAAAAATATTTATAAATACATAAAAAATGATATCCAATAAAATTGTTATTATGTAAATAAATGATGACATAACATTTAATAATAATAAGTTAAATTTTAAGAAAATTTTCTTTATTCATAATTTAATATTGAACACTTTGGGGTTCCATAAACATGTCTCTGGATCACATTTTTTAAACATAATATGCAGAGTTTAAACCTATCAGGTCTTTTCATGTGAAATAAATGTGAAGAAGAATTAGAATAAGATAAAATGTGAAGGCACTCCTAGACACAGGCCCGAGATCAGCTTTGTTATTTAAAATAAAGCAAACAGTATAGGGAGAGCTGGTCTCAGACCTGCCACTAGGGGGCAGCATAAGTATTTTGTTGTTTTTGATGTAAGCATCATGGCAACCACTTCTAAAAATCAATCTGGTAATATCACTGGTGATGTCTCATCCCTGATTCTCCAAAAAATTGCAAAAGCCTGGAGAAAAAAAAAAACAGACCACAACATAAAAAGACCAAAACCAGTTGGAAAACAGACACACTGGACGTACAGTAACACGGCACCGAGACTAGTGGCACTATGAGATGGCAGAGACGCTAATATTATACAAGTGTCGAAAAAATAAATCAGTATCTTCACCAAATGCATCATTGTCATCAGTGTAATCATCATCATCGTCATTAAACAATAAATCAATGATTCCATTCATCCTCTCCTCTCTCAGTCCACTGGTCTAAAAAGAGCCCGTCCTCTGAGGCCAAATCCTACTTTTTTGGCAGCGGGAGCAGCTTGAGGAAGAGAGGAAGAGGAGGAAGAGGGAGCAGGGGCAGCAGGGGTGGCGAGGGCAGACGGCTGGACAGGAGGCTGGCGTGACAGGAGCTCCTTGAACACTGAGTTCATCTGACGGCTAATCATCTCCTGAGAGAGCAAGAGGAGGAGTAGAAAACGTCAAGGGAGAGACACGTGGAAGATAATGAAAATGTAAAGCCTGACCCTAATGACAACTCCCACTTAACATGGGACCCATCCCAGTGTGAACTCCTCCACTGCACAAGATGCTGCATGTAAGTCTGTGTGACCGATAGGACTGACATCAGGTGACTGTGGCCAGATTACTAATGACATTTCTCATTAATGTTCCTGTATGAGTCACATTTAAAGTGCTCATATATCTGTGGGGAGCATGATGGCCATGAAAGGGTAACCCTGACCAGATGTTAAGGTGTGTTCTGAAATCATTGCATTGATTTAAAGGTATTTAAGTGTTAGACAATTATGTTGGCTCAGTTTTCAGAATATTTTAATGTGCAAAGAGCCAAATTGACTTGCTAAATTAAATGTCTTCAGAATACAGACTATTTATATATATTACAACATATTTCAATGCTTACTACTAAACATACAGGTCAATGAATCAATGCAACATGTGTTTGCAAGCTTCTGTCCTTATATAACCTCATCACCAAGGTGAACAGCATTACAACACATTTGGTGATCACCTCTCAAACTCTGCTTTAAAATTCAAACGTATAGCACCAGTGGAAAATAGTGTTAAAATGTTAAAACATATTGAGTGTCTGTTCCAGTAATTTTTTATGCATTGCAGTGTTCCTGTAGTTTTCTATATTTTTGGTTGATACAGAACAGAAAAAAAATGCAGGGAAATAAAATCACAACCATCATTTTGCTTTGCATGAATGTAGGAAGTCAGAATTTTACAACACATTCAATAAAAAAAGGTGGAGGGTTTTCAAAAGTAATTCTTACTCTGCATCACTTAAAGTTCTGACTTCCCCTTAAATTGCACATTTTTAACATTGCTGCTAATCTTAAGGAAATGACTGTTGCAGATTGTTTGATAAAGATCATTTTATTCTTACATGCAGCACTGATTAAAATTGAAATGCTGTGATGCTCTGATAAACCCCACCGCATGTCATCTAGTCTGATGATTTCATTTTGTGTTCATACAGCATTTTTGTCAAGAGTTTTGCAAACGGAAACTCTTGTGAAAACTGAGCCAAATCTATTGCAAAATGCTGTACTACTGTAGCGCTGCCAGTTGAATGCCTCTGAACCTTTATTCAAGCTAGCTGGGGAAATGTGTTGTTCTAGTTGACACTGGTGCTTATCGTGAAGCTTTTTCCCCCATTCGTCCACAGGCCCATGCTCAAGTGCCAGAGCCAAGCCCAAAGATCTTTACCATGGCACACTGTTCTTAACCTCGCAAAGAGAGAATCGCTCACTGCACCCTACTAACATAATGGCTCATTAACTCTCGTTTTGTGGAGTCAAGAAAGTTCATCTGTTTATCTACAGCATCACATATCAAGTATTTTTAATGATCCTTGTTCTTTAGTTACCAGCATCCAAAATTGCTGTCCAGGAACTCTACAGTCTTGGCAATGCTCTTTCAGCACCCACAACCATGCCTCTTCCAAAGTCTGTTAGATCTCATTTAAAGGACCCATATTGTATAAAGTGAGATTTCCACGTATTTTTTGATTCTAAAGCAGGTCTAAGTGCTACATTAGTACTGTGAAAATATCAAAGCGTTTAGTGCACAGGAAAAATGCTCACCGCCTGTATTCAGATACTGTGCCTTAAAAGCTATATTTTTATTCAGTTACACAGAAAACAGTCAGCCAATCAGAGGAGAGGCTCTGAGCCTCATTAACTTGTTACTAGCGCTCGAGAGAGAAGCCTAAGAGAGGGGATGTAACACTACATTGAGATGGTTTTCAGTACTTAAAACTGCAAATATATCTTCTTATCAATATCACAACTTCAAATAAAGCACAGGAAAAGTGTAAAATATGTCCATTCTTAATTGATTTATTCAAATTCATATGTGCTACTTTGGCAAGTGTTTGAAATGCAGCAACACAAACACACATAGGAGAGAATGGGGATTTCTACAGAGTACACAGTGAGATCTATATATTTCTGGTCACTGAGCGTTGGTATTGCTCAGCTGCTGTCAGGGGAAAACTGAATGGATGAAAACAGGATGCATATATCAGCACATTTAACCAGAACAAACTTCTGAGA
This sequence comes from Trachinotus anak, assembly GCF_046630095.1. Lineage (NCBI taxonomy): Eukaryota > Metazoa > Chordata > Actinopteri > Carangiformes > Carangidae > Trachinotus > Trachinotus anak. Next base: position 7,542,400 of record NW_027273855.1, read on the forward strand.
AATCTTTGCTAGCTATCTTGCAAGCAGATTAACATGAGCCAGGACTTCAGCGTTAGCTTATCAGACATCCAAGTTAGTTAACAATATTATCTAAACCCCATAACACAGACCTGTTCCAAGAAGACTTCCAGAGAAAAAAGTTTTTTGTTTGTTCAGATCACTCCATGTTGCAGTTTTGATGACATTGTCTTTTACTCAACAAAGTTCTTAAAAAACAAAGTAAACCTGCTTTTCAGAACACTGTCATTATGTAGTACTGAAAAAAATCTAATGAATTTCAAGTGAGTCGGTCTCAGGGCCTCACAGCTGGAGGTCTGCCATAAAGTACTAAATTTTAATGCAGTATACTTTTTTTTGCTTCATTTTGTGACAACTTTTGATTCAAAAGAAATGATTGAATAAGATGAACCACCGACCTTGTCAACTGTTCTTTCCGTCTGGCCAAATGGAGGTCTATCTGTGGGTCTGAGGCTTCCCTGTCTCACAGTGTCCAGAGTGTGTCTTCTCTCCTGAGACCTGAGAGACAGTTAGAGGGCGACGGAGGTGAGACTAGACAGGCTGATATAACCGAAGCATATAGATAGATGCTGATTTTCTGAAAACAAGCCGTAAACACAGCACTGACATGTTATCACCTTATAAAGATACAGCATGGTGAACTTGCTGGCTAAGTAGTTACAGAGCATCAATCCTATTCACTCTCCTTTATGTTCAACTTTTGGCCTACATCTATAACTTTGTGTGTCTACTGTTTGGTGCTGGGCTGGTTGTGAACACTGGGTTTTAACAGCTTCTTCACTGAAAATGACAATGATGAGAGTGGTGAGGGTGAACCAAAACAATGAAGTTACCAAAACAATGAGCTGAAGACACTAAACATCTACATAGAGCTGAGCAGAACTGCAGAGACAGGTGAACCACATAATCATATAATCCATTGTTAGCGTAAAAACACAAATTGTAGCAGCTTTGAAGTAAGTTCATGTTTGGTTTTTTTTCCCTTTATGCCAAATGTTTCTATGTGAATAATATTTACCCCCTAAATCTCAAGAGGATATAAACCTCATATGATATACAGCACATGCATGCACCGTGCATTGTGTCGGAGGTGTGTGTCAGTCTTACACTGGCAGGTGTCGTGTGGCAGGGGACGTCGGAGGCTTTCGACTGGGGCTCCCCTCACCGCCTCTCTGTCTTCCAGGCAACGAAGCACTGTCGCTGTTCACCCGCATCCTGTCAGGACAAACACAGAGACTCTGTACCTTTGTGTTGTGTGCGTTCATGTGTGTGAGTCTGTATGTTTAGCTGTGTATAAGAGTACTGTATGTATCTATTGCTACATGTGTTTGTTGATATGAAAGCATTCATATATTGCAATGTGCAGTGTGTGTGCGTGTGTGCGTGTGTTTGTGTGTGTGTATACCGAGTTGTGTTCTCTGTCTGTGGATCTTCTGTTGTCAGGTTTCCAGTGCTGCCTCCTCCTCCTCCTCCTCCTCCTCCTTCCTCTCTTTTCCCTCGCTCTGACCTGAGGGAAGAGAAGAAGAGAGACAAGATATATTAAGCATATATTTCATTACAGAGAGTACAACCAGTACAACTTTAAACATGGGATAAAGACTGAGTGACAAAATAATTGCAGGAGGGAGAAGAAGAAGGGAGTAAAATAGTGTGACCAGACTTTCCTGAACAAAATGTGGCAGAAATATATAGAGGGAGGACAAAATAATCCAAACTCTACCTTTTTAAAACTACTGACCCTGTGTCACTGCTTAGAGAAATTTATGGACATTTTTGAGGCCATGGCTTGTTGCAGTGGTCTGTTGTACATTACTGTATGGTATTGTTTTGTTATTTTGTCCTTTTTTATACAATTTGTTCTTCATCTGTTCCACAAACGGCCAGAGTTAACTGTGGAAGGGTATAAGGCCATATGAATTAGATATGCAGTTTAAACACCTACACACACAAGAACAGAAAACGAACATTCAAAAACTTTTTAAAACCATGGTACCCGACCACCACACTTGCACGCACACACGCACGCACACGCACGCACACACACACACACACACACACACACACACACTTTTTGGGTTGGATTTGGTTCTCATACTACTAAGAGTTCAGATACAGCATTTCTTTTAAGTCTGTTTTTCTAATGCTTGCTCCAGTAGCTGCTATTTCTGCCATGAACTTAGACACAAACTGGCACGTTAGCAGTTGTGGCAGAAATCCTACCAGCTGCAAAACTGCAGTTTCACAGGTGATCTAAATGTGACTGACATGTATTGCTTATTTTCAAACATGTTGAAAAAAAGGAATAATGAATGTCAGTTTGAAGGAACAGTTAAACTTCTTCACTTTCTTGTTGAGAGTTAGAGGAGAAGATTGATGCTACTCCAAAGTGTGTAAGATAAATATGAAACTACAGTCAACGGAAGGGTTAACTTAGCTTACCATAGCAATAAAGGCTGGAAGCAGAGGGGCGCAAAGGTCCAAAGATATATATAAAAAAAATTTCATACCAGCACAGATTAAACTCATTAATCAAAACATTATATCATGTTTGTTTTATCAGCAAACATGAAGTGTAAAAACTGTAATGTGTAGTTTTATGTTATGTTATGGAGCAAACTATGTCCTGGCCTGTAGCAGTGACTCCCAGAAGTCACCCCACACGATAAGTCCTGGGTAAACCCATAAATTGTCATTTCTACCCCTCAGTTTCTGGATGTGTTAGTTAGTGAGCTTTACAGGTGCTGGTGGGTGGATTATGCTTCTGTAAGCCAGGCTATCTGTTCTGCCCGCTTCCAGTGCTCATGCGAAAATAAGATAACCGTTTCCTGGCTGTCCTGTCACATTTAATGGCAGACAGACATGAGAGAGGTATCAATATCCTCACATAATTAAAGGGAAGTAACGTATTTATGTCTTATGTTATTGTTTGCATGTGTAGGTAAATCATTTAAATTATTTGTCGTTTTAGTCTTTGGTTCATACAAATAAATCTCGCCAATCCTTACTCCTTACAACACACCTAGGGTGATGTGGTGTTCACTTTGGGGGAAAAAAAGATCCTTGGTAGCAAATACAAGCAATTTGGCAATCAAATAAGAATTGGAAGCAAACACAACAAGCTCTTGCATCTAAGACCCAAATTTAATGTGTCAAACTGGGAAAGAGGCTCCAAGATCCATTCAAAGCACAGTAAAATCATCAGTGAAGATCATCTTAGCCATGGTTCACTCACCCTTCCAGCACACTGATGTACTTGTGAGGGATGAGGCCTTTAACCCCTCCCACTTCGCCCCTCCACCAATCACAGGAGGCCTTGCTGTGAAGGACGAGAAGCTCTCCCTGCTTGAATGACAGTTCTGCTGGAGATCTCGCCACGTAGTCGAACATAGCCACTGCTTCCCACTCTGCACACGCACAGCATGATTATCAACTCATCAAAATGTATCTTTCTAAATTAATCGTATTCATATGATTCATGTGTGCATATGAACTTTGATTTAAAAGGTTATTCAGAATCTGTGGGGTATCCAGAATGGGGATCGGTTAGTGGTACTTTTATGTTAATGGTGGGTGATGGTGTTTGGTGTGTATGTGTGTATGTGTCTGTCTTAGGCTACCTTTGGGGACAAATTTCAGATTAAAGTTAATTGGGGACAAAATCCATGTCCCCAACTGGTAAAAAGCGGATTCTGGGTCAGTGGTTCAGATGCGGGTTAGGTTAGGTTTAGGTCTAAGTACGTAGTGGTTATGGTAAAGTTGGGGTAATTCTCCAGGAAATGAATGCTAGTCAAGTCTATTTAATGGCCCCACAAGTGACCTGTGAAAAAAAAAATGTGTGTGTGTGTATGTCTGTACATGTCTTTCGATTCTTGTTCAAAGGGCTTGGTTTAAGGGTTAGAATTAGGTATTATGTCAACTAGTGTCCTCATGGTGAACTTAAGACAAGAGTGTGTGTCTGTGTGTGTGTGTGTGTGTACAGTATGTACTCACCGTCCTCACTGGGCAGATGCTCCGTCTCTCCGTCTCCTTCCTCTGTGATTGGTTCACTGCAGATAAGCAGAAAAACGAGTCACTCATGCACAGTTCCTCACACACCAACTGTCATACCAGTCTTTCTTTCTATAGAACAATTCCTCACTTCACTTATGTGGTTTCACACAAGACGAGAGTAATACCGCTGTGGGATTTTCCAAATGACCCTAAAATCTGCAGAAAACAAGAAGCCAAATCGCTGATAATGCACTGTCGCGTGTCAAAACGTGTATTTAATAAATGTTCATGAGGAGAATACACAGTTTTATTGAGTTCCCCAAAAGCTGATTTTGGTGGTGTTTGAGGTTTCCATGGACACTGTCGATAGCATGAAGGCTTGTGCTCAATTTCAGTGTGCAATCAGCTTAATAGTATTAAGCAGTTTTTACACAAAGCATTGCAAGCTGCACAGAAATGCCTTTGGTGTGGCATGAAATTCGGTTTCAAGAGGATGAGCCATAAAAAGGAGGGTTGAGAGAAAGCTGCTCTACATACTGGGAACTGAGTGAGAATTAAAAACTAATATGTAAGCCAGGCTGTAGATCAGTCATTCATTTACTATAAATTGTCCAAGGACAGAAATAAGGTGACATGGTTTTTCAGAGAACAGATATTATGTTTAAACATAAATAATGGAAGCCAGCTCGATCAGATATTCGAGTAAGATTAATTCAACCATTAATTCTGACCAAATACATCAAGACCATTTTTATACCAACCTCACAAAATGACAAATTGTGGTAAAAGGCTATCAGACACGTAAGAAAAAACTTTTTATTTTCCTTTTCTCCAGTCAGTTGGTAAAACAACAAGATGGTCTCAAATTTTTTTCCTTGCCACTAGGGCTGAACAATTAATTGAAATATTATCAAAATTGCAATATGACCAAGTACAGTTTCCAAATTGCAGAAGCTGCAATATTTTTGATATGGGTAAAGTGTATCACAACATACCATTAAGCAATGTAGTTACAGAGATGCCCCAGCCTACAAATCATATTCTCCAGATGTAAGAGACCCCAGACCCCAGAAAAAAAAAATCACGAATCACAATCAACACAAGAAAAAACACCACTTATTCCGGCTTGGGAGTGTTAAAGGATTATTCCAAGGTGGTTAGCCCTAATGCTAACTAAATTAGCTTCTTTTTGTTGTGTTATGTTTCTGTACCAGTTCATTACCAAGTGAAACCAGATACAAACAAACTAGCTTCTATAAAATTAGCTGAATCAATTGCAAATGGACCACCACAGGGTACTAAAGTATAATCTGTGACTCAGGTTTGCAACAATTAAATATTGATGTTAACAGCATTTCATCACAACTAATGCAACATTTATATCAAAGACGATTTGTTTCTCACCAGTACTCCTGCTCCAGAGTCATATGCTTCTCATAGACGGGGCCTGGCAGTTCTGATTGGCCGGGGTAGATGATGTCATGTTGGAGGATCATGGTTTTGACAAGGTCATTAACCTGTGGCTGCCTAGCAACAGCATCATCAGAATCCAACCCCCTCAGCAGGCTTGGGCCAAAGCAAACGGCCAGGTTGTACGGCTGCATCATGTTCTCGTCGCTGTACTGCGACACACTGCGAAAACACACAATTTACTCGTTATTTTTGGCATGGGTGTAAAGTTTTATGACTGTAGCAGATATTACAAGTAGAGGAGTATCCCACACAGGATTATGTTGTAACTTACTGATTGAGGAAAGCGAAAAGGTAACGCATCACAATGATGAGAGGCCGTGGGAAGGTGGAGACAATCGCTTTAATCTGGGCAGCTTTCTCTGTCTCTCCCTCAATTTCTGATCATGGTAGAAAGGAAAGAGAAAAAGAGCAATACTTGAGGATATGTTGTGACAAGTACTTGAACTTCAGAGATGAGGGCTGGGCTGGGCTGGGTTGATTTGGAAAGCCACTGACAGTTAATCTCAAAATTTATGGGGAGTAAACAACCTGAAGGCAGGTTCACAACTTTGGATAACTTTTTAATTATAATTATTGTGCAAATTGTGACTCAGAGTTTGTGTACTGGAAAACAGATACAGGTACACGCCTACGGGAATAACAGTAATGATAAAAGGAGACAGTGAAAGAGATAAGAACAGAGAGCAAACAAGACAGTGAGATGCACCAGGGAAGAGAGCAGAAGTTGCACCACCTTGCATCAACAATACATGTAGCCTATTTGTAAGGGGGGATTGCGCGAGCCAGTGTGTAACTGCACAAAGCCACATCAAAATGTGCCCATTTATTCATATGCAAAAGAATTTACCCACATCCTATTGTACGTGAGGGCGGGATTTATCTTAGCAGAGGTTCAGTAAGAACCTAGAAACCAGATTATATATAAACAACTGAAAAAGTAAGTGAGAGCAGACATGAAAACCCAAGTGAAACCAATGCATGATCTGAAGACTGAAACACAGATATAGAGGTTACATAAGGGGGTGTTCTTACGGACACACTCCAGCAGCTGAGAGTAGCTGTCATAAGGGAAGAGAGGAGGCTCAAGGCCTCTGAAGTAAAGCTTCAGCACGCCGGCCACAGAGTCCAAGTCACACTCACTGTCTGACAGAGGATCCTCTCCTACAGGGAGTTAGAACAGATATGTGGTAAATATACCAGTGTACAAACATCGCTTATGTCCTCTTTTTCATGCAAAAACCAGACATATGGTTACATGCACTTTTTGACAATAAGACCAGGACACTGCTGTTAAGGTGTAAAATGTGAATGGCTTAGCTGATTATAAGAAAGATCATTTGGATAATTAATATAGCCCTAGACATCTTAGCCATTATCATCTTACATTACTTATTCCTTTTCTTTAAACTACCTATAACCAATATTACTATAATGGATCAGATGACTGCCTGCATATGAAAGGGTTTGCTCATAGTGACAAACCCACGGAATTATCACCTGACCCCACTGTGCTGCTATTGTTTTGGTTGTACAACCCGCAGTCGTGTTTCAAAACAGAAGAACACTTCGCTCATCTATTTAGAGAGGCAGGTGTGTAGGAGCAGGATGAATAGATCCGAAGTAGCAATTAAAAAAATCCCGCACACTGTCTGACTTGCAATAAACAATTTATTCGCAACGTTTCAGTGCTAGACCTTCATCAGGCAAAAATCCTGCAACATTACCGTTTTGGTCTACTTTCACTGCTTGTTCTTGGCTGCAGCAAACCAATGACTGCAGGTACAAAGTCATGAATAATGTATTACCCACTGTGATAAGTAATTAGTTACACTATTTGTGATGTTAGTTTTGTGTTTCATTGGGTCAACAAGTGTAAACCTCAGGCCACAAAACTAAAAGAAGAAATCAACAACAATTATTGGCCATGGATCTTCCTTTTTAGTTTTATTTTAAAATGACCAACATTTTCTCACAAACCTGGGACTGTAAATTTGCTTGTGCTTTCATCTGCCAAGTTAAGAGTCTTACTCAGGTTTATCCTACCCACCTTTGTGCATTTGCCCTGACCACTGAGTAGATAGTAGTGAGGATTCTTACAATTATAAAACCTGCAGGATATTTATTCTTTGCTTGTGAGGTTTTTCTAGCTTCTTCTGGTGAGCTCTCTCTTATATTCATGAAAATTCAAACATGGTTTGGAGGTCATCTTTTGACTGCCATGAAGCCACTAAAGTGGTTCAAGTGGCTTAAATATGTAACAAATGGAAATGTGTTTATTAACATAATAGAAAAACTATTTTTTATGTTCCCGTTCTCCATCAGAGGAAGAGCGATGCAGTTTCAGCAGCTATACTTCACTGTAGGAAAAACATTATTATAAGATCAGGTCATCGCTTACCTCTCTCAAATGCATCTCTAATGAGGTTAACCTCCCGCTGTGACCCTGGAACTCTGAATATTCCTTCATGGTGGAGGCCTGACACACATACACACATTCATATTACATTAAATGTTCATGGATGCCTCATACATACACTCAAATGAGTACTCTCCGTCACTTATTCTCAGTGTCCAAAGCTCTCTCAGCATGGCTTAGTGCTACATCATAAAAAGTGACTCACCGTGGAGGTTTATGAAACGGATGCAGCTTTCAACCACCACAGGAATCTGCTGCCCAGAGCTCTGGGAAAAAAAAGACGATTAGAGAAGAGGGGAGAAGTGAGTGTTAGAAACAGAAAGGAGAGTGGTAATGGTGATAGAGATGCAAACACAGACAAGGTTGATATAGAGAATAACCACCATGACAGGGAGGAAGAATGTGTAATGGAAGATAGTATGTGAGGAAAAGAGCAAATAAATAGAAAGAGGAGATTAACAGGGTTAGTAGAGCAGGGAAATACCACTGAGTTTGATGAAATTCTTTTTTTTTTTTTTTGGTTGATGCAAGATGCAGGTAAAATGCCAAGTGTCACTGTATTTCCACGTCTTTAAGAAATGTGAAATTATTAGTTAATTATGCACTTGTGAAATAAAATCTCTCATTCTGGGGGGGGGGTAATGAATCATGTATTTATTTATTTGGCCTCAAATTTAAATATAGGGAGTCTAAAAATTTTGCTCAACTACCGCTGGGACTGCTGCCCATCGAAGATTAAAATAGTATTTCACCACTACCAGACAGCTCAGCAGCACAGAGTTACGTAACGAAGACTGGATCACAGACAGCAGCTGTAAAACTGCAGAGATTTCTCAAAATATTGACCTAATACTGATGCTGCTAAAGCTCAAAATTTCCTCAAAGTGTCCTCAGTGGAAGCTACAGCCCTGGTCACTTTGGGAAAAAGCCCAATGGCCGCCTGCTGTACGTAAGCAGTCACAGATGAGCTTCAGTACCTGTGTCCGAGACATTCTCCTTCTTCTTCTGCACCAAGCACAGCAGAGTGGAGACAGAGAAAAAGCAGAGATTAGAAAAGGGAGAGTAAGAAATATGGGGAATAAAGATTTGGAAGCAGTGGGAAGAGGCCGCACATAAGCACGCACAATCACACACACACACACACACACACACAAACACTCAATAGAGGAGTCGAGAGAGGAGGCAGCAAAGAGGCCAGTGCGTTTTAATCCCTTTCACAAGAGAGGGGGAGATAAAAGGAGGGAATGGACCGAAAGGAGAGAAAGCCAGCAGTAAGCTATAAGCATGACCATACACATGAAGGCAGCAGTAAGTACACTAGGAAGATGGAGGGTTAGTGTGTGCAATTGCGGCAAGACCCTCCCCCCCCCGACCCTATTCTTCTGCATCAGTGTGACAGGATACTGTAAATAATTTCCTTTTGGGGGTTGAACAGCAGCACAGTGCAGCAAGCAAATCAAAAGGAGGTTAACACAAGGGTCTGTTTAATTTGCACGTGTGTGTGTGTATGAGTGTTACCTGTATGTAGGAGAGTATGTCTGTGGTGAAGAGTGTGTGGCAGAATTGGGAAACAGGCCTGGACTTCCGAACACGCACTGACCGAGCACATTGCATTCTGGGAAATATAATAAATAAAATGCATGATGCCATTTTACATGTGGGTATTAATACTCAAGATCTAATGACGTTGACTCATTGCTATGATCAGTCACATTTAAAGTATTTTGACCCTCCAAAAAAAAAAAAAAAAAAAAATCAACATTTTGGTTTAGGTTTGGTCAGTCTCTTTCCTCTTCTTGTCCTCTCTGCTCTCTCCATGTCTCTGTGCCTCTCTCAGTCACTCTCTCTTTATTCTCAGCTGTGTAAATACATTGTTTACCTGGAAGGGTCACTGTCGACGGCCTCAGCTAGAAGAAAGAGACAAAAAAACAAGTGAGAGAGTACACAAGGTCTGTTCTCGGGGCCTGGCGCAAAGAATGTGCAGCAGTATCAAGGGGGAACAGATTTTGCAGATCAAACTCTGTGCACAAGTCTTGGGGGCGTGCTACTGCATACTGTATGTGACAAAAGGCCTTTTGTGACTCCAGAGGGAGCTGAGTGAAGAGTGATAAATGCCCTCAAGTTACTCTGTAGCCCGCTTCTCTTCTCTGCTTGAGGTTAGTGGCTTGAAGCTGGGTTGAGGCAGGGTTTGACAAGGAAGAAAAATTTGACAAAATAAAAAAAGACGATATCCCTGGTTCAGCACTTTTAACTTTGGAAATTGAGTAGTCACCAGAGTTACCAGAGGGGATCATTTCAAAGATTCAACCAGTGGCGACACTGGAAGAAATGGCCCTATTCATCATCAAATAATGTGGTGTAAGAGTACCTTTCTGTATGGCATCTTGTAGAAGGTCATGTTTGGCTTGAAGTTTGGAGGTCAGAGAACTGCTGATGAGGAACTCCTTCACTTTCTAAGATAAAAAGCATACAATATAAAGTTAATCAGTAACAACTGAATCCTTGTGAGAGTGGAAAAGCTCCTGAAACATCATTATTAAACCACTCAAATTCTCCTCAGGAAAACCCCAGAACAAGGACAATTCCACACTACTGTTTAAAGCACAGTTAATCAATTCAAGAAAATGTAGTTCTATAAACTAAGTCATGCATATCATTTCAGTGATGGACAACACCGATTGGCCAATAAACTGTTTTGATATACAGCCATCAAAAGTATTGATTAGACCTCGGCGTTAACTCACTGTAAAATAGTAGGTCTCTGTCTCCTGCTGATTGGCTCGACGCTTGGCAAGGGTAAGTTTAGGGGCACTACTTCCCCCAGGGGGCTCGTGTGATAGGCTGCTGGGCACATCAGGGGAGGGGTTGCAGTCACTGTCACACATACTGTCCAGCAGGGCTGTGAGTGTGGCTTTAAGAGTTTTACTGATCTGAGGAAGGGAAACAAATATTGATTTGTTTTAATTCAGTTATTTAATTTCTTTCTTCGACATTTTGGTAAGAAATGTTTTCTCTAATGTTAATATTGTAAGAACATTGTTACTGAGTAACGGATGGACAGATGAGGACAGACAGATCATTATGAAACAGTTAGAGGTAATAATTAGCTGACCTCCTCCGTTTCCAAGGTAACAGCAGCGAGTCGAGACTGGAGCTGCTGGAACCTGGTCTCCAGCTCATACCTCACCTGGCTCTCCGCACTCACCTCACACACCTGAAATACAAACAGTGTATGATGTAACACTATGAGGGAGCTTTACGTTTTAACCAGCGGGGGATGTTGTTTGAAGAGAGAACAGCGGTTTTATTTGACGGGTGGGGCAGATGGTGATGCTTTCAGTGGTTGGAGGGCACAGGGAGAATACTTTTTTCCATCATTCTTCATTTACGTTGACTTTAAAAACACAAATGAACCAAAGAATAATTAACATGCACTATATGATAAACATAAAAGGAGCAAAAGGAGCCTGTCACTATCAGAAACCTATAGCTGACATTGTAAATTTAGCAGGAGGTCATAGTTGCAGAGTAGAGTGCACCCACTGATCCCGCTGATCCGAAGTCAACCACAGTCGACAGGGTCTGCGTGTAATTTATGGCTCATGTACAAGTGTAAGGTTTGCAAACACAGTGTTTAATCCATTCTTTACACTTTTGCCCTTTTTTTGGTTTTGGACAGATGATTAAAAAAAAGACACCAAACATGGCCACAACACAGCCATCATGGTCACCAGCTAGTGAAAGGATCAATTATGCAGTAGGTACATAATAAACCAATGTTGTGTCCTTGACAAGACAATGGGTACACCTGTGCGAGAGGTACAGTGACTTCACCTGGTCTCCCTCATGTGGGTGGTAGTTGAATCTGAATGGAAGGCAGAAGGCGGAATCGTGTTGCTGTAGTAATGCATCTCTGTCTCCGCCCTGGTCCAGAGATGTCACGGCTGCCTCCAGCTGCTTAAGCCCTGTCTCCTCCGTCTTCTGGATGCGCAATCTACTGGCCAGGTAGCACCTCATCACCCTCTCCACGGACAGATGGAAACCAAGGTCGCAGCACTACCAGGAGGGAAGGAGGGAGAGAAAAGAGGACAAGAAGGGTGGAAGGGTGAAACGGGGATGGAAGGGAGGACAGAGAGAAAGACAGCAAGGGATGAGGTGTGCAGGCAGTGAATGGAGCAGGAAAGGAAAAAAGGGAGAGCGAAGAAAGAATTTCAAAAGTAATGTGGTGGTTGTGATGTGGGGACAAAAAGAAGTTACCCTTCTCTTCATAAAATAACAGCAAAGAGTGGCACAAAAAGGTATCTTAAAACCACTGAACACTCACTTTCATAAACACACAAACCCAAGTCAAATTGAATGTTTCTTACGTCGATGAGCGTGCTCACGTCCTGCAGGTAGTATTTGTTCATGGCTGCATTAGCTGCTGCTAGATTCAGCAGGTAATCATTACGAGCCTTGGTGCACTTCAGCTGCGTCTCCTGCACTCTACCGTGCCTCTACGCATACGCACAAACAAACACACACAAACACAAAAAACAAAGATAACAATACAATAATGAGAAAAAATGTTCTCATGTTGAATGAGAACATTTTGATATCATATAGAATCTCATACAAAAACACATGTATAAAGGAGATATGCTTTTATAAAACTGTGAATTTTATACACCTAAACACTTAGATGAAACAACAAGAACAGGAAATAGGCAGTTGTTCTGTGGAAAAGCTTCAAAGCTTCCTGTCACCTGTTCTCTCTTTCTCTCTCTCTCTCTCTCTTTCTCACACACACAAACACACACACACACACACACACACACACACACAGATATACCTTCTCCATTAATCTCTCCATCTTCTTGACAGAGCTCCGCCTCTGTCCTCCTGATTGGCCAGGGCCGAGCTCAGCCGACTTGCCGGTGTGTCTCTCCTCCAGCCTCTCAGCTTCCTTCAGCTTCCCCTCAGCTATCAGACAGTCTGTGTGGTACTGGTTGTATGTCTTCAGAGCCTTCATCAGCACACAACACAAACTCCACATTAGCACTGTCAGCGCCATATCACAATAATATTTTGCATTGATGCATGCAGGACAGTAAAATGAAGTCCTCACCGTCTGGAGTTCAGTGGTGACCTTCAGCAGCTCATCCTGCATTTGGATTCCAACTTCTTTGCTCTGCAATTTACAAGTAAAATGTTAGCCAAAAGCACTCTACACTTTTTGTTATTTTAAAGCAACAGTTTGACACTTTTGTAAATACACAGATTTGCTTTCTCGCTGAAAACACAACATGATGTTTTTACACTTACGTTTTTGTAGAGATTAAAGAAACAAGATTTCATGCACCAAGAGGACTTTCAAGGTGATGGTAGGCACATTTGTTTTTCTTTGCTTTTGGACAGAGACAGGCTAGCTGTCCAGCTTTTAGCTCAGCTAAGCTAACTGCCTGCTGGGACTAGTTTAACATTTAGTCTTCTCACCTAAAGCTACGCCAGAAAAAAATAAGCATATTTCTCGATATGTAAAATATTATTTGATTAAAAACTAATTTAACAAACTAAATATATAACAATAATAATGCATTGCTTTGCAATTGTGTTGCTAAGATACTTTTCAAGAATGATTTCCTGGTGGAAAAATAATATTTCATCCTCCATTTTTATTCTAATTTAGCCTGTATTGCTTGTGTTGCTATTTCATACAATTCCACAGTACTGCTTTAGCGATAACACAGTCAGTATAGTGCCAACAGTGATTTTAGAGAAGCTAAAAGGGTATTGCTCCACTTGGCGTCGGGCCTAACAACAACCTCTTAGCTCTGAAAACTGTGGAGACTTAATTAAAATTCTGCTCACTTTTCATCTCCGAGAAGGTACAGAGAGTGTGTGTGACAACCAGCAATTTAAGCAAGATGAGTCTGTGTACTTTATAAAATGAATGAGGCTGCAGATGCCACTGCAGTACAGAAAGAGATAACAGGACAAATACATTACAGGGGATTTAACTGAAGAGTTTCATTGTGTTCGGCACATGTCAACTTAAAGAGCTTATTTGGTGAACTTGTTCATCTTTCAAGACTGGCAACTAACAACTGCAGTTATTTGACGGTTTTGCTGTATTAAAAAATGAAACTGGCAACACAAAAAAAAACCATCTTTATGAATTTATGCATTAATGAATTCATAAAGGCTTATTTTTCTTACAGGAGACAGAGCTGACAGAGTGGAGGGATTTCAGTCTATTAGCATAACTTAATATAAGTGTAACTCCTGAAATTAAGTGAAATCATTTATACTTGATTTAAACATCAGACTTGAATATGACAGTAAAAGGCTTATTAAAGAAAAAAAATTCATTTGAATTTTTAGTATTTTTTTTAACTGAGATATCTATAACTCAGTAAACCTGCCCTAATACACACAACTACATACAATACACAGTGCATTCAGAAAGTGTTCAGACCCCTTCAATTTTTCCCATTTTGTTATGTTGCAGCCCGATGTTAAATAAATTCCCTCATGAATCTACGCTCAATACCTCATAATGACAAAGTGAAAACAGAATTTAAAAATTTTTTGTAAATTTATTTAAAAGGAAAAACTCAAATATATAAAATTGACATAAGTATTCAGACTGTTTGCTGTAACACTTGAAATCTAGCTCAGGTGATGATCGATGCAAAGTTCTGTTTTCACTTTGTCATGGGGTATTGAGTGTATGAATATCGACGATGGGAAAAATGTTTTCTATTTTAGCGTAAGGCTGCAACATAACAAAATGTGGAGTGAAGGGGTCTAAGCATTTTCTGAATGCACTGTAAAAATTAAGTTACAGTGGACAGTTTTTCTGAGTCAGACAATATGCTGCTTCAAACAAGAACAGTTCTGTCAAGTCTGCTCATCTCTGCACTGAGTAGTATAATGTTACAGTAGCTGAGATGAATGATGGGAGGATGACCCCCTAGGACAGGAATGACGGCCTGCAAAATAAGAATGTAAGTCTTGTGGGCGAACCTCGCAGTGCATGCAAGTGTCTTTACACAAACCATCCTCCACTCACCCGCTTGTGCAGACGGTGTGTATCCTCTGTACTGTGCACCAGTCTCTGTGTGAGCGTGTTGCAGCAGGTGTCACCCAGTGCTGCATGTTCCCGGCTCTCCAGACGAGTCTGAGTCAGCAAAACAGACCAGACCTGACACACAGACTGACCCCACTGCTCCTTCCTGGAGAGAAAACCACACATATCCTCATAAACTAAAACACTTTGGAATCGCCTGAGAAGGAGGGAAGACACAAATGTCCACTCACATACTGTACACACACTTACTTCTTAGTCTTGTGGGTGAACCTCTCAGTGAGTTTATCGAGGGCACGCGCATATTCAGCCTCGATATCACCTCGACGCCGGAGGAACTCAGACAGGTCTGAGAGTTGCTGCTGTTTTACTTCCACCTGAGAATCTAAAATCTTGATCTGGTCTGTCAGCTGGGCCCGCAGGTCTGACACACACACAGGGTGACAGAGATGGACAGAGAGACAGACAGAGAGGAAATAGAAGACAGTCACTTAAGTAAATGCATGCTGATAAGCCTGGACACACACTGGCATGCAAACACAGAGAGTGACATGAGAATACACACACATGGATGGACTCAGTGGATCAGATGTTTTGTTTGCAAGAGTTGAACTCAGAACATTCCAGATTTGATTTAGCAGATTCTTTCTTTTCCCCCATTTACAACGAAGAAATAAAAGATTTACCCAACATCAAAGTGTGCCAGATTTATAAATCTTACAAACAATTCTCACTCAAGAGAGTTTGAAGTTTGACAAGAAGGTAAAACATGTATATATATTGAATTTCGATATATGAAATATATGTGCTGTTCATAGAAAATAAAAACACATGTAAAAATTATATATGAAACCTATTAGAAATTGGAACAATTTTCATATAATGACGTATAAGTAGCCCATACAAATATATACGTTTATGTATGTATACTTATATTGTGGACATATGTTACATAAATATACAGTATATATCCATCCCAGACCCTGTCAATAAATGTTGATATTATATGCAGAGACCACTTCGCCAGAATGGGAAAATACATAATATATAATAATAAATATAACAAATATTTCCCCTCATAGGTGACATATAAGGCAACATAACTATATCTGCCATATATTATATTTCTGTACCTTCAAAACTCAATTAACTGAGGCAGAGTCTGGAATAATGTTAAACTTTCCTCTAGAAATACTGATCATTATTTGGTGCAGTAAAAATAGATTCACAGAAAACAGTCTACTCCTCAGCTTTTAGTTGTTGGCATCTCAACAGAGTTAATTATGTTCCAATGGTTTTATTCGGACATAATCATCACACTGTTTGGGAACGCCAAGAATTCTCTCTTTTCAGGAATGCGGTAAAGATAATACTATAGATAAGATTGTTCTCCACAGTTCGACCCCTAAATGATGATTCTCTGCTTAATTTATCTTAATTATAATAAAGAGTGTAAAGAGTGTATCTTATAGCAGTATGCTGTCTCCAGTTGGTTACTTTCATAGTCTGATGTAAGTAAGACAGAAAAAGGGGAAGCCAGAAAACAGAAATGTATGTAAGTGCATGCACGTGTGTATTTGTGTGCATATCCTGTACTGCAGAGCAGCCCTTATCTTTTAACCCAGGAAGAGGTTTTGTCTTGTCTTTATTGTATGCATATTTCATATCTTTATGTGTCATGTTGCATGTTAATAAACGAAAATAAAAAATAAAAAATAAAACTGATACGTGCATATCACACCATATGCATATCATTCATGCACACGCAGGGCACACGGTGTACAGCATGGAGACTTGCGGTGTCTGTATAAAACATACACATTAAACTAATTGCGCTTTTAGCAATATTACACGCATACATAATGTGTATGGCTCCCATGGCTCACTGAGGAACAGCTCATTCACACAAGAATATATAACAATGTTTTTTAATCTCACATTTCATCTGAATTTCTACAAGATTGAATAAAATGTTGTCCATGCTGTCATTTGTGGGTGTGATAGATTTTGCTTGATTGTGTTTTTCAGAATTACTTGACAGCAGTGTATGGATTATTACACACAGCGCACTTGTAATGACCCAATATAACCTTATAACACACCCCCCCCCTCCACACTCATCCTTGTATACAGGCACAATTAAAGCAGCAGTGACATGCCCCAGCGCTGCACTTTGATGTGAAAAGGCTAATACAAATATCATCCTCTCAAATAACACCGTCCTCGCTTTGCTCTCTCACCTCTCTCTTTCTTTTCTTTTCTTACCCGTTCTCAGCTCCCATTTTATCTTCCTAGTCCCCCCCCCCCCCCCCCCCCCCCTCCACCCACCCACCCTCCCCAACCACTCTGCCCACTCCATCTTTCCCCTCTTTACTCTTTTTCTCTGTCTCTGTGTGAGTACACAGCCCTGGGCTGACTGGATGTGAGGAGACAGCATCACTAATACTGACTATAAATACACCCTTGTAGTACAGTAGAGAGAGCCAGCCAGCCACAGCATGCATGCTCCAAAACACTGCCCATAATGCACACACAGCTGTTGTCATGTGTAAATGTAAATGTAGTGTCAGTATTGGTCATGTTCATGTTTTCTCTGATTAAAGGCTCTGTTACTGAAAGGATTTTCTGACCTACTGACATAAGGAAACTCTTCACATGGATTGTCATCAAGCTCCAAACAAAGTTGATTTTATTAGTTCCTGACAATGTTGCCATTTTTGAGTACATATACTGTACATATGCACAAATGAATTCACGGAGAGTATATGGCTGGATGACTGTGCAAACCAACTGCACATTCATGCATGAATGCACATGTTCTGTCTACGCATTCATGCATGCCAAGAAGTGCACATGCACAAAGAGAGGTGTGATAAAGGGCAGAGACATACACAGAGAAATGCACACCACACACACACGCGCGCGCACTCACACACACTCACTCACACACACACACAAATACGCATAGAGTGACTTACCTTTCATCTGCGATTCATACTCGGCCAGACTCCCCTTCTCCCTCCTCAGCTTTCCATGTGATGTCATCATCTTTGACCCCTTGACCCTCGTCTGCCACTGAGTCCTTACTTCCTGAACCCTGCTTCTTCTTGTATCCTCACAGTCTCGCCTCCTGTAAAACTCTTAACCTCAGCACCCACTCTAGCTCTGTAGTCTGTGACCTTTCACCCCGACCCCTTTGGCCTTGCTGCTCTACAGCTGCGTATAGCGCATCAGCATCAGTGTCGATCGGCTGCACTCTGCAGGGATATCAGTAGGGTCGATGCGTCCATGGAATCCCCTGGGTTTCTGATATGAATGCTGATCCATAGGTGAACCGGCCTGAGCAGAAGACAGTGAGGGGAAAAAAGAGCAAAGAGAAAATAATGTTAAGAGAAGAAGTGAACAAGAGGACAACAGTGGCAAGAGAAGCAGATTTATTGAGACCAGAATCAGAGGATGGAAGAGTCAGAGGAGGACAAATGAGGCCAGAGCGACAAGACCGAAAGGGACAGTGTCACCAGATAGGAAGATGTAATAGGAGGGACAGCGAGATGGGGCAGAGTGCAGAATGGACAGTAAGAGGGCAGAGTGATGGGGATGTGAGGGAAGAAGGATGAGGGATGGGGGATGGGAAGATGAGAGGTGATGAGTAACGGCAGTAATGAAGGACATTCAGTGCCTTGAGGTCAGGGTTGGGGTTGTCTGTAAAGGTAATGGTCAAATACAAAGAGGAACGTCTCCAATGATTTTTTTTTAAACATGCTGTAAGAAGCTGAACATGATTTCTAAAAGGAAAAAGGTCAAAGATGCAGTCACAGCAGGATGTAGTTAATTCTGTTCGGAGACCAACCACAAACTGGTCTGATGATCTGTTTTGCATCTCGGTTTGTTGAAGTATTAAACATCTCACAGTTGGTTTGTGGGTTACCTTCATTGTTTACAAATGCTGAAGGGGGATTCCACCAATTTTACACAACAAAGTTGGTTCACCCATTATGAGAAGTAGCCTACTACTCAGTGTGAGAATGTTGTATTGTCATCGGGGTTATCTCAGTAGAGTTGTGGATGAGTGGGACGAGCTGATTCTCAATGCAGAGTTTTCTTTTAATGATCTGATGGAAACACAGGACTCTCCATAATGTGCATCAATTTTTACCCTCAATTATTCTACATACTACAAAACCCATGAGCCTCAGCTGCTTTTCCAAATGCCTGGACTTACAATTTTAAGGTGTACTGATGCAACAGCATTTTGAGATCTGTGACAGGATGTTTTGTACAAAAATTCTCTTTGGGACTTGTAGCTCTTATGTATGCTGCCTTTTACCTCCCTCAAACCTAAGAACCCGATATTTTCTAGCACAGTTTTTGTGCTTTTTTAGTCTTTTTGACCATATGTTAAGACAGAATGCAACACACAGTCAGTGCCGCCGTTGCTAGTTAGCTTACTGCTAGCATTTGCACACCTGGTGCAGTGGCTGTTTAACACGCACTGCACAAATGGTCCAGTGGTCAAATCCTCACAAATAACGTGAGGCCAAAATTCACTGTCTCTGAACACACCACAATGATTCAACCAGGGCAGTTTCATGCCTGTCCGAGCTTTGAAAGTGCTCCAGAGTCAGACAACTTTGTGTATAGAAAAAAGTGAAAGGGACTTTTACTTCTGGAACCAGGGGACCCCAAAATAGCTCCTCTGCTTTGCTGCTCCACTGGGCTTTTTAATGGAAAAAAATGCAAGATAAAATGGGGACATCAAAAGGCATGGTTGTTTTGGGAGGGTGTACTGAAAGGATGGGAGGTGTAGGATCCAGCACTTTTGAGATCCAGAATTTTGAAACCGAACTAGGGACTAAAACCCAGATATCTCAACCGATGAAGTACTCCGTCAAAGTGCAATTACAGCTAATTTTACCCACTAAAACTGTTCACTGCTGATGAAATAGAAAGCCATTTTCTGAAGAAATTTTTTCTGCAATGCTAGTACAGTAGAGGCCGAGGCTACCAAATTAGCCCTACACGCACATGACTAAACGCTTACATTGCATTAGACACAGGCATTTGCATGGATGTTTATTAGTCAGCATAAATTGAGTTCACGCGCACACATCATGTCTTGCTTTTAACTTTCACAATGGCAGGTAAGCACATGGACAAATGCACGCACACACACACACACACACACACACACACACACACACACACACACACACACACACAATTGTGTTTCAATGACTTCAGAGGGCAGAAACTATTACTTGGCCTAATCATAACCATAACCTAACCCAAACCTAACCTTATAGGGACTTGGTTTTTGTCACCATGAGAAAGTCCCCATAATGTGATAGTGCAAACAGATTTAGGTCCCCCCCCCCACAATGTGAGTAATACCTGGACCACACACACACACACACACACAAAGACAAAGGCAACTTTACTTCCCACATCCTGTGTCAATTTCTCAACAGGTTTCAGAGACTCTGCAGAGACTACCACAGTGTGCTGCTTTCACAGTGTTACTATAGAAGCTCCAAGCTATAATTTAGGTTTGATTTAAACCCAAAGCAGTAACTTAGGTAAAACATGGCCAGAAAAAAAACACTCCTTCTACACTCATGAGATTTCATGTGGCCTAACTGTGAGAAAATGTAATAATGCTAACACAGGTTGTCAATGCAGTTTTGAAAGCACAGGGATATTGTTTCAAAGCACTGTACGGTACATTCAGGAAATGGAAAATAAAATGAAAAACACAGGAATGGTCTGACATTTTGCATATCATACCCTGACTTAACATTTGCTCTGAGGCCTGTGCTTTCATTTCCTCTCCCAAAACTGCACAGTAGACGTGGTCCAGACACACTTTAGAGACGTTCCAGATTTAACTGGAGAGTAAAAATGGAGAAGTACAGTGAATGAACACCGAGAGAGGGATTTTTGAGTCGGCGAGGGCCCCGAGACCTTGGAGGCTCCTGAGACCTTCATCAGCGCGCGACCTTAATCTGCACAGAACAAAGCGAATGTAAATGATCTGAGAAAGAGAGAGGAGGGGCTGCGAGAGGTTCAGCAAAAGACCAGGAAAAAATACAAAAAGGGGACAGTGAGGGCAGATAGATGGGGGTTACTGGAGAACGGCATTTCATACTTAAAGTCAAGGTCATTGTAAGGAGAAGGTCATACAATATACGTGATGAATATAAAGTAGATTGAAGACAAGAGAGGATACATGTGGTGCGGTGTGATAGCTCCTTATTGCCACTAAGGGGATTTTCTGTTAATTTCTTCTGAAGAAAAAAATGAAGCACTAAGCAGAAGTAATACAGGATACAAGTGGGACATTGTGTTTGATGTGCTGGCTGATACTATATGGGGATTTCCTGACATTGCTGGGAGCCAACCATGTTATGGTACATTGACCCTCTAACTGTACAGAACGTTATCTTGTGTCGCATTTCTTGCAGAAATCTACAGCTATGTTGCCTCTTAACAGCTGCTTCCTTTGAGAAGAAAATCATCCCTCATCCGTGTGGATGAAGCCAAACCACTGCTAATGCGGTGCAAAATGTCAAAAAGAAAACACATGGGTGTCGACTGGACCCTCAGCCAGATGATCTCACATCCTGAGAAGCTGACTTTTGGGAAGTATGCAGTTTCAGTGGAGCTTGAACAGCATGCACAGGAGGTTGAAGTATCGTCTTTATCAGCACAGTATGATCACGGACGAGTACTGTCAGACATGATCTTATGCTAATCTGTGCCACAGCTGTATGCTCACTGCTGCAAACACAAGTCATGTAGAGTCAGGTGAGGCTCTCATCTGTGTGACAGACTGATTGGAGAGGCTCTTATAGACAGAGACATGATTGGGAGAAGATGGAGCTTGTTGCAGTTTATGCTGCAGGAGGAAGCAGTCAGACGAAGACTTGGTGGAATAGAACAGGTCTCACTGGAAAACATACAACAACAGAAAGGCGCTTGTGACTGATTCATACTGAACGTTACAGTGTTACAATGTTACCTTGCTGAGTGGGTTGTAGGCGAAGCACTGACATGAAATGGAATGGAATTAGCCCAAATAGTCAACTACAGACAGGACCTGTGCTGTCAGGTCACAGTGTACAGCAGCTTTTGTTCTACAGTCCTCATTATCACTGAAAGCTGTTTCAGCAGGTGGTTAAAATGTGTTTCGATGTACTGTAGAATAACAGCTGCTGGCCTCCGTCATGTAGTTTGTTTTTTTAAATATGTTATTTGGATGGACATATATAGTGTCTGGCTATTTAGGTCCAGGTAACTCCAAAGGTCATGTACTACACAGATTGTTAAAATAGCTATTCAATGTCTCTGGAGTGAGGGATTAAAAAAAAAAAAAAAAATCATCTTATTATATAGCTTAACTGGGGCTTGAAGACTTTAAATTTATAACTGAAGGCTTGCCTTAAGAACTGATGGCATGGAGTTACCAAGCAAAAAGGGAGATCAAAAATGCTGTCAAGGTGTTTAACAAGAAATGTAGGATCCTGTGTTTTGTCCCCTCTAGTATGGACTATGAGACAGGATACCTTGGCCTCTGCTGCAGCAGATTTTGATCATAATCTTTTGAGTAAATGCAGGTATTTGTGAGTTCAATACAAATCGAGTTTACACTGGTATGTGCTGCCTCCAGGGTAATGTCCAACACTCACAAAAGCTTTCACCTCCTCCCGCCTACTTGCCTTTTATATGTTACCAGCAGCAGGCCATAACTAGAATTACTACTTCGCAGTTGTATGCCTCAAGTTGCAGTTTACATCCACGTCAGTCCAGACTCACGTAATGTATGTAGTGAGGACCTTGAAGGGATTTATATAAGCTCATAAAAGTGTATTTTGTCATGTTTTGTGAGGTCACATTAACCTTGACCTTTTACCTCTGATCACCAAATTATAATGAGTTCATCCTTGAGTCCAAGTGAACGTTTGTGCCACATTTGAAGAAATTCTCTCAAGTTGTTCCTGAGATATCATGTTCACAAGAATTGGACAGACGGATAGACCAATTCATCAATTTTACACATGAATTACCTACGGCCATGGTAGAGGTAATAAAAATGAAAAAACATGCAACCTTAAACAGTGTTACAAACTCACTTGAGCACTGTGTTACAAAGTTTATCCATAAGCAATGCAGACTGACAAACACACTACTGCGACTGTTCTGGAAAAACAAACCTGTACAATCTCGTATGCTCGAATCAACTCAGTTGCTGCTGATACCAGCTCTCTTTCGCTGTTCTTTACTTGCTGAACTGCAGCCTCTACGCCAAGGAATGGTGGAATGGTGGAAGATACTGCTTGGGAGGGTCAGACAGTAGTCTCAGCACTTGTTGGCTTGTTAGCTTTCCAGGCTTTCCAGGCTTGTTGATTTCCACTGTCTGCGCTCTTTGGAGAGACTCATTGCTGCAGTTTGGTTAAGTTATACAACCTTTAGTGCCTGTTAGTATTTAGAGTTTAGAGCTATAGTTTTGCTTATTTACTATAAAAGTAAGTGTAAGTTAAGTAAAAACTTTTCAAAAAAATTGATTTAATAATTTATCAGTTTTATGTAGCTGGCAGCTTAGTTTTTTTATGATGCATATTGATTTACTTCCACTCCACATACCAGCATCATACATTAGTGAGCCTTTCACTCGTGTGGCTTGAAAGCTGTGAAACAGCCAATACTTAAAAACTCAAAATACTTTGAATACTTGATGCATTACATTTATGCTAACTTAGCACAACCTTATAGTTGGTCAAATGGTGAATAGCAATAAAGCCAATGAGCTGACTCTATAATGTCGGAAACACAGCAATATCTATCTAAGTGTGCTAACATTAGCCACCAGAAGCTACTGATTGCACCAGACCAAGTAATGCAGTGGCAGCAAAAACCCTGACTGTATTGAACTGAGTGATAGTGGGTTTATTATTGACATGTTCAACATTTAATTTGTGAGAGCACAGCACACTGCTGCAGTTCACCAAAGTAGATTTATTTTAACCGCTGGAAGCTAACGACATGTCATCTCATTCATTGGCTGCTACATTGCAAAATAAATCTGAATGCGTCTCATACTGCCAACCTGACTGCACTACAACAGGTAGGACGCCCTCGTGCTGGCTCTGTCCCCACGCTTCATTTAGAACGTGTCATGAGATTTAGGGCGATGCAAGATTAGCCATGCAAAGTATCAAAATCCAACTTCATCATATCTATCATATATCATAGTTTGCATCTTGCCAAAGTCTCTCTGCACTCTTACACATCCTTCTCAGCTACTGCTTGTGCAGCAGCTGCAGTAACAAACAGGAAACTATATCATAGTAAGCTACCACAGGTTTTTACACACAGTATATAAGATGTCTTTCAGATTCTGGCATGGTAGCTGCAACAGCACTGAGGGCAATTCATGCATAGGACAGGGATGCAAAATTAAAGCCAAATGGCACAGAATACTTTCCACTGCTGCCTCAGGTCCCACCATGGACGTGTTTTATGTAGAGGATCATTTACAGGTAAAGTTTGTGGAGTGCATACCTGTAGGTGCTGGCAGAGGGCGAAATTGTAGGAAAAGATGAATAAAAAAGTGAAATGAAAACAGTTCCTGACAGTTGTGTACTGTGCCGGCCGAGAGGCTGTCAGGCTGCCCACATCCGCTCCTCAGGCTCTGCTGAAACCTTCACTTCTGCACTGGCATTTTCCTTTCCTTCCTATGACAGACCTAATTAGGGGTCAATACAGGTTTGACTGTACAGCTAATTTTGTACCTAGTTTCTACTGTACTACATTATGAATCAGCAAATCTCACTGTGAAATATACAGTCCTGGAAGTAACTTAGTACTTTTATTGAAATACTGTGCTGTACAGTGCTTTACTGTTACACTCAACTTCAGAGGTAAATATTGTGCATACTATGAAAAATATACCCAACAAATAAATGATTATATATTATTATAGTTATGCAGTAGTATATAAAGCAGTGAAAAGTACCCACAGTTTTATCAGATGCATCTTTACTTTGATGCTGTATGCATCAATAATCATAATACAATAAAATAATACATATAAATCAGAAATGGCCATTCTGCATATTGAGCACTTTCACCTTAAGTAGCCTACTATGACTATATTTTGATGCTAATTCTTATATATGTTTACTTTTGAATCTATGGCTTTTACTTTTCTACCCTGTGGTATTTCTACATTTACTTTAGTAAAAGATCTGAATGCTTCTTACAACACTAGAAAAATATCGCAAAGTAAATGTCAGCGTTGCTCATATTATTTCATATCGTGAGTTCTTGTAATGTCACATTTCCCTATGTTATGTTTCTTGCCAACCACAGCTCACAGGTAAACCACAGCCTGGGAATCAGTACCGCTTTCACCCCTCATCTAAGTACAGCCAAGGCGCAAAATGAAATAAATAATTTGTCATATGTTCCTTTTTTTTTTTTGGAACTGAAAAGTCTGTGTTGAACAATTGGTTTCTTAGATGTCTGATGCAGTGAAGGCTAACTGGTCCACCATCATGCTGTCTAAGGTCAGGGATTTGCATCTTAGACTAGACTGGCTATTTTCAGAAGTGCAGTGTTTCACATTAGTGGTTGTTCGACTACAAGTCAGCAGAGAATCGTAATCTTAGCACAGGCATAGTGTGTGTTTAAGAAGCTGCACCTGATACTTAAACTGATCCTCCTTCTAGGGTTTCAGTAAACTTCAGCTCATTAAACAAACAAACAAACAAAAGATCCTGCCCACAAGAAGCCATTCAATTACATTATCATCACAATCTTTGTTGTGTCACTGTAAACCAACAGCACAAAGGAAATCCTACTTTGTAGACGCCTTTGAGGAGGCTGTTTAAGCCATTTGCTTATCTTCATCCTATAATAACTGAATCATCTGTCAATAGTGCAGGTGATAAGCAGGGGGGGTGAATTAAGCTGCTGCTGCTCTAACAGCAGAGGAGCGTTGAGTTATATTTACAAGGGCTGTAAATCACCCCAATATGGCCAGTGGACTGTAGCAGTGCTCCACACAATGGCCACATAAACACCTCAGTGTAATTACACAAGCACACACACACACACACACACAGATGCACAGAGCATCAACACTGAAAATGGTGCACACATTACATAATTGATACCCCTAACAGTCAGTTGCCCACATCCGTTTGTCCACTTAGAAAACCCCCAAGTGAATACAGTGTGCCTTTAAAACACTAAACTATATTTAACACTCAGACATATCCACTTTAGTCACGCATGTACACAAGCGTGCACACAAACAAACACACACATACATTTACACACACAGGTTGTTATTGGATTCAGGAGCAGCATGACAGCCGAACATACCTCACTTTGTGGTCCTCTGCTGTCTCTTTCTATCTGTTCCTCAGCTCTCCTCCTCCTCTTCTCATCCCTCGCTCTCTCTGTCACACACACACACACACACACACACACACAGAGCAGTGTGTTTGAATCTGACAGATTTCTCTCAGCTCAGTTCCCTCCTCTCTCACCCCCCTCTCTCTCTCTCTCTCTCTCTCTCTCTCTCATTTCTCAGGCACACACTCAAAAACAGCCCTCCCCTCCCTCCCTCCCTCCCTCCCCTCCTTTCTTTCTTCCCTCTCCTGCCAAATAGCCTCCACTCTCGCTCTCTCACTGGCGCCGGAGCTGCCTCTCTCCTCCCATTCCCTCCCTCTCTCCCTCTCTGCCTCATGAAGCACTGCGAGAGCTCCGACCCAAGCCACGCCCCCCGCTCTCTCCTCTCCTCTGGGCGGCTATAAATACCGCTGCTGCTATGAATATACCGTCTTTCTCCCTCAGCATCCCTCGCTCCCGCTCCCTCTCTCCATCCATCCATCCCTCGCCTGCACTGCCCTCCCTCCATCCCTCTCTCCCTCCCTCGCTCCATCCCTCCATCCCTTTCTCTCTCCCTTTTTTTTTTTTTTTTGCTTCTGATGACCTTGTATTATTCGCCCTTACAACACCATCACATGACAGGATCCTTTCTCCTCACACACTCTTGCGCAAGATGCAACCGTTTTCCACGCATGCATACACACACACACACACACACACACATAGGTGTATGCTTCAAGGAGGCACGTCCTCAAGCAGCCGGGTTTACCCACACACACACACACACACACAGAGTGAAGACCTAAAGACTCACACAAGCACCACCACAGACAACCGTGTTTTGTGCTATCCGTCTGCTGTGCTTCCTGTCTGTGGTGCCGGATGTGGTGCATTTTTCCTCCTGACAGCTGAGAAAAACACACACTAACAGAGAGATGCGTATCGACAACAGATCACATTGCACTTCGCAAATTAATTCTGCTTGCATCACTTATTGTATTAACACCTGCTCAAAGCATTAGTCAGTCTGTACATACTCATGGTTGATGGATGCACCTGTCCAATGCAATAAGTCTCTATGAAATCTTCCTCTCAGCATCCTTCATCTCTTGTGTACATTCTGTGTCCGATTTATCAAACACTGAGGTTGACTTATCACGCTGATTGCAGTGTAGTAAACCTGCTGCAGGATAAATGAATCAAAAGATAAACTCAGTGTCTTGTTCTCTTCTGTTGTTCTTCACTGTGCACTAACACATTCAGTATGTCAGGTTGATCCGCCTGCAGAAGCGAACAGTGGGCACATTCCCATTGTGCACTTACAGTAGGTATCTTAGACATTAGGCAGCATCATGTCTCTGCTCTTGCTCAGTGCCAGCAATATTGGTTGGGAATGAGGTTACTAACATCTGGTGCAGGCGTGCTATGTGCACCCAGGGTACACTTAAACAGGATCAAATCTTCGCCTGCAGGCCGTATAGTATGTCACGGACGTAATTAATCCTTGGATCGCACCACCCTATCTAACTTCATAAAAGAAAAACCACCAAAAAATGTGAGCAGCACAGAGACAGAGGAAGAATTCTTCCTGTTTGGGTACATTTCCGCTGATCGTGCCCCCATGATCCTGGCAGTTATAGAATACCACAAGGTGCATATGCATTCCCATATAAGGTAGCACAGTCATGTGCAGTGTTTTTATGCCTTTTAGGTTATTTTGTGCAGCTTGCAAGATACAAAAAAAATCCTGCAAGAATTATTAAGTTGTAATTTCCATTATAGCAGTAATATATTAAAAGGTTTGATAGAGTGTTGATTCCAATATCAATTAATTTCATATCATATAATTAGAATTTGAGTTCTGCTGTTTGAAATCAACAACATGCTGATGAAGAAAGGAGTAAAATAACAGAATATGACAGTCAGTGTGAAGCATTTTATTTCCATTATTGGCAAAGGAGTTGATAATGTTTTCCCCAAACAGTTTGATGCACAGCGGGCAATTATGAGTCACCATCTCAGCATCAGCATGAGAGAGAGAGTGCGTGCGTGTCTGTGTGTGTAGGATTAAGTGTGTGTGAAGGAGTGAAGGATTGTGTTTTGCTGACGGCCAAACTGAATCTGTCAGCACGCTCGAGAGGATGTTCTATGCACATGATGCAGGTGTGTCTCAAAACCGTTTCCTCTTTGCTTCTGTCAGCGCAAGGGCCGCTTTCAGGTCCTCTGTGGTGTGCATGTGTGTCTTCAGAGAGTGCGCGAGGGCTCTGTGCAACTCCTCAGGGGAGACCAGGTTGAGGTGCAGCACTGAGTCGACCAGCTGGGAGCGAGCGTTGCCGATGAACGAGTGCGACAGGAAAGACGCGAGGCCTCCCCCGCCTTTCATGGTGTACAGGGGAACTCTGACCATTCCCAGAACCTGGAGAGAGAGAGAGAGAGAGAGAGAGAGAGTAAGACGGAGAGGGGGAAAGGGAGACAAAGAGAGGGAGAGAGAGGAACAGAGCATGAGATCAGGTAAATAGCTGTAATCAGTTATTCACGCACACACACACGCACGCACGCACACGCACACGCACACACACACGCACACACACACACACACACAATCTACCTCCTGTCCATGATCCGTTGCA
Organism: Trachinotus anak; assembly: GCF_046630095.1. NCBI lineage: Eukaryota > Metazoa > Chordata > Actinopteri > Carangiformes > Carangidae > Trachinotus > Trachinotus anak. The sequence goes on from NW_027273855.1 coordinate 7,571,390, forward strand.
GTGGATGCAGCTGCTCTCTCCACCTCCCTGATCTGCTCCTCCTCCATCTTCTTCACATAGAAGTGGGTGATGAGTCGGGAGGAGGAGGAAGAGGAGGAGGGGGGTGAAGCAGGGGCATGGCAGGAGGCCACATGATCTTCTACCGATATAGGAAGAACCACGCCCAGCTCCTCTGACAATTCCCTGCTAAGGCCCGCCTCCAGGGTCTCCTTCGCTGGATTAACAAGTCTGAGGTGTAGGGAGGGAGGCGGGAGGGGGGTCAAAGGTCAGGATCAGATATGAAAGTAGATAAACAACCTCAGCTGGATTGTTCTCCTGAGACTCCTCAGTGCAGAAGTAAATAAATCAAGCTGATTGAAAAACTGATTGAATTGATTCCAAGCCCAAAACTTGTTTGCTGACCTCAAGTCACGAGAAAACACAAGAGAGTCACAAGTCACTCGATTTTAAGTGTCATGTTAAAGACAAGTGAAAGTAGTGAGGCCATTCTTGAATATTCTGGTGCCCTAGGCAAGACGTTCACTGGCGCCCCCTAGGGGACTGATCTTCTCATTAAGACTTTTTATAAATATTCTAATACTAAATTCATATTATTTAACAAGATTATATTATTTCAAATTTGACTTTATTCAGCTGTGTCATGTCATCAACATTATCTGTTAGTCAGAAACGTTTCATAAAAACTGGTCCCTGGTTTGACTTATTCTGGGTTTAACATTAGATTGAGTGACTGTACGTCTGTATCTGATTGTCTGTGCAGAAGGATCTTTGACACAGCCCAGACAGTGTCTGTCATTTCTGTACTGAGCTGCAGGTATTATGTGAATATTTATGTGAATAATATTGATGTGAATTGTGGGTGTACTGATCATGTTTTGTGAACTGTTTTAATTTTACTGGATTTATCATTATTTCATTGATCATCAATCATCCTTTCACTTCAGGGTGTAGATAAGTATTAATAATTATGGGCTAACTTTTTGTAAACCTACTGACTGGAGTTGAGGGTGCACCTGTTCAGCCTCGTATCAATATCCCAGTTATGAGTCTTATCTGTGGTGTTGATCATATTATAAAATCTGTATGGAACATAAGTAGCCTGATTATTGATACATGATCACAAAATAAGTGTCGTCCAGCAGGTTAATGAAATGTCAATGAGCAACATCAGTCACCAACAGAGTGTCCCTCCACAGACTCTGCACATAGTCTTTTCTCAGTATCAGGTGTTGAGTGCAGAGTGAGTAGTGAGGTTCTTTTTAACAATCTAATGCAAGCATTGCACAGCAGAGACACATTTTTTTTAAATAGACAGGTTGTCTGAAATTCAGTATTAGAAATGAAAAGTATTAGAAATGAAAAGCATTTCTATTAGTGAAATATAACTAAACTCCCATGAATATGATAAAATAACAATTACCTTATGGCATAGCCCTGCAGTCAGTCACTGATATTTTTCACTTTTGAAGTAATTGTTTTCAGTGCTGGGCTGTGTCCCAGTTCCATGCATAATAATTCGGTGCAGGGTTTCAGTATGCAGCATGTTCATTCAAAATATAAAAATAAGAATGTCAACCTCATGGTGGCGCTAGAGGACAGGTCAGGGGTTCACAAAAGTCAGTAGCCTTCCTCCTCAGGGGACCATGATTATATATTAAGACAATAACACACGCAGAACATACTGTAGACAATTTGTATGAAATAAGTGCTGCTTCTGACCTAATTTCAATTTGCATTTGGAGTTTTCCTTTACTTTGCATATATCATCATCATTTTTCAGACTCTCTCTTCTTGTCTCTTTATATAATTTCACATCAACGATGCCCCAGAAATTCTGGCAGTGAGTACTTTAACTCACAGATGTGAAGGCACAAGTGATTTATATTAAGATGAGTACTAATTAAGCAGTAATGTGTCTGACAATAACGTCTTTTAAAATGGGTTTTTAAGGCAAAATAAGGTACCTTGCAGAGGATGTCATGCAGTTTTTTTCTTCTCTTTCATGGCTCATCCTAGCACTGTGAGTATTCTAGTAACAACGTGTGAATGTTTATTCTGCGCCGTAAAGGTTTAAATCTTTTGACGGGTTCATCTGTGAAGAAAAAGACAGATGTACACACCTGTGCTAAAAGAACCTAAAGCATAAAACAAAGCAGTACCAGGAAAGACTCACCCGCCAGGGAAACCCAGCAGACCATCAAAGCGCATCTGCATCTGTGGGAAATCACAGAGGGTGTTACACACTCACGCACTGATGCAACCACATACACAAACACCAGCAAACACATACACACACAGAGATGCTTACATACAAACAGGAGCGTGTTTTAATGCGAACGGGCAGAAACATTAAAGGCAAAGGTGTGCAACACTTCTGCACTTGTGCAAGGACTCAATTAATTCCATCCATACACCACTCCTACACCACACACACACACACACACACACATACACACACACACACACACACAGTGCTCTTTCTCACCAGTATGATATGTCTGATGGGAATCTTCCCAAACAGCTGACTTTTCGTGTCAGCGTAGAGCATCACGTGACACGCATGCCGGCAGCCTGAGCAGGCCAAAGCCTCCGCCCTCGACAATTGTCCACTCGCCATCTACAAGAATACACACAAACACAGGGCAAAATTACACATCCACAGTTCAGTGCTTCCTGATTACTCTGTTCATTTGGATGGCTGCCCCCTTGTCATGTGATGCCATTGAGACAACATCCAAATACATTTGCTCTCTCTTGTTTATCTCTCCCCCTCCCTCATGTGTTGAATCAACAGAGCAGACTGAAACCTGCTGGTCAGCTCGAAGGCCTGTGGGCTAGTATGTAGAAAATCTCACAGAAGGCTGTGCAGAACCAGGAAGCTGAAAAGTAGATCTTTGCAACCTGTATCATAAAAGCTTTAGCTCCCCCTGTTGGTGTGGAGTAGGCTGACAATAAGAGAATCCCTGCTCGGGCGATTTGGTTTAGTGTTTTTTGCATGTTGTTATCACATGTTAACTATTTTCTTCTCTTTCCCCTCATATTCTTATCCATAATTTAATCAATTAGTCAATTGTTGGAGAAGGTTTATCTCAAATATCCTTTGGATCCTCTGATTACAAACAAACCTAGAGGTGTTTGATTTAAACTTTTCCATCCCTGCTATTCATGCTCCTTCTGTGGACTTGATGCTGAAACATTTCTACTCTTGTTTAAGAGCTGACTTTATACCGTTGCTTAAAAATATATTCATTGTCACATGTCTGTTCCTTTTTCATTACTGTGTTTATGAACAAAAATGCATTATATTATAGCAAATTACACACTGACAAAAGTAAATGTTTTTACTAACAAACTATTTTAAAATTTCATAAACAAAATGCAACAGCTACATTCATACCATTCTGCACTTTACCAACCCCAAAGCCTTGAAGACCTGAAACATATCTAAATTGTTTTAGCTTTGTGTTATTAAATGTATTATGTTTTTATATTCATTTATCCTAACTCTATTTGTACTATTACTGTCTGTTTTTCAGAGTTACTAAAATTAGTAGGATTTGTAAAAATCAACGCTACTGTCAAGGCCACTATGAAAGTAAGCACTCCCACACAAACATGAGCCACACACATTACCTCCCTCAGCGACGCCTCTTCGCAGGTAACGTGGTTTAACAATGTGCTGTCTCATACTTTGCTCAGCATGTTGAGGCGCCGTGTTCACGCACTGACGTTACGGGCACCGATTGGCTGGACAAAGCAAGCGGTCCTGTCTAGCCAATTGCAGGAAGCGGACAGACCAATCAGCGGTGGTTGGTGAGAACGTCCTTATGCCGAACGGCACTAACTCCGGCTTCTCTGTACCAAAGCTTCCCACAGCTACCTTCTCTACCCGTCTTCTCTACCAGCGACGTCTTTTTTGTTGGATAGAAGGGAACATTATTCGGTTAACGCAGACCGACGCGTTGGACTTGTGAGACCTTCCGTGCAGGACACATAACTGTGACTGGGAAAACCTGCTAGCTTGCAGGTGACAAGCGAACTAACTAGTTCCTGCCACTGCCTGTTAGCCGACTGTTTAGCTTCTCCATCTGGTTAAAACAAGTCAGGTAAGTAAAGCTTTAAGTGTTGTTTTGGTAGTAGACGTGGACCTATAAAAAGTATAATGTTGTAATGTTGTGAACTGTGTCTTCCTGTGTGTAGGTTTGTCGGATCTTTCACTTATTGGGCAGTGTTTTAATGTATGCATATATTTTTTCTGTCTGCTGTGTTGTTTGACTCCTGTCTGCCTCAGGCTGAACGAAAACAGTGACAACGGTTGATATTATTTTGATAGTAATAACAGTACTATGACTAGTACACCATTAGTGTTATTTGCGTTGTTAATGTTATTTTATTATTAGTATTGGTTGCAGCAGTAGCATACCTGTAGTATCTCCCTCCCTGAAACTTTTAATGAGGATAATGGACTGACAGATTCAGTCATGCAAAACAAAAAGACAAACCCATAAACAACACTCCAAATACAGAATTAGAACCTGCTTTGATTCTCAAATTGACTGTTTAAAGCAGTGGTGGAAATACGGAATTAAATAATAATTTAAAGGGAAAAAGATCCTCTTATTTGCTCCTTAATTATATGATTTGGTGATGGTTGTTGTCTTGTCTGTTCTTCATATCTCAGGTGAGTCAGAATGGCCCAGGGGATACCAGACGAAGTGATGAGGAATACTACATTGATAAAAGACCTGGCTGATGTGGCAAAAGATGCAGCGCTTCTGCAGGGTGTCCTAATGAGGATCCAGGAGACTCCCAACTCATCGGAGGTGAGAAGTGGAAACACAGAGCAATCTTTTTATGTAGTTTTGATAAAAGACACTAAGAGTGTTATAAATTTTCCCCCACGGTTTGGAGTCTCATGCAACCATAATACCTATCAGACCAGCACTCCCATTTTATTTTCAATTTTCATCCATGCAAATTAGATGGACTTAAAGTAATGTTTTGTTATTCTGTGTTTGTGCGCTGTTTGACGTTACAGAATAGGCAGCAATTGATTCAAAAATGAATTTTTGGATTCATTATGAGAAGCAGTGGTGGTGTGATCACCGTGGTCATCACCGCTATTTAAGGCTTCAAGGACAAAACACTGCAGCCTGGGAGAGAACTGAGAGTACTCTTTTTCATCGCTATTATAACAATTGTTTTTCAGCAATGGCACCTTTCATCTCACATACTCTCATGTGCCAAACGCCACTTGAGCTTTGTGGCTTTTACCATAATATTTATGTCATTTCTGAATAAAGCTGTAAAGAAAATGCTTGAATGACCAGAAGCAATCACTGTATCACACAGATGTAACCAGCAATGCTAGGCATTCAGTGCAGCTTACACTGGTCGGTTAGCTGATTTTATAGCACAAAAGAATTGATAGCACTACACTGAATGCAGTCATGTTTGAGGTCATTCCATAGTCAGTAAAAGATGTTGTTTTGCTTTGTCAGAATTTGAATTTGTTAAAAAAAAATTTGATTATGTGCATTTGCTTGATGTGACAAAGTGAGCCCCAGGCAATAAGAGACTGCACGACTCCATACCAGTAGGCTGTTGAGCATTGGCTGTCAAAACGGGCATGTTCAATGTGAAGTCATGTTAGGAATTTGTTCTGCTTTAGGGCACTGGATTCAGGAAAGAATTTCGTTAAGCCTGTGTTTACAATTAGTGGGATTTTTAGTCCAAACACTGATTTTCATTCCCCACATGCCATGTGGTTTTTTTGATGAATAGTGTTTTGGTGTCAGCATTATTTTCTTACATTTGTAAGAGCTTGTTTTTCTTGTTTTTCAGTTGGTGACTTATGCCCCATTCACACTCTTTCCCACACCCGTTCCAAAAGATGTGTTCCTCCAGGCTCTGGCTGTGCAAACTCAATACAATACACTGGTGGACAAGATCAGCCGCGATCCAGACTTTCTGCGAGATGCTCTTGCCAGGTAGTAAATGAGCTATAAGGTCATAATGACAGCAGATGGCAATACAAAACCTCTCCTAAAGATCAGGTTACTGTTGAATTCTCTGAATCAGTGTCATGTAACTTCTATTGATATAATAGAAAAATAATGTGATGTTTAAAAAAGTAGTTGTCCGGATTTTAACAGGATGATGCTCTTTGTTTTATAGCACCATTGCAGTGGATGATTTCACAGCGAGGTTGTTCAAGATCCACGAGCAGATCTTGAAAGAAGGACGGTCTCAGGTAGGTCAGCTCGCCGCTGTCAGACTACAGTGATGTAAACTACTGAGCCTTGCTGATACTGGCATTATATCTTTAAGGTTATCAGTTGTCTTTGTGGTGAGAGGCCTTGGTGTTTAACTTATGAAGCTGGTTCTGTCTAATGATATGAAGGAGGAGGATTGCACACAGACTCACTCTTCTGTTCTCCTTTATTCAAACAACTTAATGTTCTGCAGGGGTCAAACAGGAGTAATAAGCAGAAAAGCACTTTATATGCACTCTCAAACATCAAGTCAAGTCAAGTTGTCATTCAGTAATAAAATCATCATCTGTCTTGCCTGCATATTTTTACTTCTCTTATTAAGGCCCCATCTCGTGGTCAAAACCTCCAGAAGTAACAGACTTTGGTCTCGAATAATCTGAATAATTTGACAATAAAAAAATTTAAAATTTCTCATTTAGAGACACTGTTGTTATCACTGCACATTTGATATTTGATGATCACGTTTTCAACAAGGATTCCACACATGATGTTCATATAGTACCAGAAATACTGAAACATTTCACCTCATCGAAAAGTAATATAAACAATTCATGGATTAGAAAAATTGTCGGGAATCAACTTTCTGTCCATTGACTGATCGATTAATCGACTTATTGTTTCACCTCTACACAGTGGCCAAATGATCAGTCTGCGCAGATTATTACTTTTTAACAATTGGAGTGTCGTTTCTTTGCCTTCCTTCCAGTCCATTGTGTTGGGTCTTAATCGGTCGGACTACATGCTTAACAAGAGAGAAGACGGGACGTCATCTCTAAAGCAGATAGAGATCAATACCTTTGCTGCTAGTTTTGGAGGTCTCTCATCACGCACGCCAGATTTACATCGGTAAGTCAATCATTAGCCTGTCAATCACAGATCGTGTAATTTCTAAAGTTTTAGCGGTATATAACGGTCATAAAATATCTTTTGCTGAGGTCAGTATTTCTCATGCAAATAGATCAATACAAAGACACGTTGTCTCTCTCACCCATAGTGTCAAATCTTTGTGTGTTATTGCTTCATAGAGTGAAATAACAGGAGGCCAGAAAGTTATATGTCATTTGTTGTGATGAAGAGTTCCAAAAGTGTCCTTCATCTTGCTCGACAGACACATCCTTAAGGTGGCCGGCCGGCTGGAGGAGAGCCAGCGCATCCTAGACAACAACCCTGCCATTGGTCTGGCTGGAGCAGTTGCTAAAGCCTGGGAGCTCTATGGATCAAAGAGGTGGGGATTAAGTGCAGTCCAAGTGTTTGGGCTGTGTTTTGGTCTTCAGACTCTGGGCTTCAGAACATTCAATTTTAAAAATAAAATGAATAATGCCACCTTAAAGTGCAGAGTCTCAAATTGAGAAGGTTTACATCAGTATAGAAAGTGTGTGGGAGATATAATATTTTTAACCCACTGTGTCCAAATTGCAAGGGCTCAAAAGCAGTGTCTGTTAAATGTTTCATGAGCAGCTGTGTGTCGCTTCAATGTTAGTTCATTCACAAAATGGCTCATACATGGCTGAGAGTCAACTGAGAGTTGCCATTAAAGTTAAGGTGGAGTTGTCTGTCAATATGTGGAGCAATGACGTGACCATGCAAGTGAAGAAGATAATAATGAGAAAAAAACCAGCAGAGCTCCAGAACAAAGTTCTCTGGTCTGATGAAACAGAAAACATGGTTCTGTTATGGCTTGGGCATGTATGGCTGCAGAGGAGCTGGTGCATTGGCATTTATCGATGATTTCACTGCTGACAGAAGCAGGACAACGAGCCTAAACACACTGTGAAAGAAACCAAAGAGTTTTTCAAGGTGAAGAGGTGGAACATTCTCAAATGAACAAGTCAGTCAGCTGATCTGAGTCTGACTGAGCTCCATGGCACTAATGCAGAGAGACCCTGGAACAGGTAAGAGCTGAAGGGAGCTGCAGTCAAGCTCTGGGAGAGCACGTGTATTTTTTGTTTCATTTTGTTTTAGTTTGTCTAAGCAATTGCCTTCAAACTTTGGCCACTGTGTTAAAAGTTTTATGTCTCCTACACAGTTCTTTCTACCCTTTCTAGAGTAAAAAAAATCTTGGTGGCATATTGAAACTCCGCTATTTAAATATCAAGTGTGACATACCAGCACTTCAAACTCACATTGGATGGAAGCCACCGAGTGTGTCTAGTAGAATGGGATCTCTGCAAGGCCGGATTCTCAGTTGATTAAGAAACCAGTGTAGTAAGAAATTCATTATAGTTTACTGTTGATGAAAAATTATCCCCAATCAGAACAGTTGCAACAGCTCTGTAGACTATCCAGAGTTAACTGAATGTCCAGAATGATGTTTAAAGGTAGAGGTGAAGGTATCTTACAGGAGTGATGGTTGTCATTACAGGGCAGTCATCATGTTCTTGGTGGAGGACAACCAGAGGAACATCTTTGATCAGCGATACATTGAGAACGAACTGTGGAAGAGGTAAGCTGTCAATACTGAGGAGATGTGTTCGAGAAAGTAAGCCATTCCGCTGTAGCTTTAGTCAGCATTATATTTGATATGAAAATAATGCAGTTTTAATGGAAAGTACCATATATCTACATCTGTGACTCTGATGCAACTGTGTCTCTTTCCCTGATACCGTGTCGCCATTTGAAATGAGTTGTTGTCTATGTTTGTGCCTTGATTCACATATTTCACTCCTTTATCTTATATGGCCTCTTACTGCATTTCTGAGAATTTTGTCCATCATCCAGTCGGAAATGGACGTTGGGGAAGAACAGTGAACATGAAGTTTATTCTCCCTGTGTTTCAGAAACATTCCCACAATAAGAAAACGGTTTGACGATGTTTGTAAAACTGGATCCCTTGATCAGGACAAGAGGCTGTTTGTGTAAGTGTGTGTGGTTAAAGGTGCATTAATCAACTGTATAAAATGGATTATTCACATATTAAAACTACATACTATTCATAGCAGTAAGAGATCATTATAATCAGTTGGACACACTGTGGATTTGTGTTACTCTATTTTCAGTGATGGCCTGGAGGTCGCAGTGGTGTACTTCAGGAACGGCTACATGCCTCAGAACTACACCTCTGAACAGGTCTCAACTTATTCCTTTCTTCTTTCTTTTGGTAGTTTAGTAGTTTTTGGCAGTGAGTGGTTGAAGTCAAGATGGAGAATTCTGTTTTTAGAGTTAAGTTGCGAAGAGGAGTAAAAACAGATGCATGTAGGTCTGCCAAATGAAACTGTTGAGAGACTGACACAACTCTCAGCCAGAGCCGGAGGCATTTTGCTTTTGGGTTTTCTGTCTGTCCGGCCTCGAAATGTCCGCCTGGTGAAATTACCGTAATGACACCTATATGCCTAAAGCGCAAGGTCTTAGCTTTCAGAAACCGTCGGAATTTTCCGATTGCTCAAACCGTGACAGAGTTATGGTAATCCAAAGTGTGCCTGCGCTAATGTGTCGCCGACGACACACTAGGTTTTAAAGGGTTAAGTAATTCTAATGATTATTGTTGTTCCCCTTTAGATATAACTGAATTGATATGTGTCTAAAAATTACTTCTCACAAACAGTGGCCAGTTAAATGGAACTGTCTTTATGAGTGAAGCACATCAATATATTATGATGTGTAGAGACAGGTCTGAATCCAGAATCAGTGTAGTGTTTTGTTTTTTTTAATTGCAGGCTTGGGATGCTCGTCTTCTGATGGAGCGCTCTCTGGCTGTGAAGTGTCCAGACATCAGCACTCACCTGGCTGGAACCAAGAAGGTCCAGCAGGTGCTCGCAAGACCTGGAGTTCTGGAGAAGTTCTTCCCCGACCAGCCTCAGGTAGTGGAGCAGATCAGAGCGACGTTCGCTGGCCTCTACACTTTAGACATGGTAAGAAACTGACACATACTATGGTCGTTTGCAGTGCTGTTTTTACATTTTGAAGTTGTTTATAAGCTAGACATGAATATGTCACAATAAGTAATGATATTAGGATAGAAGGGCGGATCAGGGAAGTATTTTCTTTGTTTCTTGAGATAGAATGACTTCATTCTGTCTCTAACCTATGTTTTGCACTTATTTTTCACTGAGAATGTTAAAGTAAAATCATTGCATTCTGATGTTTCATGCTACTATGTCTTGGCCTGTTTTCCTCTCCTCATTTATTTCTCTGTTGTTGCTGTTGCCTTCAGGGACCAGAGGGTGACAAAACAGTGGCAATGGCTTTGGCAGCACCAGACCAGTTTGTCCTGAAGCCTCAGCGAGAAGGAGGAGGTACGATTACAGAAATGAATTCCCCCCTGCAGTAAATCCTGAAACCATCAACATTTCGTAAACCAGAAGAGTTTATAATGTTTGTAACTTTTTGGCCAAAGTTACCATAGTTACTGCTGCAAACAACATAACGTAGCACACGTTGTTTGGATGGCTCTGTCCTACCAAGGTGGTTGGAACTAGTTTGCCTTTATTGTTGACAGCCGGTCCACGTCAAAGTTGACAGTCTTGAGTCCAGTCCCAAGTCCTTGAGGGTGAGTGTCTATCAGCAAACTGCGCGTCAACATTAAAGTCTCTAAGGTTTCTGACATGATAGAGCTCAGGTTGTAGTATATTTGAACCTTTTTGTTCATTATTTTTTCATATTATGTTATATTATGTTATATTATTTTTTTTAAATATAGTAGCTGACAGGTGGGGTAGGGTAGAAGGATGGCCCAATTTGCCGGACAACATTTCTCAATGCGTGACATATAAATGTGCCCTGGTTAAAAAGAAAAAAAAAGAAAGACAGAATGCAACAAACGTGTTTGCTTTAGGACATTTTAATCTAGGACCAAACAATATGCAAACAGATAATCCAAAATTCTCTAATTAACCTCACAAACTGAATTTATTGTTGCTCATAGACCACAAAGAGGCAATAATGTCTGCAATTTAACATTGAGAAGAGGTGGATGAATAAATTGTAAAGACTGTTCCAGACATGATTTATTGCTCTAGAAGTTTATAAAGTCATAAATCTCAAATCAAATGCCAGGATACTGGCTACCATACATTAGAAGACTTAGAAAAAACTAAAGTCTGACACCGGCTCACGTTATCATCATTATCATTATTATTATTATTATTATTATTGTTGCTGTTGTTGCCTCCATGCTCACTGTCAACTGTTTGTTTTGAATTTATCTGAACATCAAAACATAAAGAAAACATCAAAAAAGGAAAGAAAAAAAGACTTAAGACAGCTCAGCTGATCAGTTTACACCAACGATGGAGATAACAGGAGTGCACTGCAACTCAAGCAAAACTCTAATGATTTTCCTTTGACATTGGAAATTAGTCTGTGACAGTGAAGCTGCTTGAGAAATGGTTTGGTGTGAGACTGGCATAAGTCAGTTAAGTAAGTTCAAATTAAGTGTCAGGTGTTGATTGTTTTCCATTCTTTTCCGCTTTGATACACCCTACAGGAAAAAATTGTGTCCATTTCTTCATGGTTCATTGACACCTCTTTATAATGTTATTTTCACAGGTAACAACATCTATGGATCAGAGATCTGCCAGGTGCTGGAGGGAATGAAGGAGAGCACAGAGAGGACAGCCTATATTCTGATGGATAAAATCCATCCCACCCCCACACACAACTACCTGCTGCGGCGAGACACTCCCCTACAGATCAGTAACTGTCTCAGTGAACTGGGAGTGTTTGGAGTGTACGTCAGGTATGTAATCACCATTTCACTGATATAAAATATAATGTGTGCAAGAATTTGTTTCAGATAGGATATTTAAATAAGAGCTAGTTTATTCATTTCAGTTTTAAGCAGCTTTAACATATATTAGAACTGCACTGTAAACAGATGGTTTGGCTATATGGCTACAGAATAACTTAATTAAAGGATAAACATACATTTATGAAATTTATTTTTAAGTTGTACTCACTGCCAATGAGTACAGAGAGGGCTCTTTGTCTCTGTGATCATTTTTCTCTGCAGCATTAGCTTCTCATCTCACCGTAAGAAATGGGACAAATCCATAGACAAGGCAAGGCAAATTTATTTGTATAGCACATTGTCATAAACAGAGCTCAATCAATGTGCCTAACAGAAAATAAAAGAAGCATGAAAATGGAGGTAAAAAGCATAATAAGAAAACAGTATAAAAACACAGATTATAAAACGGATAATATCTAATTAAAGTGCGAGATTAAATGAAGGCGGTGTAGTTTTAGCTTCTTTTTAAAGCCACTTACGGTTTGGACAGATTTGATGTCCATTGGGAGCTGGTTCCAGCAGTGAGCAGCATAGTAACTGCATTTAGCTTTAACTCCACTTACTGACCAGCTCCTGCAGATGTTAGAGAACTAGGCTCATATACATCGAACATTTCACAAATATATTTAGGGGTCCAGACTATTTATTTATAATGAGTAAAACTTTGAATTCAATTCTGTATCTGACTGGAAGCTAGTGCAAAGACCTGAGAACTGGAGTAATGTGCTGTTTTAGTCAGAACTGGCTAATAGATAGATAAACCAATGGATTAATGTGTATCGTAATATTTATCATAATCATAATAATCAGATATCTATAAGTTTATTGCAGTAGTAGTGAAGAAGGTAGACTTGGCACTAGTAATAGATAAGAGTGACAGTTATATAACATTACAGTAACAACAGCAACAGCAGGAGTAATATGTAGTAGGTGGTTTAATATGCAGTTGGATGGAGAGAGGGTAGAATAAGTAAGAGGAAAGTATGTTAAAGTGATACATTGTGCTGCATTGTGGAGGATGGTTGTCATGGTGGGGATCTGTGGTCATGTATGTGGCTTTGGTCAGATTTTTAAAAGTTCAGTTTAAAAAAGTTCAGTCTGAACAGCTAAAAATGCTTTTAAAAAATGATGGCTTCAGATGCAGCACAATTTCTTCAAGAGTTTTACCATCAATGGCAGTAAATTCAGCCATAAAGACTGCATTTTTTCTGGTAGTAGTATTTAGTATAGTAGTATAGTGTAATCCTTCTCCAAAGTTCTGGCTGCCAGAAACACAACTTGCTGCTGCTAATGTTCCGTGTGCTGCATAAATGTACAAATGTTTGCTATTAAGTTTACCTCATTAAAATGTAAAAATATGTCAGTGTTGTGTTCATGGCTTATTCTGCAACATCTAAGTGGGCAAAACATCGATTATTACTGTAAAGTATCACATTTGTTCGGTCCCAATACCGACTAGTAAATTTCAAATTTCCAATAAACATGTACTTGTGTGAATAAAGTTCAATTTACTATTAATGAGTCAGGAGATTGTACACTTATAATCCCGCCTTGTTTACGTTAAATGCATTTAAATCTTTAAAATCTTAATCAGTCATTTCTCTGTGATCCTTTTTGTTTTCTTACAGGCAGGGTAAAGACATGGTGATGAATGAGTGTGTGGGCCATCTGCTGAGGACCAAGAGTTCAGAGCACTCAGACGGAGGCGTAGCAGCAGGAGTGGCTGTGCTGGACAATCCTCTTCTCGTCTGAGAATTATTTACATTCCTACTTTTTAGGCTTTCACCAAACAAACAAAAAAAAAAAGAAATGCACAAATGGACAATGGGGAAATCAAGGTTGCACTTTTGAGTCACGTTGTAACTTTGGCTGCTGCAGTGTGAAGATGAGGCTGAGCAGATGTGTAATCTATTGTGACACAGATCATGATCAGTCGTTGCTCAGAGCTGAGGTCTGTTATTTCTGATGTAGCTCGGTGTTTGTAATTTGCAGATATGATATATATATTTGCATAAATCCTAAGGGACATATGAGGACCATGTTTTTGACATATGACTGTCTTAAGGCCTTGACACCATCAAGGGCTTAAAACAGTTATAAAACTTTCAGGCTGTAAGTGATTGAAATCATAATTTTAACATAACATGCTCAGTTCAGTAAATGAAGAGACAACTGATTCTTTATTAGTTGAACACTGAATCTGTCATCTCTAATTAGTTGATTTTATATTAGTTAATTTTTTTTATATTTAATAAAAAGCCTCAGAAACACTCTTTGAGGGACATAATAATTTTTCTTTACTGGAAAATTTCTGTGTCCTGTTTGTACTGAGAGCAGCTTCACATGAAGCGGAGCTAAACCACCATATTGTGTCACTCTTATGTTGCTACGTGTTCATTTGGGTTCTTCCAAAGCAGTGTAGACGCTCCAACATGTTTCAGTACAGTTCAACACCACTGCAGCCTCCAAGCAGCCCACCAACACGGTCTTAATGTAATAGATCTCATCAGGCTCTGTCATAGTGTGTTTATGTTTTATATGGTGTACAGTTGTTTCAATCTGACTCTGGACCTTTTAAGAAGAGTTTGCCCGAAAACCTCTGATAAAAGTCAGTCATCATGATGGCAAAAACTAAATGAGTAAAAGCCCAGGAACAGGAATAACAGGAAGACTCTTTCGACTGCTAGTTATTTGTTGTTTTTTTTTTTTTATGAGAAAAAGATCAAGTGTCCTTAAACAGCTGCTGCTCTCTGTCTTCCATCAACTGATGGGCCTTATTTTATTATTTTTATCACCTGAACTGTGCTGAGTACTGAGTGATTTTATGATTAAGACAGATGACTAACAAAAACTGTACTTTCCACAAACAGATACTGTGACATTTTGCTATGGTTTCTTAACCCTGGAATACACAAACAAGGGCAGTGGCAATAACATTTTAGTGAGTTTTCTTAATTCTTAACAAATTCCTTCTTCACATTTATGAACACAGTTGATCAGGTGATGGATTAAGGCACAGTCAAGTGTTTTAATAGCCAGCTGAGTGATGAATGTGTGTTTATGCAGAAAATACTAATACTAATACTAATACTAATACTGCAGTATTTCTGGTATCATTACAACTACAAATAATAATAATGATAATTGTAGTAATAATAATAACGAGATAAAAAATATAAAAATATGTCTTTTCATAGCACATTTCCATAGAAGAAATACGGCTCACAGTGCTTTACATGAAGGAAAAACAGCTCAGTGGCTTATGAATGCAGAAGATGTGTTTCACTGACAGTGGATTAACAGACAACAATGAAATGTCAGACTGAGTTCTTATAGTATTTCTATTGAAAACAGAAAGTTGAATAACTCATCATCAAAATCTCAGGTCAAGATTACATCAAGGCTGCTGCCTCTGCACAACTCACAGGCCAAACTGGGAATCATTCATCATTACTGTGACTGAAATAAGATGTGATGAATAAAAACACTCTCTCTGGTCAGTCTCTTTCGGCATATATTCATATATTTACTCTGGGCAGTACAGACTCCACATGTTAGAAACATCCTTGATATCCAAAACATCCTCCCTGAGCAGCCTATTATACCGAACTGCAATGCAGACAAGGTCATTGTGAGTCAGTCAAACTCCAGTAATAACATTTTACAATAAGCATATCTTAATAATCATAATCAACTGGACAGGGCAGTAAAGAGAGTAGCTAGAGTAAATTCTACCACAGAAGAAGAATTAAAAACCAAGTGTCAGACTCTTTGGACCAAAAAAATATTACCTAATGTTCAGTCGAAAAATAAACTGTCTGTGAAGCCTTATTTGATCTCTTTATGCTTCTTTATACTTATTTCATAACCCGACCACAAACACTATCTGAACAAAGATGCACCCTCAGGAGAGGCAAGCCAGGAAAATGCCTGTGGCCCCCAAGGGGAGAAATGGGCCCTTGATGCCCCTCATATTAGCACATTTTGCAATGACAAAAATAAACCCACTTAAACCGCCCATAAAGACACTGCAGCTGTAGCTAACACATACCTGCATGTGAGGTGTTAAGTGCACAGATGTAAATAGTAGCATCTGCCAGTAGGAACATCTTTGATGGGCTTCTCTGCCTTGGGCCCCCAAGAATGTACTCTAGTAGAACTAGATCTACTAGAACTGAAGCACTTCTGAAGGAAGAATGATCCAAACATCCTCCTGAAACTGAGCAGGTCTGATCAGTAGCTACTGTAAGAGCAGGTTTCAGGTTATTGGTTTGACCAGTTATTATATCCAAGGCACGCCCTATCACCACCGTGCCCACCTGAGCCTTGTGTCTCAGCTGAGAATCTGCCAGTTCCAGCCCCTCTTGAGCTCTCCACTTCCTGCCTGTCTGCACCACAATGCCCGCCGCTGCCACTCTGGAGTCACTGGAGTCTCGATAAACCAGTGCCTCTCTTGTGCAAAACTCTGAGCTCCTCTTCCAGGCTGCTGATGGGAAGCTGGAGTTTGTTGCTTCTGCCATACAGTGCTGCACTGCTGAGACCGCTTGGCAGACCCAGCCACCCTCTGAGGTAGCAGCTGATCTTTCTTTCCAGGGTCTTATCTGTAGACATAGTCACCTCATACAACCAAAATGTCATGCTGATACATCCAAGCCTTGAACCTGCCAGGTAGGCCAGACTTGTCTACTGCGGACAGCCAAGCCTCAAGTTTCCTGATGGTTACTTGGATTGATACAGTGTCCCTGAGGCTACAGTCAAAGACCTTGTCCGGGCTAATGACTGGTTCCTCAGAGATAGATGGTATCGAAGGGCCATCCACAAAGAAATGTAACTTGTCCACCACTTTCCATTACCCAACATATGATACATTTCTGGCTTCCTAAAGGTGTGTACTTTCTTTAAGTGAAGAGATAGATGTGTATGATATTTTGATAAAGGATGGTTCACCATTTTGTTGTAGGACACACAAAAGTATTTTTCATTGACATTTTTGATTATTTGGAACCCAGTTTCATTTGCGTATGCCCTTGCCTTCAGTCCCAATGATATATTTCAAAAAATATTTTAAACAAATTTCTTGTTTTTCTTAACCTTGAACATGTGTCTAAAGTTACTGGATATTATGTATTAGCCTATTCTAATGTGTTATGATTAATACTTCAACTTATAGGCCTGGCCCTAAAGAATCCAACATTTTTCATAAATGTTAAATATATTTATAATAATTAATCTTTTCATCAATTCATCAGTTCATTAGCCAACAGTAGCCTAGAAATCATCAGTCACCAGTATCAATAAATGATCAATTTCTTTTTTGAAATGGTGCATTCATCTAGGCTATTCATCAACTTACTGTAGCCATTATTCATCAAGATAAAAATATTTTAAAACATATTCATATCTATTCTTCAGCTCATTAAATTTATTATCACAAACCAAATTATAATTTTTATATACAGTCTATGTTACAAACAGACCGGCGGATTAGCATTTGAAGTTTTAAAAGTTGGTGGTAGGTAATTACAGCAACTCTGCGCTTCTGTGTTGACAAAGATAGGTCCCTCTTTTTAATAGGTTATTGAATACAGTAGTGCTACACTTCACTTGAATAGCCTTTTAATGTTGTGCCAATTTATCAGAAAAGATTTAATCTAATTGAGAAAATGAAAACATAAAGCTAAAGCTTTATGTCAGACTGTCTCGTCATTTTATACCAAGTCACTGTAGGGTCCAGATTGCCTTGAAGAAGCAGCGCTGCTCAGAGGACGTATTATAATCTCTTGTATTGTAAACGCAACAACGTTGGCTATATAACAATAGCAAAACTTACAAATACCTCCTTTACTGCGGATGTTAGTTCAAACACTGTATGTCACATAATGTTAGTTCAATTTCTTGCGCAATAAATAATGCACTGTGGAGTAATTTACCTTTTACCATTTATTCTAAAGACATTGTGTCAGTATACTTGTATTATCTTTTCAGGTCGCCCCATTCACACTCCTCCCCTCTCCTGTGCCCCAAGCTGCTTTCATCCAGGCCATGTCAGTGCAAATTTACTTTAACACACTGGTGGACAAGATCAGCCAGGACCCAGACTTTCTGGAAGAGGCTCTTAGCAGGTATAAATTGAAATGGTGACATGGATTAGAATGTTTTGTTGACAGTTTAGGTCATTTTTCTAAAATCATGTGCAAATTTAATCATTTGAATCCTACAGCCACAAAGCAAACGTAAACCTAAATTCAATAATGATAATAATAATAATAATAATAATAATAATTGAAATCAGACCATCACCAATTGTCTGTGTTTGGACCCCTAACTTCTGTCTTTGGATGCAGGTTTGATATGATCATAGCACACAATAGATTGTGACATTTAATTATGTTCCCATGCAAACCACCCTTACCTGCCATGATCTGCACGGTGACAAATAAAAAAGTTCACTGATGTATAATATTTCATGATTTCTCTTCTTCCACATCACAGTACTATCCAGGCAGATGATTTCATAGCTAAGCTGTTTGACATATACAGAAAAGTGAAGCAGGAGGGTCGGACACAGGTAAGAAACTCAATTGAGACAGTTTTGATAATTGTTTTTTGATCTCTTAGGATAAGGGTGGTGTCATATGACATTTTTCTTATGGCCAACAAACCTCCTGAAAAGACCAAAACAAATATGTATTTCAACGCTTACTGACCTTCTTACTCCATCTGAGGCAGCCATGCCAAGACCATTGGTCCCTACTGGAGATAAAATCTTTAAAAACTCTATATTAAGGTGTTGAGGACTATTTTATAACACATGTTCATGCACCTATAGTGCACTACTGTACATTTACAGCTGCAGCATGGTGTATGTTAGAGTGAGAGTCAAAATAAACAACAGAGCCCATGTTTGTCAGCCAGCGCAACACGTGGCTCACTGACATGTTTTAATAGTTTGTTGACAACAGTGGAGAAATGAAATATATCAGGCTTTGGTTACACAGACAATATTTGTTAGATGGCTCAATTCATTGTTAGTTTTGGTCTTCTCATGTGATTTGTTGGCAATGAAAAAATATAGACACGTCAGCCAGTATTTATTGAATATCTTTGTCCTCTGATCATTAGGGAAAAGGTTTGATATGTAGGGGAACAGTTTTATTCTCTTTTTTGCCAAGAGACAGATGATGAGAGAGAGACCTGATCTGATCTGGTCATTAAATGTGGATGCCACCCAC
Source organism: Trachinotus anak (assembly GCF_046630095.1). Classification (NCBI taxonomy): domain Eukaryota; kingdom Metazoa; phylum Chordata; class Actinopteri; order Carangiformes; family Carangidae; genus Trachinotus; species Trachinotus anak. The sequence continues at coordinate 7,590,622 of NW_027273855.1, forward strand.
AAATAATTGGATTAGATTAGTTTTGGATAAGGACTGGAAGCATGGGGAGACAGCTAAGGTAAAAAACAAAAAAAATCTGCCTACCTGTAGATGTAATTTTGCCAATTAACATGTAATTAATAACATCTTGATTGGTTAAATTAAGAGTTGCTGGTTGGCAGATGTTTGTTTTTTTACCATTGCCAGGGGAGTTGTCTCCCTCTGCTTCCAGCTTTTGTTTATCATCTCCTGGCTCTAGCTTCATACACACAATGCCATGACAGTGGCATCAGTCTCCTTGTTGCACCCCTGGAGTGAGATCAGGGGATGTATAGAAGTCAAACTAAAGTAAGTCAGAGTTTCGGGTGAACAGATGAACTATCTGGGACAAATGTGGCTGTAACTCTGACCTTCAACAAAATTAAATTAAGTTCATTTCACTTCAGTTCAGTAAAAAATGCATGGTCCATGGTCAGTTAGATTCTGAGTGAAGTATAACAAATACACTCACTTTATTAGGTACACATGTTCATCTGCTCATTAATGCAAATATCTAATCAGCCAATCACATGGCAGCAACTCAGTGCATTAAGGCATGTAGACATGTTCAAGACGACCTGCTGAAGTTCATACCGAGCATCACAATGCGGAAGAAAGGTGATTTAAGTGACTTTGACCATGGTTGTTGGTGACAGACAGGCTGGTCTCAGTATTTCAGAAACTGCTGATCTACTGGGATTTTTCTGCACAACCATCTCTATACCATCTCTCTCCATCCTGCCTTGTATCAACAGTTCAGGCTGATGGTGGTGGTGGTGGTGGTGTAATGGTGTGGGGAATATTTTCTTGGCACCAACTGAGCATTGTTTGCCACAGCCCAGGGTCGGACTGGGAACAAAATTCGGCCCTGGCAATTTTCCAATCACACAATATTATGCTCAATGTCCAATACTCTATCACTGTAAATTTTTCCCATACACATAGCGGCTGCATGGGCCGATCCACTTAAGGGGTGGGGGCTTCTAAACCTGACCTGAAGAGGCAAATAAGGTATATTGGCCTGTGCAACCCCCTATCATCTCAAACTGGTTTCTTGAACATGACAATGAGTTCACTGTACTCAAATGGCCTCACAGTCACCAGATTTCAATCCAACAGAACACCTCTGGGATGTGGTGGAACGGGAAATTCGCATCGTGGATGTGCAGCCGACAAATCTGCAGGAACTGCGTGATGCTATCATTTCAACATGGACCAAAAAAGGAATGTTTCCAGCAGCTTGCTGAATCTATGCCACGAAGAATTAAGGCAGTTCTGAAGGCAAAAGTGTGTGGTGGTATATTGGGTTTGTAAGTGAATTATGTACCTTCTACTTACCAGTCCATTGTGATGGGACTGAACCGCTCTGACTGCATGGTGGGTCAGAGGGAGGATGGAATGTCCTCCCTCAAGCAAATGGAGATCAACACTATTGCTGCTGGCGGTTTTGGCGTGCCTGACCGTCTCCCTGTTGTGCACAGGTATGTGAGGGCATGTTGATCAACTGGTTTCAGTTTAGCTGAGGGGGGTTTTATGTTGAACAGCTGAAGTGTATGTTTGCTGTTAAGAGGAATTTAAATTTACGAATGGTGAGAGCAGTGTCAGATAAACGTAACTATGCTCACGTCTCGCTCTCTGTCTTTGAAATATGATCCCCCCCTGGTGTGACAGACACATGTTGAAGTCAGTTGGTCTGTTGGAAGAGTGCAAGTGTATCCAGGACACCAAGAGGACTCCACGAATGAGTGCCGCTCTTGCCAAGGCCTGGGAGCTCTACGGTCAATCCAAGTAAGTGTAGTGCTGGACATCAACACATGGCATGTGACACAACTGTTTCAACAAAACAGTTAGGAGGCCAGAAGATGTCACAGACAGAGAAAATCAGGTTTGTGTTGATTACATATGATAACCACATAATAATACAGTTTTGCATGATTTCTTGGAAAATACAAAAGTCTAGATTTTAATGCCCCCATGCCGCCAACAGCCGTGGCCAGAGACTTTTAGCCCTATTATACACCGGGAGCACACAGCTTGCATTGCCTGTGTGTGGCGGGTGAAGTGCTATGGAGAAGCATGCGTTTGTTCACACCGGTTTCGTCTACCAGCTCTACCTGTCAACATAGAGTTTGCAGGTTACTTGAATGTTGGTTTTTCCTCCATGATAAATTAATTTCTAATTTATTTTTGACTAAAAAAAGGCCTCTAAAATGCCCCTCTCCACATGCCGCTGCTAAAATGGTTAAATATATTTAGATTTTTTCATGTCTGTATCATATTTAGAATCAGCCTAGACACTGAAACGATAGTGAAAGGTGTCAGTTTTATGTAATGTCAATATGACATCGACAGGTCTTTTCTCTGTCTATGTTTGCTGGGAGACATGTGCCTCACATGAAAAATATGCGAGACGCAGAATCTTTAGATCACAGGAGGGGGCAGTGAGAGAGAGAGAGAGAGAGAGAGAGAGAGAGAGAGAGAGAGAGAACTACAAGCCATAAACAGCTGTTTCAGCGCCTAAAACACACTTTGTTTCCTCGGCAGAGAAGCATTCTTTCTGGCAAATCCACAATTGCAAAAGCAATCCACCACGGAGGAGGGAGATGGCGCTCTTGGTTTATAGCACAATAATTAAGAGGTACTGCGACCGTTTTTTTCTGCTGTTAAGCTGGCTAATGCACCCGAAGTGCTCTTGCGTAATGTGCTCAGATTCTTGAAATAGAGCCCAAAATGTTTACATCACATTCTCATGAACACGATCTCAGGCACACCCCTGGAGAAAGAGATTTCTTCAAATTAGAATTTTTTTTTATTTTAGGGGTCAAAGGTCAAGGTCTCTGTGATGTGTTGCTGGCCATAACTCAGGAATTCATAATCTAATTATGATAAAATTCACATAGTAGCCTACCTTTTATTAAATTAAAGTCATTATTATTATTATTATTGTATATTATATGAATGTTGACAGACATGGATAGAGGAAAGTGTAAAAAAAATAAAATTGCACAACTTTTTTTCAGAATAAAATAACTATTACCCTGCCAATAATATTCAGTGTGTTATTTTCATTGATTTGTTAGCTAAAATTATATTATTTTACCCCTGAGCAAGACTACCTGTTTTTAAGTGCACTTTATTGTTAACTGAATAATGACAATTAATGATCTTTATTATCTCTGTGCAGGGCAGTGATTCTGTTTCTGGTTGGGGACATCCAGATCAGCAAACTCAGTCATTGTACCATTGAGAGGGAGCTTTGGAACAGGTCAGGACAGAGGATTTATCAGATACTTTAAGGTGTTTTATGTTGTAAAAAAAACCACCTAGTTTCTAATTTCTCTGTCAGAAACTTTCCGGACAACATTCTTAGTATGAGGAAGATTAATTCCTCTCTTTCTGTGCAGGAATATTCCTGTGATCCGCGGAAAGTTTGAGGAGGTGGCAAGAAGAGGATCTCTTGATGGTGACAAAAGATTGTTTGTGTGAGCTGATGTGCATTTTTAAAAGCTGCAAAACATGCAGTTTCATTTTTTAATGCTAGAGAGGGATCATGGTTTACAGTATGTTATATACAGAGATTCTGAAAAAAAAGTTTTATTTTTTTTTGGATCTATGCCAACTCTCTTTCATGCTGAGAGTTAGATGAGAAGATAGATATCACATCTGTATGCTGAAGGTAGAGCTTCCAGGTAAAATGTGGTTTTAGAAGGTGTTTTTTGTTTATTGTGAGACAAAAGACAGAACAGGAACAGGAACAGGACAGAAGAAGGGAAACAAAACAATGAATACAGGACAGTTAGGCAAAGAACAAGGGTATGGAAGTTGTCATGGTTACGTGCTGAAAGTGTTTTTTGGGAACCTCAGTAAGTGGTCAGAGATATAACTAGAATTAGTGAGCTTTAGAGGTGCTGGCAGGTGGATTGTTTTGCCTTTCGACAGAGCCAGATTAGCTGTTTCCCTCTTTTTACCCTCTTTATGTGAAGCTAAGCTAAATGCCTGCTGGCTATAGCACACATGTCAGACTGATATTGATCTTTCTTGACCTAAGGTATTTCCCAGAGCATAGGACTATTCTTTAAACTGTCACTTGTTATGGATAATTGTATTCGCAGCAGTTCTTTGACCAAGCCACCACAGGTCTTAACAATAACACAACTGTGACTCTGCAGAGATGGGCTAGAGGTAGCTGTTGTTTACTACGGCTATGTACCAAACAACTACACTCAACAGGTAAGATATAAATATTCCTTAAGATCTGTATTACTTTAAAGCTGAATTAACTCATATTTCAGCAGTTTTGGATCAGAACCAAGTTGTAAACACAAATATTGACATATTATCCTCTTATGAAATAGATAAATTATAAGAATATGATAATATACAAATGATATATAATGTACAAAAATTACATATTTACAAGAATATGCAACAGTAGCAGCGTATGTAGTTATTGCACAGATTGGTGTGTGAGGTTGTTGCGATGGTGAGCGAATTGTCAGTTTCTGGTGTGTGTGTGCGTTTGTGATTATCAGCAACACTTTTCACATTATAATTTCTTTTACATTGTTTATGTAAAAAAAAAAATGATTAGAGCAGCTTTAAAGTTGCATGAGACAAGTTTAGAGCAGCAAGGGGCAGAAAGTCTCCAAAACAAAGTCCATAAAACACAAAATAAAAAATATAAGTGAAACCCAGTGGAACAGAAGCTCATCCAGAGGTGTGGCCAGTCATCAGGTTCTCCATTGACCTTAAGCTTTTCAGCTACAAGGAAGTGCTCTGATGTTGAGTAGATTAACTTCTGATGCTCCTCTCAACTTGCCCTTTCATTTAATGAAATATTTAAAGTATTGACGGAGCTGGAAGAAAAATGTTTTCATCTGTCATGTTGACTGCTCAGAATGTTTTGGTATTTGTATTTCAATTATTGTTACAGCTTGTTATTGTTTTAACAAAATGGTCAAAAGTAACACAAAGAAGTAGATGGGAGGAACCTGTAAATTCAGTAGTGTAGGTGGTGGCTGAGTGAAAATGTGCTGCATCAGGGCTGTGCTGTAAAAGCAAAGAAAAGACCCCCCACCCAAAAAAAACAAAACAAAACAAAAACAAAACTACACTGCAAAGTTGTGTGAGGTGAGTAGATCTGCCCTTGGACTGACTCCTGCTCTGGCTCTTATGCATGGGGCACACTGGACCCGGGTGAGTCTCATGCTGCTGATTGAAATCCTCATTGATCTGTAGCCCTGGAGACAAAGCCAAAAAGCAGCAGGGTGAACTGAACAGAGGGGCCATCACATTATGTGTTTAAAAGTATGGCATTAAACCAGAAGTTGTAATGTGTTAATTCCCTATTTCTGCAGAGCCACAGTGGAGACTCATCTGTTCAGTAACACAACTACACATAATCAGGTTTTCTGTCAAATAGTCAAATGTTGTGTGTTGGAGTTATATTGTCAATAGCATACATATTACGTGTTACAAAAGGATTTAAGTCATATTTGTAAATCAGCAAATCAAAAATCAGCTGTTCAGTGATCAACATTTTTTGGTTTGTCCATCTGTACGATCCATGGCTTGAGGGAATTTCTTCATATTTGGCACAAACATTTACTTGGTCTCAAAGATGAACTGATAATGTGTAAGTGGTCAAAGGTCAAAGGTCACAGTGACCTCACAAAACATGTTTTTGGCCATAACTCAAGAATTCATTCGGCTGTGGCTCAGGAGGCAGAACAGGTCGTCCACTAATTGGAAGGCTGTTGGTTTGATCCCTGGCTCCTTCAGTCGGAGTGTTGAAGTGTCCTTGGGCAAGATATTGAACCTGTGTGAATGTGTGAGTGACTGTGGTTTGTTGTGTAACGTGCTGTGAGTTGTCAGTAAGACGAAGAGAAATCCATTTACCATTTAATTATGACACAAGTAAACACAAGTGTCTGTAAGGATAAAATGATGAAGCCGCCACGCAGTGCCGAGGTGTGTGTCCGACAGGATGTGTGGGGGATCAACCAATCTGGCAGAACAGAGCTTTCAGCTACGGGTCCTGTGTGGGAGTGTGGAAGTTAGACTGAAGGCAGAAACAGCTTCTGTTTACAAGCTCGCATCTGCTGACTTCATGACATCATTATGACGTAAACGATGATGGAGCCATCACTGAATGTTGGTATGGTATGGCTACAGTGTATTGCTTTTTGCCTGCCATCAAGAGCACTGGTAGAGGGTTTTCAGATCTTAACTTAATGTAAGAGCATAGCAAAATATACCAGGGCCTAAACTTTCCCAGTTTTCACATACAATATTTTCTGGATGTGTAAACAAAAGCTCACATGTCCAGTCACATAACTTTCATAAATTAGTTGACACCTGATTACTTAGTGTAACACTTACTCAAGTGTTGTTTATTAGGTCTTTTACTTCAAGAAAACCTTTCTTCTTAAAAAATAATCTTCATTTGATGGATAGGAACGTTTCCAGCTGTGTATAACACTATGTATGGTGCAGGCTTGGGATGCTTGTCTTCTGATGGAGCGCTCTCTGGCTGTGAAGTGTCCAGACATCAGCACTCACCTGGCTGGAACCAAGAAGGTGCAGCAGGTGCTCGCAGGACCTGGAGTTCTGGAGAAGTTCTTCCCTGATCAGCCTCAAGTAGTGGAGCAGATCAGAGCGACGTTCGCTGGCCTCTACACTTTAGACGTGGTAAGAGACTGACACATACTACACAGTTTTATCTGTTATTGTGCAAAGATGATAAGACCACATAAGATGCTGAGATTTGTAAGGACAGAGGAATTACATTTGAAAAATGGGACATCTTTGCTTACTCCAGCATCACTTTTAGGAGACAGCAGTTACTCTTAACGCATTTCAACTGTCCTGTTATGTGCACAAATAATTAAAGACCCGCTCTGATGAAAACCATGTTTTTATGCCTCCATGCTGGCGACAGCCAGGGCCAGAGGCATATTGTTTTCGGGGTGGCTGTCCCATTCTCGTGGACACGATATCTCAGTAACTCCTCCACAGAACTTCTTCAAATTTGCCATAAACATTCACTTGAATTCAAGGATGAACTGATTTAATTTTGGAGGTCAATGGTCAAGGTCAATGTGACCTCACAAAACACTTTTTAGCCATTGCGCAAGACTTCACACAGCAATTATGACAAAATTTCACACAAATGGTTATTATTTTATATGACTCTGGATAGACGGGGATGTCATCTGAAACTAGTCTGAGATGCAGAGGCATACAACCACAATTCTAGTTTACGTTGTTAAAACTAGTTTTTATATCATTCAAGACATATCATGAACAAGATAAGCAGTCAACATAATTTCTCAAACTTTTTCAGACCAAGGACACCAAATAACCCCAAACCAACCATTTTGCATTTTTATGTCTTTATTGGATTGGACAGTGAAGAGAGACAGGAAATGCAGGAATAGAAAAGCAAAGCAGCAAGGAGTACAGCTGGATGGGAGTCAAACCAGGCTCTCGCTGCTTAAAAATTGATGGCATGTGCCTTAGACACTCAGCTATCTAACCACCACTAAAAAATGTAGGGTTTTGATTATTGGCAACCATTATGCCTCACACACAAGAGCAACAAGTGGTGCTATTCATGTGGCATCAAACTTATTCTACACATGAACAGTGGCCAGATGTAATCAAAGCCACTACGAATATCAGTCGTGGTAAATTACTAGTAAAACTTAACACTTAGTGTTACACTGACAGCACTTGGTGTTTTATAATTAATAGACTGCTGATGAAACTGGTGAAGTTTAGCACAGTCTCAGGGCAGGATTTATTTATTTATTTTGTTTTCTTTAATAGGGACAATGCCTGATAATGAACATCAATACAAAATACATGATGTAAACATGCTGGATTACAGCAAAAATTCTAATTTACATCCATAGTACCTAGGCAGGTTAAAATAAAAACAGAAAAAAATTGGAAGTCCCAATACACAAATACAAATATTTAGACAAATTGGTGCAAAAGTGAGTTAAAAGTGCTCACAGATCTGGTTTGACTTAAGCCAATGTTTGACATGTGTCTTAAAGGTGGAATATGTAGGACATATGTAGGATAACTGTTAGCTTCATTCACATTCCCTTTCAAATGTCACGGTGATCATTTTTGGGGTAAATCGTAAAACATAAACGTTGTCGGCAGTGTCTCAAAACGGTCGGTTACAGTTAAGTCTAACAACACTGTAAAACAGCAAATTCAAATAATAATGTATAAATTTACATATGAGTTGATTTGATATTGTAAACAACACATACAGTCTACACTACTCTCTAGTAGGCTCTGTGGCCACTCTCAGACAGTTTGGGAAACACTAAATTTAAAACATGATATTTAAACAAATTTACTCATGGTGGTCTGTGGACCACTCTTAGAGAAAGGCTGATCTAAGGGATTGGAACATCCTCCATTATGGCGGATGCAGTTTCCAGGTGAAAAGCTAGAGGGTGAAGGAGTGAGGCAAAAACACCCCATGTTCACATAAGATGGATGTCCTCCTCCTCCCTGCCTTTTTTTGTGCATTGCCACATTTGTTGGAGCATTATCGTCACCAAGTGTCAATTTAATGGAGAAGTGTGACACTTTGAGCAGAAATGTGTTTTACCTGCCATTTTAACTTTAGTTGGAAAGAAGGAAAAAACCCAATGCTGCTATGTTAATCCTTTCATTTGCAGTTTTGGGTATTCATCAAGACTCCTGAAAATTAGAACCTCAATCAAATACGCTGTCTGAAACGGCTTGTATCTTTAAATGAGCTATTTGTAAGTTTTGCTATTGCTACATAGCTAACATTAGCGTAAACAGCTGTTTACGAACCAATTCAGCATCAAACTTCATCCCTTTACTCACCAAGAGGTGTCTCCAGCAAAGCAACACCGATGTTAAGTCTCTATTACGTCATTATAACCTCCTGTCTTGTAAATGCAACGATGGCTGAAGCTCTTGTGAAGCGACAATCACCATCATCTGCTCCTGGCAAGAAACCACGTTCAGCAGCAGAGAACATTTACAAATAGCCCTTTTAAATTTGAATTTGCTCTAAATTAGTTTGGAACATGTGGTGTGTTTACTTACAGTATACTGAGAAAATACTGGTGCTGTTCCACAGTCACAGGTGACCGGACTGTGGCCATGGCTTTGGCCAACCCAGACAAGTTTGTCCCGAAGCCTCAGAGAGAAGGAGGAGGTAAGATGACATGAGCATATCTTCGGAAAAAGCAAGTGCACCCACCTCATTCCTCATACATCTGTTACAGGGATACAGTTTCCTAAATTTCAAGTTGATCATTCTTATGTTACTGAATGTGACATTGCAGCCAAAAGAGCACACCTGACCTCATATCTTTGTTTTTGTGACTGCAGGGAAAAAATTATTTTGGAGAGGACCTTGTCCGAGTACTACAGGAGGTTAAAGGTGACGAAAGGAGAACTGCTTATATTCTGATGGACAGGATTCACCTCTGTTTGTTATGAAATAGGAGCTTATGGAGCCTATGTGAGGTACAGTACAGGAGACACAGACACACATAAAGGCATAGATCACCTGATAATCATGAAAGAAGCATCTTATATGCATTTAACCATGATGCATCTGTATCTCCATGCAGGCACGGACCAGAGATGGTCTTCAATGAGGTTGCTGGTCACAATTTAAGGACAAAGAGCATTGAACACAATGATGTGGGGACAATCGATGGAGTGACTGTGTTTGACAATCCTCTTCTCATCTAAACATAATTTACAGAACCTGTGGGCACCCTGAGAGCTCAGCGCACACAAAGAAAAAGACAAAACACAATCAAATCTAAATTCTTCATCAATTTGGCAACACATGGACATTTTTTTATTTCTTTGTATTTAGATATTTTTATCGTTTGCTTGTGTTTTTCCATTTTCATGTGTTTCCCAAGATGCAGTTGGTTTAGCTCTCAGGGCCACTCTAGCAGGAAATTACCATTCTATCAGTTTAGGAGATCCAGTAGTGGTAAAAAGGTAACACACTTATTTTCTGGAACTTTTTGGTTCATCTGTAGTCTTCATGTATAGAAATATACAAACGTTCTGTCAAAATGCCGCAGCTTGCAGTTTTACAGTCTAAACACTAGGTAGCAGCAAAACCAAATGCACCAAACACACACCAGGAGATCTGCAAAGTTCATACCAAGCAAACAAGGCCGCAGGGTTCACGTCTGTTGCTGTGCATTACTGATTTAATCTTAACCATGTTTTGTTCTTTATAAGCTTTTTTGAATGTTAAATGTTAATCTAAGTACACATACTATGTGACGTATGATGAGAATGCACTGTTGAAATATTTTGTGTTTGGTCTCTTGTCAATGATCCAATATTGAGGTATATATACATTTGCCTTTCTACTAATGACGTAGACAGTTTTGTTTGGCCCCATGTGGCAGCTCTTGGTAATTAATCTTTGAGTGTGTGTGCATGTATGAACAACAGGTGGATGAAAGAACAGTTTATCAGGGCCACTGACAGTTAACTTTACTTTACTAGACAAAGTATGTATTTCAGGTTTGTGTTTTTACCTTTTTGTTCAAGATAATCCAACCAACGTTTTGATGGCCTACACTGTGATCTTTTGATCTGCTTCTTCATTAGCTGTTTCCTGTATCATAGGTGTTTCACTGTCCAGTTACTACAAGTTATTCCACAACTTCCTTCACCGATCAGAGTCTACTCTGGTACACTTAAAGTCTTAACATCTCACTCAACCTAATGCATTACGCTCATAAAACAGACACCTCATGGGTATTATCCCTTAGATAATATCCAATCCAGTACAATCCAGCCTCAAACATCACCACTGTTTTTAATGTCATTCTGTCCACCTCCTGTTTTTGTTTCTTCTTCGTGATTTGAAGTCTTTGTTGCTGACTTGCAAATGTGACACATTCCAGTTAGCATCCAAGGTCATCAAACAGAGATAGAGGTCATTGTCAGTGAGGGCTGTCAGCACCAGAGAGTCTCCCACAGGAAACACTCCAGCATGCACTTTTTTTTTTTTTTTTTTTGACTGAAAAATACCTCTGTATTTTGTTCCCTGATGCTGAGAGGGTGAATGTAAGGTTACAGATGTGAATACTGGCAATAGCTTAGTTTACATTTGTAAACTTTGGATTCTTCAATCAATCCCTTCTCTGTTTTCAGTGCCACATTATTATTATGGGAAGTTCAAACCAGGCAACTTCAGTGTCTGTCAGTAAATCTTACTTTTACTTTCAGCTGATGTGTCTGTTCCCTTTTCATTGTTTACAATATGTCTGCAAGAGTTTGCACTTTTAAATCACTTTCCAATGTCAAATAAGGACAGTGGTGGTGGAGCCGAGCAGCCTGCCGATGGATTCATTATGCTCCTCCTGATTTACAGTTTATGAGATCCATGTGGTCAGGCTGGGGGGAAAAGTTCAGCAGAAATTTGGTAGACCCAGCAACTCCCCGTTTAGTTTTCTCTTCAAATCCCACTACTCAGCTCTGACTACTCACAATCCAGCTCCAGACCAAACATTCTCAGTGTAATAAGCCACTTACACAAGCATTGGCCCAGTTAGCTGCCGACCTCTCTCTTTTAAGTGAGAGTGGAGTGCGTGGATTAGAGTGTGTGCCACACAGGCATAGGACAGAGGAAGTGAATCAGGATGTGGGTCATGGCAGGATGGAAGTGGGTCAGAGTCACCCTGCTCTCCTCTCCTGTGCTCAATGAGGAAGGCTGGGGCGGTGTAACAATGTCAGCGAGTGTGTGTGCGTGTGTGTGTATGTATGTGTGTGAAAGTAGCTGATCAAAGCTTCTTGAAAAATGCATTCAGTGTATTTGTGTGTCGGAGACAGAGGAGACACACAGCACAGGAGAGTTTTTTATAACCACATAGCACTCGCTGCTTTGTTCCTACCACTTCCACTACATCCTATTAACAAGAATAGCTGGAAGTAAAATCACCAGTGGCTGTCAGTGGCTGGAACATGTGCCCCCCAGCTCTCATTGTACCTTTGCCTTTTACATTCTCTGCTACAACCACAACTACCAATTTCCTGTTGTGGTATCAGTGTTGGTTTTCCTCCCTGAATGCTAGAGCTTTATGAATTAAGCCAGCAGCGGATGTCAGCTTACCTTTATTACCCTCTGTCCAGGAAAATGCAGGATGGCCGGCATCACACTCACCACTGTGCTAAAAATAGGTCGACCTTCCTTGAGTAGAACAAACACTGGCAAGTGATTCTATGCTGGAAGAAAAGAAATCTCTCACACTGCTCTTGCTCAGCATCACAATTTATTGATCATCATAACGTTTCGGTCCCTCTAGACCTTCATCAATGGTGACAGTTCTTATAACCATGATATTAAATAGATGATACTCCACCCTCTTTTGTGTGCCCAGGTGTGTGACAATTAATCTCCCGTGGTCACACAAAATAGGGGTGGAGCATCAGACTTCTCTGCATTGGCTCCTTACAGAATCTAGAATAGAATTTGAAATCCTCCTCCTCACCTACAAAGCCATTAATGGTCAGGCACCATTGTATCTTAAAGAGCTTTTAGTTCCCTATTATCCTAACAGAACACTTTGCTCTCTAAATGCAGGTCTACTTGTGGTTCCTAGAGTTTGTAAGAGCAGAATGGAGGGCAGAGCCTTCAGCTATCAGGCTCCTCTCCTGTGGAACCAGTTCCCAGTGGGGGTTTGGGAGGCAGACCCCCTCTCTACCTTTAAGATCAGGCTTAAAACTGTCCTGTTTGATAAAGCTTATGGTTGGTGCTAGCTTGGGTATGTCCTGAACCAACCCTTAGTTATGCTGCTATAGAGCTAGACCGCTGGAGGATTCCCATGATGCATTGGGCTCTCTCTCTCTCTCTCTCAACTACTCTCTCCATATTTAAATCATACCACGTTAATGTCATTAACTTTGTATTTTTTCCTCTCCCATAGTTCGCGCTTCTCCTCTCTCTCTCTGTCCTCATTCTGCAGGTGTCTCTGTTTCTGGAGCAGGAGGATCCAGATCTACCACTACAAACACTCATTATTTCTATTATCACCACTGTTATCTATTGTTATTATTGATATCACCATTACCTATAGGATATACACCTGGTCTCTCTTTTCCTCTCTCTCCTCCCCCACCCCCTCTTTCTCTTCTTAAACCCAATTGGTCGAGGCAGATGGCCACCCACCCTGAGCCTGGTTCTTTTGGAGGTTTCTTCCTGTTAAAAGGGATTTTTTTTTTCTTCTCTATAATAAAATAAGGTCTTGATTACCTGTAAAGTGCCTTGAGATAATGTATATTATAACCGTGTTTTGTGAGGTCACCATGACCTTTGACCACCAAAATCTAATCACTTCATCCTTTAGTCTAAGTGAACATTTGTGTAAAATTTGGAGACGTTCTTTCAAGGTGTTACTGACATGGAACATATGGACGGACGGATGGATGGATGGATGGATGGATGCACGTACGTCTGTAAACAACATACCAACATGTTAGCATGCTGACACCCTAAACTAAGATGTCAAATAAGTTAAAACATTGTACCTGTTGTCATTTTGTGCTGATATTAGCATTTGGCTCAACAATATGGTGCTGTACATCAGTACAGGCCTCAGAGCAGCAAGTGTGGCTGTAGACTCTTTGTCTTGTTAAAATGGAATTTAATTGTTAGCATCATTAGTCATCACACAAACACAAACACTCCTTTACCACACCCAGCACTAAACCTTGACCTTTCACATCCATGGCCGCTTCTGCAGTGACTGCAAAGTAAAAAGTGACCACTTCATGTGACAGGTATGGTTAAGTTTTAGGAAGGAAAATTCCTACAAAATATTTGAAATGATCGGTCAGCACGTTACCAGCTGCTGTTATTGGTTCACTTTTTTGTTTTACATGTGGCCAATGTGTTCATATGTAAAGTAATTATACATCAGACAATCCTTAATGCTGATAACAGTGTTTGGTATTAGGCTTTTATGTGTCTCATTATCACTTTGTACAATGTGATGTATGAGTGCAGTCACTGTGAATGTCGGTGTGTGCATATATTCGTATTTGTATTGTTAATATCATCACCAAGCCTGTTTGCATGGTTTGTATTTTATCATCACCCTCTGTTCTGTCATCACTGTGTGATAATAATATCCTGTGTACTGTGAATGAAGCCAGTAACAGTCAGGAATGTGACAGACAGTTTCAACACATAGGAACTCCCCTGACTCCTATGTACATTCCAGCTACAACACACACATACACACACACTAGCACACAAAGCTTTGTCCACCTGATTTGGCTCAGAGGAAGCAGAATTGTACAACCTCTCTCACTCACACACACACAAACACCAGAAAGACTCAAGGTCAGTTCCTGTTTTTGAGTTCTTCATTACTACAAAATGCAGAGCACTTAATCCCCAGTTTCCTCTACTATTAATGACTGATTAACAAACAGTCCAATGGAAAATTCAAGGAGTACAGCCAGGGGAGCCTTATATAATAGACGGTCAGAGGCTACTGACAGGCTCTCCTTACTCAGCAGCTACTATCAGCCCGGCTGGAGCCAGGAAAGCTTGCACTCACTGACTGCATGAGCGGGAAATTCATTACATTATTTTATTCACTGCTGGAAAATGAGCCATTTAAAAATGGGATCAAAAGCTGATAAAGCTCAAACAGCTTTATCACTGGGAGAGCTCATTACAGAAAGAATGAGGATTAATGTTTCTTATAATTTTACTAAATTTTTGTTAAAACAAAGCAGACTAATAAGTTGTTTCCCAATTCAGGTGCCACATCCTTCAGAGGCCGCTTTTAAAAACAGCGGTGCGACTGGGCTGCCCCATTCTGAAGGCTCCTTCAAATATTGTCAAAAAACAAGTGGATCCTTCTTGGCCCAACCTCCCATGCTACCCAGGTTTACCCACCTGATTCAGGAGATTTTTTACCAGCAGATGAATTATTTAAAACTGGTAGAAACAACAAATAAAGAAGTTTCAACTTAAATATCAGTGATTCGTTGACACTGTTCAGTGGAAACAGGATGTCTCATAGTGGATGGGACCTGAGCTGCCATTTACCTGGCTGTTTTCTCTGATAACTTAAGATCCAGACGTCTGATAACTAAAATCCCTCATCCGGTCAAAATGTATCGTTGAAAATGACCAAGGCGTAAAAAGTGTATCTTAAAATGTGAGTTAAAACAGGATTAAAATCAATTTTGAGCTTCTGGCAGCCAAATCCAACACTGACACATGTACATAGACGACATGACATCATTAACAGACCAATGAAACAGACCATTTAGTAAAATAATTGAAATTACATATTTCTCCAGATTATGCTGGAAACATTTTGGGGTAAAGCAGGTACACAACCAAAAAAACAAAAAAAACCAAAAAAACACAGACTTAGTCATTATTTACACACTTTAATTAGGCTTGCACGATATGAGGAAAATCTGCGATGTTTGATAACATTGCTCGATATTGCAATGCTGATATGACTTTCGATAAACAAATGCTGAAGTGTGCATGTAGAGTTCATATGTCTTCCTGTACCATTGTGCCAGCTAACCTCACTGTCACCATCAAATTGACACCATGGACCAGGTATCCAGGCTCCATCTAACAAGTCAAATGTTCACATGCTGGTTTTCCTAAGTGTCTGGAGGCCTAAGTTGAGGTTGCAGTAGTGAGACAGTGGAGGTTCTCTCATCAAGTGTAGTTATATGTAATGTTATATTTATCTTATCTCGTCAATACAGTGCAGCTTATCTGGTGCTTTATTGATACTCTTATTGGTTATTATTACTATTTTAAACACAAGTTTCTACAGCAGCAGCAATAATGTTAACAGCAGCAGAGTCACTGTATATAAACTCAATGATGTCTCTGAGAAAACGTGTGTAAAATGGAAATAAACTAAATAATATTCCTGACATGAAAACACTGAGTGAAGCTGAATGAAGAGCACTGAACATCTCACTCTCTGTTTGCCTTTCTTTGATTTCTATTTTACTAGGAGCAGAATCTTTACACAAAAGATAATGTTACTCTCTCATTATGGGTTCACTGTACAAGCACTAATCTATTTGCCAAGATATTTTTCTTTTGTTTGTTTTGTTCCATGTGTTCTTCTATTTTTTAAATAGTTTTGCACACCCACACAAAACCAGTCTGAACTGTATTGTTGAAATAGCAAATGAACCCCATACTGGCTGTAGATTATATTCCTGCCTCTTTGTATGTTTATCTCATTGTGAGACTGTTTATATGTTAGTACAACCTGCATCACTATTATGCAGCACTGCTCATTAATCATCAAAGCATCATTCACCTCTAATTGACAATCCACAAAACAAAGATAAGAAACGCAGTGTACCGAGTATCTAATTTCCAAACACACACACTCACGGAGGATCAAAGCCCTGGCAGCCCCGACCAGCAAGCAGAAGCATGAGTGTTACCACATCAGTGTTCTTTATTGGTTTTTCAGGAATGAGGAAGTGTGTGAGGCAGCATCTTTTACGGGAAGGCAGTGAGTGTAGGAGGGAGGGGCATATGGGAATGCATGTGGGTGGGGAGGTTATGACAAATATTTGTTAAGACAGGCAGGAAGAGCTGGAAGAGAAAAAAAAAAGGCAAAGTGCAAAGGTGGAAAACTTTAATTACATTTCAGGCTGGGTAATCACATTTCTCATCTTACTCGCACTGCAGTCGGTTTCTGTGTACCCACCCAGGTTTCATACTGTCACCGTTACCATGTTACTGCTTGCAGGCTTTTGGCAAACCTGACAGTTATTGTGAAAGGAAATTTCACACCAATGTCTTGTTTGGCAAACTCAAGGATTATTCAAAAAGACAATTATTGTAGCTTGGGGCAAACATACACTGTGTTCTATTTCTCAATGTTATGAAATCTTGATAAAATATGTTCCTGATAAAGAGTACACAAACACACACTGCAGGACAACAAGAAACACATTGTGTAGAGACAATCTGCATGACCTACACGTGTTTTGATTGTAATTTTTTGTTGTATATCTTGCATCGCTGCGTTCGTTTTTTTCAGTTGCTGACAGAGAGGAAATGCAGGCTGACCTTTTCCCTTAAAGGACGTGGCAGCAGCCGGCACACTGTGTAATGTGGTGAGTCACTCAGTGAATAGGAATGCGGCACTCCCCCGGCATCTCCTGAAAACCTTGTACAGGTTCTCACAGAGAGATGGGAGTTTAGAGGGTGTGGAGGTTTTGTGAGGGATGACCCTCTAAAATGTTAATGCTAACCCATGATTCTCTGGTGATGTCTTACTGATAAATAGTCATGAAATGCGCTCTTTGCTCTATTCTTGTGAAAAATCCTCCTTTTACTCCAAACCAAGAGGCACCTTCAACAAACACACTCTCCCATCAGTCTGTTTTTCTCTATGCTGGATTAGACACTAGAGGTTCAGTGTAATTAACATAATTGCTGGTTCTAATGAAACTTGTTATTGTCATTAACTCCATCCAGAGTCAACTAGCCGACTTGGTCACAAGCCTGCTTGATCAGCCCTGCAGTTGCTGCCACTCCTTTAACCTCAGGTCTAACCTGTTAGGAACCAGGCAGCAACAGAAACTTTTACTTTACTAAGACAGATAACTCTGAGGTTCTCTGTCGTGATTATTCAGGCATCAGGTGATGCTTTTGCTACTAAATTATTTATTTATTGGAACAGTAATTGCCTCTAAGATCCACCTTATTACTTAATAGACAGATATTAGATATTAGCACAGCCTTGTTAGTGTTCTCTGCAAGAAAGCAAACAAGTGCTTTTCCCAAAATGTTAAACTATTCCTTTAAGGTGAGTCTGTGCAGTAATTGGCCATAATAAAGAAAAAGAGAGATAATGACATGGCCTAGGTCCTGACATCAACTCGAACACACACCATCATGAATGCAGAGCAGAATCCTTTTTTGGTGATTTTGCCTCAATTCATTCTTCAGAGCTTCCTAAACCTCTCCTTCCCATAACCTTTCAGTTTCAAGGATCTGCTGCCTCCCCCTCCCACAGCCTATCAGTGGCTCAGGGAATTAGCCAGAGAGAAAGTCAGGGTCACCCCTGGCTCAGACATGTTACTCCCACTACCCTGGAAACCCAACAGGCATCCTGGATACAAACACAGAGCCACTGAGCTATACCACAGTGAGTTCCTGGACTCCCACAGTTCCCAGCAAGGCCTGGGAAAAATACTCACTGAAAATGTTTTAACCAAGGCAAACAAAGAGAGGAGAGCTGTTCAAGTGTGTTCAGTGAGAAGCTCCAAATGACCTGTGTCCGCTCAGAACTGCTAATTTCCTCCTTATTCTGAAAGTCCTATCTGTTGTTTTCCACTGGTGGATAGAGGAGGACATTCAGCTCATCTCTGGTTACTTGAATTCTTATTTATCTGGTAAAAATTGATCCAAATGAACCTTTTCTTGACTCAATTGATGAACTCATTGTCAGTATGTTGTCAAATATGCTCAAATAAGTATTTTTATACTAATAATGGGTGTGATGACTACGTGTTATGTGAAAGGTGTTGCTCATAGCAGTGAACCAATACTGTAGTATAATCACCTGACTCTGCAGTCCCCTTCGGCATTGCAGCTTTATAGCTTTTTATATGTCATTGTTTCACGGCTCATAACTTTACTGTTCTGATTCACTCTCACCACTTTCATCAGAGTTGTTTCCGGCTGCCCACTGTACCTATTGAATGCTTAAAGCCACACATCACACAAAAGGACAAAGCTGGCTCCTTAAGAGCAAATAATTTGTCTCAGGGGTTGTTGGAAAGTAAAACAGAGCTAAAACAAAACTGAATATTGCACTAACATTCTGTCCACTAAAAGTTGCTGCTGATGTGTAAATAACAACTATTTGCTAAGAGGTTGGCCATGACAGCTTTCTAATGTGATAATGTGCCCATGTTGTCTTTACAGTTTGTTGCACTCAGTTATAACTCAGTTAATGTCGGTTTAAAGGATTACTGTGGGTGGTTACAATGTGGGTATCATTTTCATGGTTTTGCCATCAGTAATAATGACCAAATTAATTTGATGAGATCTGAATGAAACATGGCATCAGATGATCAAAATTTAGACAACCCCCTGCTTAGCCAAACCTACCCAGGAAAGAAAACTAAGATGAGTGATAACCCTGTTATTACCTCTTATCCACACTGTTTGTGTGACTCATGCATTTTCTTTAGTTTATTTCACTTGTTGTAGTTGTGGTTGGACACAGTTTTCTTTGTGGTGACTCATATTTTTAGTTTATCTCATCTGGCTGAGCTCAACTTGTCTCATGTTTCTTGCCCTGTTGAGTTTTGATGTAACAATGCCAACATGTTCCCAGACACCAACAATTAGTGTAATTAGCGTGATATTATAATCAATAGAAATGACGTAGTCAAAACTACACAAATGGACAAAAGAGATGGTCTGAGCATGAATATTTTAAGAACTGAGAAATTGAGATTCTGCATAGTACCTGTCAGTTTGACAGGTAAAATTGTCTGTTTACAGTTTTTTTCACCAAATGTCAAAATGACAAACCATACCCTCTGGTTCCCATAACCTCTCTGCAACATTTCTGGTATTTTCTCACCAACTTCAACAGACAAACTGGGTAAGAAAAATGGTTGCAACGGGACCACTTGCACAATGTGGTGGCACCTGTGCGCTTATGTTGCCAACTCAGGCCAAACCTGCTTACATCTTCAGCCTTGATCTCCTCACTCCCTCCATGTCCAGGCTCGTTAATCATGGAGGTGCGACACAGGTCAGGATGGCTACCACCTGTGGGCTCCAGCGTGGCTGTTGAGAGAGTGCTGAGGTGGGGCGCAGAGCTGTCCGCCCTCTCTCTCTCCTCCTCTCTCATTATGAAGTCTGAGTCATTCACAAAAATGTGAAAACAAAGTCAACACCGTAACTGCCTTCATGTGTGTACAAGTTGAGAAAGAATGACTGCCGGCTGTCTTCTCATGCAGATTAAACTTAACAGGACAAGTTTATATCTATGCAGAGGACCGAGAAAAACATTCTTCTTTAATGAGGCACTCAATAACTCCACCATGGGAACATCAGTTGATGACAAATGCTGAGCTGCTGTGTTTGCTTTCATTAATTTCACACTCGGCTGTTTCCTATTTGCAGTGAATCTACAGATGTAATCCTCAAAGAAAATACAATTATCATCATTGGTGCTTTGAGAATACTTTATTGCTCCATGCTGCAGCTGCACTAGATAGATTGTTAGAATGACTTCTGCAAGAGCTATCACTATATTATAAATAATACAATATTGATTACAAAATATATATCATAATAAATCATATGATATACATAATAAAATCATGATAATGTTTATAATAAAGATGGTTCATCTCTAAGTTTTTAATGAATGCACATTCTATTTCTTTTGGAGTAGCATATGGATGGGGCTGACTGACACTGCGCTGTAATACAGTGATTGTGGTGTTGTCTTTGAAGAAGAGGAGCCTCCTTGTTGGCTTCCAAAAGAGATGTGCACCCTGTGAGAGAGACCTACTGCATAGCCAACGTTAGCATTAACAGCTGTTTACTTAACAGTCTAGAGAAAACGGCCTGAAATTCTTGTCAAGCACCAGTCACCACCACCTGCTCCCAGCAAGAAATCATGTTTGGCAACAGAGAAAACTTACAGGTATTGTCTTTAATGGCCAGTTTGAGGTGGGGGACTTGAGTCACATGACATGACTCAAGTCACAAATTTGAGGACTTTGACTAACACTGACAAAAACACTCGACTTGACTTGGTATTTGACTTAGATTTGAGTTAGATGGCTTTTTTTTTTTATCAAACATTTGCATTTGTCTAGATATTTTTTGGGATAAGTCCCATTTAGTTTTTGAAACATGATTGGTTGATTTCTAGCGCAATGCCAAGAAACCTTGCAATCTATTAGGACGCAGGAGACCAGCAGGTTCGACATTGAGATGTATGGTCATAGTTATAACTAGAATGGCACTCAGTAGAGCCCAACCCTCTACCAAGGCCAAACAATCCTACACATTAAAGAAAGTGATTTTAAATAATCCTGGAGAATTACATATAACTTAACTTGCTTTACATACAGCAGGCTCAACCTGACTTGCTTGTTTCCGTCCCCAGTAACTTGGGACTTGCTTAAGACTTGAGGGTTGGTCGTGACTTGCACATGTGTGACTCACTCCCACTTCTGCTGTGGTACAAACTCTTATTCCAAAACTTTTCCATATTAAATTGCTTCAAACTATACTGGATTATGACAATTAAAAACTTGCAATATTCTTAATTTGGTCACCAGCATGACTGAATAACTTTGAGTGCTTTAGTCCAGGTGTCTGTTGACACCCTGACATTTTTTTTCACGACTCTTTGTGGATGAGGAAATTTCATCTACAAACAAATCTACAAGCTTGAGTATGTGACTCTTAGTGTCCGGCTCTGACAACATGTAAAGACTAAACTGGTTAGGAGGTTTAAACTGCATATTGAAAGTGGGGGATACTTATCTTCAAAAAATTACTAATTAGTAGTGACAAAATGGGTTGTGGTAATCCAAATTTAAGTATGAGCTGAGTGAATAAAACAAAAAATATTACAATATTACAATATAATAATATATAAAAATTCTGATCCCTAACTGCCTCCACAATGAGAAAACATAGTATATATAATAGCAGTTAGGGATGATGAGCAGCTGGCCGTAGTTGTACCCGTCTTTACCTCTGCATCACTGTGTGTGACTCATTCTACGCTGAAGAGATGGAGCTGTAAGTTCCTGATCTGTGGAAAGTGTTTTTCAATCTAGCAACAAGACAAATGCTCCTTAGATCCTGAAATCCACCCAGTGATTCCCAGAATAGTGTTGCTTCATCAGGAGGCAGTTCATTTTGACCTTTACTGGGGCTAGGACAAATGACACAGACATGGGTTGGCCACTATCCATTGCTCACCTAATGTCTGTGTGTTAGAATGTGTGTAATCCTTTGTGTCTTGATGAGGTTTACATGACCTCATCAGGACAAAAAGATGAAGGAAATTCTTCAAAATTAGGACACATTGCTGTTTCTGACCGTTAAATTAGAGTTACATATTTGTGGTTGAAGTTAATAAAGGGGCAGTCCACCATTTTTTACAAAGGAGATAAGGGTATTACTCAGTCTGTGAAAACTGTTGTATAATGTCCTCTAGGCCTAATTATAAACTGGACGCATGGAGTTTGAAAAATGTGGGCATTCACCAGCCAGGGAGAATCCAATGAAAGGCCCTATTAAGCTGCATTATAGCAAGTGTATGATCCAGGGCTTATTTTAGATCTTGACTCATATTAGAGACCAAAAGTCAAGATATCTACTCTTAATCCAGATGTTTTAGCAAATTATAGACCTATATCCAACCTCCCCTTTATTTCCAAAGTACGTGAGAAGGTGGTTGCAAACCAGTTATGTGATTATTTGCACAGGAACGGTTTGTTTGAAGGTTACCAATGATCTCCTCATAGCCTCAGACAATGGACTTGTCTCTATACTTGTCCTACTAGATCTTAGTGCTGCATTTTACACCATCGATCGTAAGATTTTATTACAGAGACTAGAGCATATGGTTGGCATTAAAGGAACCGCACTTAGCTGGTTTAAGTCTTATTTGTCAGATAGAGTCCAGTTTGCTCATGTTAATAATGACTCTTCTTTGCACAACAAAGTCAGTCATGGAGTTCCACAAGGTTCTGTGCTAGGACCAATACTTTTCACTTTATATTTGCTTCCTCCAGGAAATATTATTAGGAAGCACCAGATAAATTTCCATTGTTATGCAGATGACACCCAGCTGTACTTATCCATGAAGCCAGGTGAGACTAACCAGGTAGCCAGGCTTCAGGTGTGTCTTAAGGACATAAAAACCTGGATGACCAGTAATTTTTTACTCTTAAATTCAGGCAAAACTGAAGTTATTGTACTTGCCGTAAAACACCTCAGAGACACACTATGTGATAATATACTGACTCTGGATGACATCACCTTGGCCTCCAGTGGTACAGTCAGAAACCTTGCTGTCATTTTTGACCAGGACTTGTCCTTTACTTCTCATATAAAGCAAGTCTCTAGGACAGCCTTCTTCCACCTGCGCAACATTGCAAAAATCAGACCCATTCTGTGTCTAAAGGATGCTGAAAAGCTAGTTCGTGCATTTGTTACCTCAATACTGGACTACTGTAATTCTTTATTGTCAGGATGTCCCGAAAATGCAGTAAAAAGCCTTCAATTGATCCAAAATGCTGCAGCACTTGTAGTGACAGGAACTAGGAAACAAGATCACATCTGTCCTGCGTTAGCTTCTCTGCATTGGCTCCCTGTAAAATTCAGAATAGAATTTAAAACCCTCCTCCTCACCTACAAAGCCATTAATGGTCAGGCACCAAGCTTATGAAGAGCTTATAGTTCCCTATTTTCCCAATAGAACACTTCGCTCTCTAAATGCAGGTCAACTTGTGGTTCCTAGAGTTTGTAAGAGTAGAATGGGGGGCAGAGCCTTCAGCTATCAGGCTCGTCTCCTGTGTAACCAGTTCCCAGTGGGGGTTTGGGAGGCAGACACCCTCTCTACCTTTAAGATCACGCTTAAAACTGTCCTGTTTAGTAAAGCTCACAGTTAGGGCTGGCTTTGGTATGTCCTGAACCATCCCTTAGTTATGCTGCTATAGAGCTAGACTGCTGGAGGATCCCCATGATGCATTGGGCTCTCTCTCTCTCTCTCTCTCTCTCTCGACTACTTTATACCATTAACTTTGTATTTTTTTTCTCTCCTGTAGTTTGTGCTTCTCCCCTCTCTCCCTCTCTCTGTCCTCATTCTGCAGGTATCTGTTTCTGGAGCAGCGGGATCCAGATTTACCACTACTCATCATAACTAGACGGCCGCCCACCCTGAGCCCGGTTCTGTCGGAGGTTTCTTCCTGTTAAAAGGGAGTTTTTCCTATCTCTATAAGGTGTTTCAATTACGGTCATTCTTAACCTGTCTCTCACAAAGGGCCCCTCAGAGGAATACTTCAATATCTGGGGAAAATGCACTTATTCCCTTTCTTGCCAAGAGTTAGATGATCAAGAGTGATATCTCTCTCATGTCATGCAGGCAGTTACCTTAGCTTAGCTGAGTGTAAAGGCTGGAAGCAGGGTGGAATAGCATGATGCTTCCGTCCCAAAAAAAAATCTGCCTCTAAATTTTACTAATTCAAAGGTTATATCTTGTTGTTGTTAATAAACTTGTTGAAGTCCAACAAAGGAACTATGTTGTCATGGTTACAATAATAAACATATGTTTAAGGTTAGCACAGAAACAGCACTGACTACCGGTTTCACACAGGAAAAAACAAACAGCAGCATCCTGTGTGAAAGGCCTGTGTTTTGTTGACCTATCTCTTGTCACTCTATGTGCCACATCACCTGACTTTCCCCTTTTCCCCTGCTCCCGTCATAATTACTACGACCACTGGAGGTCCACTGACACGCGAGACGTGGCTCATAATAAAGTGCTTGTACAGATGATCATTATTTACAGGAGCACAGTGTCATTAATGGTTCACATACCTAATATCAAACAAAATAAAAAATTAAACACATTTTAGGTCAAGGTCTTCACAAGTGTTGTGATAAAAAATCTTGAAAGCTGGTATTTTGACTTTTAACCTGAAAATAAATTTGTTTTCCTGTGGCTGTGGTATTATGTTCTGGTTTTATTGCTGTTGCACCTCTTTTAATCTATTACACATTTCTTTACTGAATAGCCAAATATTACTTACTTCACAACTGCATAGTTTAATGTATGTGTTGTGGGCCCATTATAATCTACACATGATTTCCCATTTATCTATTAGCAAACTGTGTGTGTTTGTGTAAGAACGTGAATGTGTGCGTTGTAGTGTGTTTATCAAAAAGCAGATACACAGAGGACAAACACATGCAGATGGAGACAGACAGTGACAGAGAGAGAGATAGGGTGGGAGCAGGGGGTGGGGGCTCAAGGAAGTTCCTGACAACATTACCCAACAGCTCCCGCTCTGCATCTTACAGTTAGAACAGGGAGGGTGATTATGCAACAGCTGGGCTTTCTCTTTCTTTCTCATAAGAACAATCTGTTTCACACGACTTATGGGAACAAGGCGAAGATGAGCCAATCAGCTCTTACTGATGAGGCAGTATGAAGTCTCAGCTCAATATTGCCTGCTGAGAATGAACAGCGCTCAGATGAGAACACATTGTATTGCAGCTCTCTGTACTGTGATCAAAATAAATGACACTCATTATCACGCATAAGGTCTCTCTAAGGAAACATAAACAAGCTATCAATGTGCCTTTTCTTCGAAAAGCTAAACATAGTGTCAAATGTCTGCAGTAGCTATTTCACTCTGTGTCCTATTTTTCGATGACTCACTATTGAACTAAGGCTGTCAAGTTAACTCTGCGGGGGAAAGAGTGACTCACGGACGGCCCATGCAAATACCCGACTCTGCATTTGACTCCAAAGACAATTTGCATGATTAGTCTTCCCATGTGTGCAGGGAAAACTGTGGTCAGCAAACAATGGTTGTGTGAACAACAGGATGAAACACATCTGCATAGATACAGCTGTGTCCAGTGGAAACTCTTAGTTATTATTTAGCGGGAAAGTTTAACATACTATGAAACAGGTTTATACACTTTCTTATGTCTAGTTAAATATAAAGCTACAGCCAGCAGCTGGTTGACTCACCTTAGCTTTAGCCTGGCTAGCTTGTCAATAAGGCGCTGTTAGGTTGACTAGTGACCAGTGGAGACTCCAGGGAGTGCCAAGCAAGAAATAATAGAGCACAAACTTTTCATTTTTACCCTGTGGTTTTTGCAGATGAAAATAGTCAAAAATAGTTAATAGTCGACTTTCCATTTAATTGTAGCTCAAAATTCAATTGAATTTCCATTAAATCAGCAAAAGAAAATGCTAATGAATACGTGTTTCCATCCATTGATGTTATGCAAATATTTGAAGTTGGTAATATCAAGACAAACAGTTGGAGGTACTGACTACAGTCGTGTGCCATTAAACTGTTGCAGAGGAAGAGGCTGCAATGAGATGACTTAAATAAAAAGAGTGCCCATTGAACCTGAAATGATGAATGACAATGCAGAAAACGTGATGGAAATATTACATTTATGTTTATTTCATGTATTATTTGAAGGTTACAGTCTCCTCATTGCCCAACTATTTGTAGTCTCTTCAATGACGAGTGACATTTAAGTCACATGCTACATGTGCATAATGATTTTATTTTTAAGTTTGTTTCCATTGCCTTTTTTTAAAAATTTTCTGGTGTTTCAGAAAAGAGCTGAATAAAAGCTCCATCATTTAGAACAGTATAATTTCTTGGCTGCACTTCAGGATGTGCGCAACACAAGCCAACATGCAGAGTTAGATGTGGTGTGTGGTTCTCAGAACAAAAGGGGAAATGAATGATGGTGTAATTCGCAGAAACTACCTGTAGTCTCTAATGCAAGGAAATCGTATTGTTGTCTGATTACCTGCAGAAGAGAGCCAGCGACAGATCAAAGGATTACTGAAGACTGACTCTTATATTTTGAATTCATGCCAGATATGACATTTTATTTTTAGGATTGGTTTCCTTTGGTGACCTGTTTATCTGACATAAAAATACACACAGTGAGTTATATGGTTGACTCTGTGAGTTTGTGTGCAACAGGCGAGAGGCATTCATAAAACGCTTGGGATGATCTTGAGTTAAACGCTTTATCACAAATGAGTGATGTTGTGTGTAAGCATTAATTACGCATGTGCCACTTCTGCAGCTCTGCCGCGACTGAAACTGAAGTTAGCTGTCCTTTTGCACAGCTGTGCTTTCAGCTAAATGCCAACATTAGCATGCCAATGCTCAAAATATAAATGAAATGTGTATAAAATCAGCATGCTAACATGTGCTAATTAGCACAGGACACAAAAAGTAGTTATTTGGTCCATTAACCAAAATACTAGACAAGTTAAAATCTTGACCTGATTATGGTGCTACATGAGAAATTAAGCTGAAACAAACTGTTAACACAGCACTGAAATGTTACCAATCCTTAATGTGATGTACTTGTCAGCATACAAGTATTGTACAATTGAGCAGATACAGAGGAACACTAGCTTTCATTTGGAGTCATGTTTCTGACAACCTGGGGATGTATGTCCAGTTTCCTCTCCTTTTAGCTCTGTTTGCACTAATTTCTGGGGAAACATCTGTCTCCAGCAGATAAATGCTGCGCTATGCTCACCAGTTAGTCTGTGATAGCATGTTGGTGAAAACAGTCAATTTTTATTTATATAGTGCTAAATCACAACAGAAGTTATCTCAAGGCACTTTTGAAATAGAGCAGGTAAAGTCAAAACAATGAGCTGAAAGATACAAAAAAGCTCCATAGAGCCGAGGGTAAATGGCAGATGCTTGAAAGAGATGGTACAGTGGCAGCATTTTGGCTTACATCAGCACGCTTATGTTTCTGTCCCCATCCATCCATTAAAATTACAGCTGGTGAACACACACTGTATTCACCTGACAGGCACTAACTGAGGCTGATGGGCTGCAGCAGCGTTTCCAACCTCCATGTATTGTTGTGTAAATCTTCATTCCCCTGTATGTGGGGTCTCAGCAGCGCTGTCTTAGATTAGCAGTGAGGCCAGGAGTCCCACAGGAGCATCACAACTGATTAAACCTACAACTCTTATCTATGCAGGAGAGCAGATCCATGATAGGCTGCTGCCTGTGGCTCACTATCACTGCTGAAGTGTCTAGATTAACCTAGAAGAGCATCTGCATCTTGTTAGTGTGATGGAGACAAGCAGTGGCTGACAACACAGCTGTGAACTGACAGATGGTGATTACTTTATACAATAACAGATGCTTCAAGGAGCAGTCATGTTAAATACTCAAATCCTACTAGTGTAATAATACTCCATGCGTAAACATGTCAGGAGGATTTTAATGTTGTAGCTGGTCAAGGTAGAGATAGTTGTAACTCAAATTATGTACCACAGGGTAAAGAGCACAGCTTAAAGAGATGGGCCGAAAGCTACAGCAGCAACTAAAGTGGGTCCTGCATAATTACCTAATCTTTGTGGCCCAGAATCAGAACCACATCCTGTGTCAAAATCTAGCTAATGTAGTTTATATGGTTGATATTGGTTTATACTGTGCTCGCATGGGCCAGGCAGTACTCCAAAATAGGAGTACTGGTTGGTCTTTCGGTCTTGTACTGATGCTGAAGGGAATACAATAAAATACTTAATGTACCAGAAAATGTTTTTCAACATTTTCTGGTACATTAAGTATTTTATTGTAGTGTAAAAAAGTGCAATATGGAGTAAAGTACAAGTACTTCAAAACCCTACTTGAGCACAGTATGAGGAGCAATGAGTACTGAATAACTTATATTACAAAATGCAGTACATGCTGCATATGGTGGGTATGTAAAACTTAAACCCTTAACAGTGGTTTAACACAGATGAAATCCTATGTCTAACTTCAGTTCTGTGTTCTGCCCTGTTCCTGCATGTGTGAATACTGATAGAGATTCAGGTAACTCACTGGATCGATGCTTTCATTCAGTCTTGTCAAATCCAACTCACCACAACAATGATTCCTCTACATCAAGGATCATCTTAAATAGGAAAGACTATATTCTTTATGAATTAACAATTTGGTATTGATAACAAAGTCAGTGCTCTGTCTTTGCCAAGCTTTAATATCTCAGTTTGTAGTAAAAAGCTATTTCTTCTGTTTTAAGCCTTTAGCCCCTGCAACGGTATATAAACACCTTTCCCTTTTTTGGTGCCACCTGCCTTCTACCAGCAGCTTAACAGTCTTCCCTTATCGCTTCATCTATTTTCCGTATCCGCTGCTTTTCTACTTAAGTGTCAAACAGGAAACCTACTAAGAACTTGTATAACCACTTGACCTAGTAAATTATGTTTCTTAAAATACTGTATGTACCATTTTTGTTTTAACCTTTGTTGATATAAATTATATCCTAAAAAAATTCTATCTTTGCAAACCTATGATTTCACCTTGATCCAGTAAGTGTTGCAGTACCAACAGTATACTTTAACAGCATTATAACAACTAATGGTGTTACTTGAAGTAATACAAGAGTCAAGTGCCATAGTTAAAAAAATATTTATTGAAATGGTATAAAAATATTTTCTAACATAATTTACAATTCTAATTTGAAAGGATGAAAAAAGACACAATAATCCAAGCTGCAATCATTCTCACATATCTCTCTCACACACACAAACACATTCAAACACACACTCACACATATGCAAAGATCCAACATTCGGATCTCGCCCCCACAGCAGACAACAGCGCAACAAAACCAGTTACCATCAGTAGACGCTCATTGTTTACATACATTAAGATGGAAGTGCATTCAGGACTAATTACACATTATTTACAGTACATACACAAACATACACACACATCTGCTCTTTTAAAATTTCAAGCCATAAATATGGTCAAAAAATCCTATCTTTGTTTGTCTTTTAAATAATCTGTGGGCCCTTCAGTGACTGTGGAATGAAATATATACTTACAGCCGAAATTCTCTCATAAATAAATAAATAAATTCTGCGACAAAAAGCTCATCGAGTGTGAGAGAAAGAAGTCACAGCAATAATAAATATTGTTATTATTTACAATTCTTGTCCCCACTGAATTTTAAGACCTATGAGGCACTGTGTAAAAAAAAAAAAAAAAAGTTAAGAGCAGAGGATGTTGTATTTCGGTATGATTTAAGTTTGCATTGTGGTGTGCATTCAGGTGGATGTGAATGAGCGGTTGCCTAAGCCTTGTGTTTGTATACAGTACAACACGAGAAGAGGAGGAAGCAAAGGTTGTAGAGTAGAGGTGGATGCTGTAGTAAAGAGAGTGAGGTAAGTCCAGTGTTTCTTTTTTTTATGACTTGTTTGCACAGGTTGCTGCCAGAGCTATGAGGTTGTCTGGTTGCTAATGACATTGGAGTAGTTAGAAGTAGTGATAGTAGTGGTTGTAAATGGCATAGGCTTTACTGATCTAGGCCCATGAGAGGAAAAAAAACAGCAATTAACGATATAAAGCCTTGTACAGAGTAAGGAGCAAAAAGGTTGTTGAGAAGAAGAGCCTTTTTGCTTTCACATATTCAAGTATTGTCAGGATCCCCCAAGAATCTCACAGAAGGCACTTTTTTTGAAAACCATGCTCCTCTCCGCCAACGCCTCTGCTCTTCCCACTCTGCTGGGACAGCCAGAAATAGTGGAGGAGAGCAGAGTACAGTGTAGAGAGAAGTTACATAACTCAGACTGTGCACTGGCCATTCAGCAGAACAGTGAGCAAATGTACTGTCTTTGCTCAGTGCAGGTGTCTGTGCGTACAGCATGCCCTCCTACAGACTGATAAACAGCCGTTGCCTAGATCAGAGTCTTGTGAAGATGATGTTCTGACACTGATGCCAGTCAACGACAAGCAGAATCAAGTAGTTGGGGTGGTGAGGGTGGAGAGGCTGACCTCGGCCCCCTGTGTGTAGTCCTTCACACCTTGCTCTTGCCTGTGCTGGGACAGTTGGCCTTGTGTGCCGCCCTGCTCCCCCTCCTCTCTGCTTCAAGTCCATTACATAAGTTGTTTGTAATAGTCTCTTGTGTCAGTGCAGTCCAGTTCGGCCCAGAGTTTGCCTCCATCACCGAGCGATGGCAACAGGGGTGGGTGAGAAGGCTGTGGGCTCGTGGCTGATGCTGTGCAGCCTGATCTCTGTGGTAGTCTTTTCTGTCTGTCCTGTGGGGGGTACTACAGAGGAGGATGTGCTCTGCATCCACGAATGGTTGATGATGTCCTCGAAGGACGGACGGTCTGCAGGCCGTAGTGACAGACACCATTTGATCAGCTGTTGGCATTCTGGAGGAGGTAGAGGAGGACAACCAATAAGTCCCAAGCAATATACTAAGTATGAAATATTGCAAAAATGTGATAGAAAAAAAAAAGCTAGAACAGGTATCGCATTGTCAATTTACCTGTGGAGATTCTCCTCCGGAAGAGGACCTGCCCTCTAGTAATCTCCTCGTCATGTTCAAATGGGATGTCCCCACACACCATATCATACAGCAAGACACCCAGGGACCAAACTGTGGCAGAGCGCCCATGATAGCGATGGTATTTGATCCACTCTGGCGGGCTGTACACTCTGGTGCCTGTCACACAGGAGGAAATGAAAAGAGAAACACATCTTTAAAAACTGCAACCTCACATACAAACTTTGCACAAATTTAAACTACTATCTGGGAAATCTAAGCACCAATGCAATCTCTTCTGAGTGACTATAATTTATTCTATTTATATTAGATAGTTAAATTGGAAATGAAAGCATTGCAGAGGGGTTTAAATGATTAACAAAGAATGCAGATTTATCAGCTGAGTCTGTTTCTAAGGCTATTATCTGGGCTCAGGTGCCAGGGAGCGTGACAGGCTGGGTGTGAGTGTGTGTAAGAGAGAAGATGATAGAGGGAAGTGTGTGTGGGAGGGGGAGCGGACATGTGACATTGTTTACAAACTTTGAGTTGTAAAAATACAGCTTCCCTCCAACGGGGGGCGCCAAACCAAGGCAATACTGCTCAACCTGTCTTATCTGTTGCTGTGTGTGTGTGTGTGTGTGTGTGTGTGTGTGTGTGTGTGTGTGTGTGGGGGGGGGGGGGGGGGGGGGGGGGGGGGTGTATTAGGAATGACACAAGATAGGAAAGTCCGCTAGGGTCTGGGGGCACATATCATAAGACTAAAGAGGTAATGATGTTGAAATACTTAGAAACACATTACTGTATCTAACAAATAACAATAAAACAATTTCTAGATTGCAACATGTTTTCAGCACTAATGACTCACCATCAAAGTCTGTGTAGATGGTGTCCTTGAGTAGGGCTCCGGATCCGAAGTCGATGAGCTTCATCTCCCCAGTTCGAAGGTCGATGAGGATGTTCTCGTCCTTGATGTCCCGGTGCACGACGCCGCAGCTGTGGCAGTGTCGCACGGCCTCCAGCACCTGGCGGAAAAAGCTGCGCGCCAGCTCCTCCGGTAAGGCACCTTTCTCCGTGATGAAGTCAAACAGGTCCTTGACGTTCTCGGGCCTCTCCATCACGATGATGAAGCTGTCCGGTCGCTCGAACCAGTCCAACATTTTGATGACGCCACGGAAGCCCGTCCCCACTTTCTTCAGCAGCACGATCTCCATGGGAACCCGGGAGCCGTTGGGCTGAAGAGATAAGAGATCAACATTATTTCTTACAAACACGCTTAATTGAAAAAAAAAAAAAAAAAAAATCCTAAAAAACAACACTTTACATAATTGAATTAAATTTAGCGCCCTTTATGAGAGATATATAATTTTCTACCGTGTAACATATCAATTAAGTAAATATTAACAGTAATTAGTTTCTTACCAGCTCTCCCCACTCTGAGACTCTGTCCTTGGCCACATGTTTGACAGCAACCTAGCAAAGCAAAGCACAGACCGCGTCAGACGACATGTTCAACAGCCAAACGTGAAGTAGTTGTTTTAAAATGCAATATGTGTCATTAGAAAACCACATAATCCATACTAACCGGAGCTCCGTCGGCCACTCTGGTACCGGAGTAGACGGTGCCGAACCCGCCGCTGCCCAGCACCGCGCCGACCTGATAAAGCTTCTCGAAAGGCTCCCTTTCCTTTACTGCAAAACAAATATACACACAACCGGTAAATACCAGAGAACCACGGAGTAAAAACATGCATCTTTACCAAAGTAAAGGTAGGCTAATGGTGTCAAAAATGAATATTGTTGCTGATAAATTTACTCAATGAACTGTCGTCCTTGAAAATTAGCAAGTAGCAGCATGCGTGGACTGAGCCGTAACAGTCGGGCTGCCAGCCATTGCTGCTGCAGCCCCGTCCTCCATGACAACACAGTGGAAAAAGGGCGTCTAACCTTGATGAACTTGAAGCTGGATTTTCGCCGGCATGTCTACGGGGGAGATGTGGGCCAGAGAATTGAGCTTGGACAGCAGCATTCCTTTAAGAATATCCACCACGGGCCGACGACGTCTGTCTTCTTCCGTTTTTGTTTTTTTTTTGTTTTTTTAAAAAGGGTTTATAACAGTAATTTTATTCCGACAGTGCGACTCTCCCGTCTCCCGTGTAGAGCTTGAAGTCCACGTTGCAGGGACAAAAATGCAGTAGGGCTCCTCTCGTCCGCATAGGAGAAAAACCGCTTGTGATCCAGGGAAATGTAATCGAAAAACGTCGTCCTGTATAGCGGAATAACTGAATTCAGCTCAAAAACAAAGGCGAAACGGCTGTTCCACGCAATGTTTTGTAAACAGTTGAGTAAAATTCGCCACATAAACAGAAGTGTACAGACCAATGCCTCCGTCAGACACCGGCTCTTGGAAACAGAGAGAGGGGGGAGGATGATTATAAGGCGGTAGTAAGAGGGCGTCGCAAAAGGCCCCGACGTCCGCCGTTGCGCCGCCCCTTTTCATCGAGCTGCACCAATAGGAACGCAGATAGGCATTCCAAACGCACGTCAATCAGTACGAAAAGAAGGCCAATCTTATAACCGCCCGGGCCAGACACAGACGTGGCGGGAATCAAAACGCGCCAAAAAGGGGGGAGACTAAAGTAATAATCATGAATTCATGTTGAAGGGAAATGCAAATTCAAAGCCTAGTGCTCCCCACGTCTCTTCCCTTCGCGGGAAACTGACACGGGGAAGCGAAGATATGAATAGACCATTATTAATAGGCAACAACAACAAAGCATGGAGTAACTGAAACTGGGTGTTATAGTCTGTTCTTTCCCGTTCATTATTTATATGCTATTCATACTTGATACTGGAGTCTCTGCGCTGCTGCTGTATGTCGCTCACTCTTCTCCTCCACACTCTGAGAACAGGAACAGGCTGTTGCTGCTGGACGCACTAAAAGCATTCAGACCGAATAAAGACATTTTTGCGCGACCAGACATGCAGGGCTTGCAGGCGACCTGAGAGCAGTTCATCAGTCGCATCCCAGCTATTCTAACCCCCTGCCATTTACCTCATCATTTCCACATTAAACACAGAGGTTTACTGGCTGAAGTGAAGTCCAGGACTGTGCTCTTTATTTGAGTTTGCCCGACAATGCCTCTCAACTGGTTGCGCATCAAAGCCCGCTGGGATAGAATGGGCGCATTCCTCTCATTCTTTCAAACTGGGTGGCCGCGTTTGCTGCCGCTCACAGGATGTGGGAAACTAGAGATAAAAAGACTTCTATTTACCCCCCACACCCCCACCTCCTCTCTCTCTCTCTCTCTCTCTCTGCTCCTCCTCTCCCCGCCCTCCTTTTCCCGCGCATGTTATTGTCTGAATGGCATGGCCTGCTCTTTCTCTCCCACTCCTGCCTAAAAGTTTTGTTTTCTTTTGAAATTTCTTAAGTTGTAAACCACCATAACGCTGAGATGCTGTTGTGTTTCACAGATGTTTAACATGACAACACCTCTCTGTCGAGCTGGGGGAGGGAATAAGGAAGAAATGTTTAATAATAATTAATGTTTAATTATTTATTTTAATGGATTTTGTCCATCATCCAATTTTTAGCCCTCCCTACTTTCTTTACATGCATGTGGCTTTATTCACAAGCCAGCTGTCTTCATGGGCCAGCATAAGCAGATTTGCACTCAAAAACATAAGCCCACACCATATTGTAAAAAAAACAAAACAAAAAAGGTTAGAGCCCTATTTCATAACCTGACTTAACCCTGGCTGACTGGATTGGAATGAAAATGAGAGAACAGGAGTGTTCAGCCCAGGGCAAATTCCTCAATACCTCTGACATGTTTGAAGACAACACGCAAACTAGGTTCTGAACTACTTAACTCCTGCAGTATCAACTATCAATCATCAAATTTGAAAGTGTTATAAAATAACGTGATTATTACGCTGAAACCAAGCACACTAGTTTCTTAATTTGTGTTTAATTATACAGCTAACATTAAGGTTTTTATTTTTATTTTTTTTTATTGTTGACTTACAGTGGTAACACTATAGTAATAGTAGTGAAAGCATTGGTTTTCATAGTGTCCTGAAAGGTCCAGAAAGGAGTGTGCACTGTGTTCATCCTCAGTCAGGGGCTTTGGAGAGGTGATTGAAAATGGAGAGGTCCAAAGCAACGACTGTGACAGTGACCGCAGGCCTACGAAATGCCACAAGTGAGCGCATCTCTCCGGGGCTGCAGATATCCCTGCCTGCATGATCAGCAGGGCTCAAATGACAGCCATCTAACCCCATCTGTCAGAAGGACAGATTATTAGTTGCGCCACTCTCTTTGGGACCAGCTGCTCAGTCCAGTCTCTGGAAGCCTCAGTTTCTTTCCCCCGAGGAGAGGGCAACAGGTTCTTACTGTAAAAGCAGGACATCCCAGTTTCCTTAATGTCAGTGAACATCAAGTACTGCAGATCCACTCAGACACCTGCAGTCCTGTGACTAGCCTTTCTCTCAAATTCTTCTCATTTACACAATAGTCCTGCAATGCACACTGTAACATTAGAGGCCACAAGGGAAAATTGCACCGTGGCAAAAGATTTGGCTTACATATTACATAATACCTTTATGAATTACTTCCTCTTTCTAGATAAATGGAAACCTTGCCCACAGGAAGGTTTCACAACACCAAATTCTGTTTCTCCACGTAGAACGTCTAACTGTGTGCAAAATACACTGAAATGAAGTTTCTGAATTAAAAGCAGTATTTGTGTTTCTATGTAATGCTTCATTAATACTCCACTGAGTGAACAGGTATTGGGTTGTGATAAAGTTTTTAAACTGAATATCTCTTTGTGATCTTAACACACATACACATTGTCCTCTATAAGCAGCACCTCTTCCACTTGATCATGATACTGTAATTTAGTTTCCCTTTTTAGTGCAACTTTATATTTTATCGGACATTGCAAACTGAAGCTTCCCACAAACTCTGCTATCTGCATGACCCTTCAGTAAACCCTTGACCTGGTACTCTTTCTCCACCCTCCATCAGAAAGTTATAACACTTTCTATGTAACATATTAACCAGGCACACATTTTCTTCTTGGAGACGATTTACTTTCCCTCCGTGAGGCCTCAGAGAGTCCCTGCAGAGCTCTTTCTGTTTCTTGGCCCCTCTCCTTCGCTCTGTTCCGTCATCCTGGATGTCGTAAAGGGCTCAGCCACTTGTCTGCACTTAAAACACTTGTTCACCCATCAGTCACGATGGCTGGCCAATCACCTCTCCAGCTGTCTTCAGATCCCACCTGCTGCCACTCTGTAAATGGCAGGAAAAATTATTACGGAGGTGGAAGAGACAAGCGTAGACTTTATTGGTTCTTGATACTGCCAATGGATTTAACAGTGATTAATGGATGGAAATGGCTGTGTGTTTTAATGAAGCCTCTGTGGTTGCTTACGTGGAGATTTACATATCATACAGATGAAATCTAATGGCAATCTCTTGGTAATTTAAGGATATATAATTCGGGGATTTGTTATTTTATTTGCACTTAATGTTTTAGCTTGTAATTATTGTAAATAACTTCTGTTGCTAGTTAAAGTAAATGTGTGTTTAACACAGGCCTCTAAAGATGCACAAAGTGATGGATTTTCCCTGTAATGGTTCTTAATAGATGGGTTTAAATGACACATTAACATATTTTGCACCATTTCATGAGAAATTTAATTTCATCCATGCATTAGGATAATGCAACGTATGGAACAATATATGCATGGGTTTTTAATAAAAAAAATGCAGCATTCGTCATAATGAAGCTTTTATGTCTGTGAAAAGGCTATTTCACGCAGGCCTAATAAATGAAACCATTAAGCCATCATCTCCTGAAGCGCTAATGTAAAATCACTCAAAGCACCTTAAAAGTCATTTGTATGCTCTTCACTGACAGCCTGTCATGCTGGATATGTGATGGGCAGTGCGATCTGCAGAAGTGGAATGGAGCCAGGTGCTGCGTGGTGTTGTGTGTGCCCTGACAGTGACTGACAAAGATTACCCTGTAATTAGAGGAGGGTCGTTATACTGCCCTGCAGCTCAGCAGGAGGAGCAGCCTTGCTCCTCTCAGACAAACAAAGCCTGCCCATGTCAGTTACGTTGATTGGGCTGCCAGACATGATGCCTGCAGGCTGTATCATTTCTTTCTACTTTAGATTTGAAAGTCAGGAATTCACTGAATAATGCAAGCTTATAAACATGCAGACATAAGCACTGAAACAAGCATATTTACCTGTTCTGATCCAGAGCTCCCCTGGTTCTGCATTCAAGCCATCGCTGCCTGTTTCCTCATTGATCTCCCTCAGCGCTGATCTCACTGCATAAAAATGTCTGTGGAGAAAGTTATGGATGGCAGCTGCCCACTCTGAAAACACCGGCCCTGGAAGTAGCTAACCTGACCGCCCCACGCTGACGCACACTTAAACACATACATACACAAATAAACACAAACGCTGAAACATTATCTGTCATGCTTCCAAATTAGCTGCAATGGCTTTTTGCCCCTCCCCAAATAAGGAGGGTGTCAGCATGTGTGAAAGTTTGTGTGTCTATATGTGTGTGTGTGTATGCATGTGTGCGTGTGCATGGGGGGTTTGGGGTTAGGGAGGATGAATTATTTTTAGAGGTGTCTTAAAGAAGACGGAATAGCTGTGTGGTGGGTAACCTCCGGTGTGGCCTGACCTCTCCTTAGGTAGCCTCCCACCCTCTCCTCTCCTCAGGTCCTGAGAGGTTGCGATGGGCAGGGCCATGGGAAAAGGCTCCATTGGACATCAAAGGCAGACCTATGTGGGAAAGCACCACAGAGGGCCTGTAGAGTACCCTAAAGGTCACCACAGGTCAACTTTCATGTCAGCACAGGCCTGGCTCGGGGTCAGAGGTTATTGGCATACCTGTCCAGCGCCACTTGGACTGTTCTTCCAGGAAATTATCCCCACTTGTCTCAATTAGGGATTTGGCTACTGAAGGGCCTGTGTTAGGTTTGTTTATGGCTGTTGTTGTGATTGTTGAGGAGGAGTGAGTTTGATCTGTGTGTAAAAGGGGAGGAATGTTTTTAAGTTTGCCAGTGGTTACAATAATAGGACTGCTGTCAGCTTTAGAGTTGTCCATTTGGGAGTTCATATCACAGGAAATAACGCTTCCTAATTTATCCTTCCATTCCTTCTTGATAATGACACTGTTGACAGAAGGGATTACACGATATCCTAAAAATAAAGAATCCAAGAATTCACTACCTTCCTTAAAAGAGTTATTTAACCTTGTGACCATGAGCAAGTTTGGGATTGTCATTAGTGTTTTTGAGCATGTAGTTTGGTGGATGATTTTACTGTTAGTGTGCAATTGACATTGGCTTTCACTAAACCCCGCCTCCAATCAGCAATTATCCAATCACAGCCTAGCAAATAGGAAGGCAGGGCTGTGAAGCTTTGAAACACAAGAGCAAACATATAGGGAATGGATTAAATAGTGTGTTTGTTGGCTCTAATGTAAGCTGGAAACTGAGCTAACTAGCATATAATGCTACCGTAATATTACTTCATTAGCTAATTACCTTATTACAGGTTACACCCTGAAAAATCTGATAGCAACATTCTCATGTTCACCGACAAATCAGTGTTTGCAGCTAGAAATGAGAAGCCCATTTTTATTTACTTCTGTGTAAGTGACCCGCTGTTTGAAAAAATTGGGAAACATTTTAAATGAGTTAGTTTAGTTTAGGCTACGTCCACACTAATATGTATACATTTTAAAACAGCATTTTAAACCAAATATCACATGATCACATGACCATTCACATTCACTGGGCATGTGTGCATGTGTAAACAGAAAGCAGATTGTTAGTCAGAGGTCTCTTTTCGTTCCTATCCACACTACAAGGCAAACCAAAACAGGGTCAGTGGCATTTCCAAAAGGAAATGCGATTTAAAACTAAAACATGTAAGTGTGGACGTAGCCATCATTTCTACTAACCAAACCCAGCCCAAAAATGTATGTTGATTTGCAGCACAACCTTGGCTTTGCATCAAAACATCACTTCCAGCACCACCCTCACGGCAGTGCTGTTAATGAAGTAGAAGAGGGTGGATTGGGTTGGTGCATTGGGGGGGGGGGGGGGGGGGGGGGTATGATGCCATGTGCATGTGGAACACAGAAAAAGAGATGGCGAGGAATGTGCTGAACCAGGAGAAGGCTGCTGGTGTCCCCTTCCCACAGAGGTTAAGAGGAGAGAGCGGTGGGGGGTGGGGTTGTTGTTTGGTGGGGGCTGTACACATTTATCCACGTGGGAAACAGACAGTAGTGACATATTAAACGTGCCATCACAAACAGTCCAGTTACTCTGTTGCTGGTCGCAGTTGAAGAATGCTGGTCGTGGGAATTTTTTGAACTTCCCACAGGGATCGAACAGGAGGTTTCGCCTTTGCACTTTCTGTAAGTTTGGTAATCAGCTGGTCTGTTTTCATTTGACTGAATGGGCTGGTTCTTCACGTGAGAAACAACATTAGGGACAGGTTACACTGTTACCACCTATAAATAGCCTTGTCCCTAATGAATAAGCCTCTTCTTTGAGTTGTGGAACCTTAAAAAAATCCCCATGACTCTGCCACAGTTACAGATAGTTTTCTTTTCTTTGAATTACAGTTTTCACTGCTCTATTTTGTTTCTGCCTCTCGATTCAGCCCCCACCCAACTCTCACTCTCTCATCCTCACCCCCCCGTGTACTGTTTACAGTTGATTTGCATTGTGGCCCAGAGAGTGGGGTAGGCAGTTATTGTTGTTGTCACGATGGCAGAGGGGTTTTCCCACCAGCTTTTCTTTCTCCTCTGGCGGAATCAAAACATCTCTGTCGGTGATGTCATGGCCCAGAAACCACTCAAAGCTGCTTCCCTGGGAAACCCCGTATCAGGAAGTTGGGAGGATTTTTTCCTCTCCTTGATTGTTATAGCAGAGTAGCTTGGAAGAGACTGAGAGGTTTCTGATTAGGTTTCCATGCACTGCCGGTTGAGATGGCCAGCACGAACCCACTGAACCCAAACAACAGGACTTAACTGCCCTGCTTTTTTTTTATTGTTTTTTTTTTTGAATAAACTGATGATTTTTGCTGAACCATCACATCAAACTAATACTGTAATGTGGATATTGTCCCTGTTCAAAACTTCACTGTTGGTTTAATGTCGTCTGCATTTGCACGTACCTTTGGCAAGAAGCAGTGGGGAAACAGAGTTGTAGATGTGTCATTTACTAAAATATCCTAGAGCTTGATATTTTCAACACAGCAACAGGAAGACTATGACAAAGACCTGAACCACAAACCTACATTGTTAAGGTCCAAGTCAGCTGGTGTGAATTTGTTGGAAAGAATTGTGTCAGTCTATCAGAATGTCTGTTTGGTTGGGGTTTCCCATAGAGATAAAAAGACAGGGTTTGTCATAGAACTGTTTTTTGATATATTTGTGAAACCACCTCTGGGTAGGTGTTTCCCTTGGCAGCGTCTGACTGTCAGCTGTCATGCTACACTGCTGACATGAGCACGTCACAGCTGGTAAAGTGTAAAATGACAGTTCACAGTTTAAAGAGGGTTATGTTGATATCTTCCTCTGAGCAAGAAAACACATTCACATAAAACAGATATCTTCAGTATTAGGAACCACTCACAGTAGTATGTATACTAGGCCAACTACATAAAGATATTGCACCAATCAAATTAAAATACTGACATTGTCAGTTGGAGCCAAATATTCGCACCCCTGGAGAACACTAATGCAGAACCAATAAAACAAATAAAAGTTAATAGTAGATAATGTACCGTGGTAATAAAACAGTTTTGACTACAAGTCTAAACAAATATGAACAATGTATTTTAATTTCAACTTTAACAGCATCTCCCCAAAAATGTCAACAGATTCATACTCCATGACAAATGATCTCCATCTGCTGATAAAGACAGAATCATACATTTCAAAATTCCCCAAAAACCTAGTTAGAAGACCTTGATTTGGGATTTATTAATATGTGAAATTCTTTTTTAAGATAAAGAGCGTGTTTCACCTGGCCCTGCACAGTTCAGTGTTACGCCTCCATGAGTAAAACCTTTAGTGATACACTAACCAAAAACAAATACCCTTCGGTATTTGTCAGTTGTATTCATGACTATTCATGTTGA
This sequence comes from Trachinotus anak, assembly GCF_046630095.1. Classification (NCBI taxonomy): domain Eukaryota; kingdom Metazoa; phylum Chordata; class Actinopteri; order Carangiformes; family Carangidae; genus Trachinotus; species Trachinotus anak. The sequence goes on from NW_027273855.1 coordinate 7,631,964, forward strand.
GTATTGTTGAATATTCAGGGATTCTCTTCAATTCAGCTGCAACCCTGCTTTGTAAACTGAATTGTATTTTACAATGTAAATCATGACTCTATTGTATTAAGTCCCATTCACATTGGTGAGGTGAAGCTTGTGCAGCTATAGTTCGTCAGTCTCTTCTCTGATGAGTGGATTAACCTTTGAATGGCCAGGGATACAAAACATCATTCTGCTGGCCTCACCCACCGCGGCCCCGGCTGCGTCTCTCTGCTTGCAATCCACATGTGCAGCCAGCACATACTGCTAAGAGGCTTCTCATTGTGTGTGTACACACACACTGTGTGTATGTGTGTGTGTGTGTGGTAGCCTTGGAGGAAGAAGCATGAGGAGTCCTCCCGTCGTCCTTTCCCTGGAGGGAAGGGTGGGAAAGCAGAGGAAAAATTCCTTTGCTCTTTACCTCCACTTCCCATTCCTTCTTACTGTGAACTCTTCTCTTCTCTTTTTCCCCTCTATCTCTCTGTTGATTACATCCTGTCTCCATGTCATCACAGGCTGGCACATACCCTGCATTCTTCACATCTCTGTGATAAAAATGAATGAAAACCTTGAGCATAAACATAAATAAACATCTCTTGCTAATTAGTGCTGGGCTTGTAGCGCATGTTGTTCCATCCTCTTTTTTATCTACAACATCCTGTGTTCTGTGTATAAACTGATGAGGAAATGAGGATTTTGCTCCCAGAGATTTCAAAAGAAGGCATCGCTTTTATCGTTTAGTCAGGCTTTATGAATGAAACTGAGCTCAAAAGCACAGATAAAAGGCTTTTAGTTGTGAGTGTTGGTTCTTCCTTTCTTGGCCGTACATGACCTTCACTCTCAGTTCAGCTCTCAGCCACTGACCAACCTCTTTATGGCTCCTGTGACCTAGAGGGTCACTGTGGAAGTTAATGATAGAGGAAGCACATGGAGATGCACAAATTGCTGCTGCAATCCAATGAGTATAGAGCAGCTGGCTGGCTGGATGAATGATAGTAGCGGCTGTCACTTGAATGAAATGAGGAAGACGGCAACACTAATTTAATCATCACATTGCATTGAGAAATAGCTTATATTTATTGTGTAATATACTGAAATCATTGCAATAATGTGTCTTGTATCAGCATTTTGCAAGACTGGTAAACCATGTCTTATAATATGCCATTTTAATAACAGCAACAGAGCAAATACTCACATCTTTTCCCCATGTAAAAGTAGTGATACAGTGTAAAAATACTCTATTATTCAAATTCCCACCTAAGTCAAAGTACAGTATGTTATAAGTCAACAAGACCATGTGAAAACCCAGTACGTGTCTGGACTGCCTATGGTCAAAAACTGATTTTATAATTGCAATACTGTCTGACAAAATCACCAAACACATAAATTAAAGACAAAGACTGAGCTGTGATTTCAGCTGTAATTACTGTAAAATGATCACTCAAAGAGGAAGTTAGTGATCTCTCACACAGAGCACAGCCTCAGCCTGGGATCCTCAGTGGTTTAGTCTTTATTCACCCCAACTCCAGAACATAGCACACCTTTATTTGAGGCAGGTCTTTATTTCTAACTCGATATGTTTGATATGTAGGATTGGTCATAGCGGTATTTTAGTACCAAGCCTTGTTTTGAGTTGCTCCCATTTGCCATTATATTGCATTAGGTGTTACAATCAACACTTCCTGTAACAATTTCACATTAAAAGGCCTCTAGCGTTTCAGTGGGCAGAAGCCCTTTACTTCTTAATTGTTTACTTTCATTGCTGTGCTGCAGTAAGCATACTGTCTATTTTTTGCTGTTATGGTCCCGCTAAGAATTACTTTGAGTAATTGCTATACTGTTGCATGTTATATTATTAGAACTGATGCATTAATGTGTTCAGACAGGCTTTAGGGTAATCTGTAGCTGCCAGGTCTGTTTTTTTACTGGATACTGTACTGTATTCCTGTGTTGTGTTTTTTTCTGTGTTTTTGCATTTTGTATGCACATACACTGATTTACATTCCACCAATGACTGATCATATTTAAAACCAAGATTTTAGTTCGGTGATTACATAAATGACGCATGTATGTATGTAAAATACTCTTTATTTTGTGAGGAAGGTGTGCTTTGTTTTATGTCAGACCAGCTGTTTATTTTGCTCCTCTCCCACAGACGACTGCCAACTAAACTCATAGTTCGTCAGAAAGTGGACAGGTCAAACAAGAGCTACCCAAAACCATCCAGCTGTGGCACAGCCCTCTCCAGCCAGCCAGAGTCTTAACAACACACACGGATGTGTAACTTTCCTTTCATGCTCCTCACCCGCCACCGTGGCCACTTGTGAGCTGGGAAGCCTTCTATAAACACTGGCCATTGATGTGAGGGGAACGTGGGAGAGGCACAGCCCGGAGTCCCAGCCTTTGTTTACATTCTCTGGCCCTGACGTCAGCACTGAGTGCAGAGCTTGGTGGATCAACACCGGCCATGCGGGAGAGTCCTGTTTACCTACCTGGGAAAGTTACTGTATGACTCTCCTACATCCTTATAGCAAACAGGAGGTGGGGAGGAGGTGGCCAAGTAAAGCTTGTAACATGAGACTCCTGCAGACGTCAACTGCTGACACAAGAGATTTCCATTTCGAAACACCACACTTGGTTAATTACCCTTCACTCCCTTTGGTTCTCACTTTGTGCACCATATCTCTGTCATATTCTCCTTCTATACATGCACAAATTTTGGAGTTATCTGTTATCTCTCGTAGATTATTCATTAGGATTAGGGCGTGGGAGCAGCGACAGAGTCTTGTCATTTTTCCATTGTGGACTTAGCCTTGTCCTGCAGCAGGTCCATGAGTATTCATGACAAATGTGACATTTATGATTCAGCTGGGAGGTATTGTCCTCGAGGCACAGTGGAAATGCAGCACCACTCATGGTTCCCTTGACAGGGACCTCATCTTATGCAATATTTGGTGACAGCTGCTCGCTATCCAATAACCTTTAACTTTTACTGCAGGTGAGCTGTCAAGGAATGAACAGACTTCAGTCAGCGGCCGCGCCCGCTCTCCACTTCTCAAAGCTATGTGTCAATCAGATTCTATACATTTCACTGTGTGCTTCCTCATGCTGTTAGTCCTGCTTTGTCATGTCAGTAGCTTAAAAAGGAATTCTGTGCAGGCAGGCAGGAAGGTGGACAGCTTGTGCTGGCTTGAACTGTAGTAACTCTCTGCCAGTGATAATCTCCTCCAAGTTCAACCTGCTCTCACAACTTCAGGCCCTTGAGCTGATCATCTGTCTGGTTATGTAACTTCAGTCAGGTGAAGTAGAAGATCTCTGTGTGACAGCTTCTGCACCAATGATTTGCAGCTCTCAGAAAGAATTTCAGCCACACAAATCCAACAATAAATACATAAGTTAATTGTTAGATTTAATAATTTCCCTACATTCTGACAGGAGTACATGCACTGCTCAGTTGCTGTAATTATATCTTTAATTTCTTAGTAGCCTTTAAGAAGACCAGTAAACCTTCTTGTGTTACAAGGCTCTGAGCCAATAACCAACCCTGCAAGGTTGGATGGAGGGCTGGGCTTGGGGCATGGCTGACCATGGTGACTGCTTTGTTGTGACCTTAAAAAACTACACAGGTCCTGACAACTTTTTTTCAAGCACAGTTTCTGAATACAGACTGTGTGCATGTCTCTGTGGACTGTGGACTGACTTAATGCGTAGAAGCAGAAAACGAGATATTTAACAAACAGCAAGTCAAAGGTCTGGAGGAATTTCCTGACCATCAACAGCTGGCTCAGTGTTGTTGTTAGCTCTGTTGATTGCACACAGCACTTGAGAGGTCTTGTCCTCACAGTTCACACACCCTCCAACAAATCCGGCTGGTTCCTGAATGGAGGCTTACCTCTAATAGTTAGTATATGATCAATATTCAGCCTGAGCCCTTTGTGCAGTATAAACTGTTGGGGGTACATGGGTTGTATGTATATGGCGATTTTTCTTTATAGACACTTTACTGTAATTCTCTTTATGCACCTTCTATATATGTAATTTAGATAGAATTATCTGTGTATATACATAATATCATATGTCATCTGTGTTTGTAAACATGGATTATGGGTATTTAAAATGGCAACCCTGTATTTATCAGAAGTCTGAGGAAGAGCACAACAGCAAATAAAATCCTTTAACAGGAGCTATTCGATGCACAGATTGATCTATTTTGATCCAATACTATCCTGTTGGACACTGGGATGTGCGTATCATTTCATGCCAGTTAAAAACAGACAACATGTTACCTGTGCCAAGCAAACGTGCTTCCCAGCACTGGTTATTCTATACATTATACAACAAGGTTAATCATCATTTATTTGTTAGTATGTTTTATATATATATATATATATATATATATATATATATATATATATATATATATATAGAGAGAGAGAGAGAGAGAGAGATAAAAAATTGTTGCTTACTTTATATACTGTTGGATAGTAATTTATTACAGAAAATCACATTTTATAGCCATATCACCTGATACATTTAGTGGATCATTTTGATACAAGTACAGCAGTGTCTTCATATCCCACTGTGAGATGTTATATTGCGAAAACAGAATGGGGACACTTGGTTCTTAAGGGCAGTTGTTGTTATGTTGACCAGTGCTGGAAGACTGCATTTAATTCATGGTTCATTTCCAATATTGAAGACAATTCATTTACAGCAACAGTTTGGTTGTTTTGCCTCCAGGATCCTGATACATTTAACATTTCAACAACATAAGTCACACAGACAGATGTCCTCATGTAGAGACTGCTACACACTTTCTGTCCCTGATTGTTTTTCCCTCATAATATTAAGATACGGGAATGTAGCACATTATCCTTTACTCCTTAACCTTGACAGAGTTTTGTTTTCCTGAAACTGGTTGTTCTTCATAACAGTAAAAATCTCAGTACACAGTTTACATTGTGCAGGACAGTATGTCCATTTCTTACTGGTACAGTAATGAAACAGAGACACGTAGCTGGATAAGATAGGCAGATGGCTAGAACATGATCCCTGCTGGGGAGCACAGTGTTCTGGACAGGAGTTTAGGAGTATTACATTTATTGGATGAGATGACTCTGCAATATTAGTGAGCCAAAATGAGTTAAACTGACAAGTGCTGGCCTGGCTGACATTAAGCCCTGTGTCTGGGTTTGTGTTTAGGAATGCTTTAGGTGTAAAAGGTGATCTTGATACTGCTTGTACTGGCTATACAAGGTCAACAGTGACCTTTAATCCATGCATTAATGCATGCAAGTGGAAATATACTTGTGTAAAAGTGACATTACCAAGTTTATGTAATACTCCCAAAAGCAGAAGCACATAAAAAGACACGCAGTCAAAGAACACAATGTAAATTACTGTGTTTCCCTCTGCTCCTGGTGACAAGGCCATAATGTTTGGTTACAGATGTGCATTGCAGCTGCATGATAACAACTGCCTGTTGTTCTTTTTTTATTTTGTGTGTGGGGCTCGATAAGGACAAAGGTTTGTTTTCAGAAGTAGGAGCAACACAGTGAAGTTAAAAAAGGTCATAGTGCTTCCTAAAATAATGGTAGTATAATAAAAAGTAGAAATGCTATGGAAACATCTTTATACTAACCATACTTAAAATGAGTAGTTTTTCTGTATGAATAACTGTTAGTTTCTGATATGCACTTGACTGACTGAGCATTGGTTCTAGTGTCTTTTTTGGAAAATATTAACTGTTTGTCAAAATAAAGATTTAGTACGCTTTTAACCTGAAAATCAACCTCAAACAATGGAAGTAGGGACCCATCCCCTGCAAAGGTGTTTGTGCTTGAATTAGTAATGCATACGTAATTTCTCAACTTAATCAACACAGGCAGTTAGAACTGTCATTCAACATATTTCGGTGAAAGTCTAAGTGGATTTTTCTGTCGTCAATCAGCAGCTTGCAGCCTGCAGGGCTGTCCTGTTATGTTGCATGTTTTGCTAATGGACATACATTTTTCTTTTTGTGCAGTGCATGTCAGTGTCAGCAGGTGAAACACATGATGAAGTGTTCAAGATCCTTCATGAATGATTCACCACCTTTACACAACCTTTCACTGCAGCACTGTCTGTGTTCCCAGGGCGTAACACCTGCACTGTACCAGAGGTCCACATCACAAGAGTTGTTCTAATTTTTTGAACATTTGTGTCAGAGCAGTATCAGCGTAATACTTGTCAAACTAAAATAGTTGCCACTGACAGACACTGGAAATTCTGCTGTGTTGAAATATTGATTTTCACACGTGCAGGGCTGAGGAGGAACTGGGCTGAGAGTGGACACACTCAAGTGGTTTGTACTGTTCCAGTAAGTCTATAGCTGCTCTGTGCCAGTTATATTCTGTCCAGAATGGACCAAAAAAAAGCCACTCAGTTTTTCCAAAAAAATCAATGAACACTAAAATGTGTGTTTGATCTGCTTCTGTGTGTTTGTGTGGACATGCAGGAGCAGAGGAGTGGTCATGATGAGTGGGGGAGCCCATTCTTCACGTGGTCACTCTTTCAAAGTCCTCGTAGCGAGCACCTGCTGAAGCGTCCTTCACTGGATACTGAATCTCCTATATCTTCAGTGCTGCTCTGTGGCTGACCCTGACCTCTGACCTCCCTGTAAAGGAGGGTGAGTGAATAGAACCTTTCTCCTTCAGGGATCAATAGAATATCACAAAAAAAAAATCAGAGTGGGCTATTTCTTCATGAAAATGAAGCATTTCTCTGGGATAATTCCTTCTGGATTGCATCCTGTGGGTCAGGACTCTAAATAGGTTGTGGGCCTATTACTGATGGGTCCCCTCATGGTAATATGTTTTAATGAGCATGGGTCCCAGGGCAAGAGACTACATTTTAGATTTAGGATGAGACAGCTTAACGGGGCATTAGGCAAACTATGACCTTTATCAACTGCTCTTGGACATTACATTTTGTGGTTGGGTCCCATATTGCATAAATTGAATCCATGTGTTTTTTGATTAGAAAGCAGATCTAGGTTCTATATTAATACTGTGAAAGCGTCAAAGCTCTCAGTCCACAGAAAAATGCATGCAGCCTGTATTCAGAAACTGTGCCTCAAAACCAGCTGTCAGGACTTCTGTAATGTTGTGATGTCACAAACAAAGCAATCACCACCCTCAGGTATGCCCCAATCCCAGCCCTACCTACCATCCGGGTGGGCTTCAGTTTCACTACAGTCCTGTTCGGACCTGGTAATAACATATGTCCTAGGTGATCAGATCACAAGTGGACAGCTCTATGTACAGGCGTGAACACACCCAAGACCAGGACACATTTGAGATCCAATCACTCAGACCACATTCAGTTCTACATGTGGCCACATTCTTTTAGCAGTGTGAACGCAAATGTGTCCTGGGCCACACTGAAGGACCACCTACTCAACTGACATCCTCTGATACAGTCTGATTAGTCCCACCACAGTTTCATAATGAACTTAAAATATTTTACAATTTGAAATGGATAAAATCTTATTTCACTGTAGAGATATGCGCAACGCATTGATTCGCTCAAGCCATCCGTACTGCTCTCTTCCTCGCTCACATACTCACACCCACACTCACAGAAACACATTGACAATGGACCCATCTGTCGGATTGGTTAAAAACAACACCACATACCTGTTTATTTGCATTTCAAGTGAGGAAGTGAGATCCAGTCACAAGTGTTTACCTGAAATCTGCTGTATATGTATTCGATTACGCAGAAAAAAGTGCAGTTTTTGGAACTTAGAATTACACATATAGATGGATATCAAAACTTCAAATAAAACACTGTAAAAGTTTAAAATATGAGAGGAATTTTGTAGCACAGTAGGTGAGAAATTGTTCATTCATTCATTCATACCGCTTATCTGAAACCGGATTGCGAGAGGGGTGGGTGGGGGGGTGGGTGGAGCCAATCCCAGCTGACATTTGGCAAGGTACAGCCTGGACAGGTCGCCAGTCTATCGCAGGGCTGACACACAGAGACAGACAACCGCATACACACACACACTCACTCACACACCTATCGGCAATTTAGAGTCACCACCGTGCATGTCTTTGGACTGTGGGAGGAAATAGTCGGAGAACACGGAGGGAACCCATGCAGACACAGGGAGAACATGCAAAGTCCACACAGAAAGGCCCCAGGCCCAGGATTCGAATCCAGAATTGCTGTAAAAGCACTAAAAATATTAACTCATATTATAAACTTCACTTATTTCACCTTCATGAATCTTTGGTATAATAACAAAAAACATGCTGCCGTTGAGGTGCATGTTTGTGAATTTCAGCTTTCTCTTTCCTCGCACCACTTGTCTGTTTTTCTTGTAATTTGTCTTCCTTTTTTCTCTGTCCTCGAAGTGGGCGGTCCACTGCATGGAGGCCAACTAGCATGGCAGCAGATGAAGGGGCTGCCCAGCATGGAGCCATAATGGTGTCATCGAGGGTGAGTTCAACCATGTGAGGCTCCTCAAGTGACAGCGTGGTGACAGCGCAGTCAGGCCACACACAGACACGCACGCACACTGCAGGCAGGCAGGCAGGCAGGCAGGCAGGCAGGCAGGCAGGCAGGCGCAGAAGCCCCAGTGCATTTGAACAAATTCACAATCATGAGAATGCACATACATACACAGACAATCACACCTCTCATCCACCCATAAAGATACAGTAGCTGGCTGTGGCTGGAGGGCCCAGCAGGACTGGAATGTGACCTATTGTTACAGCAGGCATTTAGCAACAATAGAGGATCACAGACAGTTAGCACCACAATGCCTCCATGCTGATCTGTGCAGAAGCCTCAGTGCTACTGGCTGCTGCTGCGGCGCCCTGCTGAGCTCATTTAACTACTTGGGAATCAGGTCGCTTGTGCAACTCATCAATTAATGATCCTTTTCCAACAATTACTTTAATGGCAATCATGTAATGACAGCACCACCGAAACACCAGGGGAGTTGAATATTTGGATCCACGGTGGGAGCTTTGTAAATCGAACTGAATACAGAATATGTGACGGAGCTGAGCTGAATAAGTATTACGAGTTGTTAGTCACTTATACTGAAATTGATAGTTTCTGAGAGTCAGGGTGAGCAATGAAAGCAGATAAATCCCTTCACTTTACGCACATTTATATAATACACAAACACATAAATAACATGTACATATAAAACACACACACACGCAAAACAAATAATTATCAAGGTAAGGTGTTATATAATGGTCTTAGTGTCTTTTGTTAAAGGAGCTATTTGTAAGTTTTGCTATTGCTACATAGCAATTGTTAGCATTAACAGCTGTTTACTCACCAGTCTAGAATAAATGTTGTCAGTTCAGCATCAAACTTAATTTCTTTACTCACCAAGAGCTGTAACCAGCAGTGGGAAGCGACCCCAATGATTACTCCTGTTTTGCTTCTATTTCTACCATTCATTTTCTTCTATTTAAGTAAACATGCAAACTAGTTAGCCACGGTCCAGCTGGACAATGTTGTCACTTTCTGTTACGAGTCACTAGAGCGTCCAGTCTGCTTTGCGGAAGCAGCACTGGCCAGAGGACGCATTATAACCGCTTGTATTGTAAACGCAACAATGGCTGAAGCTTTTGGAAGACTGGTAAGTAAACAGCTGTTGATGCTGACGTTGGCTATGTAGCGATAGAAAACTTACAAATAGCTCCTTTAATGTGCAAAATCATGACATTAAGTAATTTAATTGTTTTTAAATGTGAATGAAGAATTGGCGCAGAATAGGTTTTACTCCTATTTGTAGCCATGTTGTAATATACATAGCAGTAGAATATTACAGCTATATGTTACTTACTAGTGTGATTTAGCATTGTGTTACAGTAAAATAATTACTTTTTTTCTTTAAAGACAAGCACACTAAGGGATGTCAAGCTACAGTAGTAACAATAATATATATAAACTGTAGGTTGGCAGCTTGTTTATCACAGTATCTCATTTTCTGTTTCTTCACGTTTTAAATAAAATGTGATATGTGGGTGTGTTACTGCACATACGATAGTTTTCTATCAGACTAATACATATGTAATTTGGAGTCTAACGAAATATGATGTATTTTCTAACAAAGTACACAGTAGAACACAGTGATTTATCAAATTAAAAACATAAATAGATTGTATAAGAATCTGGAGTTTTGGTTCCATGTGCGTCACTTTAAGGAAGAGGTTGTGGTGACATGGGGCCAATATTGCGGAACAGCGGCCTCCTAGTCAACAGCAGCAGCCTTGCTGGTGGGTCACTGGTCTCCCAGAAGGCCCAGTATGAGGAAGTGACTCTATATTTGCTGGAAGGGAACTGGAAAGCAGTTGTCAATGGGGATTTCTTTTAACCTAGATTCCTTTTGTTCAACAATCAAGTGCACTGTCCTGTTAAAAGGAAGTTGGTATTATTATCAGATGTGACACTGACACTCGTGTTCAGTTCAAATCTGTATCAGACCAGATAAAAACACAGATGCATCATGGGTGTTATTTAACGAGGATCAGAATACAAGCTTCTTATATTTTTTCCTTGTCAGACTTTTACACACAATTAGAAATGGTGCAGACAAATAACACAAGCTGGGTGTTGTGAGAACAAAATGTTCATTGCCAAACATTATCATATCATTTCCTCTTAGCCTGGGAGTGTGCAAATACGAATGATGGCTCATTACGTGGTAAGGAGAGAGAGAACTGCTGTGTGCTTTTATCCTGCCCAATAAAAGAGATTAACATTAAAAGAGAACATAATGCTATCGCATTATAGACAGCATGCCCAAAGATGGTCTTTGAAAACAGATGCAGATGTTAAAACCAGGAAACTGAGGCACCTGCAGAATGAAAATACTCTTCAGTGGAAAATGGGACCGAGAGTTTCAATTTTATTCCTACAAACCTGCATTGTAAACAGGTGACGGAGGGGGAGGCAGGTGGAAAGAGAGAGACAGAGAAATAGAAAGAGAAAAACTGATAGAGATGACTTAGAGAAAGCAGGAATAGAGAAGTGGACTTTTAAATTCACGTTTTGATGCCCACAACTACACTCCACAAACCTTGAGCGTCCACTTAAAGATAGTAAAACAAAGAGGATGTGACTCATGAACAGCCACAAGTATGAAAACAGCAACGGCTACACACACACACACACCTTTCTGTTTATGAGTCACAAAGCAATTATGAAAGGAAAGCACCGGTTACAAACCGTATCCCACATTCAACCACGTGAAAAGGGCAGTAAAACAAAGGGAATGAGTTACAGGGATAACTTACCTGGGGTGTTTGTGTGTGTGTGTGTGTGTGTGTGTGTGTGTGATGGGTGGGGTGTGAGAAGAAAAGGAGTGAGAGTAGAGAGAGGGTGTGGCACATTTTTTTGGCAATTTGGTTACGCACCTTGGTTTTAAGCCACATTGAGGCCAATGTTTTGTTTGTGCAGTTACTTAGATTTCACACACACATGCTACCGTGTGAAAACCAACTTGTGCATGCTGCTCCACCTGCAGATCCGTTTGAGGGATAAACTAGATTTTCATGCACTTTGATGATCTTAAAGTGTTTTCAGTGGATTTCCTCTGCATTGTCTGTTGTTACACCAGTTATGAGGATATGTCTGTATTTTCATAAAAGTTATATCCTGCTGTGTTATAATCAGGGCATTCAGTGTGTTTTCAGCTTGAAACTTGATGATGAGATGTGAACAAGTCATTTGGAGCAAATTCTTTAATGGACCCACACTGAAAAAAAGCAAGGGAAACTTGAATTATAAATTATTTAGTTCCTTTGGGAACATGAAAAGTTCCGGTTACACACCTCTTTTTATTGACAAGAGCAATATTTACAATTTGAGAAATAAAAAAATGACATAGACCTATTATGCAAACATGAAACTTTTTATTATTTTTATTTTTATTTACAGATCAAGGAATAAAAGTTAAACAGTTTACAGGGACACTGAGAGCTCAATGCAACCAAATAGAGAAAGTATCATAAACAACAATGGGGGACACAAAAAAAATTAAGAACCTGGCTGGGTTGTTACTGTGTTAAGCTTGCAGGGCCATTGTAGGTCAAATGAAAATAACAGAAAGTCACATGCAGCACAAAGCTTCGTACAAGTAGATTAAAAATGCTCATGTGTGGTGGCACAACAGCTGTACAGGTTTTTGCATGATGGATCCTCCTCTTATGGTTTTCTACAAAAATCGCTGACTTTACTCAAACACAAGACCCTTTGAACAGAAGTTAAATCATCTCCAGTAATGTTGCTTTTTTGTGTTTAAATGAGGCTTTGTTGAAGCATTGTATCACCCCACATTCACCTAAACAGTACCGATAATTTTCATTAAAAACACTTTAATAAACCCATACTGAAATAATTATTTCAATAAATATACAATAGAACATATTGTATGGGTTTTATTTGCATTGGGGCCGCCCATGCTAAACATGTGTGCTGCCATGATCGTGTTAGAGTGCTCGGACACAGCAGTCTACTTACTGACACCTCAGGTCATATTAGCTGTGGTCCAACTCAGGCCTCGAATGAATGCAGTGGATGCACAGTAAACTATTCCATTTCCAATGTCACAGAGCACATCCAGCAGTCTGCAGGTTATTTTCTGCGTTCTAACGAGAGGTGCTTGGGTAATCCCTCCTCATTAACTGCCAGCCAAATGACAGAAGCCTATTTGTACTGTATGAACCCAATAACCTGAGTAAAAAGGTTATCAGTGTAATACCACAGTAACTGGCAGCTGCAATAGTGTTTTGGGTGTAACCCTGGCAGTAATGCCTGGACAGTGTTGGCAGTACACAAAGTATGTGTGCCACAGATCTGGCATGCTGACATTACCACAGGCTGCAGCAGTAAAATGTTAATATCTCATGAACACACACTGTGGTTTATCAGAACAAGGAGAAATATTAAGTCTATTTGTATATGCATATGTAAAACACACAGTAGTTATAGTATATGATATTTTGAAACGTCAATTGGAACTAACCGCACATCAAATACCTGCACTAAACCGCAAGCACGAGCAATAAATACAGCACATGATAAAATTATGCAGGTAATAAAATAAAAGCAACACATACTGTGAAAGTAGAACAAGAGAATGAAAGACAACAAGCTGGAAGGTATGAATAAATATATAAATAACAATATTTTACAGCATTATTAATGATACTAATAGATTCTTTTCATTTATGGCTTTGAAATCATAATTGTTGTCCTTGCTTTGAACCACATCTTAAGTTGGATTTAATGTCTGATGTAAAATGTAATTTGATTTGAAAATAAATGTTATAGAATTGTTGATTACCCACAGTCTGCAACTGTCACACATCATGTGACAAAAAGACAGAAATGGATTTCTGCAAAATGACACTCAAACATTTGTAATACATGACAACTCATAGGATAATTCTGGTGTTTCATAGCCTGATTCTTGGTTTTATAGTTCTGGCCATTGTCCAAGCACTTAGTGTGTGTTGCCCTCTTGGACTCTACTCCCTGTATCTTAGCACAAAAGCTGTGTAAAAGGCTGATGATAGGAATGATGGCTAAAACTGTGACAATGAGATCCAGATCGTAGATCAAGAGATTTTTTCTTTAAGGCTTAATATAACTCATTGGCTGGTTTTGCCCAAAATCTATATTCACATTTCATTGTGTGATTGTCACTCAGTAAAGCGGATACCCCTGCCAAAGCAAAATATTGATGAAAAAAAAAAAAAAAACTGGAGCCGCCCCTTTAACCAACACCAACATTTAATGGGTTCTACCTTGGCTGATGCCCCATCTCTCCACCAGGGTTGGTGCAGGTTGGGCCAGCACTTTTTATGTAATCCCACTGACAAGCATAACCTTATTGGTGGATGTCATGACAATGCTAAGATGATCATGTTAAGCAGGCATAATGTTTACCATGTTCACAATTATAATTTAGTCTTTTAGCACGCTTTTAACATTTGATGATTAGCAATAAACAGCTGAGGCTTACAGGAAAGTCATCAGTGTTTGCATACTTAGTCATAAGCCATAGTATTTAAAAAAATTAACCTGTTGGTGGCACTATTAGAAGTTTTTCGTCTGGTGATCAGGAATGTCTCCGCAAAACTTTTTGCCAGTCAGATGTTGAGATATTTCACAGAATTTGTCAAAATTGAAATGTTGGTGGTGCTAGAGCAACGGTCAGGGACTCAGCAAAGTCGGTTCATCATCTGGGAACCATGCAGGTCTGTACAAAATTTCATGGCACAGTTGTTAAGATATTTCAGTCTAGACCAAAGTGGTCGACCAACCAACCGACCAACCGACCAACTAACGAACTGACTAGCCAAACACCTGACAACAGGCTGCTACATTCCTTTCATGTGCCTAAAAACAAGGGAATTGAATATACACAATGTAATCATTTTATGTCACTTATATTTGGCATAATAATAAATAATGCAGAGGGCCTTTCTCATTCCATATACGGATAACAAAGGCTGCAGAGGCTGCTGAGCTGCAGGTTACCATTTATGTATGCAGCAGCTCGACTGCCGATGGCAGAGTGTCCTGTGTGTACTGTGAGTGTACTCTTTTCTGTTCAGCACAGCATCAAAGCACAGGTACAAGTTGTACCATGACACTGTAATTTTAAAGTGAGCTGTTCAATTTATTATTGATTTACAGTGAAGTTTATAATGCTGGAAGTGCAGACTGTCAGTATGACTGAGGATTCTTCAATGCAGCAAAAAGAGTGAGTGACGCTGGAAAATAAGCTGATGCTTGGTGTCACGTTTAGGCGCGCACACAGTACGTCTCCTTCTCTGCAGTGAGCCTGGCAGATTTAGTTTACTTACATGCTAAGAACAGTGAAGTTACACACGTTTACTGTACTGAATTAAATCTTGTGACTGGAAACAGTCTTGGTTTTCATTTTGGCTCCCACGTTAACGGATTAGAGCGCACGCACGGCCTGCATGGGCAGTGCATCTAGAAGTGCAGCATCGCGCCGATTTCTCACACGTGATGCGTGCGTTTTGCAGCGAAAACAGACAAGAAGAAAACATCAACGTCAAACCAGCAATATTACACAACACTGACACCTTCTCTCTGTCAGGACTGAATCTGAACATGTCAGACATGAAAAAATATAAATATATTTGCTGTTTTAGCAGCTGCATGTGGAGACAGTGACATTTTAGTGACATTTTCTGTAAAAAAAAAAAAAAAAATCAATCAATAATTACTTAAAAATGAAGAGAAATTCAACATTCAACTATCCAGCAAACTCTAAGTAGACAGATAGAGCTGAACGTAGCCGCAACAGAGCAGACACGCAGCCGGTGTGAACATGCGTTTTTTTCACAGCAGATGAACAATGGCAGTGGCAAAAGACACAGCGTAATAATGGAGACAGAGCAGTTCATACAAACTCTAAGGAAGCTTCAGTGAACATTCTGGCAAACACTTTGGCCTCGTCTCAGTGACTCATCTGTATGTGCTCAGCAAACAGTGCAAAACATTTCCAGAGAAACTAAGCAACAGTGTCGAACAATTCCTGAAGGGGTTTGTTTACATGCAAGTCTCCCCCTCCTCCCACACCCCCCACCCTGTTTTATGACTCCATCCAACTTGTTCTGTGGAAGCCCCAGCCTCTTCTTATCTCACCCTCCCGCTTCCACAGAAACCTGAAGCCTCACAGCCCTCTACAGAGCCACAAACGCATGTGTAGTGGGTGTAATCTCTTCTGTGTGCACGCATACACATGCTCCACTGCATACATGTTTCTGTGTGTATTTGAGTGCCTGCATGTGTGTGTGTGTGTGTGTGTGTGTGTGTGTGTGTGTGTGTGTGTGTGTGTGTGTGTGTGTGTGTACACACATTTGTACTTGCTACATAGTAAGGACCAAAAAAAGTATTTTACTAACAGAGTGAGGACATTTTGGGAAAGTGAGGACATTTTGGACAGTCCTCACTTTTTTTTTTTTTTTTTTTTTTTTTTTGTAGTTTTCCTGGAAGACCATGGCAGCTGCTGTGACACCTCCATGTTCATGCCACTAGCATGTTTGCTAAATTGAAAGTGATGAGCCCCTCTCTGAGCCCTGATGCCAATTGTTTTGATTAAGCAGTCACACAGGCTGCATCTATAATGCATAAGTTAGGAAAAATCCATTTAGATCAAGAATATTAACAAAGTCAAGCCAAAGGCTTTTCCCTCTGCTTTTGCAAAGAACAGGGTGATTTTGCTTTATAACCTATGACTCATATATTCCCATTTCTCATATGAAAATATGAACTATGTGCATGCATTGTAAACAGACATAACAAGAGGGCAGAGAAATCATTTCATGACAGCTTTGGAAAATGTAGGACCTCTGTGATTTCTACTTAGAGAAGAAGGAACATTTCCAGTTCTGTCAAATATAAATGTAAATCAGTGCTTTCCAACTAGCCCCTGTTTGTCCATGTGAGTCACTTACTTTGGTTGATAAACTAGTATGTAAAGTTAGAAAAGACTTGGATAGTCTTATTGTTTGCCTGGTGCTTTGCTGTACGGTCATCGATCAATTCTGATCTGCCATCTTTGCTACTTACATCTAGAGTCACATCACGGAATTGGACACCCCTACTGGCTTCAGTGAATGCTGTCACAGCCAATCAGAGTGCCTGGTTCAGAGGCTTGGCTGTTAGTTGCTTGCATACAAACTAAATGGGAGCAATGCTGTATTATTCTGAGCTCAAATTAATGTGTATTAATGTGTATTACCCAAACAAATGGACATAACTCAAGAACAGTTAAAGACAGAAACTTCAAATCACCTCTAGAACAAGCCAAACAAATGTGGGCAACTCTCTGTGGTGAAGTTTTCTTTCATCATTATGTTTTTCAGTGCTTTTATCTATGAAATAAAGTAAAACGTTTTCAGCAACATATAGGAATGCCATAATGTTGCCTGGGGAGGACACTGAGGAGATTCAGTCAGCCTTTCACATCTAACTTCTCCCACCCCTCCAGGCCTGGCAGACTGCTAAACAATGATGTCAGTGCATTCCTCAGGCTTCAGAGACATTCTCCAGGCAGCACCAGTGAGCCTAAAAGGATTTCTCACAGCATTAGCCAGAATCCACCCTAAAATCCAAGTTCACATGTTGTTTTTAAATGTTATCTATATATGACAAGAGACTGAAGACTGACATTGATAAAGTTCTTGCACATTATGTCTTCAGAAAAGCTTAGGTAGTCCTGACCAAGAATGCCTGATAATCTTATGACCTAAATTTAGGCACAGCAATGTCACTGACTAATCTTAACACGATGCTAATATGGACTGGAATCCAGTGCAAGTTTGAAGGTGTTAACCTGTTAATTTATCAGCCAGATTATTCAAATAATAGAAGACAAGCATGTTTAAATTGTGGAGCTTGATTTGTGTTTTAAAAGTTACAACTATGATCGGTTTCAGTGTGGCATGTACGTTGCGGCTGCTGTTTCTGATCTGCTGTGTAAAAACACGCGTGCCTCTGGCCTAAAGCTGTCATGTGTACATCAGCGAAGTCTTTCTCGTGTTCTCTTTGTGATGCTGGGACATTTTAACTGCTTCATTAGTGAAAGTGAAAACAGGTGAGTGTGAGTGAGCGGGTACTGTCAGGTTGAAGAAGGACGGCAAAACTGTTCTGTGTTAAATGACATTCTGATGAAGTTGGTGCACTCATGATAAATTGTGTGTACAATACCAGAGGAACTTCAGATCACTGTTTTGTTGGTTATTCTGTATTTTTTTTAAAGCTTTGTTTTGGTCTTGCTCACCCCGTGTTTACCTGAGCAGATGGTAGCTTCCAATAAGGTGAGGCTGTCTGATTTCTTTTTTTTTTTTTTTTTTTTTTTCTTCAAGTTGTTTATACTAAGTGCAGGTTTCTTTTATTTTTCTTTAATAATTCTGTAAACAGTAACCACCCTAGATGTTGAGGGGTTAAGGTGCAGACTATGAACTGGGACCTACTTGGTTTGAATCCAGTCAGAGGACCTTTGTTGCATTTCATTCTCCAGCTCCGTCTCCCATAGTTTTCTGTCATCTCAAATTAACACATGAAAATAACCAAATTAAAAGCACAGTTATCCCCTTTCAAGTTTTAAAATATCCTCTGAATGAGGTGGCACTTAAATCTCGTTAGTTGGAGTCAGCTTCTCCATTCTCTACTAGTTGCTGAAGGAGAGGAGAAGAAATATTGACATTGGAGGCTCAGCGCTCCTTTACGCTAACAGTGCAACCGCAACATCACTGGTTAGCTACTTTTGTTGTACGTCATCCATCAATGTGAACTTGTTGTCTGTCATCTCCCTCCTTTCGAATAATAATTTTAAAAAATGCCCACAGAGAAAAAAAAAAAAAACATGATTAGTGGGAAAGTAAGGTCTTGACCTTACCCTGTAAAGTGCCTTGAGATAATGTATATTATGATTTGGCGCTATACAAATAAAATTGAATTGAATTGAATTGAACTGCTTGTGGTGCTGAAGCTTTTGGTCAAATTTGACCTGTGAGTTTAGGCCACTGACATATAACTTATCATGATCTGTCACCAGGTGGCTTTCTGGAGCCCTTATTTCTTGTGTTTATTTTTGAAACATCTGCTTATGACTGATTTTACTTCGTGTGTTTCCCGCCTGTTGTGATTGCCTGCCCCACCCCAATTAGTTGCACTTGTGTCTTGTTACCTGCTCCCCCTGTGTGTAGCCCATTTATTATTTATTTGTTTAGTCTCTGTGTTCCCCTCACTCTTTATCAGTTTGTCTGTTAAGATTCTTGCTCCTCCTTTTGTTTCTGTTACTATTCCCTTGTTCCCTTGTTCCCTTGTTCCCTTCAAGTACATTTTTACTTTTTGGATTCTGGATTTCTTGCCACCCTAGACTGGATTTGTTTCAACTTCAAAGACTTTTTTTTGGTCATTGTTAAATAAATCCTGGAACTGTACCAGCGCTGGCTTGTTTTGTGTCAGCATTTGGCCCCATAAATCCTAAAACTCGACAGAGGAGCAGTGACCTAAAAGAGAATAGAAAGAAGTCCAAAATCCAAAATGGAGGCAGCTATCAAAGTTTGTTTTGTTTTTGTTTAGTTTTTTAGCTGTGTTGCACCATGCAGTTTCTCTTTAACCTCTTGTGTCTGAGAATAAAGTACTCCGCAAAAACGTACTCATCATTTGCTGAGCTAACTGTCAGTTACTGTCAGACCTTGTACCCAACTTCTCTGTAATTCAAAGCTTCTTAAATAAAACATTTTGTGAAGATGCATGGGTGAATTGAGCTGTGGCACTCCTTTCCAAAAACAAGGCTACCAATTTGGGTGTTTTTATATGTTTTTTGGTGGATTATCCCCATTAAAGCAGAGTAAAGCTCTGGTGCTTGGTGCAGGACGAACAGTAAAAGGCATGTTGCTACAGGTCACATTCTTTCCAGGAAGACACAGCATCTCCGAGGCAGCAGGGTCTGTTTCATTGCCATGTCTGGTTAATGCTGCAGTTCTGCTCGGTCTCAACCTTGCTTAGGCCTCAATGACTTCATACACAGCTGATCCAAACACACACACAAACACAGGGAGAGACAGAGGCACACATAAGCAGGAGCACAGGGCATTTTGCCTCTTCCCTTCCACCAACTCATTGACCTCCTTTTTACTGTACAGCTGATATTCTCTCTGTCTGTCTGTCTGTGTCTCTCTCTCTCTCACACACACACACACGCCCATGCACACACTCACTGACCCCTGGCAGCTGATTCCCTTCGTCTCTTCCCAGAATGTAGTGAGGTGATGAAAACAGCTGCAGCACAGATCTCAGTCCAGACCCAAGTCTGACCAGCTTTCCTCTGAATCACAGTTGAGATATTGTGATTCCATGGAAAATTCAGTATTTCATTTTACTGTTAATGATGACTGTAGATAAAGAAAAGTCATTAAGTGGGCACAGTGGACACTGACTGTATTTGGCTGAGAGAAGTTGCTGCAGTAATGGGAATGACAGCTGTTCTGACAAAGAAAAGTCTCTCACTCATAGTGATTCTGAAGCTACAGAACCAAAATGAATCAGCTCTTACTTTCACTTTGACTCTGCTTCCTGTGATGGATAAGATGACCCGAGCAACACCCACAAACTCCCAGACACACGCAGACACACACACACACTACGAGTCCATGGAAAGCTAATAGCAAATGGAGAAACACTGCAAGTCGCCACCGTTCATCTGTGCTGCATTAGTGCTGCAGGTTTATTTCCACGTCATTTCTTGGTTTTCTGGTGATGGAGAGACAGAGCAGCAGCAGCAAGCATGGAAAAACCTCTGATGAATTCAAGTCTGTAACTTTGGTCTTATATGATAAAATAACTAACCATGCTGAGAAAAAAATTCAGGCAGCCGCTCTTTTTCATAGTAGTGTGTGTGTGTGTGTGTGTGTGTGTGTTTGTGAGTTGCAAAAGCAAAGCAAGCAGATGCTGGTGTCTGCAACAATGTATAGGATACAGCTGTTTCTGGCAGCTATATCCTTGAGGTCTGCTGCTTAGTGATTTATTAGAATATAACCTGCCTTCTTTTACCAAGTGTTTAATGAACATGAGTGTGTTTGGGTGCAAAGTGCAAGCTGCATTGAGACACCACTAACTAGTGACAGAAACAGACTGTCACTGCATCTTCACTCCCGCTCTGTACTTGAGGGAATAGTTAAACTTGCTAAGAGTCACTGTCTGTTTGCTAAATTTGACACAGCCAGCTGGTTAGCTTAGCATAAAGGCTGGAAGCATGGGGAAACACTTTAGTTTATGTATGGTTAAAATTAGAGGACACAACATTTTAATTAGCGAACTTTACTTTAGTTTTTGTATGGATTAAATACGATTTTTAATTTTTGAATTAGTGAACTTTAGAAGTTCTGCTGAACTGATTTTGTCGACTTTGGACAGAAGTCAACTGTCCAGTCAGTATTTCCCAAAATGCTGAGTTCTTCAATAATATGAAATGAGCTAACCAGATTCAAGAAAAACAACAAAACCAACCTAAAACCTGCTCTTACACACTGACTAATACTGAAATAAAAAGACAACAATGTGATTTGAGAGATGATGATTTTCTAAGAAGATAACTAACCACAAACAGGCATGCTAACTATTGTGCTGTCGCCTTATTATCAGCTGTTTGGATAAAACACAGCAGCCTTTACCTAGGATGAACCTTGCTGTGGGTTTCTGTGGTCTATTTTCTCAAGCTATCTAAAGCGGCTGAGTGGTTTTCTAACACACTCATCTGCTCACTCGCTCTCTGTCTCTCTGCATCTCCCTCTGCTCCTTTGCACCGTCCCTAAATGACTCGGTCTTTCTCTCTGTCTCAATCTGCTACCATGTCTAGTATTGTTTATTCATCTGTTCCTCTCTTCTTCTGCCATCACCATCTGCATGCCTTCCTTGTTTCAAGTAGCAAGCATTTCTCTCTTTCATGCTCTGTCCGTCTCTGTCTTGTTGCATTCAGGCTTTCACCGTGTTACTTCCATATATTCATTCTTCAGCAAAACCAACTTTTATGTACCCATCACTTTGAAATCAATCCGAGCAACATGGATCCAAACATGGATGTTTGCGGAAAGTTACGAGCATATTTGCTTACTTATTTATGGGGTGGGATGCCTGGGCCTTGGAGTTTGGATGAGGTTAATAGTACATGGCTGAAGACATTTTACAGATGCAATACATTTCGAAGCCTGAATAATTGATGAATGCATGATGACTGACTCCACCTCCGAGGAATCACCCAGATTAACCCCTGCGACTATGAAACCACACAGGAACCTGTATGTCGAAGCAACAAAACCAAACATAGCTTTTCATTGAACCAGATACTTAGAAATAACACAGCAAGCTCCACTCTGTGCACACATTCATTTCTTTAGTTTGCACACAAAACTTAAAAAGTGTAAAAACAAGCAAGTTGTATATTTTTTGCAGATTGTCTTCTCTGCAGACAGCGACCAAAGGATTGCAGCATTTTGTGAAGTTGTGGCTATAATGTTTCCTGACTCACAAATGAGCTCTGGGCTTTGGGGCCCTGTGATTATGATTCTGTGTGGCTGCGTCTGATCTCTCACACACAGCTGCTCTTACACACACTCACACACAGCCGCCCAAACATTACAAAATATATATATATTTTACCTTTTAACGCCTCAGTAAAATAAAAATTACATAAAATTGGGAAACAGACACGATGCGATAATGATGCCAAATACAAGTCCTGAAACACTGGTGTTGCCATGGTGCCCAACGCTTCCCTGTCGGTTCCTGGAAGAGGAAAGGGTAGTAGTGGGACCAGAGCCAGCATGGCAGCGGTACAGCATCAGGAACCACGGCAACATATTCCCTGAACAGATTTAACTCTCTGCTCAGAGCCAGAGCCATTGAAAGAGAGAGTTTGGCTCGGTTCTGAGTATTAGCTGTACTTTATTTTCCAGCACTTGGTTTTGGGTAAAAGCCTCTCTGTTAGAGAAGCCTGGGAGATTTTTACATTTTAGATGGTGAATGTTACTATTAAATACCTGGTCAAAGGATGCCACACAGAACCCAAACAATGTAACAGTGGCATATTGTCACGCAGGTGTTGAAAGTAACATTACACATATTTAAGATGTTATGTAATGTGAAGGGAACAGGTAACAGGTTTATAGTATGTTGCAAACCCTGGTTATGTCATATGAACATTGCAAAACTTCCAGTGACTGTTTTGATATATGACTGGTCTGCTGCTGCTATGGTTGAGGTTTGGCTACATTTAGTAACTTGGTTGAGGTTACCTGGAAAGAGTGATCTTGGTTAAAAGGAACTGATTTTGAGTGTTGGTGTTGTGTTTTCCTGTAGTGGCCCATCTCAACGGAAGCAGTCAGTTCTTTGTGGGAGCTGGTCTGGTGCTGGTCTTCTTCACTCATTGCTCCAGTCTGTCATTGCCCACACTTATTCCATTGTTATATGTCTTACAAATGCACTTGTCTACAGTACAAAACAGCACATAAAATGATAATTGCCCAAGTGTCTCCTTTTTAATGGCATAAATCCAAAATGTTCAAAATGCAAACTGGGGCTGAAAAATGAAGCCAACACAGAAGTGCCAGAAACTGTAGTTTCCTAAAATGACCACTTGAGGCTCACTCCAAAAAAGCGAGTCAATCCCCATAGATTCCCATGTTAAAATGCCCAACTTTACTCTCCAGCTAATTCCCCCATTCAGGACAACTGCACAGGGGGTTTATTTTTATATAACTTGCCCATTTAAATTTTATTTTTAGGATTAAATTTATGCATAATTGAGAGCATGGCTGCTTTGAGTGATAGGTGAGTGGGCGTATGCATGAATGACAGGTGGGTGAGTGTATGCTTACCACAAACTGGCATGAAACGAAGTCTTGGCTCCACACACGCCCCACCTCTTTGCCCATTTTTAGGTTAGGTGGGGGTCAGGCACTGCCAAGATGGCAACTGCAGATCAGCCCACTCTGAGCTTCAAAACCTCTCTTCAGAAACCTAAAGGTGATGTCACTGAAGCTATGTCCATCTTTATATAGAGTCTACTACTGGAGTCTTCAAGGCACAACCTAGGACCAAAGCCTTACAGGCTCTTTAAAGTTAAGCTTCTTGGTTCTTAAGTTCCCAAAGTGGAAAAGGCCAATAAAAGGCTCTGTTGTTGCTTCTGAGACAGCATTCATTATAGTCATGGCCACAAGAAATCCTTGTCAGGCAGATGTAAACATACATGTAGGTTGTTTTAGCCCTTTGAACAAATAATACTGATACTGACCTGCCTTTCCACCCCTCTGCTTTGAGTTAGTAATCATACTTAATTCTCTTTGCATGAAAGCATTAAAACCCAAGGTTTTATGATGCACAATGGTTGTCATCTACACTGCAGGATTTCACACATGTCATAGTGTCAAAGAGCTGACAGATAAAGAAAGTAGATGTTAATCAGAGCAGAAAACCTGTGTTCAGCAGATCTCTGTTCTAAAAAGGGCAAAGAAAATGGAAATGATCAGATATAATGAACCTATGGGTTACGATGCCAGTTCAGTTTAACTGAGGGCAACATCAAGGTTGAAACTCTACCTATAATCCCACCAGATCTATTCTGAGACACGCAGACGCCTTCAAAATACAATCACTCCTAATAGAACAATGTTGGATTCTCAGTACTTACCCTCTCTCTCACTTGCTTATGCACCTCATTTATCTTCCTCTTTTCATCCTCCTCATCCCCCCACCTGCTTCAAGTCTCCTCTCTCTCCTCCTGCTCTTCTTCTCTCCTACATCTCAGACTCCTTGCTGAGTGTGGATCCCTCTATCCAGCTCTGACCAACAATCAAGATTCTCAATCAGTCAATAACATCAGTTATTTAATCAGTCAAGATACAAACAAGCAGCCCAGCAGACCAGTCATCCAGCCATCCAATCAGCTATTCAACCAGCAGTTTTTGCCCTGAGATTCAACACAAAAATTGTGCTTTTTGAAAACACTCTCTACAATATATGTGAAAACACCAATGGTGCATTGGAGTGTGGACAAATCCCATGAAAAGGCCAAAACCAACAATGACTAAATCCTACTAACAAGGACTTCCTGCTGCTGCTGCAAATGCTCAGCAAAGCAGCTGCAGATGATGCTGAATACTCCTCAAAAATGCCCCTGCCACCTCTGTTTGAGTAACATTTTCTAAAAACTAGACATTTTAGGAAATTGCTGAGCTTTAATGAAAAATAAATAGATAAACTATATATTGATGAACCATTTTGAACAATTTATATGGGGAAATCAGAAGAGGACCCTGATGGTTTTGACCGTTTAATCGGATTTGCTTTTAGAAAAATATAGAATAATACTAGTCTTATGCTTAGCAACCAGACAGTTGTTTTCCACTCATATAATGTCACTGAAACACAATGCTCACAGTCTGAAGTGACAGGAGGTTCAACCTGCTAAGAGTGTATCCAGATAAGTCAATCAAAATAGTTATTGCAGTCACTCACACATTCACTGTTTTCAGATGATCTGTAGTTTTGTTTCTCTCACCCTATTAACCATCATTTTAATGTCCTCCCTCCTTTTAAAAGACTTACCAGGTTCTGCAGCAGCTCTTATCCAGAGGCTGTTTGTGCTGCTGATTTCTGAATCACAAATGTGCTGCTTTTATTACTGTCTCTAAGACACTGCAACGGTATGTATATAATGGTGTAATTTTTGCTGGTTTGTGGTATTGAGTCTTGAGTCCCCAGTGTTCAAGTCCAAGTCTGAGTCACCAAAGAAAAGTCAGAGTTGAGTCCAAGTGGAGTCCCCATTACCCGAGTCTGAGTCTGAGTCATCAATGTTGAGTTTGAGTCAAGTTCCTAGATGGGCTCCAGTGCTCCAGCCTGGCACAGTCAAAGACCAGATGTATAAATAAAAAAGGTCTACAATAAACACAAATAACGCGGCTGTCACCATTTTGTTGGACTTTATTTACCGTTTATGACACAATAGCCAAAACATACACTACTCATAAAAGTCTGACTCCTCCTCAACTTCCAAGTCTGAAAGCAGTCAATGCTCGAATCTGAGTCATCAGTGCTCAAGTCAAAGTAGAGTCGCGAGTCCTGAAAAACAGGATGTGAGTACTACAACATCACCT
This sequence comes from Trachinotus anak, assembly GCF_046630095.1. Taxonomy (NCBI): domain Eukaryota; kingdom Metazoa; phylum Chordata; class Actinopteri; order Carangiformes; family Carangidae; genus Trachinotus; species Trachinotus anak. Next base: position 7,657,694 of record NW_027273855.1, read on the forward strand.
GCATGTATCAGCGCTGGTTTTGACATGGCTTAAATTAAGCAGCCATTCACAGGACAACTCAGCTTGCCATTAAACCAGCCTATATGTTTGGTAAATCAACGATAATAGTATGCAAAGTGTATGAGTTAATATTGTCTGAGGACAAGTGGACAATACAATACAATCCCCTTTCTGATGAAGAAAAATGAACACAGATAAAATGCTGGGTTTTTGAATACTGCATGCTCCTGATATGAATCTGCTCGTCTGCCCAGGTGTAGCTTTCCTTACTCAGGCTTTCCACAGCACGGTGTCTGAACAAGTCAGTGATTCAGTCATCCAGCCAGGCATGTGGACTTGTGGGCTGATTGGTCAGAAAGTTAACCAGTGAACCTTCAGTTCTGGTCAGCCAGTCCTTCAGTCTGTCAGCTAGTCAGTGTGTCAGTTAACCGTTTATCCAGTCAGACCGTCAGTCCCCAGAGACACCAGCAGACACTCCGTCTCTCCCTGCAGGATGTCTGCATGGGCTACCTGACAACAGGCTACTGGAAACCTGTCAGCTGATACACACACACACACACACACACGCACACACACACACACACAGCTGTTTGTTTTGGACAGATGAGGAGAGTAGGGGAGATGGAGATGTTTTCCACCTCCTCTCAGCCTGTGATTCAGATAGAGGGTTGGGAGGAAGGGTGAGGTATTGTCTCGTGGTTGGAGAATGAACTCATTCCCCCACATGAAAACACTCACACAAAAAGACAGAGGGAGTGGAGGAGAAACAGGGGAGAGATGGATGTAGGTCAGGATGATGTGACACACAGGGCCAGACGTGGTTTTTCAGACAGACTTAAAAAACCACCAGCAGTGATGGAAACGATGTGTTGCTACTTGGTCTCTAAACCACAAAAATCCTGCCTACAAAGCCTCGGAGCAAACAGGCTGTCGGTGACTCTGCCTGAGAAATATGTCGGTGCAGGAGTGGCTGTAAACAGCTGTGCCACTTGTTATTCTCCATTTGGTACAGCATTCAGACACTGTTTCAGTAGCAGCTCATTTTTTTCATATTTTTTAAAGAACGCAGTGACCGGTTCTGAGGGTGTTTTTTTTTTTTTTAGGATGAACTAAAACTGCCATCTGAGATGAGAAGAGCTTGTTCTTGAAACACTTCAGCTCTAGTCTTCAGTGTGCTCACAGATATGAAAGGACAATAAATTACACAGAGGACGATGAACATTCCGTGTTGGACAATTCAGAACAGGAGAAACTAGTGAAATTAGTACTAAACTACAGCTGTAAATTTTTTGCAACAAGATAAAACTGTTTCAGCAGCTTTGCAGGCTTTGTTTCCTGTGCTGCTTTTGCTTTTCCTTTTTGCCCATTTAAGCTCACAGAGAAGGAGGAGGAGGATTGCGATGGACGCTGTCCAGGACCACATGACATGGTTAGTGATCTTCCGTGAGATGAAAAAAGCCCAGACAGCAAGTCCGAGTTGTTTGTAATTCTGTTTTAATTTGAAGGCACGTTTGGATTTTCTGTTAGTGCTGTCTGCACGAAAGCCATTTCTCTCACAACACTGCAGTGGTAAAACCATCTGCCACATGGCAAAGATGAAGGTGTAAAAAGGATTTAAAACACATCCATTCAAGTTCACACTCAGTTCAAGCTTTAAGTTTAGCATTTTGCATTTTACCAACTACTACCAACCTTAATAATACCAACTAGTTATCCTCAAATTATTTAATACCACAGCGTCACTCTGAATGGAGAGGAGGCAGGTGACACACAGATCAGGAACAGTGACCATGACCTTTGTATAATGCAGGAGAGGCCTTTATCACAGCAATTTGACATGTCACAGTAGGAAAAACACAGCTTTCACCAATCCTACTACTATAAATGGACTTGGTCATTTTGTTCTTTTTTCCTTTGTGCATATAGTGTGTGATGTACAGTGATACTGCGAAGAGACTTAGGGTCCACTACATCTCTGCTGAATCTGAGGACCTACGATAATTAGGTCTACTTTGCTACAAGTTTTATTGGAACAAACAGTCTACATGATGCCTCTTAAAAGAAGCAATAGTAGTAGGGTAACAATAGTAACAGGGCAGCCGCCAAGACATGGAGATGCCAAATGCAAGACATTTGCATGCGCTACCAACTCTCTGGAGAAGTCAACTCATTATTCTTAAGTAGAAGAAAATGAGTGAGTTGGCATCTAACTCCCACAACCAGTATTTGTCACAGCCGTCTCCAGGGGAAGAGAGCCACTAGCGTCCAAGTTTTAACTGAAGGATGAAAACCATAAATTAGGTGCTCCTGTAATTCTGTGTAAATATCTGTAATTTGGCAATGTCATCAATGCTCCACAAACCCTTAAGTTTTGTAATAACATGTCAATCAATCAATCAGCCTTTATTTGTATAGCACTTTTCACACAAACAATGTAACACAAAAAATAAAAGCAATAAAAGCACCCAGCCCCCACCAACCATCCACACACAGAGCAATAAATGACTATGTTATAAACGTAATAAAACGCTATAGTTTTTCCATACATTTGCACTGATTTCCTATCAGTGCAAATATATGGGATAACAAAGATAAAGGTAGAATGATAAAGATAAAATAATAACTGACCTGTCATTCAGTACTCTGCACCTGAAGTTGAATACTTCTCTCGCGGCCACCAGCAGTGTTGTGTTTCCTGTGTAATTTGTTTTTAAGTATATTTAAGAGTTTAAGAGTCTGATCCTGTCCTTTTTATATCCTAAAGGTTGTTTTTTTGGTCCATTCAGGAATGAATATATTTACCTTCTACTTTCAACAATTATTGTGAGCCTTTGCTGGAGTCACCAGTGTTCCCTAACAATTACTGCCACATGTGAGTTTCTCCTGTGATTATGATGACATGGTCAGGTTGTGGATGATCCCATACACTCTTTATCCAGGTAAAATCTATTGGGATTGATCATAACTTTGGAAAGAGATGGCGCAGCTAAACAACATCTAAAGAAACAATGCTCCAGTCTGTTCTGGTAAATGATTAGTCCTTGAGGAACACGACTGATGAGCTACAAGGAAATGTCATCCATTCATGCGATTACAGGAATGCCTGTCTTATGGCATTCACTGAAAACCTGGCTTGCTGACTTGGACACGGACTCGACTTTGGATATTAGTGGCTTCTGGGCTCTATTCTGGATAAGAATAGTGCGGTGACACATAAATCACTAAGAGGGGAGATTCGCTTGTACATCAACCACATATGGTGTAGTAATGGTACTGTGTATGAGCGGCTGTGTCTCTCCGACCTAGAGCCTATTGTCTGTGTAGGTAAGGCCGTTTTACCTCCCAAGAGAGTTCCCCTAAATATTCATTACTGTTGTCTGTTCACCCCACGGCTGATGCCAAATCTGCTGCTGACATCATTTTTAAAGTGACAGAGAAATTGCAAACCATCTTTCCTGATGCTCCAAATTTTATATTAGGTGATTTTAATCATTGCAGTCTCAAGAAATAAATAGTTTTTTATCAACCTGTCCAACATGTTCCAACAAGTCTATGTTATGGCTCCATTAAGGGGGGCGTATAATTCTAAGGTAGGACTTGCACTGGTTTCCTCCAGTCGTAACTCTGGACTATGGATCTGTGCTGAGGAGGGAGAGGACAATTAAAAGGCAGGTTGGGTTCTGGAGTGAGGACAGTTTTCTTGCCCTCCAGGAGAGTTTTAATTGCAGGGACTGGTCAATGTTTCAGGAGGATTCCTCTTATATTGATTAACTTACTGATGTGCAGTAGCAGTTCTAGGTTGTATATAATATATAAAGCAATAATATATATACATATATAGAAATAAAACATAGAATCAAACGAATAAATTGCACAAATCCCTCATCCCACACACAGACACACACATTTTAAATTGCACATCTGCTGCCTAAACCCTGGCCTTTCTTACTTTCCTTGATGCAAAGTCATCAGTGACATCATCATGTGAAATCTGCCAAGCAGTTGCATGGTTAATACTGATACTGTACAGAGATAGCGTACCCTGCTCCTGCCACAGTGGAGAGACCTGTGGCCACATTGCCCCCTGCCCCCATCTCCCATCACCTCTGAGAGCAAGTACAAACCTGCACAAACTAGAAAGAGCGCCTTCTCCATCCCATATGGTGATATGATATCATTTATGTGATGTGCAAATGAATGACAGATAAATGTAACTTTAATTTATTTATTTATTTTTTTTTGCAAGCACCCAACACCACCAACCAACTGCCATGGATGGCTGCCCATGATGCCCATATCTAAATCCACCTTTGGGTGAGGACATGGAATGGAATGACTATAACTATAACAGGATCACAGAATAGGAACAACAAGGGAGTCGCTTTGGATGGTTTTAATTGAGGTCAATTTATGGCTGATGAACTCAAAGGTAGTGTATGTATGTATGAATGTATTGTAACATAACCTAAAAAATGATGCCTTCCCTCACTTTCTCAGTTACCTATAACAGTCTGTGGACTGATTTCTCTGTAAAAGCCTCAGGCCTGTAGGTTTTCACTACAAGGATCTAACTGAAAATTGTTGCCATTACTTGTATTAATCAAGTGGAAAACTGTGGGGCTGAAAAATGAAGCCAACACGGAAGTGACAAAAACTGCAGCTCCTTGAATGACCACTTGAGGCTGGCCCCAAAAGCGAGTCAATCCCCATAGACTCCCATGTTACAATGCGCAACTTTACAGTGGAAATACACATGTTTACAACTGGGTACACAAAATGGTTTTGGTCTCTACACCTAATTTCCCTCTTCATGACAATGATATGAGTACTGTTTAAGTTTTATTAGGGCCTTAAGTTATGAATGATTGAGGGTGTAGCCGCTTTGAGTGACAGGTGGGTGAGCGTTTGCTTTCCAGTCTAGGCTCCACACAAGCCCCACCTCTTTGCCCATTTTTGAATTAGCCACGAATTAAGCGCAGTCAGACACTGCCAAGATGTTGAAAGCGAAGCAGCCCACTCTCAGCTTCAAAACCATTAAGAAACATACGGGTCAAGTCACCCATATGTTATATAAAGTCTATGGTATTAACATGGAAAAAACCACACCTGCTTGAAAAACAGGCAGCTAACTTCAGTGTTTGATTTATAAGAAACACTGCATTACTCTCTTAAGGACAATCCTCCCCCCTTTACCTTCTGGGCCTGCACCTTTATAAGCTACATGAGTAATAAAACCTACATTAATGAGCTTCTATACAGATCCACCACTACAAATGAGACAAAATTGGTCCCAGTGATGAATGAATGAAAAATGGATTAGGTTCATTTGTATGTAAGACGGATTAGTGTGGCGAGTTTAAATACTATTTATACTCTGGCACTGACAGCAGAGGCAGGACCAAGAGAGGAAACCTCTGGCCCTCATTAGCTGGCTAGTGATAGTCTGTGTTAATCCCAGGTAATCCTGTCTCCGTCCGGCCCGGCCCTTATTCCACTACTGAAACAGAAATACATTCATGCATTTGTTTCAAAGGTCGCCCAGTTTCACCACCAATTTTTCTTTTTTTTTTACAATAGTATTTATGACCTACTCTGATTTGGCTCTGCCAGTTTACTGTTTATTTGTATGCACATATTTCTAGTAAATTTGGCAGATAATAACTACATGTACAACACAAGCCTTCTATGCATAACAGCAGCTGGGATTTAACTGTTACATCATGAACAAGACACAAATGTGACATGATGACCTTAAGATAATCCGATAACAATGTGAAATCCTTTGTGATAATATTACCATTAATGTTGGAGCCAGATGGCCATGGATGAGGTGAAGACTACAGACCACTGTGTGCCTGTGTGTAATACAATTGACACTCGACCACTCATGGTTGCAGGTCATCTTTCAGGCCTGTTGTTGTTACTGTTTGGGTGGCCAGATTAGTCAATACCGCTTTCCAGTTAGTAGTGCAATGTTCACGGCCCAACAGAGACCACTTTGGTCTCAGACTATTGGACCCCACTGTAGACGGACCATCATACACACACATACAAGCATGCACGCACAGAGAGACACACACACTTACATCACACAGCTCTCTGGGAAACAGATGAAGATGGCAGACATCAGCGGGATAAGTGCTGTGTTTAGACACCCCATATTCATCAGATGAATCACTTTAACAGGGGATCATGTTGAAATGATTATGTGCTTTCTTTGGATTTTTCCAGATACAATTTTTAAACTTGAATGCAGGTTTAGCATAAACCAGGCTGGAAAATAAAAGTGAACATTTCAACTCACCACATTGATTGCTGGCTTTTATTGCATTCCGACAGGCCCCTTGGGGTTAAACGTGTCTGTGAACTGGAAACAGAGTTAGGAATGATGAAAAAATATCTTTCATTTTTTGGTTTGCATGTCTTAACTTATCTTTTCCATATGGATTACTTGCTTTTATCTTACTATTAAGAGAACAGTCAAAACTAAATCTAGCATAAATCAGATGTGAATGCTTCCATCTAAGGAAGCATCCATCCAGCGTTCCTTGTTTCTTCTCTCTGTTTGTGTCAGTTGTAAGTTGCACCATGGGTTAACACTGTTATGAAGGCTTGAGAGGTCTGCAATCCATCTCCCAACAGGCAGTCTCACTATATGCATGCATTCCTTATGAAAACATGAAGTGTATGGAATTAATCAGCCTGCTGATTTATTATGCACAGGTAATGAGACACTGTGGCAGGGAATATGAAGGCACCAGTAAATTTACATTTTTAACAGCTGCGGTAGTTGGACTCATCTTACATGCATGCAGAATGATACACACATATGTATAGAGCAATAATACAGATGCATACTGTGAAATCACAGTATGTGCCAAACTCAGTGCATTGGATACACCTCCCCCATCACGGACATATAGCCTACACAAGTGTTGCCTACCATGAACATAAAGGATGTTCAACATACATTTTCAACATCAAAAGCTGGGCTGCTCCATCATAATTGCTTTCCTTTTATGAGTGGAGTGCATTGTGAATAATGAAATCCCAGTGGTAACAGCAGGGACTGGTATATTTGTGTGTGTGTGTGTGTGTGTGTGTGTGTGTGTGTGTGTGTGTGTGTGTGTGTGTGTGTGTGTGAGTTATGTGTGCGTGCGTTCGTGCGTGTGTGTGTGTCTTTTATAAACATGCATACACCATCAGTATATAACTACACTATACTGGCACAAGCCAAGTTCATAGAAAGGTGTATGTGTACACACTTGCATTTTACAACCCCATTCTGCAACTCCTTCGTTCTCATTATGCTGGTCTACTGTAACTACAATTCCCTTTACACAACCCATAACAGAGGAAAATAAACTGGAACAGCAAGAGATTTCACTTTTTGATTTTTCATACCAATGCAAAAAATTCGAAAAAAAATGTTTTCAATGTTGCAATTTTAATGACATGCATATTACAATCAAGTGTGCAAAAAGTGTAGTTTTGGGGGTCAGAAGTAATTGCTCTGACAAACATGAAGTAAAAAATTAAATATTTTGTGGAAAACCCTTGACTTCTTGAAGTCTTCGACCCACAGACAACGCCAGATGCCTCTATCAGCTCTTATTTGTTTGTTGGGTCTCTCTGATTTTAATGTGGTCTTCAGTAAGTGGAACACAGCTCAGTTTGACTGAGATCAGTTGATTTACTCGGCAGGCAAAGGATCTTCCACCTCTTTGACCCCTTTGCTTTGACTGTGTGTTTATGATTGTTGTCCTGCTGAATGATGAAATGTTGTCTAATGAGTTTTGCTGCATTTGGCTGAAACTGAGCACGGGATGCTCCTGTAGACCTCTGCATTCATCCTGTTGCTTCCGTCAGCAGTGAGCTCATCATAAATACCAGTGTACCAAGTCCATACATGCCCAAGCCAAAACCAGGATTGACAAATGAGGTGGTGGCTTCAGATCATTATCTGTTTTTGCCACACTTTCCACTTACCATCATTTTGATAGTTTCATCAGACCAAAGAACCTTCCTCCAATCTGGCCTTTCTGTTTCTGAGATGTACCAGTTGTTTCCATCCTGGGGTGAATCCTTTGAGGTTCAGGTCATGAAGTCTCCTCTTCATCACTGACAAGGAAACATGTTCAGAAAACATTCTCGACTAGCTGTGTAGTCATATATCAAATATGACAAAAAAGATTTTATAATTTATGTGCCCTCACACAAAAAGGGAGGAGAACCCAAAATTTGTTTTCAACTTAAATAAACAGTATTTTACATCAGTGAGTCAACTTTGTGAAGCGCAGATGAAAAGCCTTGAACCTCTGCATCCTTGTTGAAAAATCAATGCCAGCAACCATGTTAGATATTTAACCTTTGAACTCTCATCATGATGCTCTCTCTCTCTCTCTCTCTCTCTCACACACTCAGACACACACACACTCACACACACACAAACATGTACACACAGTAAATTAATGTCAACCCATGTAGCCCGTCCTGGGAATATTGTGCTGATGTGCTTTACTTCACCATAATATCAGGGGGCAAGTCAGGTCCGGGGCTTAAGATACTGAGAATAATCCTCCTTTAACCTTTTGATAGAAATGACAGAGGTAGACAATAGAGTGATGACTACAGGGAGGAGAAGAGGAGGGCAGGGGGAGGGGGAGAATGAACCCGAGTCTGAGGACAGAGCTGTTGTTCCACTTTAAGCCATTTCTTTCTAAATTCATGACTGCATGTAGGAATTTAGAAAGTTGTTATACAAATATTAAAAGGACTGTTCTTTCATATTGAATTTCACCCCAACTCACAGGAATCCTGCGAGGTGATGTCAGTAAACTGCACACAGCATGTTTATACAGTAAGCTTGCAATGATTTGTGCAGAAGGACAGCAAACAGGCACAGTACTGAGTGTAGGTTACCCACACTTTGGTTGCATTTATCTGCATATAGACTAAGTGAAAAACCAGCTGTCACGTGGCCTGTGTAAATATGCTGTACAAGTCAAGATATATCAGCTTCAGTAACTTTAGTTTTGACCAATATATTAAGGAAGAAAAATATTAATACCTGAACAACCAAGGTACAGACTGCTGAAAATCCTGAAGCCAAAGGTACACGGCTGCACAAGAAATTAATTTATACACACAGGAATCTGTAACATTGCAAAATGCTGAAACTTTTTAACTACTGGAAAACTGGCACAATGGACATGAAAATTCTCCAGCTTATTCAAAGTGAAATCACAAATTGTATCCACGCAAGCCTTTCACGATAAAACACCTTGTGACTATCCATCATTCACACAGGCTTTGACAAGCTCGAACTGTCATGCTTGCTGTAACTAACATTGTAATAGCCCAACCCTGAGAAACACACACCAACATAAATCAATCACACTGGAGAGAACAGACTGTGTAAATCCCTCATCAGAATACATTCTAAAATGAGTGACTGATGCTGCAGTTACACGGGGGCAGAGGCGTTTTCACAAAAACTCAACTCTCTTCTGTTGAGGCTTTATTCTGCTCCAGTGGTGATATTGTCTTTTGATGATGCCAGGGATTTCATTGGTTCTTGCCTATTGCAGTGTTTCTCTAATCAGATTTGTGCAGATGGCATGTTGGGTCACTTGGTTACAGAGGCACACATATATTTATATATGTATCTACACACAAGAGCTACACATGCAAACACAATCAGCATGAAATCTTCAGTCAGTTGAGGACAGCATATCCTCAGGGCAAAACTTCCCATATTTGATGCATCTAACATAAATAATGCACCGAGGAAGGAAGTTGAGGCCAATTCATATAATGTATGTATTTTCTTCACCTGAATGCATGTCTCAGAAATGACACATGCTTATACTGTGACATACACTGGGCAGTCTGAACAAATGGAAACATTGCTCTCTAATCTTAGGAGGCATAAAATACATGTCACCATTGGCCAACTTTAGATTTTAGTTCCTTTGCAGCTACTGTTATTCAACACTCTGCAGTAACACTAAGGTAGATTTCACACCTGCAGTTCAGTTCATTTGGTGCAGACCAAGGTTCTGGTGGACCAAGGTTCTCTAGTGCAACCAGGAGGACAAGGATTTCACTTATCTTGTGGAATAGATGCTACACCTCTTGTTATGGGCAGACACCCAGCTGCCCATGTTTCCTGGCTGCTTGGGGGCTGCAGGGAAGCAGAGGAGTGTTTCTAATTCATTGAGCCTCGCCTCCATTATGGCAAATAAACTACTCTCATTACATGTACCATTATCACGAAAGGAGGCAGAGGAATAACTAAACATAAAACACATCGAGCAAGAGAAAGAAGGAGTGTGGGAGGGAGACTGAGAAGCCATCAGTAACTGTGAAGCTAAAGAAACTAGTAGATCTGAATAGCGTCCAACCGGAAATGAGTAAATGCAGACCACTGCTTTTTGATGAGTTCTCACATGACTTGGCTCCATTGTTGCCTTCTCCATCCTCTCTTTCCAACCTGTAAAATGTGACATATGCACTGATGTCATCACGATTCACACTTCAGGTCAAAGAAAACCTGCATTTTTTGGTTCCAGCTGAGAGCCAACTTGTTGGGTTCAGAGCCAATTTATTTTTGGTTAAAATGCTCCAGACACTTTGAAATTAGGTGCATGAACCAGAATGGAACCCATTTCATGTTGGTGGAAAGGGATGCATGAAATGTCCCAATAGCTACAAGATGCACACAAAGTAGGACTCAAAGACAGCTCCTTTTCAATTTTAGATTGGTCAGGGAAAAGTCCCCGCACTAAGATGCTGATATTCACAGTATTATGCTTTATCCAGTTGTCGTGGTCTGTTTTTTTTGTACCACACCAGAGTTCAATTAACAACTTTCACACCAGCCCAAATTAACTAAGTGGACAAATGAACCAGAGTTGGTTTAAACGGAACCGAATAGGTTAGATGTTAAGTTAAAGTTAAGTAAGCCTTGCTGTGGGGTTGAATGGCAACATTTCACTGAACTGTATGAATAAAATGAATGAATGTGCTGAACTAAAGGAAAAAAAAAAGCATTTTGTGAATAAACTGAAAGTCGAATGACTTTTATTGAACTCTACCTGAATAACTCTTTCCTTCACAATCAAGGATGACCTTCACATGTTACCTCAGATTGTGCAATTGTGTGATGCTTTCTCTAAGAATATGTACAGAATGTTTGTGCTTGACCTCTCTCTCACGCACACAGTCTCAAGGTCTGTTTGTATGAAGAGTGAAGCAATTCATACCTTTGCCAACAGTGTTTTTGAAAGAATAAATGCAGACTTCACAGAGTTCCAGCAACAAAGGTGATTTAGAAATGTTACCAGACTCGAAGGTTTCAGATTCGAAACAGCTTCTTGAGAGAGACTGAGAGAGATTCATTCAAAGAAAGCCACTTAAAAATTGTAACCTCTGTTCTCTGAGTGCAGAGACTGTCCTTACTGAGATACATGTTCCCTAACAGCTACAGTAGGCCCCCATTTTTGACGTGCTGCTTCAGCTCCTGCTGAAGACTATACTTGAATAATACTTGAAGGCAGGAATTTGCAGGCATATAGTTGTGTATAGGACAAATTACAATTATAGCCTGATGATGGCACGACATGAAAAGTCAAAGGTCAGAGAATGCCTGTACTAAATCCATCCATCTATCCAATTGTTGTTGAGACAGTGTATTTCAGACTGGACTACTGTGCACTGCCATCAAGTGACATTGCTAACATGGCTAAAAAAGAAAGACATCTTCACACTGTGCAGAAGTTTGAAATATCTACGTCTAGACCTGGAAAACCAATTTGTAGAAGATGTGAGGAGACACTAGAGTAGAAAGAAAAAGTGCCAACATTTACATGAAAGTGCAAACAGAAACACACACTTCCTCTCTATTATTTAGCAAGAAGTTGTATACGCACTACCCAAAGAAAGGACAGCAAATTGCAACTGGGGACACCTGAAGATAGAGAACAAGAATAATGATATTCCTTTAGATATGGGGCCCAGTTTGGGATTCTGCATTAATGCTGTATTCATGCTATGTCAACAGATTAGGAAGAACAGAAGAGTATTTAGCATTCTTTCCGAGATGGTTAGCTTTAGTGCTAACTTTGTAGACACACCAGATAAACAGTCTAAATTAGCTACTTTTGCGTGTTGTGCATTTGTGAAACACTCTACAATTCTGCAAACAGTTCGTTGACAGGTCTGTTTCTTTTCACCAAAAGGGAGATATTGTCAATGCCTGCAAGTCTTGATATCTTCGACTTAGAATTACAAGTCAAAGGCTGTAAGAGACAGTTTGTCCTGCTCAGCTGCTTCTTGCTTTTTCAGTTAGTCAGTCACTCCTTGGTAGGGTCCAGGGTCTGACCACACTAGGTCCTCTTTGCATTTCCCCTCCCTGTAAAGTGGTTCACAGCCAAGCAGCTTGCAGAATTGACTTGACTTGTTTTATGTTCTCCGTGGAGACAGAATCAAAGTGCTGCTACTTAAATGCGGGGAGGATTCATCTTCTAATCCTTATGCACAAATTTGACCTGATACCATCTGTAGTCCTCAGAGATCAAAGGTGGATCCTGCATCTATGAATTATACATTGTGGGACATGTGGCAGGGGTTATTTATGTATGTAAGCAAAGGAAATCTACTGGGGTAGCACAGATGTCCCCAACAGAGAACGCAAAGGTCTGCAGCATTTACAGTTTAGTATACACTTAGGTGCTGTCAGAGGAGCATGTGTCATTTCAACAGATTAATGACTGAGAACATATGAAACAGTTTTTTATACATAGGTCCTATTAAAGCTATTTGTAAATATTATATGTATAACCTCGGTCATGCCTCAGCTGGATAGCTGAATTCCCTTTTTTGTTTTCCCCCAGTGTTTTGTCTTGTACTTCCTGTTTTATTTTGATACTCACCTCTTTTCTCGTTTCAGGTTCCTCACTTCCTGCCCTCATGTGTCCTCCCCTTGTGTGATTACCTGCCCTGCCCTAATGTGCTGCACCTGTGTCTCATTGTCTTCCCTCTCCCTGAGTATTTAGTCTCTGTGTTCCCTCCCTTCTGTGCCAGTTCGTCTAGTTCTTTATGACTACGTTCCAGCCTTTATTCCCCGTGTGCCTTCTTCGTATCTTGTCTTGTTTTTGGTTTTTGACTCTGCCTTTGCCTATCGATTCTGATACCTTTGCTCCGCGGACTGATCTCCTGTGTACCGACTTTTGCCTTATTAAAGGACATTGTGAACTCGCTTACTGTGTCAGTCTGCATCTGAGTCCGAGCCATTGTTCAGCCCTGACAACCTCAAAGGTATGTTAGGCCTGCCATACACTAAGAGAAACATACAATACACAAGCAGACCAGACCAATGAAAGTTCAGTCAATTAATATATATATATATATATACACACACACACACACACACACACACACACACACACACACACACACACACACACACACACACACACACACACACACACACACACACACACACACACACACATATATATTGTGTGTGTGTGTGTGTGTGTGTGTGTGTGTGTGTGTGTGTGTGTGTGTATGTATATGTGTATATATTTGAGAAAATAATCAGCAGATTAGTCCCTAATGGAAGTACATATATATTATCTCATTGGTCGCAGCCCTACTTTTAATTGACTTCAAGTGTTAAAGGCATCTAGTGACATTTTCTAATAAATCCAAATTCTAAGTAGAATCAATAGCCCCATCTGACTGACTTATATTTTCATTCAGTGAAACAATGTTTAGCTTTGAGGAATAATGATATCATTAACCTTGAGGTTCAAGAATTCCTTTGGCGCAGAGGAATTCGTAATAAAAAGCAACAAAGGATGAGGATGAAATGCTATTTGCCATGAGGATGAAGCTAAACAGCTGCAAAATATGGTCAAAACTATTTCAGTAATTAAAATCATTAAGCAATAATTTTGTAGTATATGTTGGAACTCATCCACAAGTGAAAAGTCCTCTCTCCTCCAGTCATCAATGCTCTTTAGAAACTCACTCCGAGACCAGTAGAGCCCCACACATCAGGAAGAAGATACTGGAAAGATGATAATGAACAGGCTGAAAAAAAAGATACCACCTGCTCAGAGGAAGGAAATCCCTCTGACATGTATGTAAATCCATTTAAACACTGCAAGGTTAATTGCCTTGAACTATACACATGAGCATCACCTGCAGAGGAGGAGACGGAAGAAATGTTGGCACTTGATCTATCCTCAATACTGTGGGGATTCCTTCTGGAGTGAAATATGTCAGGGAATAAAAGTATTAACTATCCAGCGTTTTCACCTGAAGCCAATATGAAAGATTACAGTGCAGGATTCTCTGCATATAATGAACATTTGCTTTAATTACATTCATTTTCTAATGAAGGACTGGGCAGTAAATTTGATTTGGTGCTTCCCAAATAACCATAAAGGCAACAGATAGCAGGAAAGAATTAGGACAAAATCATTAAGCCTACACGGACATTTCATATATCCAGGGCTGCAGGTTTCTCCACCTCTCTTTAGGAGACCATCGGCAGGTCCGAGTCTATTGATTCCAATGGGAGAAGTGAATATGATAACAGATTGTGACTGATTCTTTTGCCCCATAGTCAACCAAATAAGTATTGGGTCCATTTTTCCACAAGAATCTAACAGTAAAATGACATTTTTTCGGTCTTTGTCTCAGCAACACAATCTCATAAGATATGGTAAAAGATAATTCCTCTCTCTGTTGGTTCTGGTCTGGTTTCACTGCTGCATTGTTGCCAATGTTGCTTTGCAACCGGATGAACAGAATCTAGGAGGGAAAACAGAGAGTGTTATTAGGCTGATATGATCTTGTACTGGGTTGATCAGATATTAAGCTAGCAGATAAAAAAGAGTGGCAAAATCAAACACAAATTTGTACTGTATCTAGTGTTGTATTGTTGTGTATGGTATTGTTGTACTGTTTTGACACGGACAAGAAATTCATCAGTTAGTGTTTAAAAAATCCCAAAGGTTTGTGCAGCAATAGGCTGTAAATAACAGGAAACACATAACATAAGGATGCAGACAGGTACGTCTGGATAAGGTTAGATATTAATATGAGCTACTGTCACATTTCACACCAGTAGGCCTGAATGAACTAGTGGGTCCTGTCTTGTAACAACAGAAAGTGTATACCATTTCAAAATGTGCACACATTTCATACCATTGGCGCTGCTTATAATGCTTCTTCATGTTAGAGTATCTTTGGACCGCCTCTGCAAACACATTTCTTCCAGTCCAAAAACTGACCTGAACACACACTTTATCATCTGTTTATCAATGGTTAGTCGAACTGTAAATAAAACTGTGACAGCTTTGTTTAAATGCATCACTTTGGTTGTGAAACACAGAACCGGCAGTGTGCAGAACGAGAGCTTGCGGGTGGTGCAGCATGAGAGCATGTGACGTCCACAGCTGTCTCCCTCTTTCCTGCAGCGACTTAAACCGTTTACTGACGGTGATTAACTTGTGTCTTCTGTTGCTGCTCAGCTATCCAGAGGAAAACCCTCCCTATGAGTCTCCAGCTGTTCCAACACTCACCTCGTTATCGTGCCCGGTGATGTGACTCAGATTTATGAAACCTGATTTAATAATGACAGACAGTCAGACACCTAATCTCGTGCAATACCATCAGATCTAATTCATATCAACTCTTATTATTTGGATTTCAGGGTGAGGTAAAAATATTAGCGATGTTAAAGCACCCCAGAAGCCAAAGCTGGTGCCTTGCACAGATTAAAACACAGGTAAGCTCCATGTGTGCAGGACAGACAGATAGCGTATATGTATGTATATGTGTGTGTGTTTGTGTGTGTGTATATATATATATATATATATATGTATACATATATTCACATGTAATCAATCCAGACTTCTGCAGGCAAGAAATAATGTATATGCTCTATTAAATATTTTCTCCCTTATCAGCAGCACTCACAGGGAGCAGACTGGACTAAAACTCTAGCTCAGGTTTCACAGTCAGGAAATAAACATGTTGGCCTTTTTAACCCTAGAACACTAACGTCGGGTGATTTTCACCCACACGATTCTTGTCATGTGATTTTCATTGTGTTGCTGCTGTCTGAGTTGCATGGGTCCTTGGGTAGCTTCAGGCTGCTCATTGATGTCATTAATGGTATGTTTGTTTCCCTCCTCCCATCTATGGTTTTTTCAAGAGGCATGCGTTCAGGTGATTTTCACCCAACGTTAGTGATGGTGTTACTAATTTTAACGTTAGTGTTCTGAAACCTTGAAATCAAAATGAAAATGAAGATTCCCACCATTTTTTTATATTGCACATTGAAATAAAAGCAGACTAGTGGGCATAAAAAAGACAAGCTGATTTCAAATAGTTTAAGATTTTCAAAGCGACACCAGCCCACCTGCAGTGCTGATGTCAAAGGTTGAAGACTGTCATTGGTTCAGCCCACAGCATCCTCCTGCTTTACCAGTGGTGCTTTCTTAACGTTCTGGACAAGGTCTGTCATGATCACTATCCAAGGTGCTGATCCTGTGACCCCCATGATGTGGGAGATGTCTGAATGCCCATGTGTCATGCTGATCAGCAGGATTCCTGCTGTTGGGAGGGGATGTGCAAGCTTGCAGTCATTTGAAACAGTACATGTTATTTCAGGAAGATTTGTGATGCCATGAGTACTGTGTCATTTTCTTGGGTCATTTGCTGACTTGTGCTAATTTGAATGTGTGCCAACTGAACCAAGAGACACTGACATAGGGAGACAAGGGGGAGAAATATAAACATCATCCTTTTAACATAATTATGTCCTATTACATTTTTTCCAACATTGTCCCTCACTTATGCAGTTCATGTGTCATGAAGCCTGTAATTGGTGAGTGTTGTAATGGGCTTTCAACATGCATATATCATCTCTGAATTCAATCATTTTTATCTTATTATTTTATTACTATTTTGAATCTCGAATTGGGGTGTTGTTGTGTCTGTGCTCGTTTCGCTCATTACACTACGTGGTAAGAACTGTCCGCGTGTAAAAGCCATCTCAATCACGTGTAAATGAGCCTACTGACAAGCTCACAGCTCGCAGCTTTCTCTCATGTACTTTCTCATGAGAGGCACTTCCTCACTGGACTTTAATTTACCACCGGTACTAATGTGTGTTTTGATAAATAACGGCGGTTCTTTGGAAAAGCTGTAAAGAGACAACGTCTGGTTATGACTGATGACAACAAACCATCTCACATCTCATCTCATATATATCTACCTACAATATCATCTGATGTAATTCACAATTATTTTCAGGCTATTTGTTGTAATTCAGTGTAGGGTGATTTGGAATTTATTGGATGTTAACTAATTTATTTAGCTCGTAAATAATAAAATAATAATAATAATAATAAATCAGTATTTTCCCTTAATTATTAAGTTTGCTGATGTTAATCCTGCACTCATTCGTACATACACCCTGTATACACGAAAGACGGTGGACTGAAAGTGATGCTGGGTTTAGCCTAGTTTTCATTGTGGAAAATAAATTGTTTTTCGAAAACCAAAACAGAGAGAAAAATACATTAAGCCAGCACAGTGTGGCAACCTCATGTGGTCTTCTCTCTGTTTGGATTCTGCTTCACCCCAGCACTAGTCTGCTAGCTCTTTCTCCATGCTGTGTTCCCATGGAAGAAATTAATGAAGGGTATTGTTAATGTTGATATGCGGAAACACACTCACATGTTCTCATTACACATGTCCACAGATGCCATTAATACAGGAAGCTAACCTTGAGCGTGTGTGAAGATATAAATATTCACACATATCAACAAATACAGGGAAGTAAATCTGTGTGGACCAAAATAAAGCCAGAGAAGGTGCCGCAAGGAAAACCTCTGCTCGCTGCACGCTTGTAGCTGGTGCTGTTGCAGTGAATAGATTAAACACATGCACATCAGGCAAAAGATGGAGAAGCTAATATAGCTGCTTAGCTCAAAGACTATGCATGCTAGAGGCTATGGAAGCGACGCCAAGTGCGTGGGCATGTGTTTTCAAATAAGTGTTGTCATATGTGTGCGTATGAAGGTTTCTGAGTGTATCAGAGTGTGTGTGTGGGTGAGAGAGAGGTGGAAGAAAAGAATGGGAGAGAGGAGTGATGAAATCAAGGGGTAGAGAATGAGGGGGGATCTGACGGCTCAGTTTAAATGGAGGCTTGCACGCTCTGCCCCTGGCGGGCACATGAAGTCTCTGTGAGCATGCATGTGAGCACATGGGTCTCTGTTTGTGTGTGTGTGCAAAGCCTGATGTTCTTCTTCTGCGTGTCAGCTCCACAGGGGCAAAGCCACCTGCTAACTCCTCATCCACAAACCGCTGTCACGCTTTGTCTGAGTTAGATGCGTGTGTTCATGCTTGAGCCTGTGTGTGTATATGTGCAATTTACTTGTCTCCGTCCTGCATGACAGCACAACACTGAAACAAACTGTCTTCAGTGCAAAAAGAGTTTGATACACTGAAATTGAAAGCACAAGGCCTTGCTGATGAATTCATTTCGTATTTCATCCGATAAGATGATGTTAATTCCTCTGAAAATATTTCACGACCGTGTCTATTGTGTACTGTAGGTAGGAAGGAATAAGATCTATGTTTGATTCATGCCTTCAGATATTTTATCATAGTTGGCAGCATGACAGAACTGTCAAGATAAAATGAACCTGGGTGCTCATCCATCAAACTTGATGACACAAAAGTATCTGGTCTGTTTGCTGACAATAGCCCATTTTTCATGACAGCACACTTCATTTTGCAGAAACCCAGAAAATGTCATTTTTCAACCTTTTCCATTCCCCCCCAAAAGCAATCTTTCTAATGCATCAGAGGCACAATACAGAAATGTGTTTGTCTCTTGGATAAGCTTTTCTTGCATACATAAAAGACTTGGAAAGTGTAAGCTATATTCTTAACAGCCATGCCTGTCATTAAAAAGATTGCTCATTTTAATACTGTGCCAAAACCAAATGATGACCTTCAAATGTTGCATGAGCAGCAGGCCATGGTGAGAGACTAGAGCTTGTACTTTAATTTGATTGGATAGGAATTCTGAAAAAGCTGATGGCCAGAAATCCACATGACCCTTTGAATGGATTTCACAGAGACAACGGCCTTTGATTTATTTTTTTATTTTTTGCTTCCAAGGAGATCCTCGCATCCTCGTCTCTCGTCTTCTTCGACAACTCAATGCAAATCTTGCTGAAGTAGTCAGATTGGGTTTGATACAAGTGCTAGTGAAGGCTTGTGATGGGGAAGGAGGGAGGGAGGGTGGTGAGTGGGTGAGGTAAAGACAGGGGATGGTAGAGAGCGATGATGGCGAATGGAGGGGGAGGGGGAAATGAGCAACTGAAGAAGGTTTTTGTATGGAAGAAATGGGGGGTTGGTGTGTGTATGATGTGCATGGATGTGAGTGTTTATGCGTGAGTGAGTGTGTGTGTGTGATGGGGGATGGGTTGTGTGTAACAGAGGGGGTTGGGATGATCAGTGGAAGTGGTTAGTGGGTGCGCGTGAGATAAATGGGCAGGGAGGCGTTATTGATGATAATTAATAGAAGACGATGGCGATTTATGACCAGTCGTTCTCCATTAAGAAATAGAGGTGTCAGCAGGGCTTCTCTTTAGTCCCACGATGTGGAAAGATCTTTAAAGACATGGACATAGGGCAGTGAGGGTTTTCAAAAGCAAACAAACCTTTTTCCTTGACACACAGATGAATTAACGCAGCCTTGTAAGTTCTTTTCAGCACAGCCATCCTGACAGCTCAGTGTTTCATGGACACACTAAATACTTGCATAGTCGTTGACTGGAATCCAGCCATTCCTTGTGATTGTGAAATTTGAAGTATTTGTCATTCCTGCTGTAGAGTTTATTTTTGTTATTTTTTGTTAGACCAGAGAAAAGGCCTCCTAAGTGAGTCATTTTAAAAAGTAAGGTCTTTCATAAAGTTGTTTCAATGGAATTTCACGAAACCTCCTGTGAATGTGATGTCTTTCCTTTACAAAACACAAACAAGATTCAAGTAAAGATCCCACAGTCTTTATGTCTAGTGGTTATGTTCAGGAAGCAAATTAATAAACTTAAGATGCATAGTGATAATCATCAGCCCTCAGGTGACAGTTTACTGGAAATGTTTATTTATCCAGCAAAGTATTGCTGTGCAATATTCTTCTTTTTAGGAACCCCCATTAAAGGCTAGGTTATGCTCAAAACAAACAAGTTACAAAGTACGATGTGTTGTCTGTGTTCATATGTAAGTGTTCATAGTTGTTTCTGACCTGAAACACTTGGCAGGAGGAGCGAAGGGTTAGATATGGTAGTTGTAGAAATAGGGATTAAGGTGCCAACTTTCAGATTTAGTGTTTGTAGCTGATATGAACTGCTACACCATAGATCTGCAACAATTAATCAGTTTGTTGAAGTTAATCAATAGACATTTAATTAGAAACTACTTAAAGTGGTCGTTCAGGTTATTTGACATGGGGTTGTGTGAGGTAGTCATGGATAGTCAGTGTATTAGATGCAGTAGATTTAGATCAAAGTGCCAGGAGAGTGTTGGGAGAGAAAGCAAAGAGCACCCTCACACTAGCTGAGTGATGTGCTACTGCAGAAAAAATGTATTTTAAAAGACGCCCACTGAAACAATCCAATATCTGTCGAAATGTTTACTTCTTTTGTCCTGTTCACAAGCTCATCTGTGCTATGCACTGTATTCAGTTCACTTAGCTAGTGTGCTGGTGGTCCTTGCTGTCTCTTTCAACCGGCAGTGCCTTGATTTGAAAATACTGCAGGTAATACCTGACAATGCATGTCTACCTCACGCAACCCCATGGCAAACAACCTGAACTATCACTCTATGAACCCTATCTTACACCCGGCACAAAGTTTGCTAGTTTCAGACTGACACAGTTGTCATTTTCCTGTCCAGCGCTTATCTGAGCGCCCCTGGGCATGTTGGTCTTAAAATGAGATGTGGCCGGGCGCAACCTGGTCTTTTTTCTGGTCAGGGGCGTAGTATTTCACTGTTATTTTAAGGGTGCATTGTTGAGACAGTAATATGCTCCCATGTAGGCAGGTGCACGGAGTGCATACATTCTGCCGATTATGCACAAGTAGAGTGTAGTCTCTGCCCTGCAGAGTGCACAGAGCTGCTGCGTGCCTGTTCCAGGACTGGGATCAGTGGTCAGTCACAATATATAATCAACTGACCACGAATACAGTCTACGTCTATGTGAAACACTGTGCCATTACAATACCAATCCACCAAGGTGCAAGCGTGCCTGGCTTTTAAAGGGAATGGGAGATAGCACTGTGATTGGTTTATTAGATGTTGCCCAAAACACTCCCATGAATAATTAAGAGATTAAGTCAAACCCTTTTGAACCATGCGCCTGGTGCACTGTTAAAATAGCAAAAAAGACATGGACACGCCCTAAATGTACTAGTGCCACGTGCTTCAGAGCATGCTCTTTGGATCGTTAAAGCAGAGCCCTAATTGTCTAAAATCATCTTTTAAGAGAAACACCAAATTCTCTGGTTTTCTTGTGAATCTTTTCAGAATCCTTTATTTTTGTATGGTAGTAAATTGAAGCTCTTTGGGTATAAATCAAATCAAATCAAATCAAAGTACTTTAATGATCCCAAACTGGGAAATTGTTGCATTGCAGCAGCAGCATAACTTACAATATATACAATATGATAACATATAACAAAAAAGAATGTACAATATTTCAATAAGGGCACAATAAGGGCTGTGAGGGCTGAGAGTGTATTTACAGCTGTGCAGGGTGTTAAAGAGATAAGAAATGAATAGTAAATGAACAACAATAATCAACAACTGTGCAGGGTGTAATGAGATAGATATAAATAATAAATAAACAGTTAAGGTGCAGTTTTGTGCTGGGCTATACAATAAATCTTTTGTCAGACAGATTTATTGTATAGGGTGATGGCTTGTGGCAGGAATGATTTCCTGTATCTGTCCCTTCGACAGTGGAGCTGTAGCAGTCTGTTGGAGAAGGAACTCCGCTGTCTGTCCAGTGTTTGGTTGAGAGGGTGGTCAGGGTTATCCATGATGGATAACAGTTTGTTCAGTGTCCTCCTCTCCACCACGGCCTCCACAGTGTCCTGTTTGCAGCCAATAACGGAGCCAGCCTTCCTGATCAGTTTATTGAGTCTGTTGGTGTCGCTGGCTCCAATGCTGCTCCCCCAACAAACCACGGTGAAGAAAAGTACACTGGCAACAACAGACTAGTAGAACATCTCCAACATCTTGCTGCACATGTTGAAGGATCTCAGCTTCCTCAGGAAGTAGAGTCTGCTCATCCCCTTCTTGTACACAGCGTCGGTGTTGGATTTCCAGTCCAGTCTGCTGTTGATGTTGATGCCCAGGAACTTGTAGTCCTCCACCTCTTCCACATCCTCCCCCAGAATGCACAGTGGCTGTGAAGCCCTCCTCTTTCTCCTGAAGTCGATCACCATCTCTCTGGTCTTGCCAACATTCAGCCTCAGGTGGCTGCGTCCAGCCCACTCCACAAAGTTGTCCACAACTGCTCTGTACTCCCCTTCCCCTCCCCCACCTATACACCCAACAACAGCCGAGTCATCAGAAAATTTCTGCAGGTGACACGACTCGGAGTTGTATTGAAAGTCTGTGGTGTATAAGGTGAAGAGGAAAGGGGACAGCACAGTCCCCTGTGGAGCTCCTGTATTGCTAACCACCGCGTCAGACAGGACACTGCCCAGGCGGACAAACTGTGGCCTGCCCGTCAGGTAGTCAGCAATCCAGGAGACAATGGAGGTGTCGACACCCATCCCCGTGTGTGTGTGTGTGTGTGTGCGTGCGTGTGTGTGCAGCAGCGTTGTCTGTTAGTCCACGGAAATCAGTGTGCTGTAGTCTAAGGGTGTATATGCCAGGTCTTGTCACAGTTAATTTGGAGCAGCTTCTCACTCAGCAGCAGCGGCTGGATGGTGTTAAAAACACTGGAGAAATCAAAGAATGTGATTCTCACAGTGCTGCCTCCACCATCCAGGTGTATATGAGCTCGTTGCAGTAGGTAGATGACGGCATCATCCACTCCCAAATGGGGCTGGTAGGCAATCTGTAGAGGGTCTAGCAGTGCCTTCACCTGCGGCCTCAGGCGGGTCAAGACCAGCCTCTCCAGCACCTTCATCAGATGGGATGTGAGAGCAACTGGTCGGTAGTCATTGAGGTCCGATGGAGTCGACATCTTTGGGACAGGAACCAGGCAGGACGTCTTCCACAGCAACACATTTAAAGATGTTACCATGGAGTTTATGAAAATGTGAAGGGCATTTTCCACTGTTTTCTGACATTTTGCCTTATCTATTTATGGAGAAAAAAAAATTGACAGATTAATTGATGATGAAGATAAATGTATGCCCTTCACAAAGGCCTGCCTTCATAGAGACAGAAGTTTGGGAGATGTCAATCAATCTCATGGGGATAAAGGTATGCACCTTCCATTTGTACTGTCTTGCCTCGGAGATGTCACTGTGCCCCACTCAGAGCGTACACATGAGAAGAAAAGTATTTTGTGTCAGGAATGAAAAAAGGGCTGTTTTCTGAGACATTCAGACCTTTTACACTTTCTCATCTCTGCACACCTGGCCAGTTGCTACATGAAATAGGCTTTCTTGTCGCACTGGAAAGTTGTTGTCATTTGACATAAACCCCCCAATCATAATGTTGGAAAAATATGGTGAAAGTGGGGCTTCAGAACCTGTTTGAAAACCTGACAGCCTCAAGCCCACCTGGACCCTCTATGTAACATTCAGAATCTGTAGCCCAGACATAAAGACCTATGTACATTACTATCACTTGAGACCGTGATAATGTTCTTTGTTTTGCTTTGGAAAAGAGCCCTGGGAATATCTTTAATAATAATTCTAAGAATAACTCTTGCATATGACATTTTTTTAAATTCCAAAGTCCTTGGGTAATGACCTTTTCTGCAAACCAGCTACCACATTGGATAGATTATATTTTGACAACCTAAAGAAATTAGAAATGTTCTACATGTTCTGCATTTCTCTTTCTTGCCATTTCCTATTTAGACTCACCTTCAAATATTTGGTTGAAGAGATAGTTTGCTTTTGACCTGAACACTCCCTTTTGCCACATTAGTCTTTCTCAAAATAAGTGAAAACTTTTTCACTCTTCAACATAGTTTTAAACATTTTCTGTGCGATGAACTGACACGTTTCTCAAGAGCTGAGTGTACTGTCAGTAATGAAACAGAATAAAGAGAAAATGGACTGTGTGCTTTCACATTGCTTTTACTCTCACACTGGCTCTCCTGGCAGAACATGTCCAAACCTAGGTTACTTTGACTTCAGTGCACAATAACATTCGTGTCTTTTTAGATCATTTTTCCTATATTTAAACATGAAGGTAATGCAAACGATGCATGAGAAAACTTATTTTGCGATGCTTTCATATGAGACACGAAACTTTCAGCTTGTGGGTTTCTTTTCTGGTAATTGCAGTCCAGACGGTTATGACATCAGCAGACAGCAACTTGTAAAAGAATCATTTTCTTGGTTTCCATTCGCTGCATGCAATGACTGTTAAGTGTAATTCTAATGACATTAAAGTTACTCACTGATGTATTGAATCGTGGAGATCACAGTTAAATGTTAGTGCTGCTGGGGGGTTTGCTTGTGTGTGGTTTCTGCACATGCATGTGATTTGTGTGCTTGTCCGTGTCACTGTAATTGAGACCTTTTAGCATCGAGTGACATTTTATGTGGGGGGATAAAACACAGGGACTGTATCTGGATCAGGGAGATTCTGAGGGCTTGGCATTAAATGAATATGTGCCACCTGATCTACATCGTAACACCTGTCACAGTGATCAAGTGTCAGATACAGATTGAAAACACACGCGCACACACACACATGGACCAGTTTCTCTCACTTTGGCTGTGTGCGATCACTCAAAGCAGGATATTAAGGGTGAATTATATCTGCGGAGCTGTCAGACTGGGGAAAACCATACATAACGCTGACTTGACTGGGGCGTGGCATGCTGCACTGTGCGCGCAGGAGCATGCATCTGTGTACAATGACGCGTGCATCTACTACACACAGCTGAAGAGCTCTGAGCGGCTCATCACTGCTCCACAACTATACGCCCGCTCAGCGGTTTGCTCTCCATCCCCATATATGTAAACCTTCAGGCGTGGCGGGACGATAAATCACACAACTAACAGAGCGAAAGACCCTGTCGGCTGTGAAAAGATGGCCTTTCATGAATATATATGGAAAGAGCGTGTGTATCTTTGCCAACTCGCCATCTCAAGTCTGCTCTCCCTGACATGATTGAAGATTGGGTGATTATGTGACGCTGGCGGTGGCACACCGACTGTTTGATAGTGGATAGGTACGTATATGAACACACACATGTGAAGACATACGTACTTGACATGCATAAATCAGAGACTGTGTGTGTGTGTGTGTGAGGAGGGCAGAGATGAACAAGAAAGACTTGAGTCACACACTCGGCAGCTCTCACACACCCACACTCACGCTCACACTCGCGTTACAGCTGCTGTCTGGCCGGCATCATCCATCTTCCACCAGATCAGGGAGAGTGACAGATTGCTCTCCGGGCTGCTGATCGCAGGGCCGCCAGTCCCAGTTAGCCAATCACAGCAGGAGAGGATTGAGCTAAATAGCTGACCCCTCAAGACCATAGCACACACCCCAGTTCACCTCCCTGTCCCTATTTTCCCTCTGGTCTCTGCTTTCCTGGTGTCTGGGGACCAGTGCTGGGGAATTTTGTCTAGTCTGGTGTTTGGAGCTCTTTTCTTATTTTAACCCAGAACCTATGAATATATAAATGTTGTTTATTTCAAAAGTTCAACTGCTGGATGCAGCATGTCCCTGACTTTAAAAACTTTACCAGGTACATTTCAACACTCTCATAAAAGCACAATGCTGAATTGGTATTGTTAAGTACTGTTTATTCTGAGTTCACATTGTTTCTGTCTAAAGGAGAAGTGTTTTTTTTTAAGCAGAAAAAAAGATTTCCACATATGTTTTGTAGGAAGTGTAATTGATGGTCAGAGTCGACTGTGAACTTGTTCTGCATTAAACCAGACCCGGATCTAACCATGACCAAGAGCTGAGGGCCCAACCTTCACCATAAAAATGTTTAATAATGCTGTAGTCACAACAAGTGGATATTGGATATTGAATATTTTACTGATATGTTCAGTATCAGCATATTTACAACCTGCAAAATACATTTATTAAAGGTCCCATATTGTGTAAAGTGAGATTTCCATGTGTTTTTGAGGTTCTAGGTTCTTTATTAATACTGCAAAAGTATCAAAGCGCTCAGTCCACAGAGAAATACACGCAGCCTGTATTCAGTCACTGCTCTCAGCCATGCCCCAAGCCCAGCCCACCCCGACGTAGCATCCAACCTTGTGTTTACCTGAAATCTGCTATATTTTTATTCGATCCCTCAGAAAACAGTCACCGACCTGTTGTTACCAGAGAGGAGATGTAAATATGTCTCTGATGGATATCAAAACTTATAAAAAAAACCACCAGAAAAGTGTAACATTACATTAACATTTCCTCATCATGTTGACAGAAAACGTGATCCAGTTGTAACTACATTTCCCACAAAACATATTTGTTGTTGCAGTTTATATGTATATAAAACTCATTTCTGGGTTGTTCATGGGGGAAAATAAGGGAAGTGAGACAATAATAAATTCAGTCCCTGTGTCCCTCCACTTATCATTTCCAACTACTGCAGTAGCCCTCCCTTGTTCCTCTCTCCTTTTCCTTCCTATTCTTCACTCTCTCCTCTCACATACTCCACTCTTTCTTTCCCTTTCTTCCTGTGTGCTGTCATAACTGCACCTCCATCCTCAATCAATCCTGTTTCAAGCCCTCCACTTTTTGCTTTTATTGACTCTTGAACTTCTGTTCTTCTCATCATTTTCATTTCAAATCAATCCTTCCATTATATCCATCCAATTTTGGTCTTTTTCATTTTCCTGATCTTCTCTTTTTTCTTTTTTCATTTCTCCTCTATATCGCCTATTTCCCTCAATTGATTTCCCCTTTACTATTTCTTCTCTCCCCTTCCCCTCACTGCCCATCTCTCCATTCCTCTACCTTTTCTATTCTTTTCTAGCTGTTCTATCTCTCTGTGTGCTGGCTCTTTATAATGGCTTTCATCACTATCAATCAGACAATAATCGCCCCATCCTTCAACCATTCTCACAGCACTGTTACTTCTCACCTCTCCATCACCTTCCTTTTCTCCTCTTCTTCTATCCCACCATTACAAAGCCATCATCATCTTCATCCTCCTCCTCCATTACTCAAACCCTCCTTCTTTCCTCTGTCTTCTCTCCATCTTCGCTCTTTGATGCAGTGCACTCTTTCAACCAGCTTTAACTGTTCACCTCATAACCATCACCACCGTCATCTGCTCCCCCACCCTTTCACCTCACCCCTTGGGGAAGACGCTGCATTCAGGTCGCCATGACGACTCAAACACTGTTGCCGTAGCAGCCCTATCAGCTAATTGAGGCAATTATAACTATAAGCAGCAGCTGTTCTACCATTCATTCCCCTCCCCCTCCTCCCTAGTTCCTCCTCTTTCTCTCTCTTTCAATCCCCTTCCCCCTCCACTTTCCATCCCTCCATCTTCTTCTCTTCCTTCTACCCTCCCCCCGTTCTACCTTGGATCTCCTGTCCCTCATTTCTTAGCCTGTCTTCTAACCTCCCTCTAATTTTCCTCTTCCACCTACTGTCCCTCTCTATCCTCCATTCTCCGCTCCATGGTCTTCCATCACTTTTCTTCTTTTTTCACTTTTCAAAACCAGTCTTCACATCCAGTCATTTAAGCTTTCATCATGTGATTAGATCCAAATAAACTTGTGACAAAGACTTCCAAATACTGTCAATCAGCGTTATATATCATGGTGCATGGCCAGCTGTTTTACTCATATTTTCCATGATTTATCATTATTTATCATTTGCAAACAAAAATCAAATATTGGCAATTACTGCATGTGGAAAAATGCGTGATAGGTGGGCTTCTGAGTTTGCAGGAAGTATCCAGCAAGCAGCTGGAAGGTTAATAAGGTATAAGCTAACAGCTCACTATGTAACTGTTTTTTGTATGGCTGTTAAATGAATTCTGCTTTTATACAGGCTCTATGATCAGTGCTTTACTGATCAGTTTGTCATGTGTTTGGAGTTTTAGTGTGGGACTGGGTGACAGCTGATAGAGGTTCAGACTGATGGCAGAGTGTGTGTGCAGCTCATGATCTACCAAAGCTGATCAATGTTACTTAATTAATCCTGTATTGATAGATTATGGGGTTTTGCACTAATATAAGCCATCTCTTAGACAGTTGACCTATGCAGTGTCATTTGTTTAGTATACTTTCATTTTATTTTCATCATTTTATTTCACATGCATCATTGATGATCTGGTACACACTCACAGTTCATTTCTCCTTATCTGCGAGAGCTAACTATGTGTATCCTGTAAGTGTTATGACTGAGCTGGATACTGTATCATGGCAGCGGGATAGAGCCAACATACAAAATATTTTGCAAATATGACAATGAGCAATGCAGACAGATTCATCTCTCATCAGTAATTTGACAGATTTCTTTATTTCTGAACACTGGAACCATCCATATAAAAGCTTTCAGGTCTTTTTGGGCAAAAATACCTATTAAACTGAAGTGAAAACATTTTAGATACGAGCTTTCTTTTGCTGGAAACAAGCATTTTGCTGGCAGTGCAATAGGAGTTTCACTTGATAAGATTGAAATAAAATAAGTCTGGATGTCCAGGTAGTAGAGGTCCGACGACAAGGTCACATGACTTAAAACTAGATTAATGCAGTTATTGTTTCCAGATAAGAAAACTTCACTCTGACAGTAGAGCCTCAGGCAACCAAGTTTTACATCTTCAGTCTTCAAGTTGGGAGACGTGTGGCGACCACTGAGTAACCGCACCAACTGACACATCTCAGGTCTCATAAACGACTGGGTTGCCATGAAACTGTGTCTCTGAATGACTCTTGTAAAAACATTTTTGATTTTGAGTGGGATTTTTTGCAAACCATAGAATGGTTTGTTGCAGTTAATGAGTAAATACCAGCAATATAATTACATTTCCATCCGCGTTCCTTGTGCCGAGTGCTTAGCTCTAATTACCAAATTTTAGCCTGTTAAGCATGTTAACATACTGACATCAGCATCTAGCTCAAAACACTGCTGAACCTACAGCCTCAAAGGTTGTAGCTGAAGACTCTTTGTCCTGTTTATGTTGACACTTTAGACCAATTATGATAGAGTTACTTCAGACTTAGTCATTTTACATTTTGTAGGTGTCGTAATTGCTGTAGATAAACAATTCATGCTATTACGGTTTATATGATTCTCATCATCAGGGAACGGTTTTAGGATTATTTTGAGACTCAAGGTTTGTGTAATACTGAAACCATCTGAAGCTCTATTCTTATCAACAGAATGAAAAGTGACAGGTTGAAAACAATTACTCACTCATCAGTCACAACATTGAAAAATGGATCGCTTGTCCTGTGCAAACTAAAAGACAAAAAATTTAAATAAGATATTTTTGTCTTGAAACTTCAGAGCTAGAAATTTAGACAGGTGACATTGACTTGAATTAAGTCAAATGGCTCTGTGTATACTGTACTAGATAATCAAATACATACTCAAAATTTGTGTGGATTGTTTTGGGTATCCTCAATTATTTGTAAACTGCTGTCACCACAACATTAAATATAGTGACATTTCATATGCATATATGAATTTTTTTTTTTGAAATAAAAAAAACTCAAGGTTATTTAAAATGTAATGCTATTTTTCTCTTTAACTCCTCTCACTGTTAATACGTCTTCACCTTCACCCTCCCCTCCCCCTTCCCTCTGTCTGAAAATGATGATGTTGGTGGTTCCCCTTCCTCCTCTCATTCACTGAAGAAGCACCTCAGGTTTTCCCCATCGCGGCCACCAGAGACCACAGATGCTAGTGTTACGGGAAAGGAGCAGTGATGGAGAGTAAGGGGTGGGGTTCACACATCCGCACAGATGCACACACAAATTAAATTGTGTATGTTCGAATGTGGACGCATGGACGCGCGCACACACACACACACAATTCCCCGGTGTGTGATGGCTGTGCAGCGTGTGATTCAGAGTGATTGCTGAGGGGTGTGCTGGGCCCTCGGCTGAGAGGACGAGCTTTGATGCTTTAAAGATGTTTTATGCTCTGAGGATATTTGCTTATGCAAATGTTCAGGTTTACTAAAATAAGCTGCCTCATATCCCAATCTGGGCATGTAATAAATATTTGCCAGTCTTGTGTAACTAAAGAGGCGTGAATAGTGCATGCCCTGGAAAAACAACACTATAGGTTGTAAAATAAAACAATGGTCCACATACTGACAGATTGGCTTTGCAGATAGCTCATACCATTTTATAACCTTTTTATCCCAATATAAATCAAAATGTATGATCAGCACAAAAGCCTATAAGTCGTCAGATGTTCTCAGGCTTGAGAATAATAACACCCCTAACATATTTCAGCTTATTACAATTTTAGAACTGAGCTCTAAAATATGTTTTACCCTTTTGCTCAGTTTTATAAAGTATAAAATAAAAACTTTTTGCTTTTTCTGTTTCGACCTTGAACTAGCACCTAGTAAGTGCTAGTTAGGCATGTTAGGATTAATGTGCTCTTTTAAATTTTACATTTACTCATTTAGCAGACACTTTTATCCAAAGCAACTTACACGTGAGGGACATGACTAAAGCTTGAGTGCTGCAGGAGACCTTGAAGTAAGTAATAAGTACTACATCTGTTCAATAAGGAGATCAGGTAAAGAAAAGCACCGAGAGTGCATAGTAAGTGCTAGTTAGGCATGTTAGGGTGTTAGAGGTGTTAGGAGAGGTGGTGCTCTTGGAAGAGATGAGTCTTCAAGAGATTCTTGAAGATATAGAGGAGCTCCGATAGCATTCAGTGGCTTGTTCTACCATCAAGGAACCACACAGGAGAACAGTCTGGACTAAGACTGTCTTGTGTGTTTTCAGCCTCTTGATTACTTTCCTATCCTAACCAGGCAGATGATTTTTATCTTTCTCCAGAGATTTTGATCTACGTGTTAGTGAGTGTTTGCAGCATCCCAGAAACCATGCACAGAGCTCATTTGTGAAACTGGTGCTTTTATAAAAACAACAAAGTTGAAGGCAGGGAGGAAGAACACGAGGCACGCATATTTGTGCTGGTGCCCAAATATGTCTATGTGGGCCATTACACATGTTTCACTTTGTGTATTTTTCTGTGCATGCAGCAAAATCAGAGTACTCCAGCGCGTGAGAAAATGTATGCCAAACTCCTCATGTTGAGGAGCTGCTTGCATGCACATTGAAGTGATTCTCCAGGCCAATTACTCGGAGTTCCTGTGATGCGTGTTGGGGAGGGTACCCATGCCAGTGTGTGGTAAATACTTGGGCATGCCACACAAATAGATGGCTAAATATGCAGTGCTCTCTCTCTCTAAGGGCTGAGAGCTTTAAAAGGCTCAGGGAGGAAGCGTCACATCAACAGGAATTCACTTCAGTGAAGGGCGCTTGTCTAAAATGAAAAAAAAAAAAAGAAAAGGAAAAAGAGATCAAACACAAATGTGTAGTCAAAGAGAAAAATCTAGTATCACACACAAGGATGCATGATGAAATACTGAATTTCTAATGTTATTTATACATAATTTGCATATATTCTGATGTGGTCTTCTGCGCATTTACATGACTGACAACCCTCACAAAAACCAGTAACAAACCGAATGCGGGAAACGCTGTGTGAGATCTCTGAACATTAAGGAAAGCCGGTGAGGGCAAATCCGCAGGAGACTTTTAAGTAACCGAGATTGATGCAGGTAGAAATATCAGTAGGAGTGGTGTGCGTGCGTGCAGGGCGGGACAGGCCGGGTAATGTGTGTTTGAAAGTGAAAAGAGAGAGAGAGGGGGGGGTGCATATGCAAGTGGCTCTTTTTCAACTGTGGTCTTATCTACCTTGCACAGATGTATTTCTCTGCCTCTTTCTACGTCGCTATACAAGCCTGTGTCCATTCGTGCGTGTGTGTGTGCGTGCATATGCATGTGTGTCAGCGGAGCTTATCTCTTTGGCCACTCAGCTGGAAGGCACCCTATCACATGCAGAGCACAATGCAGGAGGAACAGCAGATCGGCTGCCTGGGATGATCTGAAGTCAGCCAGATGTTACGGTTAAGGAGAGCCATAGAATATGATATCATGACTTCCTGTGGAAATGAGCTACGCTGAGCTTTCGGGGACATTTGAATGGCTTTCATTGAGCTCAAGTTTGAGTTTTCATGCCTACAGAGAGAGGGAATTGTTTTCCAGAAGATGATCCAATCCAATCCAAGATGATCCAAGCTAGTTTGTTGCTGTGTGGAGCATTACATTAATTTACAAAGCAAACACTTTAACATAGAATACATATTAATACAACAGCCTACATCAACATTTAAAACATTGCAAAATTTTGCACGTTGGGGTTGATGAGGATAGATAAAATGCTTTTATTCTTCCATGCACTAGTCTCTTTTTCAGCGTGGCTCTGGGGATGGCAATATTGGTCAGTTGATAGGTCCAACACTTGAAATATCTGACTAAATTTCGGATGGATTGCCATGAAATTTTGCTCAAAGGTTCATGTTCTCCTCATGATAAATTGTAATAACTTTGGTGATCCCTTGACTTTTCGTTTGCCATTAAATTTGGAACAGATATTCACAGTGAATGGATGAAGCACTGACATTTGCCATATCTCAGCATCTAGATGGAGTTCTGTGAGATTTGTACAGATAATTGCAGTCCACAGAGGATGAATCCCACTGACAATGATGATACCCGGACCTTTCCTCCATCATCGTAATTTATGTTTGTGGTTCTGAGTGAAATACTTCAACAACTTTTGGATGGATGCAATGACATTTGGTGATCACTTAATACAATTTTTTTTAAAATCAAATACCATAATTGAATCAAAATTCAAACTCGACCCCTACTTTGATTTTTTGACCAGTTACCTACAAAGCTGGTGACATTCCCATCAGCCTCAGCTGTACCTTGTGTTTAGTGCTCATTCATCAATGTCACAATGCTAACATGCAAGACTCAGATGATGAACATGGTAAACACTACACCTGCTACACATATCTTCATGTTAGTATTGTCATTGTAAATATGTTAGCATGGAGGCTTTAGCATTTAGCTAAAGCCACTAGCATGGCTGTGTACTCTTTGTCTTACTTGTTTATATAAATCTTGAATTTTACATTTTCTTCAGAAACATTATCATCTTGTTTTGTGGCACACATACTATCTAATATCATTTTTTTTCTTTTTTATGTAGATACCTAATCACATTAAGTGAGAGACCACAAGAAGATTATGATGCTAATTGTTTGGCTCAACATTATTTAAACAGGATACAGTTTCTATTAGGGATGCAGTCCCAACTTATGTCTATCTAATATTAGGACACCAAAGTTTATAATGGCAATAAAACTGTATTTAATGTGGATTGCCATGCCTGGCCAAAACCCTTTCTATTTAATGAGGTCAGTATCTGCTCCAATATATATATCGATTATATATATATACAAAATGTATTTATACAGAAACAGTCATACACACAAGCAGTCACACATGCAGGCAAACGTTCACAGTCTGACTCCTGGTCATAAATAAGTAATGAGGGGTGTGATAATGCAGCGGGATGAGACCTCAGAGCTCATGTAAAAAGGCCAGGGTCAGGAGGACTGTTATTTGATATTCAGCCATGGCATTTTCTCTGCTGTATGCACACACGCACACACACATAGACAAGAGTGGCCATCTGCTGAATGATTAATGCTCCTGTCTCTACCTCGAGTGAAAAGTGTGTATCTTAAAACAAGAGGAGAGTTGACATTAAACGTCTTGTCCTATTCTGTTCCCGCAGAGAGTCTATTTTGTGCCTCCTTTCTGATTCACGTTAAGTTTAATGGAGACCTTGACATAGTGACTCTTTCATTTATCTCAAATAACTTGCAAACAATGACAGTTAGTTACTCTCAGTTAACTTCAGTGCAAGTCTACTTCAGAGACAAAAAGGTATTCAGGCAGAATTCTTATTTTGCACTAATTTTACTGCTTGAACATTTGTGTAGTCTTATAGTATTAGATTATCTGCCATAGTTGGTCAGTGTGTATAGTGTGTTTGTCCTGATGGGCGTTGCCACCTGGTACCTGCTCCTGCCACTCCACCTGAACAGCTGCAACTTGTCATTTCATCAACTCCTTGAGCTGCTGCAGTATCTAAACCCCAGATTTTCCCTCCACTCTTTGCCAAGATTGTTCAGTCCGCTCGTGCAGTGCCAACGCCACGGCTAAGTTCCTTGTCCTCTCATGTGCTCACCTTGTCCTCCAGTTCTCTGCCACATCTGTGTCAGTCCTCGTCTATAATTCCAGTTTGGATCATTGTTTTCTCCACAGTCTGCTCACCCTCACCAGTTCAGATTCAAGCTCCATCCCCACTCCTCTGACAATCCAGCCCCCACCATCCCTCAAGTCTTACATAAAACTGTGCTTAAACAGCACCTTTAAACATAGACTGTCACGAACAAGTCTCTGTTGACCGACCACAAAGCCAGTGTACCAACGAAACAGATGTTAGCTGTAAGCTAGCTAACAATTTGCACCCCCCCCGCCCAACTTAACACTGCCTTTGTATGCAATTGTGCAGTATATAAAATTCATCTTGTTCAATACAATTCAAGTTGTACGACATAGTTCCTGAATAATTCATGTAGTATGATCAAAAGGCAATGAATGAATCACCACATTATTTTAACCATCAACAAAATTGGCTGTAGTTGCTCCAGCTAATATTGGTGGCATATCAAACCAATGGCAAACATCTACATTTGTGTACAAAAAAGAGCAGCTTTTAAGAGGAAATGTTGCTCCCCTGGACAATGACATCAGAGCAACAAGACAAGTGATGGTGAAAAGGTGACTGAAGTGCTCCACATTTTACTGTTTTGTCCTGGATCTGCTTTGTAGTGTTTGTGTTTTGTGTGTAACAGAGAGAGAGAGAGAGAGAGAGAGAGAGAGAGACTACAATTGCAGCTGAGCTGATAGTACGTGCTGGCTTTGATGTGTGCAGACAAATGTTCAGCTGTTCTGTCGTGCTCTCACAGTCTGTCTGTCAAAACACCTGAAACAACAAATGACCACACCAGCAGCTGCCCTGTGGCTAACCCCCCCCCCCCCCAGCCCTCTGCTATTTGTATGCGGACATGTGCACACATTCACACACACCTGCCAATTGTGTCATCGCTATAAAAGCAGAAACAGATCTCACAAACACATTTTTTTTAGCAGATCTGTGTGACCAGCTTCAATTCCCATCTGGTCAAAGTGTCCACTGCTCGTAGCAGAGGAGCACATGGTAAAGGGTGGAGAGAGTAATATAAGTGTATGTTGAATTAGACTTTGACTTTATGTTCTGCCTTTCTGGGTCGGTCAGTTAATTCATTTGTTCAGTTTAATACATGTAACAGTTAGAGTTTGTGTGCTGCATTCCTTCAGGTTGAGAAATGGTAACATGACACTGGTGTGTGTTGAGTGAATGGATTAAACGAGGTTATCTGGTGACCATTAGCATACCCATCGTTTGTGTGTGTGTGTGTGTGTGTGTGTGTGTGTGTGTGTGTGTGTGTTTGTGTTGTTTGGGAGTATCCTGGTTACAGCTGGAGAGGCACAGCATCACAGTCACCTTGAATGGCTTCTTGATGTGCACACACATGCACATATACACACGGTTACC
This sequence comes from Trachinotus anak, assembly GCF_046630095.1. Taxonomy (NCBI): domain Eukaryota; kingdom Metazoa; phylum Chordata; class Actinopteri; order Carangiformes; family Carangidae; genus Trachinotus; species Trachinotus anak. The sequence continues at coordinate 7,693,691 of NW_027273855.1, forward strand.
CGAGCTGCCTCTGCCTTACTATATATAGACCTGCCCTATCAGGCTGCCTGGCCAAGTTAAAAATAGCTCTGCTCCATGCTTTCACACTGTCTCTTTTTCCCTCTCTCTCTCTCCCACAGACAAAATCTCACTCCCAGTCCTCTCTTTCCCTGCTTTCCCACATCTCTGCACTGACTAGAAATGTCAGCACACACCCACCCCCATCCCCTCCCCAGTCTCTTTATACAGTATCTCCCTCCTCATGTTCTGCCTACTGATCTTAGAGCTTCAGGTGTGGAGGAGAGGGAGGAGAAGGGGGAGCAGGGGTGTTGGATAGGGCAGAGGGAGGCAGAGGAGTACATATAGGTTAAACTCTGCTTCATGATATTTTGTAATAGTATTCATGGTTTCTAGTGGATGTAACCTATGAGGCTATCCTATGCCCTATCACTGGATCAAAGTTTTCATTTATCCAGTAAAATATCTCATTTACTTGATGATTTAAGTGAAACTGACAAATACCAGATGGATTCCCATGAACTTAGGTTCAGAGATTCATTGTCCCCGAGGCTGAGCTGTCATAACTGTGGTGACCCCTTACCTTTTATCAAATACCGGCAAAATTAATGACATTTCCTTTGGGTCAGCTAACACAAAAATGGTGAATATTTTAAACATATCTGCTAAACATCAGTATATTAGCACTGCCACTGTGCATTTCAATGTACTCAAAGTACATCCTCACACAGCTGGCAGCGTACTGACTTGCTCCTTTGTTTGACTTGTCAGGTGATAACGTCTTCTTGTGAGCATCACAGTGGATGATGAAAAAGCCATGTTGAGATTTAATTAAAGCGTCAGCGACAAGTTATGCGTTTTGAAATACTTTACATGCTCTGAATTCTTAGTAACAGCCAGGAAGGCAGATGTGTGTTACAGGTATCACATGATTGCCATCTTGTGACATGTTTTTACTGACAGGAAGGGCCAAAAGCAAAAAGAAGCACATTGTTTCCATGACACATTTAATAATGGAGCTAGCAGGCACCCAAACTGGCTGTTATATTAGTGTTATCTGTGCCTAAGCAATATACTGTAACTGGGTTAAGACATTTGCACGCACAAGTAAGTACCTGCACACATTATAATGAACCTTCACATCATACTGGTGTTTTAAAGCATGAATGCCACAGTGCTACAACCCACATACCTGCAACACAAACTGAAACGCTTGGGCTTCATGCATACAAAGGAACAAAGGCGACGCAGAGGTATAGGAGCTGCACGATGTGCTGACTCGTTTAAGTGAATGGAAACCAGGAATACACATACATAAAGGATTGTGAAGGGGTTCTTTTCTTTTGAAGGTCCTTGTATGAAATTCATATTTCCTTTGTGAGGTACACCTGCAGCACAGGATTCTGGGCTATGAAAGACTTCAATAATACTTTTAACATACTGTACATTTTTTTTAAATATACAGTATGTACATAAGCACTGAAAAGGAAGTTCTTTCCTATATGTTTTGGAAAAGACAAAGGTAGCCGAAATGGCCTGGCCCTGCAGTTTCTCAATCAGGAATGCCTTGTTACCAGGATGAGTGATGCAGTGCACTGGCCCACTTCCTGCTGTTGTCAGTAGTCCAATCTTAAATGCTGGCCTAAATCTCCCCTCTGAAAACCTTTGAATAAGCCAGAGCAATTGGCCAGAGCGAAGTGTGCTTTTCATGTGAGCACCACTTCTCTCTGTCTCTCCCTCTCTGCAGGTGTCTTTGACTCTGGAGCTGCAGCAATCAGATAGTAATAATGTTGTTGTTGTTGTTATTATTATTATTCTCCTCTCTCCTCCATTTCTCTCTCCTGTTTCCTTCACACTGTTGCCAAGTGCTCATGGTGGGAACTGTTGGGTTTCTCTGTAATATTGTATGGTATTGACCTGACCCTGCAAGTACTTTGAGATGGAACCACAGTGTAAAATTGTCTGAAGGTTTGCACTGCTATCCACATTTGAGCAATTATCATGTCTCCATGTCTCTTTTTACTGCCCTTGTCATGCAATACATAACATTAATATCTGTTAAAACTAGAATAATTGCCTCATGGCTGTAGGAAATGGTCACAATCTCCTTCTTGAGTTACAGCATTTCATCATGGCCAGAAGTGTTTTTGCAGGACATTATGATGCCACAGTGATGATGACCTATAATCATTTGGATATAAAATGCCATCACTTCATTTTATTCTATTAGACATTTCTGTTCCATTATTAGTATATGAATTTGTGAGTTATGGCCAGAAACAGGTTTTGTGAGGTCATAGTGGCCTTTACCTTTGACCACCAAGATCTAATCAGTTATTCTTGAGTACAAATGAATGGTTGTGGCAAACATGAAAAAATTCCCTTAGGTGTCACTGGGATATCGCGCTCACATGTCAGAGTAGATGCATGATAATGACTTTTTGTTAAGAGTTGAGACATGCTCACCCAGTATTTGGCAAAAAAAACGTAATGATATGAAGGAAAAGACTGTTTCCTGTTGCATGTTGGAAGTGTCATAAAAATGTTTCTACGCCCGCCTTCCCTGTTGTGACTTTTACTTTATAGTGATTGGGGAACTTATTCAGACATGAAAATGACATGTAAATCTACATTTAAATCCCGCATAATAAGGTGCATGACAGAAAGAGGTTTTAGGCGGCGAAGTTCAACCCCACATTTTAAGATGTCACATTTCCGAGTATCTACAAACACTTTTGCCATTAGAAACGTTTGGACAACCTGTTGTGTGAACTAATTTGTTTCAAGAATATACCATCCTTCAGACTCCTGCTTGTAAAATGAAATGTTTAATACTTGTTGTTACATAAAACATCAGGGTAACACAGAACAAAGATGCTTAAATAATTTCTGTCAAGGAATTTTTTAGTAGTGTGCAAAGAGGGGCAAACATATAGAATCCCAAAAGGCTATATTCATAAACTAAGAACTCTGTGACCCTGCAGCATCATCTGCTTATCTGACTTCAAGAGGGGAAGTGGTGCAAGAGGCATGACTTGTGTTTGCTGTAAGATTCATCCTGTTATCCACGTTGAGCTGCTGTGTGTGTGTGTGTGTGTGTGTGTGTGTGTGTGTGTGTTTTTTATGAATGTGGCTTGGAGGTTAATGGCTACTCATGCTGACATTGTCTTTGTGTGTCCACAGGAAACTAGTCAATCACTGTCACATCCTGAGTGGAAGCTGCAGAGGAACTTAAGTGTTTTTTTTTGTGTGTGTTTCTTTTTTTTTTTTTAATCAACACCAAAGACACCAACAACTTGTTGACTCAGTAGGAAGGAAGGTGTGTGTGTGCATTTGTTTTGAGTGTGAACATCTGTTTGTGTACACACACACACACACACACACACACACACACACACGCGTGGGTTTGTTTCTATGTGTATGGATTCTTGTGTGTTTATCTGGAGGATCAGGAAGTGCTCCACAGGGAACTTCATACTGGCAAAAGCAAATCCTGTTTCCTCATTTTTGCAGCCAGTGTGTGAATGTGTGTATCCATTACATAAGTAGGTGAGGGAGGGCAAACACTGTCAAACAAAAGGGTTCACTGGCTCCAGAAAGCAAAACAACAAAACCATCTTCCTTGTTCCTTACAGGAAGCATCTATAACTGCGGGGGGGAGGGGGGGGGGGGGGGGGGACGCTTCATTGTCACACACACTCACACATAATGCTGTCTTTGAAAACACTGTGCAAACGCTGTGACCATGCACAGACATATGCACTGATCACAGTCATACAAATATATATACGTTCATGCACATGTATGTGCTCTTGTTGTGCTAGGTTCTCTTTCTTCCTGCCCCCCCCCCCCCATCTCTCTTTCTCTCTTTTTTTCTGTCCTAACCCAACCAGTTTTTCCTCTCCACTGTCACCAAGTGTTTGGTGTAAGGGGCTGTGGAGCACAGTCTAGACCTGCTCTGTATGAAAAGGGCCCTGGGATAACAAAGAAACAGTTTTATTAAAGATCAAATATTAATTTCAAATCCCTTACATTGCGACAGTCATTTAAAAGCTAATAATAAATGCAGGATTTGAACACTGACACATCTTATAAAGCACTTTTAGCTGAGTTTTTCAATGCTATACTAATGTAAATATGCTATAAATAATAACTGACAATGTATTTCTTCAAGCTTATTGATTATAAGTGTATTTTGTATTGCATATTTAATGTTAGAGAGCAACTAACTTGCGAAGGTCTTTTGTGCAACTGACTTTAAATGATTCCTCAAGTATAAGACAAGGATAACGAAGATAAGGAGGAAACCTGAAATACTTATGTGAACACTTTAAGCAAAACTTAAGGAGAAGACATAAGGGTGTTTTGTGCAATCATTCTTTTAAAGGTAACCATTACTCACATTTAAAGGTAAATCTTAACTTAAAGTGTATTGTGCTCCTGGCCCCTTTTTCTTGGTTTTAAAACTCTCATCTGCCACTCAAGGGGCTTGGTTTTGCATGATGATCAAGGGCAGTGACACAAACTTTATTTTGGTGGTACTGTATATTTATGTGGCTGTTCTGCCATCAAATATAATGTACTTACAACTAAACCCTATCCGTGACAAACTGCATCTGATGAAGGCAAGGAGATGTAGCTGAAAGCTCCAGAAGTCAATGTCAAGAATGAACCTTCAAGCTCAATAACAGCAACATTTCTGTAGCTCCTTGCGCCTCAGTCCTCTTCCATCAAGGTACTCTGAGTCTATAGACAGAAGTGGAATATGCAGTCAATACTGTCATCAGACCAACTCTGTTTTAAATGAGTTTATTTCACCCATCTACTTTCAGCAGCTGTTGTATTCCTGCATTTTTCTCTTGTACTGATGAGAACAACCAGCTGAGGTGTGTTTTTTTTTTTTTTTTTTAATTAACACAAGCACAGTGCATTGTTAAACAGCTGTTTACTGTAGTACTACAGTGTCAAGCTGTGCCTCAGGGCAGGAAGCTATTGGATATTGAGCTTTCCAGCAGGATATGTGTGGGTAGAGAGGACGTGCACAGTGCAGGAGGAAGTGAATATTCATTAGTAATGAAAGAGTAGTTTGATCTGCTTGTATAAATAGAAAGACATTGAATTGAGGCAATCTAACAGAATAGAAATATGAAAGAAGACAATATAATTTTGTCACATTCTGCTTTTCCTGTTCTTTTGTGCTAAAAAGAAAGTGGGGAGTTGTAGGGCAGTGGGCTACGAGAGACAGAAGAAAATAGAGAGAGAGAGAAGGAAAAGATGCAGCTTCTGCAAGATGTAAGCCCGAGGAGAGGACTGTGCTACAGCCAAGACACATCTCTTATAGGTAGTTGAGATACTCTGCGTTCACACTCATACGCATGCTCACCCTTAATGCAGCTTAAATGGTGGACAAGGAAAAGCTTTTTGAAAGCATATCTATAAAGATAGGAAATAGTTTATGAATAATTTGTCTCCTCAAGGGACTTATGGGGAGGGGGATGTGATCAGGGCAGCCTCTTGTCAGAATAATGGATATGAGAAAGAGCAGAAGCAGCTGAGAACACACACACACACACACACACACACACACACACACAGTGTGTACAGAATATAAAACATCCTACGTTGTGTACAGTAGAATATATGGAAGGCCCAACATGAAACACAGAGTGAGTGTGTTGCATCAGTGCATTCACATTTTGTGTGTGTGTGTGTGTGTGTGTGTGTCTGTGTGTACAGTTGTACTTGCTACATAGTAAAGACCAAAAAAAGTATTTTACTAACAGAGTGAGGACATTTTGGGAAAGTGAGGACATTTTGGCCGGTCCTCACTTTTTGAGACACCTTCAAATCACATTTTGAGGGTTAAGACTTGGTTTTAGAGTTATGGTTAGAATTAGGTTTAGGTTAAGGTTGGGGTTAGGGTTAGGCACTCAGTTGTGATGGTTAAGGTTAGGGTAAGGGGCTAGGGAATGCATTATGTCAATGAGTGTCCTCACAAAGATAGAAGTATGTGTGTGTGTGTGTGTTACAATTTACCACTGTTATCTATAATTATTATTGATAACACCATTACCTATACAACTATGCCCCCCCCCCCCCCCAAAAAAAAAAAAAAAAAAAAGTATTTTACTAACAGAGTGAGGACATTTTGGGAAAGTGAGGACATTTTGGCCCCCCCACCTCCTCTTTCTCCCCTTAAACCCAACCGGTCTAATTCTAACCATAATTCTAAAACCAAGTCTTAACCCTTACTATGTCACAAGTACAAGTGTGTACACACACACACACACACACACACACACAGACAAGCGGGAAGGGGGGGGGTCAATTATGGTACTAATGATCTGGCTATGAATAAACCAGTTGGAGGAAGTAGAGCTCCCATTAGGCTTCCCTCCTCAGGCTATTAATAACCAGGGAACTAATGCCTCCTCCACAATCAATAGACACACCCTCTAGGACATGGGTTAAAGACGCACTGTAGGAGAGGGGACTGAGTCTGTTACTGCCACTTAATATGTATCAGATATCAGGAATTTTATACAAGGCCTGACAAGGGTTAAATATGCCATTTTGCAATTCCAATCACAGGATCTGACAAAAAAAAGTATCAAAGTAATGTAATAATGGATGGGTAGTAATAATGGGCATGAGGCTACAAAGAGTTTCACATATTACAATTTTTGATTGATCAGAGCTTTAGATAAAGTGAATAAAGTATCCATCTCAACATCAAAAAACAAAACCTAATGAAATCTGCATAATATCCTGCCAGGAAAATACCCTGTTAACATCCTGTCAATCAGGGGATGAAACTGCAGTGGGTGTCCAACATTATCTCTGGGGAAGCAACTGGATGACTGAAACCCTGCAAAACCACTGATATGTGTATAAAAAAACACAATTGTGCCTGTGGAAATGCACAGTATGAATGCAATGCCTAGGAGCATAGCTTTCAGATGTTGTACTGATAACACAATTATATTTCTCATGTTTTGTTTCCCTTTCTTTCGATGTGACCTCTAATTGAAAACTGTGTTTTCACTTCATAGAAGAATTGTGATGACATACTGTGAGTTTGTCTGTCGCCAGGGTTCATACCCTCTCATGAACTGAGGATATACAGTGTGTTACATTTAGTGTAAAATCATGTCTCCAAATTGCAGGTTGTGCCCCAGAGCAGGAGAGCAGAGCTGATGGACAATTTCCTGTTACTGATAAAAAGAAATGTGACTGCGAAAATGGACAGTCAAATCCACAGGCTGATCAGCAGAGGTTCGGTTAACAGCCCCCTTCTCTCACTCAGCTGAAATTTTAAAAAAAAAGACTCCCCCGGGGATGAGCTGTTACTTGATATCATGGCTTGTCAGACAAAAAGGAAGAGCGACAGATGTGGGGATCAATACGACGACGCGACGGCAAATTGAATTTTTTTCAACAATGGGAAAGAGAGAAATTGTCAATAGGTGTCCACAGATGGGGATTGGCTGGTGTATGGCATCTCTGAGCCTCTAAGGGTACATGTCATGAAACAGGAGTTATTGCTATCTGGTTAACTCAATAATCTCCAACATGAAGAACTTTGGTCTTTGTGGAGATGTAGTATTTATGATTAGAAACTAGTAGGCACATGGTTATATGGGCTCCACTCTGTGTGAATGTGGGAACCCTTAAGCCTGCTGAAGTGGGGGAAACTGGAAAAGAAATGGGTGAGAAGCATGGGGGAGACCCTGTGGCATCATTCATTCATCCATCCATCCATCCATCCATCCATCCATCTAGTACTAATCCTTTACTGCCACTGCCACACGCATCACTTAATCCTCTAGTTTTTCATACTCCAAAATAACAAAGGCCTCAAATAAAAAGACAAAAAAGAAGAGATTTGATCACAGCACTTTCAAACTGTGTAATTTAAGATGCAGCCCCTCCCTCTATCTGTTTTTACATAGATGGAAAAGAACTCATAAAGGTGTTGTGTTATTTTTTTTTTACTTGTCGTTATTTGAGTCAAGTTTCAAAGTGTTTTTGATAATGAGACAGTGACAGTCGCCAACTCTCCACTGTGTCCTTCTAAGTGTGTGTGTGTGTGCGTCTAGGGAGTATATCCATTATCAGCCTGCAGCTAAATCACATTAGTGAGATGAGGAACAAAAAGAAGTGACGATAAGCTTATGAAGTTAAAGACAAACACTGAGCAACTGTCAGCTGTTGAAAGGAAACACACACAAAGAAACAGAAACAAAGATTTCCAGACTAGAGTTCATTTTCTTCTGAGATTAACTTCTGCAGTTGATAGCAGCATTGTTTTTCTGCATGAAACAGTTAACTGATGAGCACACAAGAGGAACAGGCCTCCAATGTGACCTTGGTTTTTTCCAGGAACACTCTTAAATATATTTTCTTGCTAACTGTGATAATTTGTAAGCATCTTCTCATTTTGCATTAGCCCTCCTGCCCGTCCCAGCATCACATACTGCATATGTTTAAACTACAGTCCTAAGAAATAAATCAGAGCTGTCACTTTCAATTTGCAATTCAAACAACAGTACTGTTTGAATTTTGGGAAAAAAAACACACAATTTGTTATCTGTCCCTGCTGTTGCAGTCCAGCCAAAATTACACAAACTGCATACTAATGTAGAACAAGGATCCTTAATAGCCATGCATTTTTTGTTTCTCTGGGATCCATAATAAATAATAAAAACAATAAAACAAATATCCCACCAATACAGTCGTACTGTTGCTGTTGAAACACACAATTAAAAACACACATTCACTGCAAACGAGTCAACCTGATTTAGAAATTTACTGAAGCAAAACACAGGCAGAACAGGAAAACAGCATGATAGCAGGCTAACAACAGCATTTCATAAGTTGAAAATTACAAATTATAGTAATACCTGTTTATTTTCATCAATCTTAATCTACCTATTTCAGCCAAGTAGTGTCCATTCTTCTCTGCTCAGTTTGCAAATGTTTCTCTTGGTTCCTCATAGAAATGAGTGGAATCACAATACATTTCAAGACAGGCTACACAGTTAGTTTTTGTATTACAATAATTCAAACGTAATACCTTTTGAAAAAGTAACAACTCTAATATAACTGTGTCAAGTTCCACAGAGACATCAGAAGCACCTCGCTCAAAGTCATTTAAAACCAAAGCAAATGGCTGTTCAGTCAACTGACAGGCCTATTACATATCTATATGAGGCTGTATAAGTCAATATAACCATGCACATATATACATACCTCACCTGACCTGTAAATGTGGGTTCAGTCTGTCCATCAAGGCAGACCCCCCCCCCCTCCCCCCGTTAATGCTTTGGGCAATCCCGGCAATGGCTTTGCTGTTGGAGTGGAACATAAAGAGAGCAGGGAAAGCAGCTATAAAATTGATTTTTAATAGGTCTCAGCTCATTAGGTTTCTGTGCTGTGCATGTGTGTGTCTGTGTGTACCGGTTGGGGTGGGGGCTGCCAGGGCAGTTTAATACAACAGTCATCACACCTGATGTTCTGCAGCCAATGGCAAATAGCAGGAGCTGCTGCCTGCTTTTAGTGTCATGTCACGCTCACGTATGCACACACATGCTTCACAAATGTGTCTCATTTGAGGAGTGATCTGTTGGCATAGACAGATGAACTCTCCACAGTCCCTGAAATTACCTCTTTGAATGACTGAACGCATGAAGCAAATGAAATTCCACTGGTCACACCTGGTCCCAAACCAGTAGAGAGGAAGATTGAGGGACAGCAAAGCACGACAGGGTCCAGTTCATACCAGTCCATTTCACTGGTCAGGCAGTTACAGACTGTCAGTATGGAGCAACTTTCTAAATAACAAAACTGATTCCTGAAGGTAAAAGAAGAAACACCAGAAGCTAAAAATGACAGTGACAAAAGGTGATGAAGTCCTCTTTAGCACAAAGTCTTTTCACAGTTCACAGGCAGAAATTATGTCATTTCTGAAGGATATAATAAAAACAAGTCAAACTTTTAAAGGTCCCATATTGTATAAAGTGAGATGTCCGTGTCTTTTTTGATTATAAAGCAGGTCTAGGTTCTAAATTTATACTGTGAAAGTATCAACATGCTCAGCCCACAGAGAAATGCACACAGCCCCTACTCAGGAACTGAGCCTTCAAACGAGCTGTCAGGACTTCTGTAACTTTGTGATGTCACAAGAAAACAGCCACCTCTCTTCCATGCCCCAACCCCAGCCCACCTGGATCCACCACCCAACCTTGGTTTCTCTGAGTCTTTACCTGCAACCGCTATATTTTTATTTGACGGCTCAGAAAACAGTCATCAGAGGAGAGGATCCATTTTACCAGTTGCTGAATAAAGCTAGCATCTCACTCTTTCTACCCTGTGTTTGTGTGCCTTTTCTGCAAGTGCATGTGATGACGTTGCTTATACAGTTGTGTGTGTGTGTGTGTCCTTTTTGAACAGAAGAGCTGGCAATGTAAAAGAGGTTTATTGCCCTTTTTTACAAGTTTACCCACATTTGAAAAACCTGCTTATACCTGCTAATTTTGGTGCAAAAGAGCACAAGTCTGTCTTTCTGTGGACAGATTTTGTCACCACAAGAGCATCACAACCGTGTAAGATACATATGATTCGTGTCGTCCAGACCATGAGTACTGAGTACTCTTGTAATAGTGTAGTAAAAAGTACTGACACTGAAGTACTGTTGACACTGATGCTTTGTCTCTAGTTTTAATGACTGTGTTGCAGAAACACAGCATCACCTTCATCCAGACTCCACTGTGAATTGATCAAACCTGCAGCATCCAGCTTTGGGAGTGGTATTTAGACCCAGCACATGGGATATTTTAAAGTGGCCATTATATTACCCTTGTGTTCAGTGTTCGTAAATCCATAGTAAATTAATTAATTCAAATATACCAGTCAAGAATAGTAGTTTTTGTGTGCTGCTGTGATGTCAGCCAGACTTTATGAGCTGTGTTAACAACACAAGCTCTCAGCTGCCACACATCCTTGCCTGGGGCACTCCTCCCTCTTCTGCTTCATCCGTTATTCAGAGACGTCCTTACACACATCCGTTGCTCTCCTCACTGCTACATCCTGTGCTCCCCAGGGACTGCCTATTACACTGCGAAGCATCCTCTGTTTCTCCTCCCTGCAGTGCATGCATTGTGTATGTGCGCATCTGTGGAGCATTGTGCGTGTGTTGACCTTCAGCTGTGATGTAACTTTAGTCACACAAATGGATACACATCCTGTGTCAAACCCACGCATCACCCAACTGTCCAGGATGTACAGCTCTGTCCCACACTCCCCATATGTTCAGACCATCTTCTGCTTCTTCTTCTTCTTCTCACACCCACCCCCCACAATTCACAGACTACCCCACCCTCACTCATCACTTCCTTGCACTACACTCCTGCTTTGATGGATGCTCACTGGAGCCTCATCCCTCCTCCCTTAATCCCTTTTTCTTCATCCTCTATTACTCCATCCTCTTTGACCCTCATCTTCTTATCAAGCACTCTTACACTCTCACTCTTTGCCTTCTCTCTTTATCCTCTTCACCCACTGCTACCTTTTCCTCCCATCCTCTGGTCTCTGCATCACTGACTTTTCACTCCCATAAACCTCGTCCATTTAACCATGAAATACATTCTGCAGCCAATCTGCAAAAGCTCTGATTTACATACCAACCTCATTAATATGAAGACAGAGGTCAGAATGTTTGTATAATCTATATTTCGTGTGCTGACTTTCACTCACAGTTTTATATTTCTGTCTTTTCACTATTATCAGTATGATTGTGAAAAAGCTCATTTTCTGGCATCACCAAAATACATCTTGTATTCTTGTTTTGTTTGTTTTTTGAGAGAGCTTTTTGCAAAGGCTAAATTGCAGAGGCAAAATGTATAGATTTGTGGAACTCCCTTGAGAAATTACATATTGTTTCTGAGATGCTAAAATCCTGGACATTGCTCAGTATACCATCGCAAACACCTCCCATAAGAATTTGACATTTGTGTACCACAAATGTTAAAATTATGATATGTAACTTCTCTGCATTAAAATGTCTAAAAATGATCAGACCTATAAATATATATTTTGTTGAGTTGTGCATTTAAATTATCCCAAATGTTTCCATCAATTCTCAAATCTACGAAAATCCATGATTTTAATGGAAATGTGCTGTCAATGTCAGATCCACACATGCAGATAGTGTGGCGTTGTCTGCCAGAAGCTCAAAGCTGACTTTTGATCCAGTTTTAAACCACATTTTTAAGAGATACCTTTTACACCATGGTCATCTTCAATTATGTATTTTAACCAAATGAAGGATTTTAGACACGTAAGACGTCTGGATCTTAAGTTATCAGAGAAAAAAGCAGAGCAAATTTGAGACAGCTCAGCATCCCCTAGTCCCTTCAAGACGTCCTGTGTCCTCTCAACTGTGTCGATGATTCACTGATCTTAAATGTGAAACTGCTTTATTCAGTGTTTTTACTGGTTATAATCACCTGGTCTGTTTGTTTTGGAGAGGAGGAGACTGTGGAGAATTCAGCTCCTGTAAAAAAACCTCCTGAAAGACTGACACTGAAGGAATCCAAAATGGGAGGAGTTGACAGCATTCGTGGTGCAATGAACAACACCCATCATCCCATGCTACTTCACAAAGTCCCCACATGACATCTTTTGTTATTGTTTTGACTGAGACCGCTCGTGCCAGAAGTTACCGACTGTGCATTTAAGTTAAGCAAAGCATTCAACTGTCACTAAATTTAACCTGACTTTTGTGATTGGACATTTCTACAAAGCAACAACAAATTGGTCCATTTTCTTACCATAAGCAGCACTGTAGGTCAAACTGTTTGAGCTTCATAACAGTAAGCCAAACATGTTTTTGTTTTTTTTTTGTATTTATTCATTTAAAATGTTGATTTACGGTTGACGCCTGACTCGTGGGTTGCGTTAGCTTTCAGTTGCAATTGAGGTCTTACTGTAGAGTTACAGGCACAACACTATTTTGGAGACCAAGATTTTGGGACAACTTTTCTGAGGTGATCAGATCAATAAACACTGTTTCTTCTTTCATTTTAACAGTAGGTCAACATTTTGGGAAAATTCAGTTATTCACTTTCTATCAAAGAGACAGATAATTAGATCAATCCACTCTCATAGACGCTATGTATGTTAAATATGAAGTAAGGTCTTGCTGATTAGTTTAGCTTAGCATAAAACTGGAAACAGTGGGGAATGGTTAGTCTGACTCTTTAAGTAAAGAAATCTACCAGCACTTATTAACACTTTATAATATATCATTTGTTTAATTGAACAGAAATCTAAAAACGGATACCAGACTCCAAGATGCCACCTATTCACACCACATAGCTTGTCAAACACAGACACCACAACATTTTCTTTTGAGTTAGTGTTTCTCCAACTTGCTCCTGTCACTGTGCCCAGCCATAAACTTCCCATAAACCAGATTTGTTGTTTTTATATACAAGATATAGCCTAATGTGTAAATGAGTGACCTTTAGAGGTGCTATTAAGTAAGCCAATCTACTTGTCTGTTGATTCTAGCTTCATGTGTAGCCTACAGAAATGATGGAGGCCTTGATCCTCTAATAAAGAATAAAGTATTGAATAATAGAATAAGGTGCACTTCATTCACAGCCTAACTTTCTATCCTACCTCTGGCACCTATTGACTGTCCTCTATAAACTCTCTCAAGCCCCACCCACGTGCTCTCTCTCGCTTACACTGCAGCCAACATCAGCAGCATTTCTCAGCCTCCTCTCGCAGCCCATGCGTTCATTTTTAATTATGTTAATTGCAGTAAACTTTGATTTGAAATGACAGTTTTGACTACTCTGTGTTGCTTCCCTTGAGCCTTGAACCTCACATACCGCATGTGACATCCAGCTCTTCCTCTCCACATGTAAAAAAGTCTTTGAGTAAGACACTGAAACAACTGCGAAACTGTGATCTGTCAAGTGAATGCAATACAAATGTACTGTAATTTCTAGGAGTAGTAGTATGCAAGTCATTCAGATTCTGATTCCTTTCTTTCGTCATGCATCCGGTCTTTATTCTTCCTTCATTATTTATTCAAAAGGCCAGAAGTGCAAAGGACTGTCCTGTGTGACCTCTGTAGCCTCCAGAGAGCCCAGGGCATGCTGGGAACATCCTGTGTGCATGGCCAGAGTTACAGTTGATCTTCCTCTCTGGGCTGGTGTGTTAACTGGCTCTATGAAGAGAACATTTACACACACACACACAAACACACACACACACACACACACACACACACACACACACACACATACGTCCATGTCCTGTCTGTAGTCATCTACAGTGTGTACAGTACACATGCAGGTTGTGGAGAGAGGTGACGTGTGCAAAGCTTAATGTGATGCAATCAATACTTTCAATGCTACACTGCCAAGGTTACAGAGGAGCAGAAGCAGCAGCAGCAGCACATGTGTTCTTCAAATGTGAGCCTCATCAAGATTCATCTCATAAATGTGATTATCATCATAAGTGAAGAGGAGAAAATCTGTTCCATGTGATGATAAATTGTCTGAATGTCCTCTCTCAAACGGTTACAAGCATGTGTTTTGATGCTGACATTCATAAAGAATCAGATATGATAATGCTGTGTGTTGTGTTGTAAAGTTTTGGTTTTGATCTTGGTATTTTGGTCTTGATTAGGGGTTTTCAACTGTTGAGGCACACCTCATAGTTTGGGGTGTTGAAAAGGGGCATGCAGAGGGTGGCACAGATACTGAGTGAGGTGAAAAGGACAGGTGCATGCTGGTGCTGTAAAACAACGGGAAGTTAGTAGTTTGACCTGCTGTGACACTCAGCTCACTGAGCTATTTCACACACTGAAAAACCATTAGTGCCTGAATAATGCAAGTAGCATCAATAATCAGGCTCCTTCAAAAAGTCATAGCTCTGTCAAATCAGAACACATGGGCAAGAGATACATACTTTTAGATCTAGTGTGACTTACACCTTCCAATGATATCATTAGGTCCAATTTCCATGCATGAATAAATGTTCATATATCAACTTAGAAATGATAGAAAATAGATTCTCCTTCTACCTACAGTAATCTTGATTTTGTCTGAGCTGGGGCCCATAGTTTAAAAAAAGCTCTGGTCTTGACATTTTGCAGTGATAAACAAAGATGTTGTCTTTAAATGAGAGATAATGAAGCTTTTCTTCCTTATTAAAATGCTTAAGGGCACAAATCTAACAGTGTCATGTGTCTAAAATGTGCAGATAAATGTCAACGTGAAGCTGTGCTTATATTCAGCGCACAGTGAAGCTGCTGCAGGCTACAGCAGCAAGCAAGGAGGGAAGAGCAGTGTGTGTGTGTGTGTGTGCATATTACTCCAAAATACTTATGAACTATGGATGATTGCGCAGGAGAGATGCTGTGCTGACGTCAGAGGACGCGTTGCTGATGCAAAGGCTGGTCAGCGAGTGAGTAAGAACAGCAAGCTTCTCCCTGGAGCATCCATCCTCCATTCATCCTAATTATTCTCTGCTGTGAGGCAGCAGAGGCTTGGGATCAGTGCTTCGCAGAGAGGGTGAATCATACATAAAGGCTACCAAGGTGTAATATGACGAAAGGGAGACGGGGAGAGGGAGGGAGGGAAACGCAGATGTCGATGTGGACTTACTGCTGGCTTTGAGAGGCAGTGACGATGCGGGCACCCCCCTCCCCTGCCTCTCTAATTCATGCTGAACGTACTTGTCATTCAGATCCAAGGCTCTGCATGTGTCAGAAAATCCTCTGCAGAGGGAGAGAAGGAGAGAAGCCAAAAAAGAGACAGAGAGAAAAGTACAAATTGAGAAAATGCTAGGATTATTGGTAAATAAAAAGCTAATAATATGCTTTCATTGTGAATGATTAGCCTCATAGCAACGCACCCACAGGATGTTACTGTGGATACACTGTAACCCCTACATGCTGACATTGACTGATACTCCCCCCCAATATTGGGTTCATGACAGTTTCTAATGGCCCCATTAATAAATCATTACATGCTGACATCAATGGGTGCCAGCTACATCTGTCAAGGCAGGGTCACTGAGTACGTCCCTATAAATGTGGCTTCTGCCCAGCAAAACCCCCACCAGCCCCTGCCCACCCCCTGCAGACAGGATACCGCCCTGCCCTGGCATGCTCTCTGCTACATTATATCCCTCACCCAGTTCCCAGGCATTCACAGTGAGGAAAGGAATCAGGGTGGGGACGAATGAGCCCAGGGACTGGAAAGCCTCATAACCCACTTCTAGTCACCCAGATCCTGCCCTACAATTCCCTGTCAGTAACAGACACTGGTCCTGTACTCATCTATCTGTGGTTTCTGCAGCTAGGTGTCCTTCACATTTGAAGATTTAATGTTTTACATGCAATACAAAGTTAATTATGCAGTACTATATATAGCAGAGAAAAAGAGTGTGGTGGTCAAGGGTTGGTGATTGGGCATGTAGCACATCTGAGACCAGAGTAACCACAACCTTAACCTAACCTTAACCAAATGTTTCAACTGTGAAACCCTAGCAATACATTAGCTATAGTTATCAGCTATCTCACTGATCTTTTCCCAACTTTATCCATAATGTTGTTGCTTTGTGTAGATACAGCAGAAAACCATTGCATTGGAAAAACATTTTGCCGGACACTTCTAGAATCTGTGGAATCACAAGAACCAGGAACTAAAAGTCCCTTTTGCACATGTTATTTGTGTTTTTACTGAATCTAAACAACCATGATGATGAGGTAAACTGGACTTATGATGGATTAAAAAACATGGAAACAATACAGACATTCAGTTGGTCTCTCTATTGATTGAAGAATGATTGATGTTTCTTTAAATTTGAGGGTGGTGGCTTTTTATTTCTGCTTTCATACATAACTGAAATCTACATATTAAAGAAGAAAAGCATCAATTACGATATACATATGAATGGATTTTGTATTTAGGGTAGAAAGTATGACTAACTAGGTTTAGTTACAGTTTCCATTTAAATAGGTGGTAATCAGAATGCAATTACATTCTTAAAATCAATGGTTTACACAGAGGGATTACTTTCCTCTGTGTAAAGTCTGAATTATTCACTCAGAAATTTGAAAGTACTTGTAGTTCATGCTACATCCAGACTACTACCTTTTCATTTTAAAGTGCATCTCTTTGCTACGTTTTCGCCTCCTGTCCACACTACTCCAGAGTTTTCAAAAACGGAGAGTTTTGTAAATGCTACTGGCCCCATTTTAGTTTGAAAACTCTGGGGTTGCGTTATAGTCTGGACAGGCAAAAATGGAGACCTCTGGAAACGATGATGTAGTCACACCCTGTTGCTCCCTGATTGGGACTTATCAGCCTCGACTACTGGTGGTGAAAGCAACACGAGTAATAAAATTACATGCGTTACTGACCTGAGCAGATCATTTATG
Source organism: Trachinotus anak (assembly GCF_046630095.1). Lineage (NCBI taxonomy): Eukaryota > Metazoa > Chordata > Actinopteri > Carangiformes > Carangidae > Trachinotus > Trachinotus anak. Next base: position 7,711,152 of record NW_027273855.1, read on the forward strand.
ATAAGGAGTTAAAACAGTTGTCTGGATGGAGATTGTTTTCATATTGAGGTAAGAGATCGTTTTCATATTAAAACGTAATTTTAAAATAAAAACATAGTGTGGACGTAGCACACTTGCTGGTCAAATTGCTTACCTAGCGAACTGCCTGCTTAACATATTGATAGCTGGCTGCCAACTGCAGATCAGCCTGTTAGCGTTGTTGGCATAGTAACTAGTTTGCCAAGTGTGTCTCACTAACAAACACACCACCGAGTCAAGTCAGTTATTTTCATTCAATAACGTACACGCCTACCTACATTTCTGGAGACTTTTCAACTTGTTGAGAGCTACAATCTTTTGGTATGCGAGCTAGCTTCCCTAACCAACATAAAAATCTGTTATTGAATCATGAGAAAGTTTCAGATCGACAGAGACAAACAGTGTTGGTTTAACCATAGTAACTCACTCACCCTTGCTTGTGCACGGCGTGGAGGAGCAGCATCTTGGGAATAAATGAAAGTAACAGATTTGTGGATATTTCTCACTTTGCTCTGATGGTCTGAAGAACTCACTGCTGCTCTGTCTGTCTATGCACTGTCAGTGTTTTATTGCACAGCGACCTTAAACCTACCACAGAGCAAAATAATTTTACTGAGTGTCACATGGTGCTTTTTGGGCCATTAGAGACTGTATAGCCTGCTCATATACAATTAGGTTTACTGGGAGATTTAAAAAAATTTGAGCATGATTTGATGTTGTGAAGCTCAGCTCCCCTTGCTCCGGCCCAGTTTAAGCCCTGTGAGCCATTGATAGAGTGGTGCAGGTAGAGGATACGTTCAACTAAAGTCAAGCTTAAGAAATGGTATGGTCCACTTTAGGGGTGTCTGAAATCATATTACAAGATTCTTCTTGACATGTATATCTACAATTACAGGTAAGAAAGGATATTTAAATGTTTCGACCCCCCATACTGTTGTTTTTACCTCTTTTGGGAGGGTCCAAGCCTTAATCAGGGCAGTCAGACCCCCCAAACCCCCCTGTAATTCGAACCCTGCAGTAAGTCCCATGTGACATAGTTAAATTTATCTGAGCAGCTATCTCACGCAGATGTTGAAAAAAATATAGCACAACAGGGATCCAGTGACATTTTCTGGCATGTCTGATCCACTTTGGTGCAAATCTAAAAGAACTGTATTATTTTCTTTTTGTTGCACCACATTCTACATCACCCTTATGTGACAATACCCAGGTATTGAGTCAACATTCAGTTGAGTGATCATCAGTGAAGCCAATCAGAATCTGCATTATCCATTTCTTATCTTGGGTGGTCAGTTGATAGAAACTCATTAACCTCAACTCCATCAATGGAGATAGCATGTTTTATCTCTCTGCGTCTTGCCACAGCCTAAAGAGCGGTCAAGTGTTGATGATGCTCTTTTATTCCCACGTTCCAGTGAAGCCCTGTTAGTATTGTATTTGAGCACAATAGAGACGCCTCACCACTTACATCCTTCACATGTCCTTTCCTGATAACTAATGCAAAGGATCCTCTTTCAGCCTGAAGTTTGACTAGCTTTTTTGTTCCTCAGTTCTTCATAACTGTACCAGTCAGCTGTTTCTCAAATGTGACCCAAAGCTTTTATGCTTGTGAGGAAGCTATTATAGTGTAGGGTTTCAGCCTAATACACCACATCCAGCTCTAAAAAAAAATTTCTTCCGTGGCCATGTCATGTGAATGGAGCATGTGACTCTAGAATATTAAAATCATAGACTGTATATAAAAATGGATGTAGACTCCGGGTCTGAAAAGTGAAGCCAATGCAGAAGTGCCTTAAACCTGCATTTTAACTAATCACCATCAAGGGGTGACTCCACTGGTTGCAAAAAGAAGTCCAATTGTATTGAAGTCTATGGGGAAATGGCCCTACTTCTCACTTGATTTATTACCTCAGTAAATGTTTGCCTAATGAATTTATGGTCTCAGTCGTTAGTTTCAAGTCTTCTTCAATACGACATGATGTTAATTTTTTTAATTTAGAGGAAAACAGACAATAAAGCAGGGTATGCATTGGGGCAGGACTACTGTGTGATTGAGAGACTGTACCAAACATGCTGACCTGCCTGACAATCAGAATAGAGTACAGAGCAGGTCAGACACACCCCCTCACTCATCCTCAGCTCCAACTTCTCATCCAAATATGGTCTCTTCTGGTTTCAAAAAACCAAGATGGCTACGGCCAAATTGCAAACTTAAGGTTTCAAAACAGCAGTTCACAAACCAATGGGTGACATCACAGTGGATTGCCACTTGATTTAAATAGAATTCAAATGGGTAAAATAAAATAGAATATAAATATAAGCTAACATTGAATAAAACCTATTAAACAGGAAAATAAATTGCAAAATCTGTATATATAGTTGGGGGTTGAACTTGAACTGAAAAATGCAGCAGCATATGGAAAGATAACAAACAAACAGATATGCGGTGCATGGAAACTGTTTCTCCAGGTTTAGTTTTGACTCTGGGAACACCAAGCAGAGCTGCCCCAGAGGTCTGGACGATTTATAATGGAGCAGCAGATCAGAAATGTCTTTTGACCCCTAAACCATTCAGTGCTTTTTAAATCCAACATGAGAATTTTAATTCTTGATCTATTAAGACTTTCTTAAGGGGACAGTCAGCTGATTTTTAATTTGTCTTAATGTGGATGTTTCAAGTTAGGTCTGAGTCATTACAGTAACTACTTCAAGGTTTCTAATTTAGTCTGTGGTCTTTAGCAACATGAGCAGCTGAAGCTGAGCACAGACTTTTGATTGTTCTTCTTTGGTCCCAAAAACATTTCAGTTTTATTTCATCTTTGTTTAATTGTAGATTTCAGCACATCCAAGTGTTAAATTGCTACATAAATATGTGTGTCATCTGCATAATTACAATACAATTTTGTCTGAGCTAGTGGGAGTAGGTGGATATTGGATATAAAGGGCCTCAGAATGCAGCCTTAGGGAACTCCACATACCTCCACATATCACACTCAGAAAAATGTGTGATATCATCACTGTGGTGTCTCCTTTTTTCTGAAAGTAGAGAAGTGTTCACTATTTGCAAAATGTCTTATGCAATGCTGCAATGATGTTAAAAATACTTTTGGAAAAGCTTGTCGGCAGAGTATCAGCTGACAGGAGGCAGATTTCAGATCTCACACAATTTCCATTTCAAGTTTCATAGTTGATAGGATCAAATTCTATCATCAACACTCCATTTCTTTTAAGTGGGTCTGATACACACCCTATACTTGATCTGTAGGAACTGACAGCTTGTCTTATTTATCTGAATTTTGTCAGTGAAGAGTGAGGCAACGTCATTGCATGACTTAGCGGATAAAAGGAAGCACAACTGACAGACTGCAGCTATGCAGTGTGTGGGGTGTGAGATGAGAAACATGCAAGAGAAGAAAGCATCCTGGAAACAGCAGCCCTGCAGGTCGCCAGTTTGACCCTTGAACCTTAACCCGTGATCCTTAGCCGCCTCTGGTCATGCCCATCTTTCCTCATGAGGCACTTAAGTAATTTTCTTAATTTGGTTCTGAGGGATATAATAAGGATTTAATCGCGGGTTGATCCCTCCCCCATGGCCCAGTCCTCCACACACACATTTACACACACACACACACACACACACACACACTGACAGGTCTTGGTCTCAAGAGACTTATGAAGAGAGGTAGATTCTAGCAGGTCTGGAATTCACTTATTATCTCCAGATTTCCCCAGAGGGCTCACAGCTCGAGAATGTCTTCTGTGTTTCTATTTTCAACATGAGATGTAACAACTAAATAGAAATACAACTGTCATTTCTATGTTGGTCCTTAAAAGAACATAATTCAATTAATGTTTTGTGTACTAGAGATGTAATGCATTTTGTGTAGGAGTTAGCTGTTGTCTGGTATTTCAGGAATTAGATTAATCCGAAAAGAGTTGATCTGGATGGAAATGTGTGATGCCTACAGTAGAAGCTTATGGTGGATGATAAACACCACCACCTTAAAATATGAAAAAGTGTTTTTACACATCTTCTATCCTCTCAAAATTTCAGCATTGTTTGATTTGTTTATATGTTTACAGGTTTTCATGCTGACATACGGCAGTAGAAGTTGACTGGAAGTTCAGACAGAGCGTAACATGGCTGCAGTACTTGATCTGATTTCAGTCTTGAACCCAGTTTTGAGATGTTTTTCTTAATGGTCTTGAACTTGTTTTGATCTTCTGTGTCTTGGATTTGGCAGTCACGCCCACCTATTACAGTCTTTGGTCTTGACCAAGCGGCTTTTTTTATCCATGTTTTTGTGGCTTTAGGGATAGTAATGGCCTTGTGACAGTCGGTCAGTCTGGCACTTTGGTCCAGACTTAAATATCTCTGCAACTGTTGAATGGATTTTCTTTTTTTTTTTTTTTTTTTTTGTCAGACATTCATGGTCCCAGGTGATGAATCCTACCAACTTTGGTGAAACATTGACTTTACTTCGAGCGCCCCCAGCAGGTCAACTTTTTCACTTTACCTGCTACATACTTCAACTATGTAGGTCTAAATGACTACAGACCCATTGCCCTGACCTCTGTGGTCATGAAATCATTTGAGCGCCTTGTCCTGTCCCACCTCAAATCCATCACTGACCCACTCCTGGACCCCCTGCAGTTCGCCTACAGAGCCGACAGGTCTGTAGATGACGCCGTCAACATGGCTCTCCACTTCATCCTCCAGCACCTGGACTCCTCAGGGACCTATGCCAGGATCCTGTTTGTGGACTTCAGCTCTGCCTTCAACACCATCATCCCGGCTCTGCTGCAGGACAAGCTCTCCCAGCTGAGCGTGCCTGACTCCACCTGCAGGTGGATCACCGACTTCCTGTCTGACAGGAGGCAGCACGTGAAGCTAGGAAAGCACGTGTCTGACTCCCAGACCATAAGCACTGGATCCCCGCAAGGCTGCGTTCTTTCTCCTCTGCTCTTCTCCCTGTACACCAACACCTGCACCTCCAGCCATCAGTCTGTCAAGCTCCTGAAGTTTGCAGACGACACCACTCTCATTGGACTCATCTCTGATGGCGATGAGTCTGCCTACAGGTGGGAGACTGACTGTCTGGTGACCTGGTGCAGGCAGAACAACCTAGAGCTAAACGCTCTGAAGACAGTGGAAATGATAGTAGACTTCAGGAAGAGCCCAGCCCCACCCACCCCCATCACCCTGTGCGACTCCCCCGTGGCTACCGTGGAGCATTTCCACTTCTTGGGAACCACCATCACACAGGATCTCAAGTGGGAGCTGAACATCAGCTCCCTCATCAAGAAAGCTCAGCAGAGGATGTATTTCCTGCGGCAGTTGAAGAAGTTCAACCTGCCAAGGACTATGATGGTGAACTTCTACACCTCCATCATTGAGTCCATCCTCACCTCCTCCATCACCATCTGGTACGCTGCTGCCACGGAGAGGGACAATAACAGACTGCAGCGTGTCATCCACTCTGGGGAGAAGGTGATTGGCTGCAATCTTCCATCCCTCCAGGACCTGTACGCCTCACTTTGAGGCGTGCAAGGAAGATTGTAGCTGACTCCTCCCACCCTGGACACAAACCTCTCGCCACAAAAATAGCTTCTTCCCATCTGCTATTAGCCTTATCAACAAGGCTAGAGAGCCCCACTGTTGCTGATCCCCCTGATCCTCAATTGCACCAATCACCAGAAAAAAATTCCTTGTATGTGAAAACATACTTGGCAATAAAACTGATTCTGATTCTGATTCTGATTCTGAACTACTATCTACTCAATGGATTGGCACAACATTCTGTACCATTCATGGCCCCCAGTTGATGAAACCTACCAACTTTAGTGATTCCTTTTTTCTCTAGTGCCACCATGAGGTTCAGATTTGTGGCTTTTATGGTTTTAAATGTCTTGACAACTATTGGAATGACATTTATTACAGACTTTCATTTTCCCCACAGGATGAATTGTAATAACTTTGATGATCCATCAAAATTTTAATTTGTTCAGTACTTCGGTTTATGATCCACTACATGCAAATGTAATGACATTCTCATCAGCCTCAGCTGCATTGTGTTAACTGTTAATTAGCAAATGTTAGCATGCTAACATGCCAGTGTAAGATTGTAAAAACGATTAACATTATACTGGTTGAATATAAGCCTGTCAGTGTGCTAACATTTGCAGTACAGCCTCACAGAGCTGCTCTAGCATGACTATGGACTCTTTTTCATTTTGCATGCTTGAAGCTGCTCAGCTGTCAGAACACTTTGTTTTACTGGTCTTGATCTAGACTTAGATCTTGAGCATGCTAGGGCTTTGGACTGTTTGGTCTCAGATTTGACCAACATTGGCCTTGGTCTTGATACTTAACTATGACCTGTCTCCAACTCGACCTAAGTGGTCTGAACTACAGCCATGTTAGGTATTTGATTAAAAGGTGTATAATTTGGTGTAATTAGTTTCCACAACTGGTGGAGTAGAATTGATATCTCTAGAGACCTCCAGGAGCTGATGCTTGCAAACATGCTTGCCAACATTATTTCCTGCCTGTCCTGCTTTTCACTACATGTAAGTAAATTTTAGTTTGTCAGTTTTGGTCTAAAAATTGAAGTATTCTGTTTAAAAAAACATGACATAACATGACTATTAGTACCTGTCAGCCCTTATACAAGAGTGTTGTAACTGATGCAGTGTCCTTGCAAACCCTCTCAGCATTGTCACATTGAGGAAGGAAGCAGGATCCAAAATGCACACAACAAAAAGGTATAGGTGGGGGAAAAGGTAGATTTAATAAGAGAAAGAACCTACAAAAAACAAGAATCAAAAACAAACCAGACAGGAACAAAAAACCATAAAGTCCAAAAACTAAAACTAAGGGAAACACTGCAGTGAAACCAGAACACAAGACGTGACACAGGAGAAAGAGAGCAGACAAACTGACAAAGACAAACGGGAAGACAGAGACCTGAATACACAAGGAAGGCAAGGGCGATTGAACACAGGTGTAACACATTAGGGCTGGCCTAAACCAAGAGTCCAAACAGAGAAGCAAAACTGAAGTCCAAACATAAGGTGTCCATCAGGGCAAACCATGACAGCCATATTAAATGTGATCCTGCAGTCACAATATCATTTAGCAATACAGGTGAACAGGACATGTACATTTCAAACCCTTCCCTCTGTTTGTCCTCATCTCTACTGCGTGTTTGTGTGTGTGTGTGTTGACGCACACTTGAGTCACGCATGTCAAAATCAGTTGGAGAAACAAACACTAGAAAACAAACACATAGCACATTCATGGCACGCAAGTAAAAATGACATTTGAGTTAGCACACACACACACACACACACACACACACACCTACGCCCTTCACTGCGGGCAAGCACCATCCCTAGCATGGCTTCCCCCATCATTCTCTCCTCTCCTCTCTGCTAGCTGGGATCTGATTGGATGGGTGAGGCTCACTGCAGAGGCAGAAATGAGGAGGGGCAGGGGGGGGTCTTCCCCCGCTTAGCACGACCACACACCCACCCACACACATACACACACACATGCACGGAACAACCACCCACACCACCATCCACATAGGGAATCCCTCCTTTACTCTCTTCAACACACCTCCCGTTTTCAGTTACACACCGCTATTAAATTATTCACAGCACAGCCAGGCTTGAATGTGCTGCACACCAGATATGATGAAGTGGTTTTGGGCATCTCTATGCTCCACATTGTGTTTGAGAGTCTCACCTCTTCTACCTTCGCCCGAAAGGAGTTTGGGATATGTATCTGCCAAAGTGAGATTCCCACCAGCGTGTTATTAATAGGGGAGTCTCAGGTTTAGTGCTGATGGTTATGCATAGTTATGCCTTCATAGGGAAAGAGGACCCGAACCGGGGTGCAGCTGTCGACTGCGGACGTGAGGTCAGGTTTCACTTCTGATGTATATGTGCGTCAGTGTCTGTGTGTGACAGCACCAAAGCTGGCATGAGGGAGCCCCCAGTGGATCGAGAGATGCTCATTGGGAAGTATTTCCAATTCCTGTGTTTTGGATGCGAGTTTGTGTGTGTGAGTGGGAATATACACGACAACCTTTTATATCTTATCTGTGCCACGTCAGAAGAACCCAGAGGCAGGATAAAGGTTTCGCGTGCTCTGATCAAATAGCATTGCTGAAGGTCATTGATGACAATGTTACAAGACATGGTGGGACACTGGTGTCTTCTATTGTCATCTGAAGGTGGCAGAGCTCTTGATAACATCACTGAAAGAGTATCATGTGACAGAACAAGCCAAATATTGAGCAAAATGATCATTCATTTATCATATATATATATATATATATTTTATTTATTTGTATCTATTTGTGGAATGTACCAGCAAAACACAGCAGTGATGTGAAGATGTGCAATTTGCCATTCCCGCACTAAAAAAACCAACTGCACTGCAGCCTTACTAATAATAACTGAGCTGCAAGATGAATGGAGATATCCTTATATGGAAAAGGAGCCACAGAGGCAGGGAGCTGTGGAGTTATCTCATGCCCAACGGTCACGGATGACATCAGTGTCAGGCTGACCCTCCACTAAAAAGGCCTGGACACTCTCTCTCTCTCTCTCTCTCTCTCTCTGTTTTTACAGACTGGCTCTCTCTCCCCTTCAGTCACTGCATGCATACAGGGCATGTCAGGCTATGTCATTTCCAAAGGTCTGACTGTTGGGAGCTCTGGGAGAGTGAGTCACAAGACAGGCAGCAGTTGTGCAACGTGGCCTGGGCCTACTCTGCATGGTGCCATAAACTGTAAAGAGCCAACAGCACAACCACACCGCAAATGTACCACGAGGAATGTGAGGAATGATGGGACCAGTGTAAGAGACTCGTGGATCCTGTCAGCTCTGATAAGATCATGTGAGACGCTTGTTTTAGTTTGTCGTTTTAGGTCCGATTACAATGTGTGTATGTGTGTGTGGCCATGTGGTAATTTTCCATCAGGTGACACTGCCCAGGCCATCAATTAGATAAACTTAATGATCAGCTGATTCCTTAGTTCCTATTTTTGTGAGAAGGGGCAGTCTATACTGTAGATGGCCACAGCAGTCTTACAGGCCTCATTAGTGGTTATGATTTACACAGATTATAAACACAACCAACAATGAATTGATTCTACTAACAAGTGAGGTGTGTGTGTGTGTGTGTGTGTGTGTGTGTGTGTGTGTGTGTGTGTGTGTGTGTTGTGTGTGTGTGTGTGTGTGTGTGTGTGTGTCTCATAAATCTTATTCCTCTGTGCCATAGAGCTCCATTCTTAATTTTAGGATAATACGAGGTTGTATTCTCTAAGCTAAAGACTCATAATGACGATGCCAACATGCTTGTTGCATGCTTGCATGTTTAGCTAATGACGTTTACCATGGTGAGCATCTTTGTTTAGCATGTTAGCGTGCTAACATTTCCTTGTTAGCATGACACACAAAGTACAGTTAAGACTGATGGGAATGTCACGGTTTCGTCACAAATTGAAATTTTTACCTGCTAGATGAAAGTCAGGGGATCACCAAAGTTAAAATTAAGCATACTGTATTACTTATAATTAAATGTCAACCTCATGGTGGTCATGAAAATTAGTAGGATTCATCCTCTGGGATTCATGAATATCTGTACAAAATACAGTAGATGTTGATTTATTTCAGTCTGAACCACTAGACTAACATTGCCATCTGTACTATCAAGGCCAACACCACATCAATGAGCCACATGTTTTCAGGGGGACATGTTCCTTTATTACCATAAACATGGGCACTGTAGTGCATTTGGGCTGGTATACACCAGCCACAGTGTTGTAAATAACCAAGAGCCCACAATCCAAAGCTGCAGCAGGAAGAATATGTTTGTCTGAAGGAATCAACACCCCCCAATCATATTAATTTTCATATTCCTTGAATCACAGGCCAAGGAGGAGGGGGGGCAGCCATTTTATCACTCCACTTTATTAATTAATCCTAGACTTAAATTTAATCATAACTCATTTGAAAGCCTTATTCTTAGTCTGCCACACCCAAACTGGAAAACACAAGAACCAGTCCTACTTGTTACTGTATATCATCCACCTGCCCTTTAGGTCTTGAGTTCTTATCTGAGTTCTCAGACTTTTATCTGATTTAGTTCTCAGCACACATAAAGTCATCATAGTGGGTGATTTTAACATCCATGTAGACGTTCAAAGTGGTAGCCTGAGTCATGCGTTTAATTCACTATTAGACTCAATCGACTTTTCTCAACATGTAAATGAGCACCCTAACTGTTCTAATAATACCCTTGATCTTGTTCCGCATATGGCATAGAAATTAAATATTTTACAATATTTCCCCAAAACCCTCTTTTATCAGACCATTTTCTATTAACATTTGAGTGACTACACAGCATTTGGGGAAAAATCCATTAAAGCAGGTGTCTTTTGACAAAACTGTTAGCAAATTTAAAGAAAGAATCCCAGTGGCATTAACCCAGTGCCATGTATCAATTCAGTAGAGGACAACTATCTCAACTTCACATCCACACAAGTTGATGATCTCGTTGATAGTACTGTAGCCTCACTGCGTGCAACACTGGATATTGTGGCCCCTCTGAGAAAGAAGGTAGTGAGTCAGAGGAGGCTAGCTCATTGGTACAACTCAGAAACATGAGCTCTAAAGCAAAGTTCAAGGAAGCTAGAAAGGAAGTGGTGTTTTACTCACCTGGAAGAATTTCTAAAGGCTTGGAAAGACAGCCTATTGACATATAAAAAAGCCTCCATAAAGCCAGAACCTCATATTATTCATTGTTAATAGAAGAAAACAAGAACAATCCCAGGTTTCTGTTCAGTACTGTAGCCAGGCTGACAGAAAGTCACAGCTCTATTGAGCCATCTATTCCTTTAGCCCTCAGTTGTAATGACGAACTATGAACTTCTTTACCTATAAAATTGTAACTATTAGAGAAAAAAAATTCACCATCTCCTAGCCACAGCTGACTCAGATGAGCTGTCCAGTTCAGTTCTGTAGCCTCAGAGACAACTGTAACTGGTTTATATTTTGACTGTTTCTCTCCTGTAGATCTCTTTGAGTTCACTTCAACAGTCTCTTCATCTAAACCACCGACTTGTCTTCTAGGCCCTGTTCCAACAAGGCTGTTCAAAGATGTTATTCCTCTAATCAACACCTCTATATTAAGTCTGTTAAACTTATCTTTATCAACAGGTTATGTACTGCAGGCTTTTAAAGTTGCAGTACATAACCTGTTGTACATAACCTCCACTTCAAAACCCTACTCTTGATCCAGATGTTTTAGCCAATTTTAGACCTATATCCAACCTCTCCCTTTTTCCCCAGATTCCCCAAAGTTGCAAACCAGTTATCTGATTATTTGCACAGGAACGGTTTGTTTGAAGATTTTCAGTCAGGTTTTAGAGTCCATCATAGCACAGAAACAGCTCTGGTTAAGGTTACCAATGATCTCCTCATGGCCTCAGACAATGAACTTGTCTCTGTGCTTGTCCTATAAGATCTTAGTGCTGCATTTGACAACATCGATCTAAAGATCCTGTAACAGAGACTAGAACATGTCATTGTCATTAAAGGAACTGCACTAGGCTGGTTAAAGTCATTCTTATTTGATAGATTCCAGTTTGTTCATGTTAATAATGACTCTTCCACAAGGTTCTGTGTTAGGACTGACACTTTTCACCCTATATACTGTATGCTTCCTTTAGGCAATATAATCAGGAAGCACTAGATACATTTTCATTGTTATGCAGATGACACCCAGCTGTACTTATCAATAAAGCCAGATGAGACTAATCAGGTGGTCAAACTTGAGGCAAAAACATTTTTTTTAAATGGTGCTTTGTTTATATCAGTGTTTGCTTTATCAATCAGTATCCAGTCACCAGTGTCAATAGCATGACACATGTCTTAAAGACATAAAAACCAGCAATTTTCTACTTTTGGATTCAGACAAAACAGTTGTAATTGGCCCCAAACAACTCAGAAATACATTATCTGATAATATACTTACTCTGGATGGCATTACCTTGGCCTCCAGTGCTACAGTCAGAAACCTTAGGGTCATTCTTGACCAGGGCTTTACTTCACATACAGTATAAAGCAAGTCTCTAGGACAGCCTTCTCCCACTGCGCAACATTGTGAAAATCAGACATCCTGTCTCAAAAGGATGCTGAAAAACTAGTTCATTTATTTGCTACCTCTAGACTGGACTACTGTAATTCTTTGTCAGGATGTCCCAGTAACTCAGTGAAAAGCCTCCAGCTGATCCAAAATAAAGACCACATCTCTCCTGTGTTAGCTTCTCTGCATTGACTCTATGTAAAATCCAGAATGAAATTTAAAATCCTCCTCCGCACTCACAAAGCCATTAATGGTCAGGCACCATCGTATCTTAAAGGGCATATAGTTCCCTATTATCCTAACAGAACACTTCACTCTCTCAATGCAAGTCTACTTGTTGTTCCTAGAGTTTCTAAGAGCAGAATGGGGGGCAGAGCCTGTCCTGTGGAACCACCTCCCAGTGTTGGTTCAGGAGACAGACACCCTCTCTAACTTTAAGATCAGGCTTGAAACTGTCCTCTTTGATAAAGCTCACAGTTAGGGCTGGCTCTGGTATGTCCTGAACCATACCTTAGTTATGCTCTCTCTCTGTCCACATTTATATCATACCACTATAATGTCATTAACTTTGTATTTTTTCTCTCCCGTAGTTTGCGCTTGTCCTCTCTCTCTCTCTCTCTCTCTCTCTCTCTGTCCTCATTCTCACCACTATAACACTCATTATATTATTATTACTGTTATTTATTATTATTATTGATAATATTATTGTATATACAGCTGTTCATGGTCTCTCTCTTCTTCATCTCTCCTCCCCTCACCCCCTCTTTCTCCTCTTAAACCCAACCATTCAAGGCAGACAGCCACCCACCCTGAGCCTGGTTCTTTTGGAGGTTTCTTCCTGTTAAAAGGGAATTTTCCCTCCCCCCTGTTGCCAAGTGCTTGCTCCTTGTGGGAACTGTTGGGCTTTTCTTTATAACAAAGTAAGGATTTGACCTTAACTGACCTTAAATTCGACCCTGTAAAGTGCCTTGTGATAATGTATATTATAATTTGGTGCTATAAAAATAAAATTGAATTGAAATAGTCTGGGAATAGAACAGTACTGAGAGACAGACTTATGCATGGTTTTGGTCTTTTCATGAGATTTGTAGACAACATAGATTAAATAAAGACGCAGCCTCCATGACATCACTCATAGCTTTCTGAAGTATGGCATTGAAGCTCAGAGTGGGCTGCTCCACCCTCGCCGTCTTGGCAGTGCCTGACTCCACCTAACTCTTGGCTAATCCAAAAATGGCCAAAAGGATGGGGCATGTGTGGAGCTGAGACTTCGGTGCATGCTGGTTTGTGTTGAACATACACTCACCCACCTGTCACTCAAAGTGGCACATCCTCAATTATGCATAACTTCAAAATGTAAACTGATGACTTATTTAAGAATAAACCCTCTGTGCAGTTGTCATGAAGGATGAAATCAGCTTTAGCGACAAAAGGCTGTACCAGGCTGTAAACATGTATATTTCTACTGTGAAGGACATTTTAACATGGGAGTTTCTGGGGACTGACTCACTTTTGGAACCAGCCTCAAGCGGCCATTTGAGTAATTGCAGTTTTTGGCTCCCCTGTGTTGGCTTCCTTTTTCGGCCACTTGGTAAACCATTTTTTTTATTCAAAAGTCATCACTCAATTTACAAAAGGACCTGCACCACAACTGTTGTGATGTTAACTGCATCGATTTATAAATTTCTCTGTGTCTCTTCTGACGTTTTTTGCACAAGTCATTAGCTGATCAAAGATCAGCTTGAAGAGAGAGAGGGAGGACATTTGTTTATGCATTATTCTGACATGTGCTTGCCATATGCTGCATCCATGCAGAATATATGTTAATTATACATGTTTACTCTCTTCGTTCTGTATATATGTCAGTTTTGCGCGGCAGCTTCAGGAGGATGATTGAGTATGTCGCATATTATCATTATGTTGTGAATTTCAACATGACTTAGATGTAGATTTTCAGACCTAAGCAGAGAAGCCCTGAAATCTTGTGTTTGAATCTGAAAATCCTGCAGTTTTGTAGTTATTGTTCTATACAGCTTCCAGGAAGGTCATATAGTCATTTGTTAATTAAGACTTACACACAGTGACAGTAAGTGGTAATTTATTCTCCCTATCATGAAGCAATAAAAGTCAGGCATGTCATGAAGTAATTTGAGACCATTAATACAAACAATGTTTTATCATCATTAATTATTTTCTCTCTCACACAGACATAATTACCCATTTTTGGCACTGATGAAAAATCTCCAGCTGTGTGGTCTGTAAAAACATATCAGTGGTGTAGTTGGTGAGGAGATCCTCTGATGCATAAAACACACACAAACACACACACACACACACACACACACACACTCACACCTCTCGTTTTGTTTCCATGGCTACCTGGCCAATCCACTAACCCTTCACTTGGAAGATTATCTGCGTTTCATACTCATGTATGAGGCAATCATGTTTTGTCATGGGATTGCAAACCCCGCTGGCAGGAGCAAACAGTTTATGAAGTAATTTGCTGATGAATGTCAAATGAATGGTATGTCGTATTTGCCCTGAGAAGACAAATATCCCTCTGAAATCATTTGGAGCACTAAGTAAACTTTACACAGTGTTAATTGTGTTTGATGTAGCTTTTGAGTCAAACATCATCAAACGCCCTGGCCTTTCGCCTCATCTGTTCCTCTTTCCTTTGCTGCACTTCACCTCACAGTCCTTCACCTGCTCTTTTCCTCTCCATTTATATTCCATCCTCTTAGTGTAAACTCTTATTTCCCTCATCAGAGCAGGACAATCAGTTACAACTACACAGGGCTGTAGTCAGGACCACTTAAGTCTAGGTCATAGCAGCTCCAAAAACTTTATGGTGCTCATTCATCTGATAAAAATATCCATTTCATTTGGAATGAAATTCAGGACAGTCTTAAAAGCCTGAATACTTTTTTCAAAGGTGTGATAGTTGGAGTAGTGATGGTCATGTCCACACATTGTGGGTGTTGATGACCATATAAATATATACTTTTTCATATTTAACAATTATTTTAGAAAGAAATGTATCAGTTGAATAAATAAATGTGTATAATTAATGGTGTGTTTCAAAAACAGTACAGATAGCCTCCTATAATATGAGTCAACTGAAAGCTGATTCAGATTTGATAGTATATTTTTACTTGTTCATAAACTGAAAAAAAAAAACATAAAACTGCTCTTCTCCCTGTACACCAACACCTGCACCTCCAGCCATCAGTCTGTCAAGCTCCTGAAGTTTGCAGACGACACCACTCTCATTGGACTCATCTCTGATGGCGATGAGTCTGCCTACAGGTGGGAGACTGAGCGTCTGGTGACCTGGTGCAGGCAGAACAACCTAGAGCTAAACGCTCTGAAGACAGTGGAGATGATAGTGGACTTCAGGAAAAAAAAAAAAAGGAATGGAACCACCATTACACAGGATCTCAAGTGGGAGCTGAACATCAGCTCCATCATCAAAAAAGCTCAGCAGAGGATGTATTTCTTGCGGCAGCTGAAGAAGTTCAACCTGCCAAGGACTATGATGGTGAACTTCTACACCTCCATCATTGAGTTCATCCTCACCTCCTCCATCACCATCTGCTGCCACTGAGAAGGACAATAGCAGACTGCAGCGTATCATCCACTCTGCTGAGAAGGTGATTGGCTGCAATCTACCATCCCTCCCTCCTGTATGCCTCAAGGACCCTGAGGCGTGCAGGGAAGATGGTAGCTGACTCCTCCCACCCTGAACACAAACTCTTTGAGAGACTCTCCTCTGGCAGGAGGCTGCGGTCCTTCAGGACCAAAACCTCTCGCCACAAAAACAGCTTCTTCCCATCTGCTATTAGCCTTATCAACGAGGCTAGAGAGCCCCACTGTCACTGATCCCCCCGATCCCCAATTGCACCAATCACCAGCACAAATTCCTTGTATGAGGAAACATACTCTGCAATAAAACTGATTCTGATTCTGATTCTGATTATAGCTTAAAAAAGAAGAGAATATTTAGAGTGTCACTTCTAAAATTTTCTCTGCTGCCACTTCAGTCATAGTAAACATGAGCAGTGACACACTGGTGCAAATGGAGGATGATTTTTTCACTGAAATGTTCCCAGGTCAGTGTCCTCCATACCTCCACAGTTTGAACAGTGCTGTATGGGTGCATGCACATTGTAAATTGTAACAGCTCATGGCTTCAGATATTACGGTCATTAAGAAGGAGTATGAGACCAGTGAGTTGTGGAAGTAGTGCTGCTAAAGTTAACGTTAACATTTTAAGTGTGGCACAAAATGGGTTTACTTCATTGTTGTGTGGCCATAGACTTTACAGGCTCTGGGAAAGTCCCAAATGTGAAAGCCTTATAAAACATGAAAATATAAAATCTTCATTCATTCAAAGTTCATAATTCACAGAATAACAATTGACCCTGTTTGCAGCTGCACAGATGTCCTGTCATCAGTTCTCTAGATGTCACTTTTATAATGGTGGTCTATGGGGGAAATTTTTCATTGCTACACCATGAGTGGCCACTGGGACACTCGTGCTGTCAAAAACTGAAGAGTTTAAAGTTGTAAAATTGAAGTCAAAATTTGCACACTGGCTCTGTCGTAATTTGACAGACCTCACACCAAGAATGTGATGTGATGGTGGTTAAAAGGGTCTAAAGTTGCAGGCATTGATTACATAATATTTGCCTACAAGAAAGATACACGTGCAAGTGTTGACAACAACACAGGAGAAATAGTAGACGTGATGTTGGTCTTCACTGTCCCTCATCTTAGCTTTGCTCCTGCTGGTAAAGGTATCACAATAGTTACCTGGCAAAACGTCTACAAAGTTCTATGAATCCACTGAGCAGCCAAGTCTGAGCTCCTCTCTGCTCCCCCCCTGTGTGCCCTTGTGTTCCAGAGAGCTGAAGCAAGGTTTAACAACATACTCATTTATCACTCAATTACAATTAACATTGGATAAGGATGATGGTTATACTGCTGAGGTAACAAAGGCAAGTAAAGAGAAGGTGCTGCCAGGTGGAATGTAAGCCTTCATTTTTCTTTATCTTATAATTATTTTTTTTTGATTTGTTCTATAAGGCAGCTTTTTTGTGCTATCTTTTTCCCTGCCGTCTTCATGAAGGACAGACATCAGGGTCAGATATAAAATAATGCGTGCGACCTGACATGAAGGTTAAAACCTGGGACCTCATGCTGGAGGACAATCTCCTCAAACACGTGACCTCCCATCCCCCCCTGGGCCTCTACTCCCCAAGGCTGCCACCAAACTGCGATGCCGTGCACTTCTTACATACAATCTGTCTCACACACACACACACACACGCACACACGCACACTCCTTACACCACATGCTCATCAGAGGATGCATAGGTCAGTGGGAGATGAGAAGTGATGACAAAATTTGCCGTGTCTGTCACTTCTCATAGAAAGCCATCTTTGTTACCTGCAGTTTTGTATCATGGAGAATGTAACCAGTCATGAATACAACCAGTCATAGATTACAATTAGCTAATTAAGACAAGAACATCTGATGGTGAAGCTCTTTGGACCTTGTATTGCACACATTTCTGTGTGTTTAAGTGCTTGAGTCTGTGTTACTGTGTTACAGGTGAGAGAAAGTGAGATGTACTTAAGCCACAGTTCCATCCACCTGTCAAGTCAGTTTTGAGTAAAAATTTAAAATCTTGCAAAAAGATAAAATAGGAATTGTGTGCATTTCCATCAGCGGTTACAGGCTAGAGGTATTTTTGGAGGCTTACCCGGAAGTTAACACCAACCCAAAATCCAATGGGATGTTTCCATTGGTTTTTGGATTACTGCAGAAAATAACCCCAAACCAAAGTTTATGATACTTACACATTTATTTCAGCAGGATGAAAATTTTTTAGCCTAAATACAATCACCAGAAGTAAAAAAGCTTAGGCTAGGCTATAAACAAACTACACCACCGTCACATGACCTCAGCGTCACCACCACTAAAATTCCAACTTGTAGGTTGATTTAGCTCTTCTACAAATGCCTTTCCTCTTACAAAGTTAGATATAGTTTGCAAAAGCATGTGTATAAACTCAACGAAGCTGTAAAGGTGGACTGGTGAGCAGATTTTTGTGTTCGGCGTGATGACCCCTGTAGTCTCATTAAGACACTTGTTAGCAACCAGTTTTTTTTAAGGATACGTAAAAGCTTAAAGAAATCATGACTTGGGTATTTGCTGATTTATTTTATGTCACAGAATAAAAGATGAAAATGTCACCAACCTTTTTTCAGGCATCTGACCAATAACTTCTTCAAATAACACATAGGCTTTGGGGCAAGGGAACCAGAAATGCAAAAATGCTTAAAACAAAAAAAGTGTGGAGTGGGAGGAGCTATTTCAAGCGGCTCTGGAGATAAAAATTCATTTTTGAGCCTGTCAGGTTAGTTGGGCATTGAACTCATTAAAATCATTAGTGTAAAAAGTCAATATTTGTGTGAGAAAACATCTGGGTCTTTGAGTGAAAGGCACAAGCTTGTGTGAATTAAAACACAAGGTGGGAACTCCCAAAGTGCATTTCTGCATGAAACACAGATCTTAAAATTCTGTTAACAGCGAATGGAAAGATTACACTGTTGAAAAAAGTAATTTTACAATCTGCAGCTTAAATCAATTTGCTTTTGGACTGTGGGTCAATTTAGGATGAATTCAGCAACCACAGCGCTGTGTTTTATACCAAACTGCAGCAACTGAGCATTTTGAGTTTGATACAACTCAGACGAATCTCTTACTCGATTTTTCTTCACAGCAACTAACTCACTGAGCTAACAACAAATTGTATCCTTGTTCCATTAAGTTTTACTTTGATGAACAGTACACAGCTATGTATGTACTTCATAAAGGCTGAACTGTGGCCATAAGATTTCAGATGTATTGCTATTTTAAAAAAAATTTTATTTCAAATACTTCTGTCTTCCCCGAGCAGCCTGACAATGTAAGGTCTGAGTTTGTGGAACAACTAGACTCAAACCAACTCTTTAGCTTGGTTTGTCATCCATTTAGCATTGAACTCCTATAACTGCACTTATTAACCTGAGTCCCGGGGGGTCACAAAAAGTTAGTATGAAAAAAATCCTGCATGCTGCGGACTCATAATCCTTACATCCAGTTCTGAGTGCTGATTTCCCTCTGCTTCTCCATCTCCCCTGCTGTGGACTGCCCCCCCCCCCCTTGCTCTTTATTTCAGTCACAGACAGCAATGATGGGTGAGCTGCTCACAGACGCCATGGGTGTATCATAAGAACTGGATACTTGACTCAAAGATGGCATCCACTCACTTGAATAAAAATTGCTCACCTGGCACATTAGCCAAAAAGGTTTTACAGCTTCCACGTTTGCTTCTGCATGATGCAGCCCATGTTTCCCCCACTGGCCACGCCCTCGTGTTCACATTGTGTTGAAGTCACACAAACATAAACCTTGACTGATGAAAAATTTATAATACAAAGAGTAAAAACTGACCTTGATTGCAGATGGAGGTGTCAACAGTTTTAGACATTTCTTTTATAATGGTGGTCTTTGGGGAAAATGGCTTTTGTGCACAAGACTGACTTGCAGCACCATGTCCAGCTCTATTAACATGATCATGACACACACAGAGAATGGAGCGGAGCAGAGAGGAAGTTGTATTTTACTTGTGTTGACAAAAAGCCTTGCCCACACGTGTGCAACAGAACAAAACATTTCGACGTTCAGATAAAGAAAAACTGGTAGAAAGCAGCAGAGAAGGAAATGATGGACCTGGTGAGGGCAGCTGTGTTGTGTGTTGAAGGTGATCGTGTCAGAATGTTACCAGGTGTGTGTTAACAGTGCCGTGCTGTTGTCTCTTGCATGACAGTGTGTAACAGGTGGGCTCTGCCACTCGTGACTCACTGCAGGCAATAAAGAGGTGCAAACAGATGAATAGAAATTAGACCAAGGAGATGTTATAGTGCACAGCAAACACTGTGGTTTCAAGGAATTTAAGACCTCAGATTAAAACCCAGAGCAACCCTCTGACTTTATGACTGCGAGGGCAACAGAACAAGAATAAGCCTTGACGCATGGCTGGACCAGCAGCTGCCACACAACCACTCGAGCCTATGAGGAACAACTCCAACCTTTCAGACCTGGACTGCGTGCAGAGGCACGCAAGGCCATTGGTGATTTGTAAATGAGCAGCATTTCCAATCAGTTGAATGTGGCAAGAATGGAGTATTGTATTGTGACATACATGAATGCTAAAGAAGGAGCATTTTGTGTGTGTGTGTGTGTATGTGTGTTCTCATGCAGTGTAAGCCCAGAGGCTCCGCTCACATGCAGCGAGGGTATAGTCGCTTCATCGTGCATCTCTGCCTATTCGCTGATGTTATTGCAAGTGGCAGCCTCCGAGGCTGAAAAATGAAGCCAACACAGAGGTGCCAAAAACTGCAGTTCTTCAAATGAACCCTAGAGTCTTGCTCCAAAAGTGACTCACTCCCCATAGATACCAATGGTAAAATGTCCAACTTTACAGCAGAAATAAACCTGTTTACAGCCTGGTACAAAAAAGGTTTTGGTCCCTATAGGTAATTTACACCTTCATGACAACTGTCACCTCACCATTTTATTAGGGCTTAAGGTTATGCATGCTGTTTTGAATGACGGTGGTGACGATGGAGCAGCCCACTGTGAGCTTCAGATTCGCTCTACAGAAGCCTATAGGTGATGTCACGGAGGTCATGTCCATCTTTATTTACAGTGTATGTGTTATTGTAGCTTCGCTCAAGCAATCATAAACACAAGAAGGGGCTACTTTTTTCTTGCAGGAAATCTTGCCTTCCTGCTTCATCTGGTGCTCGTGTTTCACTCACGTGACCAAAAGAGTCTTTCTCGATGATTCAGTTTTTGTTTGCTGTATTTATATGTCTGGAAGTGTTGTATGCCAGCATCTGACGTTGCCTCACAGAGACCTAGTGTGTGTCATATGCTGCAGTCATGCAATGTTGGCAGAGTGGGAAGAACAGGAAAAACCGTGAAACCAGATAGAAACAAACAACTCGTCAACATGTCCCTAATAACTGCTCATAATTTAACTGACAGATTAAGATTAAGACAGATTTTAGTGAACACAGATTAAGTGGACACTGGATTTTCTTTGGAAAAAGAAAATAATTTATGTTGTGATTAAAGCTGTAGAGTGGGACCAGAATAAATAAATGGTGTAATAAACTGACTGTACATGTAATTACTACCTTACTAAGGAAATTGAATGATTCAACTGGCCAGCTCTGTCTGATTACTGTAATGTTGTATTTGCTAGCTGTTAAGTATTATCAGCAATTGTTGTGACAAAAGGTTGGTGAGCTTTTAAACTTAAAAAATCCAGCAGCTTGTTTATTTGGAATAATGTGAGTATTTTGTGTTGTTTCTGTTTTTCTTTGGTAGGGTTTATTTATTTATTTAGTTAGTTCGGGCTGCAGCTAACAATTTTCAGTTTTTAAGTAAAATCTCACAGGCCCAGGTGTTTATATTTTTATTTTATATTTTTGCTTAAGTAATTAATTTTGTGTATGAAGATACTTGCTGATTAATTTCCTGTTGTTTAATTGTTGAATCTCTATTTCTGTTTTTATCTTGTCTTTGTCAACAATAATTATAATAATAATAACAATACAATAAAATTAGATATTTCTGGGTTATTGGTTGTATTTGTAAAGCATTTTGTAACATTGAGGAGACGTAGGTTTCTCTTTGTCTCTGTCTTTCTCTCAGTCTCTTTCACACACACACAGACACACACAGACACACACACATGCACGCACACAATGCCCCCCACCTCACAAGCACACAGCAAGAGCTGCGGATGATCCGCAGACATGTTATGGCCCTGTGAGAGGGGCGGAGTTTACACCCACTCGTGGGTTCAACGAGGGCGTTTGAAGGAGGGGCACGGGGGGGTTGATGGGAGCATTTTAGGGGCCGTGTGGGGGGAGAGATGGGGGGATTGTTAATCCTGGAATATATCTGGAGAGTATTCCTCGAGTGCAAGCGTCTGGGTGAATCCGTGTGTGTTTGTGTGTGTGTGTTGCCTGGTCAGCAGCACCATCCTTTGGGGGCTAAATGACTTACTGCTGCAGGGTTAACAAGGTAGCCAAACATCAACTGTACACTACCAGCACAGGGTGGAAGGTCACAGTGCAAAAGTGCACAGTTGTGTGTGTGTGTGTGTGTGTGTGTGTGTGTGTGTGTTCATATGTCAGTCGTCATAGATGCCGTGCAGGCTGCTGTGTGATAGTTGTACAGCACTTAGCAGCTTATACACCAACGCGAGAGATCAGCACAAAGACAGCCTTGTCGCACTTCTTCCTCTTCATCGCTTCAGCCACACCCAGACTCACACACCTCCTTCCCCTTCCCCCTCCCGTTCCCCCGCCCCACTTATTCCCCATCTTCTACGCAACCACTTAAATGTATAGATGTGCACATATGCATATACTCACGCAGGGACGCCCCTCTCCCCACTGAAAACACACAGAAACACACACAAGCACATTTTATTACTGGGTCCCTCTGCTCATTACCACATGAGGATTAACTATCAGAGAACTACATGATGGAGAGCAGGTCTGGGATGGGCAGCAGCTTGAAAACCACAACAGCTACACCATCATCATTAGCATGCCACTGAGGCGAGAGAAACACAAGCACGTGTGTTTAGCCCTATAGATTTCCATTTTACATGTACATACACTTAGCAATGTGCAAGCATTGCAGTGATTCCAGCCCAATTACTGAGTCATAAATTCATGCATGAAAAAAATCAATGAGGCAGGCATCACCCCCATCTCCCTGTGTGACTCCCCCGTGGCTACCGTGGAGCATTTTCGCTTCTTGGGAACCACCATCACACAGGATCTCAAATGGGAGCTAAACATCAGCTCCCTCATCAAAAAAGCTCAGCAGAGGATGTATTTCCTGAGGCAATTGAAGAAGTTCAACCTGCCAAGGACTATGATGGTGAACTTCTACACCTCCATCATTGAGTCCATCCTCACCTCCTCCATCACCATCTGGTACGCTGCTGCCACGGAGAGGGACAATAACAGACTGCAGCGTATCATCCACTCTGCTGAGAAGGTGATTGGCTGCAATCTTCCGTCCCTCCAGGACCTGTACGCCTCAAGGACTCTGAGGCGTGCAGGGAAGATTGTAGCTGACTCCTCCCACCCTGGACACAAACTCTTTGAGACACTCCCCTCTGGCAGGAGGCTGCGGTCCTTCAGGACCAAAACCTCTCGCCACAAAAATAGCTTCTTCCCATCTGCTATTAGCCTCATCAACAAGGCTAGAGAGCCCCACTGTTGCTGATCAATTGCACCAATCACCAGAAAAAATTCCTTGTATGTGAAAGCATACTTGGCAATAAAACTGATTCTGATTCTGATTCTGATTCTGAACAAGAAATTAATCATTTACAGATTTTAGAATGTTATCTTTGATCAGTTGAAATGGTGCAATTGGATTTATTGTCCAGAGGGGGAGGGAGTGCTTTCTTGTGTATCTGTTTCTTAGAAATCATTTTAAATAGTAATGTGTGAATAATCATGTACATGAAAATAATGAAAATAAATCTCAAAAATCACTGCACACATGAGGAGGATAAGTAAGGCTTATTAATTAGGCTTATTATGCAGTTTCCTGTCTCACAGATGAAGTTGCTACAGAAATTAAATTTGCACAGTTTTATCACTTTAAATCATAACTAAAGGAACTGTAAATTACAGCAAAGTGAAAATTATGAAAACACAAGAACATAGCTTTGTCCCAATTCAGGGGTCATATCCCTCGGGGCCGTAGTCTAGCTCAAACCAAAATGAGACAGTCTGGTCTACAGAGGAGCTGTGCTGGCCTCTACTGTCACAAAACGCCACTCCTGTGGCCCAGCAACCTCGCCCAGCATCTTTTTTTTTTTTCAACTTTGTTTTTTAACATTTGTAATTTCAGCTGTTTAACTGACCTGAAACCTAATACTCACAAAACTGTTGCTATTTGCTGTCATATTATTTTCAGACGTTTGACAGACAATGAATCTTCAGATAGGTTGGGCCACGAATGTTCCCCCTGTTGGCGCCTTTGTTGCCCAGGAAAAGAAGGATTTGAAGGAACAAAATGGGACAGACTTCAAAATGTGACAGACTTCAAAATGGGACAGCCTAGTCGTGCCGCTGTGATGCGATTGGCCTTTGATTAGGAATCAATCATATAGTTAAGACTGTGTATCAGTTAAAATAATAATCATGTCTTAGTGATTAGTCAGGCTGTTTTTGTGTGTTATCAAATAATACAATAAATACATATGTAATTATTTTGAATGCAACAAACATAATGTAGATACTGACTCACTTGAGTCACAAGCCAACGTAACTGTGAGGCAGTTGTGTTTTATAAAGTCATCAGAGACCCTCACTTTGCCACGTTTTTTAATTCTTGCACTTATACACTGAGAAGCTGAATGCAACCAAATCGTTACACAGGCAATAATTCCCATGCTCATCGGATTCCAAATCAAAATTTACAGGTCTAACAGAGAGGTCTTCACCTCAACCTAAGTTGTTCAATGTCTGAATTATATTCAGTGTGATTGGGTAGGTTACTATGGTCTGTGTGTCAGTATGTCTGATATGAGTGGATCTGAGCAGATTTGTTATCACCTTTAACTATTGCTGGTTCCTTTAGTTTTTCTTTGTTTTTATAATTGTGTATACCTGCTGTATCTGTTACAGAAGACCCCTGTAGTGTAGAAGACCATTTGTGATTAACATGTACGTACAATTTGTCAGTGCGAGCTCAGTTCACTATCGTCAGATCAGATCAGATCAGATTTGAAACTAGTCCATAAAGTGAGGCACTATAAAGAACGAAAAGACCAAAGCCTCTTCCTTTTATCTCATCTGCACCTTTGGCCGTACATAAACCTGCAGTAAAGATTTACTGCTAATTTGACTGAAAACACATTTACTACCCATTCTCCATTTCTTAACACGAGGAGTTTTCTTGTGTTAACTACCCTCTAAAGAGAGGTCATCACCAGGGTCATCACCCCCCCGTGTCCCCCCCGCTGTGCTTCCAGTCTCTGCTCTCTCATCAACTCTCTCAGGGCATCAGGGTTAAACTGCACCTTTTCTTTTCCCGCTTCTTCTTGTGCTTTTCCATTGCTCCCTTCTTCTCATTAGTTCTCCTGCTTCCTCCTGAAGATCTCCAGATGCAAAACCCCAGCTTACTCTCCTCTTTCGCTCTCTTACTTTCCCCACACACCTTTTTTCGGGGTCAGCGTGTGACCTTGTCCCTTTCACCCTTATTGACCCCTAAACTGATTGTTCCACGGCCAGTCCCTCTGTCAGCATGCCCCTCTAAAGGTTTGATTTATTTCACTAACTACAGCGCCAGTGAACGGGCCTCCGTCTAGGTCAAGCACTTCACTCACACATTGTTACAAGTTAATGTGGTCAGCTGAGTGATCTGTAACACCGGACAGACCCATTCTCGTTTCACCTTCTCAACTCTGCTGCTGCATTTAGTGCTTTTTGCAAAACAGTTGTGTGTGGTCCATGTGCATGTGCCACAGTCAGTTTACCAACTCTATACATGTCAGTGGTAGCAAGCTAGCAAATTACACACCAACCAAAGGTAGTGCTATTTGTTTAAGATGTAGTGCTATTTACCAAGTAGATTTAATAAAATTTACAGCAGCATACGACAATGAACACAAGTAGTTTGTGTTTTGAATGATTTCATTTAATTGCTTGTGTTGAGCAAATGAAGCCACATCCATTCAAAGGAAATGTTGTGGTGCAGGCAGAGGTCAAGCTAAGCTAATAGGCTAGGCTATGAAAACATAGCTAAGCTAGCTTTCAGTCCAGCTGCCTGACTTTGTTGTGTTTCCGTGTAAACACATCACAAAGAAACTGTCCGAAGAGTGAATGTTTTATGCCTTTTTATCTTCACTAGCTAATGATTAAATTCACTGTGTAGTTCGGGGTTACTGGCAGCTACTGGTGGAAAGTTTTCTTCCATGTTACTCGATGCATGATTCACCTGGTAACCAAGAAAATTGAGGAGAAGCTTGTTTTGGCCATTTCTGTCTATCCAGAGCTTTAGGAAATGCGTCCCAAAAAATGCTGCATGGACACATGCAGTTAAAGGAATGGTTTCAAGAAATACCAAGAGTTTTGTGAGAAGATTCAAACAAACCCATGATATACTAAACCATAGAAAAATAAAAATTGTGGATTAAGGTAAGACTACTTGTCAACTTTCAATAATGCAATTGGGAATATGGTAGCATGTTGCTCAAGTGCTTATCTTAGCGAGCCAGGCCAATAGATAGTTCCCACTGCTAACATCCTGTAAAACCACAACTTGTTTCTATATTTTGGGTTTTAAACGGAATGACATGAATGGGTTTTATAGATGCTTGTAGGCAGTTGTAAGCTAAACTATCCTTTGCTCTCTTACATCATATTTGGCATACAGGTGTGAGAGTTGTACCAATCTTTTAACTCTCAGCAAGAGATGAAAACCATGAAAATGTCTTGTTATTACCGTAATTTCCGGACTATAAGCCGCTACTTTTTTCACACGCTTTGAACCCTGCGGCTTAAACAACGATGTGGCTAATCTATAGATTTTTATGGGCTAACAGCCTCCAGGGGGCGAAAGTGACATTGAGAGCGACAACGAGAGAGAGACTGAGAAAGTGTGTGATGAGGTCATTCTGAGGCTGTTCAGTTCTGACACTGAAGACGACGACTTCAGTGGTTTCAGCGCGCAGGAGGAAGATGAAGATAGGGATCAGTGACTCTTCTGGTAGGCTAACGGCCTACGGCTGGTAGGCTGGTTATTTTTTTATTAACTAGTCGTGTTACTGCCGTGTTACTGCCGTGTTACAGGCACTGTTCGGAAAAAAGCACTTATTAAAATAAAAATAAAAATATCTCATGTTACAACGTGGACACCTGCGGCTTATAAAGAGGTTCGGCCTATATATGTACAAATTCTTTTTTCTTTTTCAATTTAGTTGGTGCGGCTTATATTCAGGTGCGCTCAATAGTCCGGAAATTACGGTAATTTAATTTACGATCAGCATGTTTGATTCTTCTGGTTTCCTTCTGTTGACTTTAAAAATAAACATTGCCTCTTACATGTGACACATACAGAAGTAAAATCATATATACACCCTCAATTACTTTTGCTCATGGATATGCACACAAATATACATGCAAAGTCTGAATGGAAATGATAATAACACATGCTTATACAGACACAATAAAATAAATACAATATAATAATATTTTTTTGTGTGTAATAAATACAAACATAAAAACACATATGGATACACATGAATTACTACACATTACTATTCAAATGTAGTGGGTGGCAGACAGAGTTCATGAGGTCGGGGGTGGGGGTGGGGGTTCCTGTACGTTCCTGTCCTCTTGGATGCAGGGGGTCATGGGTTGCACTGCATGGTCAACAGTAACACACACAGGCTAGGACTCATCAAAATACAGCAGGATGGAGCCATAAAAGCCCCATTTAGCTGTCAAATAATCAGTGGTTTATAAAGTGTATGTGTCTTCAGTTGTGTTTCATTGTATATTAGATGATCATGGCGTTTTTATACCGATCTCCCCACTGAAGAGCAAGTTAATGTAAATAATCAATTTCCTTCATTCCCTTCACACAGAACACCCCTGTCCTGTCTTTTGAAGCTACTCGTTGAAAAATCCATTATGTATCAATAACCTTTATTAACCTTTTATTGTGCTGTCGTGAATTCCATCTGGTGCAATCAGGTGTAAAGCAACGTTTTCTGTAGAAAACATTTGACATCACATGGAATAAATCACAATTGAAGCCTTTCCCACCTGCAGTGTAATAAACCTGTGGGGATGAGTTGGAGGTGCATGCACTACACTGACACAGTTGACAGGGGTTCACCAAGCTCACCCGCCAAATTTCACACAGGAGTCAAGAATCTTTGTGTTTTTTTCACACACATTGAGTTGCCACCATCCTGATCTGACTGAACACACACACACACACACACACACACACACACACGTGTTTACACATAGTGAACATAGTTCAATCTTCACATGTTCCTCTCTCTTTCAGAACATTCTGTCCTCATGCAGGTATTCTTTATTCTTAAGGAGCAGCTCCTCCTCTGAACCCCAACTCCGACCCCACCACCCCCAACACCACCATCACAGCACCTCATTGAAAGGCAGTTGGCATGAAACAAGATTGGAGACTGTAGTGGAAAAGTGGCGGGAATCCTGTGATGCAGAGAAGGGTGAGCTGTCAGGGAGAGAGGGAAAGACGAGAGGGAGTGACAGTGACAGATGGAGAGATGCAGGGTGACAGAGAATAACAGAGATAAGAAGAGAGATATGAGGGAGAAGAGAGTAAGAAAAAGATGGGGACAAAAGAGGAACTTTTTTTTAAATTTCTAATTTACAATTTGTAAAATAACACATTTTTAAGACCAAGTAAATTTAGATATGTGAGGTTTTGCTTTAAATGATTTAGGCTTTAAATAAAAATAAATAAATAAATAAACATTAATAAATACAATGACTTAATGAGTTATTCTCCACCAATATTTTCTTTATCAGAATGCTAATTGTAGTTTGCAGTTTTTGCTCTATGCAAACAGGCTTAACCAAAAAAACTCGTTTGTTTGTATGTCCTTTCATTGAAACAATAAATAATATCTTCGTTTTTCTTTCATTCATCAACAGAAATCAAACTACAAATAAAAATATAAAGAGTATAAAGTAAAGGATTCTTTGCCCTAAACCCCCATAAAAGGTGTTCTTCCTCACATCAGAAGAATATATTTTACACTTTGTTTCAAACTAATGCATGGCTCTGTTGTTAAAAGTGCTACGTTATATAAATAAAGTTATTATTATTTACTGGCATTTGTTGGACACAAGCTGAGCTACATTTGGCTGAGGGTCTTGCTGCAAAGTGAATCTTCCCTAATCTTCCCCCACCTGTGTGTGTGTATAGCAATGGTTAATAGTATTAATAGTGCCAAAAACCTGATTGAAAAAGGAGCACTTGAAATTATGTTAGTTGGCTGATAAAAGATCTATCAGAAGGTGTTATAACTTTACTAAGTCACTTTTTCTGAAGACCCACAAACAGTTTGAAATGTACATTGCAATCACTAGTTTATCTCAAGAGGAGAATGTCATGTCCTAAATTTAAGGTGCCAGTGTTCTTGAAATGTCCTTGGACCATGAGTCCAAAAAGTGATAACATATTTTACAAACAATGTCTACTGCATGAATCTAAAGACAACAACAACATAGCTGAATTTACCATTCAAAGTGCACAAAGCCGATGTATACAGAGCTGGAATTTTGACACCCAAAACATACTCCTTAAATAGCCATGAACAAAATGGGCACTTAATCCTCACAGCTCCAAGAGGTGAGGTGCTTTAGGTTGAAAGCCAGGCATCAGCCACAGAAGAGGGTTTGAGCCTGTGATCCAGTGATTGATGAGGGCCTTAATGGGGCACTGTGGAGAAAAAAGCCACGGAGGAAATGCCTCCCAACCATCTCCCAACCACTCATTAGCAACAAGTGTGGGACACAATGGTTCTTAAACACCATACTGGTGGTGTTGTAGTGCATGCGCACGTGCAAGCACTTTGAAGCAAGTATCTGTCTATTTAGTGTGTGTGCATATCCAATGATAGTGCTGCATGATGTGCACGTTTAGATGAGAGTGTCTGCATAAATGTGTGTGTGAGGATATGAAACTGGCTCGCACTAACCTACTAATGGGAGCATATTTGATAAGAGACACTTACACCACTCAGCCAGACCATAATGCAAACACAGATCCATCCTCTTGGTGTTTCTATTCAAAGATGGCCTGCTTTCTTGGAAAGCTAAATGGAGCATTAGCGGATGGTGTGTGTATTTTAGTGGAGTTTTTTTTCCCCATAGTGGGAAGTAGTTATTTATTTTATATGTAACTTGATAGCAAGAGCGGAAGAGCAGAGGAGCTGATAAGATGATTTTAATGTACAAATGATTTGTATCTCCAAGAACAACAAGATTAAAGTACATATGAACTCCTCTGTGCTGCCACTTTACCTAAAATGAACTGCTGCTACACAAACACTTTCACACACAGTTTCAAAAAGTATACAGCCGAAGTTGATGCAGTTCTGTCAACTCATGTTGTATCACTGTTGCATCTCAGTCTGCATCATCTTTTTATCTCCTCATCACGACTTACAAAGTGTGGATGACAAAAAAGCAGAGCCTTTTTCAAGATTGCCTGAATGTGAATCACGATGGGAATTCAAGTACCAGAGAGTGGCCTTTGAAGTCAAAAAAGAAAGAAGCGTTGATGAGAAAGGGTGAAAAAAAAAACTGTCCGCCCTCACTTTCCCTCCTTTTTCCAGTCTCTTTGTGTCTCTGTGAACTTGCTGTCCTTGGATGAGACACAAAGGATCCTGAGGAGAAAGGCCCCAGAATCACCGCGACCGCCACACACAGATCTTTTCACTGGAGCCGGCCGCTGGAGCCACAAACCCAATGCCCACTCTTCCCTAATATGTGTGTGTGTGTGTGTGTGTGTGTGTGTGTGTGTGTGTGTGTGTGTCCACCCCCACCTCATGTAATATATGGCGTCTTCTTCCCACATTAAGAAAGACAGCCAGTATTTCTAGGAAATACATAGCACAAGAAAAAACACTTTTTCAACTGAACTGAATGGTTCCGTCATGATTAACTAACATCAAATTACAGATCTTGTCCCACAGCAGATCATAATTTATATCACATACAAAGCTTATTAGTAAATTTCACATTTGTTAGCTAGCTAGCTAACTGTATGGCTGGCAAATGTTGTCCACATGCTACTAAATAAAAGAATATTATTAGTCTTTTGTATGGCAGCTCAAGCATAAGCAAGGGTTTCACGGTTACTCATTTTTAAAAATGGCCCTTAAAGGAAATTTCAATTTACTCTTAATCATACCTTATTTATTGCTAATAGCTAACAACAAATAAATTGTAAATTATAAAATGGGATAGATATGTAAGTCCCCAAACTAAAGCTTCATAACATTAAAGGTCACATCTCACCATCCTTTAATTTGCTTCTCATGTCTCTGAACTAAATTCTGGATTTATACTAAGCTAAAGCCATGTGTGGCACTCTGCAGTTACGTGAATTGCAAACAAATGAGCACAAGTGATGCTCTGTATCCCTAACAATGTGCTCTACAAGTACCATTGTATTACTTGTTTGCTGAAATGAATCCTGGAGGCCTGGGGAAAAAGCAGAGGAGGGCGGCAATGAATGAGTTTCTACAGAGTCTTGGCTGCAGGAAGAAGAAGCTAAACTCTTGTGAAAACTTCCTAGTTCACTTCCTTGGCTGTGACCCCCACTTGTTCAATCCCACCCACAATGACCCAGCATGGGAATGCCATAGGAGGAGGCGGGACAAGGCTGCCAGGCAGCATTCCATGGCTCGGACTCTGACAGATCTGAGAAACAAAAGAATCTCAAAGACAAGGGTAGGTAAAGGCATGAAAGAGGAGGAGGGAGAGAGAGCGAGATTATGTCTTAGAGTGGGAGAGGAAAGCTGGGGAAAGCACGAAGGAGGATGTACAAAAAGGGTAGGTAGGAAAGAGGCAGTATGGAAGCCTGTGTGTGAGTGAGAGTGAGAGAGAGAAGGACAGAGGGGAGGGAGGCTAAGGCTGAACCCATGTCTATTCCCATGGTCTGCACCGACCATGGGAAGAGACCACACCAGGACCCCACCAGGTCCTGTTCTCACACAGCACTGCCCTCAAACATCCGTCACATCCCATTACTGCTGATGCAGGGCTCCCAAAGAGAACTGGAAGGGCATGATGAAATTGGGGTCAAAGTGAATTTGAAGGCATGTGATGAAGGCCATTAGGTTATGGGGTGTCTTGTAGAGCACGGACCTTTGTCTCTCCATTGGAGTGGCATCTCAAATTTAAGGCCATAAAGAGGAGAGGCCATCAAATGATCTTTTCAACACTGCTTTAATCATTTAGAGATGATGTAAAGCTGCTTACATGCAATAGAAACTGGGAAATAAAGCATGAAGAAATGCTAAAATACAAAGTAATGCTACTAAGTGCAGCTATAGATTGAAGGCCCAGTCACAGCAGAAAGTGGCAGAGCAAAATTCATCAGCATATCTTTGGAAATATGTTGTCTTAGAAGATGGTGACCACTCACAGGACTAGTTGATAAAGTAGCGAAACTATTGCTAACCAGTCACAATTAGTCTCCAAGCATCTTTTTCTTTTCTTGGTACTGAGCTGTTTACTCTACTGTAGCAAAGAACTGAAGGGAAAAAAGCTCAACAGACAGTCACTTCCCAGTTAGCAAACTTGGTTGTTAACAGGTCAATAAGTTTGCAGTTAACTCAAAAGATGTATTTGTACCATTGACTCCTGTCTAATAACCATCTGTTAAACTCAGGTTAAATAATGTTTATGATGCAACACAGCTGATAAGCTGTCAGTGGTCAGCACTGTCAACCAGGCTTGTTATGGGTCAACAGTAACAAATGTCAAGTTGAAAAATTGGGTGAAGAGCAGGGCAGAAATCCTATAATAAAAATATATTTCAATAGTTTATGTGTTATTTGCTACCAATGTACATTGTATATCATTCCTAGGCATTTCCCATCTTCTTTTGTTGATGGTCATAATTGCATACATGCAAAAAACCGTAGTTGCATATAGCCTCTAACCACTTCCATAAAAACATACATGCACGTGTTAGTTGCTGAGCTGAAGCCCCTCTGAGACCTCTGTTCTCTGTGGACACCAATAGGGTGGGGGCCTAAGTATGCACGTGAGCTCGACCATGTGGTCGTCCTTATCTCAAATTCTTCTCATTCACTACTCCTTCTCCTCTGGCCAAACCCACCCCTCCTCCACACAGAGGATAACCACAGGAGGTGAACGTCAAGACGCTCAGAGAGACAAAGCATTTCCCTGAAAAGATAGATTTTCCAAAAAGCCATGAAAACCACTGGGTTTTTGTTTTCACATGGAGAACCACATCATTTGCACATACATGTTTTTCGGTTGTTTTTAGGTAGTTAATGAGCAGACTACACTGCTTGCAGTCCAGGTCTTTCAGTAATAGCTTTTCTAAGATTATGTAGAAAATGTGAAATACACTGTCACATTGCACATAATTTCATACTATCATCTAATCTCTTAAAACTTGTATTTTATAGAAATTACCCAAGTACTTACACAGCAGTGCCTAGATAATGTTAGCTAACTAACATTAGCCGCCATAAGCCAGGGGTCACCAGACCAAGTACGGCTGCATCAGAAATGGATATACTGAATTATTCAAGGGTCAGTTTCATTGCTTGTGAATCAAGCTTTTCATTCGTCAGAGAAGGAACTTGTTATTTCTTCTTTCAAAACGTACATAATCTCACTTTAAGTGGCACCAAGAGAGCAAAATGAAACTTTCTGGCCTAACATATGCCTAGGTCATCAGCCCAAGTCTGGGCTACTTCCACATTTGGGCAGATTCTGGCAGTTATCCACCAGTATTGTCTGACAGCTACAAGATTTTCTGTGCGTGCACCACATTTGGTCCAGATGTGGAAATAGCATATGACAATCATGCTGTATATGGGCCAGATTTGGCCCATGAAATCAGGTGTGTATTGAGCCACAGACAAACAAGCATGTGGCCCAAGTATGGGCCGGATTTACTCGCTATCTGTAAGTGATTTAAGAAAACTTGTCACATTCATCAGTTTTCAAATATATAAAACAAAATATTTCACTTTTTAGATTTTGTTTTGCATACAAGCGACCTCCCTACTTCTACAGTGATAGTAATAGTTATAGTAATTAATAAGACATTTTTAGCATCTAATGTCATGTCATATCAGTCATTCATTAATTCATTACATCATGGTAAATATATTGGCAGCTGTTCCTCATTTTGTCAGGTCAAAATGATGATGTTATGATCTTGTTTGCTAATATTCAGCTGCATGACCTGTGAAATGCTTCTTTTTACTCTTGGGTAATGTGTTTGTGAATAAAACGGCAGTGATGCAGTTTGCGGTAATCACAGGAAACATTTAAAACTAAAGGAATCTTTCTTTATTTTTAAAAATTTCAAACATGGACTAAAGATTAGTATTAGAAAATACTCAAATAAAGTATACATACTCAAAAAATATATTTACAGTACTCAATTAAGTATATGTACTTTGTTACTGTCCACCCCTGAATACAGGTGTAGGATGAGAAAATGTCCTTGCATGACAAGAGGACTTCACAGAAACTGATTGCTAGTCAAGCTGTATTCAGAAATCCTTTCAGCTTTCAACACAGGTCAAAAATAACACAAATTCCAAACCTTTTTATGTTCTGTGTGCCTTCTCTGGACGTGTTTGTATTTGTGCACATATTGAAAATAGTCAATTCTTCTTCTATGTGACATTCAGAACTTTTTTTGACAAGTATATGAGGTATTTGAAGGTTTTTGTCTTGCTGTGCATGCAATTGTGAAACAATTAGTGGCAACAATAGAGGATGTTGCCACATAGAAATAACACAGAGCTCCACGCCATATGCGTTTTATATTCACTGTGTGGAGGAAAAAATTTACCACCATATCATGTGTATAGATTCTTGGCACAGGCGGCAAACAGCCAGAGTAATGCTGGATTAATGCAGATTGATCATGACATTATGGCTATGCCCACACTACTTCGTTTTCATTTTAAATCTCATCTCTTTTGCCATGTTTTCCCCTCCCGTTCATACTACTCTGGAGTTTTCGCGCCTTGAAAATTGAGTGTTTTTGAAACACTGCTGGCCCCGTTTTAGTTTGAAATTCCTGGGGTCGCGTTGTAGTCTGGATGGGCAAAAATGGAGACCTCTGGAAACAATAGACACACCTGGTCACTCTCTGATTGGGTCTTATCAGTTTCGGCAGTAGTGAAAACATGAATTACAAGTGTCACTGACCTTGTTGTCTTTGCTAGCCGCTGTTTTTCATTGAAATCCTGCATGCTAACGCTACAACTGTCTTTGCTTTCCTCGTTCGTAGTATTTTCTGCAAGTGTTTGTGAACGGTCACATATGTATGAGTTGTCAGTTGTGTTAGTATGGATGCAGGTCGTTTCTCATATGGAGCTAAACATATGAGGATGGAGATTGTTTTTGTCTTAAAACGCTGTTTTAAAACAAAAGCCGTAGTAGTGCGGATGTAGCCTATGACATCAGGCTCTGTAACCAGTGCTGGCCTGGTAGCGTACTAACTCCTGCTTTGACATCATTAGTATATATAGAGACACACACGCACACACAGGCAAAATGCAACTACACTATCACCTTCTCCACAGATGGTTGTCATTATTATGTTATTAGAATTTACACATAGCAGGGCTCCAGACTGTGACCCCTTTTTCAGAGTCTATGA
Organism: Trachinotus anak; assembly: GCF_046630095.1. Taxonomy (NCBI): domain Eukaryota; kingdom Metazoa; phylum Chordata; class Actinopteri; order Carangiformes; family Carangidae; genus Trachinotus; species Trachinotus anak. The sequence continues at coordinate 7,746,884 of NW_027273855.1, forward strand.
GATGATATTTCACCTGGTTTACATTTGTTTTGGTCCCCGTCCAGCACAAGTACTGCAGTAGCCATTGCGGTTGAGAGTAATACTTTCTCTTCTTCACTGGCTCACCGTGTCTGCCCTGTCATCACACATTTAGCTGTTACCAAAGATGCAATGGTTCCCAACTCAGACACAACTGATGATGAGAGTGAAGAATCAGTGTTCTACTTTTAACCACAATGGCTAACACAGTACCTATGATTGTATGAGGGGAATGCTGTGCTGTGTGAGTATCGCAGCCGTTGTGGTCCGTTCATTGCGGGCAACTCTAACTCTTTGTTACTGGGTCAACACAGTTTAAGCTTGAAACTTTGAAGTTGTACATTGACAGTACACAAAACCTGCAGTGACCGATCATGTATCATGAAACACTGAGCCCCTCCTCATTTCTTTTCAGCAGTTAGACGAGAGTTATTATTCAGCAGAGGAGAATGAAATGGTCCTCAAGTTCAACACTAGCTATAACCACAGTGAAAGAGAAACTCCTGTGCACAAAAAAAAAGGATGCAACTAAATCATTGGCTGGTGTGACCAGCTGAGAAAGTCTGGAGCCCTGCATGGCCATGCACATGCAGACACACACCAGTGTAGGAACACACACACATTCTCTTAAAACACACAGCACTGCGGCTGATCTACTGCATTGTATTAGCTCATTATTAGCTAAAGAAATACTCCATGTGGCATGAATGTCAGCCAGAGTGAGCACTGAGAGCACCCAGAGAGATGGAGGTTAGGTTTGGGTCTATCAGGGTGGGACTGTATGACTGGTGGACAGATTGATACAGACAGTTTCAAAGAGGGTGGATGCAACATGTTGTTCACAGTTCACAGGCATGTCTACATGTGCTTCTGCATAGGTGTTTATTTTCTGTACCGCACAGCCACAAATGTATGACCATTTGTGGGCATGCCTCTGTTGTGAATTTGTGTACAACTGAGTGTGTGTCTCTGCAGTCAAGTGAGTCTGTGTGTATGAGAGAGAGTGAGAGAAATGGGTATATATTTAGGTTGGCATCGATGCGGTGGGACTCCACACTGCAGGGTCTGGCTGCCAGCCAGACTCCTCTGTTACCAAGGAAACATGCTGCAGCCTGGCATCGAAGGGGAGCAACCCATTTTAACCATGTTTGGCTCTCAGTGGCCCAATCACAGAGGTCGAATATTACACAGCTCTACTGCAAGTAAACACACAGCAGTATCAGCAGTATTACTGAGGTTGTTCAGCATTATTTCATTGACTGAACCTGGATAGAACGTTGTTATGCATGAAAAAGATTTCATTTTCTAAAGGCTTTTACCAAGAAATCTTTCCTTTGGGGAAATCTGAGAATTTGGGGAAAAAAAGGAAAAGTAAAAGCCACAGACCTCTGCTCCATCACATTAATTTAACTTTCCTAAACCTCCATTATTATTAAATCCTCATGTTTTGATCGCATTCTGAGCAGCACGCTGACAGGACGGAGCAGGGGCTGCTAACTTATCTGGTTACACAGGGTCGACGCTGTGCTGCAATCCCATCGCCATCTCGCAAGCTCAGTGCTACGTTTCCTGTCCGAATTTCTGCTTTGCCTCTAGTGTTTTACATTTTGTATATGAAGTAATGGTCGTGGTGCTTGAGAGCAGAGCACGTAAATCAACACATAAATCAGCTACCAGATTAGTCTATAACACATAGGATTGGCCTACAGAGATGCATTGTCTTTCTGAGCATCTCTCCAGTGTAAATTTTTCTGTATACTCACATATAGCAAACACATGGAAGAATGCTACTTGTGCAGATAGTACTTACATCTCACTCTGCCCAAGAGGACAACACATCCTCATGCACAGTGCAAATACAGTATGGACAGTACACTGTGAAACACCCACAGTGTCTAAGGCTGATTTCACAACTACAAACACTGAGAAGTCACCATGTCAAAATTTGTCAGAAAAGTGTGTGAGAAGCTTTCAGACTGTAGTGAGAAAGCTGAGAATGAATTCTTAGAAACTAAACACTTTATTCAGTTAAAAGAGGAAGGAAGGAGCCACATGATGAGACTGAGCATTGACCATGCCGCCCTCTGGATGGAGGAGATAAGGACGTCTGCTTTCTATTCTGCTTTATGCCAGCCACCTCCAAATCTTGAAATTGAAAGCTTGCAAACTTCATGGACGCCGTTATTGGGGGCACATTTATGATAAATGCACATATTAATACTTTAATCAGCTCAGTCTGGAAAACAATGCAAGAATCCTTCACCTGCACAAAATAAAAGCACTGAGCTCTTGTCTGTAGAGATATACACATGTAGTATGTAGTATAAGCGCGGAGGAGAGGGGAGAATTCTGCAGATAAATCCATACTGAAGATGTTTTATCTGGAAATTAGATTATTGTCAGCAGATGACCCACTGAATGCCAATGGGAGCAGTGTTCTTTTTACTTATATCAGAGTGCCCTCTGCTGGTGTCAATATTACTAACCAAATGGTCTAATGAACTATACGTCTTTATTGTATTGTATTGTCTCTTGTTTCGATATTAACAACTGCTGGTTGACTGATCCTGATCTTAAAGTTGAAATAATAATAAACCATTCTATTGGTGTGTCATATTCTCATGAGCTTAGACAAACAGTTCTGCTTTAAGCTTTGTGACAATATATTTTTTCCCTGCCGAAGAAATAGAAGTAGAAATAATCAAAATATCCAAGTTTGGAGATCCATCGTTTTTAGTGGACAGCAGCAATGTGTCAAAAAGAAAATTATATGACTTCTTCAGGCCTGTCCTTTACACAATACAAAATATATATGCACGAAAAATACATACAGCTCTACTTGAAAAACATACAGCTGTATGTAAAAGTCTGGGCACCAAAAACACAACAGAGCACTATTTTTATTCCATGAACTTAAAATATTGAAATAAATATAAGAGTAATTGTAGTAACAGTAGCAAACTCCCCTTTGGCAGAGATCACAGTTGTTAATTTGCCTTTGCAACAATAATTTATTGTGCATTATATACAATAAACAGACACAGAGACATGTTACACTGAAATTTCACTCTACATGTTTTAGTCAGACTTCTCTCAGCTTACACTCACTCTACTTGACAAAAACATGCAGTGCTGAATTTAATTCCCACGTGGGCCATGACCTTACTTCAAAAACTCGCCCTTCTGTTATTACATGAAAAGTGAACTTGCTAATAACAATAGCAGAGAAAAAAACCCAAAAAACAGGAAGATATTTGTGGGAAAGAGGCAGCCCCTTCCAGTAACTCTACACAGTTCCTCTTTCTGTAGAAGCCAAGCTTACAAAACATTCCTCTTCCTGTTTTTATGGTATTCAGTAGGTCTGCAAACAAATGCACACAACTTGGGCGCACAAATACTACTACCCTGCCCCCATCCCCATCAGCATGACAACTCACTCTGACCTCCCTGCACATAAGCCCTGGTGGAGGTGGAGACCTGACATGTGGTGGAGGTGACAGTGCTTGCTGTGTTTCTCAGTGTAAAGCTGTCACTCAGAGCTTCACCTCTCTCTCTCTGCCTGTTAACAAAGCTGACATGCTGACATTGCCCTCAGGATCCCACACATCTGTAGCAGCCTGTAAACACAAAACAGGGAATACTGTGGCTTGTTGGGCAGACATAACAAATACTGCCTGCATATGTCCCTCATTGTGCAACAATAATGCAGTTTTTGTAATTTATTATTACATCTGTTTCTTTTTTGTCTCTTTTTGGACTGATTTTTACACTGATAAACATAAGAAAAGGTGTCATTATTGTTATAGATCAATGCTGATTTAACTATGTGACGTATATTAATGTTCAGTAATGTCCAACTAATGTAATTTCACATTAACCCTAATGTCTACAGTGCACATCTATGTGTATTTAATGTCAGTGTAAGAATCACCTGAACATATATAGGGTTTTTATTGACATTTCATTTGATAGGGGCTGAGTAGAAACATGTAGAGCCCTGTGTAAATGTATGTAAATCTGATGTACATAGAGACAAGAGGGTTGATGGCTGTCAAAGAGCCAAACATCAGTCGAGCTCTCAAATATAAAATTTTGTGTGTGTGTGTGTGTGTGTGTGTGTGTGTGTGTGTGTTTGGTGTGTGTGTGTGAGAGAGAGAGAGAGGGAGATACAGAGAGTCTCCATGGGGGCAGGGCAGCAGGTCCTGTCAGTTCAATTTCTCTGCTTTGTTGGCTATCTCCTCTGGATTGTGAAAGGGAGGGATACAAGCCAAGACACCATCCATGTACACCCCCCCCCACCCACCCCCCCACCCCCACCCCCCGCGCCTCCCACACACACACACACACGCACTTAACCACAGCCCCAGAACAGCAGTTTAGTAAGTAGTCAGGGCCTGTGACCCCAGGCCCCCCTGCTGTCTCCCAGCCAAGCGTGAGTCCTGGCCCAGCAAACAGAGCATCTTTTACGGGTGGCTGCTGCTGAGCATAGCCCTGTCAGCAGCATCAGCACCAGGGCGCTGACTGGTGGAAACAGAGCTGATGCTGGACTCATCTTCTTAAGGACATAGTAACATTTGTTGCACTGCCAAGATGCTGCAGCTTTGACCACAGTACCACTTATCATAGGCTAATTTGGTTCTCTAAGGCTGTACTTGCTTCAGGTCAACTAATGGAAATTAAATATAAAATATTGTCATAATTATAAATGTTAATATATGCCATTATTATTTGATATTTATTAAATAATAAATAGATAAATTCTTCAAATTGTTAAATATTCAGTTAGTATGAGAGAGAGAGAGAGAGAGAGAGAGAGAGAGAGCGATTGGATTAATCCAATGAAATGTGTTTCAAGAATTTTCTTCCTTCCTTTATTACAGACTAATACAACAAAATACAATTTTACTAAACTAAATAAAACTTTCCAATTTTAAAATGTTCCATTTTTTAATAGGAAATTAAACAGATAAACACAATGCTCATCATTCACAATGACATGTGCTTCGGTGAATGGTAGTACATTTGGTTGTACAGGTTTGTACAGGCTTATCAGTTACAATCATAGATACAATCATTAATATTTGTATTTATGTTCTGTGAGGTTCCATAGAGTGTGATTTTGAGAAAATTTGATGCTGATGCACAGAACCAGAGTGGTACATAGCTCGATTATCTGACTGAATTGCCTTTCATTTAATTTGGAGAGTTTGTTGAATCAGAGATATTGGCAACAGTTCAGGGCTCTGGATGCAGGACGAGGATCTGTGTTAGGTTCTTCTAACTCACAGTAAATAGGATTATCTCAGGAGCTCCAATACCAAGCCAAAGCAACTGTAATTTTTTTTTCTCAAACTATCTGTGAAAATAGCTGATTTTTTTTCACTTGCCCTGAGAGGAAATTGTTATTTCAGTGTTTATTTTTGTAATACTCATTTTGGCCACAAGAGGCTGAAGTGCACCACTAACCCTAAATTAAACTAAAAGCATTCATCTTCTCTTCTCGGTGATTTTTAATTTTACACTCAAGGTACATATAATGTGTATAGGAAAGCTGTGTAACATTACTGTTCTTTCCTTTCTTTTGGCAAGAAATGTTTTTTAATTAGCAAAGGCTTTCTGCCAGAAACACTTCAGGAAGTCTGGTGGGAGTGACAAAGTCTTCACAAGGAACAAGCTGTGATGGAAGATCTGATCATACGCAGGACAAATATTCAACCACATGTAAGCATTCACATATACTTAATATACTTGAGCTAACTGTCAATTGTATCCATGTTTTGTATTTACGTAATATGGATGTTGCAATGGGTACTAAAAAAAGTCCTTAGGAGTGACATCAGTGCTCAGATTACATTCAGGCCGTTTCACAAGGTGAGATGGTAATGTGTGCAGAGCGTGAAGAATCCTGACTGAGGTCTTGGGTGAGCTATTAAGTTTCTTCTCTCAGTGTTCAGCACATTCGACGGAGCCAGAATAGCAGCACTGACTGCTTGACAAGGATCCTGCAAAACATGGTGACAGGTTTATCTACAATATCACTGCATGGCTCAAAGAAATGGACAATGCTTTCATATAAATAGACAAAAAGGCCAGTAAGCATGTGGGTTTTCTTCTTAGCAGAATGTAGAAAATGTGTTTGTCTTTACTGTCAGTAGATGGCAGTATTTGACTTATTTCTATGTCACAGTGCCTCTGACTTTGGGGAGCAAACTATGGAGGGCAGTTAATATTAGGCCCGAAATAAATCAGCAATGTATTTGACTTTTTTGTGTTGTAGGATCATGCAGCCATGAGCGTGTGTTTCCAGGAGAGTGTTGTGTAACTTCAGATATCATCAGTGCCATCCAGCCGCATTCAACAAAGAAGATAAAGGGAGGAATCTGCCATGGAACACGTTACATTCCAAAACCCTTAACGTGTCATCAAGACATAGGTCAGTGCTCTTTACAGTTCATTACCAGAGCTCATAAACCTGATGCCCCTTACTATAAATATTTAGTCTACTCAGGTTACATAAGTGCACATCATGACAGAATTTCAATGTTTGGCTTGAATTAGGCATATAAAATATGAATTCAAGCAGCTTGCGAAGATGTTGAATTTTGAAAAATTATTGAAGAGATAAGTGAATGTTATTAATGTAAAAGAAAAAAAAAATTAACGTAGTTTCATTGTTTTGACAAAACAATCCCAACTCAAGGTCCACTTTTGTGAGTGTTTTTTACTCTTGACAGGCCACTATGATCTGCAATGATCATGCTTCTGAAGTTGGCATTACTGCTACCACTAGCATAAGAGTTATTTCCATGTTTTCTAATACACAACACTGACTGTGGATTTGATAAGGTTGTTTTATGAGTTTACTTTTAAAAAATGGAGGATTTAGGGGGATTGATTGTATTTTTTATTGTCTTTTTACCAGAGTGACATTGAGCTGTGCCCTCTTCCTTCTCTGATATTTAAAGTTTTGAAAGTCTTTGACCAGGTAACAGACCCACACATTAAAGAATCAGAGAGAAAATTCTGTTGCATTATACAGAAATTAGGAAGAAGTTTATACTAAAGGAATCTTTAAATGTGGGTTTCAAATATGATTAAGTACAGTTATATTTGCATGAATATATATCATGGATATAAAGGATGGATAGAATATTTGTTATAGGTTTGTTTCTCTCATTCAATTTACATATGAATGTATGCTGTACAAATTTTTCCAGATTTTTAGACTGTTGTGTTATGCATTAAATAAGTCAGAGATGTGGCAGTGATTCAGAGGTTTGGAGCCAGGCTATGAGGAGGCGTGATGGAAAGTTTGAACATCTACAATTTTGTGGCAACTGAAAAAACTCTATGTACTGACACAGACTGTGTACATGATTAAAAGCTCAAGCCTAAGCGAGCAAGTGGACCGGAGTTGAGGTTGCTTTGTCAAATGGGACACTGTTATGAGAGATGAGACCTTTGCTTATATTGTCACTTCCCTCAGTGTATTGCCACACTCATACCTATGACTCCCACCGGCTAACTTGAAAGAATATCAGCTTCCATTGAGCTATTCTTAGACATCAACAGCACTAGACAAGACACAAGTCCACTATAACAGCAGTTGTTGACAAAACATAACACACTGTATCCAGAAACTTGGAAGTCCTCTGGGGATTAAAGCCTTGGTGCTGTGCCGGGATACATTTCCAACGCTCTGCTCTCTGTAAAATCTCTACGGAATCTGTGTGCCACCCTGTTACCCCATGACAGGAATAACTGAACAGGCATAGCAGTGGCTCAGCCTCATACCACACAATTATCTCAATTAACACCAGCCGCAGAGCCTGCTGTAGGCCTGAGAGAAAAGCATTGTGAGGCTGATGTTATGGATACATCACATGGAAAAAGGTTGGAGGGAGTGTGGGAAGAAGAGAGGAAAGAGAGACACTTCATGTTGTAACATGACTCTTGGTGTGACTCTGTGGGTCATTGCTCCTCATTCCATTGTTTGATATTTGCCTTGGCAGGAACATGGCGTCATAAAACATGCATCCTGAACATAACTTCTGTAAACCCACCAGGACTTAGCCTACTAGTCATCACATCTTTCTCCCCCTGGCCACCTGTCCTGCTATCACAGCTCAATTTGTCATTTGTCACAGGTTTTTGGAGAAGTTTTGCCATAGAAGTACCAAGATTAGAAGAGGCACATACCATTGTAGAGCAGGAGCCATTAAGGCACCAAAACCCATCACTGACCTAGGCAGTGTCACAGAACTACATGTCTGCTGCAATGCTAGCTTGATGCTAATGTTCCCAGTAACAATGCTAACATGCTGTTTTACAGGTAAAATGTTTATCATGTGCACCATCTGAGTATAAGCATGCTAACCATTGCTAATTAACACTAAACAAAGTACAGCTGAAGGGTGGTGGGACAAATTAAATGCTGACCTGATGATGGCGCTTGATGAAAAGGATCACCAAAGATTTTAGTTCATCCTGAGGGGAACATGAGCATATGTACCAAATTTCATGACAATCCATCCTATAGTTTCACTCAAAAGCGCAAATATGAACCACAGTGGTGCTAGAGGAAAGTCAGGGGATTACCAAAGTCGTTAGGATTCATCCTCTGGGAACCATGAGTGTCTGGACAAAATGCTGGGCAAACCGTTTTGTAGATGTTGAGATATTTCATTGGATAATTGAAAACCTTGATCTGCTGGTGGGTCAGGAATCACCAGAGTTATTAGGATTCATTCTCTGGGCATCATGAATGTATGTACCAAATTTTATGGTTATCTATTGAATAGTTCCATCCATCAATTTTCTATACTATATAAATGTTTCTATACTATATTATCCAAAACCGGGTCGCTCACACACCTATGGGCAATTTAGAGTCACCAGTCAACCTAAGGTGCATGTCTTTGGACTGTGGGAGGAAGCCGGGGTACCCGGAGGGAACCCATGCAGACACGGGGAGAACATGCAAACTCCACACAAAAAGGCCCCAGGCCCAGGGGGCAAACCCAGACCCTTCTTGCTGTGAGGCAAGAGCGCTAACCATTGCACCACCATACCGCCCCTATTGAATAGTTGTTCACTGAAAATTAAATATGTCAACCTCATGGTGGCACTGGAGATGTTGAGATATTTCAAAGAATGGTTGAAAATGGTGGTGCTAGATTAAAAGTGGGAACCACCAAAGTTATTAGGATTCAACTTCTGGGGTCCATGAATGCCCAAGAATTGTTGACATATTTTCTGGGAATATTTTCTGGACCAAAGTATTGGATCCACCATCTGATAAACCAACAGAACAATATTGTCCCAGAGCCATGCTGCTAGCCTGGATAAAAGTCAGAGCTACACCACACTCCATAAATCTATATAAACTCAGTTGATTTTCTAATTTTATCAGCTGGCCTATCATATTATCCCCACTAGTCAACAAAACATATCAGTGGTGTGCCATCAGGGCAAGCAAAACAATCAGTGCTTGCCCAGTTTAAGCTAAAAATAGACATCAATTACAATGATTCTGAAGTTGAAGTGATATCTCTCCTTACATCTGATCTCAGAACAGCTCTATATCCCATACAGGATCTGATGCCAGTTTGCATTCATCACGTAATTTACTGCCCCTATGGTGTCAGCAGGGTATTGTCCTTGCAAACTAGCTTGATTTTCAGCCGTTGTACCTATCATTTCCGTCATTTTTGTGGGTGTGACTGTGTCGCTTTGACAAAGGCATGAGCTTGGCGAATGTGGTTTGCTCATTGAGGGAAATCTCTGGCTGGTGATTAGCTACAGCCAATGTGTGCTAGGCAAGCTGTCCTTCACTCAGCTTCTACCGTTCTGGGATCAGTCATGATGTTACACGCATCATGTGCAGATGTATGTGTAAACTAAATCTGCATATGATGGGTTAAGAGGCAGGAGCAGCAAGAAAACAAGCAATTTACACTAATTTACCATCTCTGTGTAAGATCTGCAGTAACATACAATACATAGGAACACATACACACAGAATCTGCAGCTGTTACTTCTGTCTCACCTACTTCTGCCTGTAGAAATGTTTGGATGATATAGATGTCAAACTACTTCCTCACTTCAGCCATATCCATGACTAAATATGTGAGTCCACGACCAAGAGACTTACTGACTCTCTGTACATCATTGCAAAGAAGGCAGGTCCCAAAGGTCTTGCACTGAGTGAGGCATATATCAGCCAGAGCCCTCTATATACAGGGTTGCAAAATAGGGTCTGGAAGGTTTTTTATTCCATTATCATGGCAGTCTATACGAGAGGGTTATTAATATGTTATTTTTTAAAATTGGTTAATGTAAAGTAATTGCTTCAAAATGTCTACAATTAATGAAAAATGACTATTGCAAGTTGACAGAGCTCAAGATTAAGTCTGAAAACTACTTCAACTTTATAAAAGCAGGTTAAAAGAAAGGCATATTAATTATGAATTATGAAACAGAAAATAATCACATATTGAATAAATAATTAATGCAATTATGTAATCATTAATAAATTAATAAAAATCAACTAATGATGCAGCACTAGAGAGAAGACTCTCTAGAAACTCTGGACATTTGTTTTCAAAATTAGCTGATGAACTGGAAATTCAGGCCTGAGGTGTTCAGGTAAAACTGAGTTTGGAGGCGCAACACTGTTAGGCTGAAGGCTCTCACCATGAAGTGGCATGTCAATCTGAAACCATATCCTAGCAGCCTGTCTTCACCCACTCTATCAACACTAGCACTGCTGTAAACCCCATTCCTTCACTCCATCCACTTACTAACCTTTCTATATTAAGCCCCACTGACCCCCCTCTCCTTGTCTGACCAGCAGAGTGCTATACATACACATTTCATCAAAGGTATTCTGTAGTACATTACACATACACTACTTAGTGATCTCCAATTACTGTTTATTATGACTCCAATTTGTAGGCACACAATAAAACTACAGTCATCAAGTTGGTGCACATTGCATTATATTATGTGTTACAGAGAAGTTCATGTGTTTTTGAAGGTTAGATTATTATTATTACCTTCATTAAGGTGGGATTTATTGCAGGACTGTTGTATGACTGTGTACCTAATAAACTAAACCACTGAATGAGTCCCTCACTTTCAGTCACGGTGAACAGGTTTTGTCCCTTGAAATTTGTGGTAGCTCACAAGTGGATTTCATTAAAATGTCTGCCTCTGTGCCAGGCAACCAGTATTTCTATTAACTGGAAGACAGATAAGGTGATCAAGGTTAGCTAGACCTCTTCTTGTCTTTATGACTCTGGCCTATGACTCCGTCAGTGTTGAACAAATTGAACCAAAAGTAATATTGCTATTGGCATTCAGTGCTAATGTTAGCAAGCTAGGCTAGCTCTGTTCAGAAAGTGGAAGCTAGTTAGCTTAACTTGTTAGCTTGCACTTGCTGGGTGAGGTACAAGCTATGACAACATGGGGGTCCTCCCAAACGTTGAATGTTGTGGCGGATACTGATATGGATGATATAGTCAGTCGATTCACCTCTGGACCTCCCTACTGGAGTGTGGATCCATCTAATAGCACACAACTAATGTAATTAGTAGGTTAAAGTCAATCACACCACAGATTGCTACCAAATAAAGCACATTTCATTCATATTCATAATAATTGTGTGAAATCATTAAAAATCTGCGCACCGAGGTTTAGTCTTGACTCTTGGTTGACAGTGTGTTAATGAAGTGCAATATTGTAATAATTAGATTCTCTTAAGTGTGTTTTCAATTTGTGTGGTGAAGGACTTGTGCAATTTAGAAATTTCATTCACTAGTTTATTAGCATTTTATTTTATTATTAATCATTTTTATTCCTGCAACTTTTTGTATTTATGATTGTATATATATTTGGTATTATAACTGTACGTGTTGTTATGTCTGTGTGGTTCTCTAAGTTCTGATGTTTAATAAAAAGTTAGTTTGTGTAGAATTGTGTTTTTTGTGGGGGGTAAAATGTGAGTGTGTGTGTGAGTGTGTGTGTGTGTGTGTGTGTGTGTGTGTGTGCACTCTGGAAGTATGTGAACCTTGAATCAAGAATATTTTGTAAAATGAACTTTGAAGCTTGATATGTCCAATTAATACAATATCACATTGTGAGGATTAATGTATGTAATCACGTATCTTTAAATAAATTATATATATTTTATACAGTTTATTAATGAGTTATTAATCATTACTTAACTGTTTATTCACCAGTTATGAATATTTTATTGAGGTTTCAATAATTATTGATAAATATATTAATAATCACTTAAATTGTCCATAAATCTGCTCACAGTTACATTATTGTGTGTTATAAACCATTTACCATCTGCTGCTAATCACTGCTGTTAAAGGCTATTCATTTTGTAATTATAGATACTAAATCAACAGATTGCCAGTACATATTTAAAATAATAAAACAAGGGTTATGCAGATTTTCATTCAGTGTGATAACTGTGAACCTTTAGAACTTAAGAGCAGCAGCTGAAGAATGCAACAGGGAATTTTAAATGTATGTAAGAATGTGTGCATGGATGTTGTGCATGCCTTGTGCACATTTGTGTGTGTGTGTCTATGTGTGTGTGTGTGTGTGTGTGTGTGTGTGTGTGTGTGTGTGTGTGTGTCTGTGTGTCTGTGTGTATGTGTGTGTGGGTGGGTGTGATTACATGGTACAAGATGAACCATCTGTCACCAAGAGTTGGACTGCAGAGATGCAGTTTCTCACGACCAGGAAGCTTATACCCAGAATCATTACTGTACAGCTGATTAATAAATCTTCCACAGCAGTTGCTTACACTGTGTGTCTGAACATGTCTATATTTCAGTGTGCGGTGGGGTGAAGCATTTCACTCTTGTAAAACTGGTGAAACCCCTCCTGCAGACCGTGCCTAAACACACATTCTAAGTCATATAAAAAGAAAGCGTCTGTAAACTAAGCAAATAACCAAAACATCATGTACAGGCAATTTGTGCATGTCGAAAGAGTGAAGTCACAACCTCACATTAATGGCCTGGCCAGTGTTCAGAACAGCTGTCAGATGTAGTCTTTGATAATAGTGATGCTTTTGGAAATGATGACATATTAATGTAGTTTCACACAGGACTAAATTTCTCATTCAAGTCTTGCACTAAATGTCATATGTCATCCAGTCTCTAAACACTAAAACACTGGCTGTCTATTGTACTTAGAGCTGGGGAAAAAACAGATAAAGTAAAAGTAAAATAGCTTTGGGGAACATACTTTATTTAAAGAAAAGGGTTCAGTTTTAAAGATGTTTTTTCTTCTCTTGTGAGGCCATTCTTTTGGTTTTTGCAACTTCCCTATTTTGCTTCAGTCTCACTGCTCTCATCATGTGTTTCCAGCAGCAACAGCTGTCTGCTGGAAAAATGTTCTAATAAACTCACTGTACACTACCTGTTTTGTCATTAGCATTTAAATATTTAATCCTGTGGAATTAGTAGTAATTACTGCTTAAATGTGGTGGAGTGGGAAAGTGCCATTTTGCCCTCTGAAATTCCTGTAGTGGTCAGTCTGAGTTTGTTGCATTTGTCCTTTCCACCAGAAAAAAGATTAGTATAATATCCATCAGAGCACAGTGACACAGCGTTACAGTAAATTTCAGTTTCTTGCTGTGATAAATTTATGTTTGTGATTGAAATATCTTCGGACGATAATGGGTAATATGAGATTGTCTTCCTGTAAAAATGTATACTATAGCGGCAAATTAATGTAATGTAACTGTTACCTTGCTGCCATAGGGATGCTATTTCAGGAGACAGGGAGGGTTGTATCAGAGGGTTAAAAAAACAACCCATATGGTTTTTCAGGTTGGAGGACTTGCATCAGGCAAGGTGGCTTTATCACTGGTGATGGAGCTGAGCTTACAACAGCTTGCTTCAAGACTTTGGGCCAAGCCAAGTTTGTCATGTGTCAGATGTGTCTGACTGTATCTCTGCTCTGGACACAGAGTTAAGACTGGTATTGTATATGATGGCAAACAGGCATAGTTTCCAGATGTCAGTGTGTTTCTGATTTTAACTGATTTCCCATGAATGATTGGCACTATGAAGTTTAAGACATCATGACTGATTAATTAGGCATGAGGTCTACTCAGCTAAGACAGCAGAAAACAGATATGTAAGGTTTTCAAAACACCAGCCAAATTGCTCCTGGTGAACTTTCCACTATGTGGAGGAGAGGTCAATGATCAGCTGGAGTTGATACTCCCTCATGTTTGGTTTGGAATAGATATCGTGGTTTCATTTTCATTGCATGTCAAAAACAGGAAAATTTTGAATGCCTCTCTAATATTAATTGTGGAAAATAACCATACTCTTTTCACTGATACTCCTGAACTGATAGCTGAGACTATATTGCATGGTGTATCTTCTTAAAACTGATTTCAAAACATTTGCCAAAGGAACTGGTTTGTTGGTCTGAATGTCTCTGTAATTCCGTTCCTGTGCGACTATGAGGACAGCAGTGGTAATGTAATGGGATGGGAAGTTGGGATATGGACTCTGTCTGGCGCCTTGAAGACTACTCTGCACCATCCTGGGATGTAAAAGATCCCAAATATGACATGACCCCATGTCTGTGGTGACAGCGTAACATGATGATCACAAACTTCAAAACATGCTCCACAACGTAACTTTAATCACAGATGGCAGCCTGATTGAGCACTCGGGAGGGCTGCTACAGCGTTACTGAACTGCAGTTCATAGCACAACAGGATGCTTTTGCATGTGGGGGAAAAAAAAGAAAGTGTACGTTTTATATAGATCCATCTAAACTTTGTCTCAAGTAGATAATAATGAGCTAATTTCAAAATTGAAAAAACAACCACTTTCCTATAATTTCTATGTACATATAAAATAAAAGCACATTTGTAAAAATTATATATGTAACCTATTAGAAATTGGAATAATATTATATATTGACATATATTTACAGTCCATACAAATATGTATGTATGCTTATATTATAAATATATGTTACATAAATATATACATCTCAAAGCGTGTCAGTATATGTTGTAGTAGCGTCCCAAAATCATGTCAAAACACATGCTTCAAATTAATTAATTAATTAATAAGAAAAACATATATAAGCACATATAATTTTATATATATGTTGTTTTAGTAAACTTGCATCTATAAATTGTATATATATCATAAACATATTTGGTTACAACATGTTATACCATGTAAAAATTCATCATATAGATGTTTTTCATGTACATATGTATAACATACATATTTCATATAGGTTAGAAACTTATGTCTTCATATATCAAGAGGATCTATATATGTGATAATAATATAGGAAGCATGTAAGACAACACCAGTCTTCATCTAGGGACATATATGTCATATATGACATTTCTGTATGGGTTGGACGGGCCATCCAAAAACATCTAAATTTATCTCAAACAAAATGAGCTTTCTAGCTTTCAGGGAAAGCTAGCAGTCCTAAATTTTAGTGACTTATACCTTATTAACCCACCACAGTCCTGCAGAGGCCAATACTCCACAGTATCTGTTTCTTTGTACCGTTAGTTCTGCTCATAAGGACACTTGGTGCCCCCAAAATAACAACCAGAGGTCACAGTGTTGAGTGAGTGAACAGTAAATGAAACACAGACCAACACACATACACACACTCAGACACGTTTAGGCACAGGTGCAGACAACAACACCCCATTAGTCTAGCCCGAGTTGTAGGCAACACCCCGGGGGATTTGTTTGTATGTGTGCCACAGCTTGAGTGCATTCATGGCTTCTAGTTCAGGGTCACGAAGGTAAGACTCCCACTGGGCTGGTCCTGGCTCTGTTTCAGCCTCCCACTATGAAGTGGAAAGCTCTAACCAACATGCATTTGATGTTACTTTATGTCGACATTCACCAAATACTGTAAACAGTTAGTGTTAGATAATCAGTGTTACATTAGCAGAGCCTCTTGTGGTGAAAACTGTTCATCTGCAATGCTTTCACATCAATCATTTTGTCCTTTAATTGAGTTGTTTGCAGCAGAGACTGATTGAGACTGATTGAGATCTGTGAGGCTTCAGGGATTATTGCTACCATCAGCATGCTAACATGCTCTCAATGACAAAGCTAACATGCTGATATTTAGCAGGTATAATGTATATGTTCACCTTAGTTCTGGATGTAAGCATTTGCTAATTATCTTTTAAAGGGGCTATGTGTAAGTTTTCTCTGCGTGGTTTCTTGCCGGGAGCAGGTTGAGGTTTTTATGGCTTGACAAGAGCTTCAGCCAGAGCTGTCTTTATAATGCAATGCATTATAATACGCCCTGTGAGCAACGCTATGTTTTCAGGACTGATTAAAGGCTACACTCACTTTGGGAAACTAACGAAACGGGGTGGGGCTTGCCGGTTAGCATGCTAACTTCCATAGAGGAAAAGACAAACAAGAATTAATGTTGGCGTTGTTTTCCACCTCTGGAGACAGCTGTTGGCAAGTAGAGGAATGAAGTTTGATGCTGAACTCACATTTCTTCTGGACTGGTAAGTAAACAGCTCTACTGGATATGTTGACATTTTTAAGTGATGATGGTGCTAATTGAAAAGTTAGAGCATTGGTGATTACATGACCTCAAGGGATCACCAGAGTCATCCTTGCCATCCTTAAAGTTGTTGTGGCTAAAAGAAACTGTTATTTCTTCCAGATAAGAAAACATAAACCCACAACATCATAACTCTGCAGTACATGTGTCAAATCAACTGTGGGATGGCACCAGTGTTGCAATAACCATGTACAATATTGTTGTACATAGTTATTGGTAATATATAGTAAACCTCTTGCAAATGCTGATCACTCAGCAAAATTTGTCTTTTGAGTGTTTTCTAATACTTGACAGTTAGACCACAGTGTGGGGGCCTTGCAAGATGTGTGTGTTCATCTGTGTGTGTCTTTGTTAGTATGGACTGAGAGCAATGTGTAATCAGAGCATCAGTCCCACGTGTTAGACCATATATTTACTTACTAGATATCATTGCTGAGTTTTGAAGTGGTAACAAATCCCTGCAAAAGGTCAGTGGTGGGGGAAGATTTCAGATATTTCACCAGAGTAAAAGTAGCAATACACTCAAAAACAATTAAAAGTCTTGAATGGAATATGAAATCATGTTAAACTACTGTGGTATCATCAGCACAGTGTTAGTTGTTATGTTAAATGGTTTTGGGTTGTTTCATATATAACAATCTATGTCAAAAGTTAATCTGTAAAGTAGTGCGTACAGCTGTAAAATAAATGTAGTGAAGCACAGTTTTTCCTCTGAACTGTAATGGAGTAAAAGCGTAAAGTAGCATGAAATGGAAACACTCAAGTACAAGTTTGTATCAAGCACTTGAGTCAATGCACATTACATTGCACCAATGAAAAGGGTTAGTATATATATATATATATATATATTTTATAGTGACCAGTATTTCACTACAGTACTCAGTTTTATTTATTTAATTCAGCATAACAATCACAAAAGTCTTCATAAATCTTGACATTCTGAAAAATGTAGATTTGGTATCTGTGTTAAAAAGCTAAAATTGTTATGCAGTTTCATGCAATACTGTATACAGCTGCATGAAATAGTGAGATCACTGAAAGGAAGTTGTGGGGCTCAAGGCACAAGCTCTGCACTTGTGTGTGTACATGTGGACATTAGTGGTGACAGGCCCAGGAATCTCTCAAGTACAACTAAGCTGCCACATACAGAAATATGTGAATGAGTAGACAGTTGTTGTGAAACTGTGAAACTGCATGTTGATACTTTTCATGTGCATATGGATTACATATGCCTACAGTACATATTAATGTGTGTAGCTGATCTATCTAGGCCAGTGTGTGTGTGTGTGTGTTTGTGTGTGTGTGTGTGTGTGTGTGTGTCTGCCCTTTGCAGAGGCAGTTTGTAATCAGCTGTCAAAGTGGGCTCTGTCCCCATCGCAGCAGTTGAGAGCAGAGTTTCATACAGGGCAGTGAGAAGCTCTCAGGTCCACTCTGCATGCTGATCAGTGAAGGTGGAGGACGGACAGGACAAACATTCAGCCTGCACTTCTACAACATATTGATTAGCTGCACATTGTCAGCTGTAAGCATGGTAGTGTGAGTGTGTATGAGTTGTGTGTGTGTGTGTGTCATTTTGTGTGTTTAGTTTGCCTCTTTTCATACTCCAGTAACTGCATTGGAAACAGACAACAGAAAAGGTAAGACCTGAAAGTGATCAATATCTAATCATGGTTAATGTGAAGTTATAAATTATGTACAAATTACCACTGTTCTAAATGTATAATTAAATATCCTAAAATACAACATCTCTATACAATTTGGTGTTATTCTTATTATTCAAGAATTTAAGGATTCAAGGTTTTATGTGTCATATAAACCAGCAATATGTGTAAATACACACAAACATAAACTTGAAACTATAAACTTGAACTATGAAAATGTGCATATTTCACCTCTGCAAGCAAAATAAATAATAATTTAAAATAGTAGGGGACAATGAGTTAAACAAGGCCAGGGATATACACAGGTCAGAGGAGAGACGGCCTGAGGAAATAAGCTGTAGTAGCTTGTCGCCAAACCTTTTAAATGACATTAAGTCACAGATACGTAAGGAATGACATTTTCTTACATGGATAAGAAATTTAATAAACTTTTTTAAAATTGTTTATCTTTTACATACACAGTTTAGTTTACAAACTTGCACATATAGAATTTATTACCTAATTAACTCAGAAATTACATATCAGGTCATACAGACCAATCAGTTGTTCAAATTCAAATTATACCATGTTTTTTAAGTGCTGAGGAGAGTGCAAAATGTGAGACAGTTTTTGAATTAAATTAAAAAAAAAAAAAGTGAAAACACAGCTGTCAGAATGCCTTGATAGCTGTAGCTGTACCTTATATGGAGTGCATTTGCATATACTGTACATTTCATGTGTAATTTCATACGTTAATTATAACGTAACAAGACATATTGTTGAACTTTTGTTGATAGTATAGGGATAGATATGTTATAGTGTAGCTGTGCTTAGAGAGTCAGATTGTGCTCAAAAAGAACAAAACAATGGCTGCGTTTGAAAAGTTAGAAAAAAGAAAGAAAAATCTCCTTTCCTAATAATTTCTCTTTGACCTCAATTGAAAATGTTATGCAATCAAGAAAAGAGGTGAATGAGAATTTAAAAAAAGACAACCATGGTGCTGAGAGAATCCGACTGGGATTAAAAAAAAAAACCAAAAAACTACAACTATATTTGTGACACATGGATGATAAATACTCCTTTCCTAACCACAAAAAGAAAACAAACAGGCTTGAAATGTTGTAACATGAATTAAATTTACAAGTAGGGAAAGTTGAGCCATTAAAATAAAAATTCAACAAAATTACGAATAACGAATAACAAAGGGGTCAGAAAATATTATACTCTAGAAATATTATAGAAAATATTATACTCTCTATACTAATAGAGATTCTTAGCAAGGGCATCTTTAACCCTATTTAATACATTTGCTAATTAGAAAAAATACATTTTTAGTACGTTCCACAGTAGGGGGATTCTGTGAAACAACATTTATGTAAGTAGTATTTTGTTATGATGATGATATTGTGAACAAGAAATTCAATCCGCTTGTTCTTCACGATGACTCCTAACTTCATTTGAAAGAGAATAAATCTGTATCCATGTATTTGGAGCTCAGCCAGTCATGCAAAGATTTCCATACATTTCAGATCATATCACAAACATATAGTTGCTCTGTTGTTTCATAGGTCTGCTGTGGTGAAACTACAGTGGTGCCTCACTTTAAATGTTGCTGCTGCAAGGAACTGTGGGACAGACTTCCCTCCTTACCTTTCATAAAGCAAAGCTGAAGGAGGAGCTCCTTTCCTCAGTATTTAGAGAATTTGACTGGCTCCTATTATGGCTGCCACTTAGATAAATTTTTTTTAGATACATTTCCCTCATTTAGGAACCTTCCTTCCTTCGACAAATCAAAACAGCTGTTGTTGCAAATGAGCGCACTCAACAGTGGAGTGAGCACTCGATCATCACACAGCTGGGGTAGATTTAAATACGGGAAACATAGAGCACATTTTCAGACAACTCACACACACACTGCTCCCCCATCTGATATTAAGAAAGTTTGCTGGGGGAGGGCGTTTCTCAAAGCTATCAACAGTCAAAAAAGCAATTCTGAAGAAGCACTCGCAGCTTTGGGTTGGGATGTTGCTGAAGTTCATAACCACTGACAGCTTTTGAAAGTTTAGTTTTTATTTAGAGTCATTTCTTATAAATGCAAAAGAATGACAGTTGAAAGTAGTGACTTGTCTTGTTAGCTATAAAAGTTATTCTATACAGAAATGCTGTTTTTGTGGTGCAGTATATTTCAATAAGTGTAATAGCTGCATTCACACCCCTAAAGGAGTATTTTTTGTGTGTCTGTGTGTGTGTGTGTGTGTGTGTGTGTGTGTTCCTGATCGCATGTGGGTAGAGATGATTGAGCTGGGCCTCGCTGACGGCAGCCTGATCGATGAGTTGATGGAGCTGACGGCTCAGAGCCTCAGTCACCGGGAGATCCAGGAGCACTTCAACATCATCAAGGAGATCGGCAGAGGGAAATATGGCAAAGTGCTGCTGGTCACACATCGCTTCAGGGGTATGACTCTAATCTCTTACGGCAGAGAATAACTAAAGAAAAATATGTCATATTTATATGTATGTATCAATTTGAAATCTTTTGCTGCTAATCTGAATGGCTGTTGACATTTAGCTATTCTTTTTGTCTAATGGTATGTTGGATAATTATTACACTATGCAGCAAATAGCTGCCTAATAACACTGAAGTGGTCATAGATGCAGCTCTCTCACAAGACAAGCAAAGTGTGCATGAACAGTGCTAATAATATCTAAAGTGAAGTATGGATGGTCTGCAGGGACTCCCATGGCCTTGAAAGTGATGCCCAAAGCCTCGACTAAGCTGCAGGGCTTTCTGCGAGAGTACTGCATCTCCTTACACCTGTCTTGCCACCCCTGCATAGTGGGCCTCTTTGGCATTGCCTTCCAGTCTAATGAGCACTACTGCTTTGCCCAGGAGCTTGTCATTGGGAGGGACTTGTTTGCTGTCATCCAGCCAAAGGTGAGTCAAACACTGGCAAAACCAGAAATGGTGAGTCTATGAGGATGTCTTTAGATAGCATAGCCCCATATGTGACCTTGGCACTCTGTGACTGTCAGTCTGTAATACAGGTTTCTCAACACAAACCCTATGAGGGAAACACAAACATTATGTTTTTACTTGTTAGCTAGCATCAGTAAGTTTCAAGCTGTATTGTCCACAAACTGCATTCAGGATCTTGTCAATACAGTCCATTTTCAGCAAATACAGTAAACATTCACACATAAAAACATAAATAAAACATGAATAATAAATACAACACCAACACCAAAAGATAAAGGACAACAAGTTAATAAAACAGCAGAGAAAGTTTGTTAGTAGACAATAAGTTAACTCAACATCCAACTTTTCCTTCTAGGGTTTGAGAGCGGGATGGCAAGGTTTATAAAAAAAAGTGTTTAAATCAATTATTTTGACTAAAGGGAGTCTGAGGAGGGAACCAGATGGCAGAAACTGTTAATGTAAAGGGTGGGAACAATTTGACAGGATGGATTCAGCTTTCTTAAGTACCTGTTTGTTGTAAAGATCCTGCAGATTTTCCTGTGCAGAACCAGTTATTTTATTGCCATTACTGCAATTACTACAGATATTTACCACCTTATTTGGTATACTTTTCTGTTTGAACTTGAGAGATTGAAATCAGCAGATAAAAGAGAACATGAGAGCAGACTCAAAAGAACATCAGGTCCTGTCAACCTGAAATTGTGAAACTTTCCTGAGACAAATAAGACGCTGCTGGCTCTTCTTGTACACCAGGTTGGTATTAATCTCAAATGTCTGAATGTTTCTGAAAACTGTTGACCATGAACACAACAGGGAAGGTGCAAACCAGTACCATATAAAAAGTAAAAAAGTGATAACTATTGTCTTTCCTCCATAAGATTTGTATGAGAGGCCTGTGTGATCATGTCATAGAGAGTGCAAAGTGCATAAGAGGCTACAGCTAAGTGCTCGTGCCAGCATTATAACACGCTCACAGTCTTTCTTTATGCTGTGCTTTGGGATGATTATGTCTTCACTTTTTCTTTTGGCGCCTTGGCAAAATGACACAAAAAGTCCTATGCTTCTAATTTGTTCAGGTGGGTATTCCAGAGTCCTCAGTGAAACGTTGTGTCCTCCAGATCGCGAGTGCTTTGGAGTTCATCCACAGCCATGGCCTGGTCCATCGTGATGTTAAGCCTGAAAACATTCTCCTGCTGGACAGTCATTGCTGCCAGGTCAAGCTGGCAGACTTTGGCCTGGCCCAGAAGAGAGGCACCCTGATACGATTCATCACAGGTACCTTGCCCTACATGGCCCCGGAGCTGTGTGGCGTTGTACTGCAGGAGGGCCAAAAAGAGGTGACTGCTCCTCCACTTAGCGTGGAGCCAAGCCTTGACACCTGGGCCTTCGGAGTGGTTATCTTCTGCATCCTCACGGGCTACTTCCCCTGGGAGTGCTGCATGGACTCAGACGACTTCTACCAGGAGTTTGCTGACTGGTGCAGAATGGAGGAGAGGCCTGACACTGAGGACGACATTCCTCCTCTGTGGAAAAGGTTCACTCCAGAAGCCATGGAGATGTTTGGTAAGCTCCTGGCTTTGGATGCAGGCAAGAGGTGCACAGTGGGGGAAGTGAGAGCGTATGTGGAGAAGGACTGGCTTAAGAAGGCACCTGAGAGTGGGCAGCAGCAGCCAGCAGAAAAAGAATAATCTTCGGTATGGCGAGGTGGAGGAACGCCCTACTGCTTAGTGACCAGCAGACTGTATTATTATATCATCTAAAGCTTCCATATGCTTGAGGAGCATCTGAAACTCAACCAATCCTCCAACCTGAGCAACCAACAACCCTCTGTTATGACCCATACTAGTGTCTCCTCAAATAGCACCCCTACAGCAGCAGGTGTACCCAACCCTGGTTGTTATTGTTACAATGATAAACACGCGGACTACACCGAGAGTGGCGGACCTACCTTTGTTGCCATGGTTATTATAAAAACGGTCATGAATTGGTTAGGTTTAGGAAATGATGGTGATTTGGGTGAAAATAAGTACTTCCTCAGAGTGGCGGACCTACCTTTGTTGTCATGGTTGCAATAATAATGAATGGTCATGGATAATATAAACAACATCAGCTGCCATTTCACATGGGAATGGAACACCGCTCTGCTATGACAAAATCCTGTGTTTTGTTGACCCATCCATCCACCCCAGCCTCCTCCTGATGTTGACTGATGTTGACACACTCCACACTTCTCCATTTGCTCCTGCCATAATTACCACGGCCACTACATATAGCCTAGCAACAAAACCTAACTAAGGGACATATCCTCCATGAAACATGTGGTGTTTACATCATCCTGAATGGAGTCCCATTATTCTGAAGACTGTGCCCCAGTGTCCATGTAAAAGATTATGTAACATAGACGTCTTGGTAGCTGAATGGTTCAGACATAAACCTCATAACTGCTACATCACTTGTTTGCTTTCAGCTGACAACCTCTGTTGCACTCCTTTCTCTCCTTGTGTCCTGTCTGTCTGTCTCTATACCATCAGTTCTCCAATAAAGGCAAAAGGATGCAACAGAAATCACATTCAGAAAGGATTAGGTTTGTCATTGCAGAAGAAGTAGCCTATTAAGTGATATTGAGTTTTGAGCAAATTAAAAAATGTATGAACTATGTTGTTTTTTTTGTGTGTGTGCCTGGATCCTAACCTTGTGTTTCATGGTTGCTTGTCAGTATAAGTTTCAGTCTTCAGTGTGAATAGTCGTCAGTTTTAATTATTTGAATGTGATGGAGGACATGAATGTAGCAGTGCAGAGGAAGCACATGCTTGCTTATTGGCTAATGTTAAAAGTACAACAGACTGCAGTGTCAAACTCTGACCTTCTGTCCATGGCGCCACTACTGTGTCAACTTATGACAGCAAACTTTGAAAAGCAGCCCAGCTTTTCATAGATTTCCCCTACTGTACAAACTGTACAAACTAATACTGTACATGTTGTTTAGAGTTTTAATGGTGGGTTGTTTATTTAGATAATTTTCATATACATTGGTAACTATGATATATAGGATTTATTATTTTTGTGTGAATTAGTATGTCCTCTTATTTACTTGCAGGTCAACTCTAGTTTACTGATAAATTTTGCCTTAAACTGCAACATATCTTACAGACTGAGATTTAATATAAATGTTGGGTGCATGTAAATTTATTTATAAATTATAAGTCAAATCTTTCC
This sequence comes from Trachinotus anak, assembly GCF_046630095.1. NCBI lineage: Eukaryota > Metazoa > Chordata > Actinopteri > Carangiformes > Carangidae > Trachinotus > Trachinotus anak. The sequence goes on from NW_027273855.1 coordinate 7,771,352, forward strand.
ACAACTATTCAAGATTAACTTTTATTATATAGTAAATGTATTTTTATTCTTATTCTGTTCATTTCGTAATTTTTCTTATGTCAAACTCATGACTATACCCACCAATTTTTGATTTGAAAAGATCATGGATCGTTGTTCATATGTTCATTCTGTGAAAGCATGTAGAAGGAAAATCAAATAAAAATCATGCATCCATCCACTTTCCTTTGGGCAGAAAGCAAATTATCCTCTTGACGTTAGATCCATGACTTGAATCAGACCTCACTGACCTTCTACAGCCTCTTTACACACAGAATCTGCTGCAACTGGTTCTCCTTTGATGGATGTCCTGCTGTTGTCCAGCATTGTCCCTATTATGCTTTACAGCATATTTAGGGCATTACACTAACCAGGGTCATCTTTCCACTGACCTCTGGTCCTGACTGCACATCCAGGTCTGTCATACAGACACAGCCAAGGCAAATCCAACCGCAAAGCCAGTGTTGGCATTTGACTCACAAACTATCTGTGCTGGTGTTCACACACATAACAGAGCCTGTGTTTAGACAGATTAAAATAATGTTTTGCATGCCTGTTTTGCATAATAAGGTATTAGAACTAGAATATTGATCGAATGGACTTTTAAAGTTTTGCTTTAACTGCAGAAAAATAGAACTTGACACAACATTAAAATTTTGAAGCTTTAAAATGCAGATTTTTTTAATTTTTATTTTTTTTTATCAGTTTTGCACAAGAGTGAGAGTTTGTGCTTTCCTGTTAAATCTAACACTTCAAACCCTCAATGGTAGACTAAAGATTAGTTCATTTCCAGGAAGCTACATCTACATGAGAATCTCAAGTCTTATCATCACATGAGTTCCGTTGCATGCCAAATAAAGATTGTTTTGTGCTGTCAGGAAAAGCACTGTGGTCATAGTCTTATCTATATGACTGTCACATTTCTAGAGTACTAAAGCACACATTAGTAAATGATCATGCACCGTTAAAGGACAGGGCAGTTGGTGTCCTAGGCATGTGATTCTCAGAAGTTACCAAGAAAAATCTGTGGAGTGGCTTATTTGGAAATGTAGGGCTTATAATATAAATAATCATCGTGTTTTTGAGGGCTTTTGTATGATGTCTGAAGGCAAAGTTAGGTTTTGATATAAGATTACATGAGTAGATGAGTATATGAGTATATTTTGAGTAGAGAGTTTGGTTTTGACCTGGAAGTTTGAAGTTTGGGGAGTTGAATGTGCGGTTATGCATTTGTTTCGAGCTTTAGAAATGGAGCATCATTTCAGGAAATGTGTCTTAGCAATGAAGAAAAACGGTAATAGAGAGTGGCCTGATGCAGCTGTTTGAAAGGCATCATATTCCAACCGTAGGTCACTTGGTGAGGGACAGTGGATATCACACCCTACCTCATCCCACAGCGGGCACCACAGCTTCATTAAAACAGGTACATCAGGTGGCTAATAGGCTGCCACCTCAGCTTAGTTAGGTAGCTTATGACTGGTGAGTTTTTTTTTTCATTATTATTAATATTTTCATTGCGTGAATTGAATGTAAGGTTTTATTGTGACTTCTTCTGGGTCTACTTTTGTAAACAGCATGTAATCCATTATTATTTAACTTGCATTCGGTTATTTCTCAGTGTTTTTTACTATTACTGCAGGATGTTGAACATGTGTTTTCACCGGCACAGACAGGTCTAAGTTACCAACCAACCATTAACCACTGTGGTTCTTACAAGCAAGCTCATTCATGGTAATTGACATCACCATAGCAATAGATTTGCACTCTTACCTTAGCAGTTTTTGCTTTTGTTGGTCTCAGCAGCTTTGTGAATAGGATTTAGGAGAAAACTTTGAGTTAGAAACTTTTAGTGCAACTTAGGAGTGTTCTTAGAGATAAGATAAAATGCTTTGTGAATACAGGCCCAGTTCTATAAATTGTTGTCAGTTACTAAAGTGCTGCTTGAACCCATCTGCCTGAGCTGTGGGGGTATACTAGTCAGAAAAGGTTGAGAAACACTGTCTAGTGTTCTCTGAAACAAAGTAATGAGTTTTTTTCCCCCGTCTTTATTCAACTTGAGTTTTGTCATCAACAACTCGTAGTCTGTCAGTGACTCTCCCAGTCTTATACTGGTTGTTACCATAGGGTATGGTGTTTACACAGAACAGAAGTTATCAGGTAATTTGTATGTCTGAACTTTTGATTTTAACATTTTCTGGCTTTCTGATGAACCCCCGAACTTACCCGCAGTCTCTGTCCTAAACTGAGGGTACAGGTTTCACCACAATCAGACACTCACCTGGGGACGTACTTAACACGTTTTTTAATCAGGTATTTATGCTGTTTTAGTGCTAATGTGAGTCTGGATATTTAATTGGCAATAATTATTTTATTACACTGTATGTGAGCCTCTCAGACATGATTTTATATTTGTCATGACAGAGGAGGTCGTCATGGTATGATCTGTTACTGTTAGAGCACATGTTGAAACAAAAGACAATCTCTGTTCTTGTTTTTATGACTCCCACTCACACACACACACACACACACAGCACGAGAGAGAGAAAGAGAGAGAGAGAGAGCCATAGACAAGATAGGCAGGCTTTCTGGATGGCATCGTACACACGGGAGCACTATTAATAAAACCACTCTGTTATGGAAAATCACCACAACTGGGCCCTTTCTCCCAGCTGATGGCTTGTCTGTCCATTACCCCCATAAAAAGCCAGTGTCAGGTGGCTAAAGAAACTTTTCTCTACCATAACCTGCATGAGAGTGACAGACACGACAACATGACACTATGAACATATGGTCAGAGATCGTGGAATAGTCTGAAAATATGATTCAAACTGGCACCCACACAAGATAAAGCTGCGCAAAAGGTCCTCTATAAAGAAGAAGAGAGACTTCATCTGTGATAGTTTACACAATATATTCTGATGATTAAATGTTTCTGTGCACATTACTGCTTTATAATATTTACATCCATAAAACAGCCTCATCTTTTCTGTTGCTACCTAGTGTCCCAACATATTATTTTTGATATGATATGTTACAATGCAAGCAGTAGCAATCTATAAAAAAAAAATAGATTTTTTTCAGCCACTAAAAGGGAATGGAACATTTCGCCTGAGCTGATTGGATGATCTCACTCTTAAATGTCAGCTGTCGGTGCAACACCAGCGACAATAACATCACTGAAACTAAAACAGAGCACAATGTTCAAAGCAATGGATTACCTTAAGTATATCAGGTGTCAGCAAGTGGATATTCATAGTATATTGATATAAATGAAGGTAAAGACTATGTGAAGGTGGAATATGATCAGTCAAGAAGCCATTATTGAGTCTATGTGATGATGTCAGTATGTCACCACAAAAAGATTTGGCTGATTAGCACTAAATGCAAATTACATTTGAAGCTGATGAGAATGTTATTAATTTTGGAGAGGTTTAGTCATATTTTACGGTGCTAGATAAAAAAAGTTAAGCCAAATTAAAAACAGTCATAATATTTGCGGTATAAATAGATAAATAAATAGATAAATAAATAAACAACCTACAAGTGTGAGGGAAAAAATGGACTTTTAAAAATGAGAGACCTAACCCCTCCAATTCACAGAACCACACCACTAGCATGGCTAAAACCATTGGTAGTAAACATGAGGTAATTGGCTAAACAACAACAAAACCAGTATGATCCTGAAATACCAGGTGGAAGAAGTCAGAGGACTCCTCAGAGCACTTACAGAGCGGTAACTCTGTACTGCCTTGTTGTCATTAGAGATCATTTCTGTCGTAAACAAAGAAGATTTCTTGTTATAATCTTACAAATTCAAGTTACCGTACATATCACTGTGTCTCCATTGTATCTGTTTCAGCTTCAGCCACACAGCAGACTCAATCCTACATCATGATCCCCCAGCAAAGCCTCTGACAGCGAGGCTGGGTGTGATGTTTACATATCAGACGAGGGCTGCTGCTTACAAATTAGTCCCTTTGGGTGTATCGCTGGCTTCATGATCTCACTGGCCCTTGGCTAACTTCTGACTAAACATGTGAGGCTCTAGCAGATCTGTCAATCTCTTAAAAGCAGCACTAGCATGTCTGTCAGTCCCTTACGAATGGCCTTACTCATGTTAACATTTGTAGCGGGCAGCTGCTCTCACATGTCTTCACTAGTGGACGGAAAGGTTTAACTCATAAAACAAGCAGGAACAGTGTTTGAATTCTTTTTTTTTTTTTTTTTTTTTTTGCTCTCCAGGGTCACTGCTGAACTAAATTGCACCAGTTAATTAATAATAAATCAATACATAAAAATAAATAAATAAATAATGAGTTAAAAGATGTATAAAAACATAATTGCATTGCAAGAAAAGACCAGCAGTGAACTGGAGTCACGCTACAAACGATGCTTTGTGAAGAAAATGGCTTATTGTGCTGTGTATCAAACTATATACGACATATATAACATACAGTTTGATACTCAACATCTGAGCCATTTCCAAAACTCTGGAGTCTCAGAGGTTTCATTTGATGCAACTAGAGAATAAAACCTAAAAGTGCAAACAACTGAGCAAACAAAAAGTCTTGATAAAGAATTTAATGTTGTTTTGGTACAATACTGCTATTAACACACAAAGCTTACACATACTGAGTATGTTCATTTTAAAGGCCTCTTCATCAGAGCAGTGTTGTTCATGGTTCCAGTGCCAGAAGATACTGCAACTAATTCCCTGCTTCTGAAGTATGACACAGCAATTTTTCAAGAATCACAAATAATGAAAGTACATAATAAAACAAGAAAAAGAGAGATATAAAATCATATAAAAGTTAGCTGGACTTTTTTTTTTCTTTTTCAAAACCATCTGTAGAGTTTTACATCTCCTCTCTTAGGCTTCCTGCTGGAGCTCTACGAACAACAGGTTGGTGAGCCAAACAGAAGAGAGGATCTGAGCCTCTTTCACAGTATTAATATAGAACCTAGACCTGGACATCTACCTTTATACTATGTGGGACTTTTATGGACTTTACTTGATGTCTACATTGTTATTACAGTTCTGAACTTTTCTTGTACAAACAGTCAAAAGGCCAGTCAGGACACTGGGAAAATAACTGAAGACAATGACAATGCTTATTGTCTTTAATAACATGCCTATTATTCACTATGAAGGTACAGCTTTAGGTCAGGGATCTTAGCTTAGCATAAAGACTGCAAGCAGAGGGAAACAGCTAGATTGGTTCTGTCCAAAAGTAACAAAAGCCACCTAGCAGTACCTCTAAAGCTAACTAATAAACACTCTTGTTTGATTTGAACAAAAAATGTAAGCTTAAAAATGAAATCTCAATAAATACTTAACTTGTCAATACACTTTGGTTTTAGTAAAGATTTAAATGAGACATGACATATTACTTTTTGAGCTTTAGAGGCATTCGCAGCAGGATGTTGTTACCTTCAGACACGATTCGTTTCAGTGGCACCAGGAGGATTACATTTCATAGTATGCACATGAACTGCCTGTCCACTTGTACGCTACCTTTAGGTTTCCCACTAGGGTCGCCATCCATCCCGTATAATACAGGATTGTCCCATATTTGAAGATGAAATGCAATTTGTCCCGTATTCCGTGCTTTGAATAATATAATGTAAAGTAAAACCAAACTATTTATAGTCTCAGTTTGTCAATGAGCAGTAGACTGACAAGTGCTGTATGCTGTGAGAAAATACATGTTTGGTTGCCTTTTATGCATAAGTATTTTTGGATTATAAGCACATGAAAGAGAGTGTATCAGAATTTTGAAATCTCCAAAAAGGTTTGCAAAAGCAAACCAAAAAATTAATCAGCAACGGATTCCCTCATTTAGCTAAATAAACAAACAAAATCATTAAAAAATGCATGCACAGTGCTTACAGGATTGCAGCTGCCAGCAACACTGGTTTGTTTATCTCTGTTTCCAGTCTTTATGCTAGGCTGAGCTAACCAACTGCTGGCTATAGCTTCATATTTATAAGAGAAATGAGAGTGGTTTCAAAAAACAGGACTCTGACAGGGAATTCTCAGTATTATAAATTCTTATTAAGACTCGAAAAATGAAAGCATACCATGTACACATGTGACAATATGACCTGAGTTTACTGTTTCAGCTGAGTTACACACAGAGTCTGACTCATGTAACATTTATTTCACTGTTGCTGTCTGTGTGCATAATTTCAGCCAATTTCATGATCTTGCAATTAATACACATAATAACATCTCATGAAATATTGCAGAAATAAAAAAGAAGCCTAACTACACAAGATCTGTATGTTGAATCAAAGAATCATTCAGAACATATTTAATAAAACCCAAAAAATCAGCACAAAGATGTAGATTTTAAACCAAAAGATAAGAAATAAAGAAAAATTACACCTTTGCATTCTGTACATTGGAGCAAAAAGAAAAATGTACTGCTCATTTTCCTCATCTGTGATATGATGGCTGGCAAAGACTTTCTTACACTTAATAATAAATGCTTATGTAAAATGACATCTAAAGCTAACTTTATCTACACCGGTGAGCAGTACACTATATAATCAGATTATGTCTTTTGTCTGAAACATGCTCTTTTTCCTCTTCAAACACTGTACAATCTTGTCTGATTTAATATTTATCTGTATTCGGATTAAAAGTCAACCTTTTTTTTTTTCTTTTTCTAAATCCAGCGACACATTCTGATTTTTAACTCTGAGTTTTTGTATTATTTTTAAAATGACTCCAACTGAATCAGCAAAAACTTGAATATATTTTGTCTGTTGGTAATCTGACTATTAGACTTTTTTTTTGGTAAGTTTTTCCATTTTTATCAAAGTAAAGGGAGTTGGGATTTGGGGTGATCCACTTTGCCAGATTGGATTTTATTTCAGCAGGTTTTAGACCCAGTTTTGGCTCACCCATCTTGGTCCGGCTCTAGGTAGTCCACATCCTCCTGCACTAACCCTGAAGGTGCCACAGTGTTGCGTTCAGATGTGGTTATGGGGCTGTCGTGGACTTCAGCTTTCGTCTGTGGGATTTTGGGGCTGACTTCTATGTCGTCATAATTGTCCTGTGGGTCATTCACCTCGTAGGTCACCCCATCTGTTAGCAGAAAAAAAGTCAATTTTAGTTAGTCTGACAATGTGGTAATTTGGTGAGAAAGTATTGTGTGCTGTGATTAAAACTTTCCTTCGCTTTGATCAAGAGTATCTTCATGGACATAGTTGTCTCTTAAGGCACCATCAGTGGCAGCCTGAGAGGTCATGGGCTGATCCTCAACCGCTTCATCAATATCATCATAAGGAAAAGAGGAAGTGCTCCGTGCGTCATTCTCTATGATGAATCCTGCATGTACAATGGCAACAACACAAATACTGTCACATCAACTACATTTTAGATCACAATGGACTTCAATTCCATTATGAAAACATAAAACCATTAAAATAAACCCAGACACTCAAATGATATTCTCACCATATTCCACATATTCCAAGTCAGTGCTTATTTTAACTTGGAAATTAACTTTGAATATTTACAATAAGTTTGAGAATACACACCACAGCAGCACAAAGACAGACTGACAGGTAAGAAAACAGATGCACTATTTGAATGATGTAATTAACGAATATTACAGATGAAAGAAATTAGAGAGGTGACATTAAGATAAGATATCTACATTATATACATTACAATACATGGTCTCTATAAGTGAGTAAAATAAGTATAAATAAAATAAAATAAGGGATGAATATGTTTTGAACTCACTGCTACGACTTAAGTCTTCCATTTCATTTTCTTTGCTCCTGATGTCCTCATAGTCACCACTTTCAAACTCTACTTCATTTCTTGACAGCATTCTCGCTACATCAAAACAGGATTAGACATTTACTGGCACGTGACAAACAGCTGTCTCATACCGATGCGGTAGACAACAGCGCAAGAGACAGAAAAACTGTTAGAGCCCAACTCATATAACAAAGAATTTAAAGATTTTTGCTCGAATTCCACTTGCATCTGCTTTGATGTAAGCATTGGTGGGCAGAACTGATGAACAACTATTTAGATCTAAATATCTTTTTTTCATATTAATATCACCATGTTATGTATGTAGAGACAATGTAGAGAGACAGGAAAGGGAGAGGATGACATGCACCAAATTAACCTGAACCACTGTGGTCAGGACTCAACCTTGACATGTGGCACGCACTCTACCAGGTGAGCTACCAGGGTGCCTCTGAACCTAAATCTAAGAGTTTCTGTGAGCTGGAATATAAATCCTGATCTTAAAATAAAATAAATAATATCTGTGACACCATTATTTAAATGGTCATATACAGTAGAGAGAAGTCAGAATGAAGTCAGCATGCAGAAAGCGCAGGCAGACTTTATTCTGACTTGCATCAGGATCATTAGATTGATTTTGTCGCATGATATGCTTTTTATCGATCTGTATTTAACTATAAGTAAAGTAATAACAACTAACCAAGAAAGGCATAATAGAATAAAATACTCACACCGCACGTTCTTGTCAGTCCTGGCTTTCTTGACAATGCAGATTCGTACAAATATAACAACCAGTATCACTAGAACCAAAAAAAATCCTACTCCCAGGATAACAGGCACAATCGGGGTCTGGGCGGCCGGAGGTTCTGGAGTTGGGTGTACATACGCTGAAATCAAACACACCCACATTACTTATTCTGCAGTTATTCACAGAGTGGGACTGTTGATTCATCTTGTTTCTATGACCCATATTAATCAATGCAGCAGTTAGTTTTAGATTAGAGGTCCTATATAGTACAAATGTAGACGTCCATGTCTTTTTTGAAAGCAGGTCTAGGGTCTATATTTAGGTTCTATATTCATACTGTAAAAAAAAACTGTAAAAATGCTCAGTCCACAGAGAAATGCTACATCTCGCTACATGTAGCCTGCCTTCAGATACTGAGCCTTCAAACAAGCTACCAGGACTTCTGTAACTTTGCGTTGTCCAGAAAGAAGCATGAGAGAGGAGATGTAAAACTACACTGAGATCATCACATCAAATAAATCACAGTAGAAGAGTAAAATATGGGACCTTTAATTAAGTTTAAATTAGCAAAATACAAAAATTCCTAATCAAAACAACTGAATGAATAGTTTGGGAAGCAGCCTGATCATTCGGGAAGGATTCATGGTTTGGGTACCTTGACAGTAGATCTCAGCTGGCTTGTCTTTACAAGACTTTTCAACAACACAGTGCTTGACATCCATGTGAGCAGCTGTGCATTCCAATGTGATTTTCATGTCCTTGAATCAAATATAAACTCGTCTTTAGAGTAATTCCTTTTCATGCATCCATACAAAACAACAGAAAGATTCGTTTGATAGATTAAAAAATGAGGGCTGTATGAATTATAAAGAGAGACGGGAAAACAGAAAACAGAAAAGATCACAGACTTATGAGATTCAGTGAGATCTAGCCAAAATAAAAAGTGAAATATGAATATTTACCTCCACTTTTTTAGCGTTTCCTTTTATATCTCGGTTGTTACCACAATCGAGTTCTTGACATAGCTTTTTCTTAAATTCCTGGGAAAGATTTAGGGGACAAACTTTTTCCCAGCCATGTCCATAGTTGACAAGAATCTGACCTCCACATTTTTCTGTGGTGTTGAACAAGACATTGGCTGTAAAAAAATAAATAAATAAATGAATTTAGTTTTATCTTTATTACGAGAAATTACAGTTTTAACCTTTGTTTTTCCCCACTAAATAAACATACAAGATAGAATCTTTTCTTTTTCTTTTTCTTTTTTTTTACTTTGGACACAGCTTGCTAGGCTAATTGTCTCCTGGCTAAAGATGATGTGAAAATTGCATCAATTTTTCATCAAACTCTCTGTATAAAATAGAAAAGAGTTTATTCAAGGGCTGTCAGAGTTAACGTGTTAATCGCCTGCTGCCAAAGATTCTTTATTTTTCACCCTCACTGGTGCTGTTACCAAAGATTCTAGAGCGCTACGTTCTAGAAGCTTTGGCTGCTACTATTTTGACCCTTACTTGTTGTCAAGACACTTCCTACAAAGATTTTACATGGTAGCGCAAGATACCTCATGGCAAGTCATGCCTATGGGAGCAAAAGGGGGATGGTTCTAGTCTGTATAAAGGGGCGTTTCAGGACACCTAAAGTGTTTAAATCCAATGCCTGAATCATCGTTGGTGAAGTTCGCATGAGATGGAAAATGAAAATATAACTTATATAATAAATTATCAGAAATCTTCATAATTACATCTCAGACATGCTAATGTTAGCTTCTAGTTTAGACAGACTGAAGGCTATGTGTTTTCAAGCAAGAGAAAACTGTTCTGAAATGCAAAATAATAGAATTTTAATCATGTGATAAAACATGTGATTAATTGTGATTATTATTATTCCTATTTCTTACACATTAAATAACACACATTAAATTTATACACTAGCCTATTTAGCTGATGATCCAAAAAATTATGTAATTTTAAAATGCACACTTAAAATACTGAAAGCATCAAAAGAGGAAAACTATATCTCACATTTAGTGGGTAATCCTTTGAATTCTTTCTATTCTGATAGAATGTAATGAATAAGTATCAATGTCTCAAACCACATGATTCGCTAAAAACATGTTAAAAATGCTAAAAGTGAATAACTGTCCTAAATACATACAAAAGAACCCTGTTGTGGGAAAACAAGGTGTTAAGGCCCTAGTAACTGGATTTGGCTGGTTTGTTACATTTCTTCGGGCAGGAGAAATAGATGAATACTCTGCATCTTTGATGGTACAGAAGGCACACACACACACACACACACACACACACACAGACACACACACACACACACACACTTACCAACACAGTAAACGGACACCAGTTCTCCATCACACTTTCCTTTGACTCTCACACACTGGCCAAGTTTGTGATCGTTGTCATCGCAACTGACATGGTGGTACTCAGTATTTGGATCCGGCTTGGTGAAGTTACGCTTACTAACAATAGCGTTGCTACAATCCTGTTCTTGGCAAAGCAAGTGTGAATAGTTGTCATCCCAGTTACTGGCGCACACTCCCATTTCATTTATTTTCACTTCACCTTTACATCTCTCTGTTAGTGTGACCTTGGGCACATCTAGGAAGGAGAGACATAAAATAACAAGATTAAATATTCAGCAGTAAAGCAGTAAAGGAGAAATGCATCCAATTTTCCCAGTTATCTGTGAATGACCCCAATGACTAAATATGAGACAGTATACACGTTCATACATGAGTTATTGAGCTATTAAAATGACACTTATAGTATTTATTATAAGTGAGGAGTGACAAATTATGTGTCTCTGGTCATTTCCAAAGTGTTGATGAGAGAATTTTACATATTAATGCTCACTAGCAAAGTTATTGTAACGCTGACCCCTTGTTTGTACTTCAAAATACGAAAAATCTACATCTACACATACCTTGCTTTCGTCTATATTAAAATAAATGTAGCTTTTCCTTTTGTCGGCAGAGAAAATTCTACTTTGCAATACCATCAATGAAGAACAAAACTTCAGCATCTTCAGAAAATCTCTACTAACTAATTAATTAATATTTTATTATTAGACCTATACCAGCTAACCGCTCCAAGCTTATGATATGCTAAGATCTGCTATCTGCAGTAACCTGTAATTCAAATGGAATACTTTGGGATTTTAGGAAGCACTATGCCTGGCCTGGCAAGAGTTAGACAACAAAATCAGCACCACTCTCATGTCAGACTAAAATAGGAGACCACGGTTTAGCTCAGCCTTGCCTGGAAAGAACTAACTTGCTTCTGACCAAAAAAAGGGCCGGAGCCATGATTTCCTGGACAAGACTCCAGACAAGTCACAAAATAGTCCAGCTCATGACCCCTGGAAAACCACAATTTGTAATTTCTACACTTTAGTTTTTATACATATATTGTTAACTAGTGAGCTTTAGAGGTGCCTTTGGACCAAGCCAGTCCAGCTGTTTTTCCCCTGCTTCCTGCTAAGGTAAGATGCAAGCTGTAGCTTCATATTTTATGTATCAACATGACAGGGGTATCTTCTGTTTTTCGTACACACCGTTATTGTCATGTCTCACTTTTAATGATTTCCTGCAGAGGTTGGGTAATCATAGTAATCCTACAAAAATGAAATTTACCTTGACATTCAATAAAAAGCTGCTGCTTGAGTGCAAGTGAGGTTTTCTTTTCACAGTCCCAGATGTTTTCTTGATCCTGTCCAGGTACACAGCTGAAGTTTCTGTCCCAGAAAGAATCTGATCTGTTGTCAAGCCTTGGAGCTGCCACAGTTGACTCAAAAGACTTGAAGCTGCCACAGTTCAGATCTTGGCAAAGCCTCTGCCCTTCAGTTTCATTCCAGCCTTCATTGGAAACGGCATAATGGTTTCCATTTGAGTAAACAGTTACATGTCCCTTACAGGTATCGCTGACTTTCATCTTTCTCCAGTCTAAGATAAACAGCAGGAGCAAGTGAGACAAGATTCAAGACATGTAAAACTCACAAAACATGATGGTGTTAGCAGAAACTCAAAGATGCAGATATTTACATCTTCGTGGCTAATTCTTTGCAGCACTTCTTGAATGTTAACTCATGTTATTGTTAGGCGAAGAAAATATGTTAACGGCATTTTCGGAAATATGCTAACTTGTTTTCTTGCTGAGAGTTGGATAAGAAAATCGATACCACTCATATCTTTACCATATCAAGCTGCATTTATGCTAAGCTAATGTCTCCTAATGGTAGCTTCAGATTTTTCTTACTGTTATGACAGTGGTATCAATCTTCTTATCTAACTCTCAACAAGGAAGTGAATATACGTATTTCATTACAAGACTATTTCTTTGATTTCAAAAGAGCAAGGACAAAATATATGGATAATTAAGAAGAGAGATGATCATTACACATACCGGCACACTGGAGGCCAGCTGGAGTGCAACTTTTTTGACTTGCACTGACTTTACATGCTGTTATTGACTTTGCGCCATTTGTAGGACACTGTAGTTGTGAAATCGCATGACTCCTTGCTGATTTAAGTCCAATGTAGGCAATCTTATCAACAGCTTTACCACATTCCAGCTCCTCACAGATGGTGTTTTGTGCTTCTTTATCTTTAAGAGCATCTGTGCACATTGGGAGCCAGTTGCCTTCATACAAAACCTCCACATTTCCAGAACATTTGTCTCTGGAAGAACTAAATCTGGGTCTGACACTACCTGCAACAAAACATTGAAAGATACAGGTTAGAACCTTATGTTATTTATGTCTTTTGTTATTTTGATAAAACACACAAACAAAAAATATCTGGATCAGGATCAAAATCAGAGTCATCTGAGTTTAAATTCATTATGTAGATGTGTGATTTAACAGAAACACTGATAAATATCTGCTTTTTTCACATTAATTTGGTTTTGATTGTGTTCAAGAGTCTGAGTTTATATCAGATGAATACTGCTACTACCACTACTACTACTACTAATAATAGTAATAATAATGATAGTAGTAATAATAATCATACTGAACTGAACGGAACACTAAACTGATTAGGCTATTGATTAGTGATTACACTATTATCATATTTTTTTTACTAGTTTATATTCTTAACATATTTTTGATGTAAGAAAAATCACCATTACATTGATTATTATATATTATTATATTATATTCTTTATATCATGGATATTATATTGTTCTATTATTACATTATTATTACATTCATTCAACAAATATATTCAGGTTACATAACTTATTATCAGTACACTTTCTTTTATTTCCGGGGTGAAGGTAATATGAGACATTTTTGAGGTGGTAGGAATCCACAGGACATTAAAGTTGACCAAAAGTATAAACGTAACAGTCAAATTATGATACTATTTTTTGAATATATGAATCCTTTAGAATAAATCCATTACCTGAGCAAACAACATAGGCTTGGTTTTGGTTACAGGTGATATTTTTATCATCATTCAGTACCATGTTGTACTGGGTCAGGCTGGTATTCTGGTTTGTGCTCTGCAAACTGCTGATGAGCACAGGTTCTTGTCCTTGCTTTCCCCTTGACTCAAGGACTGAATCCCCACAGTTGAGGCTTTTACACAGCATCTTAGAATGCTCCTCTGTCCAGGAGTCCGCACACACACCTCCACGCTTCCCATCCACATTAGCTAAGACGTGCCCCCAACACTTTTGAGTCAGTTTCATTTTGACTGTTCCTGTTGAGGCAACCAAGAAGCAAATGGCAAAATGGATGAGGAAGTCGTATGTTGACCCACATCAGCGGATTATTTAACAGGTAAAGCATTCTTCAGACCAGTATGAGATAAATGCATGATATCTCAAAGCTTGAGTAAAAATGTAGCAGTGGAGCTGAAGTAGAAATCATCCCTGTCAGAAGTCAGAAACATTATCGGTCCTGTTAGGTAAGTTTATGTAGCGTAGTATCACAGGACAGAATACATTAATGCCATGATGAGTGAAGGATATGCTAACAATTCAGTTTGTATGTTTTAACAACCTCTCACATTACCTGTGCAGGTCACTGTGGCAATCGTGTCATTGGGGCCAGGTGTATTTGCTTCACATTCAAACAGAGATTTGGTGTTGGATGAGCAGTTGTAAGATTTATCCCAAATGTTTGCCAGCATATCAGCAGTAGGGGTGGATGTAGAGAAGGTGGAGGCATTCCCACAGTGCTTCTGCTGACACACTATGTTTGCAGATTCTTGGTTCCATGTCTTAGAGCCAGAGAGCCAGTAGGTCTTTTTGCCATGTTCTATCCCCACCATCCCAGAACAGGGATTAGATCCATTTCCCTTCAGAAATATCATTTTGTGCTCTGACAGGATCAGTAAAAAGGAAAAAGAGATATATAGTATTAGGGCTGTGATAGACTAGCAACTTGTTTTCACAAGGGATATTTCTTGAACAGGGTTAGCAAGTACAGAAAAGAAAATAGTGTTGATGCTGTTTTAAATTTGAACAATAACTTCATAAGTTGTTGAAACTAATCGTTTTTAGATTTATTTCAGTCCTGAAAGTCTAAAGATACATATGTACTTATGACTGATTTTATTTGAAATGTCTCTCCCTAAGCCTTGAATGGTTTGCTTAAGCATTTGGCTGAGTAGTCTACATTTTTTGAAATATTCTCTTGTAGCATTAAGTTATGTCAGGTTGATACCACTAACACCACTTTAATTAAAGCATTAAATTAATTAAAGTGAAATTTATGCACATTGCTCTCAACAGTATTTGACTCTGACCCTTCAAGTGTGTCATTATTAAAGCTGCACTTTATATGAGCAATGGATCAAATGACTATGAGGAATGTGAAAGGTGCCACTTGAAGTGGCAAGCTCGTAGAGAATCTGCTCTACAGAGCATTTCAGCACCTTTCAGTTCTTTTTACAGTGGCTTCAGAAAGTTTTCAGACCTCTTCACTAAAGTGAGGCATAGAGTCTTTTCTGTTTGATTTCAAATACATTTGGAAGAAAAAAAACTATAAACATGCTGTCACTTTGTCATCATGGTTCAATGAGTGTAGATTGATGGGCAATTTCATCCATTAATTTTATCAATTAAATCTACAACAAAATAAAGTGTGAGAAAAAAATGAAGTGGTCTGACAACTTTCTGAACATGGTGAAGATTTGAGCAGCTAAAGGGAAAGATATTCTTTCTCAGTAGGGGGCTTAAGGGAGACTAGATATTTGCCCTGTGTCTTCTGGATGAGTATTTGCAATTGTTTGCTAACATGTAAGCCACAACAACTTGATAAGGTGATAATGTTTGCACTTATTGCTTGTTCTGCTGCCCCCAAGTGGCTAAGAATAATAATTGTCTCTTACTGGGTGAGGCCATTAATTAAAGAGCTGAGAAATATGGAGTCAAATTTTGCATAACAGTGTTTTATTCAGATATTTGCAGTCTCTTTATGCATTGAACTGGCTGCCTTAATTGTTTTTTCTTTTTCACATTCCATTTGAATTTTAAACACAAGTATGGAGGACAGACTCAGGGTCACTTGAGTGAATTAATACCCAACTCTATACTGTAACTGAGAGGATCGAATTGGATGATGAGAATCATGCACAATGAGAGAAGGTCTCTTAGGGCAAGACAAACTAACAAACAAAGAAACAAACAAAAAAATCAAATACTTACCCTCGCAGGTTATTTCCACTCTATCCTCCTTGTCGGAGGGGTTGTTTGACGTATTATTAAAACACTCAGATATGGTTTTGACATCTGGATTGCATTTCACAGTTGTAGTGAGGAAATCATCTGAACCGTTGCAGAATTTTTTATGACTGACCTCGCCTTTACTCCCACAGTTTAATTGTTTGCAGACAATCTCTGAATTTATTTTTGTCCATTCATTTTTATAAACTTTCCACCTGCCCTCATACTGGACCTCTAATCTCCCGGCACATTTTCCAGGTCCGTCTTTCAGTCTCACGCTTATGCTACCTGTACCAAGACAACATGAGAACTGTCAAACATACATACAAAATTTAAAAAATTAAAAATAAAATCTTACAACACGTGTTTAGGCAGAAATAAATCAATTGTATACATATACTTGCACAAAATGACATCACACTTTTCCTTCCACCATAATGTGAAAGTAAACTTTTAGTTTTTCATGATTTTCATGATCAATGAAATGAGAAATTCGCTTTCTTGGCAAGGTATTTTTTTTACATCTACAAAACCAAAATTGTTATTACAAATAACAGAAAGAGAATATCGGTGTATAATCACTGACATATCTCACCTGCACAGACGACATAAGCCTGGGATGAACACAGAGAGTTGCTGTTACGCTTGGCCCGACAGTGCCACAGTGAGGACTCACTGCCTAAGCAGTGTACATTGTCCATACCCACAAATTCATTCAGAGTTGTCCTTTTATTACTTTGACTAATCACCTAGAAGAAAGCATGCATATTAGCCTGGGAAAATCATATCATTCATTTGTACCAGACAGAAAATTCTGAGTGACACAGTAAGTTACAGAGACACTAACATAATAGTAGAACTAATACTAATACTAATACTAGCTGTTTTTAGAGGAGCTGGGGGATTTCTTTTCATATTCAGACAAAGGAAGTTCTCCCTGTTTCAGGCTAAGCTAAGCTAAGCTGCATCAACTAGAACATGAATAAGCACATTTCATAGACATTTAAAGAGAGAAAGTGAGGAAAAGAAATATAATCATTCCTCTTATAAATGAAAAGTAGAATTAATAAACATACCCTTGCTTAGTTCAATACTCTCATGGGTTTTGCTGCCACAGTCTTGCTTGGTCTGGTATGACCCCAGTAGCTAGATATATCTGTGTAACTGACTCAGTCTACTGACATTACTGACTCCTCTCTACTTGCTACTAATATTTTTGTGTTTAGTGTTATCCTGTAATTATAACCAAGCAGCAACATATGGGGCCAAAAAATTATTATATTAATTATTTACAGTCTATGATTGTAACTTGTGGCCACAGTGGCTTCTGCTCAGCAAAATCATTTCAGGCACTTGCATTAAATAAAACTTTTTTTTATTGCTGGTCCTGGAAGCTGGTGCTGAAAACTCACTTCCCCACAGTTTAGCTCCTTGCAAACCACCTCAGCTTCCTTTTCGGTCCAGCTGGTGGCGCACACAGGGAAACTCTCACCATTCACATTAACATGAACTGCGCCATAGCACTTGCTGGGCTTACCACCGTCCTTCAAAACAACATTAACCTTATCTGTGGAGAATAGAGAGAGGAAAGTGATTTTGATACCATGATTTAGATTTTCAGGTGACTCAAGAAGGCGAATTTTAGAATATTAATGTGGCTTGAAAGACTGTTTTTCTCTTCAGATGTACATATTTTTTTCAGTGGAAGAGATAATATATGTGAAGAGTTGTTTTGGTCTAGGAAACACAAAAAGTATTTCTTTGAGGCTGTTCGTTGAAATAAAGTGGTTGAATATGAATTACCTTTGCATGTCAGCTGTGTGCCCTTGTCATTCAAACTGTGGCTGACGTTGGCACCACAGTTCAACTGCTGGCACACATCAGGACTGGGTTTGCTTTTAAAAGGACTCCACTTGTCATTTTCCACTTTTTCCAGCTGCCCAGAACAGACGTTCGATGCGTCTCCTCTGAGCTGCAGTCTCTCGTGAGCTGTTTAAATCAAAAACCCTCTCAATTCACCGATATGCTGCAACACTTCAGCAAAATTAGTTACTAAATGTGTTTGAGTGTGTGTGTGTGTGTGTGTGTGTGTGTGTGTGTGTGTGTGTGTTACCTTCACATACAGCAGACGCAGGAATTGTGCATGTTGATTCCTTAGTTACACACTGCCAGAGATATTTCCAATTTGTAATGTCTGAACAGCTGATCGTCATCTTCTTTGAGCCTTTGAAGTCTTTCCAAATCATCCACTCATGCATAGTCCTCTCCTTGGATTTACCACACTGCAGGCTTTCACACAACGCATTGGCTTCATTTTCATCTTTATATGAGAAGAATCATACATATGATGGGTAATAATCATTATCACACTAGTAAACATTTCACAACACTGATACCAGAGGTAGTGTAACTGAAGGAAATGATAGAAAACAAATCCATTACAAAATTAATAGCAAACAGTAAGGTTGCTATGAACTTTGAAGTATGAAAGGCTATTTGAATGTTGTAGGCAACTGATAATTTTGCAAGGAATTAGAGTGCATATACAATAATATGAAAATTATTAATATTCATAATATTCTTCAAAGGATCAAAGAAGAGACTGGGGGCCTTTTTCTTAACATACTTGTTTTATGAGAAAATGCTGCAGATTTTTTGTTGTTTTTTGTTGTTTTTGTTGTTGTTGACATATTTTATTTATTTATTTTAGTTACACTGGCTGAATATAATAATGCCAGTGGTGGAGGAAGCAAAGTACATTTAATCAAGCATTGTACTGAAGCACAGTTTAGAGGAACTTTCCCTGAGTATTTCCAGGTATCCTCATACTCCACTACATTTCAGAGGGAAATATTGTACTTTCTACTTCACGACATTAAAGTCTAGTTCCTAACAGTGCTTGAAGTGGAAGAAAAAAGTGCCGGCACTCCCTTGTGCATTGGCTGATATAAGAAAAACATTATTAAATTCTAAAGTTCTACAGTGAGTAAGAGATAGTCCTATTGTCTTCACGGTATTTTCTCAGAGGAGCCATTTGCCAAAGTATTAATTTGATACTGTGTATCATGCATGTGGCATGTGTGTACTGCTGCGTATGTGTGTGTGTGCACTAAAAGTCATCAGGCTTCAGATCTGCAGTGGCGTTCCTCCAACACTATCAGAGGTGACGTGTGATAGTCTCTTATTATCAGACTGGCACTCCATGATCCCTGTCACTTTGGTTAATTAAACCAGCATCAGAGAACTTTGACTCTGCTACGATTAGAACTGATTTGGCAAGAATCCTGCCTCGTGGGTAATGCAGTTCATGTAGGGTTAATACAAATCACCCAGAACCTGAAATGGAGAGAGCAGAAAAGAGTACTGGCAGCTATTGAGAAGTGCCGGTACACAAGAAAAAGTAACGGCCCACTTTGCGCACTGGTTACTAAATTCTTTTCAGAGTAAGATTCTGGATTACAAAACACTGATCATTTTACAGAATACATTTTAACATATTGTTAAAGTTTTAACCTGAATGCTATTTTTTTTACTATCCTCTCATTAATCATCACTTTTGGTTCCTCCATGTTGTTTCACTTCACTTGCACTTTATATTAGCAAAATGTCCTGATTTCCTTTTGAACACACACTGTCAGCAATTAGCCTGTTGAAGCGTACTGCACATGTGATGCTAACTCTTACCCCATTTGTCAGCACAAAAGTGACCTAGCCATGTTTTCCCATCTGTGGAGTACTGCACAGCTCCGGCACATTTAAATGGATGCAGCCTTATTTTGATTTCATCTAGAAAAGCAAGAATAGGTTATAGACAAAATCAACAGCCAACATCAACGTCATCGATTACTCTTAGCAGCAGAATATTTAACTTTTTAAAGGTGTACACTATTATATATTGCAACAAATGTAAAAGCTGAAAGTTCAGTCTCACTTGAACATGTAATCTTTTTCACAGACGGTTTCCGGTAAACACTGACACCCCAACCAGGCCAGGAACAGTCCCACAGATTTTCCTCGTCTCCCTTGCAATGCAGTTCATTAAGCCACACTGTGCTATTCTCAGGCCTGGCCACTTCTTCTGTTGAGCTCTCCACAGGAATCCCACAGTGAATGCTTCTGCACACCACTTTTTCAGTGTCCTTGTTCCAGTATTTATCTCCAACATAGCCCCATAGGTTATCATGGTAGATTTCGACGTAGCCTTCACATGGATGACTTCCACCGCTTAGAATCAGTCGGTTCTCACCTGGTCACGTAACAGAGGTTTACATTTACATTTACTTATTTGGCAGATGCTTTTATCCAAAGCAACTTTCAAGTAAGGGACAACACTAAAGCTTCAGTGCAGAAGTATGTTTACAGTTTACAGAAGTATATCAATAGCGTGGGGTATATGTTTCCCTTCCGTAGACTTCATTGATTTAATTAGTTATTTTAAGTTCCTCTCAGTGTTTTTCATACCAGGTCCATACCTGCATTTCACTATGTGGACACATTTACTCAAAATTATAAAACTTCTGCCAACCCTATTTCCTAGAAATTATGTTTCCATACAATTACACTGCAACAACAACGTTGTGAGTCAGGGTTGTCTGTGCTATTTTGAAGGCTTTTACAAAACTTAAAGAAATTATATAATAGAGACGTAAATACTTCATTTTCTGAATCTGTAATTTTGGAATAATTGCCTCTCCTTCAGTTTCCTGGATTAGACGCATGTAATTTTCTACTTGCTATGAAAAAAAAAAAAAAAAAAACTTGGACAGATTATTCCCCCCATGTGCTTATTTGAAATTTATTAGTAAATAACATGCAAAAATATAATATAAAGTTTCACCAAAAAGTCCAAAAAACATTTGGATTTTTTTGTTTTTCAGTTTGTATTTCAGTATTTTGAGAATAATTGTGAGAATAATCTTTCATTGCAATTCAGTGTCAATTATTTTATCCAAAACCCAAAACCAATTTAAGATTGTTGTAAAGTTATTTAATTAATGCAGGTTATTTCTTAGTTTATGAAAATATTTGTCAAAAGACAAATGTGTCCATATTTTCATTCATTTTTCATAAAACTGAAAATTTGGCAAAATTTTCTAACGCTCACTAATCACATAAGAAATATTACTGAACACATGGATCTTTTTTCCACATTTTTAACAAATTTCAGAAGAGATTATTATTATATTTTATTTTTTTATTATTTATTTGTTAATTTTTTATTATTTATTTGTTAATTTTTTTATTTTATTTTATTTTATTTTATTTTATTTTTTTTTTTATTTTTTTTTTTTTCCATTGTTACCTGATATGAAAAAATGTATCACAATATTCCAGTGCTGTCCAAAATGTTGTTGAAAAAACACAAGAATAATCATTTAAAATTCTAAAACAAGAAAATGCTAAAACCTTCTGTTTACCCTTTTTCCCTCCACGACTACTGATAGACTGGAATCTGGTTACTATGTAGTTGCTTACAAGTACACATAATAACTACTACTACACAGTTCAC
Organism: Trachinotus anak; assembly: GCF_046630095.1. Classification (NCBI taxonomy): domain Eukaryota; kingdom Metazoa; phylum Chordata; class Actinopteri; order Carangiformes; family Carangidae; genus Trachinotus; species Trachinotus anak. The sequence continues at coordinate 7,793,087 of NW_027273855.1, forward strand.
AGAAACCTTTTTTCATCACAACTTTTAACTTCAGGAAATAATAAATCTTTAGATTCAGCAAGACATTTCCTGCAGCGCCTGCATGTGGTTGCCTTCTAAAAATGGATATCTTTGACTTAAATATATGTAATGGAGAGGCTACACCGTTTTATTTAATGGAAGATTCTTTTTTTTTCTTACCCCAAAATCTGTTAAATCAAGCAAACCACTTGTAAGTTTTAATTTGTCACAAATAAGGAGTTAAATCTAAAAGTACGAAAAGTCATCACTTGCCTTTTGTGATCACCAGCTCAGTGTGATGAGCAATGTAGATGAGAAGAAGGAGGAACCACATCATCACCACAGCTCATGACTATAGAGGAGAGTGAGGCAGAAGAATAATCTGCTCAGCTTTATATTGCCAAGGATGTGGCCACCAAAAATGGATATGAGCTGCTACCTGCTTACGTGTGCTGCACAGTTAGATTTGCTATTTTTTTCTTAGAATGTAAGACAACTGAAACAAGAGAACAGACAAATTATATTACACACAAAAAAAACACACACAAACACACATATATATATATATATATATATATATATATATATATATGCATGCATATTAACATACAGATCCTCCTTTTTATTAAAGTATTATTTACGTTAATTTTAAAAAATTATGTGCGTGCTTTTTCTCTTTGAACAAATACTGTACTGGAAAACATTTAAATCTTATTTTCTGCGATGTAGACTTAAATTATGATGGAGACCATTAAATAAATCCAGTCTCCTAATATCTACCTCAACTGATGATACAAGAAATAAATGCACAAAATCTGATGTTTTCAATTTAATGTTATTATAAATTATTTTTTGTTTGTATATGTATTTATGTGTGTGTGTGTGTGTGTGTGTGTGTGTGTGTGTGTGTGTGTATTTATTTAAAAAAAAAATACATATGGCAACAGTCATTTTCTAATGACTATGTAAATTAAATTTACCATTAACAGTTTAGAATTGTCTCCTGTCTATTTAAATTAAATAAAAATGAATACTAAATAAATTAAAAAAAATAAATAAATAAAATTGTAATTACAAAAATTACATTGTTGGTGACATTGTTGGCAGTTCCAACAATAAAATTGTAAATTTTAACCTGTTTTGTATGAATTGATATATTAATCATTGTCAATACACACAGAAGACAGCATATTCTATAGTTGTCTTAAAATTGATGTCAACATGGTTAATATAAGGGGAAACTTCTTTAATAAAGTTCAGTTATTTATCAGTGTCAAACTCTTCCAACAATGCTGACATCTGAGAACAGCTCCGTAAATATGAAGACTTAGTTAAGAAGCAACACATTCACCATCAAGGGAGCCAAATGTCAACTCACATTAGAGAAATGTCAAGCTATTAATATTCTTAGAAAGGAAAGATTGAAGATAGAAAGACAATCATCCTCCTGCTACCTTTTATCAGAAACAACATCTAGAAACTATGAAAAGCTGTGTTACAAAAAAGTCTGATTTCCTCAACAGACAGCTTTTGAATTATATCAAGGGAATTACATTAAATGCGTAATTGCATTTAATGTACTCTGACATTAGCTAAGGTAGTATTACAAATGCTAGATTTCATTTTGAAATTTTCAAAACCAAAAACAAAACAAAGAAACAACAAAATACAGGTCTCCATCGAGACTTTAAGACATCCTCCGAGTCGATCAACATGGGAATGCGGTAAAAGAAAACAAAAAAACATTGCAATTGTGGTGGATAACTGTCAATGCATACTCAGATATGCTGTATATCCGGTGGCTGCTTCAATGGAAATGTCCTTGACTTAAATTTAAAGGGTCCCCAAATTTTCAAGTAACAAGTGAAGCACCTAATTTCCTCTAAATATAGACAGGAAACCATGTCATATTGCCACCATCTATCATCTGTTACTATATCTGTTTAGAAATTGTAATACTGATTTCATGTTTCAGTTACATGAAGTAGAAGTACATTCACTCAAGCACTGCATGTAAGAAGAATTTTGAGATATTTTTAAGAATGTTTCACATTTCACATTGTGCAGCACAGCTTTGTTCTGTCGTCTCTCCATGCCCCATTTATCATCTCACATTTACCGTCACATTTATCTTTGAAGGAGACTCAAGAAAATCTAATATGGTCATATTTAATAATATAATAACATTTAATAATAAAGTCACACGGTCATTTGTTTGTGGAGTACTTTCACCTTTGATACTTTAAGTACATTTTGTTGCTTTTTTAGTTCTACCTAAATATGGGAGTACTTAAAAATTCAAGACTTTTACTTGTAACAGAGTACTTTCAAATTAATGCATGGATACTTTTATTTATTTTCATCCATGGAATAAGCTTCTTTACTGAAACAAAATAATGGAAACTTCATGTGCTTGGGGTCAGATTTTACATCAGTGTTGACTGGATGTGGACTGTGGTTACAGGTGCAAACTGAAAAATGTGACAGAGCTGTGAAGGGCTGTGGTTCTGTGGCTTCAGACTTCCCAGAGCTGTAACATACCAGTAAGTAAAAAGTAACCACACTTTGCTGCAAAATGCAAAGCACAAATTAGAAAAACTACCCTTAAGCGTCCTTTGGTTAGCTGCTAAAGTTGATGGCAACTAACCACCAACTGCTACTGGGTGCACTGTATGCCTACAAGATCTGCAAGAGTTAGGCCTATCTGGCAACGCAGGCAGCTTACACTCAGCTCATGGCATCCTAGTGGGTAGAGAGCAGAAGCTGCATGCAGCTTATGCTCAGGTGCACATTTCTCAGTGGTGAAGAAAGTATCAGATCCTTTACCTAAGTAAAAATACAATAATAGACTGTAATATATTAAATGTAAAAGCCCTGTATTCAATTTATTGTTTAATGAGTTAAAGTACCTTAGAATTATCTGAACATTAAAAAAAAGCACTCAATGCAACTGTAAGTGTGTAAGTACAGTTTATCTGTTGCAACCATATACTATAAATGAAGATGGATGTAGTCTCTGTGACATCACCCATAGGTTTCTAAAGAGCGATTTTGAAGCTCAAAGGGGGCAGCTCCATTATCACCATTTTGTCAGTGCCTGACCCTCCCAAGCTTCCAGCTAATCCAAAAATAGGCAAAGAGTTACCATACAGTTGTCATGAAAAGGGAAATTAGCTATGGAGGCCAAAACTGTTTTTTGTTACCAGGCTGTATAACACGTATAACATGTTTCAGCTGTAAGGTAGGGCAGTTTAGCATGGGAGTCTATGGGGATTGACTTGCTGTTGGAGCCAGCCTCACACTGTCATTCGAAGAACTGCAGTTTTTGGCACGTACGTGTCGGCTTAATTTTCAGCCTCGGAGGTTGCTGCTTGGTTGAAACTGGCGAAGTGGTCAATTTTTAACACATTTGAATACTGTTTGGTAGTTTGATCTACAAACATATTCTGTAAGTTAATTTTTTTTTCTCTGTAAAATCTACATTTTAAAGTAGCTGTCAAGTAAATATAGTGGAATGAAAAGTACAGGTAACACTTAGAAATTTAGCATTTAGAAGTAGTATAAAAACATTTAATGGTTTATAACTCACTGCAGTCCCCATTTTGAAGTGAAATGTTAAAATATGATGGAGTAGAGGTATAAAGTGGCATGAAATATAAACACTCAAAGTGGAGTATTGGACATGATTACATGTTTTTGTATGTTAATAGATCAAGTCTTTTTCTCCTTAAATAACTTGGAAAACTTTTTTTTTTTCTTCAGCATGATTCTATTTTTCTATGTTCTAAATAAGTGCCCTGGACATACCCTTTATCCTATTCTTAGCCTTAAAAAATAAAGTTTAAGAACAAATAGATTTCAGTAAAAGGTGTGAAATCATAGAATAATCTTGAGAATGAAATGTAATATAATACCAAACTGTTAAAAGATGTAAAAAAAAAAAAAAGTCATAAATACAAACTAACGTATAGTTAGATATCCAATCACATTATCATGAATCACGTGAAACGGTCTATTTATTCTGTTATAATGTGTAAAACATATAATGAATTAAATTTATGCTCCTTGGGTTCATGAATGGTAATTTTGCATTGTTTCATTCTATAACTTTTTCTTATGGCCATATTTAGCTTTTGGCAGTAAATTATTATTTTATGGCTGTGTGAAAGGACAGAATCAAGATCAAGATGCCCAGTATACGTCAAGTTTAGCAGAATTGCATATATGTTATATTATTATATATAATATAATATAATATATATATATATATATATATTATATTATTTATATTATTATAACGGGTGAAATGTTTAATTTCCACCCACTGAACAGTCAAATATTATGGCAAAACATTCTGACTGTTAATCTCACATGACGTGTGACTCGTACAGAGGAGTTTTGACCACGCATTTCACATTTATCAGTGAAGCAATCAGAGTTTAAGTATAACTGGCTCAACCATCAGCTTGTGAGATGAGCTAGCTTGGAAGAAGCAAAGCCACAAACCTCTGGGTTGGGTTTATGAAAACAAGTCTTCTATCTACGCAGGAAATAGTGATCTCATACTTGCCTCTGCCTCAGATGCGTTCTCAGGAAACATGAAAGTGTCGGCTCCTAACTATGTTTATTAGAATTTATTTGAAGAAAAAAATAGTTTTGTATGTTAACTGAAGCTTTCATTTATTTATAGTGCATTATCAACACAGGAAATCCGTGAATTTTATATTATCTTTTTTATTATTATCATTTCATCAAACTGAATAAAAAGTTAAAGGGCACTCTCAGCAGCAGCCATTCCTGTGTTCAGGGTCTCACAATGTGGTCCCCCCCCCCCCCCACACATACACACACACACATAGACACAACATGGCTAAGATATGCTACCTCATACTGTAACAGGACAAAAGTCTCCATGTAAAATTTGGTGCATAAACCAATGGACCACCTTCAGATTTCAGCATTCAGTTAAAATTACTGTCTTAAATGACAAAAACGTATAAAATTAACTAAATTGACTATTGTATTGTTAATTTATTTCTCTCAACAAATACCAGGAAAAGACTGAAACCAACGATGAATTGATCGTAGTAACTAGTGTTGTCACCTAAAAACTATTAAAAGCACACCAATGAGGACAGTCACTGTAGTTTATTTAGACTAGTGCAAGTGCACCAAATCTCTCACTGAAAATAGTCCCCTGACCCTAAAAAAACATAATATACCCTTGGTTGAGTAAAGGTAGCTAAAAATACACCACCCACCTGAAATTTGAATTTGAAAAACAAAGCAAAAAAAAAAACAAAACTGAAAGTATACGCATGAGATATATGTAGTGCTCAAGGCAGGGAAGGGAAGTCCGTTGGTTTTGATCTATTTCATGGGATTTGTTGACTATTCATTAATGTTCAAAAAGAAAAGAAAAGTAAAAAAAGGAAAGGAAAAGAAAAGAAAAAAATAAGGAAGAAAAACAGAAACAAAACTCTCCAATGAACCAACATTAATGGAAATAATTATGTAAATGCATTAATTATGGATGCAAAGGTTACTTCTTTTAATTTAATTTAATGTATTATTTCATTTTATTATTAAAATTATATATATATATATATATATATATATATATAATATGTAATATTAAAGAATATTTTTATAATATAGTATCCTAATATAATAAATTATAAAATACATTATAATATAAAAATATATTTTAATGATAAAAAAGAGTAAGAAAGAGTATTATCTATATAGGATATGTTTGAACTATAAAGTGTAGCATTTAATCATGTTCAGAGATGGAAAATAGTTTTGTTTTGTGTTTTATCTTTTACTTTTTTTAATTTCTGTAATTGGGAGTCACACTGACTGTAGGTTAGGGTTGTGAAGGTTATGGGGTTGTTGAATAAGGGAAAAGGAAGATGAAAGTTTTACTTTAACATGGCCTTTGTTGTCATACAGCAAATATTGTTCAGGAAAGGAACAAATGTGCCCACATCTGTTTTTGTATGTCTTGTCTATAATTCTTCACCGTTATTATTATTATTATTATTATTATTATTATTATTATTATTAGTAGTAGTAGTAGTAGTAGTAGTAGTAGTAGTAGTAGTAGTATTACTTTTAATCATTTATTTGTTTGTTTGTTTGTTTTTCTCTATTCTATGTAACTGGGATACATAAGATGTTCACATCTGTTATTGAAATTGTAAAATAAAATTTGGTCACAGCAAAAGGTAATAACTGATGTTTATTCAATAATTACTTACAAAAAGTTAACTTGTGTGCACATGCAATAACATTGTAACATGAGTTTATTTGTTGGAACAAAAATACTCAGAGTGCAGGAATGACCATGTAAATATGCTGTAGCCTAGTTACTAGAAGAGAGGAGACCTGTTGTAGTGGGTACCGTCAGGCCGAGGTAGAGCAATGTACTTGAATTTAAATGGTAATTAGATGGTACTACATGATTTACACTATCATAGTTGGTGACAATTACATACCTGTGGTTTGTGTTTTTTTACAGTGGGTTCAGGTCTGTATAGCAGGTACTGACTGATTCTTCTGTTAATGCAGCAAAACCAACCATGAAATCAATCATTAAACAATATGTAGTGTTAAACTGGGCAATAAATTAAAGGTAAGTTTGTTGTCATATTGTTAATATAAATATTTCATATTTTCATTTTAGTTTTTATTTTAAAACTAGTTATTTACATTTCACTTTCTCTGGTTTGTATTTAATAACAGAAGACATTTTACATGTCACAATAGAGAAGCTGGTGTAAATAATTAAATTAATGATGGCTGAATTCCATTTAGCTGTGTCAGTTACAGGGTCCTCATCTTTAATATAGCTCTATTATTCTATTACACTGTCATGGCTTACTGGGACATTTGAATGGACCACAGCCTTTAATATCTTAGTATTTTTTCTTTTCTTTTTTTTTTTTTTGTTAGTAAAAATAAAAAATGTAGCTTTGCATGATTGGGTTTATTTCTCTGATCCAATCTAAGGTAGCATGTTTGTGTGCATGTCTGGTAGGTGGTTGTGTGTTACTTTGAAACTGATAAGCCTGCTCTGAATCTAAAGGCTTGACAGGAAGCGGGGTGATAAAAACAAGCATGCATCACTCACTTGTGCATATCATAGCACATTCTTGCCACTAAGAGAAAAATTAAGAATTACAAATGATTATTAATTTTATGGCCTAATATAAGGTGTTTTTAGTGAGAAAATAAAATTATTCATTTTAAAGCCTGTCTGCATTATCAGAAACTGTATATTATCTGTAAATAGGAAATGTTTTCATTTAAAGAATTATAGTGTTATCATTGAATTGAAAATGTATTAAAACTCACAAGTATAAAAGTTATGGTAAGAGCTAAAAATGCCCCTTTCACTGTGTCTTAATCTATATTCCATTTATAGAGTATATTTTAATGTACTTTATATTTTCAAAATAAGCAGAAAATAAGGTGATGGTGTTTCGTAATAGATCACACCTCACAGAAAGGCTTCAGTTTAGTTTTGAATCTGGACACGACTGATCTCAGAATGTCAGGCTCGTTGTCCCAGAGAACAGGACCAGAAACATTCTCATTGGTCTGGATCCCATAACCCAATGACCTTAGATGTCTGACTTTTGTCAAGAAGCAAATTGGAAATTTTTTACATTTACATTACATTTGCTTATTTGCCAGGCGCCTTTATCCAAAGCAACTTAAAAGTGAGGAACATCACTGGAGCTGTAGTGCAGTGCACAAGTGCACCAAAAATGCATTTTAAGTGCTTTAAGGTGTTAGAGGTGTTAGAGCAGAGGAGGTGCTCTCAGAAGGGATCAGCAGAAACAAGGTTTCTAGAAACAGGCTTGACATCACATACTGAGCTCAAGTTTGTGCTTTCTTTATAAATATATTCACAAACACACTGTAACCGAGGTGTATGACCTGATGATGAAAAATCAACTGATCATAATTAAAAACAGGTCTGTCTTCTTATAGGTCCCTGTGAAAAAATGCCTGCCAATCAAAGTGGGAGTAATAGCAGTTTCCAAAGCTTGTTCTTTCCAAATTCAATTTTTCTTTGATTTCCATTTATACAATGGATTATGCCTACACGATGACAGCTGGACTTGATGAATGAGAGAAGTGATGCATCCTTGACCTGGTCTTATCTGAGAGGTTCAGAGAATTGGCAACTGATGGCAGCTATGATTTTAGAGAGGAGGGAGGCAAAGATACCATTTGGTGGGGGCGGTGGAGGAATGAGTAATGTTTTGAAGGTGGAAAATAGTTTCTGAGTGTCTGTGTTGCTACTGATCTTATCATTGTAGGAAGCAGTTGTAAAATGTATCTCACAAATACAGTTATTACTATGCAGATATAGGTTTTACATATGATCAGGTTGTAAAACATGATGCATTGTTTCGGATTAAACTGCCCGCAGTGTATAAGGTAATTGAAATTTGCCCACAAACTACATAACTACAATTAAGACACTGCTCAAGAATTAATACAATAAATTAATTGATGGTACCGGTGACAGAAGCCATTGTGCATAAAGAATGATAATACTACTGCAATTTTACTTGGTAAAATTTTGAGTGAAGGGATTTTATTAATAGCGCACACTAAAATGCCCTTAAAGGCTGTGGGGAGGTTTTTTTAAAACCATGTTTGCACCACTAGGTGGCAGAAAGAGTCAACTGGTTTTAATGAAAATTTTGGGGGGAAGTGTATAAAATCTATACTATTTAAAGCCTTGTTTCTACTTCATGTGGGAGGCAGAGTAACTCATGCTGTTTGATTTGTTACTGCAAGGTAAATGAAAAAGGTGCCAGCACTTAATTTCCTTCCCCCTCCTGCCTTAAACTACTTTTCTAAATTTCATTTTCCTGGCCTTGTGTCTGGTCCAGCCCGATGCCAACCTTTTTTAAACGGAAAGAGAGAAATTACAGCGGCCACACATAATGAGAGTTGGTGAAATTAAAAACATCTGTCTGATCAGCTTCTCTCCATAATGAAGACAGAGTGGACCAGGTAGAGGAATGGAGGGCAGTCCGTGCTCAGATCCTGTAAATGAAGAGCTGTTCATACAGGGCTCCTGTACTAATCGTCGCCATGTTTGCAGCAGAAATACAGTTTAAAATGTACCACTGATATCCACACCTCAGAGCACCTCAGGGATCATGTTTTGTAAGGTTTCTTTCACTGCATCTGCCGGGTTCAAGATAATGTTGCCTGTATAGTCCAGATATGGTGCTCAAACAGCCCACACAGTACACACACATTACATACTATATATATATATATATATATATATATATATATATATATATATATATATATATACGACACCTTGTTTAAGTACATCAAAATGTCAAAAACCCAATATAAAACATTTACTTACTTACAGATGAATAATTGAATAAAAATGAATTGATCTTGAATAAAAATAACAAACAGTCATATAATATGAAGTGCAGTCATGGTAGACCTAGATCAGACATTCTCCTCTGTGTTTTGGTATGACAGTTTTTCAGGTGATGTTTTCTTCTTTTGTGGTATTCTACAAAAACTGTAGTCCTTCCAATAAACTTCAATCTAGACCCAGCTGAAGTTACACATCCTCCAATGATCACAGCATGGTGGTCAGTATTATTGTGCTTCAATTTGCCTGTGGAGGGATGATGGTGGTGTTGGATTCTTGTCAAATACTTGAATTACTGCCGTCCAGAATACTACACCCATCACTGACAGTCACTAATACCAAATACACACACAGAGATTATAGTAGTTATAGACAGTAGTTACTCAGACAAAATTAAAGCAATCCACAGCCATAATACATAAAAACACCGGCTACATGTGTAGATCATCATCTTATATGTTTATCAGCCATGTCATATGATTGCTCTTGGCTACAATGTCTATTCAGGCAATGATGGACCTGTTATTCATTTTAACACCATATAATAGGTTTTTGTTATAACAATGCACCAACTTATCTTGTTGTTGTTAAGACAAGTTAGTTTTAATGAGATAAGTTGGTTCTGAGAAATAATGAGAAAGTTCTGTGATATAACAAGATAAAGTTATACATTGTTGTGACAAGAAAAGTTTCTTGTTAAAACAGAATAAATTGAAATCTAGTACTTGGCAACAATACAAGAAAATAATGTAAAAATATCTCATAACTGGAAAAGATCTTGTAAAAATGAGAAAAAGGAAAAGTTTCTCGCTTTAAAGGGAAAGTGAGGAAAATGTATTTTTGTTGTGGTAGCAGACATAGGTCAGCTGCACATTTAGTTTGTGTCTGTACACAAATACTCTAGAAACAGATGTGTGCTATACATCTGCAGCTCTGACAAGTCGGAGAAAATCAGGGTTTTCCCAGCGTTCAGGTGTGCAATGCCAAATCACTGGAGTATTTTACTTCAATTATTTTCGTGTAGGTGGAAGAGCTAACACAAGACGGGTTGGTCTACTTTCCTGGATCAAGGTCGGCAGAAGGGAGAACCACAGAACCTACAGAGCCCACCCAATACCATGGAGCCATCACAGCAGCCAGAAACAGAAGCACATCCCCTCACAGCAACAGGAACTGGGCTTTCCAGACAACAGCGTGGCAGGGTGTGATGACGAGGAGGCCTATAGACACTTGCATGCATCTTTGGTCCTCATAGTAGGAAATTAGGACAAAAGGAGGAATTTGGATTTGAGCTGTTTTGTAGAAAAATAAAATTTTGATTTTTTCTATCCTATTTTCAGCACTTTGGTTTATATTGTAATTTGACCTGTGCTTAGCAAGATGGTTATTCCTTATATACACAGCTTTCCTGATAACCCTAAAATATCAATTATTTACTAAAGACAAAGTGAGACTGAAAATGCGTTGGATTTGAATTGTAGAAGACCTTTATACAATACCAGTAATTTGTCCTGATTTGTTGTTTACTTCATGGAGTCTATTGGAGCTTCTTCAAAAGCAGAATTATAACACAAACTGTAGCTAAATATATTGTGTATTTTACATCTCCCCACCAGCATCAAGCAGCATCGTTATGGCTTTATGCTTTGCAGTTCAGCATGATGTAACAACCCATGTTGTGGAAGTAAAATTGCTGTTGTTTGAGCTTATTTAAAAAAAATTGCAAATGTATATTGTTCACAGCATCCAGCTTCAAAATAGGTTCATGCTCATACACACATTTAATTGGATGCAGCCTATCACCAGCCTGCTGTCTCTATCTTTTCAGGAACTTCACTCTGACAAAGAAAAGGCAAAGATAAAGAAGGAGGAGGACAAAGTAAAGGAGGCAGAAAGAGGCATAAGAAGCAGTTGAAGGAGCAGAAGCAGCAGAAGGAGCACGAGATGAAAGACAAAATGGAAAGAGAGATGAAGGAGAAGAGAGGGCTAACATACTTTTCCCTTTAACCCTCACCCCCAACCCCTACCAACATCCCAGTTCCCTCCACCCTCCTCACCCTCCTATCTCCTCTCCCATCCTCCCTCTCTCTCAACCCTGTCAACCTCATCCCAACTCCCCCCACCCTCTTACATCTTTCCCTACTGCCCTCACTTCTTTACCCAACACCAAAACCTGTATCCATCGACCCTTTCTCAAAAAAAAAAAGTAATCAAATATCAAGCTAATTTAATTTACTTCTGTCTTCATGAATACAGAGAGAGTAAAAACACACGTTCAGCAACCTGACAGCAAAGGTTTCAGATATTTACTGTGTCTATAACTTCCTATAAACTGATGATCCACTATTTTCACCTTAGTACAATATGCAGTGTTTCCAGAGTAGGTTTTACTGCAGTTGATACATTTCATATGTCACAGAAACACCAGTGATATACTAATTTAGTTCTGCATCAAAGTGTTTGGATAAATATGTATTTGTCTCAGATCCTTAGTGAAGGTTAGAGATTTCGTTTAATTTTTAACCTTCCCTTCAAATGATGGTTGGTTTTCATGAACCTGAATACTTTTATGTAAAAAAACAAAAAAAAAACAAAAACAACACTGAGGCATTCAGGGAACACACACACACACACACACACACACACACACACACACACACCAGCCAAGGCTCTACAATCTTCCAATTTTGCAATTGTAACAACAGAAAAAACATAAGTTACAACTGAATACTGAAAAAAATTTAAGTTCAAATAGGTTTAACTCATTTATTCATTTTAATTAATCCTGTTGCCTGTGTTCAGAAAATATCAAAAAAGATCTTTTTCTTGTTTTCATTGTTTCACAACATCGAATCACTGTGAAGGTTTGACACTGATCAACAGAAAGAACCGGACTACTTCTTCCATAACTATGTCATCTTTAAAAGGTCTCTCATGTGAAAGCAGACAGTCCAAACATTAAGTATTCATTGCTGTAGAACTGACGATAGTATACTTTGTCTTTTGTACAGTAGAAACTCCCTGCCAATGACAAAATCATAAAACTCAATGTTGTTTGGAAGGCCAGGTGTCTCACCACTAGAGAGCACTGTAATCCTGCTGTTTCCCCAGTTGGTATCATGAAGTGACAAGAGTGCGAGAGGTTTGGCAAAGGTCAACAACATCATCCTCTGATGTGGGTTTAATGTCATTAGTGCCGTTTTAAAGTCACTGTAGAATGAGCTACATTTTTTTTTATCAATGCAGAGCTGGTATGTGGAGGTGTTTGTGCTGCAGAGACACCCAGGCAGCATGGCTTTGGTTGCATTCAAGGAGCCCGAACAAGCCGGTGCATGCACTTTGTTGTTCAGTGGTCCCTGGTTTGGAGGAAGGCAGGGGTCTGCTCAGCTCCGGGAAAATACAAACATCAAAAATATATTCTTGGATTCTTGGGGAACTCAGGGATGCAGAGCCAAGCTAATAAAGGGAGCGGATAAATGTTGACTCATCTTGTAGAAGAAGGTTGTACAGTACATAATCACTATATGAGGCTGCTAGTCACTCAAGTCTCTTGGTTTACACTCTTTCCCCATGAGTATTGTCTTAAAATAGACTTGGATCATTAAGAGATTAAAGCTTAACAATTTATTATCTTAAAATTATAATGTGTCACATTAAAATGTCTACAATTGACTAGATCTATGTTATATATTTTTGAGTTATGTTCTTACATTATCCAAAATGTTTCCAGCAATTATCAAACCAGAGAAATAGTGATTTTAATCATGTAATGGTCCACTTCATTTAGTCGCCTGTCAATGACGTCATATCTCCTATGCACGTGTCAGCTTCTTGGTTCACCTGAATGTTTTTCAGCAAAGACTGAAAAAAAAAGTTGTGGCTGCTTGCCAGAAGCTCAAAATTGACATTTATCCTATTTTAAGCCACATGTTATGATACACTTTTGACACCTTGGTCATTTTCAACTATATACTTTAACTGGGTGAAAGAAAGGCAAATGGCAGCTCAGGTCCCATCCACTCAAGGATGTCCATGTATCTGCTCCAAAATGCCCTGTGTCCACTGAGGAGCATCTGCAAATCACTGATTTTTAAAGTGAAAATGCTTTATTCATTTTTTCCTTTAAACCCCTGGTCTGTTTGTTATGGAGAGGAGGACACCTCTGAGGACAATTTGGCTGCCAGTAAAAAACTTAATAAAACTTAATAAATTAGTAGCTACTTAATTAGATATGCAGTCTTAGCTCCCAGGCCTTCCCTGATGTCCTTTGTCCGCCGTACAGCATTGGTGAAACACTGACTTTAAATGTGAAACTGCTTTCACTGCTTTTAACGGTTACAGTGACTGGGTCTGTTTGTTGTGGAGAGGAGGAGACCTCTGTGGATATTTCAGCTCCAGGTAAAAACTTCCTGAACCACTGACACTAAACTAATCCAAACCATGAGAAGCTGATGAACAAGTCCCATGATCCCACACTAATTTCATGATGTCACCAAACGCCATCTTTTGTTATTGTTTTGATTGAAAGACTCCTAGAGACAGAAGTTACATACTGTGCATTTGATGTCTGCGGTAATAGGTAGTGTTTGTGTAGAGAAAACTTGCATACAGATCATATCACAATATTGTATTCTGTTGTATATGATTTATACATTTTTAGTTGAGTAATGCATATTAGTTTGGTTTATGCACACAGGCGTAAATGTATGCATATTTCTGGTGCCTTGTGCAATCTGTTTGACACGTGCTATATGTGCTGGTTTCCTGCTTGTATGAGCTAAACTAGACATAAAAGCCAGGCTTTGTTTCACAGAGACGCTTCATGATGCTGTGGGTTGAGGGGGAAGAATAATAACGTGGATGAAAGACTGAAAGAATTTCACACTCTGTCAGTGTGATCATCAGACCGAGAGTCATCATTTCCTGTTGTTCATCTGCCTTTTTTATCCACTGCCTGGGTGAAAATAATAAGGTTGCAGTAGCCAGACAGCTAACAAAGTCAGTGTTAACATGTCCCACAAGGAAGAACCCTCATTATTCTTGTTCAAGAGCCTTTAAAAATTGGAACCTAGACAAAAGATAATAGAGTGCCTAAACTCATATCCAGCTTGAGCCCCACCTTATATTTCTGCATTATTCATCTTCTGCCCTGCTGAGAACTAAATAAGCATCTTCAACATGTTTATCATTGCCATTACATGACATAATTGGAATAATGCTAATTATGAATCTGTGTCAGACCAGACACCAGGGTAAAAGAGGTGATAGGATGATCATTAATCTTTGATTGCCAATTATCATTAATGATTTATGTACCTCAGCCTAATGCTGGGTCTGACTTGAGCTAACGTGAGGCCACAAAGAGCTGCTTTGGAAATGTTTCCTCTAATTTGCGGGTGCATCACACATGCTGGCTGAAAGTAACTGAGAGTGGTGTTCATCACTTTAATTGCCTTGCCCTTCAAGTCAATTTGGTCTTACAATGGTTCGGCAGTTTCTGTGGGGGTGTTTCTTTTTCAATTTCGCCTCTCTGCTGTCACGGTCACCTAGCCCTATGTGTTCAGATAGCAGAGGGGAAATGGATCTGATTGGGTAGATCTTTTACCGCTGTAGTGTCTTCGTTAGAAACCCCTCCATTTCCATATCTGGCTAACTAGCCTATTACCGTAGTCACAGAGTGTAAATTCCAAGGCCAATAAGATTGTAACTGGTTAAATGAGTTATTTGTAAGTTTTGCTATTGTTACATAGCAAGCATTAGCATTAACAGCTGTTTAGTTACTCGTGTAGAGGAAACGCGAGTTTGGAATTAAACTTTATTCCTTTATTCAGCAACAGGCGGTCTCCAGTGTTGGAAAGCAACCCCAAACTCTATGCTAACCAGCTAGCCCCAGCTTGTCTTGTCACTTTCTGATAGCATCTCACTGCAGCCTCACTGCCCTGAGTAGCTGCTCAGAGGATCTATTATCTGGTCTTGTTAACACAACGATGGCTGAAGCTCTTCGCAAGCAACAATCACCTCCACCTACTACTGCCAAGAAACCACATTCAGTAGCAGAGAAAACTTACAAATAGCCCCTCAGCATATGGGGTCACAGGTTATACAAAAAAAAGCACTAACACAGCCATCATGAAGTCAGTGGCATGCAACTACTTTTACAGAATGTAGAATCCTGTATTTTCTTGAGGACTCATAGCATTTAGTAACTGACAAACAGCCTAAGTGCACATACATTACACTGCTACATTAACAGCTACACTGATTCTCCCTCTCTCTGTCTCTCTCTCTCTCTGTCTCGCTCTCTCTCTCTCGGTAGAAGCTGAGACATTGACAGCTAAATAAAGGGCTCGGGGCTTAGTGAACATTCACAAGCACCCTTTGATATCTTTCAACCTCTGTTTTTTTTCCTCTTTTCAAAAAGTTCATATAATGCTGGGAGGAGGGAGTGGTTGTGTTTGTCTTAAGAGGAATCAGTGTTGGAGGCATTGTAAAAATGGTGACCAGGTGTTTTCATATGATTTGGTGTTGTTTTTCAGCCAAGCTGTTAATTTTTTTAATTTGAATGATCTGTTAGTAAATTTAGCCAGTGGGTAATGGATACCTTAGTTCTGTCTTTCCAGTTCAGTAGTATGGTCTTTTTTGCGATGGGTAATCATATCAATACAAAAGGTTTGTGCTGGGAGGATATATGAAGTGTAGAGAGGTCACCAAGTAATGCAGTTATTGGGCAAATGAGTATGCTGAAGCTAAGCATCTCAGATAGCCTGCTCATGACCTCAGACCAGATGTTTTGGATCAGTCAACAGAGCCAGAGGGCAAGGAATAACTGTCTATTGAGGTTGAGCAGTGTAAACATGTATTATTTTGGCTAAAGCCCATGCAGTAGAGTTTGTGGGTAGTGATTTGGGTTCTGTGAAGGCCTTAATACTGGATTAGTTGGATTTTGGAGTTACACGTCATAGCAGGTGTTATTGCATGTGTTTGGCTGCATGTTTGGGTCCCTGGTGGGAAAAAAAAACAAAAATAATAATAATAATAATGTTCTCCTAGATTGAAGAGGATGGGAGGGGAGGGATGGACCCTTGCCGAGCTGCCATGGGGGCCCACCGTTTGTGACCCTGGGTGGGGGGGCTAGGGTTCCCTTGCCTGCCCCTATGGCATTCTGGTGCGGCCTCTCCCCTACCTTTACTACAGGAATTCCATTATTATATATTATTGTCCGATATTATATTATCATTATCATACATTAATATTATTATTACTGCACTGTGTAATATATGTGTGTATAAATTTGTAACTATATTCTGCCACTATCATCATTATAATTGTTATCATTGTCATTATGGTATACAATTGACTCTCACTGTCCTACCATACACACACACACACACCTAAATTTCACTTTATGTACACTTCATCTGTTATGTTGTCCTCTACATCTCTTTGTTTGTCACTTTCTGTTCATCACGTTTGTTCAAAAATAAAAAATAAAAAAACAACAAAAAAAAAGTTCATATAATGCAAGCACAGGCTTTTATCTATACTTAAACTTCAATTTGTAATACTTAGCCCATTCTCGATGAAGACTCAAGACTGTGGGAACATTATATTACATAACATAGGGGCTGTTTCCTGAAGACTGCAGCTCGTATTTAATATGAGACGTGTTCTGTGTGACAAACAAGTCCCTTGGAGAGTATGGCAGAAAGAGACAGACGCAGCTGACCATGGAGTCATACAGTATATCCAGTTATTACCACTGAGAGAAAAGAAATGCTCATTGTGATTTTGCTCTCTCTATATAGGAGTGCTCCATCTGAGTGCTGTGTTTGAAGTGGGTTTTGATGTTAGCTTCATCTATAATGGATCAGGTGACATTCTGGAGAAATCTCCCCATACACCTCTTAAGAGACAGGCATGGAAATAGGTACATGGACTTCCCTGTCATTGTCTCTGCTCTTTGTCTTTCTCCTCTTTTTCCCCAGTAGAAAGTGCTGGAGTCAGCCGGGCAGAAAAAAATGTACACAGGACACATGGAATTAGACAGCAAGTCAAAATAGTTTATTATAGTACAGGATTCATAGTCGAGGCACTACCTCACATTTAGTATAGGCACTGAACTACTGCACTGGAGTCACAGCCACAACTCGGTCTGAAAACCAAAGCCTGTCAGCCACACTGACGCTGGCCACAGCCAAACAAACAATACTGTGTGTCACCTTCCTGACCAACTTTCAGCCAGATCAGGACTCAAAATATGACATAAATGTGCTGAATGAAGTGATCTGATGTTGATCTTGCACCAAAGCATGTATTCTGAATAAATACTGAGAAGACTCAGACTTTTTTCTTCTCTTTTCTTCAAGTTGACATTAATGTTGTTATTAATAAGATGGAAAGTAATGTAGGCCTAGTTATGGAGCTGTTAATGGGGCTGATGGAATCCTGCTCTAAGTGAAAACTTTATCACATTAATCTTTGTTATGATTTTTTTTTTGTCTTTTGGTGTAACAGTGTGGCTGGCAGGCTTTGGAGAGGGGAGGCAGCCTTTCCTTGTGTACATGACATCATCCTTCTACTGTGATTGAGTCTTGACGTTGCCTTTTAATCCAGCCTGATACACTTTCTCAAAAATTTCTCCTTCAATCCAACACTACAAGAAAACACTGCAGTGTCACATTGATCTATTACAGTTACAACAACAACCACAGCATTTTATTACTGTGATTACCATTATTGTTATAAGAAGACTCATAATAGCAAGAGTGTATGCCTTCTTCTTTCACTCTCTGTCTGTGTGAGAAGGTAATGAAAGGGAAACACCCCTCCTGTAAACAGGCAGTGGCCTAATCTTGTTTGTTTCTAGAGGGATTATCGAGAAGCATGAATTGTGTTGTAATAACTTTGTACATCTGTGGCACAGAATAAGCAGCTCACATTAGCTGAAGCAACAACACAATGTGTGTTTGCTGCTGAGTGATGCTTAACCCTTCAGTGAACAGCTGGCTCAGCTCAGACAATAGACAGAGAAGAAATGTTTTTAAGCTGATGAAGTAATTTCTAGTTTGCCTTGATTATTTTGCCTGTGTATGATGACATATCCTGTAGAAAAACAGATACAGGTGGAAATCAGCAAATTCAGAAAAAAGTGTGGTTATTGAAGGGATAGTTTGACATTTCGGTATATTTGCTCATTGCTCTCTTTCTGAAACCTGCGCAAGAAGATCAGTACCACGCTCATATCTGTGCACTAAGCATGAAGCCATAGGAGACATAGGATAAAGAAAGCTTCTCTCAAAAATCTGTTCATGCATCCACTTACCTATACCACACCAAACATGCAATTACCATGTTTTGTCAAAGGTGTCGCCAAAGATAACAGAACCGAGATCTTCGAGATCGCTACCTTAACGACTTCTCAGCTAACAACGGCCAGCCGTAGTGACATCCCGCAGTCTTGTAGCAACACTGAGGTTGCCAGGCAACAGCTAAAAGACTGTAAAGAAGTACTAGGTGGATAGAGGTACTTAATAAGGTGACGTTATCACTCCCAGGATGTAGCTCCATAGTTAATCCACAAGAGAGGTTTAAGAGTTGTATCAATCTTCTCATCTAACTCTTTTCCCACATGTTGGCCAAAATGTCAAACTATCCAGTTAAAGCATGATAATGTCAGGAAATGAACATTTCCATAGTCACGTAAAGTGGTCTCTCAAGGCTCCATTGTTTTACGACCATATTTCAGAGGTAGTGATTGTGAATGAACATGTGTATATTTTATGATACAATTTTACAATTGTCTACAACATATCTATTAAATTGAAAATTGTATTAATGTGTCTGCTGTTTAGCAAGAGATCAACCTGTGATCTGATCTGAGTACAGGTCTATCAAAAATCAGGCTTATGGATAATGCTCAAAAATGCTGAATAGTTTGTTTTATTAGACCCACCTTGCCTGGTTAAGGCCAACATCTTTCAAACTCCATGTTTGAAACACAAGCTTCCCCAAAAAACTTTATTTTTTAATTCCCAAGCCAAACTTATTTTGACTGTAGACTCAGACTGTAGAATGCACATCCTAAGCCACAGATTACCATATTACACAACTGTTTTCATCATTAAATTGATTTTCATGCGTAAAATAGGTGTAGTCCCCCCCTTAAATGTTTAAATTATTGTTTGAACAATGCTGCATTAAAGCAACTCAAAATGTTTGGATTCGAGTAAAAACAGAATTTTACTTGTCTCAGTCAATATGATCTAATTGTAATAAACAGCATATCAAACTTCAAATTAATTTTATATTTATGTGATATCTTTATTTTTCATAGTTATATTATTGGAATGAATATGAATGAATATGTTCTCAGTGCTGTTCAGCCGGGGTCACATCTGGATCCAGCGTTAGTGTTAGCATGAAATCAGTGCTGTATGGGCTTGATTTACTGCAAGTGCATAGTTTAAAGTGGCAGAAGTTTGTGTGTGTGGGTCAGTCTATTTGACTTACAGGGGTTATACAGTACATGTGTTTCTACAACTCTATGTTTACAGGGTAATTATAGGGATAAAATATAAAGTGTAAAGCATTAACATAAATAATAATTTATTTAAGTTTTTGGTGTTTCACACACTTGGCCAACCACCTCCTCACACACAGCATCTGAGTGAGTTGAGTCCTCCTTTTCTCATGTTCAGCTTTCTAATTTTCACCTTCACAATATTTAATTAAGTTCAGTAAACCTCCCGAATCACATTTGCACATACAGAGCACATGGCAATACTGATCCAATGAGACCACAAAGCAGTTTACCAGGTTTCTACCAGGTCAGTCACTGTAAGAAAACGGCACAGTACAGCGAGACAGATCAGAAGAGGGGAGGGATGTTGGGTTTGTGTTTCCCAAAATGTCTGTACAAACTAGTTTCACTCACCAGTGAAATGGTGGACAGCAGTGACAACCAGTGGATCTCAAGCTGCCTGGGTTTTGAGATGATGTTAATTTGAAGCAACTTGGTTGATTCATGGTATTTAAAATTATAATCCTGTGTCAAAACTCATTCGTATTTTTTTTCATTTTGCTGATATCCATTTGGATCCAACAACACATTAAGGTCATAATCCATAGGTCAGCGTTTTTTGTACCAAATACACCTCTGTTGTCTTTCTTGTCATCCTTAATATCACCTTTTTGTTGACATTTCTATTAGGAACCATATGTTCAATAGCATAATTACATACACGCTCATCCTCAGTGTTACACAAACCGTGCTCCTATGCATCTCATCTGCCCAACTTGTTGAAAATAAACACATTTGTCTATATATTGATTTGTGTATATATTTCTATTACAAAAATATTTGCAAAGCTTTGCAACAACACATAACTAGTGACAAACACTTTGGGGAACCCAGCTCAGATCTGGACGACACCACGACACATCTGTCACCTCACAACCTCAATCCACAACACAAACAACTGGAGGGCAAAGTAATTAACAAACATGAACAATAAACAACAAAAAAAAGAAGAGATAAGAAGAGATACTATTCTATCTAATTCTGATCACCTCATCAGTAATAATCAAGGGGATGTTTGATATTTTTTTCCCAACCACAGACCCAAATATGAAAGGAAAAACAACAAGAACACATGGGTATGCTAATGTAAGAGGAACACATTTATGCTACCGGCGGGTGTAGACACTTTTTTCCGGTTTCCCAGGAAACGGCGGTGAAGTTTCCCCGCACAAAAGAAAAAAAAGAAAAAAAAGTAGAAAGGCTTTACATTGTCAAAAATAAAACACAGTTCTACATTGGATTCATAAAACTGAAAACAGTGTAAATTCAGCATCTTCCGCTCCCATCTTTGCACTGTGCTGAATGCACCCCTGTTGTTTTGTCAGAACCTGAGTCTGTGGGCCTTATTTTTGTTAATCAAGGCACAAAGTGTGCCTTCCACAGTGTGCCTACACCAGAACAGGGCCCTGAATGTGTCTTGGACAAGAGGGTACATACTGTATCTACAAATGTTCGAGAGGTAATGATACACAAGGCAACTTTTTTGGGGGCAATACGCATGTCGTCTGTTCGCTCCAGATAATAAAAACATGCCTGAAAATGAGTGTTGATCTTGTGCATTTGTTTCCATTTTTCAATATCCCTCCATACTGCAGTGTGTTGAAAGACCTGTGGAATAAGCTTAGGGCACTTATTGCTTATAAAATTGCCCTGTGCCTCAGGTTCTGCAGATTTTTTTGGATTCAGTTTGAAAATATTCACCCAGACACTTTAAACCATATAAATGCTCTTGTCAGGGGAAGTAGGATCACAATACATTTTGGCTTTCAACTAGTCCTGTAGGAACACATTTACATACAGATTTACATATGCTTGTGCATCATCTGCTCGGGGCCTGCTAAAAAAGTACAGCATGTAATTAGCTGCCTCCTGTACTGAAGCAACCTGCTCTTTTATTCTGTTTCTCAACCTGCAGTGGAAGGATTTCATTCCAGTGAGTGGAGAACCTGATGTTGAATGTCACATCAGGAGCCAGAAAAACAGATTTATGAGGCATCTTTTCTATTGAGGAGAAAGTCTAGATTTATGAGGCATTTTCTCTATAAAACAGTCTGACAGTGACAGGGTCAGAGGGGGAGTGAGAATTTTTTGTTGTTTTTTTTTTTATTCAAATAGAACAAAAGAAACCAGACAACCAAAAGAGAGAGCTAGCTCTGTCAGTATCCCAGAATTCCTTGGGGACTGCAGTGTGGCAAAGGAGACAGTGTACATCCCCCACATGGCTCACACAATAATAGACAGTGAGTGTGTCTGGGTGTCAGAAATTTTGAACACACACACACACACACACACACACACACACACACACACACACACACACACACACACACACACACACACACACACACACACAAGCATAGCAATCGTCAGATCAGTACACAACTGCTCATAGAACCATGAATCCACACATGCAAGAACAGGGACAAACAGGAAATGAAGGATGTATCGAAACTACTCTAATGAGTTTTTTTTTTTTTTTTTTAATATTGATGATGCGTCAAATGACTATGCCTCTTGTAGCTCACTGTTTTGGCTTCAAAGCCCTGCAAATTCTGTTTTCATCAACCTGGTTTCCAGTAGCAGCAGGTAGCTAGCTGGTCAAACATTTAGCAAGAGAAAAACATTTACAATATGGACTGGTGAAGGCCAAAGCAGATATAAAAGGACACTGAAAATTGCACACATTCAACTGCTTGTTGTGTTTCCAGTTTGTTATGGGGTTCCTCTGCCCCCTAACGGCAGAAATCAGTAAGTGCATGAATATAAAAATGTAAATGATTTGAAGCTGCACAAATCAATACTCTTATATTAACAATGGGTCAAATGACCATGTGTAATGTGACAGCTTGTAGTGAAAAATCTGCTACTTTATTATTTTGGTTGAACATCACTCTCATCAACCTCATTTCGAATGAAAAAGCTCAGATGAAACTCAGTGAAAGAGGAGCTGGAGAACACAGTGGAGCATTTAGCAGCTAATGAGCTACAGATAGTTTCCTCAAGAGTTGGTAGAGACAAATATGGAGCTATAATGAGTGTGAAAGTTGGACTTGCTCAGCCACACGTGGCAAAAACAAAACAGTTACTCCAGCTGTGGCATGGTGTGCATCACTGCTAATTCTCCTCAGAGGCCCACCGTGGTATGGCAATGCAAAAAAATCCCCTAAAGTCCCATAAAAGTTGCCAAAACAAAGCCAATTATTACTTTTTGTTTGCATTTGGGCAAGCTACATGAAAATAAAAATCTTTGTTTTGCCTTTGCATTGCTAAATTCAACCATGTGAAAACACACGTACACACACACACACACACACACACACACACACACACACACACACACACACACACACACAAACTGCAGCTGTATCAAGTTAGCTAATGAGTGCTGGATGAAGGGCCACAGAGCTGTTTACTGACAAAATTATCTGTGTACTCTCTCCAAGCTTTTGTCGTTGGTTCCAGAGAAAACTGTGAGTGAGGGAGTGAGTGAGTGAGTGAGTGAGGGAGTGAGTGAGTGAGGGAGTGAGTGAGCATGCATCCAGACTTGCAGGTCTGTGCTGTGGCTTTGTGTACAAGCAGCAGTGTGTGTTTGTGTGTGTGTGTGTGTGTGTGTGTGTGTGTGTGTGTGTGTGTGTGTGTGTGTGTTAATGGGTACACAGTATGTGATGGCTAGTGGTGCATGGCTAGTTTCCAAATCACTCAAACAGGTGTACACAATGCAGCACCAGAAATAACAAACTGTCACATGGCATCTCATCTGAGCTCCTGCACTGTCAGAGCTCTGTCACAGCAAAAGATATCGGACTCTGTTAACAAGGTTTGCCAGGGTGGAGACCAGAAAACTGTAAGAGGTGGGGCAAGACAGTGAAAAGGATGTGTGTGTGTTTCTGTGTGTGTATGAAACAATGTGTACTTTGGAAGCCAGAGGTAGCTCTCTCTCTTTCTCATCTGTATTGTCTGTCCTGTTCTCTCTGCCCTCTCTGTATATATGAGTAATTTATTCAGTAATTTAAAGTAGTTAGGATGTAGCAGATGAATGTTGTCTTCAATTTAAGGTGGGGAGGAGTATCTGAACTTTTATGCATGTGTTAGACCACTATCTGTGACCAATCATATCTGACGATGCAATCTAGTCTCATATCCATCAGCGTGGAATAGGGTCGATCAGCATTGGACTACTGCACATATCAGTAAAATCCCACTAATTGCATCATCTGCTTCAGTTGTAGTGGAAAATTGGCTTTAATATAATAAATCGAGTCTCAGTAAAAACCATGATTTTGGCTGGAGCCCATAATTCTTTGCTGGACCACCTCCTGAGCCAGGTCAGGTGGTTTCAGTGCACCAGTTCTGAATGGGGAAGCTGATGACCTCAGGTGGACATTCAAAAATGCTACAAATATGAACACGCCTCAGCAGAACAGCTGCAGGGACAGCAAACACAAGACCAAGAGAGGCTTCACGTTGTACACTAACACTGCACCAGGTTACTCCTTCGTTTCCTGCGTGACCTCGTGTGCCGTCCACAGGTCACTGAATCTGTCAGATCATTCTGCACAGCAGCTCCCTCCATCAACTTTCATTGCTCAGAAAAGTTT
Organism: Trachinotus anak; assembly: GCF_046630095.1. Classification (NCBI taxonomy): domain Eukaryota; kingdom Metazoa; phylum Chordata; class Actinopteri; order Carangiformes; family Carangidae; genus Trachinotus; species Trachinotus anak. The sequence goes on from NW_027273855.1 coordinate 7,817,694, forward strand.
CACCTCAGATCAAATAAACTGAATCTTCACCATCTGTCTTTTGAGTATTAAATGCATACTTGCTATAGGACTGAAGGGTGGCTCTGATCACAACAGTCACAATGAATTCTAATGGCGAAGCGGGGTAATAGAAAAAGACATGTCGACTTGTATCCATAGGAAATCTTCTTAAAGCACTAATGCACAGTGTTGTCATAACCTGTGTAACAGATCACAAGTTACTAATCCCACAGTTTGTTTCTTAGACACTTTGGAGGTCAGCATCTTTCCTTACTTTTCAAGAGTTAACATTAGTCTGGCATCTCTGGGTTCAGATAAACAGGCTGCAACAGGACATGTTAGCTTACCATATAGCAAGCTTCTACCCAAAGACGCCTCCTGGTAAATCTGAAGATGTCATATTTACATGTTGTGTTTTCGAATGTTAGCTAATGCTTCAGCTCATGTTAAATACAGATGATGTAACATGAGAGTGTGGCGGCTGTGTGGAGTTGTTTAAAAGGCTCCTTTGCTGGAGTTGGGCTCAGTAACTAAAGTTAAGTAATGAGCAATGCAACCAATTACCTTTGCAGCTGAGTAATTAGTCAAATAGCATAATAATGTTTTCAATGGGTATCATGTCATTTGTAACTGATAAGATTTTCAGTTACCTAACACTGATACAAACACTTCTTTCTCAGTTCAAAATTCTGCCAGAAGCAGCATATTTAGTGATTTATAGGCAAATCAGTGATTGTTTGGAACCAGCTGAGCATGAGGGCCTACAATGTAGATTTTCCTGTATTAGATTCTATAGATATTTTTTGATGTTTTGCTTTACAAGCTCACTGCAGCTACAAACTTTTGAGCCTCCTCTTACATCTATAGGTGCTGTCTATTTTATACTCAAAAGACAGATTCTCGGTGGTTAAATAGACAATTTTCCATCTATTGTTGTGCAGAAACTATCAATGTATATAATGGTCTGTATACTGGGGTCAGACCAGGGGTTTTCAAAGTCTTCAAAGTAATTTCTACGAGTTCTGAGTAGATTTATGGGTGATCATTTGCGACGCACATCACTTATAATAATGTTATCTTTGCAGGTGACAGTGTAAGTAACACAAACTTATTTGTATCATGTGATATTTTTATCAAGCGTGTTTACATTTGACTGAGTAACGACACCCCGAAGGCATATGCAACCCCCCAGTTTTGATTCAGACCAAATAAGATTTGGTTCGACCGGCTATTTCACAGAACTGTATCCAGTACTCTTTCAAGAATTAGATTTCTTGGAAAATATTACCTTAATCATAAAAATGAAACTCTGACCCGTATGTACTGTATGATTTTGTCCTATTCTATTTTGTTCTATTCTATTTGATTCCTCCATTGCTCCTAACTTTCACAGCTATCATCACAAGGTAAAGAAATGTACTGCTATCAATCATAAAACTCAGGGGAATATAATATGTCAGGAAGCTGATGTTCAGTTTATTATCCATCTGTCTGGATGCTTCAGTGCAGCAGGTATGACTGACTCCGTTTTCTCTCCATGGGCAACTTCATCCCTGTGCTACAGGGTGAAGGAGCATTTGAGTTTGGTGATTCATTGCTGTGATCCTAATGTTGTAGCACAGGTGGATAGATGCGTAACAAAGCGAGGTGCCGACAAGTTCGACCACAATCAACTTTTCTTCAACTACAAATAAAGGAAACACAGTGACTGTGGTCAACATCAGTCGGCGTTTATGGATGGACCTCTTCTGACTTCTGACTGGCAGCTGCTGGAGGTGTTTGCAGTGTGAACGCATGTTAAGAGCTGTTCTCATTGATACTATGGGAGCTAGCAGTGCTAACTTTCATACATATACAACACTGCAACCAATGGAGAAGAACCAAAACATTCACATTCCCAGAACGTCACTGTCTAAAACAAAGTGTTGTTTTCTAAGGTCATAGAAAAGTGTCCAAGCTTGCTGTCACAGCAACGGGGGAGAGCAACACTGCTGCAAAGAGGAGATACAGATATGGCCCTATGTTCCTTTAATATCCAGAAAAGTACCCTGCTTTTATTCTGAAAAATGCTCAACAGTTCGAAGGCGTGTTGTTTCATTAGACACGGTGTGTGTGCATCTGTTTTTTGCTCATTTTTTTTGTCTTCCTCTGATTTTCCCCATAATAGAAAAGTTGTCAGTTTTCTGTCCTTGCCAGTCACAGCAGTCATCATGAATGTCCTTAATCTTGCATTCGTCCATCTCAGTCACAAACTGGTCCTGCAGCTCCTATTTGAAAATGCTTGTTGAACGTGAAAAATCATTTCTTACATCCCAGTATACAAGAGGAATCCATGAGTTGGACATAAAGATAGAAAAGTATCTAAGTGTAATCTGTGGATGTCTTTTTGTTTGTTTATGCACAAACATGAATAAAATATCAATGCCAGTTTGCATTTATTCCTGTTTGTGTGTTAGTGTGTGTGCATATGTCACACTGCTTCCTGTAAGCAGAGAGCCTCCACAGCATTACTGGGTCCCTGGGCAACACCACCAATGACAAAGAGCATGCCGGTTGTCTGCAGGAGGGCAGAGGAGCAGCGTGCGGTGGGCATGGGCAACACATACTCCCAGCGTCGCTTCACTGGGTTGTAGCTCTCAACAGTGCCCAACGGTGACGGCTCATTACCTGCAAATTGGAGAGTGAAATGTTAGGTCATGTTCAGACGTAGCATTAGCCAGAGGCTTTAATTCACTTTGACAACAACTGGAAACACATAAATTCAAATCAGAACATGCACAGGGTTCTTTCTTTTTCAGAGCTATGGGAGCAAAAAATAAACATTCACACGCATGACTCCAAGATAACACATCCAACCCCCTTATTTTCTATGTACAGCACCTACCGGTGTGGGGGCTGTACGTAGAAAACACATAGACAATACTAACACGCCCCACAACACTTCACGTCACTGTTCTATTTCCAGCCTCACAGCCCCTGAAAAAACAAATTTTTTTCCCAGAGAAAATGCTGTTTTGTGCTCTCCTAACCTCTTGTTGTCTCTGTGTCTTGTACAATAAATGAGGAGAGAATACTTTTTGTGATAGAGAAATATAAAAAGCTATACGACCCACAATCGCTTTGTTACAAAGACACTGGCAAAGAAGATTTTGTGTGGTGAGCCACAGCTCTGGAGATCACTTCTTCAGGTGAGAAATAAAGTTCAAGTGGTGGGTGTTCACACATAATTTAAGTTAAAGTGTGCACATTGTATTGCTCAGTGTGTGGTCCTGGTCCTATTGGCGAGCTGCAGCACGATGTTTCCTATTGGTGTCAGGGTTATCACGCTGCGGCAGTATGTTCCCAACTTAAGGTGCCAATGTTCAAACACAAAAATAACTTTATTTATCTGTTGGGAGGTTCATTTCTGTAAAAGCATCAGTTCATACATCATGCATGGCCGGAAATGAAAAACACAGAGTACACAACAAACAAGTGCAACTAGCTTAGCTAGTGTAAAAAAGATTAAAATAGTAAGTGTGCTTAAAATTGTCCATAGATTAATAGTAGTAGATGATCAGGGTCAGTAAGGTAAAGCCCCAGGCTAACTCAGATATTATTTAGTCTGATGGTTGTAGGTAAAAAGCTAACAAGTTGTGTTTACAGCTTGTTGTGTTGCCCCCAACCAGCAAATAAAAAAAATAATTCAATTAATGCAGTTTTAAATGCGAAGAATCAGTCTCTCGCTAGAAGAAATAAAAGTGTCACGTTTAAAAAATGTCTGTAAAAGCAAATAATTAAATAATACTTTTTTTTTTCTTAAAAATCTGTATGTTTAGTACAGTTTAATGTAAAAGCTGTTAATTAACTCCGGCTGTAGGCTGAATAATAATTTATTTCACATTATCTAAAAATGCAAAGTAGAAAGACAAAGATGAATTTATATGCTAATGCAGGATATTCACTTCATATACATTTCTTGGTTCAGTATGTGCTTCAGGAGAGGGTGACACCAAGAGGGCTGCAACACAATTACACTAAGTCAAAACTACAAAGCCAGAGAGTTTATTTAAGAATGTAACTTTAATTTTATCTACAACACGTTAAGTCTCACCAGGTTTCTTCTCTGCTCTGCTCTGATCATTTTTTTCCCCTCTGTTTCTCTCTCCCTCCCCCGTCAGCCCCTCTCTTTCACCTCAGGTGCAATGCTCACTGTCATTATACATCAGACAGCACTAAGTTGTTGCCGTTTCCATGGAGACCCACATCACAGCGAGTCCCCAAATGATATGGACTGGTGAATGTACGCTGTGTGTGTGTGTGTGCATCTGTCTGTCTAGAGAAGACTATTATCATCATTTTGTTGGAAAAACAAAGTGACAGTGCCGAGTCGGCCTTTTCAAAGCAATCTGGGCCTGCTCAGGCCTCGGCTCCTTTCTCCTTTTTTGTGAAGACACACATATGTATCCACACCCATGACTGCACACACACCCACACAGTGAGACCACACAGACACATGCTCCTTGCTGCTCTTGGTGCTCAAAGGCTTCCTGTCGTTGCTTTGATTCTCAGCCCACAGACGTCATGTCAATTCACAAGCCGCTCCTCTCCTCCCTCTGCTCTCTCTTTACTTCCTTCTTTGCTCTATCTCCTTTGCATCCCTTTGTCCTTCTTTATTAGGTTCACTTTATTTTTCCTGCCTCAGCTTTCTTATTCTGTTTTGCTCTATTTTATCACTCTGAAACCCTGTTCATCTGCAGGGATGGGTACCGAAACCCAGTATTAAATTGGGCCATTTATTATTGCCACATAAAAGTTATCTTGCACATTTTATATAATATATAATATAAACTCAGTTTCCGATTTAGGCATTTGACATGATGCATATTTGCAATTCCAAATCCAGAGATCTCTCTCTCTCTCTGAGCCTGTGTGTGTGAGGGGCAGGGCAGCTCTGCACACAAACAAACACACACACACACACACACACACAAACACACACACCTGTCCAAACGTCTACAGCAATGGTCGGCAACTGGTGGCCCACGGGCCAAAACTGGCCCATCAGCAATAATATCTGACACGCCAGATTATTTTGATAATACAATTTTCTTCAGTCCCACATTTATATGTAATGTCCAAATTGAAAACCTCCCCCCAACTAAAGATGCTTATTATACTTTTATCCATACTGAGAGTGAATGACAGACACAAACAGTCACATCAGTCCGCGGGCTGCCCTGTAGTCAGTGCATAGTGCCTGTGCTAAAACAGATCTCTGTCATAGCAGCAAAAGTTAACCACAGAATCACTAACTCTTTTGAGATTTTGCCTACAAAATAAAGCGAGTTAGAGTTTGTTTATTTTTTTAAGCAATGCTTTATTTTGAACTACTGTAAGCTTTTATTCTCATATGATATGTGAGTAAGGATGGACGATCTCTTTTGAGAACTGATTGACAAATTGCACTAAAAGAAAAAAAAAACTGTAATGTGTTCAGTGTTACTGTTAAATAAATGGCTATATGTTCAGGTTAAACTAAGCAGATGTTCTAGTGTTTTAACTGCTCTACTCCTCCTTGAAAAGTACCTAGGTTAAGCATTTGTGCACACATCACTCCACAGTGTGCAGAGAGACTCCTTACATTATGTATGCTAGCAGCCTGGAGCCCACACACAGAGTTAATTAAATTATAGGAATATGACCTCATAATTAACAGTAACCATTAGCGATATGATATCAATACAATGCTGTTGCAGTTTACTATTCAAGAAGGTTAATATATGCACAGTACATAAACAAGACTAGGTCAAAACCTAATATATGGCTAGACTGCTTATATTGTAATACTGATATAACCGCGTTGTCGTCTGAAAGAAATCACAAATCACATAAATGAAAGACAAAGACTGAGCTGTGATTTCATTGGTATTTACTGTAAAATGATGACTCAGAAAGAAAGGTAGAAGAGAAGGCTAGCTTTCATTTTTAAGTTATTTTTTCAGGCTTTTGCCTTTATTACAGTTGTAGTGAGAGACTGACCAGAAAATAAGGAGAGAGACAGAGAGGATGACACGCAGCAAAAGCCCAGAGGCCAGACTTGAACCCGGGCCGCCGCGGCAAGAACTAAGCCCAAAAGGTATGTGTTCTAGCAGGTGAGCCACAGGAGCACTTTCATACAAACAGAGTATCTGTCTTCATTTGTCTCTCACACAGAGCACAGCCTCCAACTTCAGATCATAACAGACTTTTATTAGAGGCAGGTCTTTATTTCTAACTCCCTCTGTTTGATATGCAGAGTTGGTCATAGCAGTTCGAACGAAACCTCATTAGCGATGACTTCTCTCTCTCCCTCCCTCTGTCCTGCTGTCTCTGCTCAGTGTGTTGGATGAAGCACTTGGCTGACCAGTGGAAATATCACCACTCAGTCAGCCAGTCACTCAGTCAGGGACATTTGAGATTATATGGCTGGCCCCACTGTTGCATTCCAGCCAAAAATAAAGAAATGTTAACTGTGTTCTTAATTTGTTTCTTTTTTCCCTCTTAAATAACAAAAAGAACTGATATAATTGCTGCTGAAGTACTGGATCAATAAGAGTAGTGGTCCCATTAAAATGTCCTCCTCCTGTTCACCTCACCTGTTCACCTGTCTGTTCACCTCAGCACTTCCTCCTCCTGTCACCTCCACCAACCCTCTTCTTTTCAACTCTCCCACTCTGATTTTGGCCTCACCTTTTCCTCTTTGGTGCTTCTCGTCTCAAATTGTCTTCCTGTCTTCTTCTGTCACCTCTCCAACTATCTACCTCTGTTGCATTCTTTGTCTCTCCACTTCTCTTGTTCTCTGCCCCCTGTGGGGAGAGCTGTCGTCTTTCTCCTCTTCTCACTTTCTCATTATTCACCAACGTGCACACACACAGTACATAGGGTGCATAGTACACTGATCTAACCTTTTTGTTTGTTTTATAGCTTGTCACCAACACACACAAGATAATTTACTATGTCCCTTTTAAGCTTGGTGTCCTCATTTCATGCCCATTGAGAAAATGCCACTCACCTGCCGTCACAGTAGAGCATCACAGTATATAAGATATGTACTGTATATATTAGAGATCAATGCTGGGAACAGAGTTTAAGATCACTGACACCTAGAGGACTGAACAACACAATACATAGGCTAATTATACCAATATAGACATTTTTGTTATTTAATACATTGGATAATATGCACTTTATGATTAGTGATTCTTCTTTGGCAAACCCTCAAGACATAATGTAGAAAGCTATGTCCATCAAAGATCTACTCCTACATCAGCGGAGATGTAGGAGTAGGAGGAAACATGACTTTCTGCTCATGGACCATGAATGGAATTAATGAGCCGGTAAAACGGGGCAAAGTACTGTCTCACCTGAGAGAGTTGAAGGCAGATGGAATATTCTTACAAGAGACAGACTTGGGAAATGAACCACATGGTAAAATTAGAGCCAAATGGATAGGTCAAGTTTATCACTTCATTAACAATAATTAGCAGAAATATTCCATTTATTCTTTGGTTAACAATTGCAGATAAAGAGGGGAGGTGTGTACTTATCACAGGCGAGATAAAGTCCACACCAATCACAATTTTTTAAATGCATATATTCGTAACACAAATTTATATAATGTTTGGAAAATTTTAAAAGCAACAGGTAGGGAGTACTCATTTCATTCTCAAGTTCATAATGTATATTCCAGAATAGATAAGAATAGGTAATTCTTACTTGATGGAAAACTTTTGCTGCAAGGGCATAATGTTAAATATCATAATAGCATCAACTCCAACTACTGTCCTGTTTCTGTTTCACTGAGGCTGCTTGAGACAAAAGTGAAACATAGACCCTGGAGGATTGATCCTCAACTACTCACAAAAAAACAGTTCTGTGAATACTTGGAGACTCAGATGAAGTTGTTTTTTGAGATGAATGATGTAGATGATACTTCACTGATCCTGTTATGGGAAACACTTAAGGCATTCGTGAGCGGATGCGTCATCTCCTTTCAGGCTGCGCGAAAGAAACACAATAAGTTGGAATGATCACAGCTAGAGGAGCTAAAAAGTAAACTAGATGCTAAAAATGCTGTTCTATCATCCACTGAGACACAATAAGATTCAGCTGTCAAATATAAACCTAACCAATTACTCTCTGATAAAATCTCTAGAGCTTTTATATTTACTAAAAAGGCCTACTTTAAATTTGGGGACAAACCACATAAACTACAGAAAGGACAAAATGATAGGACCATTCACACAATAAAATCTGAATCTAATACTCCAGATACCTCACTTAAAGACATTAACAACTCTTTTTGAGAGTATTATGAGTTATTGGACACCCCTCAAATTCGAGCTTCACCCTAGGTTATGAAACAGTTTTTAGATATATGCGATGTGCCAAACACAGGCTTAGAGGGATCCGAGCCTCTTGGATTCAGAAATCACACATGAGGAACTTAAGAAAACAATTCATTTGAGCCCTGATCCCAGATGGGATTTGCAATGAGTTTTACAAAATGTTTAATAACTTAATATCCCTGTATTTGTAGAAAATGTATAAGAAAGCATTTGAGATGTGTGTGCTCCAAGCAACATTAAATGAGGCCACTATAACACGTATTCTAAGAAAGGGAGGGACTTAGAACAGGTAGGTTCATATAGGTCAATGTCACTACTAAACACAAATCAGAAAATATAGGCCAAGTCCTTAGCCAGAAGACTAAGCCCCCACATAGCTAAATTGATACACTCAGATCAAACAGGGTTTATCCCAGACAGACATTTGTTTCATAACTTCAGACGCCTTTTCAATATTATGTACTCTCCCAGGCACCCTAAAGAAGAGCTGTTTAACCTAAGTTTAGGCGCTGAAAAGGTCTTTGATTGTGTGGAGTGGCCCTATTTATATGCAGTATTCGAAAAAATTTATTTCGGAGATGGATTTATATCTTGGGTCAAGCTCCTAATGCTAGAATTCTTCCCAACCAGACAGTTTCAGAACCATTTAACCTACACAAGGGGACAAAGCAGGGTTGTCCACTTAGCCCCTACTGTTCACACTTGCATTGGAACCCCTCGCACAAACAATTCAGTTGGACATGGAAATACAAAATGGCAAACTCACTATATAGTGGACTATATAGGGAGTAGTGAGTGATTTCAGACACAGCCCAGGAAAAAAGGATTTCAGGAGAATTTAAACCTTCATGCAATGCATGCTGGGAAGTATATGCAAATAAACTAACAATGTTTCCAGACAACTTAATTTGATGAGTCAAGTAAACAATCCTTTGATTATTTAGTCAAATGAACTCATGATTATAAGTGACCGAAAGTGAAATAATTTAAACTTGAAATAGACAAACATCTAATTACATGAAACTACTAATAAAAAAAGTTGAGATTTTGTACTGATTAAGATTTGAAGTAATCAGGACTGACTCCATTTTGAGTCTTGATTTGTTTCAAAACAAAGACATGACCAAGCTCAGCATGAGGGGGTGATAATAACTCACCAAAAATCTCCCCAACTGCTGCTGTATTTCTCTGTATAGTTGCAGCTGTTTTAAAATACAAAAAGTCCCAGACAACATTTCATGCAATTCATGAGGCTTGACACGTTTTACATCAGTTTGTATTATTTTCATCCTATATTGTTTCCAGCTCTTGTTTTTATGTGTTATCCATCCTGAAGCTTTCAAGTGTTTCTCTTCCATACCTTCTCTTCACCTCTCTATGACCTGCTGCTGCGTCTGTTTTCAGACAGCGAGACAACAGCACTTCAGGTCAAACGGAAGCCACAGCAAACCTGCAGCAGAGCTTGAGGTAGTTTTTGATCTGTGCTGTAAACAGTGTTATTACCCTCTCTCCAGTACTTATCATATCTGAACAGGCAGCACATGGCCACCACAGAGTGCAGCACTCATCCATGCCCACTTTCTCCAGTTCTTTTGAAACTAATGCTTGTGTGGACTAAAATAAGGAAGCCATCATTGCTGCTCAACATCATTGTAATGATTCACAGCAGCATACAGTAGCTCTGGTTAGGGACACAATGACTGGACACCACTGGTCCGTGCAAGCCCACTCTCCTTCACAACATCATACTGTGCTGCACAAGGGTCAGACCAGGTCAGCCACTGCTCAGTCCCAGCTGGCTGCTCTTTGTGGATCAACAGTCAGAGGTTGACCTCTGGACAGGCACAGTCAAGCTGCTGCTCAGGGACACTGTGCTGCTGCTGCTGCTGCAGGAGCTTTCAGTGCAGACAGGGGGGTTGATTTTCAACACAGGACTGATCACAGTTTTCATCAACTGATGGCTTGTTTACTGCTTGTTGGGTTTCACCACTGATTCATACATTGAATTTTTTATTGAGCCTAAAAACTCAGCCATCATTTTCCTCCCCGTGCTCAACCCTAACTCAGGACACACATGTCGCCCTTCTCTTTTGCCAATGCTTACTCACTCGTAAAGTCAGTCTCTATCTGCCTCTGTTTGACTGAGGGCGGGGCTCAGCTCCTCCACACACGGTGGGATGGACGGTGGGGAGAGAAGCCACAGAGGAGAACATGACATCAGGTGAAGTAAAACGCATTCACAATCCATGTTTACCATAGTGAGCTTGTAGATAAAGATAGATAAAATGAAAGCGGACTGTATGCAGCCTAACTGCTTTGTCTAATTCACCTCACATCTAAAAACTGAGCAGGTTGACTCTCTGGCTCACTTTTCAATGAAATGGTGATATCTATTTGACCCAAAAGTCCACAGAGGCGATGGACTGTACCTTAATAATAAAACGTGAATTTTAATTTCAGAAAAAGCTATTGGTAGCAAAAAATATTAGATTTTAACTCTGGAAGATAACTCATCTCTAAAAGGATTTGTGTATTCTGTTTAAACTGGTATGGAGACATCAAAACAAATTATAAGTTACAGGCTTGCTGAGGTGAGACGAGTCTCTGCAGGATGACAACAGAGTCTGGGTGTTAGCTGCCAAGATGCCCAGCTTCTCACCTGTCCTGCAGGTCCACACAGCTATGAGACCGTCGGGGCAAATTTTCAAATAGACATGATTGTATAAACTGACCAAATATTTACTCTCTCACCTGAAAAAAAAAATAACATAACCTATTGACGCATTACTAGTTGTAGAAATAAAATTATACAATCTTGGAGCCTGTGTCAAATTATCCACCATCGCCGCTGGTTGTCATGAAATACATTCTGGGGTACTTGGCTAAACCCCACTACCCACAAATCAATTCCCAAAATACCCTCAATAAAACAGGTAGAGCAAGAACTCTTAGGTCATTTGGACTGTACTTGGCCTGATGTGGACTCATTACCTCAGTACTTGGGTTGTGAATTTTGATATTTCACAGAACACAAGGATAGACAGGAACATAGACTGAGATGGGCCAACTAGAGGAGACTTGTGCAAACTGTCCCCTCTGGTGTTGTTTGGGAGCTGACTGGATCCTAATTACCTTAATTAGACATGAAAATATGCTTTTAAAACTTGATTATTGTATCTTTTCATAATACTGACACAACAATATGCATTACCTACAGCTGATTGTGAACTGGTCTTAGAGCCTTAGGACTCCTCTGAACTGCCTCTTGACTTATAAGCTAGTTTTAGTCCTAAAATACATTGTCAATGACCCGTAAACCAGTCTTGCATAACCAGACACTGCTGTGTGAGTGCTGGAGAATGGTCTGGCTGCACACATTATCATTCTGCCGTTGGGGAAAAATATGCTTTAACTTGTTGCATTTCTTTGAAACGATGACAATAATCTTGGGCGGAACTGAGCCCAGGATGCAAAATAGTGTCAAAAGAGCTGTCATTAAAATGGCTCAATCCCTGAAAAGAAAATGCCACAGAAAACAGAAAAGACACACGTCAACCACATGACTGCAAGATCCAAATCATACACAACCGTGTATGTTGCTACCAGGTTGATATTGTTTCCCATAGTGAAGGAGATTTCATAAACGTAACAAGAAATGGATGAATTGAAAAGACTGCACATGCACGGTATGTTTATGTGTGTGTGTGTGTGTGTGTGTGTGTGTGTGTGTGTGTACATTTCTGACAAATAATCTGACAAATAATGATAATAAAATTATATGGCTCGGCAAATTATTGCATCTCAACTGACGAGTTACATCTAATTATAATTTATTTGAAATTATCAACATGTCATGAACTAAGACAGGCGGAGGGGCAAAGATAAACAGTGGCAAGGAAGAGGTGATGGACAGAGCGAGAGTGCCTGGGAGCAGGTGGGGAGGACTTCGACGCACAGAAATACACAGACACACACACATAGAGGCAATCACACACAAGTGTACACACTGATATCTCTGTACGTATATGTGTGTATGTGTATGTGTGTGTGTGTGTGTGTGTGTGTGTGTGTGTGTGTGTGTGTGCGTGTGTGCGTGTGTGTGTGTGTGTATAAGGAATCTTCTATTCACTATACCTGAGCTCATGTGCTTGAGATTTTTTAATGCAGAAGAGAAGAAAAACAAAGCACCTTTAAAAGTTGTATGAAAGGTCATTACTTCAGGGGGCCTTCCCCCGAGGCACCTTTTGAACTAGTGATGGCATGAACAGTATTAACAACCAAGATAAAAGCTTTCATGAGAGAAAAGTACCTTCAATTATTTTTTCTACAGAGCTTATTTGTATGTCTACAACAAACACAGCACCAACCTTCACCATCATGCCATGGTGACTCACTATGCAGAGAGGAGTCATCTGGTCTCCTCAAGGTTTTTTACTTTAAGGTAATTTTTTTATTAACTAAAAGGGATCTGACTTTACTGAAGTCTCACTGAGATCAGGCATTCTTTTACAAGAGAGTGCTGAGAGCAACCAGTACTGTTCCAGAACTGATAAAATTCTGTGTAGTGAAAATGCTTTAAAAAATCTTACCATTAATAGTTTTGTACAAAGTGCAGTAAACTGAAAATGCTTCCAAGCATCATGGAGAACCTGCCACAGTTCTTCTGTGGATTGAGGCTGTCTTAGTGTTCGGTCTGTTCATGTGATCCCAGACTGACTTCATGAAGCTGAGATTAGGACTCTGAGGGGGCCAGACCATCTGTTGCAGGACTCCTCGTTCTTGTTACTGAGGATAGTTCTTTATGAGTCTGGCTGTTTGTTTGGGCTTGTGTTCATGCTGCAGAATTTATTTGGAACTGGTCAGATGTATCCATGATGGTCTTGTGTGACTGATAAAAATCTAAACATCTTCCTACAGTCCCTAAAAATGTTGTACAGTACTGTATATCACATGCACACAGACACAACATGCTGCTCCTGATTAAAGCTATCTAAATCTAAATGTTTAGTAATGTAATGTAATATGAATACTTTCACAGTATTAATATCGCACCTCGACCTGCTTTATAATCAAAAAAGACATGGAAATCTCACCTCAATTCCCGTAGAGGGATGGGTGTCTCTAACTTTGTCTCTACCAGGTTAAAGTTGGTGTGAGTAAATGTTTAAAGCTAACCTGTGCTGTGATCTGGTCTTGTGAGTGTATGCAGGTATGCTGATGCATATGTGTCAGTGATGACAAGTGATCAGTATGACAGCTGTCTACATTAATGACTTGAACTGCATACTGAATTGTTGTACATGTGGTAAATGGTTTGCAGTGATTTAAGGGTAAAGGCAGCAGCATGATTGTACAGAATAACTTCATAATCTAATGTGCAATGTACAGTTCAGTAGAATATATGTTTTTTGTTTTAGTTCCGCTATAAAAATCCAATCTTTTTTTTTTTGTAGGACAATCTGTGAACAAAATTCTTGAGCATTTATAATGCAGTACTGCATTAAATAGTTTGCCATTAAGGTCATGGATCAGAGTAGGAACACATTTATAACAGATGTATGTAAAGCAGACTGTTAACTGGATGCTTGATTTGCAGTCGAGCCAAACAGAACAAATACAGCTGCATAGAAGATGCATAGTGTATTGTCTGCATAGAAATGGACATTTTTTGTATAGAGGAAATAATTGAGGCCCTAACACTGATCCTTTTTGGAGACCTTTATCAACCTTCTAGAGATATGATTTGAAACAGTTGTGAGCAGAATCATCAATAGAAAATAGAAGACAGCTTTTTTTAGATCTACAAAGATTATACTGAACAGAACAATTCTGCATTATATTCAAGTTAATTTATACTGTAAAACTTTAAATATATGTATCCACATACAGGCCTGTAACAGCAATACAGATGCTCTTTGGTCTTTGAAGATGTTTTTTTTTTTTTTTTCCAAGTCAAAGGGTTGGAAATGTGCCATAAACCAGCGATGACTCACAAGACCAAAATATCCACAGCGTTTAGATGGCAAGCCAGAGTCACAGCTGACACTCACACAGAAAGAAATATCTATCTCTTTTCCTCTCACTCCCCCTCACTCTGTCATTCTTACATTAGCAAACACAGATGCACACACACACACACACACACATAGTGAGATGTCAGGATGCATTATTGATTATTACTTTGAGGTCTTGACAGAGAAAAGCTGTGTGTGTGTTAGGCCCACATGGAAACGTGTTCAAAACAATCTAAGAACTGATGTTTCAACCAATTAAAAACTATTTAAAGGTGTAACCTATTAATCATCTCTACAATATTGGTAATGCAACAGAGTGTACCTTAAATAAACAAGACCACAGTTGAGATAACTGTTTGCCTCTTCCTCACACATTATGCATTGCCCTGTAACCAAATTCTTGTCACATAGAAGGTCTCTGCTTTTCTAATCTAGTTTAATCCCCTATATGTGAAAACAGACACAACATCATAAGCACAATTACACACAAACTAACAATCTAGAAGATGGTAAAAGCTGCTAATTTCTACAATATCTCTAAATTGATTCTGTGATCATTTATAGATGAGAAAATACCACATCTGCCAACTGTGATTGAGCTGTAATAGCAATGTAAATCCTATTCAGCATGGGCTGTGCTTGCAGGAATAAATGGCATTTGAATGTGTCAATAAATTTCATTCTGTACATTCGGGGTTAACACCAGTTTGTATGTGTGTAGACAGTATGTGTGTGTGTGTAATCTTGCTGATGCATGCAGATGCACAGAAAAGTGAGTCAATATCTGCTTAACAAGCACATCATCAAGGAAAAACGCTGACCTCTGATTAATTTGTAGCATTGCTCAGTCTCTCTTCATACTGAACTTACAAGCGCAGCTTGGTCGAGGAGAAAATGGAATTTTGGGTTACTTAGCAACAGTGACATAGTAATTACCACAGTAATTTGTTAGAAACGACCATCTTTTTACCAGGTAATTATTTTATAGCATTTGCTTCATATTTCTCAAAGAGTGTCATTATAAAAATAAAGAAGAAATGGTTGATTTTACATTTTCTGCTTCTCGTTTAAAGGGAAAATCCACTTATTTTACACACGAAGCTGAGTTTAGGATTACTCGGCCACTGAAAACATTTGCATAATGTCCTCTCTGGCATTAGAGAGAGTCAGAAAATGCTTCAGCTTGGAGATTAGATATTTCAAACAGCAAGAGGTAGAGATGTGGATGTTATCTAGACACAGGGGTTTAATTTAAGAAGGGAGACTCTCGACAGGTGGCTACAACCTGCAAGGCAAGGGTCATGTGACCAACAGAGGCAGCCAAGATAGCATTACCGATTACCGAAAGTTAATCTACTTGCACATTTACTGCCAGTTGATCAGTATCGCCTGTTAAATATTTTCTCACACACCACACTGCGTCTGACAATGCTTGTTTCTATTCAGAAAAGTGTTATATATTGTTAGTGGGAACTGATTACCTAAAATTATTTTTGGTTTCAAATAATAACATAATTGAAATGTGCCCTGATATTTCTCTTGATATTCTGAACAACAAAGGCTGGGTGACAGACCCAAAACCGTGACGAAAATTCTGCTGTTACTAGAGTGAAAATTTTGAAGGGTCCTTTCATCAGGCTTTTATACTGTATTCACAGTTTGACTGTTTTTCTCTTTGCTCTTCAAACTACTTTCTACTACTATAGTGTTAAGCAGAGCCCTATCATCAGTTGGAAATAGAGGGTGGAAGTAGGTGGGCAATACACATACACATACATATACAATACTGCAACTGTAAAGTAACCTAAAGCCTGTTAAATGTGGTTTTAATACAAGAGGTTGTGTGTTCATGGAGAGCATAAAGTTGTATTTTGGAGGGAGGTCAGCTTGCAGAGGATCAGGTATGGTATCATGACCCTGATAATAAAGTATACTTTGGAGCACTGATTCTTTCACATTAGATACTGCAGTCAGAAAGTGTCAGGCACACAGTTGTGTAGTACCCCAGGTGAGGTGAAACAAACAAACATCATGTACATTATGACTACAAATGTGTTATTGTTTACTGACACATTTTTGATTTTATAAGACACAACATTATATTATGATATTCCTACAAGACATATACTATTATTTACCATCAACAGATAAATAATACAGTGAGAAAAAGCCTTTTTAATGTACATAGTGTCCATTAACAGACAAAAGTGCAGCGACATTGGATGCAATTCAGTACACTGACCCAGGTTGTTGTCCTGTCTCACTTTACTTTTCTTCCATCTTGGCTCAAGGCACAGCCCTGTATTTAACTGACAGAAATGAACATAGAGGGGATATAATAACGGAGGTGCTGACCTAGACCACCAGCTGCGATGACCCTTCCTCCGAGGCATCCAGCCACAAAATCAGCCCTCTTCTCCCTCATCCTGGATGTTCGGCTGAGTTTGATCCACACACCTGCCAGAGAGGTGAGAAGATAGTCAATCACAACAGAAAACAGAAGTTTCTCATTCACAGTGTATTTTAAAGAAAAATACTACACAATGTATCCAAATGTATGTGGACACAAACATCACCCCTTTATATGACTGTATTTCATTACAAAACCATGGGCATGAATTCACTGTTGCTCCCATTCAGCCACCAGAGCTTTAGTGATGTAAGGCCTGGTCCATAGTCATCACTCCAGTTCATCCCAACAGGGAATCAGGGAAGGTCTTTCCCCAAACTGTTGCCACAAAGTCACAGGCACAACATAGTCTATATTCAGTGTTTGCTGTAGCTATAAGATTTCACTTCACTTTAACTAACAAAAGAAAAAGGTACTTTGGCCATATAGTTCATGTCAACAGTTTAGCAGAGCACATCCAAAATGGGTTGAATATGATTCATTCAAAATAAGTAAGAGGGAAGCCAAGTGGCCAACTGAAATAGCTTTACTTAATTGAAATTGACATTTGTTTTATTATACTACATAAAGGAATCATTAAACGTTTGAGGAAGTACACGTTTTTGTTTACTCGCCAGGAGTTAGATGATAAGATCAATACAACCAGCATGTCTACACACTAGATGTAAGGCTTAATTTAGCTAGATTTAGGTGATTATCTTAGCCTAGCTTCTAGAGATAGGATTTGAAAAAGCTGAGAGCAGAATCATCAATAGAAAATAGAAAACAGATTATTAGAAATATATCTAGAAATAGCTTGTCTGTCCCTCTAAAATTAGAAAAAAAAAAATTTCTATGAGCACCCCTAAAATCTCACCCACAATATAAACTAGGCTAATTGACTGACATCTGGCTCTAGGTTCACATTTAGTGTACATTCATGAGAGTGGTATTGATCTTCTTACCTAACTCCTAGCAAGAAAAGGAATATGCATATTTACCAACATGTCAAACTATGAAAGAGAGTTTTCAGCAACTTTGTCTTTATTTGTCCTGGAAAATTTAAAATTGACACTCTTTGCTTTGCCTGGATTGCTCCTTCAGTTTCAGATCAGATGGTAAGTATCCATTACTGGGGTGCTGTGGTCTGAAATTGTGTTTTTTCACTCCTGGATGAGGTGACATTCACTCATTCAGTCACTCATACATTTTCATTGTACACCATTTGGTTTGGGCAAAGATAGGATTTTGAAATCCCTCTTCTCCAGCAGGAACAGCTAAGTTGCAATTTTTTCAACTGTCCATTGTAGTATTGTAGTAGTACTGTCCAATGCTACATCCGTAGTGCATAAATTACCATTATTCTTGTGTTGTTTTAGACAAATTAAAGTTCAAATGAAAATTTTGACGAGATGATGACACTAGCAGAAAAGTCAGGGGATACCCAAAGTTGTAAAAATTGGGGTATATTTGGGTATATGAATGTCTGTACAAGATTTCATACCAATCTATCATCTAAAGGTTTAGATATTTCACTCCAGACCAAAGTGGAGGGCCAACTGGCTCACATTGCCGTCCCCAGAGACACACCACTAGCAAAAGTGACCACCAAGCACATTGTATTGAGTTGAACTATATCAGACTTTGGTCAAGAAACACCACAGAGTTCTCAATCTACCAGCTGATCTGCGCTCTGACCTTCACATATACAGTCTTGAAGGTGACCAAAAAGTAAATATAAGAGGAAAGAACCCAGGCTCCTCAGGGTAAATGTATCACTCTCTCTGATGAGGTGAGGAGTTCATCAGCTCCCCAAAGCCTCAGTCAAGTTGCTACTCCCCTGTACTGACCTGCTTGCCTTTCTGCGAAAGTGTTACTGTAACAAACAGCACCCTGTAAAAATCCAAGAAACACTCGAAGAAAGTGGTGGAGAAAATTTCTGGAGGGTAGAGGGATGTCTGCTCTGCTCACTCTCCCACCACAGCTGCACTGCCTGGGGTAAGCAGCATGATAGAAGAGGTACTGATCAGTCGATAGATGGATGCATGAACAAATGAAAAGTCAATGGGCAACACAAATGTTTCACATTGTCTCTGAGGTGCAGCCAACTAAATGGTCACCAGAGAGCCACTATCTCACCTAACAGAAGGGCAGTCATAAATATACCTCTACTGTAGCCAAGTCTCCCAGCGCTGAGGAAACAGACTGCCAATTAAAACTTCGCCAACAGTGAGCGGAGAATAGAGAGAAAGCTGAGGGCAAAATTAGTTCAACAAAACAATTGTTGAAGTCGTTGAGAAGCAGGTGATGTTGTTCTCTGGACTTTCATGCAAACATGTTCCTGATACTGTACATTTCTGTTCACCGGAATTTCTGAACTGTTGTTAAAATTTGCTCTGCATCACCACCCAAGAGAGGGGAAAAAAACTACAGTGGAAAAATGTCTTTTCTAATTAATCTTAGTCAGCAATAACCAAAGAGGGTAAGATTACCAAGAAGCTAGATACATTTAGGAAATTTGATTTTCTGTGAATAATTAAAGGTTGAGGACAGGAGACAAGAGGAGAGGAGAACAGTGGAGATTAGAGGAGGACAGCAGAGAGAAGAGTAGTGGAGAGGCATATTTTTGAGATAACATAAATGTGTTGCAATACTGCTGTAGTGCTGGCTGTAAGGGCAGTAATGGCAAAGTTGCTGAGCAGCTAAATGATAATCCTTGACTCAGAGGATGGGCAGGCAGAGCCACCAGCAACTCACTACTAGATATGTTTGCTGCAATAGATCAGTTATTCAGCCATGGAAAATGGAAAGGCCAGATAACATGCAACTATAGTGCTGATATATGGGAAGAGAGGAGTGAGCAGTACAGCTTTCAGAAAGGCGTGCAAGCTCCTAACTTTTACTGTATTTCTCTTCTTCTGTCTGCAGATAAAAGAGCAGAAACAGCCATGACTAGGTTGTTGTCTCAGCTATCTCTGTATTCAGTTCAGATTCTGCAGTGCTCCACTGATTGACTGATAAGTGTGTGTGTGTGCTTGTGCTTGTGTGTGTGTGTGTGTGTGTGTGTGTGTGTGTGTGTGTGTGTGTGTGTCTGCATGTGTGTGTGTCTACAAATGACATTTTGAGGTTTTCAAGTTAACAACATGGAGTAAGTAATCTGTATACACACTAAGAGAAGTGGGCCAGGGACAGAACCCTTCGAACTTGAGTATGCTTCATTAGAAGTTTGCATCAGACGGTCAATCAGCTTCACTTTCCAGAAATGACAATCTGACGATCACACTCTTTTCACACAATAATTGACCACAAGAAAGAAGGTTGCCAATGTCTCAACTTCTCCCTTTGTGTGCACAATTTTCCCCAAGTTTAATCCCTTTAATGTCCATCTTTATGGAGCCAGGCTTTTCACTCCACCTTATGAGTGTGATCTTTATAACAGCTGCACACCTTTGCCTTCAGGCATCGTCACTGGCACATTGTGATATGAATCTGTTGTTTTCAAGCATAACCTTGATCTTCCATGCAGTTCTAAATGTAGGATTTCAACCACTGTATGGCCTTATCACTGAGGCTAAATTTGGAACGTTTATGAATAAGGATTCTCAGTTTCACTATATCATATCAAATGTTTTTACAGTCCAGATTAATGTCCTGCACAACTTCATCTTTATCAAATAAAAGTATGTGAGAGAGAAATTTTGTGTGTAGAGAGAGGAGGTGGTGCATGTGTGTGTTCTCACACAGTAGCCTGTCACATATGCATTCTCACACATAGCCTCTCACAAAGCTTGCCAAGCAGAAAGTGACCAGGAGGCAGAGCGAACCATTCTCCCACACATAAAGGAAAACGCCCATGCAGCATATGTCACTGCTGCTTTAACCTATAAGAGGACAAATGAGCCACTTTGAGGAGGGAATGCTGCCATTAGTCAGCACAAATTATTAATTCTGTTGCCCTAGCCAACTACAAACTTTGGGGAAAAGGAATGATTTAGTTTGGCTGGCATTCTTCCTATTCTTGTTGGATCGACCGCCTGCTGTGACTGCACACACACACAGACATTTCACACGTCTCACACTGTCTGTGGTGTGTACAAGAGTGGGTGAGCTGAGTGACATGTGGAGCAGATATCTGTCTGGTGGACTCAGCTGGAGGAGGGGAGAGTGTGTTTATTTAAAGCTCAGAATCAATCCTCCACTTTCTCCCATTTCGCCCTTCCAGACACCAGCACTTCACCTGCGCATCAAAAACCCACACTCTCTTGAATACACACATCTGCACACACACATTAAATCTGCCCAGTGGAGGGATACAGTTGCACCCCACCTCGCCCCATTTTCCAAATGTCATCACGAGGTAGAAATGGGAAGGAAATGAGGTGATAATGGCAGCAGGCCCTCTCTGAGATCACATTCTGATAGATGGCCAAAAATGCACTGAATATTTTGGGCAGAAATCAAACTGCTACACTGCAAGTGATCTCAATTCAAAGGCTCACTAGACACCAGTTAGCAGATGTTCATTTCTTTGATAAAATCAGAGAAATGTTGTCCAAAATAAACCATGTTTGCTGCATTTTTTAGTTGCTCATGCAGTGAAGACAGTTTGTCCTCCGTTTCAGATGACTGAAATTTGAAGATATATTGAATTCTACAGTAAACTGTTCTACAAAGCCAAAATCAAGTAATTACATGTTGGGTAAAAAATTAATCTAAGACCAGAATCTTACTTCTTAAGTTTTTTACTCCATAAAATGATATAGAAATGTATAATTTCTGAGAAAACAGCATCTAAAATTTTGAACCATTAATCAAAGGAACATGCTTGTCTGGTACAGGCCACAACAAAAATCAAATCATCATCATTTTCATATTTTTTCGAGTGAAAATTAAAATGATAAATATGACTTATGTATCAAACTTTAAAGTATTCAATGCAGAAAATGTCCCTTAAGTATATACTACCAGATAAGTTGATATGTTTATTACTTTGATATTGATGCAAACATGTGTAAGTAGCATTATACTGTTGTTCTTTATTTGCAAAAAGCTGCCATAGAGATAAACATCATAACAGAATATTATTAGATATAGTTTGTATCTATCATGAAATAAATTTCCTTCTCAGAAATAAATTCCATTTATGAAAAAGTGCCATCCAAGCTAAACTGGAGAATGATTCACATTATGAGGATTCATTTTATCTAGAATGCAATACATTGCCATTAGGATATTATGGAACAGTATCACCAGTCAGACATAAACACCAGCTTCAGCATGTAAATCGTCACAAAAATTGTGTGCAGAATGAAGAGAAATGACCTTAATATACCCAAGGTGTTGAAAATGAGGTTGATCACTGTCAGATGTGTTTTGTTGTCGCTACATGCTCAACTGAGTTACATCAAGGTCTGCAGCGTGAGCATATGGTTGAGTGCATCTGCATCTGCTGACTGTCAAGACTGATGATGAATCCACAGCGAGTGGTCACACAGGTAGGATGAGATTTCAACAGTGTAGTGTTAAAAGACGCTTCAACTGCTTCTAAGGTGCTACCAGTCATTCAGCCAGTGCCAAGCAAACTGCAACCAGACTGAAGGCCAATAAACACCCACATGCAAACAAGCTGTTGTTGTAATAATGTGTTCTGTACTGTAACAGGAAAAGAAGCAGATATACAGCAGGTTGAAGACCAGTCAGATTGCCTCAAGTTAGTGTGACAGGATGTTGACATAAAATAGCCCAGAAGCATAGCTGCATTGTAATTAGAAAAGAATAATACTGGAATAGTAGCAGTAAGCCTGCCACTTTTTCAGAACCAGACTGTTTTAGACACAAGTGTCTTTGCTAGTTTTGTTTCGTTAGTTTAGTTGTCATTTTCCCTTCCAGTGCCCATGTTGCTTAAATAGCAAATACACTTGCACCCATCTGAGCACCCATGGTCTTAAAATGAGGTGTGGTCAGACACACTGTTGGCGCATTGCAGGCTTGAGGCAGTGCAAAGTGATTGCATGATTGACCAACAAAAACCTGGTCTTAAGTCAGTGGCGCAGTATTTTGCTGTTATTTAAAGGGCGCATTGTCAAGAGAGCAATATGTGCCTCCATAGGTGGGTGCACAATGCACATTCACTGCCTATTACACACAAGTGTGTGCCACAGTGTTTCCCCTTTATCACTTAGTCTAAATTTGTCCAGTATAATAATGAACCAAGAATTTATTAACACTTCTCATAATATAACACAAAAGATGTCTAAAGTTGTGAATTGGCCATTTCTTCTTTGTAGAGCTTTGCACAGCAAGTCAATTCACTCAGTCCTTCCTTTCCCCTTGGTGTGTGCAGAGCTGCTGGGTGCTTGTGTCGGCACTGGGCTCACTGGTCAGTCACAATATGTAATCAACTCTCCACAAACAGAACCTAATTCTGTGTGAAACTCCCCCCATTATAATAGCATTCTGCCAATGTGAAAGCCCGCCTAGGGAATGGGAGATGACACTGATTGCTTTATTGTATGTTACACCCAAAATGGACCAATGATTAAAAGATTAAGTACAACCCTTTTGAACCATGCACCTGGTGCAGTGACTGTTTTTTTCATCCTTAAAATAGTAAAAATGATATGGAAATGCCCTAAATACATTTGCACCCCACACTTTAGACCATACACTTAAGACTGTTACAATATAGCACTTAGACATCCCTCTTGTCCATAAAGAGATTTGTCAAAACAATTTGTCTTTCAATTCATTTAAATGAAGACAAATCATACACATGCTGTAAAATGGACATCTCAACCATCAGATAAAGGTAGAGGTTCATAATCTTAAAAAATAGTGTGATCAGTTACTCTCCAAAGGAACTAAAATACATATTTTTCCATTACTCTAGACTGGTAAATGTACCAACTACTCACCATCTCTCAGCAGGTCTTTTTAATGCTCTGCGGAATCACACATTTCATGCTGCTATAAAAAGCTTTCAAAACTGTTGTTGTCTTGCCTGTTCTTTCCTCGCTTAACTAGGTTTTCTGCTGGATTTGCTGCTGGAACATAAAGCCTTTAAAAGTCTCTCCCCTTCGTCCTTTATCTGGGTCTCTGATAAGTGAGTATTTATTCACCTCTTCTCTACAACTGGATTTGCATCCTGAACAGACAGATAATCATATTCACTCACACAGACACACACACACAAACACTCATGAAGGCACAACCTGAGGCAGTCTCTGCAATGCAGGTTTGATTAATAGGGCTCTACAATCGATTCTAAGGATCGATGCACTAATCCACATGTCTTATGAGGATTGAGAGGATGTAAAAAGCAATCTGGAGAGACTAACACCCTACAGGACTTAGAAAACCTCACATGAGCGCAGAGGTAAGAGCATGTGGTCATTCATGATACAAAGTACAGACAAATCCCTCTGCAGCATGGGTAGCTCCACAGGAAGAGGAAGGACAGCGGGATGTGAGTCTGGTGAAGGAGGGAAGATATTGCTAGGCTCATTATGGAGATGATCCTGGACAAAGTGATTATTGCAACTCAGTCTTATCCAGGAGGGCTTAAAGGGACACTGAGGAGCAGAATGGTGATGGGCAGAAGACACAAGCCGTGGGTTTCTACTCGGTCTGCTAATGAGTCCCCATGGCCTCTCTGTAATCCCATAAATATTCATGCTCAGTGGGTAGGACTTCAAGCTCATGTAGGCTTCATCAGTTCTACAGTCACAACCACCCTGAACCTCCTGAACTATTAACAGATCAACTCATCTTCCCACAAGTGGCAATATCCTCTCCACTCGTGCCTTCCTTTGAATTCCCTTTGCTCATGTAGTTTGTGTGTGCAAGAAGCATGCACTCCAAATGACCTTCAAAGTACAAACATGTACAAATCAGCGAATCAGCTGCTGGACAGAAAATGAAAATCTTACCAGTGAAAGCAGAGCACACACCACACATATTACATGTCTTGGTGTTGGTAAATACAATAACCTGGCCTGTGAAAAGATTGATATGCAGCAGGCGGTGAGATGCAGGCACAGCTGCAGCAGATTCTTCACATATCATGGAGACAGCCACATGAAAACCATGAATGTCAATAATCAGTGAACGGTATAGAAACTTAAAAGTGGAGGGGCCAAATGGGGTGGACATTCAACAACAGTACTGAAAGCTTTTTATAGCAGTTTGTAATGTGGGATCCAACAGAGCATTAAAAAGACCTGCTGAGAGATGGTGAGTAGCTGGTGCATTTACCAGTACAGAGTAATGGTAAAATATGTATTTTAGTTCCTTTGGAGAGTAACTGATCACACTATTTTATAAAATTGAGCACGCCTGCAAGGACAGCTGTTGTCCCAGGTAGCAGTCTGGTGCTGCCCAGGTTCTTGGAGCCTTGTTGCTCCCACAGTGAGGGCCAGAGAGAGGAGAGGCTCGTGTTGCCTCTTGGAGAGCTGGGAGGAGAAGAGTGAAAAGAGAGTTCCAGGCAGCAGTCTTATGCTAGCCTTGTGCTGGGAGCCTTGTTGCTCCCATGGTGAAGGCCAGAAATAAGAGCAAGAGCAAAGGGGCACAGCTTGTTTATTGTCTGTTGACACCTTGGGTCACATGTAACACAGTGGCCAACACTCACTGGTCAGTAAAGGGCTGTAGGGGAGGTCTTCCACAGGTGTGAAAAGTGGAGAATTGTAGGGGATGATGTTCACAGGGCCCTTCCTTTGACTGTAGAACAATGGAACATGTGGTTTCTTTCCCCCATGATAATTGAGTCCTGACATATTTTTATTAGATGATGTAATTTGTGTGGTAAATGTATCTGTATCTGTGAGGAAACAATTATTTCTAATAGTTCGGTTAAGTTTTTTTTTTTTTTTTTTGCATATGGTTTTGGACTGAAAATGGGAGTTTCTTAGAATCCCAAATTATTTGGGGAAGGCTGCTGCCTTGTGGAAACTTTATAGGAACATTGTGGCAACAAATAACAAACCTCCAATCTTCCTCAATGACTCTAGCTGAGAGTATCACAGCTGTGCTTGAATGCAGTTTTGTTCTGAATTATAACTGTTTGGACTGTTGTCAAGTTTAGCTGTGAAGGATGTTTTGAGTTTATGTTCATTTGGCTGACATTGTAAAAAAAAAAGAAGGGCAGAACACCTACTAAAGGGTAAAACCAAACCTGTCTGCTAAAAATTACACATCTTGCAGTATTATATCCACTATTGTATCCACTATTATGTCCACTGCCACTGACAACACTTGGTGAAGGTCTGGGGAAGGATTATGATCTGGTTTAATACGGAACTAGAATTACCACCTCGCAGTTGTATTCCGTTGCCAACCAGCCAAGTTGTAGGAAATATGGTCAAAATCTCCCCTTCCTGGTGTTTTTGCAGAACATTATGATATCACAGTGAAGTTGACCTTTGACCCTTTAGATATAAAATGTCATCACTTCATTTTATCCTTATAGACAGGTCAAATTGTGTCATAATTAGTGTATGAATTCATAAGTTATAGCCACAGTGACCTTGACCATCGATCACCAAAATCTCATCTGTTCATCGTTGAGTCCAAGTGAATGTTTATGCAAAATTTTAAGACATTCTCTCAATCACACAGGCATAAAAATGTTACATGACCTCAGACAATTTGTTTACATTTAACCAAAAAACTTCATCCAGCAAAGGGACTTTTGCTGCCCGTGTATGTGAATTCCATTTACTGGTGTGATCATTATGCACTTTACACATCTGCCATCAGCCTAAAGATCCTCTTAGTGACTACGCTATCATTGACACATGTATCACATTATTAATTCAAAAATATGTTGCCTCCGGACATAGTCCAAACAGTGATGACGTTTCCTACAAAATATACTTGCTGTTGCACATAATTTATGATTTCGAGATAAAAAATACAAATTCAAACAAAGAGACACAGATGAAATCAAAACAACAAATTCTCAGTATTCACACTTTGGCTTGCCTCTCATCCTCTTTCACCCCTTGACTGTCACCCATATATAAAGCTTCGCAGGGCAAGATAAATCAAAATATTGATAACAAAATATGGTGGAAGGAAAGAGCTGTGCAAGAGTGAACAGTTTCCAAAACAAAAAAGCTAGAAAAAAACAAGCCAATAAAAAAAATCCAATATCTAGTATCCACGCATCAAATCTTGAAACCAGTTCACAAAGTAGCAAAGACAAGACATGGAGAGGAAAGTGTAAACATGACAGAGATGATTCATGGGGAGAAAAACAGGGTTTTGAGTCACCGCTCAACACCTCTGTGGTCTCCTCTCTCCCCTCACCTAAGAAGATTTGCACAACATAATTATTCTACAGACAGTGGAGATGTGATCTGCAGGAGGCCTAACAAATCTATCTATGCAATCAGAGGAAAATATCAGATTCAGAACAGGCTGAATAACAAAAAGTAGAGATGACATCTGCTGTTTTAAAGCCTTCATGGACTGTAATGAAAAAATAAAGATGATTTTCTTTCTCTGTGTTGTTGTCTCAATTTCACTTTTCTAAGTAACATCTGTTCACTGGTTCTGTTTCTGCAGGTCACATGAAGTCCTGTATCTCTCTTTTTCTCTCCCTCTATCGCTCCACCTTTGTTTCAAAAACTACCAACACCTCCATCCAACAGCATGACCATGAGAATCTGGATAAAGCTAAAAGTAGCTCAATTACTGTGTGAAAAAGAACCCACTGGGGCCAGTCGAGACCTCCATTAGTTTCTCAGCGTGTGTGTTCACATGTGTGAGCATACAGTGGTGTTCACACATGTGCAGAAGTGAGATATGAGATATAGGGTACCATGTTTAAGTAAGAGGGAACCACAGCTTTGTCAGTGTGTGTTTTCATGCTGCAAAAGTGAGTATGTGGTTTCTTAGTGCAGTAAACCTGAATATTATATGTAGAGCATTGTGACTGCTCCTGTGGTTTGGACATGAAGTCTGAACTCACAACATTTCTTCTACACTGGTACGTAAACAACTGTCAATTCTAACATTGGTTATGTCACAGTAGCAATAGCACAATAGCCCCTCTGAAAGTTCAGTGGAACAAAATAACAAAAAAAATATATATTTTCTTACTCATAACTGTATCTAGCCAGCAGATAGTTTTGGTTTTTCTTTCCCAGGTTTTGAGATGTTCTTCTCAGAGGTTTCTGCTGCCACCACAAGACAATGCAGTGGAGTAAATGGACTTTCATCTGTTGGTATCACAGCATTCGGCAAGACTAAGAGAGATATTAGACCTATAGCACTCACTCATTTTTTGTCACAGAATCCAGTGAAAGAGTATTTTTAGCTTATCTCCATTTGGATCAAGTAGTTTTTATCAACAATCAACATTTCATATCTTCTGCTGCTCATCTCACTCTCAGATTGAGAGTGAGAGCTACATGTTATAAAATTAGTTAGGCTTAGGCCTATTGATTAATTAATGTTAATATTAATTAAAGTAAATGTTTAATAATTTAGCAGCCGACACTAAAAGCTGTCATATTTCTGTCCTCTTGTCCATGTGATAAAAGATTTGAAGTGCATTGAGTTGTTTGTGAGTATTTATTTATAACTTGAAAATGTTAAAAACTAAGCTTCATGACATTCAATCAGGGATTTGAAAGGATTTAGATTTGATAAGAGGATTTGACGCTGGATTTGAGCACCAACCCTAAACATATCTGACCTCAAACAGTCAGAGAAACCAAATCATGCAAGGCTGGATCGTGGGTCCAGGTGGGCTAAGGGTGGTGACTGGTTTTTTGTGACATCACAGAGTTAGAGAAGTCCTAAAGGCTCGTTTTAGGGCACAGTTTCTGAATATGGGCTGTGTGCACTTCTATTTGAATTGAGTGCTTTGATAGTTTCACAGTATTAATATAGAACCTAGACCATTATAATCAAAAAAGACATAGAAATCTCATATTATACAATATGGGACCTTTAAGGTTAGGGAAAGATCAGGGTAATGGCAAATAAACTATAGTTAAGGTATGGTTATTACGAGGCCTCTCTAGGGTCATCTGCTAAAGAAAAACGGTCATGTGTAAATCTGCACAAATCCATGCTCATGGTTTAAAAACCGACTTTCAGATTCACAATGTGCACCCAGAGATTTGTAAACTGTGAGTACAGCTTTCCAATACGAGAACACACATGAATGTGCAAAAGCAAGTGAGGCTTTTGCCTTTAAATATTGTCAGACAACACTGTACATGCTTGTGAATTTCAAACCCCAGCCTTTAGGCATATTTACTGTTTACAGCCCAGTATCCCTCAGATTACATTCATATTGTACAACTCAACACACACATTACAATTGGCATTAATGAGAAGAAATTTGCAGAATCATTCAGGATCAACTTTCATGGCGACAGTCTTTTTACAACTACATATGCATAGAAAAGTACATATCCTTGAGGACCTAAGTAAACATGGTGATACTAGGGGAGGTTGTTATAGTGGCAACATTGATATCACTGCAGAAAATGCCACAGTGGCTAGAAATTATTCTCTTCAAAACTTTTGTAGTCATTCGTGCTGCTGACCTTAACATCCTGACGTACTGCTCCCACTGATTCTCTGCTTAATTACATCCTGCTGACAAGTAGTATTATTTTCTGAGCACATGCACAACTATTGTTCCAAGGAACACAGAATACTCACACAAAAGCAAGTGTAAAGCAAGTGTATCATGAGCTTTGAGTGTTTCTAACCAACACATGAACAAGCCATTTACCATTAGCTGGTTTCAGTGGTTAGGGAGTAGTCTCAACCACCAGCACAGATGACTCTTCTGCACATATGGCTTGTGGTGAGACGAACTTTGGTTTCAGGCTGCTTTGTCAAACATATGGCGCTGCTTAATGAATCTATTTTCTACCCCCCCCCCACCCCCCTCCTCTCTCTCCATCCATCCTCATTCATCTCCCCCTGAGACACTACGAGATATTTGACCACAGCAATCGAAGAAGCTTCTTTTACATGTGTATACACACCACAAACACACACTAACACACACCAGCACTCCCTTGGGTCAATTTATAGGCTTCCTGTGACAGCATATCCTAGCCAATAATAGTCTGAACAGTAAGCTAGTCTTTAAATCACAACTGTGGACAACAGCTATGTAAAATCTGTTCTAAGTTAAGGAGCTTTATACTTATCATAATTACTGTTGTTTGCAACATCCGTCATTTAGATTGGTTAAATATGCAGGAAAGTGATTACCATAAAGCCAGTGTGCTCATTTGCATACTGATATGTCTGCAGCATCACATCTTTGCTGCTGTGCTCCAAGGTGAGTACAGCATGTAGGAGGAAAACAAATCGCTGTGATGACCTGTTGCATTTCACTGCCACTACATTCTCCCCAGTCAAGCACTGCAGTGCCACTTTTGGTAATGAAATGGAATAATACTGAGTCACCAGCCTTGGATTGTTTGTTTTTCTTTGACATTTCACAAACTAAACATCGCTCTTAATCAACAGACTCTCCTAATAAAAAAGCACTAACCTCATCTGAGCTGATCAAGGTAATTGTCTGTTAATCAGTCTTGACACAGGGAGCTCATGCTGTGAAATGTGGATTAGTTACAAATAATGCTGTGGGTGGTGAAATGGTTTGTGAAAATATACATTATGTTTATGGGTTTAATGTAGGTTTCTTGATATAAGGGGAAAAAAAGAAGATATCTACTCACCTCTTCACTTACTTCTAAAATTTAGCTTTTATATAAAAATGTGATTTTTATTCTTTCCGGAGTTTCATGAGAAAATTCTGGTGAGTGTCTCTGAGTCTGAGTAGGTGTAAACTAGGATAGAATGTCAAATACTGGATGTGTGACCAGAGCAGGGCCACAGAGGACAGAAGTAAGAAGAAACTGTCAGAGTATAAATGAGACAGAAAGTGAGACCTTGGATGGGGAGGTGAATGTGAAAGGGGGGGGACAACTGTGTGAGGTGACAGGATGAGAGAGCGAAAAGGAAATAGCACTGGAAGAATTTTTGAAAAGCTTAAATGATCTTGAATTCACCGAATCACACAAATAATGGATATGGCCTAATTGCAACACCAGTGACGGTTCAACATGTAATCATAAAACCAAAAACAGAACAGCAAAAGTTTAAGGAATCAATTAAAGAGTGTGTTGTAATCTGTGATCATGTTCACTTCTCCCATTGGAATTAATAGATTGAAACTTGCTGCTGGTCTCCTAAAGGGGCGGGGAGGTGGCGAAACCCATGTGACACAGTAATAGGAAATAGGTGAAAATAAGCAGTCTCCGTTCTCCACTGTCTCTGATTCATCCAAAGGAGACCAAAAAATCATAAGTGAACAGGTTAAAGAAAGGTGCTGTGCGATTGGATGGTTTTTGCCAAAATACATCGTGGGAGCTGCAGTTCATTTCTGCCTAGAAGGGTTAATTTACACACACTTGTAACTTTGACTTTTTGTCAAAGAGTCAGATATTTTCTGGAGCACTTTTATTCCAACACCACACACCGGAAGGTCATCCCACTTCACAGTAACATTCAACCTGAGCAAATGTTACTCAGGATAGCTTTAACTTTGTCTTACATTAGAATGAAATACTGATCAAACATTTTCTTTATCGCAACACAAAGCCTAACCAACTGTAATTAGTTTAGTTATATGTCTTATGGATTATCATTTTGTGAGGACCCTGACTTTTGCCTGTTATCTGGAACATAGCTTTAGCCTCAGTCTTTTGGCATGATCATGTACAGATGGGTGACAAACTGTCATCGTGTTTCCCAACTGGAGTAATTTGTCACCTGTCTTTATGTAGCCACCAAGTGCATATTTGAGAGACTTCTACAGGTTTCCCAGAGACAAACTCATAGATGATGTTAGCTTAATTAGCTAGCAAGCTACAGAGGTTAAGAATTTTGTGTAGTAAATGTGCCACTTTATGTGCCACGTGAGAACAGAAAGTTCGACAGATTAATCTGTGTATCTGTCCTCCTGAACCCAGATTGTCATTGTAAATGTCCAAAATCTTTGACATGAAGCTCAAGAGCTTTCAGCCTTTTAGAATTGAATCTGTAAGGGCTTCATTATCATCCATCAGATGACACATCAAAGTCCTGTAGTCTATAAGGAGGAGTATGCTTGATTGGCGCACCATGTCTGGGAAGCAGCTTTGCAGGCAGGTGGGCTTTAGGCCTTATCACCTGTCTCAGCTCCAAAATCCATATTAACTTTCAGCGAAACAACCCTGCATGACTTTTTTTTAACTGAGAAAGAGACATATATAAAACTCAATTCAGTGACCTGGTTTAGATGGCAGAGACAGCGACAGGATATTTTTAAGCTGGAGAGAGCTGTGGACCACCCTGAAGTGATTATTAAATTTTGATGCAGGTGAAAGAGAACAGGGAATGGAAAGATGTAGAGTGAAGCAGCACAATACATTGACTTCACTATAAACCACCACTTCATATAAAGGGAATGGAGAACAAATTATTGCATGAATGCCTTAAACCAGGGGTATTCAATTAAAATCCAAAGAGGTCCATTTAGACAAAATTACCTCAAGCAAAGGTCCTAACCCTAACATTAATAATGTTCTTTTCTCATTTCAATAATATAAGGGCTGGAATAAGCTTAATTAAAAAATAAAAAGTGGAGCTTGATTTTCCCCTCTTCTTCCTTTTTGTTAATTCCATTTCAGTTGGACAGCTTTAACACCAAAATTTCCTCTTTCTTTCCCTCTTATTTCCCACTAACACACATCCCCCACTTATTTCTCCAACTATTGTCTGATATCCTGTGTGCGTATCTCACTCACTGACTCAAATCACAATGATTGGTTGAGTAACATCACATGACCAGAGCCATAGGCTAGAAAACCTGTGCCAGCTACAATAGAATAACTCTCAATAATTTATAGGGTATGGACATCATTTCAAACTGCAGATCGCCTATCGGTGACCTCTGCCCTTAACAGTGTCCTCTTCTTTTCCATTATTGGCTTGCAACAGTATAGTGAGATAGCAGAATGGGCTTCAATTCTCAGAAAATTCCTAAGCAGGCATATATGCTCTATGATAATCAGAACCACACAGTGCCTAAAAAATAGGCACTAAAAATAACTATATAAATAATTATAACAAAAATAATAAATAAAAAGAATGATAATAAGGCTAAGCAAAATGTGACATACTGAATAGAGGACTTGGAATAAGATTGGTAAAAACTGTAAAATATGTGTAAGTGTGAGTTTATATAAGTTTATATAACATTGAAGGGTTTCTTTTTTTACTTGTCCATTACTTCAGTTTATGTCCAAATACCTGCAAAATTAACAACATTCACATCAGCCTCTGCTGTACTTTTTGTTTAGAGATTCTATCTAGTATTGTCAGTGTCAGCATGCTAACTGACACGTTAGCTTGCTAACGTTAGTGTTTAGCTCAAAGCACCACAGAGCTGCTAGTATGGCTGTAGAATTTAAAGTCTTGATCATACTCCAGGCTGGAAATGGATGTGGACATCAGTGGACCTGCACACAGGCAGTGGATACTAACACGTCAATACAACTGTATAAAGCAACTGTGTATATACGGACACATAAGCAAACAACTGTATAAAGCAACTGTGTATACGCAAACACATAAGCAAACATGGAGACCCCTGATAGCAAGACAGCTTCTTTGTTGTACTTGACTATCCAGAAGATCCAGTTGAATCAATGTTTGTCTTTACAAAGGAAAAGATTGTCTTAAAATACTTGAGCGGGGCAATGCAGAGTACAGAGAAGAGGCTAAACTGCTTCCCCAGATCCTAAAGTGAAGTCAAACATCCTTGAGGGACTGGTCCAAGAAATAGTCCAGTACAAGGTTTATGTCACCAATAAACAGTAACACAGGTGGAGAGGCCTCATGTTAAAGCATCCCTGCCTGACTGAGAATGGCTCCCTCACTTTATATGTTGGATGGAAAGCTAGTTTGAAGAATAAACTGGCAATCTATTGCACTAAATTAAGAGAGCTTAGGTGTCCTGAGGTAATGGTAAATTCGCTCAAGCACAAACCAGGGGGAAAATCAAGCGCTACTTTCAGCATCAAAAAACTAAGGCCCCTCTTATTCTACCGGAGAATCTGATGCAAGTCTTCAAGTGTGAGGGTGAAACTGTTTTAGATGTTAAGAGGAGGAGCAACAGGGAGATGGTGAGGATGAAAAATGAAAAGAAGAGAAAAGAGAAATGAAGTTTGCATGTATTACTTTTTGAATTGCTCTGATATAGAAGTGGATAATTTGAGAAGCATTGTTGATGATTTTGTGGGTGTAAGCACTACTTTGGCCAGAAAGACTGTGGTGCCTGGGGACCAAAAAGATCCATCTGGTCTAATTAAGGGCAATATCAGCCCTACATTCCTATGTGGGGTAAATGAAACTTATGTCATTGAAATTGTAAGAAATTTTAAAAACAAAAGATCAAATGAGAACCATTTCCTTGACATAGTAATTAATAAAGAAGTAACTGACTCTAGTGTAGGTCCTCTGACCAATATATGTAATCAGTCCTTTCAAAAGGTGTCTTTCCTAACAGTATGAAATTGGCAAAGGTAATTCCACTACTTAGAAATGGTAATAACAACACATGGATAACTATAGACTGGTATCAATTCTTCCACAATTTTCAAAAATACTAGAGAAATTATGTGTGAAACAAACAGATCTTTTCATAGGTAAATATAAATTATTGAGTGAACACCAGTATAGATTTATGGAAACTAGAACTACTACCCATGCAGTAATGGAGATGGTGGAAGAAAGACAGTAGAAAATGATTAGTATTCTATTGGCATTGACAGCAATGTGTGCAAATTGTGGATACTAGGGTTGCACATCTCTCTATGATAAACGATTCGATATGCATCTAGATACACAGGTTATGATTTGATTCAAAAAACGATATCCTTTTATTACAGACCGATTCGATACGAATCGATTCCATACAGTGTAAGAACGACACGATTCGATTCTATGTTTAATATTTGTTGTAGATATTTTATATAATAAAGAAGCCAAGTCTATGAAAGTGACAGTACAATAGTTTCTTTTTAAATATGTAAAAGACTGGCACTGGCAAAAAAAAAAAAACAGAACAACAAAATCACATGTCAATGTATTTATTTTTAGACATGGACCAAGTCTGGCTGAATTGTTGGATGGGAACTCCAGAGGTAAAAGTAGCACAGAATAGTAACAACAAACTTTGTTTGAGCCTCCCTTCCTTCTTATAAAACCCAAAAACGGTCCACACCTTGGATTTTTGTTTCCCCGATGCGTTGAAAGTCTTTCTCGGTGCATTATCACCTTCGGTCAGGCTGACGCTTTCGTTCTCCACCTCCTCCATTTTCCGTGTCGTCCCTTGTTTATCACTCATGCTAATACCAGCTAGGCAAAATCCAATCAATTCATTCTTGAATCCAAGTGAAGTTTTTTGCTAAATTTGAAGTTCCGTCAAGGTGTTACTGAGATGTTGTGTCCACGAGAATGGGATGTATGTTTGGACAGAAGGATAACCCCGAAACAATATGCCTCTCGCTGTGGCTGTCATGGTGTGAAAGCATAAAAAATTGTGATCTCAAAATGTGCTTTAGCAGTAGCCTTAAAACATGTGGAAGGAAGACATAAATAGTGATGTCATTAATGTTCTAGATTTTAATTTAATCAAATTTTATATTTACAAGTTCTTTATGATTCAGATATACATTGCGGTAATATTGAAACAATGACCGCATCCATCCATTATCTATACTGCTTATCCGAACCAGGTCGTGGGGGGGCTGGAGCCAATCCCAGCTGCCACTGGGCGAGGGCGGGGTACACCCTGGACAGGTTGCTAGTCTATCACAGGGCTGACATATAGAGACAAACAACCACACACTCACATTCACACCTAGGGGCAATTTAGAGTCACCAATTAACCTGATGTGCATGTCTTTGGACTGTGGGAGTACCAGAAGGGAAGCCACACAGACACGGGGAGAACATGCAAACTTCACACAGAAAGAAGCCCAGGCCAGGACTTGAAACCCACAACCTTCTTGCTGTGAGGCAACAGCACTAACCACTGCACCACTGTGCCTAACAATGAATCAATAAATCAATAAAAATAAATGTAGCTCCTCTGATAATTAGTTAATTGTTTCACTTTGTTTAAAAAATTTAACATTCTCTGATTCTAGCTTCTTAAATGTGGAAAAACAATTCAGTATTTCTGTCATTTAGAGACAAAACAATTAATTGAGAAAATAGTCATCAGATTAACTGATAATGGAGCTATTCTATATAAAATATAATATTTTCAACTCTGCAACAGTAACAGGGCACTTTGTCCACATGTGCATGCAGTTTGCATCTGCTTTTCACATGTATATTTGTATTTATATTTTATATATCATTACAACAATCCTCATGTATATATACACACACATACACACGTATATATATATGTGTGTGTGTGTATGTATATTTTTTTAGAATTTATAATTTATATAACTTTTCTTTTTACTGTTACACATATTGCACTTTATGCTAATTTGCACTTCTGGCTAGATGCCAACTGAATTTCATTGTTTAAGTACTTGTTGTCCAATGACAATAAACTGGATCTGAAGCTGAATCAAACACAAGCAGCTAAGACAACAAGGAGGCTTAAATGGAGCACTAAAAATGTGTTTTATTTGATCTCATTTGGTTCCTTTTGTGACTATACTCTGCCGGCCGAAGAGGAAGTTGTCATCCAAGGATGCATTGAGGAGACCATGGTGGGAATCTATATAGTCAAAACATGATGCCACCAGTAAACCAGAGGACATTGGGATTGTCTTGGAAGGTCAGATGGTAGTGCATGATCTGGACACCAGAGCATTAACTGCTGCCATGTTATTTTGCCTAGTGTATGCCTTAAACCTCAACCACCCTCTTGAACTGAAGTACTCTTTTGAAGTTCTCCAGAAACTTGTGATGGAGCTGGATGGCAACATACTCTCAAAGAAAAAACAAGCAGTAAAGAACAGACTTCATGAGCGAGCTATTGACAAAATATGGTGGACACACAGTTACCCATGTTTGCAGACCATTGTTGTGCTCTCATTGCATTGATACTGGACTTTGGACATGCACTTATGTGACTCACAAGCACTGCCTTTACGCATGCTTTTTTCTTTTTTGCACATTCTTTACTATGAAATATTGTCGTGGTGGGAAAGCAAGCTCTGATTACTCTTCAATTTCAGAACCTTAAAGAGCAAATTCACACTGTTCAAATACTGCAAGAATATTTTTTTCTGTAAATGATAGAAAATAACTATTACATTACATGTTATTGTGTATATGTTATAATTAAGAGATTAGATCCTGAATTGGCCAATTTCCTTGGATCAAAACTATTTGTATCAGTATCAGTATAGATTCCAAACAGATATTAACATCGTAATTTTTTTTTTCAAAGATCTGTTCCATTATCAAAGGGTAATTAAAGCCTTGCCTGTAAAAAGTTTCAATAATATATATTCCATTAACTTTTCATTCAATGCATTTTTAAGCTAAAACGATGTGAAAAGGCTCAATTGCTAGTTGTTATCTTTGACTCAACAGTATCTTACATCTATTATCAGAAATAAACCAAACAAAAACACATTTGACGATATCAGCAGTCATAGGAATAGTAAGAAGTGGTTGCTCTCAGGTTTTGTTGAAAATATACCACTAATGCTGTGCAGCTCTAAGAAAGAGGTGTTGAAAACCAGCCAGTTTAAGCCAATGCACTTTAGCCTGTTTTGCATTGTTGAACTTTGTCCAGTAATCTAACAGTTAGAATGTTTATATGTGTGTTGACCAAAATTTGAGAGTGTATGCATTTAACAAAGCATGTGTGTTATCACTTCATCATGCATGCAAGAACTGGCCCAAGCTGCAGCTTCTTTTTTGGCCTGTTAGATGTAGATACCTTATCTTCCACACAGCAGTTACCCACGGTGAACAGCAGAACATCCATTAACCCTGCATCCCTCTCTGCTTTTCACCAGCCCTGAATGCTAATGTGGGGAACATTTAAATGCAAATCACCATGATTAAAACATTTCACAGACTACAAAAATGAACAGGTAATGAACCTGATCAGTATTAGCAAGGGCCCAGAGGGTTATAACATCTATTAAAGAGCATAATCCCACAACAGCTCATATATATTGTCCCTTGGATAAACTTAAACATTTCGCTGAGCCACTAAATCAAACTAACTGCATAAAGTTAAATCTGCTTGTACGCTTTAGCCGCTCATGTCTTCTGTCTTTTTCATTCCTCATCTCTATTCTCTTGTTCTATCCCATGGTGGAGGGGGGATGGTTGTGTGTCAGAACACTGCACTGAGTACACTGCATATGAATATGTTGCTATTATTGTTGTTGCTTTGATGGCCAGCTCCATGGTACACTTGCTTGTATCTCTGCTCCCGTGATTTCATACAATCTCTGTGTGTCATTCACAGTGCCACCATCAAGCCCATTCACACCCCCACCCCCTCCACTACACAAGAAATGAAAGCGGGAGCAACAGAAATAAACATGAAGTCCCAAGACACAACAAGACACAGGGGAAGATTCAACAATACTGGGAGCAGAAAAGCACAGAACCCATGAACACATACACACAGAGCAGGCAGATACAGCAGAAAGTCCAGCTCTGCTACACATATGCATATGCATGAAGTGTCAACACTCCCACATGTTCCATGTGATACACTTGCATTAATGCACACTGTATGTTGAATGTGTCTGTTTCACATTCAATATAAAGTGTCCTGTGCCAGACTTTATCTGGAGGACATCCTTGCATAAGTCATATCTGTCAGATAGACTCCAGTTTGTTCATGTTAATAATGACTCTTCCATCAACACTACAGTCAGTCATGGAGTTCCACAAGGTTCTGTGCTAGGGCCAATACTTTTCACTCTATATATGCTTCCTCTAGGAAACATTATTAGGAGGCACCAAATAAATTTCCATTGTTACGCAGATGACACCCAGCTGTACTTATCCATGAAGCCAGGTGAGACTAACCAGGTAGCCAGGCTTCAGGTGTGTCTTAAGGACATAAAAACCTGGATGACCAGTAATCTCTTACTCTTAAATTCAGACAAAACTGAAGTTATTGTAATTGGCCCAAAACACCTCAGAGACACACTATGTGATAATATACTGATTCTGGATGACATCACCTTGGCCTCCAGTGCTACAGTCAGAAACCTTGGTGTCATTTTTGACCAGGACTTGTCCTTTACTTCACATATAAAGCAAGTCTCTAGGACAGCCTTCTTCCACCTGCGCAACATTGCAAAAATCAGACCCATTCTGTGTCTAAAGGATGCTGAAAAGCTAGTTCATGCATTTGTTACCTCAAGACTGGACAACTGTAACTCTTTATTGTCAGGATGTCCCAAAAATGCAGTAAAAAGCCTTCAATTGATCCAAAATGCTGCAGCACGAGTACTGACAGGAACTAGGAAACGAGATCACATCTCTCCTGTGTTAGCTTCTCTGCATTGGCTCCCTGTAAAATCCAGGATAGAATTTAAAATCCTCCTCCTCACCTACAAAGCCATTAATGGTCAGGCACCATCATACCTTGGAGAGCTTATAGTTCCCTATTTTCCCAATAGGACACTTCGCTCTCTAAATGCAGCTCTACTTGTGGTTCCCAGAGTTTGTTTGTTTGAGTTTGGGGGCAGAGCCTTCATCTATCAGGCTCCTCTCCTGTGGAACCAGCTCCCAGTGTGGGTTCGGGAGGCAGACACCCTCTCTACTTTTAAGATCAGGCTTCAAACTGTCCTGTTTAGTAAAGCTTATAGTTAGGGCTGGCTCGGGTATGTCCTGAACCATCCCTTAGTTATGCTGCTATAGAGCTAGACTGCTGGAGGATTCCCATGATGCACTGGGCACTCGCTCTCTCTCTCTCTCTGCCATTAACTTTGTATTTTTTTTCTCTCCCGTAGTTTGTGCTTCTCCTCTCTCTCTCTCTCTCTCTCTCGACTACTTTATGCCATTAACTTTGTATTTTTTTCTCTCCCGTAGTTTGTGCTTCTCCTCTCTCTCCCTCTCTCTGTCCTCATTCTGCAGGTATCTCTGCCTCTGGAGCAGCAGGATCCAGATCCACCACTACTCATCATTACTATTAACCACTGTTATCTGTCATTATTATTGATAACACCATTACCTACACAGCTGTTCCTGGTCTCTCTCTCTCTCTTTTCTCCCCCCCCCCCCCCCCCCTTTTTTATCTCCTCCTAAACCCAACCGGTCGAGGCAGACGGCCGCCCACCCTGAGCCCGGTTCTGTTGGAGGTTTCTTCCTGTTAAAAGGGAGTTTTTCCTCCTGCCTGTCGCCAAGCACTTGCTCTTTGTAAGAACTGTTGGGTTTTTCTCTGTAACAAAGTAAGGTCTTGACCTTGCCCTGTAAAGTGCCTTGAGATAATGTATATTATGATTTGGCGCTATACAAATAAAATTGAATTGAATTGAATAAACTGAAGCTATAACATGAAGACAACAAGGTTTACAAGAACCGTATGAGTGGCGTTTGTGTTTCAGTTTTTCATCACTTGTGTGCCTGTGTAAGGTTTCCTACCTTTTTTAAACTCTTTCTTGCTCATGTAGCAACAGGACTGAACTATTGCCAATCTTTGAATCTTTGAATATTGAATGAATTAATATTTCTACAAAATCTTAATCAAATTGTCACTGCTAGAATTGCTAGAACACAAACGAGTAGGATAGATGTACCTTGAGTTATCAAAAAAAAAAAAAATCTTCTTATTGGTCTTTTACCATCTTCACAGCCTTGCTCCTGTCTACAGCATATTATGGTGATATAATAATGAGACTTGTTCCAACCACATTACTCAACGGCTCTAATGGAAACATGCTAGCCATGCTTAAAATCGGGTTCTTGCTTTTAAAAGCATATTTCTATTGCAATTAAAGCAACTCTAATTTATATTTCTAAATGAACAATAAGTGAAATTAGTAATGTGAAAGGAGTGGCTTGTATTGATTGTACACATGAGCCCTCAGAGAATTATCACCAGACTGTGTGGTTCCCCTCACCTTTGAGGAGTATTTTAGCATCATTCAGCTCATTGTTTTGGTTTTACAGCCCACAACTTAACTGTGTAGATTTACTCTCACTGCTCTTATCACCTTTAGCAGACAGCTGTTTTCACCCAAAAAGCTCTGGATATATCCACCGTGCGGAACCTGTCCAACACCAAACGGTAGACAAAGTTAGAAACTAGCTGCTGAAAATGGAGCAGCTAAAGAGCCACATATTATTCTCAGAGGATAGTGGATAGCGAACCAGAGGTAAAAGGAGGGGGAATATTGGACTGAGAGTCAGATAGAAAGAAACATGGTTTAAAATGAATGCTAATGTCGCTGTGTCTTCTGAATGTGTCACAAGGAAACTGTTAATGCACATCAAAAGCCATGCCGCAGAGGCTGAGATCCTGTCTAATGAAAGGACATGTTTACATTTAGGAATAGTCAGCTGTTTGTGGACACTGGTTTTTGACTTGCAGGTGTCATTTTTTTACATATATCACCTCAAGGTTTTGGAACTTTGAACATTATTTCTAAAATATGACTTACATTGCACTGGGCTAACTGGGATAACATGGCTACAGTGAATGTAAAAGATTCAGTATAGTTTGTTAAAACCATTGTTTCATGATTATGATTTTATTGCATAATAGGTTTGCTTATACAAACTGATAAACAGAAGTGAATTTCATTCAATTATTTAATAAAAAATTGACATTATGTATTTTGTATATTGTAGCATATGTTTTCATTTTCAAGTACAGGAACTTATGTTGTGATGTTCCCTGTCAGTGTCCTCCTCGTTTATCGCCATAGTTATTTTAAATGCAAGGCGTGAATGCACACGTGAGTTCAAGCACCATCTTCACCTGAGAAACCAGCCAGATGGAGTGAGGAGCTAAAACCTGCTTCTGTTGCTGTGTTGAAATGATTGACGTTTTGTCAGTTATCCCTGCTTGACATTTCGGGGATTGAACCTAGCATAATGATTTGTCAAACTCTTCGTCATCTCTTACTCCGCAGACTTAACATTGCTTTCCTCTGTTGTAAGGCTTGAGTACTGCATGTGTGCAATTAAACTCACAGTAGTTTACAGAGACAAATCATACCCACGTACTTTGATGTATAAATGTGTACCTGCTACACAAAACGCCTACAGGTTGGCAGGTCGGCAGTAGCATCTTTTCCTCAGACTCTCCTTATTTCTTTTAAACCCTGTGCTACAAGTTTGTAATCCAGGCCAAGATTTACCCTGATGACATCATCAGTGTTGTTTACTCAGGTTTCAGAACAGCCAACCCCCAAAATAAAATTTTTACTGTTTGAATTTAGTTGTCTTCCCCATGACTAGCAAATTAACTATTTGAATCATATATTTTTTTATCTTTTTTTATGTTCATATTGAATGCTTTAAAATTTGGTATTTGTCACCCTTTCTGATTTATTTCAGTCGTAGGAAGCATGTAGTTAACTGTGGTGGTGATTGTAATGATGATTATTATTGTTATCATTATCATTATTATAATCATTGTCATTATCACAGATACATGCAGTGCAACAATGCTGTGTTCACACCTAAACCACACACAATCTGTGCTGGATTCATTTTCACAGCTTTCAAGTCTGGGCTGCCTCTCATAGGTGAGGTGAGAATGAGGCCTGATAGTTGAGAAAAAAGGCTATTATCCTTCAAAGCAAAGACATTAAACCTGACTGAGAGGATTCACAGAAGCAAAGGGATAAATCAAATATTATATCGCAAGCTGACAGACAGAGGGAAGTGTGAAAGGATGCATTGTTAATGTGGATAGATGGAGGTTAGACTCACTTGATTTTACACATAAGCCCCAAACAGTACTGTGCACTCACGGGGGGGGGGGTCTTTTCACAAGTGATCAACCATATAATCCCCACATCTGCACAATCTGAGCCTCCCATTCTGGAGCATCTGTTTGTACATTTCTCCGCAAACGTACGTGGGTATTCGCTTAGTCACTGACTCACTCTTTCTCTCTCACACACACACTCATGGACTATGTAGCCGCCTAATAATATATTTTTATGGATTAATTAATTCATCTAACAACAAGCAACTAAATCATCCAGAGCTCATTTGTAGAATATAATCATCCTCCTACACATGGCTGCATCATAGCTGGAGGACACACCACAGTCTCACAGACATTTGATACTTACTGCCTCAGGTTGTGCTTCAGTGTGTGTGTGTGAGAGAGAGAGAGAAAGAGAGAGTATTTGTGTGATTCTGTGTATGTTAGTTTTTTTCATTTTTGATTTAGATTTACAAATATTTAACAGTCTACACTTTCTACACTTTCCAAATGTCTCCATGTTTTCCCAAATATATGAGAGCTCAGTGACACTTTAGGACATGTTAATTTTTTAACAAAACTAGGCATCTACAGCCATGTAAAAGTGAGTCTGTACTAAATGCTAAATGCTAATTCTAGCATGGTGAACAACGAGAATGCTAACATGTTGACATTATTCCTGAAGATCGACGAAGAAGTGCATTTGCAGTGTTGAGAGCTGAGCCACTTCACGTTGGACTCGACATGGTTGTTATGGTGCTGGCTTCACTCCTGCTGTTAAATTTATTGTCGTGTCAGAACTGCCGGCTCTCTGGATTTCAGAGGGGTGAATCTGCCCAATGTTAATTCTGACACTTATTGTTAGAGGTGAGGAGGCCATTTGGCAGATCCTGAGAGTTCTTACAGAAGTTGATTCAAACCCACTGTTATTTCTTCGTGGAATCCATAAAGGGAAGTTGGCAAGGAGGAGGAAACTAAAATAATCATCTTCCCTACTACATCAGCTGTTCTTCAGAAGAATGAACAAATCACTGTGGAGCTTCCAAGAGAATCTCACCCTCATTTGCATAAGGTAGATCATTTACAGTTTTCCCACAATTCTTTGGAAAGGTGATTCCCTCATGTCCCACAGACAAAATAGATGGACTGAAATTGGCATTACACCATATCGCACTGAGTCACGCCACCAGAAGGACAGAACAGTAGAGAGCGTGCCATTTCCAGTCCAGTGGTGCACTGCGATCAAGAGTGACTGCATTTCTTACCACCTGCATGCTAGGAGCAGGTCAAGGTTACATCTGTCATCAGTGACACTTTCTTCACTTGAAGTGGTGAAGGCAAAACCGCATAAAGATATCTAAAATCACACGTCACCCTTTAATTATGTTTTGTGGGGCTAGCAATTGCCACTGATTTCCCCAAATCAATTCAGTTCTGATTCACAAGGTCCAAAATCAATATTAATTCAGTCAGAGGTTTTTTCAGTCACCAGTTTCAGTTTGTTATGAAATTCTGAAACTAATGCTGTAAATTGAACCTTGAACTTTATTGAAAATATTCACATTGTTCACATTGCGAATGGACCCCAATACACTTTTTGATTTAACAAGACCAGTTTAGACATGCATCTCAAGAAATAGTAGTGAGGTAATGTGCATTGCTAACGTACCCCAGTGCACCAGCAAACCTC
The DNA here is from genome assembly GCF_046630095.1 of Trachinotus anak. Taxonomy (NCBI): domain Eukaryota; kingdom Metazoa; phylum Chordata; class Actinopteri; order Carangiformes; family Carangidae; genus Trachinotus; species Trachinotus anak. The sequence goes on from NW_027273855.1 coordinate 7,862,131, forward strand.
TTCCTCTTGTACCTCTTCATACAATGTATGAAGAGGTACAAGAGGAAGAGGTACACTCTGCTTCCTCTATCAGCTTCCTCTTGCACATGTATCTTGTATATGGCTTTCCTTCTATCCTTTCACTGTCTTCATTGCTTTTAAATCTGAAATCTACCTTTAGACCTGTACCTTCAGGAGAACCTTGTCTGTCACGTTTTTGTCTGTCACGTGACCATATCTCGTCATGAGAGACTAACAAGGTTACAGCTTCACACTTCCACAGGAAACTGTAAAAGGCATATAAACCCACAGTACATACATTCTGCTGCTAGTGGCCTCCCAATCAAATCAATAACAAAAGACTGCGTCATGAAATAGCGCGGGATCTTGGGAGTACTTGTCTTCACCACCATTGCTGTAAGCTTCTCCCAGTTTGGATTCCTTCACTGTCAGTCGTTCCAGGGGACTATAACTGGTAGAAACACATAAAGCTGTTTCACTTTAAAAATGAGGGATTCTCCAACACTGTCCCTTCATTGATTAAAATATATAGTTGAAAATGACCAAGGTGCAAAAAGTGCATTACAAAAATGTTGCTTTAAATGGGATAAAAGTCAGTTTTGATTTGACTGATTTTTTCTGGCAGGAAAGCACAACACTGACATATGCAGATAGGGGTTATGTCGCCATTGAAAGGCGACCAAATGTAACAGAGCATTACCATGATTAGTGCTGGAATTATTTGGGATAACTAAAAAAATACACATAAAAAAGTCTAGTAATTTATGGACATTTTAATGTGGAAAAGTTACATATCATAACTTTTAATGAACCGATATCAGATTATTCAAATGAAAATCCTTTTTTTTCTACCCAGCCCTGATGTGATAATTGTCTTTCACTTTTATTTATGTTCTTCAACTAACAGATCACACAGAAGAAACACAGATTTATTCCAGTCATGCCAACAAGACAGAATAAAGATTAATAACTGATCCTTACCAGTTAGCTAGATAATAGATTACCTCTTAGGAAAGCTGACTGCAGAGTTCTCAAACTGTAAAAGGGAGGGCTCTGTGTTTAAAGTGGATGAAAGCTGCCAATGTGATTGGCAATGATTATCACAGCCTCTAACATACTCACTATAATGATGTATGATAATGTGTTCTTTCACATGCTACCCCATATATAGCTTCTCTGGGAGCCTCTGGCTACAAAGTTACCAAAAGAGTGCCGGCATTGCCTGGGTGCCTGGAGTATGGCACGCTTCACTGCACTTCACGCTTCACTGTGGCTCCTGATCCCAGAATGTCAAAAAAATGAAAAGAAGTGTTGACAGATTAGTCAGTGCTCTAAAGTATCAGTAGCTATAGCCCTGGTAAAGAAACCCAGAACCTTGTTCGCTCATCAAATGGTTACTTTCTGCTCAGTGTCCAAAACACTGTAAATCTTGACCAGAGTCATTTGCCTTCTCTTCATGCTTTCATGGTTTTTGCTCAGTTTTTTTTTTTTTTTTTTTGCAATTCTGAAATGTCACTCAAGCTGGATCAAATCACGACTCATTGCACAGAGCTTTGAGCGACGGCCATCTATCCATCTACAAGACTATGAATCATACACTTTCAGGCAGGGTATTTTGAGATGCTGCCTTTCTGAATCTAACATCATTTAGACCCTGAGGGACAGAAAAGATTCAGTTGATGAAGCTGCATTAGATGAAAAATACACTTCAGTGTGTCATGTACTGCATGTTGAAATAGACACCTGCTGTTGAGCAAATGGCAAAGTTTTCCATCATCATTACTTCAATTTAATCTTGAAGTGTGCATGCCCACACATTACAGCACATATAAGCCAGCTATAAAAATAAATTACCAATTGTTATGTATGTAAATGTAAGTAATTATACTTTCCACATTTCTGATTAAATCTAATATGCAAGGTCAGTGTTCCCAGAATTTCAAACTAAAAGGGAGAATCACAGCAAGCTCTTGACTTCTCTCTGCTAATGAAAATGAAAGTACAGAGAGAGATAGTACAGAAAAGAGTTTAAAATGCCGATGTGAACCAATGCAAAAAGCCAGAGATGCGAAACATTACATCCTCCCAACTGTGTTTAATTATTATTGTAGAATTTATCTCTCTGATAATCCACTCATCATACCTGCAGCGTACCTGCAGTGTTAACATTCCTGAGGAGTCTGCAGCTGCCTCTGTATAGATTTTTTTCTGGTAATATTGTTTGAATTAAGCTAGTGAAAGCTGGAGGACAGCACTTCAGTAACAGTGACTCCAGTAAAGCAGCCATACATGAGCTCGACTTAGCATGGGCCCTTCATGGCCAACATCTTCAGTAAAGCAGTTGTTTCCATCAACTCTGAATGAGCAGGACAGAATCAGTCTCTGATCCACTGCTTTTTGATTGTACTGTGAGTAACTGGTGCAATCAGCCAACAGCGACCAGCTCTGGGGCTGTAATCTCCCATTAGCACCATACTGTAACAATTTAGCTCTGTGTATCTTGGTTAAAGCAGTTTGGAGAGCGTGGATAAAGCAGGAAAAAATATTCACATACACACCACTGCTGGGACCTCCACAATACTTGTTGTTTATTAACTTACTACACTGGATGTCTACACTTATCATACAAGAGCAAAACAGAAGTCACAAGGAACCTAAACGTTACTCTTGAGTTGAGGCGCAAAACGAAACAGGAGCTCATTAAGATGTGTCCACTGTTATCAAGGCGTGCTGCTCAACTAACTTAAAAGTTCTGTAAACGATTGTCATAGCCACTAGATGTTGCACTGGACCAACAGCAACAAATGTATAAATATATATACATTTGTATGTGTGTGTATATATATATATATATATATATATATATATATACACATATAAAATGTATAAATGTATAAATTAGGGCTGTCAATCGATTAAAAAAATAATTGTGATTAAAATTGTATTTTCCCTCTAAAGACTAAAGCTTCTTCTAGGGCATATTTAAATGATAAGTAAAAACAAAGGCATTTAAAGTGCAACTTGAATTTAAAACCAAGGCTCAGCTTAGATAATCACCAGCTTGTATGTGGCAAGATAAAGTGTTTTAACAACAAAAAATATGATCTATGTTGTGCCTCAGAAAGTGTCCATAGAAACAAAAAATAACAAGGTTTCCATTGGATGTTTTGCATTAAGGTGATATTGTAATGGCGAATTGCTCCTGTGATAACTACATTTTTTTTCAAAATAGTTCTGTCGAGCAGCTTTTTAAATTGAAATTTTCCGCCTAAAACTCCCTCACCGCTCGTCTCCATCTTCAGTTTACAGTTTATTCATATTTTGAATATATATGAATTGCTACCACCACAGAAGTGTTTTTTTAACCATTTAAGCTGCTATAATGTATGCATAACTTTGAAATTTATTATATAAATGACATAAAACAAGAAAATGCCAAATAAATATTGTATCACTGGTGTTACAATATAAAATAAAAAACATCAGTATGATTCACCTTCCTTTTTCCTGAAGATCAATGAAGAAGGGAATATAGAACACTGTCTCCTTCCAGTTATAAGAATTTTTGTCATTTATTTCATGATTTCGTATGAAGCTTTTAGTTGAAGTCACTGGTACAACCTACTATGTAAAAAAAAAAAAAAAAAAAAAGAATACAAATGGATTAAACTAACATAATTTAGAGATTATACTGTGATTGACAACATGTGGTTTAGTGTTCTGTAGCTGTCATTTTGTAAAATGCATTTCTCATGAAAATTGGCACTGGTGTTACCATCACTGGTGTTACCTTCCTTAATAGTAACACCAGTGACAATCAGCAAAACCAGTGACATCCAATGTATAGATAAACTATTCAAAGCTGTTCCTTGAATGATTTTGCATAAAGCTTTTGTATAACTTTTCTCTCTCCCTATATATACCTTAGATATATAGCTTTTACGTCAACAACCATCCCACCGTCATACAAGAGGCTTCAGTGTTGATTTACCCTTTCACCAACAGCTGCTCACGTAAAGTTACAGCACAATAATCCACAATTTACTTAAAATGCATGGCAACAAAAGGGATATGATTATCCTTCTTTTTTCTAGAAAGATTATACTCTTCAACTGAGTTTATAAATAAAATTAAAAATATCTGCAGATGGAGCAGATAATTGCAGATTGGAGCAGATGTTGTGATGCTAGCACAAAAGTACAAAATAACAATGTGGGCTAATTAAAGCTTAGCATAGTTCAAATGCTCCTGTTTTCAAGGTAATGATTCAGGCTGTTTTGGGTGTTAATCCTTTACAGTGAAGCAAAATGCAGCCTTAAAATAAAGGCTATATTAAAATATTGCATGCAGTTTAAACTTTTTTTTTTATACACACATTCTTTAAACCACTGAGTCATGTTATTACCCACACTGCATTTATGCATTTGTTCGGTTGTGTCTCATGCAGCAACATTTCATGTCAGTCACAACTGTCAGCAAAAAGCCCGCTCAGAGCACTTGTTTGTTTGTTTCACAGGGCAGAAATGTGGTGCAGCAGAAGGACCTCCTCTATCCGCATCACCATCAGCTTTGGTGTGATCTGCCTCAACTAATGCAGAATCTTCCTGTATTTCGGTTGGATTATGAGAACAGAACAGATCATGTTCCCACTCCATTCAAAGTGCTCAGACTGCTTACACTGTGAAACACCAAACAGTTATTTTTGGCTGCAAACGAGACAGCTGCTCTCCTCTCATGTATCCATCCAATAAAATTCTCATGTGAAACATTCTTTATTAATCTAGAGTTTTTACCTTAAAGTGTTTTTAAAAAATGTTCTGCTCTTGACTATTGCCTTATGTTCAGCACCTCACAAGTGTGAAGGTGATGCATTTTGTCTGTTTGCATTCTCTACACTTCTATTCATCATTCACAATCAGTGATGAGTCTTGCCAGAGACTGACTGAGGATCAAAAACAGCCATGGACTGTGAAACTCATGATCTGTCCCAGGAAATCAGGTCGGCCAAATCTTTGACCTCCTTTAAGTCTCCTCTTAAAACATATTTTTATCTGTGAGCTTTTCCTGGTTTTACTCTCTCTTGAGGTGTTTAAAGGTGTTTAAATTACTCTGTATTGTTTTTTATACAACTAATTGTTTTAATTGTTTTGTCTGTTTTTCTTTTCTTTGAAATCTATTGATTGATTGGCTCATCTATTTTTATTGCTACCTTTGTCAAGCACTTTATAATGTGGGTTTTGAAAAGTACAAATAAAGATTATTATTATTATTATTATTATTAGCAGTAGTAGTAGTAGTAGTAGTAGTAGTAGTAGTAGTAGGATATACAGACACACAGGAATTAAGCAGTAAAAGTAATGACTTAAATCAATTACAACTACAGTATAACGCAGCCTATATCACCTTAACTAAAAACCTGTTTTTTGAAAACTTGTGTTTTCACTGAACTCGGTAGGCCTTGGTCTTAAATCCACTCTGCTCCTCCACTCTTCCTCTCTGGCTCTCCTCTGCAGAACAACTCCAGGTGCCACCTACAGCATTAAATTAATTTACTACTTATTTCAAAGCTTTTATCTCTGGGGCTTTTTACTTTTGTTCCTAGAACTATTCACCCCATCTTTCCTGTAGCTTTGTTAAACATGTAACGTGGGTTAGAAGCAATCATCTACTAGCTGGGTCAGTGTTAACATGATGAGCCTCACAACCAGGTAAGAGAACATCATTGGCTCTGGGAGAGAGAGAGAGAGAGAGGAAGATAGATAACTGAGGGTGCAAAAGTCTGCAATGCACGAGCAGATCTGTTTCTGCTGGAGAAAGGTGTTCTTTCTTACTGCCTGGCAAATCCACCGTCATGATAGCAATCTGCCATGGTGCGGACACATTTGGCTTTTAAAGGGAATTGTTTATTGCATGTTAACACTTCCATGATTAAGAATATGTACTACCGTTTTGAACCGTGCACCGTTTTTTCCGCTGTTAAACTACCAAAAGGGGATTTGGAAACAACCTGAATGCCCTTGCTCCATGCACTTTAGACTATGTGCTTAGATCTTTAAAATAGGGCCCTTGATGTTTCCACTCATCATATGGTTAGGTCTTACCTTGATCCAGATCATACTCTTCCATGGTGTTGACAAAGTGAGGTCTGGAGTAGAAGTTGTGCGGCCCCGGTTGCTGAAGGCCCCCCAGGCTGAATAGGCTTCGCTCATTTGCAGCACAGCAGGAAAAGGCTCTCCTGCTCGGGATGCAGGGGTAGCGCGTCCAGCTCTTCATCTCCAGGTCAAAAGCCTCCAGCGCCGTCACTGGCATCTTTCCCTGACGACCACCTGGAGGAGGCAGGAGAGCATTCTGGTTAATAATAATAACACTTTATTTATATAGCACCCTTGAAAATAGAGTTTACAAAGTGCTTTGACAACCGAAACAAAAGCAGTAATAGTCAAGAGGCTCAAAAGGCAATAATATAGCCGCAAGTGGCAATTATCAATGTCCAAGCAAGCAATTCAACACCATATGTATCAATTATTATTGAAGCTTTGTTGGCATTATTTACACAAAGAACAGGCAACAGTAATACTGCCTTAGAGGGTTATGTCCATATTGTCTTAACATCTTGTTATCAGTCAAATGACTATTATATGACAACCTGGAGCCAATAATGAAGCCATTTTGAATTTGATTTTCAGAGAGAAACATGGTTTACTCATGAGTGAAAGAGACATAAACAATGCTGGGAATCTACATTCCAAGTCATTTCTGAACAATTAAACTGTCCTCCTGTAAAAAGCCAATAGGTTGTTTGTGCAGCAGGCCATTATGACTCATAGTTACATATTGTTGTTAGTTGACAACTAGTGACTGTAGTAATAATGACAGGAGCAAAGGGGAAAGTGTGGTGACATAGTAGCTAAATAAATGACTTCAAGACTCAGTCAACAGTGATGACTTTTTTTGTATGTTGTTATCTCACCACCTCATAGATAGTGGCAAAGGATAATATCCTGACATACAGTCTGGATTTTTAAACAGTAAACAGCCTTCTACCAATGTAAAGCTTCATGTTTCTAAATCTGGTTTTACACAGTTCTGTCTATAGGGTGTACTCTCATGAATTCAGCATCACTGAATGTACAGTGCATCTGGAAAGTATTCACAGCGCTCCACTTTTTCTACATTTTGTTATGTTACAGCCTTATTCTAAAATAGATTGAATTCATTTTTTACCTCGAAATTCTACACACAATATGATAAAAGTGAAAAAAGATAAAATATGACAAAGTAAAAAGGTTTGCTTGAAATTTTTGCAAATATATTAAATCATCAATCTGATCATCCTTCAGATGTTTCTACAACTTGATTGGAGTCCACCTGTGGCAAATTTAGTTGATTGGACATGATTTGGAAAGGCAAACACCTGTCTATATAAGGTCCCATAGTTCACAGCATTTCAGTTGCATTTCAGAGCACAAACCAAGCCATTAAGTCCAAGGAAATGTCTGTAGACCAAGACAGGATTGTATCGAGGCACAGATCTGGGGAAGGGTACAGAAAAATTCCTGCAGCATTGAAGGTCCCAATGAGCACAGTGGCCTCCATCATCCATAAATGGAAGAAGTTTGGAACCACCAGGACTCTTCCTAGAGCTGGCCGACCAGCCAATCTGAGCGATCGGGGCAGAATGGACTTAGTCAGGGAGGTGACCAAGAACCCCATGGTCACTCTGACAGTGCTCCAGCGTTGCTCTGTGGAGAGAGGAGAACCTTCCAGAAAGCCAACCATTTCTGCAGCACTCCACCAATCAGGCCTGTATGGTAGAGTGGTCAGACAGAAGCCACTCCTCAGTAAAAGGCACATGACAGCCCGCCTGGAGTTTGCTAAAAGGCACCTGAAGAACTCTCAGACCATGAGAAACAAAATTCTCTGGTCTGATGAAACAAAGATTGAACTCTTTGGCCTGAAAGCCAAGCGTCATGTCTGGAGGAAACAAGTCACCGCTCATCACCTGGCCAATACCATCCCTACAGTGAAGCATGGTGGTGGCAGCATCATGCTGTGGGGATGTTTTTCAGCAGCAGGAACTGGGAGACTAGTCAGGGTCGAGGGAAAGATGAATGCAGCAATGTACAGAGACATCCTTGATGATTGGGCAAAGGTTCATCTTCCAACAGGACAATGACCCTAAGCACACAGCAAAGATAACAAAGGAGTGGCTTCGGGACAACTCTGTGAATGTCCTTGAGTGGCCAAGCCAGAGCCCAGACTTGAACCCGATTGAATATCTCTGGAGAGATCTGAAAATGGCTCTGCACCAACGCTCCCCATCCAACCTGATGGAGCTCGAGAGGTTCTGCAAAGACGAATGGGAGAAACTTCCCTAAAAATAGGTGTGGCAAGCTTGTAGCATCATACTCAAAAAGACTTGAGGCTGTAATTGCTGCCAAAGGAGCTTCAACAAAGTACTGAGCAAAGGCTGTGAATACTTATGTACATGTTATATTTTTGTTTTTTATTTTTAATATATTTGAAAAGTTTCAAGCCAACTTTTTTCACATTGTCATTATGGGGTATTGTGTGTAGAATTTTGAGGTAAAAAAAAATGAATTTAATCCATTTTGGAATAAGGCTGTAACATAACAAAATGTGGAAAAAGTTAAGCGCTGTGAATACTCTCCAGCTGCACTGTAGGTACTTCCTGCACTTGTACATGAAACTCATTCAGGTGAAAGATGTTTCATGTACAATGTCAGCATGCTATGAACTAACTTAAATATCTCCCCCTGATTCTTCAATATTTATCACAGCAAGATGGTCTGATAGAAGCTGAGCTTGGCGATATTTAGTTCACTGTAAGGAAACAAGGTAAAACAACTGTAATGTGGACCAGCTGACCCTCATCTGGGTCCTACCAGACCAATGTTTACTTTGCAGAGAATTCTGGCAGGTTCAGTACCTTGATACTTTTGGAGAGCAACTCTAACATGTAGATCTCAAAATGACAGTGTATCATAAACCATACAATGGGCTTCAAATATTGCAAGTATTTTTCATTTTCTAATCAAAATTTCTCAACTTTTCTTATTTCCCCATCACCATGAAAGTCACTGATGCTGCTTGATCTCCTTAGGCAGGTCGTTCCAAAGTCAAGAGGCCCTGATGGCAAAAGCACAGTCACCTTTAGATTTAAGCCTTGACATTGGATTGGCCAGAAGGATCTAAGGCTGCATACTGGCTCGTGTTATGTGGCTTGGGGCTAGGCGTGCTTTAAAAGTGATCGGTAAAAACGGTGATCAGTGAAGGGGAAGTAAGGACTGGGGTGATGTGATGTCATCTGTTAAAACCAGTAAGAGGCTGAGCTGCTGTATTCTGACCTAGTTGGAGGCGGGAGAATGACTTTTGGTTTATTTGGTTACAGTAGTCGAGTCTTGAGAAAATGAATGTGTGATTGTCTCTTTCCAGATCAAGGTGTGAGATTGTAGGTTTGATTCTGGGGATGGTTCTTATTTTGAGGAAACAGGACTGGACAACCTTTGTGAAGTGGTGTTCAAGGTAACTGCTAGATCATTTGGTTTAGTTTGTACATGCAGCCAAGTTTAAAGGTACTTTTTAGCAACAAATCACCTCTGGATTATCATGAAGATGTGGCAACTGCATACTAAAACTCATAATTGAATTACATTTCCAGGAATATTAGCATGTACATGAATAGAGCCAAGAGCTCACAAAAACACATTTTCTGACACGGTTTGTCCTGGTTCCCCATTTCTTGTTTCTTTTCATTGCTTTTTAAGTCCCTGCTTCTGTCACAAAGGTTCCTTGGCATTTACATCGAAGTCTGGCAAGCATGCAGTCCAGCACTGGGACTACATTTCATTTTGGATTGAAAACAGAGCACTGCTGCGGGGAGATATCTTCAAGTTGTTTACTTCCACAAATCATAACTTAACCTTGTAAAATACAACTACAAGGGCAAGGCAAAGTGGTTAGAGAAAGAATAAGCGGGCGGTAAGAATGTGAATGATGGAGAAAGGAAGGAGAGGCTGCGGGTAGTGCTGAACAATGTGATACGGTGTGTGTGTGTGTGTGTGTGTGTGTGTGTGTGTGTGTGTGTGTGTGTGTGTGTGTGTGTGTGTGTGTGTGTGGAAGGATACACAAGGGAGAGGGGGAGGAGAAATGGAGGGAGAGTGAGGGTATCAAGAGCTAAATGTAGAAACAAAAAAGGGGAAGAAGACCAGAAAATGATTCAATGAGACATAGAAATTGTGTAAAAGTAATACAGAGAACAGAAGAGAATGTGGAGGAGTGAGAGATGAAAGTGGAAGAGGGTCAAATAGAGTGGGTGGGGCAGCATGGAGATCGATAGCAAGAGCGAGACAAAGAGTCGACCTGAGTGGGAAGCATTAGAGTCAGATGTGTGAGAGAAAAAAGGACAGTTTGAGCTATAAGATATGTTGATTACAGTAGAATATACTGTGTATGATTTCTTGTGAGAGAGAGAGTTTGAGTGTTTCTGCAGAATGCCATAGCTGGAGACAGATTTTGTGACAGTATTATGAAATAAAGAAAGCGTGATACTCATATCATATCTAGCTGAGGTGAAACAGGAACTTACTGTTCCAGAGGTAAGAAAAATGCATTAAAATCTCATTAATATCTGTAAGTACATTAATAACTAAACATGCAGCCTTGGAGAGCCTTTCTCAACAGCATGTTGTGTAGCTCAATTCATATGTTTAGATAAGGACTCTAGTTTTATGAAAAATGATCTAGTATCATTATTTATTCAATACTTGTTTTTAGCAGCATTTAATGAACACCATTTCCCATGAGTCCTAGCTTGTAGTCTAAATGTAACTGCATGACAGAAGAGGTGAGGCTCAGTCATGTCTGTAATAACAGCAGGACACAGAGGACTAAACACTGGAGTTTTTGGACCACAGAGACTAGAAAAGTTACGGTAATGTAAGTACCTGCGCTGGCATGGTTGTTTTTTAAAGGGAGTAATTTCTTCTCGGCTTACAAATTAACCACTGTTTAACTTCTTTAAATCACAAAGCAAAGTTTTTTAATTTCTATAGGAAGTGAATCTCAGGAACAGGCCAAATTCTTTCATAAAGCCCAATGACTGAAATGTTAAATCACAGACTACACTGACAAACAGAAACTAGTGGGACAGAGGCTAGCTTGGCGTCATGACTTCAGATCTCTGACAGTGTGATAAGTTGCTGACACATTGTACAAACCTACTTAGTAGTGGTTTGAACTTCAGTCTCTGCTTGTTTGGACTGGGAGTCAGTAACAAAAACTCAGCTCAGCATTGATACATCATATATGTGAGCCTTGATATCACTGACAGATGTGACAGAAAAGCAAAAAAAAAAAAAAAAAAAAAAAAAAGCATTAAAGGTGTGGATGAGAGTCTATGCAACAGATCAGGAACGAGAGAGGCGTAATATAGAAATGTTCTACAGATGGAAGAAGGCTGCTGATGATGTTTTTGTTGTGGGTGTCAGATAAGGATCTAAATCACCACAAAGACAAAGTCCTCGCTGCTGAAATTATTTAACAGTTAAAAGCAGGTAAATTAGAAACATTGTTTGTACCAGCCAACATCTCCTAACTCTAGACTCCACCCTCAGTTTTGATGTGTCCATCACTCCCGCCTCCAGACTCTGCACTATGGGTGACAGGGCCTTTCGCGTTGCTGGCCCTAAGCTCTGGAATGCTTCATAACTCATTTGTTTAGGCTGGCCTTTCCTGGTGCTTTTTGAAATGTACACTATGCGTTTATTGTTTTATTCAATGCTAATGTCAAGCGAGTAATTCACAAGAAAGGCTTTTTCTGCCTAGCTATCATTAAGTTGCATCTACGGCTGCTGGAAATAAAAGCTAGCTTTGTAGCTATATTTTACGAGCTTGACCTCTGCCTACACTGTAACATTTCTCACAATGGATGTTTCCAATGCTGCTTCATTTGCCCAAGTAAGTAAATGAAATCATTCAAAACATAAACTTTTAGTGTTCGTTCACCTGTATCGCATAACACAACGCTAATACAACCTACTACATCCATTGTATTATCTGACACTTTTTAGCAAAATGTTTGGCTAACTGCTACATCATATTCTCAACATGATGAAACTGTTCATAAAGTCAGACTAACATTTGATCAATGTGGTCAGAAGCTGACTGTGTGCCACTGTAGGAAAAGTACTAGGAGCCGCAACATAAGGTGCACTTGCACACTTAGCACTAAACATGTAGACATCTCCACATAGCTGCTATTGTGGCTGTAGACTGATAACACAGTAAACCATAATATGCTAGAAACGCAGCATGAAAATGCAAAAGGCAGCTTCTGTGAGAGATACCACAAGAATATTGAGAATATTTTTCTTAAATGTTTTATGTCTCTGCCCCATCTGTCCTCCTATGCAGAACCAGGTATTTGACTTTGCAAAACTGTATAAATTTCCATTTGATTTGTTGCTGTTGGTTGAATTATTGTGCACCTTTTTTGCCTTAAGCTCAACCCACTTTGAATCAGCAGCCAACACTTGGATGCTTTCCAAAATGCCCAATAAAGTGCAGTAAAATGCTGTGTGATGGTTTCTGTAATGCTTGTTGTTATTATAATATATCTTTGCTATTCCTATTATGTCTGAGGTTGTCCTTCCAGATGAAGGTTAGGAGATGCTGGCTGGTATAAACACCATTTCTGATTTACCTGCTTTTAACTCTAAATAATTTCAGCACCAAGGACTGTTTGGGGATTTAGATCCTTATCTGTCTTTGCAGCTGTGGAAAGGTGGTTTTAATATAAAACCAAGTAAAAGTCTTCCATAGATTTGTCTCCGTTGGTTATTTTATATCATTGCATTAGTGTATCAATAAGAAATATTATATTTAAATTTCCAATCTTCTTTTGCAAATAATATATGAAATATTCCACCAAGACATTTGTATACTGTTAATGATGTTACGGCTGTATGTGTTGCTGGTCTGTTGTTACTGTACATTCAGACTGAAAGCAACAAGAATGTGAAAGTATGGTTGCTCAGATGGGTCAACACAATGCAAAAACCACAACGCAAATGCAAAAGCAACAACACAAATACAAAAGCAACAACACAAATGCAAAAACCACAGCACATATACAAAGGCACAACACAAATGCAAAAGCCACAACACAAATACAAAAGCCACATGAATGCAAAATCCATAACACAAATGCAAAAAGCCACAAAACAAATACAAAAGCCACAACATGAATGCAAAATCCGCAACACAAATGCGAAAGCAACAAGAAAATTGCAAATTACGCCACAAGGTTGCGAGGAGACTATTATTGCTGCTGGACGGATGGGCTGTTTTTTTGGGGGCATTTTATGTCTTTGTATGACAGACAGTGCAGAAAGACAGAAAATGCAGGGACAGAATGACACACAGCAGAGAGTCCATCTGCTCAGAGCATTTACACCCAAGTGAAATGCACCCTATCAACTCAGCTGTCAGGTCACAGAGTACATGAAAATATAAACATATCGAACAACATTGCTGATTTGTGACAATCACATGGTGATATCACAGGTTTTCAATTGCTAACACACTAAAATGAGACATAAAGTACGGTTACTGAAACTGACACTCAGAGAGCAAAACATCAGTTCATGTCTCCAAAATTCTAAATGCATTTTCACGTTTGGCGCAAACTGCAATTTAACATGACACTGTTTGCAATACACTGCACACAATTATCACTGTTGTGCTCAATCAAATGCACTTTTATCCTTGGTGGGCTTGTCACCATAGTTCTGAATACAGAGAATTCTCCTGAGAGAGTAGAAACACAAATACTGTTGAAATAAAACCTCTTAGTTTTCTCCACAACCAACCAAATCAATAAAATGCACAGCACATTCTCAACCTAGCTTTCATTCATCTACAAATTTTACACCATGGCAAGACTGAGCATAGCAACAAGATACACTGAGGTCATCAGCTGCATCAGCAAGGTCTCCCACAGGCAGACATTTTGCAGCAGACAGGTGTATCCAGATGTGCTGTCCAAGCTCTTCTACAGAAGCACAAAGGAACAGGTGAGGATGACGACCACAAACTCAGTGGTCAGCCAAGAAAACTGAGTGACATATAAAGCGGACATCCCTTGGAAATCCAAAGATGTCCAGCAGAGCTGACAAAAACAAGTGGGATCCTTGTTCACCAATCTAAAAGCCATCAGAAGTGGTCTTCACAGAGGACTTCATGCCAAAATCCATTCCTCTGATGTGGAAACAGAGCCAAGAGAATTACCTGTGTATTAAAACACAAGAACTGGGTTAAAGTAAAACAGCAACAGGTGCTCAGGACTCATGAGTCAACGTTTGAATATTTGGCTCTAACAGAGGGCAGCGTCAGTGAAGTGGTGTAGGTGGTGCTGGAGGTCCTTTGCAGTCTTGGGGCTGCCTTTCTGCTACTGCAGCTGAGGATTTGCTCATAATTAGTGATGTCCTCAGTGCTAAGAAGAAGATGCTTATCCATCATGCAGTACAATCAGGGAGGCATCTGATTGGTCCCAGTTTCACTCTACAGCAGGACAACAAACCCAGAAATTGTCAGTTGCCAAAAACATCATTCAAGGTTGGGCTCTCCTCCAAAGAAAGAGAGAGAGAGAGAGAGAGAGAGACGGTGGTTGAGTGAGCTACAGAGTAAATGAAGAGGGGGAGGGGGAGTTGCATTAGTGAGAACAAAGCAGTGAATCAGAGAAACAAAACATTTCTTCTCAGTCAACATTTTCTGACTATTTTCTGACAGATTTTACTTGAATACAGACACACAGACCTGCAACTCTTCAAGCATCTATGATAGAGAGCAGAGGAGAGAGACGGAGACAGCAATTTAACCTTGTCGCTCTCACACCCTGCAAACAGTTATTAGCTTGGGGCAACACACCCACTGCCCAGAGGCTGCAGTACACAAACATCCCAAATATTGCAAAATGAGAAGAAAGTAAGAAAGTACAGGCAGAGAGCAGGGTCTCTGCAGATAAATACACACTTCTAGTGGGTCAATGACAGGGATTACTTTTGTATGAGTCTATACATAGTTCTTTTATACTGTATATTGATATAAACTTATAATTAATTGTTTTGAAAGTATCCTAAAACAATAAAAAGCGCTTAAAACTTTTGCACAGTAATGCATATCCTGCATTGTAGATATTTACGCAGAGGAAGTGCTGTGTGTGTGTGTGTGTGTGTGTGTGTGTGTGTTTTTTGTTTGACAGAAGAATTTTTGATCATCTTTGACTTGCAGACATGTTTTCTTCAGTTTTTCTGTGCTGATTACAAACCTTGACCCTTGTGTACACACACACGCACGCACACACACACACACACACACACACACATATACAAGGATTTGAAAGCAGCATGAAGCCTGTTGAGTTACATCATATGCCAGTAAGTCGGCTGCTGACTGGGAACACAGAATTTAAATCGAAGGAGGTTCAAGCACCCACTGATCCGAACACACCCCCAGGTGGTGCGGCAGATGATGAAGCAGCATGAATTTACAAGGTACGGCAAAGTTTTCAAGTACAGAGAGTGAACAGGCATTACACACACACAGTACACAACAGAGAGAGACAGAGAGAGAAAGAGAAAGAGAGATGATGGCCTCGATTTCCTGTTATAAAACAATGAATATCACATTGTTCTGTTTGCACATCACTCACAACTCCATGTGTAATGTGATATCATGTGATTAAACCCCCATGGGTGTATTTGTGTGTGTGTGTGTGTGTGTGTGTGTGTGTGTGTGTTCCATGTGGATTTCAAGCTCGTCTGCAGAGGAATTATAGATGTTTTTACTGCCTCATCATATTTGATTTTGGTGGTTTGTTTTAGGTCTGTCTGCTGTCCCACTAAGTCAACTCATAATGCACACACACTGCAGTCCAGCACTCCAGTCTAACCTGCTGTGCACAGTACTTGAGAGGTCATACCAGTCCTGACACATAGCAGAGCTCTTCCTCTACTGCAGCCATTACTGTAACCACAGTGCTGTCAGGAGCAAAGCTGGAAACACAATTTCAACAGACAAGTTTTAAAATGTTCTGTGTAGTGTCACAGGCCATGATAATTTCATTTCATGGTGAGAAGCAGCCAGAGAAACTGCACTAAAAACTCATAGATAAAAGATTATTAAGTGCAAAGGTTTTGCTGCTGAGTGCTCAAAGTCAAAAGTGTAGAAAGAAGTATGTCCCTGTGTGGATCCCTATAGAACTCTTGAAGGAATAGTTTTACACATTGAGATGTACAGATTCAATTTTTGGCATTCACTCTCACTCTCATATCAGTCTTTTTAACAAGCAGGTAGGATACAGCCAGCAGTCGGTACGCTTAGCAGAAAGGCCCTGTTCAGACCTGGCAGGAACATCCATCTTCAATGATCTGATCACAAGTGGACAGCTCTGAGTTCAGTTGTGAACGTACCCAAGACACATTGAGATCCAATCACTCAGACCACATTCAGAGGTGGTCAGTTTCACATATGATGAATTCTATTAGCAGTGACAACACAAATGTGTCCTGGGCCACACTGAAGGACCGCCTACTCTACTGACGTCTTCTGCCACAGTCTGATTAGTCCATTTCATTATGAGCTGAAAATAAAGCACACACACACACACACACACACACACACACACATTGACAACAGACCTGTCTATGGCTAAAATCATTTTGTTTGCATATGAAGTGGGGATGTAAGATACAATCAGTGGTCAGTAGAGACGTATTTTAATGCGAGGTGTAAACTTAGCACTAGGCTTCATCTGCTACAAAGCTAAGCTTGTTTACACTTTGAATTTGACTAAGGTGAGCATCACCAGTTTTTCTCTTCTTCCCTGTTCAAACTCAGGCACGCGTTTTACTGAGCTTTGTGACCCCCGGTAATTTCGTTTTCTCTGCAGCAGTTTATTTATTTCATAAATGCAACACACTATAGTTTTTTTTTATACATAGCATAACGGTAAAAAACGATACATGTTGTATTATCATTTAGATGTCAAAAGGGTTTTGTGGCTCCCAGTGTTTTCTTTTCTTTGGGAAATGGGTCCAAATGGCTCTTTGAGTGTTTAAGGTTGCCGACCCCTGCTCTATACAGTATCTGGTTTAGTTGTCTGAATAGAGTCTTGTTAAAACTATGTGCAGACTATAATAAAATAAATAAATATATTATTCGATTGATGTTCTGCTAGAAAGGCAGCAAGTCCTCGTACATGATGCCATCCGCTACATCCTCCATCAGGCCCATTCTCACTTGGAGTGAGGCAGGTAGTTATGTGAGGCTTTTTCAAGCGCACTTAACACCATCTGACCCCCCATTCTCAAATACAAGCTAGAAGGGATGGGTGTGGATCCCTCCTTCACGTCCTGGATTGTGGATTACCTCACAAGACGAACACTGTATGTCAGGTTGGGTAACTATGTTTCTGGGACAGTGGTGAGCAGCACTGGGGATCCACAGAGGACCGGTCTGGCTCCGTTCCTGTTCACCCTGTATATGGCAGACTTTACAAACACACCCAGAAATACTCATACGACAGCTGTTATGGCCTGTATCAGGAATGGGCAGAGTACAGGGATCTGATAATGGCCTTCAGTGAATGGAACAACAAGAACTGCCTCCTTCTGAACACCTCCAAGATCAAGGAGATGGTCATTGGACTTTCGCAGGTCTAGGCCCACCCTACAGCCAGTCAATGTTCGAGTGAAGGACATTGAGATGGTGCACACTTATAAATTCCTAGGTGTGCACCTGGACAGTAAACTGGACTGGTCGTTGAACAAGGATGCCATCTATAGGAAGGGGCAGAGCTGGCTCTTTTTCCTCACGCAGCTCAGGTCCTTTGACGTTTGCAGTGAAATGATAGATACAGTATGTTTTCTCAGTCAGTGGTTGCAAGTCCTCTTTTTAATGCTGCAGTCTGCTGGGGCAGCAGCATGCCACTGTCAAAACTCTGAGTCTGGACTCACTGAAGACTGTTGTGGAGAGGCACATACATTGTAAGATGCAGGCTATCTTGGACAATACCAACCAAGATCTCCACAACATCCTTGCAGGCCAGAGAAGAAGCTACAGCAGCGGCCAACATCTCATCTCTCTGCACTGCAGGACTGAGAGGTTCAGGAAATCCTTTGTTCCCACTGCCATTAGACTGTTTAACAACTCAGACAGAGGCAGTGGATAATGACACAGACTCAATCTTAATATTAATTTAACTAAATACATGAATAAAATATTTGATAATTGTAGATTTCCCTATAGGGATAAATAAAGTATATCTTACCTTATAAAACTTTGAAAATCTCTGAGTTGCTGTGCTGTTCACACTATCAAATTTGTTTTTGTCCCAGGCTGTTGTCACAAACTACAGAACTAATCTTAAACCAGGTGTTCAAATTACAACGTTATTCCACCTGGAGAACTCCAAAACGTTTTCTGTAGATTAAATCATGATGTTACAAGAAAGTTGCTGGAGAAAAATAATACAACACTCTCTTCCCATGATAGCAGGTGTGTGTGGGAAAAGACATGCTGCAAATCTTTTATTGAGTGGAGACAAACTTACTCTTGCTTTCCCTTTATCTACTTTATCTACTCCACTGATCTTAGAGCAGGTGTACGGATTACAACATTATTCCACCTGGAGAAATCCAAGACTTTTTAAATGACAATATTACAAGAAAATCACTTGAGAGGTGACTGTGGGCCAAACTTTTTCATCGCATTTACCTCAGTCCTGTTCTGAGGAGTCAGGTATATGAACACCAGCTCAGCCCCCTACCCCACCCCTCTCCAATTGATTGTTACAGTATCTGTTGTCCACAGCTGCTTCATACTGTATGAAAGGTTTCTCTCTCAGTTCATTAAATCTCTGCAGCAGGACATTAATGCTGATAAACATGCAGTCTCTGATGTAAGAAGTGCTGTGAGAGAGCACAGTGCCATTACGCACAGCTCTCCACTGTGTTTACCTACATTAAATCACATGTAAATGATACCAGGCAGCTACAAAGTCAACAGATACAACACTACAGACATCAGACTGGTCAGTCATGACTCAGTGCTCTGTTGTTTATGTGGCAGATTACAGCGGCTAATCAATCCACAACAGCAGCATTTCATGCTTTATTCTTGAAATGCATCATGATGCAAATTGTTGTTGCATCTCATGTGGCTTGAGATACAGCAGAAATAAAACCCAGATAATGTTGAATTGATGCAGTCATATAAATGGCTTCATCACCATTTTTATTCCTTTGTTCTACCATTGTAGTACAAGTTAAATAAAAGAACACACTGCTGCCGCCTGATTTGAAGTGCTGTACGTTGAGAATGTGCCACTCTGCAGCATTTAGACCTGGAGAAGCTTCCGTCCAATTTTTAAGGTGTTGTTGTCATATGTCTCTAGACTGGTACAGCTGTTATTAAGCATACCCTCCGATCTATACTCCACCTCAGTGAGTCCTTTTGCACTTAGTGATGCTGCACCTACATGAACCAAAATTGCAGGTGAGCTTAGAGACACCAACAAAGCCTGTGCCCCCAAAAACAACGCTGAGCAGTGAGAGTGACAGTTGTGTCGAGCTGCAGGCTGTAAAACCAAAACAATGAGCTAAAAGACAGATGAGCTAAAGTGAAGATGAGGGAACTGCAGTGTCAGGTGATAACGTATGTGTGTCGTAAGCTATTTGCATTCTGCCGCGTGTCAGAATGTTTCAGCCCTTTACCTGTTTAACCTTTACCTGCTTCTCTCCTTTGCAAATGAGACCACGGTGGGCACAGTCGTTACCAGCAAGGGGGAGTGAACCAGGAACGCTTTGTGTTCACAGTGTACAGGTTAAGAAAATCACAATGTGGATTTGAAGCAAACCTTGAGAAGTGGTGTCAGCAAACCAAACTGAGACCGAATTGTGGCCTTTGTAGCAAATGATGGTAATTCAAATTATTTACAGCAGTATAGAGCAGCACAAAGTACAGTAGTAGTAGTAATAAAGTAATACGTATAACAGAAAGTTAATCAGTCATTTTCATCATTAAAAGGGTCACCCAGTCCCCTTTGGCGGAGCGTGTAAGGAAAATCCCTGGTAACAGAAAAGACTAAAGCTCCGACTCTCAGGTATACAGCTATTTTGTGGTGAATGTGAACTGTGTTGTTGCTATTAGTGTGTACAAATGGATTCATCTCTTTGCAAAATGCTTTTTTAGTGAAGTAAAATGATCATATCCTGCATTGTGTGATTCCAATTTCTCTCTCAGCAGTGGTGTGAAATTTTGACCGGATGTCAATGAGCAATAACAGCCCCCCACAAAGAGACACAATGAGAACAAATGTAATCTCTGATCATGGATGGAAAACGGCTGCAGGAAAATCATGCTCTGGGGGGAAAAGTAAAACACAGGATCTGCACTGAACACATATTTCCCTTTATTTTCTTTCCCGCAGAGCAGCTTTGAACTCCAGCTCTGTTGTTTTTGATCAATACTGTACTAAGACTGTGAGACTCCAAAGACCTGAGAGGCACATTTTGTCTTTCCATCAGTTCATCTTAAAACACCTACAAGACTGCCGGGCAAGTCACACACTGATGGGGAAAACAGAACAACACTCACACATCCCCTGACAGTGGGTGGGAAAAGACACACTACACAACTTTTATTGAGAGGAGACACACTTACTCTTACTTTCCCTTTATCTACTCTATATAAGCAGTGAGTGCATCAAAGATTCAAAATGGTTCCAAAGCCTGAGGCGCTTCAAATATGTCGTCCCTCACCAGCTGACAGTGTCACCATCTCCCCTTCCAGAGATACAGCACTGAATAATGGCAGAAATGTCCACTTAGACTCAAGCTTTGACTTACAATGTCACTTACAATGTCACAGTTTTATAATTCTATAAATTATGAAATGAAGTGAACATCCAATAAATGTCTTATAGATATTTGAGTTGAATGATGTCATAATTAGTGTATGAATTTTTGAGTTATGGCCAAAGATTTATGAGGTCACAGTGACCTTGACCACCTCTGACCATCAAAATTCTAATCAGTCCTTCCTTGAATCCAAGTGAACGTGCCAAATGTAATGACATTTGCTCTGGGTGTTCCTGGTACAGTATATCGCATTCACAAGGATGTGAGATCGCCGTAACCTTGACCTTTGACCACCAAAATCTAATCAGTCCATGCTTCAGTCTAAGGGGACATTTCTTCCAAGTTCAAAGAAATTCCCTCAAGGTATTACTGAGATATTGTGTTTACAGGAATGGGACAGAAGGTCAATTCAAACACATAATACCTCTAGCCTTGAGTGTCACCGGCATGGAGATACAAAAACATCAAAATAACAGACTCAAAAACCCCTACTGAATATAGGGTTTTGCTGCAGCTAAATATGGTAACAACAGCTCACAGTTACGGTTGCTGTGGTAATGCAACCCGCTTTCCAGCACTTAGAGTTTTCTAGATACACAGCGGACAGAAATATCGACTGTCAGAGGGAGCAGTGGAAAGATTTGCCACTATAATTAGACCTTAAAGTAATGCTGATACATTTTGGCCCTCAGCAGGACCAAACCTGAGCTGACCAAAGAGCTACAATCAGACTGTGCAGTGAAAGCTGTCTGCCTTTTTGTTCTTAGGTGAAGGTAGCTGTCCCACAGTAGGGTGCTTCATCTACAGAGAAAAACTACAAGAGGTGTCACTGCTGCAATACAAGTGACAGTAGCATAAAACAGCAGATTTCTTTTCAGTCATAAGTCACTGAAAATATTAATTATTTTTTCTTCAAGTTGATCATACATCCATGTCCCATATTATTTTTTATTTTGTGGGTTTGTCCAAATAATCAGTGTATCTGGAATGGTTGCATTGTTATCCACATTGTGGAGGTGTGGATGGGGGAGAAGAAATACTGAAATATGAAAAGATAAAAAGAGAGAAGTGAGATGATGAGTTATCATGTCCTACCCAACATGTAGATTTTGTTTCCTTTTACGAAAGGTGTGGCTCCGTACCGCGGGGTGGGCATGGAGGTCATCGGCTGCCACTGGTCCTTTTCTGCCTCATAGACCCTGACCAGGGCCTGCGGTGTGGTGTCTGCTCCCATACCCCCAAATGCATACACCTTCCCATCTGCAGAGACACACAAGACAGAAACTCTCTGTTAATTAACAGTTTTTAAAGAGCTCATCATCATTTTCTCTCTTGGTGCAACAAGCTTATATCCAGGTCAATACAAGGTGAATGGAGGAAAACATTTCTCGAAATAGCCAGAGAAAGAGATGCATCTCAGTGTCACTTTGTCCCGCCACTTCTGGCCTAGCTGTCAGATCCACTATCTGTCTCATCCGTCTACAGTCACCGAAACAATCTGCAATATTTATACCAAACTTCCAGATGACCCGCAAATGACTTTTCCACAAGCACACATGCAGCTACTGCAGTGTCATTAGAAAATACGGAGAGGCAAGAGAAGGCAAAGAGAGGAGAAGTGCTGACTAAGTGAACATGGCGCTCCTGCAGAAACACTGCAGGGGGAGAGAAAAGGAGAGAGGAAAAGGTGAGAGGGAAGGTCAGAGGAGAGGAAACAAGGGGAGGAGAAGAGACAAGAAAAGGAGAGAAGAGGAGAGGGGAGAAGAGTATCATTCACTAACAGCCTATTAACACTCTGAAAGTTGTGACAACTTAAATCTGAAGCAGAAAGAGAGGGAGAGAGAAGCAGAGAGACATAAGGGAAGAGGGTGAATGTTTCAGTCACCCCAACAGACGACGGATCCACAGAGCTGTGATTTAAACTGTGAAGAATAAAGCAATAATAAATCTGTCGCATGGAACACAGCTCAAGACAAGCGTAATTGCCACACAGTTCACAGGTTCTGACTGAGTAAATCTGATTTTCCCGTTGATCATAAAATAAACGACGCAGCAAAGATACTCGGCACATAAAGTGTGTCGCAATGCACGTACATTTAGGGTTAGGGTGGGAACGTGAAATGAGCAGACCACTAACACTGTAACCACAAAGAGAAGTGTAAGCACTAATGCTGCTTCACTGAGCCCTCTGTAAGCAGCAGCTTTCCATTCTATTGAGCCTCAGCTGTGTTTTCCCTGGTGCAGATTGTCACTGTAATGACTTTTGTTTTTTGGTGAGATCGCCTTAACAATGCATATGAAGAGTTAAAGGCTCTGTGATGTTGTAACAGTGAATGTAAAGGAAACCAAAGTGTTAGGTTAACAACCAGGAGCGCTAACAAACCAAGTGACATCAATGGCCTTGCAAACCACCCCACAGAGACTAAATACCTGGGTTTCCGGGTTCACCAAAGTTCACAAAGACAGTTTGTGTTTGCGTTAAATTTTATGATAATCCATAAAACATTTCAATATTTCACTCCACTCTCATAGCAGAAAGATCAGGGGATCATCAGAG
The DNA here is from genome assembly GCF_046630095.1 of Trachinotus anak. Taxonomy (NCBI): domain Eukaryota; kingdom Metazoa; phylum Chordata; class Actinopteri; order Carangiformes; family Carangidae; genus Trachinotus; species Trachinotus anak. The sequence goes on from NW_027273855.1 coordinate 7,885,630, forward strand.
AGTGACCCTGAGAGTAAATACACTGGACCTCATGTAAGAACATTTTCATATTTGTATCCCAAATCTCACTTTTTCCTGTAAAGTTTGTTCATACAAGCGTTCAAACTTGTAGTAGGCCTAAATCGCTGAGTTTAATTTAATGAATACCACCATTACATGAGGAGGTGCCCATTCATGAGTTTTGATCATTTGCACAGTAGATGCCCATGAATAGTAATGTTGTTGCACCAACTGTTTGTAAGTTCAAACTAGCCTGGTTCTAAGACAAGTGTTTACAGGGGATGGTTTTTAAGCTTTCTCAGCCGCTGAACCTGGATTCTTGCCCTGAGCGGGTGGTGTTCATTGTCACTTGACAAGAGATTCAGACAGTGTTGCGTTTACAACACATCGGGCCTCTGAGTAGCGCTACATCTTCAGGGCAGATCGGAGGCTGCAGTGAGTCACTACGGGAAAGTGTCAAGACAGACTAGCTGGTTAGCACATTAACTTCAGTAGAAGAAAAGACATAATAGAGACAAGAGTTAACGTTGGTGTTGCTTTCTACTGGAGAAAATTACATACTAGTTACATACTAGCCAGATGTACCTGAGCAAACTGACAAAGCTTACGTGAGTTTGCCAGTTTTATAATATAGTGTAATACATTGTCATAAATTAAGGATTACAATGACAGGCAATGGAAGTCCCCTTTGTAAGTGTGTGTGAGTGTGGGTGTGAAGCAGAAGATAAATAGAAATGATAATGGTGAGAAGTCGATTAAGCAACAATCAACAAAGTGTGTGTGTGTGTGTGTGTGTGTGTGTGTGTAAGAGTGTCTATAATGGAGGAAATTATTTCCCATGCAGGATGTGTCTCTGTGCTCAGCACAAAGAAAGTCGTCCAGACATCTGTCAGAATAAATTGCTTGTACTTGAGCTTTTATAATTCCAGAAGCGCCTTTGTCACATCAGTATGATAAGTGTCTCTATGTACAATGAAATGAGAATCTGTTTTTACTGAGATTATATGTGGAAAAATTCTTAACTTGCCCAGAGAAGCGATTGGGCGTCTAAAAGTCTCCTTTTGTACGTGTTCTGGGGAAGTTTGTCTGTTATCAGGCATTAAATCACAAGATGCAGTATGTACCAAAGACATTCATCCTGTGTAAGACACTGGACCAAATGTATTCTGGGAAAAGACAGAGGCTCTCTCCTGTAATATTTTACAGTTCATTTAGACCGTGTTTAGACCCCTTCTGTTTTTCCACATTGTTATGTTGCAGCCTGATGCTCATATCAAAAAGATTATTTTCTCCCCTCAACAGTCTACACTCAATAACCCATCATGACAAAGTGAAAACAGAATTTTAGAAATTTCTGCAAATGTATTAAAAAAAGAAAAACTGAAATCACATTGATCTAAGTATTCAGACACTTTAGTATGACACATGAAATTTAGCTCAGGTTCCTCAAATTTCTCTTGATAATCTTTGAGATGTTTCTGCACTTTGATTGTTGTCCACCTGTGGTAGATTCAGCTGATTGGACATGATCTAGAGACACACACCTGTCTACGCCCTTGTAAACGTATGCAGGGATACAGCTTTGTATGCATGTACAATCACTGACTGTGTGACATGATGATAAATATCTACCAGTGATTTCTGTGACTGTAGATGCTTGACATTCACTGTCCACCCACACCATTACCTGTGACTGGCAGCATCGCAGTAGCTGCCTGTGTGTGTGTGTGTGTGTGTGTGTGTGTATGCCTGTGTGTGCTCTCGCCTTTTGGCCCAGCCTCGGTCTAATCATGCACATTCGCCTCTAATTAAGGAAACCGTGCTCTATTCTCTGCCCATCACCCTGGGAGACTCCATGGAAACTACAGCGTAACCTACAGACTGTTATTATGGGGTGGGTGTTTGGCAGGTTCGTGCTTGGCGAATAAAATCTGTCACCACTCAGAGCGAGACCCCTGAGTCACTACCTGGAGCTGAGTGATAAAAAAATAAGCTTTTTGGAGAAAATGTGCTCATGATGTTTTTTTTTTTTCATTTTTTTTGGCCCTGCATCCTCCTCTCACTGCAACTTTTACTTTCACTTTACTTTCATCATTTTCCATCCCTCTTTTCTCCCATTCAGTCTAATTGACTCCCTCATCCATCCCATCCAGCCTCTTTTTTCTCTTGCCTATCATTTTATCCTTTCCTCCTTTTTTCATTTCTCCTTATCCATTTGCATCCCATAATGCAGTGCTCTACCCTATTGGACAATCTGCTGCAGTAACAGTATTTTGACTTACCTTCAGTTAACTTGTCCATTCACTCTGTTGTCCATTGACCAGTTGGAGAATGTTATAACATAGCTTCCTCCTTTCTAAAGATTAATGACTCAGTTTCAGTTTGTCTAAAAAATGTCTTCTCTGTTTTTTTTTCTAAACGTTTTAATCACTTTTCACGCATTTGTTTACTGACAACCTTTTGGCCTCTTAAGTTCTACTGAGGTTAGTGGAGACTTTATATAATCTGACTGGTGACAAATCATCAGACCAGCGCTCCTATTTTTAGAGGCTTCCTGACGCCAGGCTCAGTCTGGATTAAAAACACTTAGAGCGAGAAAGAAGATAATTGCAAAGTTAAAAGAGTAGAGTCAGAGAATATGGAGAATTGTGAGCAGAAGTGGAGGACGGATTTCTCAAACCTACAAAATTATTTATTTGCTATTAATCTGCTTTGTTAAATGCATTTTGGACGAAATGTATTTGCCAACTACAAGGGGAATACAGAATGAGAGATTTAACCAGTTTTTTAATATTTTAATCATATGAACACTCACAGCAGACGATTCAATCATTTCAGAGTGGTGATTCCAGGGACTTGGGATGTCACAGACACTTGCATGATCAAACATGACTTTGAGGCAAAACAAACATGGAGACGAACTGTCGTCGTCAGCTGGTTGCAGTTGTGTTCGCTATGTTTTGCAAAAAAAAACATAATATGAGAAAAAAAACACCATGGATGTACAAAAAAATGACTTTTGACCGCCAAAATCTTATCATTTCATCCTTGGGTCCAAATGAGTGTTTGTGCCAAATTTGAAGAAATTCCTTCAAGGTGAGATACTGCGTTCACAAGAATGGGATGGACAAACAATCCCGTGCGTGGAGGCATAAATATGTAATGCCATATGTTTTACTACTGCAAATGAGCTGTATAATTAAAAAGAAAATTATGTGGACACCAGAGACTAGGGTTTGAGTCCCACTCTGCGGTTAGGCAACAAAGCACTCTGGGCAAAGTTAGGCAATGATCATGATCATGAAATAAAGATTACTTGTGTCTTGCTCAAAGTCACTTTTGACTTCTTCGGTTTTTAACCAAGATCATTAACCTTAACCAAGTCTGTGCTCTCTCAGCCTCAGCTACTGAAATGTTAATCACACTTTATTCCCCCCAAGTAGATGCTGTTTTGCAGAAGTGGACATTGTAGGAGAGCAAAGAAAATATGTTCCTTTGCAGATACATTTAAATGAATGTATGAATTAAAAGTTATATTTTTGTCTGGTCATTTTTATCATCTATCTCTCCTTAAACAACAAACCAAGTTTACACTTTATACACTCTCCAGTATCTAACAGCATAATATATCAATAGCTTACATGTAGTGTCCTAGATATCTGACAATGGAAATCTAATAAATAAGAGCCTGACACAAATACATATATGAAAACAACATAAAGGGCACAATGGTGGAGTGGTTAGGGCGCATACCACATGAGCGGATACTCTTAGCAGGCGAGTGCCGGTTCGACTCCCAGCCGGCCCAGCTCTTTCCTGCATGTCATTCCCTCTCTCTCTCTGCCCCTTTCCTGTCACTCTCTACCCTCCTATCAATAAAGGCAAAAAAAATGATATAAACAAACATCAAAATCACATAAAACAAGAAATTGTTGTTTCATTTACCAATTCATGTTAACACACTGCATGTCTGATTCTGTGCATGAATGAATAATGTCTAGGCTGTAATCCATTTAAATTAAAGCATGAGGCGTTTGGTGGTCAAGTTGTTTTGCCTCTTCAGCTCTGTGCTTTAGAAAAATGTTGAGAAAATGCAAAGACACTGTCAAAAATGTTTTCGATTAAAACTCCATCTTCACTTTAATCAAACATGAATCTGCAACTTGAACTTTCAGTAACTTTCCTCATTAAAAATATTTCCTAGTTATGTTGACTGCATTACGTTCCTGTCAAAACATATTTACTGCTGCAGTTTAGCAGTATGTAAACATTATTCTTAGGAGCCCGTGTTTTACATCAGAGAGGGAAAGTTCAGCCTAAATTCTAAATTCACAAGAAGTAGCTACAACAGGCAGGACCTGAACAGAGAGCTGAACTGCTAATGGAGAACAGAGGCAGGTAAGGAGCTGCAGTTTGGGGAATGCTTTAATGTCTTCACTCATGTCCCTAAAGTTAAGGATAAGGTGTAATTCAAAGGAGTAAAGACAGGATTTACAGGGCTTTCAAAGAGAAACCATTAAAAACCTGTGATAAAGTCACACAGAAAATTGGTAGTCCTCATTCTAACCTCCACTTAACAATTACTGAATCTGGCTTGTACACAAAAAACTAAGTACCAGCCCCAGAGACACAGCAGGGACAAAGTTGTCCCGTGCTCCTGTAATCATGGTCCTTACTGCTGTCATGATAGATGGAAGACAATCTCCCACAGCGACATTTAAAGGGCACTGCACTCGTCCTGATGAATACTCGTCAATAGCAGATCAATAAAAGCCTCCAGCCTGCTGCGAGCTATAGTCGCCATGCACTACCTACAGACTGAGAGAGATGAGGACCAGGGTCTTATCTTTAGGAGGATCAATTGTCCTCACAAAGACGGGGAATGGCCTTCTTTCTTCTTTTCTTCCTTCCCAGATTGCCAGATATACTGTTCTATACAATTCAATTTCACCTCTCCAGTCAGGGACAAAGGAGCATGAAGCGCAATAACTGGTGCACAACCACACTCTGTAGGTTTAGCGTAACACACACCCACACACACTAACAGAGGGGAGGTCAATAGTAAAGGTATATAGTGGAGCGGATCACATTGTCCTTTTTACAGAGGCTAAGGGTCAATCAATAGTTCCGTCAAAACCTCCATTTGAAGACCTGAAGCCACCTCGAGGAGGGGAGGGATCAAAGTGTATTTGCTGGCTTGAAAGAACTTGACATAAATAGCAGCCACACAAAAGAAGCTGGTTGAACACACTGAGTTCAGACTCATGGTGGATGCAGAGCAGAGGTGAAACTGCTTCCTTTCAGGTAACTGAGATAATAAAGAGAGAACACAGACCTGTTGCAGTAGTTTTACTGTTAAATCTGAATGCAATATGTGGACTTGACAGAAATGGATTAAGGATGCACAAGGTAATTAAATATAAATAACAAGGCCATGAGCAAATACAGTATATGCAAACAAACAGGCACTATGGGTGGGCAGGTCTATACTGCTACTGAAATATCAATACTACTCTATGTTTTGAGTTTCAATACTGGTGTCAATAAAATCATTGCCAAAAAAAACTGATCCACCTAAAATGAGATCATTAATAGAGAATAGTAACTACAATTATCGCCTTGTGGTTGTATCCCTCTGCCAACAAACCGAGTCACAGGAAATATGGTCACAATCTCCCCTTCCTGAGCCACAGTGTTGAATAACATTGCAGAACATCATGATGTTACAGTGAAGTTGACCTTTTGGATATAAAATGTCATCACTTCGTTGTTTTACATTTATGTTAAATTGTGTCATAATTAGCATGTGCAGTTATGGCCAAAAACGTGTTTTGTGAGGTCACCTTGACCTTTTTCTACCAAAGTTTAATTAGTTCATCCATGAATCCAAGTGCATGTTTGTACTAAATTTGAAATCATTACTGAAATATCACACTCATGAGAATGGGACTGATAGACAGCCCAAAAACATGATGCCTCCAGCCCAGGCTGTCACCGGCACAGAGGCGCGGAAGACTGAAATATATTTAATTCCATGTCTTACTGTTCCCATCTCAAGACATGAACTGAAATTCAGTCTTATTAAGTGTCTTTCATTTTAAAAGATATTAATGTAACCAGCTACATCAGTGGTCTAAACAGGAGAGAGAGTAAGAGAGGTACAGAAAGTGATGGAAAGTGAGGGAGAGAAGCTACAGTAGATCAAAACTTCATTTATCAGCCACCATATTCACAGGCATGTGTTTCAATGGAACAGTTACACCCAGTAATTCCAGCCTCTCATATTTTCATACATATATAATTTAATTCCATGCTGCACTGATAATGATGATGATGATGCCGTCCACCTGCTCCCACCTGCATCAGAGCTGGATGATCCACAGGAATCCTCATTCTGTTGCAGGTACAGCACCTGGCACTGTGAGAGGCCACTCATCTATAATTATGACCATTACAGAAATCTGACACTTCCAGATGACCGGCTTCAGTTAGTGACTTAGTAACTTAGTCCAGTTTGCATTTTGCACATTTCGTTGAATTAAAAAAGTTATTAAAGAGGTAAAATAAATATAAATAAATAAATAAATAAGCTTCTGAGCTAATGAGCTTACTTACAGCTATTGTCCCTGACAGAGTTTATAACGTGTACACAGTTTTTATACATCTACAGTAGATACCCATGCAAATACAAGGCTAATGTAGATCCCAACTTAACTTAGGACTTAACAAAAAGTCTCAACAAAGACTGAACAAAAGACAATAACATGCAGGTCACTGATAACTGGTCTCTTACTGCAACACATTCATATGAGATGTGTTTTACAAATGATTATTGACATAAGCTGCTGTTGGTTCTAACTCACAAATGGGGAAAATAACATCTGCCCATGTATATAAATTATCTTTATAAATTTACGTTTTTCTTGAATGAACTGAAAGAAATAGACTAGGAAGAAGAGGAAGAAGAGGAAGAAGCAGAAGAGGAAGTGACAGAAGAAGAAGAAGCAGATGAAGAAGAAGCTGGGCACCACCCAACAGGCTGCCAAGCACAAAATATCAACTTTTATTTCAAAAGACAGATGCTAAACACCTCTCTAGTGCTACAACATAAACAACTAACACTTCATCATCATCAGATCATCTTAAGAATAGATAATGAGTTTTAATGTTACCAGGAGGACACTTAACATTCCTTCTGCATTCTTGAACAGATTTGATGCAGATCCATTTTACAGTTGACCAGTTCCTGCTGTTGTCCTTACAAAACAAAAGCAGCAGGAAAATAAATACGCTTGACATGTGTTTGTTATATACAAGGAAAATGACTGATACTCAAGAAGTACAAACTTGAAGAACACTCCGCTTTAACTTAAGATGTTTAACCTAAAAGAGGAGAATTAATTTAAATTCAGTGCATTGTTTCTCTTGTTTTCTCTTTCTCGCTCTCTCTCTCTCACACACACACATACCCACATACACACACACACACACACACACACACACACACACGCACACATGTGCTACTTGACTTTCTTTCTTAGTGCTTCCAAATTTGTGTTAATACTGTAATTTCTCTGTTATTTCTTCCTGTGTTGCTGTTTTTGAGCGAAACTCAGTGACTCTACTTTTCACTTTTTCAAACACCCTCAATTCCAGCATTTGCAGTCTACTACGCTACAAAGGCCACACCTTCATAGACTGCGTCCTCCGAAGGATGTGGCCCCTGAATTGGGACACAGCTGTTAACTCCTCTCAGGAGTCTTCTCTGGACTAATCAGCTGACAGGAGGCTCTTCCTTCCCGACCTTTCCATTTCCTTCACTGCTGTCATCCTTTACTTAACTCACAGTCCTGCAGTACAAAACCATTTCTCACCTAACCCTGTACTCTGCATCTACTGACATTTAAGCATCTTCTTGAGATAAATGATGCATATGTCAGCATAGCACCTGCTGTGCTCCAAAAATAGTCAGACTTGCCACTAAGGCAGGGATTCAAAATCATAATTACAATATCTGCCTGTGGCACCCGGGCTCATTAAGGCTTTTACTCCTCTTGTTATGTGGGGACCTGGCAGCCTGTGCCTGTGTCCTCTTCAGACTTCAAACTGTGGTTTAGGAAATCGGGCGCTCACGAAATTAGATTTTGATCTGAAGCTCAGTGGAAAAAGTCCGTGTGATTCAGTGTGTGAGTAGAGATCATATTAGGTTTGACAGGAATCAAAGAGTCATAGCAGGGAAAGGCTTTGTTAATTACTGCTACTATGACAGAGACAGACACTGAAACCACCACATGAATGAATTAAGCTTTGGTTTCTGTTGGACTTAAGTTAATTCCTGAGACAGCGTTTTGATTTATTGGTTCATTTTTATATGGCGTTGCAGTCATATACACTCACAGCCCTGCACAATGCTTTGGGATCTGACATCCTCAGAGGGACACATGCGGCACTACTGTGCTGTGTTTAGGATAACTGAACATTGCCTTTTCTAGCGTATCTCACATGGTCCATTACCTCCTGATAAAGCACTTTACATCACAGCAGTCATTTGGAAAATGTCATCACTACCTGGCGGTGATTTTTAACATGAAATACAAGTGTGTGATGACTCTTCAGTTTAAACACAGTCCATATTCAATAAGACTGAGTCGTTTCAAGTGGAAAATTATCCTTTCTGTTGGGAATCGAGGCATTAATGTAATTTGTGGCCTCTTAGTAGCTGGTGCAGCCACAAGGCTTAGCAGTAATTCAATCCCCTAGACCTAACAACAAAACAGCATCAGTACTACAGTGTTAGCATGCTAACATTTGCTAATTAGTGCAAACTCAAGCTGAGGCTGCTGGGAACATTAGGTCATTAGTTTTGGATATATTTGATTAAAATAGTCATCCTGAGGGGAACACAAATGTCTTAACCAAATTCCATATTAATCCATCCAACAGCTGCTGAGAAATTTCACTTAAAACATGGACAAATGTATGGTATTGCCACCAGAGGAAAAGTCAGAGGATCACCAATGTCATCAGGAAGTCTGGGAACCATTAACAACATTTTGTGTAATCCAGTTGGTAGATGTTGAGATGTTTCACAGGAAAAATGAAATCTTTGATCTGCTGGTATTGGATAAAAAGTCAGGGATCACCAAAGCCATTAAGATTCATCAACTGGAAACCATGAATGGCATCCAACAGTCTCTGAGATAGTGTCTTGTTGCACTCCTTGTCATTTGACTGTGTTGTTGTGCATGTTGACAGATACTGCCATCGCTAAATAACAGCTTTGTATATTTTACTGGGAATGTGAGAAAAAAACTTGTTAACAAATTATTTCAAGTTAAAAAAAAAAAAACTGCTGAAGTGTAATTGTGTATATAATACCAAGCTATTGTTTAATTTTATAACCTATAGCTTACTTTGGTATGCTGTTTTGGTAGAGATCACGATTGTGATGAGTCAAGCTTTCATTTGTAATGGTCAATTTTTCCATTTCATCTTCACTGGAAAAATGTTAAAATCATGATGATGTTTTAATGAGGTCTGTACCAACTAAGCATTCTCCTATATATGTGAAGAATATGATTTGTAAGCTGGGTCATCTCTGTAGCACCACAATGCTTCATCTATGGTGTGTTGTGACATATTTTACCTTTATCAAAAAATGTGCAGCTCCTGCGATTTTGTTTTTGCACTTGGCCTTATTGTAATTTCAATAATATTTCAATTCTTTATCCCTAGTCAAATGTGAAGATGAGCAAAAAGACTGAAAGAAAAAAAACACCTCACAAAGGGAAGAAACACAGCACATGCTCGGTTTCTTCAACTTTTTTGCAGATACAGGCAGAATGGGCCTAGATAATGGATGAAACAAAGGCTGAATTAACTAAATGGAAAATAAGTCAGCAATAAGACAGCGCTGTGTGAATGGATAAACCACAAACTGCCACAACCTGTGTGTTTCTAAACTGCAGTGCTGTGTGAAAACTCAGCAGCCATCGATCTCAGCTCACAAGTGATGAAGTGCTTATTGTGATATCTGTTGGCCTCTCCCCTGCAGATAAACCCTTCCTGAGCATTTAATTTCCTGATCCTCCGCGCTGTGACATTTACTGCACTGCACGTACAGCACTTGTGTTCATTTAGCTTTGTACTGAGTGGGAGGTGAGTGGAAAACTCTGGACGAGGAACCTGAGACAGCTGTAATTATGCTTTCATAACGTGATATTCACTTGAGCAAAGCACTTCAATCTTTGCTTGATGTGGAGACTGTGAAGGTTGAAAAACGGAAAACAGAAAAATATGAATACATTTAAGCTTGCTCTTTCCGCAATAGATAGCTCTAATGGCCTTCTTTGCAAAGCAACAAACACCTGATGGCTTCAGTGGGGCTTCTAGTCACCAAAAGCAGAGAATGTTTGCAGGACCGTGCAGTAATAGAGAACTAGTGCTCAGTCACCTATCCCTGGTTAAATAAGTTAACTAATAAGCCTTGGTTTGATTACAGTGGACTTCATGCGAGTGCCACTCATGCAAACAGATTGTTTTATGGTGTTTAATTAGTCTCAAAAGTCACACACATGTTCGCATGACACGACCGCACAGAACAGATCCGCGAGCAGAAAAGCCTCTTCACATGGGAGCATTTCTGCTCCCTGAGCACAGCTGTGGTCGATTGCTCGACCCGCTCTTCACGCTTGCAATGTTTCAACACTTGCTCACTCAACCCCTGCCATTATGAAGGTATTTTTGGTGCAAAACAACTGACAGTGGAATTAGTAGTTTTATTAAACAGTCACACGTGTCAGTAAATTCAAGGTTATTGGAGTTGCATACTTATAGATTTTTTTTTTCTCTTAGTTACACCGTCTCAAATTCTTCATTGCAGGTGCACAGATTCTGTTTTATAAATCACAAGTTAAGAAACTCATATTCTTACATTTTTGCTACAGTTGTTGCAGTGAAAGTGGTGTAAAAACACATTCACACACCCGTATCACATAATATATAAGTCAGTAATATAAGTAATAATATAAGTCATGGACAAAAGTTGCACATATGCAAATTAGAATGTGAATTCATGCAATGAGAGCTGAACATCTGAAAATACATTCAAAGTTGTTGGGTTTTTTTTTTTTTACATTTGCTGTAGTATTGTCGGTGGGTTTTCCCAAGCCAGAGGCTAATGCTATTCAGAAAAGTTTGGGAAGCCCTGGTTTAGCCTATCCTCAATGATTTGAATGTGGTGGACAAAATAAAAGGAACACCTGTCAATTGAATGCAGTGCTGTTCAACAGCAGCGCAGACTGTAACCTCAAAATTATCTCACAACTGAATCAATGCCTCTTTAACAGTTTCAAAAAACTATTATAACCTTCATGAATGAGGATTTATTGCAGGACTGTTATATTAAACTCACTTAGCTTAGGTGTTTGGTTTTTTTTTTAAATACATTTAAATAATACATATATTTTCCACTATGTAAGTAGTTCAGTCATGTCAGCCTAACATTAATACACACTCTCTCCTATCGAGATTTCAAGTAACTGAAGATAAAACTTTCTTCCTACTCCACATAGATCATAAACCGTTAAAATCAGTTCAGAAATGTAAATGTTATAGTGCTTTCTAGCCAGAAAAACCACAGCTCTCCAATTTACTTGGTTAATACAACAACATTTATGATTTCATCTGCTAAAGTCTGACAGAAGGACTGAGAATGTGAAGTTATTTTCAGTTTTTAGAGTGACATTTTTGTAAATGACATAAACAGAGCATAACAATAAGCTTTATATACCAAGTTTGTGGCATTAATTGTGCTAATGACAAGATCTCATAAACACAGACCTACTTGTAGAAATGAGAGAGACTTAGGACAGAAGTATAAGAATGTTCTTGCATGAGATCCAATGTTACAGAAAATGTGTTTCCTCAACAAAACATTTCCCTGCCATCACACATCTTTACTGCAGTCTGACTATAGCTGTAGCTACTTGTCTGTACACTCTGCCCCATCACACTTTCTTGTAGTCATGAAAACCTTGAAGCACCATTCCATTTCGATGGATATCCATCAGTGCAGCTGCTTTCTCTCAACAGTCTCCAGTTGCTGTGCTGCACTAATCAGATTTCCTGTAAAAGCACTGTTGAAATGATTGGGGGCAATTGTAATGAGTGCCTCTGTTTGTTAACTGCTGTTTTAATTTCTGAGCCTTGTACAATGCATAACATGATAGACTGTGCTTGTGTATTCAGCAATAGAATGAGGACAGGTTTTGTCTAGCTACACCAGAGGGAATGAGAATATGTCATTGTAATATTTTGCAGTGGGAGCATCATAACTGCCAAAGGTTTGTTTATCATTTATTGATTTCTAAACAAATGTTTTGTATTAAAATATGATGGAAGCAAAGCTAAAAGCTCAGTTTTACGTGATGATAACTGATATATTTAAACACAATGTCAGATTTGGCCTTTATGGTCGTTAATTTACCACACAAATCCAAAATCGCACTTAATGCGAATATCACCTTCAGACGATGTGAAGCAATATCAGTTTGATAGCAATATCAGGTGTGTGTGTGTGTGTGTGTGTGTGTGTGTGTGTATGGGAGGGAGAGAGAGAGACAGAAAGAGAAACTCGCCATGCTCATTTGTGTGTACATGAGCGAGAGACAGAGGGAACTGCGTGGGTGCACATGTCAGCTGACACAGAAAGTGTGTGATGATGATGATGATGATGAGATACAGAGACAGGCCAGCTGTGATGCTGCGCAGGCATGTCATTGTTTGTCAGACATAAGGTTGCGGACATTAACCTAAAGCGACAGTCTGGTGATGCGCAGCACAGGCTACAGCACTGACACACACACACACACACAGACACACACACACACACTCCATCAGTCTGTGCCTGTATTCATCTTCCTGTCTCTGTCCTGTTCTCATTGACACAGACAAACAATCAGACAGGCCTTCTCTCTCTCTATCTCTCTCTCTCTCTCTCTCTCTCTCTCTCTCTCTCTCTCCATCTCTGATGCAGACACACACATACACTCTCTCTGTCCCATTCTGCAGCTGTGACAGCGGTGATTGTGTTGTGTTGCCTGAGCTGAGTTGGCTGATGACAGGGTGGCGACATGGCGAGCCACGGTGGCAGGCTTTGCTTTGCACGGTTCAAACGCGGTGACAAAACAACATCATTACCCGTCATTCTGCGGGTGTCAACAGTGGCACAAACAGGCTGCGACAGCTCATCTCCTCTGACTACAAAACAAACTGCGTCTGTGTGTGTGCAAGAGATGGTAAGCATTGTTCTCCTGCACGACACAGTGAACTTAATGAAGAAAGCTTATCAGATACACTGAGCATGTTGGCTACACATTGTTCATTTTTAAGGGTCAGGTCACCCAAAATACGAAAGTAATTTTCTACCAACCTGTAGTGTGTATCCAGCCATGCAGATTGTTGGTTGACAATGGTTTTATTTTCCTATAATTTATGTTATTCATTTCTGGGGTTCCCATTAGCACCAGAATAAACAGAATCTTCACACATACACAAACATAGGTCCAAATCTCCAGAGGACCATCGGATCACTCCACGAACTCCACAGGTTCAGCTGAGAGTTAAAACGCTGCTAAGACATGTGTCCATTCTATTCCTGCTTACAGTACACTGGACAACATTTCTATCTTCCAATACTGTTATCCACATTATAATTTCCCCATAGCTGGCTAAACTCCCAGAGCACCCTTGGACTCTGCACCTATGTCCTTGTTCTGGATGATCGAGACACCTTGTTGCAAACTGTGAGAACACTTCAGCTGTGGTCTGTGGGTTATCCTGAGTAACCAGGACATTGTCTCTGGAAAGAAACTGTTGCCATTGAAGTGTTGAAGTGCTTTTGATGGTGAAATCCATTCACTTCAATGACAGTAGCGTGATCACTAAATACGACAAACATGTTGGTCATTTGCTCGGCAGCTACAGTCATTCTACCAGTGATGTGAGTGGTCTCTAAGCTTCTAGAATCACCTCTTGGATGAGCATCATTGGACTTCTGGCGAGACAAATAAAACAGCACATAGTAAAGAAGACTGTATCCAAGCTATGGCATCATAGTACAGTGCTCCAAAGTGTTTCGTTTACTTGAATTTTCATGGCTCAAATGTCACCAAACACTGCTGCTTCCACAGTTTGGTTGTTTTAGTTCAGGGGAGGTGGTCACAAACACAAACAGTCCTTCACAGAAACACACTGATTCACATTTAGCTGTCCAATAGTATTGTGCTTTCATCTCCTCAGCAGTGGTCAGAGCATGTGAGCAGAATAAAGTGTGAGTGGGAGGATTCTGGATGAAGCAATGAATGACATTTTTTAAGAACTTGGAGCATCGCCTTATTTCCTGCACCATTCTGCCCTGATTTTGCATCAGTTCCGCTCACAGCATGAGCCTGAAGCTCCATTCCTGTTGTGTTTAGCAGTGAGAGGTTTGAGTGGAGTGGCCATGAGCGCGGAGTGGACATTCTCACCGCTCCTCCGCTCACACGCTAAGCACCACTGAGTGCGCTGCCCAAGTGTCTCTGAACAACAGTCATCAAGGGGACAGGCCTGCTGCTCTGCCCCTGCCAGTCCTGGGATTTGATCACAAAGGTTTCAAATCACTGCCGCCTCATGTCACCTTCAAGTCTCCTCAGAGAAATGCAAATTCTACAATCTACTCTATTCACCCATGTTCTGGTCTGCACTAAAACTATGCCAGACACCATCTTCAGTGTGCTGTCCAAGGAAGTCAGTGTTTAGACATTTAATCCTCTTCTAAATGTGCAGTCACTGTGTTTTTGAACTTTTTTTTCTCTGAGATAAGTAGATGGAAGCAGCAGTTGGCAAAGGTCATGTTGGACTTTCTTGTTGTCGGTCATTTTGACCAAGAGGGTTGTACAAGTTCTATCATAATCTATTATTACCCATCATTTTAACTTTTGATGATGAGGAGTCATATCCTATTTAAAAGCACTTGACTTTCAAAACCAAGATGGACTATGCAATGAGGGCGGTGTGGTGACTTTTCACGTCAACACCACATGAAGCAGATGAGCGAGAAACTATTGACAAGAAATTAAATTAAACTCTATTGACCTGTCGGAACCTGAAGTCAGACCTTCCTCCTGCTGCAGAGGCAATTGTCATTAGGTTTTGCATCTTCATCTCAGACAGACGACTTGTTCTCTGATGTTGTTCTGAAGTCGGAACCCACACTCTGGTGCCACAATAGATACTTGAATTATCAGTGCCACTTCAGCCAGAGTTTTGAAGTTGAGAAACATTTCTCACAGGGAAGTGATCAGAAGTCAGCAAGACTCTCTGAATGGGTAATTTCTTAATCCTGCAGGCACTTGCATTACTGGGAGGAAATCTGCAGGATGCACTCCTTCTGCACCAATGGCTCAGCTGCACCCTTCTGTGTAGTGGCTATCAGTAACACACTGTCAGCACCCGGACAGTGAGACGCAGAGATCCACAAGGAATTTAGTTACCTCCAAAGATCTGTGCGTCTGCCTGAACAAGCATGATGCCACAGAACCCGCTGTCTAACTCTGCTCTAATCTATTAAAATGAAGGACAGCCTTCTGATCTTTCCATCATCGTTAAAAATAATTTGTAAATGGCAGAAAATATTTGGGACCCTTGGTCCCTATCCACGGAGAAGGCAAGTTATTCCTCCCAAGACATGCTGACCATGTGATTTTAACCCCAAAATGGTTCAAACGTGAGTGATCTTGTTCACAATGAAACAAATGAGCAACCAGTCCAGGTTACCCCCCCACACCCTCCACAAACCTGAAAGGAGCAAGTGACTAAAGACAATCACACCAAATTCCCAACAACATTCCAAAACAAATATCCAAAAACTTGCTGATCTCTTGCAAAACGAAGGCTGCACACTCATAAAAAAAAATACATCCACTAACCACCTAAGTCTACTCGTATTCTTGTACATTGTCAATACCGTTCTCAGCAGCGTTATTCCACTGTGTCTGACGGCGTTGTCCGCTCCTCCGGTGAGCTCAGTGGCGTGTAATCCTCAATAAGCTCAGTGGTAATGCAAGTTTTGATGGGATCGTTAGCTAATGTTCTGCTGAGGATTTCTCTGATGTAACATAGCTCCACCAGCACAGCAGAGCACAACCAGACAGATGGCTGGGATTCTCACAAACCACAGGAGCTCTTACAGCTGCTGAACGCACAGAGACACACAAGAAGAAGAGAAAAAATACTTCGCACAGCAGCAGTTAGAAAGGAAAGGCTCCTTCAAGATAGGACGCAAAAGCATCAGATTCAGCAGGTGCTGAGGCGTCATGAAATTCATTTAACATTTCTGAGGTGAAGGGAGATTAAAAATAAATATGTAAATGTATAAATAAAACATTTCCACATCACATTGTACCTTTTGTTTTGTTTTTTTTTTTTTGGGGGGGGGGGGGGTTGTTTTTGGTCTTTTTGGCATTTTCATGTCTTTATTGGAGGAATGCAGGAATAGAATGTAGGAGAATGACATGCAGCAAAGAGTCCAGCTGGCTGGGAATGAAACCAGGGATTCGCTACTCAAAACATTAATGGCAGGCACCCTAACCACTCAGCTCTGCTACGTGATATAGGGTTTTAATCATTGGCGACCCTTGCACATCACACACTGCATGACAACAGGTGCTGTTATTCATGTGACATCAAACTTAACGAACACACAAACACTGGCCAGATGTCATCTAAGGCACTCCGAGTGTCACTCGCAACGACTACATTAAAAGTAAAACATAATACTTGTTGCATCTGTTGTGTCGGAGGTTGATTTTCTTTTTAATGGACCCAGTCCTAAGCCACTGGTGTATGATCTTGTCCACTGTCTGTGTCTGATAGTTAATGCTACTGCTGATAATTGGATAAATCACACTGATCATTTTGTTGGCTACTTCACTGGGTCCATTCATCCATCTGTAGACCTGTGTCATGAAATAGATGTGCAAAGTGTTCCTCTGCTCTGAACTAAAAAGTTTTAAATGTCGTCACAACATTACAGAGTTTAAAGTCAGAAGTCATTTTTTTATCCCTGCAATTTGCATTAAGTAGACCCTGAACTTTAATTAATGCAAATGTGGAGCATTGAAAACACACCACACAGCTACTATACTGCATACATTACATGGAAAATTAATGGGAAGCTTGCAAATGACATCAAAATGTACTGTTAGACTCCCAAGTCCAAAAGCTGGGGCTCCTGGACGATCTTTGTCAGATGACCTGGGGAGGCCTCAGAGATATGTCAGGGTTTAAACATTCAATTTGTACTTGACCAGGAAGAATGTTAGGTCAGGGGTAAAACAAAGGTTGAGTTGCGTGAATTTGCTGTTCTATGTAAATGGAAACTGCCCGTTTAGCTTTGTACTTTACAAGTTACCCCTGTGTTCACTTTGTCAGCAAAAGCTGTGATGTAAAATATTTGGTGACAACATAAAAATACTAAAAAAGACAATGAACCACATTACAAAAAAAACAACCATGTCTTTTCCATTGCGCTGGTTTTTGTCTGTCAGTTATACTGTTTCTGCCAGTAATGTTAAAAAGCAACAACTAAATTCATCCACAGTTTGAGAAGCAGCAACTAAACAGCTGCAACAAACCACAAAAATTAACCTTTACTTCATGTAAATGTGGAGCAAGGGGTCAATGTTTATTAAAAGATAATGTGACATAATCAAGGTTTTTGTGTATATAGGCTTTCAGCAGGGATGAGAACAGATGGTCAACCGTCTAGATCTGATCCTTGATGTTCATTAAAGGAATTATTACGTTAACATTATCTGACATATTAGTCATCTCAAGCTAAAACCAGACAGTGAGCAGTATTATATTCAACAAGTGAACTCAGTGAACATCTAACCCATGACTGGGATTACAGCTGAACGGATGTGTTGGTCTATAGAAATCAATTAATTAATGGGTACTCTCTGATTAATTACTTATGCTAAAACTTAACATTCACTTCTTCCAGCCTCTAAAATTTTCAGTTTTCTTTGCTGTTTCACATGTATTGTTCTATCGGTCAGGTAAAACCAGAAATTTTAAAGACTGTACCTAGACCTTTTTAACAGTGATCCCATGTTTTAAAGATGAAATGATTAATTACTTAATCAAAAATGTATCAACCACTAAAAATGGTGATTAGATGCACTGGTTTTGTGTTATGTTTGTTGTACTTTGAAGCAAAATTAGAGCTATTGTACAGAATTTATTTTGATCTTCCTGGATGTCGCCATCCACACTCACATAGATGCCTCTCTCCCTTTGCAGAACCTCAGCCCCTGTATTCACCAGCTTCTCACTGCAGCACAGTATAATGAATGTTGCACACTTGTCATCTAGTACAGCCCTCAGCACACTTCAAACTCTGACTGAAGCTGCACAACTCTCTTTGGTAGCTGCGAATGAATGTAGATGCAGCTTCACAGGAAGCCATTTTTTGCTGCAGTATGTGTACACACAGCTTGTGCAACAGACAACCATATAAATCTAAAGATGAAGAACAGAGATATTTTCTTAATGTGTGACATCAAAGAAATAGATTTAAATAAAAATGGTCAAGTGAGAATAAAAATGAAATGTATCACATTCACCTGCTCAAACTGAATTTGGCCCCTGGAGAGGGTGAAGAAAGAAGCCTCTCAGGGACCCAGAACAACCTCCACCTTATTAAAAAGATAAATGGTTTGACAGGCACGAGGTGCACATCTCATTTCCTCTGCACAGAGTGGAGCTCACAGTAAACGTTGTCCTGCCCCACAGCATAGCATGTTGCAGACAAGTCAGCTGCTGTTTTCCTGACATGATAATGTCCCAGCGTGATGTTACAGTACTATGCCTTTAGGTTTCTAGTAGCACACCTCCCATTACACCCCAAATGTACATGAACACACACTGCCACAAGCTTAGGAGTATGAACAACATCAAAAACAAGCAACTATGGCACACTGTCTCCCTCTCATACACATACTGTATCACAGACTACAGCAAAACACTATTTCAGGTAGCGAGTTGGTAAGTAACAAATTATTTTCCATTATGGTGATGTGTTTCTTGACAATGGGCCATTAGTGGAGGAAAGCGTGCTGTTAAAAATTCATTGGCTGGCAGCTTTATTTGCTCAGGGGAGGTCAGAGTCATTTGTCAGGAACAGAAGATGTTGGAAGTGTTGGTGGGATACGTCTGAGCCACACTCAAGAGGACTAGATGTCACTCCAGATCAAGTGTTTTAAGATTCTTCTTTTCCATTTTCTTTATTGAATTAATGGTGTGTCACAACTCTGTTTTTACAGCTTTTATGTCTCAGTTATAATCAGTAAAATGCAATATTCCAGTATCAACACAGTGTTGTTCTTTTTATGCTCATTTTGTTGGTGTGTCGGGTGGCAGCGGATACATCAGAAAACAACTGTCCCAACAAGTTGTCCAACCTGAATAACTGCATAGGTGGTTTTTTTCAACCCTCTGACATGACCCATAGGACTGTCTCCTGAGGTAGTGCCCTCACTGGACCTTGATTGTCATGGTGACAGCTATAAACACACGGACTGTAATGACAGTGGTGTACCAGACCTTTGTAGCAATGGTTACAATAACAACGAGGTTAACTTTGTTGAACGGTCATGAATAATAGAAATAACATAAACTACTACTTTCACAATCGAACACCACTCTCCCATGTGATATTCCTGTGTTTTGTTGACCTGTCCCTCCACCCCAAGATGACCAATGGGCTTGTTTTTTACCGGACAGATAGTGTGTAAATTAAATAAAGTCAAATTCTTTTTTGTCCTAAGTGGAAAAGTAGTGCCTGCAACAAGCATAAAACACATTGCAAAACATATGCAAAAAACATATGATATACAAAAATGTAAAATGTGAAAACACACAATATACCACAGAAACGTACATCATCCACCGTAACCCCCCATATCTGCATACGCTGCATACAGTACCACACAAATACATTGCTACAACAATAATACACTGTGTCTCAATATTAGTGTCTCAAAATATCTCTGTATCACTGTCACCATGAACAATATCATCACCAGGTAGTGGGCAGCAGTTCCTCATCCAGCCAAGAGCATTCAAGCCTGAATGGAGACTGGTACTTAAACGCAGGCCACATGGTGACAGCTTCTACTCTAAGCTAAGAGGATGGGTACTCTCTGAACGAATGCTCAGAGCTTTATTAAGCATCTGCTTGTCAAATATTCGATTCAAGCTACAGAACTGTGCTCCCACTATCTTACTTTACACCTTCACAGTCTCATCAAGGGCATTCTTCTCTTTGATACCAAGGCAGCCACACCAGCAGGGAACAGAAAATGAAATCACAGACTCAATGAAAGATTAAAAACGCATCCTCAACACTACAGAACTGAAAATGCATGAGAGGCCAGACACTGCCAACCATTTTGTGTCTGTTTCTATGTGTAAATACACTGTCAAGCCTCTGAATAGAAGCAGTCAGTGCTGTAGCTACACCCACTGAGATACCGATGCATTCATTCACATTTTAAATGACTTTGTTTGGTTGAGATTTGTTCAGAAAAGAATTCTATAATGTTTTGAAAAACTTTCTGACTCCAATACAATTGATAGAGAAGCAGGTAGGTGATTATGTGGCAATATTGCTCATGTTCACATAAACCAGCACGAGTGTCCACATCATATTAACCTCCAACAGCGACAAACCCAATTCTGTTCTGATCAGAGTTTCACAGAGAAATATGCAATAAAACATGAGCATACTGGAGACTTATCCATCCAGAGGCTGAAAATATTTATAGACCAAGCACAGTACAGAGCATGTACAAAACCTGCCTCACAAAGGTGTGATAAAGAAATTGAGCAAAAAACTGATTTCAAAGTCAGTGATGATTATATGGCTCTCAAATCCAATATTAAAGCCTGGAGTGTCTGTCTATAAGAAAGACGGGTGGTTGAAAGCTGTCAGGTTAATGACATTGTTGAGTGGGCAGCTCTTGCCACTGATACTACATTCAGTTCAGCCCACGATGCCAGCACAAGACTCAATGGTAAATTCTGGCATCCCACAACCATAGCCTGTGCACCTGTGAAGCAGCGCCTGATACTGAGTATTTTAGTCACCTGTCAAGAGCTGGCAAGCAAGAGCAAGAAAAACACCTCTCATACTGAAGGTTTCAGCTCTCTACCTGTCAGGGTCAGTGTTGGGCATCAACTAGTTAAATAATAAAATTACTTTCCCAAGTAAGGTGTTGTGTAACAAATCACTAATAAGATTTCATTAATAATATACCCCTGACTTTTTCAATTTTACTTTTGTTGTCACCCCTCTACTGACTTGAAATCCAACAACCCAATCACATCCAGGATTCATGAAAGTGATAGTATATGGACAAAGATTATTTCTGATACAGCGACAAAATGGTTGTCTGAGATTGTTTTCGTATTAAAAGACCATTGTAAACATAGTCGTGGACATAGTCTCAGTTGAAACTTCAGATAGTTCATGAGTGGGTCTTTGAGCTTACATTATTACGTAACGACAAATGGCCTTAACTATGTTTAACTATGCTTAAATCATATGTTGGCACAACAGTACAGGGAAAAAAGGCCTATGCTGGTGCTGATATCTGTAATGAATAGGAGTTTAAGGAAAATTTGTACTGAAGAGAGGCAGGAAGGTACAGTGCAGTGTAACATTTTCCTCAGCCCATAATTAGTATTCATTATCTTATGCAGTAAAATTAAATTAAGTTCTACTCCTGAGATTTCAGACACTTCCTTTGACAGTATTCACTCCACCATCAAAGTAAAACCCATTACAGAGTACTATTACAGTTCTAAAAAAAAGAGGAACTTCAGCTCTTTTCAAATCAACATGCTACATTATTGAATGAAACACTTAGATTATTCTCACTAACCAGAAATTGAAGGAGAATGACAGAAGCTACAGATAAAAAGTTCAAAGACAGAGGCTAGACAGTGCCAGGGTCGGCCAGTGTCTAAGTGAGAAAAGTCCTCAGGAACAAGAAAGAGATGGGTCAAATGTGAAGGTAACAGACAGGAGCTGTGATTTGACAGATGCAACTCAGGTGTCACAGACACCTGATGGATAAACTCAATACAAGAACCTGACAAAGACCTATGAAGAGAGGCCGTGCACTTTATTTTCTCTGCAGAAAGTTCAGCAAGTTCCTCCACAGGTCCCTACGGACATGATCCAGAATGACACAAATACAAAAGCATTGTGTCTTTTTTTTTGTTTTCTAAATCGAGAGAGCAACTACTTTCTGCTGTGTGGTGGGTTTTTCTATTAGATTTTATCTATTGATTCTGGCCTTGATTTTTATATCAAGCCTGAACATTTATGTGTTTTGTTTGACTTTTATTGAGAATTGCAAGGACTCATATATTGAAACCACAGACCTCTGTTCGCAGTGCACTTCAGTATCTGTATGGAAGATTAAAGGTGCACCACTGAGTGACAGCAGTTGTTCAAAGGGACAATAAAACATTCAAAAATGAACTAAGTTTATCAACAGAATGTGAAAAAGTAGAGATTTGATGCTACGTCAAAGATGTGTTGCAGAGATATCTGCTTAAGCTAACATGCTAACCAGCTAGTCCTGGCCCATCCTGTCTCAGAATACCGCTTTGGACTTTGAGAGGTAAGAGTGAGTCACTGTCATGCGCCCAGTCTGACCTCAGTCCAACATGAGAGGATGAAGAAGTAGTAACTGTGAGTAGCTATAAACCTGAGTTCCAGCCGTCCTCTCTCTGTGACATTCCTCCACTCAGCTATTAATGCTGCTGTTCCAGCTGCTCTCCCTCACGTTCCTCCCCCTCTCATTGCTCATCCTCTACTCCTGCCATCACTACATCTCCCCTGTCTCTCTGACTGGGCAGACTGGGTGTGAAATGTTTGTTGTCAACAATAGTTAAAGAAAACAATCTACCAGTTACATAATCAGACCCAGTAAACCTGTGTGGAAAACAGGTGTAGCAGAATAAAGATGTTGTTGTAGCAGCTTTTGGCTTAAGAGGATCTTTCTTTTCTTTTCTTTTTTCGTTTTGCCGCAGGTAGGAGAGAATCTCCGTTGTTTGCAATTTGGCATGTCATTGTTGCGAGGCTGCTTATATTGGTTGCTTATGACTTTATAGATCTCCTGGCTGTTGCTTCCCGTGTTCTGAGCAGTGACCTTTCTGCTGATCGCTGCTGGTAGGTTCCTCCCCAGTTTCATTGTGCCGCAAACTCCCTGCCGGTGGCATTTTACAAACAGTTTTGCTTTAGGTAATGACTGCTGTATCAGACTAGCGCCTGCAGATTCCCTTGTCTTCCTGCGGGTGAGAGCTCACGCTGCCCAATTGGTATGTAGCCTACTCTAACATTAGTTTTCTATTTTATTTGTTATTGTGGTCTAATTTGATCTGCATGCATTGTAGGAACTGGCCTGCTGTTGGCGTGCGCAGCCTTATTGGAGCGACGGCTGCTGCCGTGGCACAGGATTGGAGGACAGACCAAAGAGGGCATTTCCTTGTTTCTTACGAGAGGAGTTTGGAGTATGAATTCAACAGCTGCCAATTCAACACCATCCCTTTAAACCATGGCTTAATTGGCACATGGAGAAGGCCATATTGTGCATTTGTTAATCTTTAATTTACCGTGAGAAGGTTACTTTGACATGCTCTGTTGCTACAACACACTTCATAAAATTCACAAGGTACCAGAAAAGACTTCTACTGTTGGCTGTGGAACAACTCAGCAACAGTTGTTTAGTGTTCAGTGCCTTGCTGAGGGGCACATCAGTGCCATCTCAAGAGAAGGAATAACCTTTATTATTTGTTATCTCCACTGTAACATGATTCCAATTGTCACTTTTCTAAAAACAGCTCCTCTCTAACACCCAGACCCCACACACTCTAAAAAAAACAGGTATGATGCATAACCAGAGTGAGAAGTCCAGGAGCTGAAGTGATGTTAGCAGCAATGTAAACGGTTAAGTGCTGGATGCATCAGTGCCACTCATAATAACAGGTATGAAACCTGCTACATTAGCTGTACAGCCTGTTGAACCCTGCTGTCATCTACACCATTGCTCTGTGTGTTTGCAGCTGAGTACAGCAGTTTAATCCACACTAAGACTGAATGACAGTAAACATATTGGTTTAAGACCTCATGAACAACAGATGATATCTTCTGTTGTTCGTGGCACAGTCATCCTGTCACTCACACTCTCTCCTTCTCTCCCTCTGTGTTACAAGAGCTGCAACTGAAGGTTAAAGGAAATTAAACTAGTGCAATATAACTTTGGTTTTGGTTGCCATCTCTATGAGTTTTAATAGCACTGCACTCACCACAGTAATTGCTGAGATCTGGGAATAAAACAACATCACCGAAACAAATTCAGATGAGGCAAGAAAGACAGCAGTCAGGTGATCAGACAGGCTGTAAACAAACAGATTATCTAAATCCTACTAAAGTGGATCTCAAATCTCAATGCTGAAAATATTTGTCATATTCTTAATCGGTTTTTTTTTCTAATTCTTTAATCAGACAGTTCCTGATTTGAAAAAAAAATGTTTTGTCAATTTTGCACTTATTTAGGCAAAAATTTCGTGTAGCTTGTGTTTACATGTAAGAAAGTTGGGTTCTTTGGTCTCTCTCTCTCTTTCTCACTCTAGCATACATGTTTATTTGCATATAGAGCAGGTAAGTGAGATCTGATCACAAGTGGTCACTCGAGACACATGTGGAGACACATTCTAATGCCAGGTGTGCACTGATATACTCAGAGCCGTCTACTTGTGATCGCATCACTGAAGACGCATGTTATTGCCAGATATGAACAGGACCTAGAAGTCTTGAACCCACTGTGAGGCTGTGGGATTCAAACACCCTTCTGAACAAACATCCTGGAACACTCTCTATTTAATGCACAGTTCATGAAAGTGATGACACTGAAGCAATACAAAGGTGAGATTTATGCACATGTAACCACCCCACCTGCCGTGAAGACCAGCACACAGCCACTTCTATATGCTTTTCTATCAGACCCTCTGGGACTGTTTCCCATGCAAAGGATGAGACCATCTCAAATTAGGCAGTGCAGGCACGTGTGCTCATGTTTCATGCCCAGTTGGAGCTCTTTTTACTGATGTCACTGTCTTTCCAGATAACAGCTGTTAACTTGGTGTGAGCAGAGGCTGAAATGAAATAATAAAAGATTTAATAAACCAGAATGAGCCATTACGTACAGAAGAGGAGTTGAAAGGCACATAGACAGTCTCTTTCACCAGCCTCCCCCCTGCTCTGCTACCCATTAGCACATGCTGTAGGAAGGAAGAGAGTCAAAGTTCCATACTGAGTCCTATAGGACATCTTACATCACAATCCTCATTAGAGCAGAAATCTCCCTCTCCCTTCCTCCCTCTGTCTCTGCTGCTGACAGACGCCCACACCTACCCAGCTGGAGGTTCACTAGTCAGACATCGCACTCGCTCATGCACACGCGCAGCACAGGTCTAAGATTGGGCTGCAATCAATAATGAATCTAGCAGAAACACACTGTTTGGTGGCAATTAAGCTCCTTTTGTGTGGCCATGAACTGTCAACTACAATACATCTTTTTCAGATTGAGTGTAATGACCAGCAGTCACATGCCAGGAAAACAGCGCACATTAGTCTAATTCTATATTTCCTGTGCAGACCTGTGCAGCATGCCCGCACTGTGCACACAAAAGTTGTTAGAGCATGCACAGGTGCACAAGCTAATGAATAAACATTCTCCCTTCCACTTTGAGTTTTCCCCTCCCCAACCTCCAGTCTCATCTCAAAGAAATATCATATATTTGTCAGGATTATGCAGCTCTAAGAAGTATGGAATGTCATTGTTCCTTTACAAGTGTTCGTATCTCCACCTCTCTCTCGCAGCTGCTGCCTGCAGCTTGATCTGGCACACGGAGACGGTGGTGAGAAGACAAGAGAAAGCAGAGATAGTTCTAAGTGTATATGACACACTTCTTCCATCTGTATGCTTTATGCTGGCCTACATTTCATGCCAGGCAGCTTGGTGTTTTCCTCGCGCTAACACTCCCGAGGCCCCTTCTATATTTAATGCAAATCTGAGATAATTCAAGAACACATGCAATCATATGAATTCCCTAACAGATTATCTATGCATGTAGTAAACAGCCAATCATGACTTTGTCTTAAAGGCATTATTAATTCATAGATGGCCAGGAAAACTGTTGTTTGCAATATGACAAAAACACAAATCAGGCCAAGAAATAAAATGAAATATAATTCACATTGCTGTATGCGTTTTATATTAATTTTCCATTTACTGTGTCTTAATTAAAGGAAAAACTTAAGTCAGGGGTGGACAGTAACAGTTCCTCATTACTTTGAAGCAGTGGAATGAATTTTATTTTATGTTTGAAAATGTGACAGGCCACATGCTGTGCTCATCACAGGAGAAAAATCACAGCCAATTCCTACTCTGTCAGTCATGTGTATTTTTGAACAGCTCAGCTTGGACCTGACAGTGTCCTAACAATGGCTACATTAGATAAAGATGAGGCAGAAGATTCTTCATCAGTCATGGCCTTATCTTAAGTCTTAAGTGTTTCAAATTTTAGAAATAAAGAAAGATTCCTTTGGTTTTAAATGTTTACTGTTTTTACTACAACCAAACTTCATAATTGCGTAAAAATAATTTGCCATCCAACTTGAGAGAACATGTCACGGTAACGTTTGTTTAATTCCAGATAAACAGGCGGCTTTTATTATTTGGCTCCTTATGTTGATTCAATTGTGTTTTTATGGCCATCTCTATCATCTAACTATCACGTTCTACAAGTTGTTTATTCTACAGGTTCAGTCAGTCAGTGCAATCACTAGGTTGTTACAGTGTCATTAGGTTCTCTAAATTTACAATAGAACAATACAGCAATCCATCGACATAACAAAATCTACTTTTGAGTACTTAAGTAAATTTAAAGGAAAGTACCCTACTTGAGTACTTTAACTCAAGTAAAATTTATTTTAGTAATATTTGACCACGAGTCTCTATACTTTGACTCAAGTATTGGAGTTGTGTACTTCGTCCACCTCTGCATACAGTCAGTCGTCAGATTATTGGGTACAGTTTGCTAAAACTAAGGCAGTCTTATACAACAGACCTTTCCACATGGGTTCTTATGTTCAGTTTTAATTGAAACTGACAGGTGTTTCTATTATTTTGTCCCCTGCAGTAATATCAGTGAGAGTATGCTAAATCCACCCATCATTCTGCCCCCAGGCTGTGTTGAAAGTGTTAGGGCAACCTGGAAGTGACGTCTGGCCTAGAATTAATTATTATTATATCAAATTTTTTACTACAATGCATAACAATAATTCCAAATGATGAGCATCGTTTTTGGATAGACAATTTGACCAGTGAAAAATTATTAATTTATTCAAAGTAGTAAATTTTCTCTGCCAAGAAAAGTTTATAATACACCTTCTCAGCAACACTATGTCTTCTGGGCAAACTGGAGGCTACAGTGGGTCGCTATCAGAAGGTGACGACATGGCCTGAAGTTAGTTGGTTAGCATGCTCACTTCAGTAAAAGAAAAAACCTTATAGAGACAAGATTTAACGTTGGCGTTGCTTTCCACTGCTGGAGACAACTCTGGTGAGTAAAGGAATGATGTTTGGTGCTGACCTTGCCATGTTTCTTCTAGACTAGTGAGTACACTGCTGGTAATGCTAACGTCGGCTAAACTTGAAAATAGCTCCTTTAAGTCTAAAATTGACTCTTTCCAATAAAAGACAATGAGCTTCCTAGCTATTGTGGCTAGCAGCAGCAACAATGTTAGCTGCAGGTTTGACAGTGCTGATGAAATGTTCCACAAAAAATATATCCAACAGCCTCCTGTGTGAACAACAAATTTTTGCAACAATTTTTCAGTTTATAAGTGTATAACATGTCCCGACAGCCTGCAATCGCACTCAAACACAGTCACTTTACTGCCAACAGCAAGCAAGAGAAAACATTCAATACTACAAACAATACAAAAAATACTACAATAAGAGAGTAGTGTAAGGAATGGAGCATCATTATATAAATTAGATCTTTCTAGTCTGTATGGGTTGAGGGAGGAGGAGGAGAAAAAGGGGGCAGTGAGGGATTCAGACAGACAGAGGTGTCTGCTCAAATGGGAGCGAGTGAGGAAGTTGTATTGATAGGAGACAAAATTCAGGGTCACACACCTCTTGGTGCACACCCACACATATTCAATACCCGCATGGTTTATCCCAAACTGACACACAAACTGAACAATGCAGCTTTCTGCCTGTCGATTTCATTTCTTTCTTCTCAGATCGACTTTGCAGAGGCACTATCTGATGTGTCGAGCCCTCATGCTCTATGCTTCAGTAGAAAAACCTATGGTTATAATGTTTCCCACGAGGACCTGCAGATGCTGTAAGCCAATTACAAGCTTCGCTGACTCCAAGGCTTCTCCATTTAAAAGTGTGTTCTAAAATCAGTGTGACAAATATGGAAGATTGGTGCTGCTCATTTCCTGGGCCTGCAGCAGTAGAGCAAAACCTTGTTGTTGTTGTTGTTGTTGTTGTTGTTGTTGTTGTTGTTGTTGTTGTTGTTGTTGTTGTTGTTGTTGTTGTTGTTGTTGTTGTTGTTGTTGTTGTTGTTGTTGTTGTTGTTGTTGTTGTTGTTGTTGCCATTCCTGCCTTTTCAGGCTTATCTTTCTTTACCACTTCTATTTATTTGATTAATCAATTAGTCTTTTTTGTGTCTGCTGCAGCCTCAGGTTTCTGCTCCATGATGACAGGAGTAGAACCTGATGTAGTCTTCTGCTGTTGTAACCAATCCTCCTAAAGGTTGGATCTGTTGTTCACTCTGGTGCTTTTCTGCTTACCACAGTTGTAAAGAGTGGTTATCTGAGTTACTGTGACCTTTCTGTCAGTTCCAACTCGTCTGACCATTCTCCTCTGACCTCTCTTAAAGGAGTTTCTGTCCACAGAGCTTCTGCTTACTGGATATATTTTTTGTTTCTGGTACCATTCTGACTAAAACCTCTAGAGACTGTTGTGTGTAAAAAACCCTGAAGATCAGCAGTTTCAGAAACAAATCGGCCCTTCTGGTAACAACAATCATGTCACAGTGAAAGTCACTGATGTCACATTTTTCCTATTCTGAACATCAACTGAAGCTCCTGACCTCTATCTGTATTTTATGCATTGCTCTGCTGCTGCATGATTTGCTATTAATTGCATGAATAAGCAGGTGCACAGGTGTTCACAATAAAGAGCTTGGTGAATGCATTTGCAGAGAGCAACCTGTACTGCAGTAGATTCCAGTCCCAAAGATGATATGGTGGAGCATTTTAACTATTCTAATGAAAATTTTGGGAGAATGTCTTCGCTTCAAGGTGAGTGTGTTCTTTTTCCAGGGCTAAGCAAAAAATTGTAGACCCATGTAAACCCATGGCCCCACTGCTTCTTAGAAAATCAATAGGATATCTTACTCTAAGTGTTGCTCACCTTAAACCCTCTGACAATCTTGGATACACCTCAAAATATAAACAGATGAAAAACTGCAAATGCATCACCACCATTCAATGTCTGTTCTTATCATTTAACCAGTCAATGACTTATAGGGTTGATACATCCATTTACAGAAAAAAAGCACTGTATTGGTCCAGGTTTAGAGGGATGTGTCTCCAGACCAGTAATATTGAGGTGAATGGAAATTGCTGATACTCAGAGAAAACTTCCATTATGAAGAAAAGGAACTTTTTTTTTACAGTATTTCATGTAGTCAAACTGTGATGTTGATATACACTATAAACAATATACAGCACTGATTTGGGGTAGAAATGTTTCCTTGAATATAGAACTTATACCTAAAAACCTGAATATACTGTCTATAAGTTACATTTCTTGACAATATACTCATAACCAATGTTGTCTATGGGATCATTTATCTACCTCATACAATTCTTTGTGATTTTACAAGTTCTGGTTTAACTACTAGAAAATTCTAAGCCTAAATGATAAGTTTGGCAAATTCCTATTCACAACTAATTTCTTGTAAAGTCCAAAACCAACAACAAATTGATTGTACTAACAAGTACTGTGCGTGTATCCAAAGCCTGACACATCTTTACACTTATTGCTCTTTACCATAGCGTTCAACTGTTTGTTCCACTGAGTAACACTGTTGCACTGAGTGACTGGGTTAATAGTTTATTTTGACTCAAGCTCACATGCACCAGCATACCAAATCCACAGCAGAAAGTAGCTCCTCAGCAAATTCACTTCCTGCTCCTGTTTCTGTAATATTTGCTAAAAACTACAGCTCCCAGCTGTTTTAGGAAAGTAGCCATCCTTTTTTTTGAAAAACAAAACATATGGTCTTGACCCATTATTAAAGACATCTGCAATGGCAGATTTAGATGTGGGTAACATGGGCATCTCGTCAGGGGACACCACAGGCAATTTCAAAGACAAACAAAAAGAAAGTTACATTTGGGCAATCACATCAATGATCTAGTTTGTGCAGGCTCCTACTACTGAGAAGGTCTCCTCTTTCATTCTCAGATGTTAGTTTTTTTCATAGGATGTATTGACATTGACAAAAATATCACCGCCAGCCTCATCCTTTAACAGAATCTCAAAAATCAACTAAAATAGTAACTTCATTTATATTGTGATACATATCAAGTACTAACATCTTCAATTTGTGCATAAAAACCTGAGTTGAAAACCCTGGAAATGTGGAAAAAAAAAAAAAGTTTAAATATCACAAAAAAAAATTTTCCCATTGGCTGAGGTTTACTGTTGCTCTTTTAATTACATCGTTTTATTGCTTCCCCCTCTTTTGCAATGAGTTAATGGCATCTGACTGGAGAATCAGCACTACCAGCTGTTGTGCTCAATTGAGGAATAAAGCATGGCTGTGTAATGAACTTCAACATATGCACCAATTTCAGAAAGATGTATCATTTGCTATCATGTTGACACATGACACAGACACATACAAACACACAAATGAATTAGTGACTCACACCCCCTATGAATAGATGCTACCCTTGTCACAAAAAATAACCTTCACATTTGACAGCACAGTGAAGCTGGAGGCGTCTCTTTAAAACACAGACCCTGTTACTCCATGTGAGTTGTGTATGAGTGTGTATTTGTTCAGGCATGCATTTGTGTAATGTATGTGTTTATGTATGTATTTATTAATGTGTATGTGTTTCCTCTCTTTCCTTTATGTACATGCAATCCAGCATTAGGATGTGAGGTGTGTGTGTGTGTGTGTGTGTGTGTGTGTGTGTGTGTGTGTGTGTGTGTATGGGTGGGTGTGTGTTTGTGTGTGTTTCCTCTACTGCTGTTGTGTCTATGTTTAAGCAGACATCCCTTGGCCAGGCAGCCAGAACATTACAGTAAGCCCTAAACAAACACTCTAATGATCCTAAGTGCTCCAATTAAGTGAGCTGACGTGAAATAAAATTACATCACAAAGCCTCATGTGCAATACAAAATGTTACAAGGACATAATGCAGGAGAGAAAATACAGTGCATCTGGAAAGTATGTAGAATTTTGAGGGAAAAAATGAATTTAATCCATTTTGGAATAAGACTGTAACATAACAAAACGTGGAAAAAGTGAAGCGCTGTGAATACTTTCTGGATGCACTGTAGAAAAGTCAGCCATAGAGAGAAGTAACAGTTCAATTCTTCCCTTGACAGCCATGCTATGGATAGAGCACCATAGGAACTTTAGGACCTAGGTGTTTATGAACGGGTATACAGCTGTCTTCTGCAGTGTGTGTGTCTGAGGGCAGGTTTGTGTGTGTCAAACTAAATGCGTGATATGTCTTTCGAAAAATGTGGGAGAATCATGTGTACACTGGCTCCTTGAAAAGCTGAGCAGCCAAAGGCAATGCACTGGGCCGTATGATCAATAGTGACATGTCCCTGTGAGACAGAAAGAGAGAGACAGAGACAGAGAAAGGGAGGAGGTAAGAAAGAGGATGATGAGGAAGGAGCAAAAGGAAAGACAGGTGAGAAACAGGAAATGCAAGTGGTCAGCTCTAAGTTCGTCTGTTCACACCTGGATTTAAAATGTGTCTCCACATGCGTCTCCAGAGACCACTTGTGATCGGCTCTCACTTCCCCGCTTCATACGTAAATAAACAGGTATATGGTGTTGTTTTTAGCCAAATCCAACACACAGGTCCATTTTCACTGTTCTTCTGTGTGTGTGTGTGTGTGTGTGTGAGTGTGAGAGAGAGAGAGAGAGAGAGAGAGAGAGAGCGGTAATGAAAGGTTGTGCGAATCAATACGTTGCACACAGCTCTATAGTGAAATAATATAGTGAAATTATCCATTAGAAATGGTCAAATATTTTCAGGTTATTATGAAACTGTTAAGGGACTCATTAGACTGTGGCAGGGGACATCAGTTGAGTAGGCGATCTCTCAGTGTGGCCAGGACGCATTTGTGTTCACACTGTCAAAAGAATGTGGCCACATGTGGCTCAGACCACCTCTGAATGTGGTCTGAGTGATCGGATCTCAAATGCGTCCTGAATGTGTTCACACCTGAACTTAGAGCTGTCCACTTGTGATCGGATAATTCAGGATAGATGTTAATACCAGGTCTGAACAGGGCCTCAGTCACACCACATGCTCTGTTCTGATATCAGACAATATAATCTTATATGTCTCAGATGTGCATTTTTCCACATTACATTGTACGTTGCTGTACTTTACTGATCGGACACAAGCCCAGGGGCCTAAGGGGTTAGGGGGCCACTGGCCCAAAGCCTCTGCTCAAAGCAACTGTCAACATTTCTTTTGGAAAAGTCAGTGAATCCACAAAGTGAGTGAAAGCAACTTCAGGGAAATAGTATGCAGAACAACTGTAAAGAGATGCAGAATGACCACAAGGAATCTCAAGACAACTACAAAGATGCTCAAAATGGCCATAAAGTGATGCAAAGATAAACAAAACCACCACAAAGAGACGTACAATGACTACAAAGAGACACAAAATGAACACAAAGACATCTACATTTTTCAGAATCATTGGCCGCTCAAATGTGAAGGTGGAAAAATCTGTGGAGGTTGTCCAGAGATCAGTTGTCCAGCAGTTGTACTGAACAATGTCAAGTTTCATCTGAATGCACTGCAGTAGTTTTCTCTTCTGCAATTATAAGAGAATTGTTTCAGCATGGAAAGTTCATTCACCCCAAATCTTATGCCCAGGTCACACTCAGAGGTCACTCCCTGCCATGATATCAGGGATTTTAAGCAGCGACGGTTGAATGGATGGCTATAGCATGATGTGATATGACGTGGATTCTATCTTGACACTTTCTATTGCTGCAGCTGAACTGTCAACTGTGGGAGACACTAAAAGACTGGTTTGCTTTAGTACACAGTTGGGCTGCAACGGTTCTTAAAATCACCATCACTGCTTGCAAGGCAAGGCAAGTATCAAAGTTATCTGTTACAGTAGCTTTAGAATTGAGTTGATATTTGATAATACTGAATATTCCATGTGCAATATTTTTCATAATACTGGGAATCTTTTTTTTCCTTTTTGCTGACCCTCATTTCACTGTTCACTATTATTTTTGTGCATCACCAGTAATCTCCCCACCAATGTGGGTTTTAATTTATGATTAAATGCTCTGATTTTGTATTTGTATGAAGAGTTTTGAGAACACATCCTCTTGAGCAGGAGTGGGCAATTATTTTTTCCGAAGGGCCACATGAGAAACCTGAGCTGTGTTAGAGGGCCAAACCAACAATAACCTTAACTTAACTATGTTCAATATTAATTTTCTGCAACTGTAAAGAGCAGTAAATTATGTAATTTTGATTATGCTACTGGTAATCAAAAGACTAAGGATATTCTATTACAATAAAGATATAAAATTGTGGAGTAAGTCAAAAATACAAGTCATAAACAGGAAAACAATAATTACATCAGTATTTCAGTATTTAACTCAGAAATACTGAATAGTTGTTTTGCAAATGTAAGCAATTAATTAACTTTCTAGCAATTTTGTGGGATATGACATAACTTGCCTTGGCAGCTGCATCCCTGGATGTGAGAAGTTTCGTAAAAAATCCTTGTTGGTTTTGCAGTTAGCTAGCAAAGCTAACTCCTTGACCCGCTCTTCATCATACAAGTTCTTGTATTTTTCTGCATGTTTGGTCGCGTATTGCCGATTTAAATTGTAGTCCTTGAACACAGCGATCTGTGCACCACACATTAAGCACACAGCTCTTCCTTTGACTTCTGTAAATAAATATTTTGCAGTCCATGCCTTGTTAAAAATGCGGCATTCCGTATCAATCTTTCTTATTTCGCATGAGCTGACATTTTGAGGGTCTGTCAGTAAGCGTTCACCTGCACATGCGTCCGTACATAAATAAAAGTCACACTTTCAAAATGAAAGCATCACAGCGTGCATGGTGTGAACTAGTTTTCATTTACATTTCTTGTTTGTGAGTGACCACACACAGGCTGGACAGGAAGGGTCAAGGGGCTGGAAGTAAAATGCCCCAGGTCTGCTTTTGAGCATGCATGTGCTGTTTCTGAAATGAAAATGAAGCTTTTGCCTCGAATAATGTATCTTTACTATGGGTAAAGAAATAACTGCAGAAGAATACATTGGGTGTTTACGGCTCGCTTTGGACACGGGGCAGCAATAGGCACATTACAGCTTTGTGCACCAGCTAAATGCTAAGAACACACTGCATTCAAGAACATACTTGCATAAGCTATACAAAGATTACTTACTGGATATACTGTCAAACAACATGGCTCACTTTTACAACTCAGTCACACCAGCTTTAAAGTGATTATTATTACTAAAATAACTCATACCTAAATGTGCACATTTCATTCACTATAAGTTAAACTTTGGTGAACCATCATGACAATGCTGCCTCCAAATGGAGGATGCAGTGTTGCTATCTTTACCATCTGGTTCCATTTTTATTTAATTAACCCTCCGCCAGATGTTAAACTGCTACACAAAATCTAAATAGTATTTAGATAGTTATTTAAGAGTCAGTGGTACCGACAAGTCTTTTGAATAACCTGCGTGAACTTCATCCCCAGGCAATAAATAGTTATTATCCTAAGGTCCTGAGCATCTAAAAAATATTGAATTGAAATTATGACAGGGGGAAATGTAGGCTGTGATGAGATATTGACTCATGTCCCTGTTCGCATTATTACAAGAATGATTAGCAGCGCTTTCGTCAAACACAAAATCTAAATAGTATTTAGATAGTTATTTAAGAGTCAGCGGTACCGACAAGTCTTTTGAATAACCTGCGTGAACTTCATCTCCAGGCAATAAACTGTTATTATCCTAAGGTCTTGAGCGTCTAAAAAATATTGAATTGAAATTATGACAGGGGGAAATGTAGGCTGTGATGAGATATTGACTCATGTCCCTGTTCGCATTATTACAAGAATGATTAGCAGCACTTTCGTCAAACACTCTGCTGAAATCAAAAGTGGGCTTGTTTCAATCTTTTACAGAAAAAAGATTCTGTTTTCTTTTTGTCATAATCTTAATCTTTCTGTGTGGATGTGGGGGTGAAGGTGAGGGTCTGTTGGTTGGGGGGGTTGTTTGTGAACGGTGAGAAATGTCAGAGATAATAGTCTGAATAACTGAGCTCTCATTGCCTCTCTTATTATAATGAGAATTTAATTGTCAAAGCATCAGAATCCAAACAATAACTTAC
Organism: Trachinotus anak; assembly: GCF_046630095.1. Lineage (NCBI taxonomy): Eukaryota > Metazoa > Chordata > Actinopteri > Carangiformes > Carangidae > Trachinotus > Trachinotus anak. Next base: position 7,921,484 of record NW_027273855.1, read on the forward strand.
AACTGTTTCACTGGTTTAAGCCTCAAGAGAAATTAAATACATATGTGTGATTAAACTTGGTCTGACATGATTCAGACTGCTGCTCAGTCGGTCAAACTGAAGTAATTCAATAAAGACCAGTGGATAAGTATTTATACTGTGACAATATTCGTATATATTTGTCTTTTGATGTTTGAGATTGTTTATAGTCCCACTCAGGCATCAACCTCCGGGCTGAGACATGAGGCCAACAATGAAGTGCCAAAAACTGTAGTTCCTTTAGTGACCACTAAAATAAAAGATAAGATTAAAAATACTTTATTCATCCCTAGGGAAATTCAAAAATAGACTATTCACTAGAGTCCAACAGTGAGTCCAATTTTAGAGCAAATAATACACAACCCAAACAACCAAAACAAAAATCGGTTTTGGTTATACCTAATACCTAATTTCCTCCTTTATGACAACTGTACAGGGTGTGAATTTCTATATAACCCACATGTTTACATATTATTAAGGCTTAAAACTATGAATAATTGAGGGCGTAGCCACTTTGAGTGACAGGTGGGTGCCGTAATAGTCCACTAACTGTCTGCTCGGTGTCACCTCAGCTGACAGCCACTTCGCTGCTGTGTTTGTGTTTGGTCCTTTTGGAAGATTTTTCATGCAATTATCAGACAAATTGTTTCCTCTTAATTGATTAACAGAACACGAGGAAGTCTCTGCTCCTGTTTTTTTGAGGTTAGTGAAATTCTGGTATTATTTTATTTGTATGTTAGCACTAATTAGCAGGTATCAGTGTCTACGCTCACCATACCTGGCATGTTAGCTTAGCTCGTTAACTAGCTAATCAGCCAGCAAATAAATTATTCTTAGGTTAACCTTTATGTAAGATGCTCAGACGGCCAGTTATTAAAGTGTCAGCTCCACACAAGCCCCACCTCTTTTGGAGTCAGGCACTGCCAAGATGGTGACAGTGGAGCAGCCTACCCTGAGCTTCAAAACCGATCTTTAGAAACATGTGGGTGATGTCATGGAGGGTACGTCCAACTTTATTTACATTCTATGGCCCCACTTAATTTTGGTGAAAATATGCAGTGGAACGGTCTCAAACATATAACTAAAGAAGGAGATTTTATTACTAAATGCAATTTTCCTGACTGATCAAGTAAATCACTTGATATCTATCCAACCAAGCATATGATTCATTTTCTGAAGCCCAGTGTGAAGCTGAAAAGTCCTGAAATTAGTAAGAAGTGAATAAGGCTGCAGTGCAGGCCTGCCAGAGAATCGTTAGGAAAGATAACAAGTGTCTACTGTTTGTGGGTCGAATACTTCAAAAAGCAACCTAATGAATGACTGATAGCTAAAATCCCTAAAACCAATCACAAAGGAGGTTAGATTCATAGAGGGACATATGCAACACATGAGCAAAAAGGAATTTTTGTTGCAGTCAGAGGCTATGTGTCACATTCACAGCTGCAGCTCCAACTGCTGACCCTGTTGTTAAAGGCGGCTTCATGGTTTCAGCTTCCACATGGTCACGAGGGTCCATGTGATGTAAATCTTTCATCAGCCCAACAAGGATCAGGAGTGCAAGCATGCTGACTGCCCACGCACCAGAAAATTAAACTGGATGCTTGCATGTATGTCCTGTTTATTTCCCATCATTGTTAGTCATGTCAAGCGGTCACACACACTTTTTTCTTTTTCTGACTTTCAGCCAAACACAACAAACGAACAAGCTCCTCTTCTTGCAGTCAAAGGTCACACTCACGTTTTCTGCCACTGGTTGTAATAAATGTATAAATGCATTCATCTGAGGGTATGATGGGACCTTGAATGGGCCTTAAGCCACCAAGGTACAATTACTAACTTCTAGTTGTGTTTAGGACACTGATATGCATCTGTCTCTTTAACCTCAGTCAGTATCTTCATGTCTGTCCCTCTGTGCCTCCTCTTAAACTCTCAAAGCTGACCACTTTATTCACATCTGGAAAACATGCACAGGACATTTATTCAAGAATGTATTTGAAACAAACTGACATAAACTAAAAACAAGTATTTCCAACTCAGTCACAGATATACAAAAATCCATTCAGTAAAAATAAATGTGGAGGTGCATGGTTAGCAGGTTGGCTCTGAGCAGTGATGCAGCAAAAAGACTGTGACTGCACAACCACTGCATCCTCCCCTCCCCTTTCATCTTTCCTTACTCCCTCTTTCCTTAACTTCCTGTCTTCCCTCCATACATTACCCACACCCTCCCTCCATCCTCTGTTAGTCACAGCCCTCTTTTTCTTCCTCCTCTTGTAAATCTTTGACTTTTTCTCTCCTTGAGCCGCTCTGGTTCTCGCCACTCTCTCCCGAGTCAGAGTGGCTGAGAAAGCCTCAACTTTCCTCACAAAGGACAACGGCAATGCAGTCATGTGCCACTCCCATCCCACACACACAATGGTTTGAGCTGCAGTAGTTCTGCAGGCAATGTGCAAAGGTACAACAAAAATCGAGATAAAACCTTCCTCATATACAGTAAATTCCTTTTAGATTACAGACTTGTCTGCAACAGTTCAATAAAAATCTGCATGATTTTGTACAACAAATATCCAGAGTTATTAGATTTCAGATGGATTACATTGGAGTCAGGATAAAACATTGTTTAAGGGAGGCATCCTGGGAATTCTGCCAGGGTTACTGTCCTGATGAGGAAGAGAAATCATCTCAATACCAAGACCTTTTCTCTCCGTTCTCTCATCCCTCCATTTCTACATTAAGCAGCTTATGCTGTGTGTGTGTGTGTGCGCACGTGCGCATGTGTTTGTACGCATGTGTGTGTCTGTGGGAAAGAGAGCGTGTGTGTATATTTTTATTGCACATGCATGTTCCATATGTGAGCTTTTGTGCCTTCTGGGTTATGTATGTGACCTGTGTGGGTGGTTTGAGTCCTAGATCCTTTCTGTGTGTGTGTGTGTGTGTGTGTGTCACTGTTTCATATTTTTACTAAGCAGCTGGCTGCTCTGTCCTGCCCTCTCCTCTCCTCTCCTCTCCTCTCCTCTCGCCTGCAGTCTGGGTTGGCAGGGCACTCTGCAAGGCGCGACTACTTTTCAGTTTCTTTCCTCTCTGGAAATTTGCAATTCAGATGAATGTAGGAGAAAGATAAGGAAACACCTGATGCCTCATAAGCTGCTGATGAATATGTGACAGTACTAAATCAGACATTCGCAGCTTCAGTGAAAAGAAGGAAGCAAATTCTGAGGGACTGATTCTGAAAATGCAGCCGAGGAAAACTGGCCAAAAGCAGGTTCAGTTCAGGAGGTCAGCTGGCTCTAACTGCAAAAGAAGTCGTCTCTATGTTTGACAATAAACAGGATGGCTCATAAGATCCTCTCACAGACTACTAAAAAGAATTTAGGATTGCTTTTATGGTGAACACAAAGATGGAGTCCCCACTCCCTGGCCCATGTGACCCGATGCAGACATCATTAAAGCTGTATGGTACACAGAGTTCTACCGGAGTCATCCCTCAGAGACGTTGGGGCTTTCATCTTGTAAAAGGCCAGGTAATGAATTTTACCTAATCACACTACAAAAAGCAGAAGTAACAGATGAAACAAGGATGACTGAAGCTATTCTGAGCTTCAGTCAACTCTTTATTAGCTGCCTGATATTTAAATCAGTCTGTCATTCTCTCTGTGAGCATACAGCTCAATGGCAAGGACTGTTAGTGGATACAATGACATTAGCAAAGCTAAAAAAAACTGTACTTATGTAGTTTGTAATATGTCTTTGCCATAGTAAACCAGGCTTCTCGCTGACAGTCAGAGAAACCTCCCTCTAACCCTTCTCTTATTTTTCTTGTTATAATGACAACAACATAGCCAGTAGCACAGGAAATATTATTACATCCTGTTTTCAGTCTAGTTTTATCCCTAGTGTTAGCATCACTACTCACATGCAGCACGGTCGGCATGGCAGAAATGCTGTAAATACTAAATAAAGTTAATTCCCTGTGACACGTTTTAAGACTGAGGGCCTGCCTTCAGAAATTATACCACTAATGAAATTTTAATTGATACTCATAATGACCTCCTACACTGCAGAGGCCTTGGATTGATACACATGAATGTGAGAAGTCTGGCACCAAAACTGGACTTAGAAACTGGGTCCAACATACCAATCCTAATATTCTAGTTATTTCATGTTTTGTTTTGTTTTGTTTTTTTGTGAGAAATTCTTTTGTTGTCTCTGTGTTGCACTCTGTGTCTCTGCCAAAAAATGTGAATGTCAAACATTAATATCTCTTTTACTCCTAATAATAATGTGATGGTAATTAAAGCCTATTACCCCCATCTGCTCATCAAACTATCTTAGATAAAATGGAAAATCTTACTCTGAGGTTTTGCTCATGAGCGACCTTAAACTTGACTCCTCTATCCCTGGAGGCAAAAAAAAGGTAATTGTATGGAATTAAATCTAACTCAGCTCATTTCTTCACTTACTGGACCACACAACAGAAATGCAGAAAAGTCGAACTTGATAGATATAATCCTAACAAACAGGCCACATAAATTCACAGCCACTGGCCGATTTGCTGCATTCAAGATTCCAGACACAAGAAGATTCAACCACATATTATTATTATTATTATTATTATTATTATAATAAGGAGAAACTTACAAAATTTTTCTGAGCAGGCTTTTCTTTATGACCTGTTTCTCAGTGATATCACAAGGTTATGTGCTACTCCTGACATCGAATTAGCCCTACGCCATTTAAGAAGTGTTTCACAAATAAACAAGCTCCCTATAGGTTGGCAGATTTTTTTAGACAGTTGAGAAACAAATGTCAGGGTAAATAGAGAAGCTAAGTCATGTTGTTTTATTGATACCCTGTCCAATCATAGTAGTTATCAAGAAAGGTTTTGGATAACAATGAAGTCACTAAATAATGGTTGTGCTTATTCCCTATTGAAGCATCTTTCTCTAGACTCTGTCCTGATCTCAGAGAAAGAACAAATCTATGATATTTTAATCATTTTACTTCTTATAAATAAAAATCTATCTACAATTGCCCCGGTGGTGGATATCAGCAGTTGAAATTTAAATAGCCCTTGTATTGGGAATATCAACTGTTAGACAGTTCTTTGTGAAAGACTACTGCAGCAGACCTGGCTGCACCTATACAGCCTCTGCAGGCGGTGACACCCCTGGTCCAAATAACCATCATCCAATCTCCAAACTGTCATGTTTAGCTAAAATCTCATAAATAATCAAATATGTAATTTTCTATCTGAGCTTTGTATTTTAAACCCTCATCTGTCTGGTTTCAGACCTAGACAGGACCCTGTGACAGCAGCAAGTAAGGTAGCAAATGATATAATCTGTTCACTGGATAGAAAGGAGTGTTGTATTGCCCTGTTTCTTTGAAGCTAAAAGAGGGGTGCCGGGCGGCCCGATGGCGGAGTGGTTAGGGCGCGTACCACATGAGCGGATGCTCTCAGCAGGCGACCAGCCCGACTCTTTCCTGCGTGTCATTCCCCCTCTCTCTCTACCCCTTTTCCTGTCACTCTCTACTGTCCTGTCAATAAAGGCAAAAAGATGCCCAAAAAATATCTTAAAAAAAAAAAAAAAAAAAAAGAGGGGTGCCCCAGGGTCCTATCCTGTTCACATTTTAAAAAGGATTCAGACTCATCAATTAGAAAAAGCTCTGTCCATTCATTATTATACCGCTCGTAATAATAAAAAAACTGCTTATAAGTCATATAAAGTAAATTTACAGCCTGAAGAATAATACAATTTTATTGGTCACTGTCGTGACCAGAGGGATTATGTGGGTACAGTATGCTTGATAAATCAAAATGCTACTCATCAGTATGTGCAAACTATCTCAAAAAACAAGCTGTTTTTACCTTTAAGCAGTAGAGGCAGCAATTCACACTTTATTCTACATTGTAAAAGCAACTTAACATGAGTCTTTTAACCACAGCATTTATAAAACACAACTGAAACATAGTTGTTTTAATCTCTGTAGTCTCTTCTGTATCTCCCTCACTGGATCACTGTCTGATTGAATTTAAACCAAGATACGTTTACAACTCACGTAAGATTTGTCATAAAAATGTTTCACAGGGTTAAAATACAGCATTTCCAAACATTCAGTCTAGGATTCTGGTATCTCAGCATGTAGAGCAGCTGTCACTACACAATTTTGGGAGTAAGTTCAAATAAAAAAAGAGTCTCTGATTTAAATCTGAATATGGATAGATCACACAGTGGCTGCTCGGAAGACATTCACTGTAGCATTAGCAACAACATACTAGGTGTCGCGTTCTGAACCATCTGTCTTCACGGCAGGGTTGGGGTTCTAGCTAGTACAGTAAAAGCTGCTTACAGTTTTTCACAAAGAGTGGGAGCCGACACTAGAAAGCCCCATCTGCAGGGAGAAACTGTCAAATGCTGTGATGGTGCCAAGTAAGCTCAAGAGACATCTCAAGACCAAACACATATCTTCAACCAGCAAAGACACTGTATAAATTCAAGCAACTAAGAAAGGTAAATGAAAAACTCTGTATATGTGTTTTGTCCTTGAAAATCTGAAATGTAAGCCAATTTAATCATTTTAAATAATTACCACCCTTAATGTTTATTAGCTGTTTGTGTTAATTTCAACATTCACTTGCAAATTTTCACTGTAATGTAGCCTACAAACAGCAAATCTGGGCCAAACAGGGCCACATTTCTCAGCAGCATTTGGAGCAGCCTGGGATGGGATAAGCCATGTCTGCCCAGCATGATGTATTTGGTCTAGAGATGCCCCTAAATTGGGACACAGCATATGTGCTGCACATACAACCCTCTCCTGCCATCACCTGACCCAATCACCTGCCCACCCAGCTGCTCCTCATCCACAGTCAGCCTAAGTATATATCAGAGGATGAGCTATCTAGCCTTTTTTTTGTCTGCCTGCCTTTACCTGTTCTAAAGACCATCTGCTTGTTTTAACCCTCTGCATTATATTGCTTGGTCTGACTGCCTTTTGACCTAGATGACTGCTTTTACCACACCTGTTTTCTGTCTCCTGAGTCTGTGCAACATGTCTATGACCCTGTGTTACATCATTTATGTTTCACAAATTCAAATGACAATAAAATAAAAAACAATAATAGTAATAATAAGATATGTAGCCATCAGCTGGGCTACAAATTAAATCCGTAAAAAGATTAACATTGTATTTACTGCATTTTTTTCTGTTAGCCAAGGCACTGATAATGGTAACCTGATTCAAATTAGAGACATGGTTGTTTATTTTTGATTTATTATTATATGATCTGTCTTGTAAAAGCAATGATGGCTGAAGACTGGTGAGTAAATAGCTGTTAATGCTAATCTTGGCTTTGTAGCAATAGCTAAATTTACAAATAGCTCCTTTAAGGCTTTAGGTCCAATGTAAATTGAGATGTCACAAAACAAATGCATTGAAATATACTCTAAAGATTGCGTTATAGGTTCCAAAAAATAAAAATAAAAAAATAGAGCATTAAGAACTTTCTCTGTGTCTCCAGCCAGTGAGGAATCTTCAATGAAAATAATGAGGCACAATCTTGGAGCACAATATTCAATTGTTAATTCTTAATAATTCTTCATGGCATTCTCTTCTCCATATATAATACACACTCAGTACTTTACGCTACAGTGATCAGTAAATTGAGATTTCAAATGTCATCATTTTGTGTCATCACTGGCTGATGTATACAAGTACAAGTCATGTAAATGTCATGGTCACTACTTCTTTCATCCCATTGTGGAATTTTTGAGGGCATAATATGGTGGATAAATTTACATTCTCAGAATTTGGGCATTCAAATTAAATGGCAAACCATAAATACAATGCACTATATACTAAATAGGGAGTATTTTCAGACACCGCCCTGGATCTGTGAATCATATACTGAACGCAGTATAGAACAAACTTGGCTTGACAAGTTAGACTGAATTTGGCTGGTATGCTGAGATACTCAGATTTCTATTTTCTGGTGTCCCTGACACAGAATTCTTACCAAACCTGGTAAAGCTGACATGTTTTCACAGTCAAGACTGTACTCACATGGTTAACCTGACATATCCAACAATTGTCTGTTTGTGTGCTACACTAATGAGCAGCTAAATAAAACACATGTCATGCAGCCAGTACACATGATGGGGCAGATCAAAATAACATGAGGGAAAAATAAATGTGCAGCAGAAAGACAAGACAATAAATCGATGATGTATTGGTTGGTCACCCTGACATTATATATAAATATTCCAAACTAATCTCAATTTAGCCTGTCAAGTGTATTGTTATTGTTACATACTGAAAATCTAAAAGTGTATCTTACTGAACAAGGGTAAGAGTAAAACACAAATAATCTGTATTCAAAGAAAAATACTGAATATTGGAAAACTTATCTATATCATAAAAGGTCACCAACATCCATCCATATTAAAATTTTTAATAACTTAGCTTTTTAACTTATTAAAGTTTATTAAAACATTGTCCTGTGCTTAGCCATCCATTGAGTCTGACAACATGACAGACAAGGACTTAGAGCAGCTTTTATGGATTCACTGAAGGAAATCCAGCTGGCAGCAGCATCACAGGGTTTCAACTCAAGAACCAGGCTCTGACGTTTGTGTCAGGAATCCTTTGAGCCCAGCCAAGCTTTCAGCTACACCTCAGGTCTGCAACAGCTACATGCCATTGTAACAGAGTTATTTTGGTTCAGTTCAGCTTCATAACAAGTAATCTATATGATATTGGCAACAAACTCAAGGAGTCTGAGTCTGTCTTGAGGAGATTACCCTAGTGTGCAGACATACAAAGCAATAAATGGACACACACACAGTGGGTATGAGGCATATAAATCTGCTAGTTTTTCTGACCGGTGACATTATTCTCTAGCTCTCATCTAACAGAGCTCTAAACTGCCTTTAAAGCATACTCTCACTTAAGGAAAGAGCAGATACTCTGCTTGACCTGGCCTTATATGTCTAGTTAGACTAAACTACCTTGGCGGGCCAGACTGGATTGATCCACTGTTTAAGCTGAATTCCATGGCCATTCAATAGCCCTACCCTAATGCTTTTGTAGCTTCACTAGTCTTACAAATACCAGAAAACCTTTCACACCATTCTCTGACCTCATACACATTTAAAGCATCCTTGAATGTTACCTAAGCAAAGAGTGCGTACTGCCGTCTGTTTCCCCATCCAAAAGTATTTCCCAACTGTGTTTCCCATTGCGGCCCCCTTCTCTGGTTAGGGTTAGGACAAGGTTGGGTTCAGGTTGAGGTAAGGGGAAACAGACTTTGACACAATACTGGCATGACCCAGCCTTATATATTGTATCTAACCTACACTGGCTGGCCCCAGTGGAATTATGCCCCTTGTCCTGTCTTGCCAAAGAAAAGAGCTATGGTTTCAATATAGTGCAATCAGTTGTCTCAGAAGTGTTCCTAGAGCAACCAACCTCTTTACCCACACACTAAACCCCATATCCACATACAGCAAGCTATATTCACCACTGTCTACAACATTATCAGAATCAAACAAACAAAAAACACGGCTAACAACATGTTACTATAACTACCATGTAAAAAGGGGCCATTTGTAAGTTTTCTCTGCCACATGTAGTAAAATATGAAATTGTCCTGCAATTTGAAGGGAAGCGGAGGTGACTCCCTACCACTGAAGCAAATTGTGAAGTCTTATTGTCTGTCTATTCCTGAAACATTTAAGTCTATTTCAGACAGTTGGGCAACTTCTTCTTCATTTCTTCCAACATGAAAAAGATTTTTCATTTCTTCTGGACTGGTAAGTAAACAGCTGTTAATGCTAACATTGCCTATGTAGCAATAGCAAAACTTAGAAATAGCTCCTTTAAACTAACTAGTACGCTCACAAAATCTTAAGCCTAGTATGCTGCCCAAGCCACCAATTAAACCAAACAGTCCTTGCCCCTGTGACCTGAGCAATTAACAAAGCATATACCTCTGTCTATAACGTAACTAACTAACACCATCAGCTAACAACTCTGCCTAGCTTTAGTTGTACCTCTGGTATGTCACTTCTGTGCACCTTCTGTTAATTTCTTACAGTTGTGTTAAAAAGTGTTTGCCCCCTTCCTGATTTCTTTTTTTTTTTTTTTTTTTTTGCATGTTTGTCACACTTAAATGTTTCAGATCATCAAACAAATTTAAATATTAGACAAAGATAACACAAGTAAACACAAAAAAAAATCCAAACCTACATGGCCCTGTGTGAAAAAGTGATTTTAGTCTTCAACTCGCTGGACGAGTCAACAGACTGCTCACATTCGCTGAATGTACCGGATCCGAGGGAGACAGCCGCATCACGCCCGCTGATCTTTAACTTTGCCTGCAGAAGGACGGAGGATTTTCCCGTCGGAGGAAACGGACACGTTTTCCCTCCATCGAGTCGACTCTGCTGTTTCTTCCATCGCCCCGAAGAACAGCCGCCGTTATTCCTCACGGAACGGGATAACGGCCCCGCCAGCCTTCAGGACCGCGCTGAGGCCGCAACGGCGGATTTCCACACATCCACTCCAAGTAAGAGGCTTGTGTCTGGGCAGATCGTTAGTTAAGGTGCAACAGTTTATTATCATTGATCGGACTCTCTGATATAAATTGAATCAGGACCGCTGCGTCCCATGCTGTTTGTTTTGTAATTAATATTACTTGTTTGTTCTTATGGTTTACTGCTGTTTTATTGTTGATGAACATTAGCCGCTAGTACCGGAACAGTCCGTGCCGTTCTGCTGAAGTAGGACGTGCTATTGTGCTTTTGTTTATCTTGGGTGATCGGAGCGAAGCTGCCGCATCTGGACACTTCGGTGTCGCTGCACAGCCCCGCTACCGCGAGTGAGCCAGTGGACTCCCTCTGAACCGGTTACAGGACCAGTCTCAGGCCAGACGAGTGTTAGCTCGATGCCCTGTGACTGCGTGGTGAAGAAAGAGCTTACTGGACCTCTCGACCACTCACAGAACCCTGCGGCACGGGTTCTGTAGCTTTCTCTTTTCCCTCCCTTTACTGTCCCCAATTCACACACACACACACACACGTCTATACCCATACAAGTAAAGCCTTTGTGCTCAGATCGCGTGATACCACGCGGACGGCGTCCACGCCACCTTTCCACTGAAAGCACGTGGGAGGTCATACCTCGACTCTTTTGTTCCTCAGTCTTTGTTTAAATCTGGCGCCATCTTAGACTCCACCTACGTGGTCTTGGCCGCCATCTTTCTACACCCAAACACACAGACACTCCCACACACACACACACAGACACTCCCACCCACGTAGACACACACACACACACACACACACACACACACACACACACACACACACACACACCTATACATGTACTCACACACACGAACGGACATACAAGCTTCACATCGTATATCTATTATTTGCCTTGGTTGTTAGATATAGTATTAGTAGTTTAGCGTAGCTGTAATGAGAGTTTGTTGATGAAAAGTAGCATTGAGTGCCATTGATGTTGCAATTGTTAATAAACTCCTCTTTACTTTAAGCGGTCATTGCCTGTGATTATTGGTGCATGTGTGCAGTGATAACAGCTGGTTGGGATGGTCAGTGCTCGGAACTCAACCTTCAGCGTTTAACTCATAAGTGCTAATATGTCCAATATTGACACTTTGTGCCTTTGAGACTGAACTCATAGTTTGACTGTCAGTCCCTGGTTACAGGGTAGTGCCCCGATATTATTACATCTTCATAATAATTTAATTAAATATTAATAATTACTTCGGTAATTAATAACTAGCTGACAACCAAACATTTGCTCCTACTATTCCCAACAAGATCTATCAGTCTGGAAAAGGTTACAAAGCCTTTTCTAAAGCTTTGGGACTCCAGCGAACCACAGTGAGAGCCATTATCCACAAATGGCGAAAACATGGAACAGTGGTGAACCTTCCCAGGAGTGGCCGGCCGACCAAAATTACCCCAAGAGCGCAGCGACGACTCATCCAAGAGGTCACAAAAGACCCCAGAACAACATCCAAAGAACTGCAGGCCTCACTTACCTCAATTAAGGTCAGTGTTCATGACTCCACCATAAGAGACTGGGCAAAAATGGCCTGCATGGCAGAGTTCCAAGACGAAAACCACTGCTGAGCAAAAAGAACATAAAGGCTCGTTTCAGTTTTGCCAGAAAACATCTTGATTATCCCCAAGACTTTTGGGAAAATACTCTGTGGACTGACGAGACAAAAGTTGAACTTTTTGGAAGGTGTATGTCCCATTACATCTGGCGTAAAAGTAACACAGCATTTCAGAAAAGGAACATCATACCAACAGTAAAATATGGTGGTGGTAGTGTGATGGTCTGGGGCTATTTTGCTGCTTCAGGACCTGGAAGACTTGCTGTGGTAAATGGAATCCTGAAGGAGAATGTCCGGCCATCTGTTCGTGACCTCAAGCTGAAGCGCACTTGGGTTCTGCAGCAGGACAATAATCCAAAACACACCAGCAAGTCCACCTCTGAATGGCTTAAGAAAAACAAAATGAAGACTTTGGAGTGGCCTAGTCAAAGTCCCGACCTGAATCCGATTGAGATGCTGTGGCATGACCTTAAAAAGGCGGTTCATGCTTGAAAACCCTGCAATGTGGCTGAATTACAACAATTCTGCAAAGATGAGTGGGCCAAAATTCCTCCACAGTGCTGTAAAAGACTCATTGCCAGTTACTGCAAACGCTTGATTGCAGTTGTTGCTGCTAAGGGTGGCCCAACCAGTTATTAGGTTTAGGGGGCAATCACTTTTTCACACAGGGCCATGTAGGTTTGGATTTTTTTTTTTTTTTTTTTTTTTTTCTTCCCCTTTTAATAATAAAAACTTTCATTTAAAAACTGCATTTTGTGTTTACTTGTGTTATCTTTGTCTAATATTTAAATGTGTTTGATCTGAAACATTTAAGTGTGACAAACATGCAAAAAAATAAGAAATCAGGAAGGGGGCAAACATTTTTTCACACAACTGTATGTTTTATAGGGCACTTCATGTATAGTTAAACATCTTTAGTGACTCTGCCATCACATATGCTCTTTGTTTGCATTCTGAGTTGCTTTGCATGCCTCAAAATATGAAGAGGTCATAAAATATGTAATGTGACTTGCTATAGAGAAAGAGGCTTTCTCTGTCTCCTCAGTCAGCCAGGAAAAAAAAAATGTAAAAATGACAGTCCACCAGGTTTTTTAGACAAATTTGTAGACTTGAAATGATCGTATTGTTTTTATAAAATGCATCTCATTGTAAACCAGGAACCTATCTGGAGCATGTGGGAAAGTCAGCTGATGATAGATGGCATCCAGTGATATCAAAACTGAAGTTAGCAGACAATAACAAGACATCGTGATGCTCTGAGCACCCCAGCATGCTGCTATAAATAGTGTCTGTGTGTCTGTATCTGTGTGTTACTCGCTTTGATAAGTCAATTATTTGTGGAGGCTGAAGTGAGTTGCACTGCAACATCACCTAAGGGCTTCATGGATCACAAAATATTATATAAGATAGTGTAACACTGTAGAAACCCTGATGCTGCGTTCTGATGTACATGCATACCAAAGCACACCTCCTCTAACATGCATATATATTACCATACTGCAGCAGGAAAGCAGTATGAACAGCCTTTAATCTTCCCAACACACCGATCCACCAGGGTTTCGTACATTATTCATCTGATACATTATCTCATCCTCGCTGTTCCATCAATCCACATAAGTAGCACATACATCCACTCATCTCCCTGGAACATGCCTGAATATATCACGGATGGAGGGAAAGAGGTTAAAGGTGGAATTATTACTCCAGATATATTGATCACTACACTAGCTCCAGTCCATTTTAGCATTTAATTTGAGAAGTAGTTAGGCAGTTAGTATGATGCACTTGTTCTCAAGGGGATAAATGTAAAAAAAATCTCGTCAAATGGCCTTAAATGCTGCTCTGTGTTTGCCATATGTAAAACAACAGAGAACATGCTGAACATAAATAATGAATAAGTGATGTTATGATCTCATATGGATGCAGATTTTTAAAAAAAAAATTGACAAGACATGCTGTGGTTGAAAGGCCTCCTGCACTAAGTGAATATCAGTCTCACAAAATATGATTTACTTTGATCTTCATGAGGGTTTCTGAACGATTTGAAAACATTTCACAGGCAGACAGAAAAAAAAAACCCAGACCATGTCATTCACGAAAGCAGAAGCCTGCGTCTTGATCAATTAGACTTGTTCTTGCCATACTCTCATAGATGCAACAAATCAAACAAATGCCCAAAGTCACAGACCAGGTCCAACCCTGCTGACCATCTCTCTAGAGAAGGGTGCATCCCCTGAGACAGGTAGGACACACCAGAATCAGATGTCAGTGAGTAGGATGCAGAGCAGTCTTTTCTTGCCTCTTTTTCTTTTTTTTTTCTTTTTTCTTCAAAAGGAAATAAAATATCCAGTGTAGATCACTTAATTAATAAATATTAAATGATTCTGAAAATACCAGTGCCACTTGAACCCAATATGGGAAATTTAATTAAACTAGTGGCATATTCCCAAACACTGGACACAAAATTTAAAGAGAACATAGGAGAAAAAAAAAGCAGACCTCATTAAAATGACTACTCATCAGTCCCTGCTGTATTTATCAGTGAATCAGGCTATTACTTTTATCAGCAGAATAATTAGTTACTGTAGTATTTTTACTACAAGTGTACGAGCAGACTAGACACTTTAGTTATAGTGGCTAGCAAGGAGACAATCCAAACAATAGGAGGAAATAGTGAACTCAAACAAAATTATCCATGTGTATGTTCTGAAGAGAGAAAAGTCCTGTCGTTCTAAAAAAGTAATCACTGGTCCATGGCCAGTATAGCCACCTGAGAGCTTTCTATGTTTTCACACTCTGACACTGTTGTTATCCCTTGGAGGGATAAATGGATTTAGCCACTATACAAATAATAAAGGGATTAGATTATACTGGCAGGAAGATGGAGGTAGATGGAGCAGCCTACAGACAGTAAGTAGAAGGAAGGAGAGTTTAAATATGAGGAAAAAAATGAGTCAGCACAGCAGAAAAAGTACAGACAGCATCAAGAGAGGGACAGTTAGCAGATTCGAAAGAGTAGAAAGAGACTCTAGAAAGAGTGTTAAAGTATACGGATGGGATATACAGTATCCTCCTGCCTCTATGGGTCCTTGGTCACTTAATTTGTGATGAGAGAGAGAGAGAGAGAGAGAGACGTGCTTGGTGAGCCAGAGAACACATCAGCAGAATCACTAATGAAACTTTCTTCCTCCAAACAGAAGTCCCATCCCACCATATAGCAGCCTCCAGTGAAGCAGACAGAAACCAGATAGGCTGGAAAATTGAATGGTGGAGCCAGGGGGGCAGAATAAAGGGTTGCTGGTCAGCATTGTAAAACACAGTTAAAGTCAAAATGAAATTTGAATTCTTCTCACTTTTAGTATAAGGAAATATGAACTATTAACACACTCCAGGTTGTGCTTTTTTTTTTTTCAAAATTTTAAAAGAGGATGAACAGCTTTTTTTTTGTTTGTGGCAGCAGTTGACTGACATTTGTGGGCTGGCATTGCTTGGAGACACGCTGTCAACTTCTGTTATGTTCCACTGACTGGAGCACCTCATAGCCTACAAATGTTTGTACACATTTGGTTCATATGATGCACTATGACACAGTTGTTTTTGTTTATTATCTCTATAATTTGACAGACATGACTAATTATAAATGGGCCAACCTTAACACAAGCTGTTACTTGACTTCCACTTCTCACCACTTGCCCTCTACTACTCTGTGGAAGACATTCAGATCTCTGTCTGTCTCCTGACATGGGCACATGGTCCATGAAAATAAATGCATTTTATGACCATAAAAGAATGAAAAAAGATGGTCGGGCTGGTGGGCAAGTTATGTAATCAGTGTGTGGCTGAACACTGGTAACACCAACTACCGTGGTGACGCTAAACACAACATCCATCCATTATCTATACCACTTATCTGTACAGGGTCGCCCTGAACACAGCATCTGGATGTAAATATGTATTATGAGAGACTTTATATTTAATTATAAGAAACAATTATAATGTGTTGGTCAATTTTGATCAGCAACAAAACAAAAAAAAAGTAAATACCAACACCAAATAAAGTTTTCTAAAATGGTGACTGGCAAGAAAATGTATCACTGCACTCAAAATGTTAGATCTAAATACAAATAGAAATAGACAGCAAAATTTATTGCAGAAAGTCAAAGTATCTCAAAGGAAGGCATTTCAAACTCTCTGTTTCTTCTGCTCCTTTTGTATCCTTTGATATAAAGCAGCCAAGCAGAAACATGAATTTGTTTACTGGTGTCATGCTGGAGGATTCAGGGGTGTCTTCAAAATTCAAATACTTAAAGCAGTGTTAGAGGAAAATATACTAGAGTATGGAGAGTACTGAGTGCACATGCTTACAAATTCCCCACTGAGAGAAGTCACAAACTAAATGTTCTAAATACTGCCAAACACCAATAGAGGGTAACATCTGAAATACTCTTTAATTATCAAGCAGTGCCTGAACATCATGGCAGCAAAGTGAGGACATCACTACCATCACTGCATTTGCATAAATGTGTGTTTGTGTGTGGATGTGTTTTATGTAAAAAGCATAAAAAGCTGACTCATGCTGTCCATAAAGATCCTGATAAGTAATTAGTCTGAAAAGGAAATCAATGGAATCACATTTCTCACAAGTTAGTGAGATGTTGAGAACACTTCAGAAAAGCCTATGAGAGCAAGAGACTGAATAATACTGTAAATCAAAATGAGTCTGACCAACCTGAAAGGTTTTGGTTTGGAAATGACAAAGGTCAGAGTGTTAAAGAGAGACAGAATGAGGACAAAGTAGAGCTGAGAGGGCAGAGGTGCCAGCAGGCAGGTAATGGAGGTGTAGGAGGTGTGATTAAGGAAAGCTAAAGAGACAAAAGAGAGGGAGGATTAGTGCTAAGGATGAGTTAGAGAGAGGAGAGCGGAGACCTGTCTGGAGAATGAGGTAAAATGTGAAAGAGGCTATAAAGGTATGATAATCCATGTTTAAATTCTCAGTGTGTATACAAAAAGCGTAACTTAAATATGTGGCCAAAAGTGTGTGGACACCCACGTTCACACGCTTTTGGTCTTACTTAAAGTTAAGGGATATCTACTGCTTCCAACTTAATGGCAGTTTTCCTATTTGAACATGTCAGTGTCCCAATGCACTGGTGTTCCTCAAAGCTGAATCCTCAGTTGGCAAGCAAAGCAGGCCAAAGCTCCTAGGCATTCCACAGCAACAGTACACAAATGTGGCAACTCAAGTGATTTGATTAATTGCCAATTTGTTTGGTAATGTGCACATCTAAAGCACAATGTAAGTTAAAGCGAGTCCTGCATTTTTACGTAATCCTGATACTCTGTCTAGTAGAGTGGCCCTCTGTCAACATGTAGGGTATTGTGTTTAATCATTTTATTCTGAAAAGCACATTGTGTTACACTGTATGAAAAGTGCTATACAAATAAAGTCTGATTGATTGATTGATTGGCAAAACAAGCAATTTATTGTCTAATAGACTAATTAGTATCTACACTAGAGACTGGAAAAGCCAGACCTCCTCCCCTAACATCGGTGGTCAACCTCCCTAACTGCTGGATGGAAGCAAATGCCTGAAGTCTCCAAAATCAGGTGGAGAGTGGAGATTGTTGCAGAAATAGCACATACAGTGGAATTACCTCCATTTATCTATAAATTTGTCTTAAAATACGGTCAGATCTTCGTGTATGTTACAATTATCAACAAACACAATCTGTTTTAATGGATATTACATACATCATTATGCTGTTCTTGCCCATACTGAAAACATCATTCTAGTGTAGGCTGGAGAAAGTAAATGAACACTACAACAGCATTAACAAAAGCTAACTGGAGTCATGAGTTATCAAATGTGTGTGGGTTAGAGCTACTTTGACCTATTAAAAAATATTATAACATTTTTGAGTTTGTTGTTCACAAGAAACATCTGCAGATGTGAACCTCATAAAAAGTTATCAGAAGATTCACAATCAAGAATTGTTGATTTTCAAGCTGAAAGGGTTACAAAGTCTTCTTCTTTTTCATCAGTCCAAAGTCAGACAAACTGTTTATAAATGTAGATGAAGAAGATGTAGTTCTGTGGCTTCTCTCTCTAGAAGTGAGCGTCCAGCTAACATGACTCCAAAAGCACAATGATGATGATCAGTGAGGTAACTAAGAAGCTCAGAGTAACAGGTAAAAGCTCAAAGGAAACATTGGAGCTGGTTAACTTCTCTGTTCATGAATCTGCCATACACAGGTCATGGTTTAAGTTGCTTAGGAGCAACACACAGCACTGTGTATGGTGTAAAAAGAGCACTGCATACCAACATGAAAATATCATCCCAAAGGTGAAACTCAGTAGCTTTGCTGCTTTTATGCCTGGACAGCTTGACATCATTGAGGGGTAAATGAATTACAGGATAATGTCAGAGTGTCTGTCCACCTGTTGAAGCTTGGTAGACGCTAGTGATGCAGCAGGACAATGATATAAATAAAGAAGAATGATCCAGTGTTCCTCCTGAACATTGAGCAGGTCTGATTAGCAGCTACTGGAGGAGCTTGATTGAGGTTATTGCTGCCAAAGAAGGTTCGATCAGCACTCTCAATGTTTAATGGCTGTGTTCAATAAAGATTGTAATTGTTTGCATGATATTATCTTAGGGATACTGTGTTTGTCTACATTTCTGTCTGAAGACCACCTTTGATACCAATCAATGCAGAAAACCAGATCATTCCAGAGGGTTCACATATTTTTCTTGTCAATGTATGGGTGAACTTGGGTATCCACACCTTTTTAGGGTGTCGATATATTTTTGGCCATGTATATAGATATTTTATCCATTGTTTCGCTTGAGATGAGTTTCTACATGTTTGTACAACTGAGCTGATACTGCTTGTGTTCTGCTTTTATTCCACTTTAGTATTTTTAGACTTTATGTCATATCCTCTTTCTAACTTGTGCTCATACAATGGTTCAATTGATCAATAAAGTTTCATCTTATTTTAATAGGGTAGATTGTGGTTTGTTCTAGGTTTTCCATTACAGAGATGAGTCAATGCCTTCAGGAAGTAAACAACCTCCACAGGGACTAACATTAATTCTCTATGACTACATCCTATTCCATTTTACACTGTCCTGTTGTTATTGTTGTCCTGACCTCAGTTAATGTACAGACCTTGAATCAGATTAGACAGATTAAATTACAGTTTATTCTCAGGTGAGCATTCATCATTTTCAACATAATCATCGCTATCTGTCCGCTAACCTGCCCCCAGAAATAATGAGACTCTCATCCATATTCAGATAGTGTCATCAAGACTACACTAATACTCTATTATCTTGCTAGCTCATAATGCATGGAGTGCAAGAGGAGACAGAGCGATGGCCAGAGGCAGCCACAAGAGAGGCGATGGCATAAAGAATAATAAAAGAGAAACGTTTTAATCACACCCTCGATCTTCTTCTGACATATGGCATAGAAATTTCACATTTAACAATATTTCCCCAAAGCCCTCTTTTATATAACCAGGAAAAAAAATTCCATTATAGCGGGTGTCTATCTGACACTACTATAATCAAATTTAAAGAAAAAAGTCGCATTCCACTAATCTGGAAGGATTTCAAAAGGCTTGGAAAGATCTTTTCACCTTCACAAAGCCAGAACTTCATATTATTCATTGTTAAGAGAAGAAAACAAGAACAATCCCTGGTTTCTGTTCAGTACTGTAGCCAGGCTGACAGACAGGCATAGCTCTATTGAGCCATCTATTCCTTTAACCCTCAGTAGTAATGACTTTATGAGCTTCTTTACAAATAAAATTGTAGCTATTAAAGAATAAATTCACCATCTTCTCTCCTGTAGATCTTTCTGAGCTCACTTCAAAATGTCTTCATCTAAACTGTCAGATTGTCTTGAAGACCCTGTTCCAACAAGGCTTTTCAGAGATGTTTTTCCTTTAATCAACACCTCTATATTAAGTCTGATCAACTTATCTTTATTAATAGGTTATGTACTGCAGGCTTTTAAGTTGCAGTAATTAAACCTCCACTTCAAAAGCCAACTCTCAATCCAGATGTTTTAGGCAATCATAGACCTATATCCAACCTCCGCTTTTTTTCAAAAATCCTTGAAAAAGTAGTTTCAAACCAGTTATCTGATTATTTGCACAGGAATGGTTTGTTTGAAGATTTTCAGTCAGGTTTTAGAGTCCATCATAGCACAGAAACAGCTCTGGTTAAGGTTATCAATGATCTCCTCATGGCCTTAGACAGTGGACATGTCTCTATACTCATCGTACTAGATCTTAGTGCTGCATTTGACAACATCGATCAAAAGATCCTGTTACAGAGACTAGAACATGTCATTGGCATTAAAGGAACTGCCCTAGGCTGGTTTAAGTCCTTATTATCTGATAGATTCCAGTTTGTTCATGTTAGTAATGACTCTTCTTTGCACACAAAAGTTAGTCATGGAGTTCCACAAGGTTCTGTGCTGACTGATACTTTTCACCCTATATATGCTTCCTTTAGGCAATTCAATTCAATTCAATACATTTTATTTGTATAGCACCAGATCATAATATACATTATTTCAAGGCACTTTACAGGGTAAGGTAGAGACCTTCCTTTGTTACAGAGAAAAACCCAACAGTTCCCACAAACAGCGAGAACTTGGCGACAGGGGGGAGGAAAAACTCCCTTTTAACAGGAAGAAACCTCCAACAGAACCGGGCTCAGGGTGGGCGGCCGTCTGCCTCGACTGGCTGGGTTTAAGAGGAGAAACAAGGGGTGGGGGGAGGAGAGAGGAGAAGAGAGAGAGAGAGAGAGAGAGAGAGATACCAGAAACAGCTGTATAGGTAATGGTGTTATCACTAATAATGATAGATAACAGTGGTATAAAGTAATAATCTGGATTCCGCTGCTCCAGAAGAGACACCTGCAGAATGTGGACAGAGAGAGGGAGAGAGAGGAGAAGCACAAACTACGGGAGAGAAAAAAAATACAAAGTTAATGGTATAAAGTAGTCGAGAGAGAGAGAGTCCAATGTATCCTGGAAATCCCCCAGCAGTCTAGCTCTATAGCAACATAACTAAGGGATGGTTCAGGACATACCCAAGCCAGCCCTAACTATAAGCTTTATTAAAGAGGACAGTTTTAAGCCTGATCTTAAAGGTAGAGAGGGGGTCTGCCTCCCGAACCCACACTGGGAACTGGTTCCACAGGAGAGGAGCCTGATAGCTGAAGGCTCTGTCAAAAATGACAGCAAGGTTTCTGACTGTAGCACTAGAGGCCAAGGTGATGTCATCCAGAGTCAGTATATTATCACATAGTGTGTCTCTGAGGTGTTTTGGGCCAAGTACAATAACTTCAGTTTTGTCTGAATTTAAGAGTAAAAATTTACTGGTCCTTTTTGGCCAGAACAATCTCTTAGTTATGCTGCTATAGACCTAGACTGCTGGGGGATTCCCATGATGGACTGAGCTCTAGCTCTCTCTCTCTCTCTCTTTCTTTCTCTTTCTATTTATATCATACTACTAAATGTCATTAACTTTGTATTTTTTCTCTCTTCCATAGTTTGTGCTCCTCCTCATTCTCTCTCTCTCTCTCTCTCTCTCTCTCTCTGTCCTCATTCTGCAGGTATCTCTGTTTCTGGAGCAGCAGGATCCAAATCTGCCAATACAACACTCATTAATATTATTGTTACCATCATTTATTATTATTATTGATAACACCATTACCTATAATATATACAGCTGTTCCTGGTCTCTCTCTTCTTCATCTCTCCTCCCCCAACCCCCTCCTTCTCTTCTTAAACCAAATTGTTCGAGACAGACAGCCCCCAACCTGAGCCCAGTTCTGTTGGAGGTTTCTTCCTGTTAAAAGGGAATTTTTCCTCCACCCTTGTTGCCAAGTGCTTGCTCTTTGTGTGAAATGTTGGGTGTCTCTCTGTAAAAAATTAATTGAAAAATGTTATCAGTGAGGAAAATGGAAAAGACAGAGAAAAAGAAAATATTCAAGGGGACAAAAATGCAGCTGGAAAAATGTTGAGAGTTGATTTGACGGGAAATCTAAACTAGGACAAACAGAACACACAGCCTTTGTTTTACAGGGTTCAGTAACAATCACACACACACACACACACACACACACACACACACACACACACACACTGTCTAAACTAGAATATTTAGCCCATTAAATCTACAGCAAAAATACAATTTGATTCAATTACCATAAAAATGGTGCACTAGGGAACAAGTCTTTCAAAAAGTAGTTAACAGTGACAACTACAATTTTAAACCTGGCAGAAATTACCAAAACAATCCAGTGATAAAAGAAAGCTATTGGAGCTGTCTCAACTTTAATTCATGCAACATCCACTGTGCTTTCTGTAAAAGCACTCCAGAGTAAAATGCCTAAACGAAATATTAAAACATTCATGTGGGCAGCTGAGGCAGAGCCAGTCGTCCACTAATTAGAAGGTCATTGGTTCTATTCTCTGGCTCCTCCAGACCATGTGCCAAAGTGTCCTTGGGCAAGATACTGAACCCCATGTTGCCATTGATGGCAGACTCATCAGTGTATGGGTGTGATGTATGAATGTCGGAGTGAATGGGTGAATGTGGCAAGTATTGTAAAGTGCTTTGAGTGGTCAGTAAGACTAGAAAAGCGCTATATAAGTGCAAGTCCATTTACTATTTATGTGACTGATCAGACAAGAAGCTAATGTAAAATATGTGTGTGAGAAGCTGCCCCACATGTATTTAACCTATGGCCTCGCTGCCCCTCATAATCAAATCTAATGGTGCATAAACAAAGGAGTAAATCAATCTCCATTAACATCCAAACAACCGAGGAGTCAAGTATTGAGCGTGTAGGTCACTGACTTGCTGGATGTTAAAGCAGGCTGTTAGAGAGTCCTGGGTTTCAGTGTTGGTCCTTCATGTCTCTTAATATGATTTGAATGAGTGTCTTCATTCTTGTGATCTTCCATTCATCTACACACCTCTCTCCCTATGTTTCTCCACCCACCACTCACCTTCTCCTCTTTCTTGCTGCTACGTCTATATACATCTTTCTCTTTCAATACTATTTTCACCATCAGTTTTAAATCACTTGCTGATTTGAATCATTTTATTCAGTTCACTATCAAGATTCATAGTCACCAACTATGCAGTTTGTTCACTCTTCACAATTTTATTGGAAGCAATCACATCTACATTCAAATGCACCTCAGCATCACCATTCAAATGTAATCCCGTACATACAGTGCAACAGTAAGTTCATGCATCCATAGGTGCCATAAAGAATGCAGAGCGCTCAGTGCTCTTGGCCCTAACTGCACACGGTGCAGGAGTGTGCAGTTGGGGCCAAATTTACATTGATTTGATAACAATCTCCAAGTTGGTGCTAAATTGGATCAGCCAGGGAGATTAAGCTGCTGTGGTTGTTTCGCTGTCAGGGCCCTGGCCCTAACTGTAACCACCATCACAGAGCGCCCCTAAGATTCTTCCAATCTAGCACTTACCACACTCCACCGGACTCAGCACACGCTGTGCATGTATTGCATAGTGATACGATTGCGTTTCATTTTGTGTATCGTTAAACTTTTAACTTACTCCAGTCCCTTTGTGTGTGTCTGTGTGTGTTGGTCATTGTTGCTCATTTTCTAGGAGGCACCCACCGGCGCCTACGCATTCATCACCTTTCATTTAGTGCTAATTCTGTTCTCAGTTCATTAGTATGTTCAGTCTGCTGCTTGACCAAGCTGTTACATGATTTTGGTTCATTTTGCTACCTTGTTGTTGCATACTGTGACTCAATGTTATTTAAAATTTTCTGCCCTGTTTGTTATTTGCTGTCAGGCTCCTAGTTTTAAATCAGAGCTGAGGATAGAAGATTTTTGGCAACCACAGTATCTCCTACTTTGTGAAAAGAACTAAGAAAATGTTAGCCAAACTGTTGCAAAACAGTTAAAAATGCTAAAATTTAAAATGCTAATTTAATACAATGCATTTAGTTAATTTACTAGTCACTGTTTGTTTATATTTCAATTTGCTTGTTAACAAACCGCTACAAATAAATAATGTAGCAAAAGTAGAAAATGGTGTCACTACAAAGTTAGCAGTAGGAGTAACCATATTAGAATAGCTATGCATAACACTCTCAAGTCAAAATAATGTAAGATTTTTCTTCTTCTTTCAGCTAGCCCACATTTGTTTAAACTGTAAATACAACATTTTGTTCAATTTGAAATTGTAATTTAGTTCATGTACTTAATTAGCTTCTATCTCTGCATCTAAGGAAGTTGGCAAAAGAAGCTAAACCACTGACCTTTTAATTATTATTTAACCAGTTTTAGACTAGAACTAAAACAGCAGCTTCCTCATCATTCTCTTCACTGAGTCTCCTCATTCTGCTCTTTTCAGTTAGTATCCATTATTGCTGTTTATTTATATTTATATTATTATTCAAGTGCAAACTCTACTTGAGCAGCTAATGCCATGTTGCCCCTAAGCAATATTCTGCTCTAATCAAGTTGTTTGGTGGCCACCAAAAGGAGAGTTGGACAAAGAAATCCAAGATCTGAATGTATGAACTGTGGTACGAAAAAAGCATGCACAATATGCCAAATTTCCCTAGATAAAAACAGCTTTAAATAACATAACAATAATATATACACTTTAAAAATCCAGACAATCTTGCCTCCCCTCAAGGCCAGTACAGTACACATAAACACTTCTGAACTGTCTCAAGGTTTCTTTGTTATCTTTCATTGATTAAAGCCAGGTTTTACACAAAATGTTGTTATTTATTACATCTATGTAGTTTCAGCAGAAAAAGATATAGCTGTGATAGCAGAAGCTATCAACTTCTGTCTTGACTGATGTGACATCTGGACGATACCCGTTGGCTTCCTAGAACATTTTGTTTAACAGCACACTTATAATATTCTATATAAAGTCCATAGAGGTGTGGTGTCATCATGATGTCAATGTCTCAGTGTGGCTCTGCTTTAGGAAGGTCTGAACAGGATTTAGACAGACTCTCCTCACCCTCAGGATGTGTGGTTCACCTGCAGAATATCACTGGCAAGACACAAAAGGGCCACTCTCCTTTCAACATTCACTGCTGCTCACTGTCATTTAATTAACTGACACAACTAACTGCTTTTTCTATATACCACACCAGTCTCTTGTTGATGCTATGTGGCATGTTTTTGATAGTTGTCAGGAGCAAACCTCTGGCCCTGATCTTCATCAAGTGGATCAAGTCAATCAATATCCTTTTTTATTTCAGGGTGTAATTCATCATCTTTTATTATGTCTTCTGTTTAATGTCTCAGTGAAGAGAGGGACTTTAAAGTGCATCCGTTGTTGGACAGGAAGCCAGTGAAGTTTCTGGAAGACAGGGGTGATGTGGTCACAGGGGCAGGAGTGGGTGAGCAGCTGTGCAGCAGAGGTCTGAATGTATTGGAGTTTATTAAGGATTTTGGATGATGTGCTGCAGAGAAAGCTATTGCAGTAGTTGATTCTGGATGTGATTAAAGCATGGATCAAAGTTTCAGTGGCAGCGAAGGACGGATTGATGTGGTGAGTGAAGGAGAGATTACAATCAAAAATGACACCAAGGTTGTGGATGTATAGGAATAGAGACATAGTGGAGTAACTGATGGTGAGACAAAAGTTGTGGGTGGTTTTGGTGAGAGATTTGGGACCAGTGAAGATCATGTCAGATTTCACACAGTTAAGGCTTAAGAAAGTTGGCTTGCATCCATGATTTAATTTCAGTAATGCAGTTGGTCAGAGTAGGGTATGATGCAGTGGTGATGGATTTGGTGGAGATTTAAAGCTGGACGTCATTAGCATGGCAGTGGTAGTGGAGACTGTGACAATGTATGATGTTACCAAGGGGGAGGATATAAATATGAACAGAAGGGGACCAAGCACCAAACTCTGGGGGATGCCTTAGGACAGAGGGGCAATGGAGGAGGTTCAATTGTGGATTTTGACAAACTGTTGTCTGTTTGTGAGATATGACCTTAGCCAGGAGAGGACAGTACCAGTGTTGTTAAGGGGGGATTCAAGGCAGGAGAGAAGGATGGTGTGGTTGATGGTGTTGAAGTGGGGAGGTAGAGAAGGTGCAGGAGGTGGTGAGGTTGCTCTATGTGGTCTTAGTTTTGTTGAGTGTGAAGCAATTGGAGGTGTTATCACTGGGTTTGAGAAGATTGTTTATTGTGGAGACGAGAGTCTTGGGTTTGGAGGAGTCAGTGTATGAGATTAGAATAGGAGGTGGTCAAAGAATGGAGATGAGCTGCAGGGATGGAGATGGTGGTTATTTTAATGTCTTTCCTGTAAGCAGCAGCAACACCACCTCCCCAGCCCTCAGGACAAGGTTTATCGATGTATGTGAATCCTGTATGTGTGGTCTGGCTGAGTGAGAAATAGTCCTTGGGTTCATGCCAGGTTTCAGTGAAGCAGAGGAAATCTACCTTACTGTCAGTTATGAATTCATTCAGAATGAGGCTTTTCTTATTGAGTGAGCAAATGTTGAGCAAAGCCAGTTTCAGGTGGCATTTGTGATTGATTGAGAGGACAAGGGAAGAGGGACGGAGGACGGAGATTGGCCAGATTCAAGTGTTGTTTGCTGTGATGATGTAATGAGGAAGGTGGAGTGCAACAGGACCATAGAGATGGGATGGAGTTTGAGGATGAGACAAGGTATATAAACATGCTGCCAGAGCTTCTGTGTGGAGGATGGCCTCTAAGAAGTATTCTGGCGTCTTTGAGAATGTCCATACAGTCCATACAGATAGGTTGTGAAGATCTGAGGTAGAGTACAGTGACGCCATGGCCCAGTTAGAGAGTGCTAGCCCAGAGCTAGCATTAGCTTGTGACCAAGAGCCGGGAGCCCAGGGAAAGAGGAGTGCTGTGCACCCCAGGAGTGTCCACAGGATAATCCATATTATATCAGAGGCAAAATAGCAACAGTGAAGGAAGGAGAGGCAGCAAGGGGGGTACAGGCCCATCAGCCTTATGATTCAGCTTGTATGATGGTCAACCTGAAGCAATAGTGTCTACAGCAAAGGACACCAAAACCGAGCCCAGCTGGACTAGCCTCATCACATAGAAGAGATCCCGGCGGGTTAAGCAGATGGGCTCAGCAGATGTGCTCGTGGTAGCCAGCGATGAGCCGGGCAGAGACCAAAGGCCCCACAGCTCTGGCAGAAGACCAAGGAGGTCAGAGCTAGCAAGAAAGGGAACGTCTTGACATGCTAATCCAGCGAAATGTTTGTGTGGACTGGAACATCGGTATCCCGTGGACAGAAAACTTGCAGGAACAACTTTACCAGGAGAGCTGAAGCATCAAAGGCATAGATTGAATGGCAAATGTTAGGTTCAGAGACAAAATGGCAGCCAAAATGCACCTGCATCTGCTGCCTTCATAACACTGCAAACACTATGGGCTCAAGGAAATCAAACCTAGCGTATGATTACGTGAAAATGTGACGTGAGACATTTTAGAGAATGATGGTCTCAGTGGGGTAAAGTTGAACATTCCTGTTGCAGCACTGATGCCCTGCATCAGCAGTCAGTGACAGGGCTGTTTGTTGTCGCATTGGGGAATGACCACAGAGTAATAGCTGCAAATGAAAACTGACACCACATGAAAGAACAGGATGGAAATTTTCGTGTTGAACACAGCTAAAGCTTTTCAGCGGTGTTTCTGTCTGTTAGTGTGCCTGTTGGGACAAAAAGCAGCCAATGAGCCAAAGCAAATCAAATCAAACAGGAAAGCCTGTTGATCGCAGTAAACACCAGAGTGAAAGCACCACTCGTTCTGCCTGCCGGTGAGTACGTGCAGGAAGGTGTGTATCTGTTTGCATTATTGCTGTAAAATAACACAAATACAGTGTATACATATTGAAACTGCAATATTGTAAAATTGCAAAAAAGATGTGGCTGTCTTATTGTTTTCTTATTATATACAAACCTAAAGCAAAAGTAATAAAAGCCATATCACAATACCCACCAATGATTTATGTACTTTGTAGACTATATATTGAAGGCCATGGCCTCTCTGCCTAATGTGGGACTTTGAGAGAACTGAATGAATGAAGTGGTGAGAGAGTGTGGGTGAGAGTGTGACAGTGCAAAAGTCAAGACAGAAGCAAAGTAAGACTGCGGTGTGTGTTTCTGTTGGCTCAGTGTCTGTCGCAGTAATGCCACGGGAGAAAATCTCTGCCTGCGGCAAAATCAGCCTGTCAGGTCAGACGGTCTTCAGAAATACTAAAGGTGCTCCTTCAATTCTCCCCATCTCTCTAGTTTTCCTAAACTTTTACACACACAAGTTCTTTTCGGGTTGATGCCTCTCTAGCTTTAATTCTTTCTCTCCAGTTGTATTCATTCGCTGATGTTAAGGACAGCAAAAAAAATATGGTGAAAACGTGTTTGGGCATTAATTTTATTGAGAGAGAGATGCCCATATCTTAGTGTTGTCTCAGTGAACAGAAGATGATTGGCACCATCTGCTTCACCATTAGTGATTCATTCAGCAGCCACTTGGCTATCCAATCATGTTCATACAGGTGAAAACAGCAACCTTTCCAACCTGACACTGATTATCTCTCTCCATCACCTCCACTCTTATGCGGCAAGCTTTTATTATAGTTGGCTTCACTATCTAATATTGACTGTGCTGCTGGTTTGTGGGTAATGAAACAAGGAACAAGAATGTGTAGAAGGAAAAGACTGACTATGTTGTGCAATGTTAAATTGGTGAAGTGCCCTTTTGAGGAGGATCAGTGTCCCTAGCATCATCATCTTTGCTGCTCAGACTCTATGGCCCTGTTCATACCAGGCATTAACATGCCTCTTCAGTGATCCGATCAGCTCTAAGAACATAAGTTCCCACCTGGCCTTAAAATGCTTCTCCACAAGCGTCTCGAGTGACCACTTGTGATCGGATCTCACTTCCCTTCTTTACATGCAAACAAACACATATGTGTTGTTGTTTTTAGCCAATCTGATAGACGGGTCCGTTGTCAATGTGCTTGTGTTTAAGTGTGTGTCAGTGTGTGTGTGTGTGAGTGAGAGAGAGAGAAAGACAGACAGAAAAAGAGAGAGCAAGAGAAAGAGTGGGGCGCGGAGGGGCTGATCGAAACAATGTGCTGCACACGGCTCTAAAATGAAAAAAGGTTTCATTTGTTTGAAATAGTAAAATATTTTCAGTTCATTATGAAACTGTGGTGGGACTAATCAGACTGTAGCGGAGGACGTCAGTAGAGTAGGCGATCCTTGTGGGCCAGCATTTGCATTTGCATTCACATTGCTAAAAGAATATGGCCACATGTGGCTCAGATCACCTCTGAATGTCATCTGAGTGGGCGTGTTCACAACTGACTCAACTCAAAAAGCCGAATCTCTGCCATAACTAATGGCAACTGCATTTATTGTTGTAAATGATCTAGTCATAGTTTGCCACTGTTGCACTGTTACATTCAGTGCTATGTCTTTAGATAACATGGTAATTAATCACAGCTAGGTAGCTAATGCTCGTTAACTGACCATTAACCATTAACTGACAAAATCAAAATGTACTATTTAGAATAGAGTGTTTGTAAACAAAACACATATTGAATCCTACAGCACCAAGTGTGCTGTGTGTAACCAGCATAATAGCCTCTCCTGTGCAGGAAAATACTAACTAACTTATTAAAATAAATAACAATTAGTAGCCAGACTTTCTAATGTATGAACAGATTAACAAAACGCAAACAACCATTGAATCCTCCACCAAGAGCACTGTAACAAAAAACGCCTCCCCCTCCTTTTTTTCTTTATAATTGACTTAAGATAACAAAAACAAGTGTGACAAGAAGTGTACATATAATGGACAGACATGTAAATGACAACAAAAACAAGGACACTTATAGAGAAATACAAATGAAAAGAATGATGTGTATAGAATGAGTCTATGAATTGCTTGGATGTGCGTGCATTTGTGCAAGCGCGCATGTGTGCGTGTGTGTGTGTGTGTGTGTGTGTGTGTGTGTGTGTGTGTGTAAAATGGTGATATACTATGTTAGTGATAATAGTGACAATACTGAAGTGATGTTATGATAGCATAGTATGTATTATGTATATGATATAATACTTCTAAGCATGTTAAATTATCATAATATACATTACTACATACGTAACTATTATAATATAACAACATGATGGGTATCAAGGTTAGGTCTACTGTGGAGGTGAGCAACAGGGCCCCCATGCCACCCCCAAGCAACACATCCAGGTGCCCCAGCATGACACAAGGGAGACCCCAAAAGTTTAAAATATACAACCTTTAAATTGTTGGACCAAATGTTATATCCTGAGGCAAGCAGTCCCAGAAATGTAGGGCCTGCAGCAGTCTCTTCTCCCTCTGACCTCAATCCGAATATAGAGACTGATAGAAGTGCTGTACTTGCCAACCTACATCTGTACCATTATTAAAGAAGATTAGAGTAAAGCATGGCCTATGCTCAAAATCCCCACCCCCAACCTCCCCTCAACCGATGTCTGTGCTGTGAATAGCTGGACTTATTTTTATTCTTTTTAATGTTTCCAGCTAGGGCTCACTGCAACGTCTTTGTCAAACAAGTACAAGTGCTGCCGGAGGCTGCAGCAACCAGCCAAATAGAAAGCAAAGAAACCTGGTTTCCACATAATAACATAACAGTTCAAAATATTATTATGATTCCACCTGCATGTATCAAATTAACATCCATCAAACAGCATTAAAAGCTGTTAGAAGTTGATGCTTTTACACTTTCAACTCATGTGGCCTACAAGCATCTCCTGTCTTGCTGTGCATCGCATTTCTCTCAATCAGTCTTTTCTTCAGCTCCTTTGTTCTTGCATCCTTCTTTTCCTCTTGAGCACAGACACCTCCCCAGCCACAACAAGAGACATAAGTGAGTGCTGTTGTTTTATGTCTCCAGATTTCACACTGCCAGGCAGCCAGCTCTTGTTTGTGTAGGTTCTCCTCTGTAATCATCCTCTCTCTGAGCTCCTAATGAAAGCCTCAGCAGGGCTCCAGGCATCCCCTAGTAAAGCACTTTACTGAGAGGATTAGGCACTGCCACTAGAGTCTACAGTAAATGGAAAGAGTATCACCAGACACCATGCTTCCAGAAAAAGCAATCCTGGCTGTAACTTTAGGAGTCAGCACCTCAGTGTTTGGCCAAAGCACCTCAAAGGTCTTAACTTACAGCTCCGCTGGGTCAGAAAGGCTGAGGGAATATGATCAGAGTGTTTTCACTTTGAAGTGACTCTTTTTTTGTTAAAGGACATCAGCACTCTCAGCTATGCTCAAGTTGAGAGAGTTGGGATATCATCAATTTGTGATGCATTTCCAGGAGTTATTTTTTCTTGGTGGGCTGTCTTTTGCTTTCTTGCTGTACCCACTTTTGCTCTGCTGCTCTCATCTACCTCCACTTTGAGATTATTACATTTTCTAAGTATGATTTGACAGCAGAAGAATCTTGTTAAATGTTTTGCAGTTAGTGTGTGTAGGTGGCGACAGCAATAGCGGCACTGTTAAGAGTGAGAGTGTTTTCACAGTTGAGAGAAAGCCGTGCTTGTAAACCCTGTGTTGTGGCTGTATGGCACTCTGGTCTATGGAGGCTGCCATCAGTGCAGAACTTTTATCTTATCTTACAAATAAAGACAGTCTCACGTGGTTGTTGCTTAGCTACCCTTACAGACCAGTAGGAAGGAAAAAATTAGTAGTCAGTAATCAGTGAGTATCAGCATATAATGCAGATGTTTCTTTTGGCTGCTTCGCTATCATAACCAGTGATATAGTACTGGCTGAGACATGAATATGCACAAACTGCAGTTTCTATCCTCAAGCAGAACATCTCAGCTTCACCTCAGCCTGGCCACACTATCACATGCCTCTGTCATCACAGACTGACACCTAGAACAGAAACCACTCTGCTGAGTGCTGTGGATTTAGGGCTTGGCTTAAGGTGTATGGAAAGCAAAAAGGCTGAAACATTGCTCCAAGCACAAGCCTCACTCTTTAAAGTTCAGAGCACTGCAAAGAAAAGCCTTGTCAAGCAAAACTGAGTAAGTATGAAATTCACGTCTCCAGAGACGTGTGTCTCTTTGCTGTCATTATCTCAGGCTTTTCTGCTTTTAACATGACGGCATTTCAAAATTACAGAACAAGTTTGAATAAACAATCACAGCTTTAAAAAAGAACAGTTTGTTTTCTGTTGTCAATGCTGAGATACATGATGTGAACAAGCTGCTCGCACTATAGCATCTCAAGACGCCTGATCGCTGCTGTGTGTGTGTGTGTGTGATAAACACTGATGTATTGTTAAACAGCGGCATGTAATTTCTGCAGCTACAAAGTACAAATGCACACTCGCTCAAATATACACACACACTGTGTGTGTGTGTATGTGTGTGTGTGTGTGTGTGTGTGTGTGTGTGTGTGTGTGTGTATGTGAAAGTGCATGTTTTTGTCCGTATTATGTGTAAACGTGTGGTGATCTCACCTCAATATGTGTGACCTGCACATGGCATTTTTTGTGTAAATCCACAGCTTTAATTGTCTCGTTACATTGACCTTGACTTCTCCTGTTGCACTAATTATATACCACCGCAGTGACTGTAACTTCAGGCGAAAAGGTATTAGGAGTACAGTTTACTGTGCATGTGAGAAGGTTAAAAATGTCTAAAAGAGTCTACTCTACTTTTCAGCTCCACAAATATTAATCTAACAGGCTTATTTTGGTTTTCACAAAAGTAAAAACTATACAGAAATAGAAAAATAAATCTGAGCAGGACACAAATGCTTCTTCATCTTAATGACTAGCAGTTGATTTGTGTATTTTAAGAGGGATTAATGTTGACATCAAAGACAGACTTCATTGATGTCTTTGGTTGCTTGCTACCTCTTCTGCTGGATGTCTTTTGTCCAGAATAGATAGATAGATAGATAGATAGATAGATAGATAGATAGATAGATAGATAGACAGATAGATAGAATTTTGACAATTCTGTGTCATTGGACACAGCATATTAGGTCTGCAATTTTCAAGCAATTTCCTTTTGACAGTCAGTTAAGTACTGTTAGTTCATTGTAGCTGCAGATCAGAATCACAACTTTGGTGTAATGGTGTATAACCGGAGAGGCAGAGTTTCTGTGCAGTGAAGATTGCGAGAGGTTCACCACTCTGTGAAAGACTGCGTGGGCAAATAGTGCAACAATTGAAAACGAATAATGCTCCTCAACATAAAATTGCAAAGAATTTGGTCATTTCAGTGTGTACTGTTCATAATATCACTCAAAGATTCAGAGAATCCCGAGAAATCTCTGCATGCAGGGGACAAGGCTGAAAACCAGTATTGGATGGCATTCAAAACTGACACAATTCTATTGTGAAAATCACTGCATGGGCTCGGGAACACTTCTGAAAACCATTGTCTGTGAACACAGTTTGTCGCTGCATCCACAAATGCAGGTTGAAACTCTATCATGCAAAGAAGAAACCACATCTAAACATGATCCAGAAACGCTGCTGACTTCTCTGAGTCCGAGCTCGTTTAAGATGGTCTGAGGCGAAATGGAAAGCTGTCCTGTGGAAAGTTTCAAATTCTTTTTGGGAATCATGGATGTCGTGTCCTTGTTATCAGCGCACAGTTCAAAAGCCAGCATCAGTGATGGTATGGCTCCATAGAAGAAGAGTCTGGACACAAAACTGGCCTGTCTGCAGTCCATACCTGTCACCCATTGAAAACATTTGCCGCATCATGAAATGAAAAACATGACAAAGGAGACCCTGATGTCTGATGATGTTGAGCAAATCCTCCAACAGGCAAGAATGGGACAACATTTCACTTTCAAAAGTCCAGCAACTGATCTCCTCAGTTTCTAAACTTTTACAGAGTAGTGTTAAAAGAAGAGGTGATGCCACACAGTGGTCCCAACTTTTTTGAAAAGTGTTGCTGGCATTTAATTCTGATTGAGAATATATTTTTCATAAAACAATAAAATTTTAGCATTTCATCATTTGATGTGTTGTCTTTGTTCTATTTTCAGTTAGATGTGGGTTTACATGATTTGCAAATCACCACATTCTGTTTTTATTTAGGTGTCCCAACCTTTTTTGGAAACAGGATTGTACAATATGAAACAGAACTGGAGCAGTTCAGATTACTGGTCTAGATGAAAGTCTCTGTCTGAGTCAAGAGAAAAAAGCTGAGAAAAGCATGTGGGAGAACAAAGCTTTTTGATTTAACCACAGTGTTTTGGAAATATGTTACAGTCCACTGCCTCTATCAGAATAATAATATGTAAGTCTCCTTTACTGACAAGCATCTTCTGTACAGAAGTTGGTCTGCAGGGCTCCACTGTGGTGTTGCTAACATTATATAATGTACTAGTAATGCAGGAGCTGGTGTCTGACTATAGAATGAGTAATTTGTCTTCTGTCAACACTTGCTGAAGTTTTGTAAAGTACCGCTGACTGTCTTGGTTGACTGGCTGCTTTGCTTGTCCTTGAGTTCAGCTCTCTGCTCCACTAAAGTTAGTCTTTAGGTGGTAGCAGGAGAAATATTCCAAAAATATTTCATATTCGTCTGGCAGAGCTGAGAAGGCGCATAAGCTTGTATGATTGAGTCCAAGTTCGGTGCAGACGTAGAGGTCGCTCTGAAGGACTGTCTGCAAGGGCACTGCAGTGGTTAAGGTGAGAGATAAGCATGGCTTTGACAAAGAGCTGGGTGGCTTACTGAATCAGATACGGCCTGATTTCTGTCGTGTTTTATCGTGCAAAGCAGCATGACTAGTAGTTGATTATTCATTGACAATCCTACAGTATATAAAGTTGATTCTGGTTCTGCATGTTTTCCATGATCAAATACTGCTGCAGAAGTTTTAAATTCATATAGTTTTAGGAAATAAATCAAAAAGTGAATCAAGTCCTTTTTGTACTGTGGTCTGTTGTCTGCTTACTGAGATAGTGACTTCTGTACCGTTCTAAAGTTTTGAGAATATTGTGGATTTAAACAGAATAATGAAAACGTGGTCTGAAAAAGAAAGCCAAATAATAAGTTGGTTGAAAGAAACTTGAATTGTATGTTTCAATGCTTGACTGTGGCTCCACACAAGAATGTAGACAGAGCTCATGAGAGGGTTTTCATTTCATACCACTGTTATGAATACCCATTTCAAATGCACAAAGACACAGAAAGTGATCAACCCTGATTCTACCAAAGAGTCTTTTAGAGGAAACAAATTTAAAACTGTTCAAAACCTGCAAGATAATGCTGCATAATAGTTACCTGAATTTCCCTTGCAAGAAAAAATGTTTCACAGAAAGTGCTGACAGAGATACAGACAAACTGCTGTGTGTCCTGCTGTGTCCTCTAGCAGCACTTCACCAAACACACAGATACAGTGACATAATAACTGTAAGCTCTTCAAACCTGGAAGAATCTTATCTTGTCTCTCCTCCTCCAAGAAGTTTTGTTATTTGGAGCAGGTACTTTTACACGTAAATATATTTACTGCTTTGATGTTCATACAGTGTTTATACAATTGCTAAAACACAACTCCTGAAACCTTCCATGCTTTTCTCAAAACTGTAAACACAAAGCCCAGTCGTCGAAATACATTCACAAAACCTCTGTTCAATTTTGCAAGAAGAGTCAGTCACCTCGAAACAGTTTTATCTGCGCTCAAAATCAAACACTGCTTTCAGATCATACACACAGCCAATCAAAATAAAACCACTAATGAGCATTCGTTATACACAACATAAAAATGGAAAACACAGTGCTCAGAGCATGTGGCTCCAGAAATGTTTATGTGCACTCTGAACTGGCTTTGATTAGTTTCATCACATCATTAGCGAAAAGACTGAACATTTCTGAGATGTGTGTAAGTTGTGACACCTGTGCTGTAATTGTGTTTAACTTCAGCTACCTGTGGTTACCATATGCATCACAAGTGCATCGCAGTGCACTTGTGATGCAGTGTTGGTGAGTGAAAATGTGCTTCGACTTATGTAAGTAAATGAGATATGCAACTTGTGTCTAACTAGGTGAAAATTGTTTACAGGTTTGCCACAAGAGTGATTGATTCATAAGTGTGTTAAGGCCACTGAGCGTTTGGTTAAGAGAATGGGACTTCAGAAGAACTGTAACAAGACTATAACAACGTGTGAACTCACACAAGTCTGGCAGAACCCAGAGGTCCTTTACCTCACAAGTCAGTTCTGTCTAATCACAAATCCAGCACATCACCAAATTGACCCATAAGCCAGCACATTATCACATCACAGAGATTACTCCTGCAGCACCCCTGCTTGTAGTAGAACGAAGCAGACTCCTACATCGTGAACCTCCAAGAGCCAGAAACCAGGTCATCACAGGTTGTTCAAGAAAAGCTGGCACTAGCTAAAATGTGGAAGTTGCTACAGGAAGTTCCGAAGCAGGAAGAAATCAGAAACATGCATATTTAATTGAATTATAAGAATCAGAGGCGACTTTTGTGCTATATTAATGAGGCTAATTTGAAAAGGACATTGTTATACAGCTTCTTCTCTCTCACAAGAAAAGAGAGTGGAGTCTTTCTTGGGATTTTGTTTGTAACTGCCTTCACACCTTTTTTTCCCCCCTCTCCTCCACCACTTTGAAGACGTGACAGGATGCCTTTATCTTCTCCCTTGTAGAAACACACTTTATATCTTTCGGGAGCTTGACAGCCCCGAGGAGCAGTTATTTCTCGGTCAGGCGGCGTGTGCAGGCCACCTGACACACAGAGATTATTGACTGAGGAGAGGGCAGCAGTCGTTAATCACAGACTGGGGGGAAACAGGAAATTCTACTCATCAGCTCAGGAGGAGTATGACACTTTTGAGTCACAGCAGAAATTAAAAAGTGGCTTCTCTAAAGCATGACGAGGACCTAAAGTTAGATATTCTAATGGAGCAGCAGTTGACTGCATTTATTATACACAACGATTCATGTCGAAGCAAACCAAGCTAGGCCAGAGGAAAATGTCGAAATATTTTAACTAATGTTTTACCTACTTTTGCTTTAATCTATTATGAATGTTTATGTTATGTTTACTTATTTTATCAAATATATAAATGATCATTAAATGACCAAAAGTGTAATAGTTTATCTGTTATCATGTTAGAAGTAGGCCAAGACATGATAGTCAGTGCAGTCAGATAGCACAGAGGCCTTGGGTGTTCATCAGGATATAATCAATTATAAAACTAAGTGGTCGGGGGCTTCAAATGATATCCAACTTTTAAACTCAGGAGCATCTGAGATGTAGTGCCCAAAACATGAGATAATGGTGGCAAGTAAAGTAGAAGTTTCATCAGGATCTCAGGGTCTCATCAGGGAAATCACAGAACACATTAAAAGTAACATTTAAATAGGGTAAGTATGAGAAAGAAAGAAAAAAAAAGCAGGCAGTTATGTGTAAACACATAAATAATAGCCTATGGGGCTTTTACAAAGATGAGTTGGGCATATGGTTATATGGTTTTAGGCCAATCGCTGTCTCAGGCTGGGAGAAAGGTAAGGCTAAAGTCCAGTAAAGGTCATGGGTAACATGGGTAACACCATGTTTAGTACATAGACTCAAGAAGTGCACCTAATGTGGTGGTAATTAAAATTGTACAAAAGATGCAACATAAAAACTACATCACACAAAGGTCATCATAAATAGGGAAGACTGATTATCGGCGGCTATTTCAGCATTTTCCGATTGTTGGTATTGTTTGGTTTTTTTTCGCCAATAAAATTAATAAATTTTAAAATGCGCTACTGATGCAGCTGCTTCTCTCTGTCAGTCAGCACCACTCTGCGGTGGGTCTGGTCTGGAGCAGTGTCCCACCTACAGCACCCTCTGAGCTGTTTGTGGAAGGTAAGACAGCAGATATCGCTGAAGTCTTAATAAACATCACAATCCTCTACACAACACCCCACTCTGATGAGCAAGTTCATTTGTTCATTTGATCCAAAACAGAGAGCGAGAGAGAGAGAGAGAGAGAGAGGAAAAGAGCTGATCTGAATAACAACAACTGCTGAATTAATGAAAGTTGCTAAATGGATCAGAGAGCTGTGAGCGCTGGAGCAGAACTAGTGTAAGTTTAAATGTACAGCTGGTTGTTGGTCACTGTGACAGAAAACAGCAGCCTTTACTGAGTTAAGATAGAGCAGCAATCAATGCTACCAGTAACAAACTTCAGTAAGTGGAGATAGGACACTACACTGATATCACGTGAACGGCCAATCACTGCTTGGCAAGTGGTTCTGTCCCAAAGAAGACAGCGATTTTGGTGTGATTTATTTACCAGCCTCCCAAGGTGAAAATAATGAAAACTATTTAAAAAATAAATAAATAAATAAAAGTACTGAATAAAGAAAATACAGTACTCTATATGCATGAGTACAAAAATATACAACTAACCTAAACACTCATATGCCATGGGAATTCTCTATATGATGCACATTTTTGTTTTTATTTACATTTTACACAGTGTTATTTGGCAACAGGGCTGTAATTTTGCCGTTCACATGACTCTGAAGCGCGCAGGATCAAACTATTTAACAAAAAGAAGTGTTACGCCCCTATTTTGCCAACCAACACCACGGATGACAGATGGCGTGGCGAACATGTGCCCCTAAGGATAAGCAACATATTGTTATGTGTATGTATGTGTGCACTGGAATCTATGCATAAACTATACTGAATAGACATTTTACTACAGTAGAAGTAAAATTATTTGCGTCAAAATGTTCTCAGATAAAAGTACAAATTAAGTCAGTTAAAATGTACTCTGAGTAAACGTGTTTCTGTTATTTAACCTGCCGTCATGGATATAAATGGGGTGGACAAAATAACAGAAACACCTGAACGCCACAATGAGTAGTTTTGTAGTTTTGTATTGGCATCGGTTCCGAATATCTGTTATCTGTCTTCTTAATCACTAATAATCGGTATCAGCTGATTGGCCCGAAAAAATATATATCCGTCGATCCCTAATCATAAAAATACATAAAAACATCCAAACCACTGCAAATCCAGATAATTGAGCCATATAACACTATAAAAACTATGAACACTACAAAAAGTCATGAACTGAGAAGTCCTCATTCATGCCCCCTGGAAATAAACTTTCGAGATAAAAATCCAAAATGATCCCCTCTTTCTCCTGGAAAAATCAACATTATGGCTGAGCTCAATTACTTCTTTGCCTATAGAAAATAGAGATGAAATATGATGTTGCTTTTCATCGAAATGTCATCCATGTTCTATCTGAAATACATGTCCTGTGTGTCATGCCATTTCCTAATAGAGCTTCTAAGCTCAGTGATGCATTCTTTGAGTAAATGGGATGTTTCACCTATATATATATTTACCATATGGACATTGTATCCTAAAACAACGTTTTTTGTTTTACAGGTAAGTAAGACCTTTTCCACTGATATGGTGGTTAAAAGCCTTAAAATGTTTAGTGTATTGGCTATTTGTGCAGGCTCCACATTTAAAGTTGCCTTGGAGAGCTTTAGTTGTGAGCTTACTCTTCAGGGATTCAATATGCTATAATGGTGGCCATTAAAAGTCGGCTAAATGGGCAAACCCCTAAAGCTAGGCCCCCAGCAGGAGAGGTAAGAGATCATATAAGTGAGTGAACAACTCAAACAGCTGAGGTCGATCCCAGGACTGAACTCAGGAATAAAACCTTCACCACATTGAACTCACAAGACTGCTTGTTTTACTTGAATCTGCAAATTGTGTGGGGGAGGATCTGAATTCATCAGGTGAAGATTTATTTCCCACAAAAAAGACACATGTTTCACAGTCAGCTGGTGTAAGTTGATGCATGGGTGAAAAAGTAAAAGAGGTGAGAGGGGTGAAAACAACATAAAAGGACAAATCCAAATTTCAAAGAACCAACATCTGTGAGGAGGGAAGCGGGATTTCTCTGATATACAGCAGTATTTGGGATTATGATGAAGTGTGAAAAGGCAGAAAGAAAAACATAGAAGAGAGAAAAATCCACACATACACAGTGTTCACCTCTTGACAGGCAGCTGAAGGCACCAAAATTATGCACACAGACACACACTCACTCTCTGAAATGCATGTTCCATCTGTTGCAAATTTAGGAACACACCGAACATGCTCGGTATCTGTGGCTCTGCCTGACACACATAAACAGACATTTACAACTAATCTGCTTGTTCCCTCTGATTAGTCTAAAAACAAACACAGCAGTCACACACCTGTTGCCAAGCAACAGCAATGCTCGCTTGATCAGTCGACTCTGAAATGCAGAAGATGTCAGGAGACAGACAGGATAACAGCTAGGGAGGACTGAGGAGAGGAGAGGAGAGGAGAGGAGAAGCTCTAGGGCTGCAGACCAGGCCAAGACATGTCAACATTATATCACCATCTGAAAGACACACATACATATACACACACACACACACACACACACACACACACAGGGTCAGCCCAGACATCAGAAGGCATCAGTGGCGAGTGTTGTGGACACTGGCTTAAAGCGCATCCCAACACACACTTAGACCAAGTCTCACACACACACGCCTTAAACAAGAGAGACCACTGCCGACACAGTCCTGTGTGACTACATGTGACCACAGGAGTGAAACAATCCTCTGAGGTCCTCTTACCTGCACTGATTATGTGAATAGGGCTAGGATACAAGTTAAGGTTGAGTAAATTTGTCACCTTAATTTCAAGTATTTTCAGCCACGCAACATACAGGCACACTACATCCCTTGTCGGCACTGGCTGCAAGTCATGCACAGACAAACTGCTGCTTTGCTGAGCTTTAAGCCTTACATTCTTGCACAATTATAAAAAAGACAGATTCACCAATGAAAATTGTTGCTGGGGCTTTGATTTCACATGGAAGACAGAGGCTTTTCATTTCTGGCTGATGAACACTGACTTTGTCAACTGAAGTGGCATTTTTTCAGTGGTAGCTAGTTAGCTAATTGACAAGGCTCAAGCTAAGAGTCTGCGTTTTCAGCAGTTAATGATTCATATACAGTGGGCTCAGTGTGACTCATTGTACAAGAATATGTAAATAAGGAGCAGCATTGTTGATGTATCGCAGGAAAGTGCTAGCTGAGTATTGCAGTATATTGTTATGAATAAAATGTAATTAAATGTTATTTTGTTTAGGATAACTCTGCTTGGATGTTTCCTATAGTAACAACAAAAAAAATAGATTTATGTTCAACAGTAGGACAGACCTGCTAATCGTTCTCTAACCTATATAGTTAAGTCTTTGCTTTGACAGCAATACTAGCTTAATACTCTGGATAGTAAGCTAGTTAGGCAGCATGTTAACAATTATGTTAGAGCAGATAAGGAAAACAAAAAATAGTACCATGGCCTTCCAGACTCTTTGTATACAGAGTGATACTCTCACCAGAACCATGCACTGCACTTTAACCTGTAAAGAAATCCAGAGATCGGCAGGCCTGCCATGCCAAGTAATGGTTGCTAAGCTATAACACATTCGAGCGGTTTATCAAACACAAGTGTCCAACATGAAAGTAATTTCATATAATTGATTTAAATGGAATTGACACCGGGCTGTTAACAATGATACACTGTGTGTGCTACCAGAGAAGATGGCAGGGTGAAGAACATGCTATTTTTAACTCTGCAGCCAGACCCACAAAACATATAATTTCAGCTACAATAATACTGAATTCTGTTTCATGGGCAAAGCTAAATGTCAAAACAGACATTACTCATCCTCCCATCACTGACACAGGGAAATAAGCTAAATTCCTCTTGAGATGCAGAGCAAATGAAATGAATTCATAAACACCTGCTGTCTGCTGTGACCAGGCTGAGGGCCTGATATACATGAGGCTGATTCTCTGTGCCAACAGGCACACTCACTGAAATACAGTAGGAATACATTCACACACATACAGTATTCACACTTCACACACACTTGTGTTGCTCAGTCACAGAGCAGATTATTTCTGACTTTAAAATAATCCCAGGCTCACAACACAACAGTGTGCCCTAAGGCTGCGTCGTTATACTTACATCCATACAAAAAATATACTGTTCCTTATAGTAAGTAAGTAAATAAGTAAACTTTATTTATATAGCACCTTTCACAGATAAAAATCCCAAAGTGCTTCACGGTATAAATGAGATAAAGTAGTAGAGCATAAAATAACAATTAAATAACGACGTGAAAACATAAAACAAATAGCCATAAAAACCCTCGTTTAACTAAAGACCTGTTTAAAAATCAGAGTCTTTAGCTGCTTTTTAAAAGAATCAACAGAATCTAAGCAGCATAATGACATGGGTAGGGCATTCCACAGTTTGGGTGCTACCGCTTGGAAGGATCGGTCCCCTCTAGTTTCAAAATTGGTATGGGGGGCAACTAGCAGCCTCTGACCTGACGACCTTAAGCTACGTGTCGGAGTATGAAGATGCAGTAGAGCAGAGATGTAAGAAGGAGCTTGTACACTCAAGGCTTTAAAAGTAAGAATAAGAACTTTAAAATGAATTCTAAGATGGACTGGTAACCAGTGGAGCGATGCTAAAACAGGTGTGATATGTGCTCTTTTGCAAGTGTGGGTTAAAAGCCTTGCAGCTGAGTTCTGAACAGCCTGGAGACGGTCAAGCTCTTTCTTATTAAGACAAGTATAAAGGCTGTTGCAGTAATCGAGTCGAGATGAAATAAAAGCACGTATGATCATCTCCAATTCTGCCTTCGACACCAAAGTTCGAAGCTTAGATATGTTTCTTAGTTGGAAGTGGTAGTTTCAAATTAACTGTTTAGAGTC
Organism: Trachinotus anak; assembly: GCF_046630095.1. NCBI lineage: Eukaryota > Metazoa > Chordata > Actinopteri > Carangiformes > Carangidae > Trachinotus > Trachinotus anak. The sequence continues at coordinate 7,964,527 of NW_027273855.1, forward strand.
ATGCTCCAAAGACATTGCACATTGGTTCCTTAGGCTCGTCTGTCCAGCCGAGCCTAAGGAACCAATGTGCTGCTTAATAGAAGGGATTTTACCATCAGGGGCAATGATTAGGGTTTCGGTCTTGTCAGAATTTATTTGTAGGTAGTTTTCACTTAACCACTGCTTGATGCTAGTCAAGCAGTTGATTAAGGAAGATAGTTTATGAAACTCGGTGGGCTTGAATGAGCAGTAGAGCTGAATGTCATCAGCATAAAGATGATAGGAGATGTGACTGAACTGCCTAATTATCTGTCCTAAAGGAACCATATATAGAAGGAACAGAATAGGCCCCAAGACAGAACCTTGGAGTACCCCACATGGCAGCCCTGTAGATTCAGACATAATCTGATTTGCAAAGACACTAAAGCTTCTACAAGAGAGATAGGAAGAGAACCATTTTAGAGCAGTTCCAGACAACCCGACCGAATTTTTAAGTCTGTAAATCATAATGTTATGGTCAACAGTATCAAAGGCAGATGATAGGTCTAGTAAAACTAAGACAGTATATTCCCTGGAGTCCACTGACATCATAATGTCACTAGAGAGTTTGAGTAGTGCAGGGCAGTAGTGGAGTGTTTTTTTCGAAAGCCGGGCTGAAATTTCTCAAATATATCATGATTCTCCAAGAACAAGATAAGTTGCTCAGCTACAACTTTCTCTAAAATTTTTGATAAAAATAATAATTTAGATATTAGCCTGTTGTTCTTTGTTTGTGAGTGATCTAAACTGGGCTTCTTAAGTTTTGGCTCAACAACAGCATGCTTAAAGAAAGTGGGGACAACACCAGTTAAAAGTATTAAGTATTAAGCATTTTTGTAATACAATGCCCAATAGTATCAAACACTTTCACAAACAATGTAGTAGGAAGAATAGCTTGACAAGACCAGTAGGAGGAAGAAAACACTGTATGCACTCAGAGAGTGGGTGATCTGCTGGATCAATGCACATGCCATGGAAACGTGATGTGACGTCTTTGGGTAGACTCAAGCTGAGTACATCTTCCATCCATCAGCTGTAACTCTCTTTTTATGTGACAGTGATCTCTTTAATGGTGTTAACCATACCAAAACAAAATGATAATTCAGGGTCTAAAAGCACGCCCTGTTGCCCTATGAGAGAACTCCTCTTTTGTTGTTTTCTCTGTTAACACAAAATCAAACCAGCGAGCTGAGCTAAACAGATAATTGTGGCACCAAACCGTCTAAGAAGTAATGAGGAGAAACTTTTCAAAGTATACAGCACAGACAACAAAAATCATGGATAAAGGTAAAGCTGTTTGCTGACTTTGAAAGGCAACTGACTTTTATCAAAACAAGTCAGAGGAGTCACTCAAGTGACACAAGGGAGGCGCCACGAATGAATGGAGGTATGTTAATCCTACTGCATAGAACTACACACTTGTTCTCTTTCATTCAAAGTCAACATCATTAACAGCATAAAATCAATAATAAGATGAGAGAATATAGCCACACCACCAGCTCTGTGTGTATGATAAGGATGATAATGCTAACTTGCTCACAATGTATTACAATGTTTAGCAGGTATAATGTTTACTATGGTTAGCATAGCATGGAAACTAACACTAATCACATAGTCTCATGGGACTGTCCTTCATTTGCAGTTCATAAGCTAAAGTCATGGGCAAATCTAAATTTGACATGATGGGGCTGGTAATGAAATGGAAATGAAAAGGATCACAGGTCATTCTCTGTGGACCATGCATGTTTCATTGGATATCAATCCATTAATTTTGGGGAAATTCACAGCAAACCAAAAATGTCAACCTCCTGATGGCTATAGCCAAACAGTCAAAGTCAGTGACATTCATTCTATGCTGACTGTGGATTTTTAGATAAAATTTCAAGGGTACCAGTAACAGTATGAGAGCATCTCAGGTTGGATTCTTCCTTTATTTTTCAGAAAGTATGCCTTTCTTACATTTGATACAAGTTAGCATAAAAATTGCGCAATATAACATAATTTGATATTATATTTAATCTATCTATATTTAACCACACAATAAGAAAAATGAGCATCCAGTTTAATAGCTCTACAAATTATGTAGGTATGGTTACCAGTGCATAAAAGGCATGTTAAGTATTAACACATGCAATTTGCATCCATCAACAAGTAGTAAAATCATACACACAAGTTACTGACAGAAGTGCTTCCTTGTACATATCACCTCTTATGTCCAACTTGTTGCATCCCAGCTGTAACCATGACATTCTGGTTTAAATTAATTGGAGACTCGGTTGCATGTCACAACCTGCATTGCTTTAGGCTTATTAATCACATGAAGCAACAGGAGGCCACTGACTTGCATGTTATGCTGTGGCCAACCACTCTCACTAGCTCTCTGTACCTCCATCAGCCTCACACCAAATTACATTTAAATTCTGTATCATTTAGTCACTAGTGGGCAGACCATGGTCCAGGTCTGGACCCAGACCTATGACCTATAAATTAATAAATTATTAATAACTTTTAGGTCATATATTATATTGTGTCAATAATTAATAAATTCTGATGGAGTCTATTTTAGCAGGCACAGCTTTAAAATCATCAGTAGATCATCTCACATGATGCTAATCAGGCAATCATTGTGACTTATGTCAGTGAGTGAGATAAACACTACGGCTACAGACAAGGTAAGAGATAATAGTTGGAGAAATAAGTCGGGGTAAGAAAGAGTAAAGGAAATGTGAAACCTGTTCAATTGTTAAGATTGAGACTGTTAAGATGTGAAATTGAGTTAAAAAAAAAAGAAGCCCTTTATTTTAAGATGCACATTTTTCAAAAGCTCTGTTATGTACTTATTACTTGCTACAGCCCTTGTTTTCCATAAAATGAGTAAAGAACATTTAATTGCCATTAGAGTACTTATTATTTATGATCCATCATATTTGCTCCAATCCAATTAAAGTAAGTTTCTCTCCATGACACCAGCAGCATTTGGTGGCCAATAACTCTCTACCAGCACACAGCAATAAGTGTGACACACATACAGATGTATTCACACATTAAGATTCCACACACAGTGGTCATATAGTTGGCAATTTGTCAGATGTCAGAGGGCGTCAGAGAATAACACCGAAATACTGCTGAGCAATACATGAAAATGCACACAAAGTCAGGTCTACTGTTACTACAACTTTGAGAAGAATAGTTTGGAAACCCCTGCTGTGCTAGAGTTGGGTACTGACACTCAGTATTAAACAGGGCCCGGTTCTAAATTAGTAAAGACCGCAGTATCAATAAGCCCTGACATTATCATCTATTTGATTTCCTATTTATTATTTCTACAAAGAGGTATCTTGCAGATTTTATCTCACAAATTCCATTTCTGATTTAGACACTCGTCTATAATGCATTTTCACTATTCCCAATAAAGTGTGTGTAAGTGCAGCTCTCTCTCACATGTTGCCACCACATGTAGCACACACACACACACAGACACATACACGCAGACCTTGCTCTTAGTGACAATGGCAGAGAGAACTTAATGTTCAAAAGTGTGGTTCTTGCCAAATGTGCATGTAAGGGCAGAAACACAAGCAATCTGTTGTCCCAGGTATGTTATGTATGCTAGCAGCCTTGAGCCCACAAACAGGTAACTAAATGACACAAACATGTGTTAATGATTAACAGTAAACAATAGTGATTTGCTCAAAACAATGCTGTTGCAGTTTGCTACTCAAGAATGTTAATTTATACACAGTACATATTTTTTTAAAAAAAGCACTATTAGCTCTGCTCTTAATTTGCTAAATTTTTCCTCTTGAAAAAGCTTTTTTTTTTTAACAGTATAACAGAACATTTCAGGAAAGCAAGATATATACACATGATCAGATTACATACACAGCTTTCTTATACTGCTATCCCAGCATAACAGTATATACAAAACAAAAAAGACAACCAATCACAACAACCCACACGCAAAAAAAAAAGCGGGAGAAAATCACGATAACACCACTCTCAACCAAAATTCATACTGAGGGTGTTTTGGTCTGGTTGGTCCTATTTCCTTGTGTTGCTCTCTCTTGTGTTTGTTTGTCCCCAGTTTGCCTTCGGCATCTATTTGTGTGTGTGTGTATATGTGCCTATGTAGCTCAGCGTGGCTTCTGCTTGCTGCTGTTCCCGCCAATCCACCACTACACCTGTCCTGAATCGTCTCATCAACTCCACCACCAACCACGGTATTTAGGACCGGTTCAGCTCACCACTTATCTCGTCATAGCATGTGCTACTTTGCTCCAGCCAAACTTTTGCCTGTTCAATGTGTTGAGCTTTTTTGGAATTCTTTGTAACCCGAGCTCCCTTTGTGCCTCAGATCCAGTCACCAATCCCTCACAGCATGTGAAGCCATGCTTAGCTCTGTTTTTGTTTGCTCTTTGGATCAACCTGAACCCTCATCCACTCACAGATATTACGGTGAATTACCCTGCTCCAGCTCAGCCTGACCCAGCTCCTGTTCCTACTGCAGCTTCAGTCCTGCATCTTGTTTCTTGCTGACTTGCACAGATTCTGGTTTGACCCCTCTCAGCCATCTGTTCCCGGCCCAGCAGCCACTATAACTCCTTCACGGCAGCATCCACCCAGAACCCCCAGAATACTTCTTGTGAATCTAACTGTCTCCCTGTCATTTGCTTTGTGGGTCCAGATAGGAAACAGAGAAACCTTACAGAGGAGAGACCACTTGAGCCACGTGCTTGTCTTTGTGTGGCCCAGTATACACCTGGTTCCATGGACCAAATCTGGCCCATGTACGGCATTATTGTAAGATGCTATTTCCACTTCTAGACCAAGTCTGGCAGACGTACAGATAATCTTCTGGCTGTCAGCCAAGGCTAGAGGATAACTCTGCCAAAATGTGGAAGTATATGGGCTAGACTCAGGCCGAGGACCCAAGCCTATGTTGGGTCAGAAGTTTCATTTTACTGTCTGGGCCTTGCAATACACTGGATAACCTTTCGTGAGGGAGAACAAATAGTAATTTATCATACCACAGTATTAACATAGGTGGATAAGAATGAAGTTTAAAATGAACATGCACAACCACAGCTATGATCTCTCATAGATTAACACTGGGCTCCTGTAATGTCTCAGTTTAATGATTTACTGGTGGTGATGATTATCAACTACACCAAATCTCTTCCTCTTATAATAACTTAAGGCTGGGAACACACTGAATGAAACAAATAATTGCAAGTAAACAACATGAGGTACCTCTCTCATTAGTATGTATCCTGTTCACACTACAGCTGCTGTGAGATCTGCTGATTTGTCTCCTCTGCTGCACTCAAGGAACATGAAAACACAAGCATTTGAGCAGTTATTGTTCAGCTTTTCTCTAAAGTTTTTCTCCAATGAGTGTGACAGTATCCACTTAGAGCAATGTTTTGACTGCGAGCTCTACACTACAGCCCTTCTGTTACACTAGTTTCTGGACTGAAAGCATGTCCCATCTCAACACTCATTACAACGCACTACAGACTACATAGTGATAGCTTCTCAAAGAACACTGTTCTCTTTGGTAAATATAAATATTGAATTGCATCAGACCTGAGATACTAAACATGAAATATTAAAGGTGTTGCTATTACAAAGTTGTTAAATTATGACTCAGAACCTGACTACATTTTTGGATTAAAGAAATAGAATAAGGTCAAAACTTGAATATCTTTAATATTAATACTATGACCAATGTATCAAAGATATTGAACCTGTCACTGCAGCCTCTCAGTTACTGTCAAGTTTTCTTTTCTAGCGTACTACTTTCTCAAACAACTGGTCCTTGATTTCAGACAGCAATAAACATAAGCAGACATTAGTTCCATGTGTTGGTTGAAAGCAGTCTCCATCGGGCTCATTTTAAAACGGGAACCCTGTAAAAGAGTCTTAAATATGCAGTTGTTGGTTATATAGGTTATATCAGGCGAAAAGACTGATGATGCTAAAGCTACACTTCCCAGGGTAAAGACTTTGGCTGGGGTTGCTGAAATGTCAAGTCTTCCAAATCATTGCTAACATTACCCTAAACTCTGATATAGATTCAAGGTTTCTTTATTTATCATTTTGATGGTGCACATAAAAACGAAATTGAGTTTCACACATATATTTGTTTATAGAGGCATCCAGGACAAGATCCCTCACAGTGAATGCTCCAGTCCTGAATGGGGCATTTCTAACATATAGTAGGCTAAGTTGTAACCCCACATAATAGTTAGCTAATGATATGCTAACACCCGAACTTGGAAGTAATGCCACATTAACCTTACGACTGTGGGCAATAAGCTACTTAGCCAAATATGCTAATGCTTGCAGCTTACGCTACAGCAGACACTGTTAAGTCCTTTACATACACTTTGCCCTTGTGTTTTTATTTTCTTTTTATTTCTGTTACAAAAAGACACCACCCTCCACACTCTTTATATACAGAGTATCACTCTTACTAAAAAACACAGTTTTAGCATGTGGAGGGAGGTTTGCATTCAGTAAAAATGCTGAAAGAATCAAACTCATCTGCATTAAACTTACACACCTGCTGTGTCCTGGTCTCTCCCTTGTGTATGAAATACAGTATATGGAATAAAAATGCACATCATCAAAAATCCCCTCGCTCAGTCTCTATTACCTTGAAAGGTCATATTGATTCCTCAGTTTATCAGCTCGGCACTTAACAGCATGCAGCACGAAATATAAACACAGGAAACTGCCCAGAAGAGGGACTTCGAAAAGTCTGTCTTTTTCTGCCTCCAGTCATCAGTGCAATATTTTAAATCTCTCTGCAATATTTGGCTATAGGTGCACTATGTTCCTTTTCAAAGACACGTGATCAGACCTTTTCTCTTGTCTCCTTCCTCCTATTCATCTTTCTCCCTCGCTTTCTCACGACTCTCCCTTCTTCTGTGCCAAAATACACAACCTCAGACAGGCTGCACACGCCTGGGGAATGAGCATTAAGTCCAGTATGTTTATTTTGCGGAGGTAGACTGCGTGACGACTGGCTCTTCTACAAGACCTATGTTTGACATTCTGCCGAAGCACATGCATGCAGAGATATTGCAGTAGACTGGTGCATACACACACATACACTCACATACAAATCACTGACCATTTACATAATCAGAATCTTGGGACTGCTTCACTACAACATTTACTGAACCTAAGCCGAAGTTAAGCACCGGCTTCATGACTTGTGTGAGCACACACTGATCTCAGTGCCACTCAGCTTTAATCACAAGTGAACAGCTCCCACTCCAAAAATACTTTAGCAGCTTCATTGTCACTGAAAAGCTTGGAGGGGCTTCTCCCAAAATGAAAAGCTAATTAGTTAACTTCACCACTTCAGAGGAATGAGTTTGTTGCTGCTGTTGTTGCCTTATAGATATGTCAAAGTAATTGCATACTGATGAGTCAAGATTAAATTTTTTGCAGCAACTGACAGGTTGATAAGGGGAGAGCTGTAGGAGAGGAGGAAAGCAGCCAACATGTTGCTTTGGGAGAGCCAGCAAGGGTAGAAGCAACAGGTGAGACTGACAGCAAACCCAAAGATAGAGCTGTACATATCGTTCAGTTATTTATCTTTCACAAAGTACTTGGCAATTACAATATTTGCTGCAGAGCACCTTAAATATGATATTTTTAATAGTTAATTTCAGAGGTCCCCATCATTGGCTCCTTGTCAATTTGGATGCTTTTGTCAAGCCAGTCTGTATGCTGCATTTCTGTTTATTCACTGTTTCTCATAACAATAAAAGTGTAAAAAAAAAAAAAAAAAAAAAAAGTCCAGATCACAGCATTTCTATAATCAGTTTAAAATCAAGAGGTGATGTGACATCAACATTACCAATGTCAATCTCTTTCTCTCATCTCTGCATATATACCATATACAGTAATAGGTTGGCTGGCTGGCTCACTCTGCAATGACTCCACAGCTTTGTGCCTGTCAGAGCAAAAATCAGTCACGTAAACCTCTCAAACAAAAGGTGTATACATCTATCGTGTATTTGGATGAATTTTATATGAGTATACATCTGGGCTCACACACGCCAAGTGTCAGTCATCCAAGGAAGGCAGCCTTATCTGGCTTTCAGAACCAAATGAGAGAATGCAGACGGTGCACGAGGAAAACCCTTTTCCTCCATTCTGCTCCAATGGTTCCTTGACAGAAGTAGACAAAAGCAGCTTCTCATTTTAATGTTAATTAAAATTAATGTTAGTTCTGAGAGTTTTGGAAAACTTCGACTCCAGCTGACTTGTTATTGTTTCCAGCTGGTTCAGATGAAAATGAGAAACCTGCAAAAGGGCCACCAAATATAGATTTGTTGGCACTGCAAAAGAGCAGCGTTGTTCTCATATTTGTATGCAGTAGATAAAACCCACTACCCCCACATATAATAAAAACAAAAACACAATGTTTGGTGTGAGTATGACAATACCGTAGTATAATAAAGATGTAATTTAATATATTTATCCAGTCAGGTGCTCATAATAGAAATAGGGAATAAGAAATACGAACAACACAACTCCTACTTCAGCCGCAGGCCCACTGCATCAGCATGAGGAGAACTTGATAGACCTGCTGTGACTTGCTATGATTGCTAAACTATAATTGGACACTGCTGATTGGAGGGGGGGTTCAGCAAACAGTCAGTTGCTGTCTTTTTCTAAGCTACAACTGCTTGACAAAGTTACATACTTGCATTCCACTTTCTTACCTTTCTCCACAGTGGTGACGCCCATAGATGCCTGACCCAGACTGGCCCTCGTTTCCCACTTGCCCTCGTCGGGGTGGTACATCTCCACAGAGGCCAGTGGGGTCTGCTGCTGATTCATGCCCCCGAGCACCATCACCTGACCCCCCAGCACCACAGCTGAGGCCCCCGCCCGTGCAGTGGGTAGTGGTGGCAACTGGCTCCACGTCTGGCTCTCTATATCCAGGACTTCAACACTGTCCAGGGGCATCCCAGTCTCACTGCAGCCCCCCAGCACGTAGATCAGGCCTTCATGGTAGACAGGAGTGCAGTAGACACGGCACTGTGACATAGGGGGGAACTGCTCCCAGTACAGGGACTTGACAGGACTCACCGCCATCTCCTGTACGGGCATGTCTCCGCGACCGAGAGGAGGGGACGCACCATCACACACCGTGCCAGGAAGGAAGAGGAGATAGACCGGGAAGAAAGGAGGAGAGGGTGGAGTGAGGGGGCACACAAAGGTGAAACAAAACTGAGCAAGAACAGATGAAACAAGCAGAGGTGCAAGCTTGTTTCTGTCTGTTTGAGTGACCGCCTCAACCCCTGTGTCCACAGAGGGAAAGAGACAAGAGGAAGTCAAAGATAGATGGAGCGAGGGGCGGGTACGTGGGGATTAAGAGGACATGGATGTTAGTGTGTGAAAGAGTGGACAGAATAGGGAAAAAGAGAGAGGGGGAACGAGGGGAATGTCTAATTCACTCCTCACTCAGATGTCACTACTCCCTCTCTATTCAAATGTTTTATTCATCCAGCTGTTGGTGTTTTCAAGCAGTAAGCCATCTGCCTTTCAATCCCCTCTATTCCTTCCTCTCTGGCTCCTTCTCCTCTTCACTGCATCCTGCTGACAGGTTATGTTGGTTAAAGTTGTGGTTTAACTATATTCCTGGGGGAAAAAAAGATGTTAGAAGAAGGTGTCCCCAAATCTTAATACTTAATCCTTCAAAAATCTAAGTCAAGAGCGGAGGATTTGAAAAAAGAGAAAAAGGAGCAGAGAGATGGCACTGGATTTAAGGCCAGGAATTAGTTACTGAGCAGTGACCTTCAGCAGTGCCATAATAATCCAAGAGAAAGCCTCTACAGCAAAGAATTTTTGATACCTTGAAACAGAAGGCAATTATTCAGGGCTATCAGTCCCCCTCTGCTGTGGGTCCACAGTTCTGTTTGCACCCTGATGACAGAGCCTTCCGTGAAAAAAATCCTGTGATAAATGAGCCAAAGTCTTTACAGGAAAACTCAACAGGAGTGTAATGAGTGCAAGATTTTCATTTTAAGAAAGATTTTCCTCCCTTAATTAAACAATAACTCCAAATCCCAGAGTGTCTATGATTCGCTGTCAGGAACAGTGTCTTCTGAACTATGTGCTTCACAGTTTCCTCATAGCTTTGGAGAGGATGAGGTTCCTGCCTCGGCGAGGGCCAGTCTGTAAGAAAAGAAAACACAGGATTAGATGTAGAACTGGAGTATAAATGAACAGCTAGAATGACAATCTTAAATGTCCCATATTGTATAAAGTGAAATTTCCGTGTGTTTTTTTTTTAAATTATTATTATAAAGCAAGTCTAAGTTCTATATTAATACTGTGAAAGTATCAAAGCACTCAGCCCACAGAGAAATGCGCACAGACTGTATTAAGAGACAGTGCCTTAAAGAGGACCTATTATTGTTAGTTCATCATTTTATTCTTGGTGTCTGCTAGAATAGATTTACATACTTCAATGTTCCAAAAAGACATTACTTATCTTCTTCTGTACATCTTATACTGTACTGTATTCACCCTCTGTGTGAAACACTCAGGGCTCTTTAAGGCTTCCCTCCCCACTCTCAAGCAGACAAATCAGAGTCCAGTGTGCTCTAACTGGTCAGCTTGCTGGCAACTACCATGGCAATTACACTTTCAGTCCATGTGCTGCTGCAAATAAACAGTTGTAGCTGTTGTGCTTCAGTCCTGCCTTATCAGTTTTAGCCAGAGTCTGATTCTGAACAAGATGATAGACCTGATCCCCCTGACTGGACCTGGACTGAAGCAGGAAAACAAGCATACCCACTGTCAGGCAGTCTGAAGGGGGTAAGAGGAAATTTTGAAGAGAACTGCTGCAAATCAAGTTTCTCAACAGTCTGCAATAGACTTCACACGACAATACTCACAACTTGGAATACTTTTATGTGGATTGTTTTATCTGTGGACTCTTCTGGACTTAAGGAATATAAATAATGGAGGAATTAACAGACAGTCGGACATCACGATCAAAGGTAGGCAGTCAACACCATTTACCGTTTTGCTGGTTTATGCTGCTATGGTAAATCTGAATTATAATTTTGTGTTCATACTAACTGAAAAATGAACTCAGTGGTTAAACTGCGGATAAATTATCTCAGCTAATGTTTAATAGCATGTCAATATTGACAAATGTGTAAGCATTCATATCTTTGCTACACTGCTTCTTACTAACATGATCAGGTAACCAGTGACCCAGTTAAACATCACAGATCCACAATAATAATGCTTACAGAGTTACAGGCTGGGAGACTGAGTCCCCCATTCGGCCATGTTACAGTTTTTACTTATTGCAGAATTTGGCTCACTGTGTCACTCATTGTCAGGTTGTTTTGCAGTTTGGAAAAGAAGTGGGAAACAATGATTGCAAGATCTAAGGCTTGAACAAAGTTTCATAAGAAAAAGTGTGTAGTGTTTTTGCAAGTGTGTTTTGTAGAATTGACAACTTTTTAGTGTGTAAGCAATCGCAAAAAACTAAGTAAGAACTACAGAAATAACCATTGCAACAATAAAGCGTCTAACTGTGCACTTTGTAGTGTTTGGAGCAGTGGAGGGAAAAAGTTAGGTAGATTTCTCCAGGTATTTGAGAACACGGCGCTTTTTCGGCATGACTGCAAAACTAAAGAAAACTCTTTATTATAAGTAGTTATGTGCCAGTTATTTGCCATTGCAAAAGCTCAAAATTGACATTAATCCTGTTTTAAGACAGATTTTATGATACACTTTTTACATCTTGGTTGTTTTCAACTATATATTTTAACCGGATGAAGAACATGTGGAGCACTGGTGAGTTATTGGTTTTTAAAATGACATTGCTTTACTTGGTGTTTCTACTGGTTTTAATGCATTGGTCCGTTTGTTATGGAGAGGTGGACCCCTGTGCAGATAATTCGGCTGTCAGTAAAAAACTCCTTAACGACTGGTTCTTAAATTAGTAGTTAGTGAGTTAGATTAGCAGTCTAAGCTCCCAACCCTTCCCCAATGTCCACCATACAGCATCAACAAAACACTGACTTTAAATGTGAAACTGCTTTCAGTGCTTTTAACGGTTACAGTGACTGGGTCTGTTTATTTTGGAGAGGAGGAGACCTCTGTAGAAAATTCCAAGAAAAAACCTACTGAACCACTGACACTGAAGGAATCCAAATCAGGAGAAGCTTACAGCAATGGTGGTGAAGACAACAAGTCCCATGACCCCATGCTATTTCATGATGTCACCCAATGACGTCTTCTGTTATTGTTTTGATTGAGAGACATCTAGGGCCAGAAGTTACATACTGTGTGTTTAAAACGAGCCGTCAGGACTTCCTTAACTTTTTGATTTCACAACAAAGCAGTCACTGCTCTCAGCCATGCCCCAAGCCCAGTCCACCTGTACCCACCATCCAACCTTGTAGGATTTGGTTTCTCTGGTGCTGTATTTTTATTCCATTGCTCAGCAAATGGTCAGAGCTTACAACAACAGCAACAGCTGTTGCCTGTTGTCTAGTAACCAACCTGTTACTAGAGCTCCAGAGAGTAGCCCGAGAGAGGAGATGTAAAACAACATTGAGATGGTTTTTGGTTCTTAAAACCACAAACATATCCTCTTATGAAATGAAAGACAATCAGATCTGTGAAGGCGAAGGCTTCCTAGACCAACACTGCACAGTGGTTGGTCCTGAGACAGGATTTCACGACCCTGGAAGGTTATCATGACAGCAGTTATTTTGTCTTTTGTTGCAGCATTCACAAAGTAGACATTAGCCATACACCAGCAATTGACCAGGAATGTATGCTTGCATGAATGGCCAATCCTGCGCCTTGCCAAATGGTGTCATGTTGTGGCAGAAGCGGAGCCCTATGTATTATACAACAAAACAGTTGAAAAAAATCCAGAGGCCAGGATGGTAGGAATGTTTCTATTGGATGCAATGAAGTCATGAAGACCACATTCATAATTCAAATCACCCAGACACCTGAGTTAGAGGAATGTTACCTGAATTATGCTGATTTAATACAAGTCAGTGAATAGCACAACAAAGTCTGTCTTTCAATCTATATAGCACTTTATAAAGTGGGGATATGCCACATCAAATGGGCACATTTTGGGGAAAGGCCTCTTCTGGACAAACTTAAGTACCACCCTTTGAGTTGCATTTTTCCAGGTTATGAACTAATTGGACTAACTATTGGACATTCCCCTTACCTCTCTACCAGCCCGAGGCAATGATTCGCCTAAAGCCAAATGACTATATGCCCAGTCTGTTGCTGTTTCAAGCTATAATATTCAATTCAATACAAAACTTGGCTGATACAAGAACAATTTATAAAGGTCAACAATTACTGTTTATGAGTGAGTTATGGGATCCTTCTCTCATAACTGGGAGGCAGCCCCAAAAGTGATCAAAATCTGATCAATAATTAGCTTTGAAGTTGCAAATGTAATGTCCTGATTTCCTATTACTTATTGCTTGAAATTTCCCCACTTGGTTGACTGAAGGCAGAGTTAGAGGAGAAAACTGAGCAAGGAAGAACAGAACAAGTAAGTAATCCTGTCAGGCTTCATCATAATAGCATCACAGTCAGATTTACAATGCATGATATAATCAGCATCACATTCATGCTTTTGACGGCAATGACATGTCTGTTGGCCTGTGTGTGTGTGAGTGTGTGTGTGAGAGAGAGAGAGAGAGACAGCAGGAGGCGAGCATGCTGTGACCTGAGGATTGAGAGGAAAATGACATTTAGTAGGTGGGAGGAGAGAAATAAAGCAGCACAGTATATATCTCTGTTCCTCAGTGTCTCCTCTGCTTGTCTTCCAGCTCACACTATACAGCACTGTTTATGCATAATTAATGATGCCTTCTTCCCAGTCCCAATTAGTGGCCTGAGCCCCATGGACACTGACCTTTTACAAGAGAGAGGAAAAGAGAAGTAAGGACAGCAGCAGAGAGGCTAGTGTGTGTCTGCATCTACTTTTAGACATATCTGCATAAATGGGCGTTTGAACATCTTTACTGTCTACATGAGGGAAAACAGGATTGATACTAACTTACAGGGGTAGGTGGTACTGCATTAAAACTACATGATATTCTAGTTTATTTCTGCTGTTCTACTGTTTTTCCTAATAATAAAATAAAAGACTGTTTTGTTGTGGCCTTTTGCCATTAACATCTATTTACTCGATTTAAATATTATTGTGGTTTGTTGTAGATCTGACCATACCATACCACTTACTCCTTATCAGAGCCAGAAAGTTGCTGTTGCTCTCACCTTGCTGCTGCTAATTGTAGTCATGGTGTTAACACTTTAACATGTTGTTAATATGATGAATGGACAAGTATTAAAGGTCCTGTTTTTTGATACTTACATTAACATCTGCACCTTTTATGTGTGTCTACTAAACACGTCAGTAATTGTATTGACTTGATTTTCCTCTGTTTTTTCTGAGGGCCCTCTTCTGTCCCAGCCACATGGGTCGGATTTTGCAGCAAACGCTCTGGCTGAGTACAGATGAATTCACAAGGTGAAGGGGCCTGGGATCCAATTTGTTAGAGGACTACAGTAAATACAACTAGATAAGATGCTAAATGTGGATCATAATATACTGTACCAGTACAGCTACAGTCATAGTCTATACTGCTCACCCTGTTTGGCACACCTCTGTCCACCCTGACAGCAGCCACACAGCTGCTCCCTCACTTATCCACTCACTCTGTTAGTTTACTGTTAGCCGTCAGCCTGCACACTGCAGCTACAACACTAGTGGCACCTAAAACTGTCAAGACTGCCCAAATGGCAAAGTCCTTGCTCTTCAAACAGGAGAAGTCAGCAACTTCATATTTTCACAGCTTTTATTTTATACCTCTGAGTAAAAACATGAAACACAGTGAAAATCCATACCATCACAGCTCCACCATTCATGCATTCAAACATCAAGGTGAACAAATCAGTTATGGTTTGTGCTGCATCTGTATCTCAATAAATTGAAGAAACAAGGATTTGTTGTCTTTGGACCATAAAAAGTATTTTACTAACAGAGTGAGGACATTTTGGGAAAGTGAGGACATTTTGGCCAGGTTAGGGTCAGGGTTAGGTTAGGCAGTCAGTTGTGATGGTTAAGGTTAGGGTAAGGGGCTAGGGAATGCATTATGTCAATGAGTGTCCTGTGTGTGTGTGTGTGTGTGTGTGTGTGTGTGTCTCTGTGTGTCTGTGTGTGTGTTTGCACCTGTTTTATTACTGTATTATAATTTTCATGTTTTTATAACATAAGGAAGAGGCGATGTGGTAACATTTGATGTGGAATGAGCAGGTGAAGTCTTGCTGCTAAATTTAACATCTGAAAGTGATCATAACGACAACCACGTATCTACATCCTCACACGAACGACAACAAAGACGACATCATTCCTTCTTGTGGAACTTTCAGTGAGTTTACCAGACAGATGAGACGATTGATTTAATTCACAGTTCATTACAGGGAAATAATCTCTCTCCCCTCACACTCTGTTGTTCTGTCTCTCCTCCAATTGCATGGCGATGCCAAAAACAGGGCATGATGATGCCTAAAACAGGTGACTTAAATGCACAGATATGACAAATTTATAAATTGCCTCTGTTTAAAGTACTGTTTAAACTATTTTATTTAAGATCTGAGATGTTTCATTATATAATATCAGCAGGCAAAAGAGAACAAACCCTTGTCCCACTGCTCAGTTGCTACAGATTATTATATGTTCTGGATATCAGCTGTGAATGGTGCCACGTTTGAGCATGCATGGTATATGTGACGATGACCAAAGCTCCCTGGGGTGCTTCGTTCCTACTAGCAACACATGCTGACAGCCTTATACAGTGAGCTGACATCACAAAAACAGCTAAATGCAGAGAACCACTGAGTGCATTCACAGCAGTATGTCTCATCAGGGATCCTGCAGTTCAGTTTTACTTAGAGGATATGTCACTGTTCAAATCTTTCTTGGTGGACCCATCTTACAAAATGACCAACTAAATGCATAATTTACTCTCCTCTAATGGCACAGAACACCAGCCTCTCTGCAAAGAGGACATGTTTTTCTATGTCACTATATTTTCATTCATTTTTTCATCACTTTTTTCTTCAGTCACTGTATATGTTGTTTTTAGTGGTACTACTACTATTGTTTTTGAGGTGTATTAAATGTTTTACTGACTGTTTAGATATAGCGTGGGTACTTGTCGTTGTTGTTGTCATTGTTTATTATTAGTAGTTTTACTGTTATTTGTTTTTGTCGTTATTCTCTTCTACCCTTTTTTCTTGGGTTTTAATTTACATTATTGTATTGCATTATGATGTAATGTTTACTTGAGTGGACCCCAGGAAGAGTAGTTTCTACCTTGGTAGTGGCTAATGGGGATATAAATAAATAAAGAAATCCTTGTTTAGTATGTTAGCATGCTAACATCTGCTAATTAGCAATAAACAAGAACTACTATGATGGGAATATAATTACCACGTATTAGCATATAATCCATAGTACTGGACAAAATGAAATGTTTGTTTTGATCATTGTGCTAAATGAAAAGTTAAGAGATCACCAAAAACATTACAATCATCCTGAAGCAGACATGGATATCTGCACAAAATTCAATGGTGGCTCAATAGTTGTTGAGATACTTTAGTCTTGACCAAATTGGTGGACAGACAGACTGACAGACCAACACTGCCATCCAAGGAACCACACAGCAGGCTTGGTTAAAAAGAAGAAGAAGAAGAAAGTAAAAATAATACCCATCAAAATAACACAGATTTAGTCTAGTGACATTTCAAATCCTTAAGAACCAAAATAGAACATTTACTGTTATCCTCTACGGTAATATACAGCGTATCATTAAGGCAGGGACATCCCAGAAGTTGCCCCAAGGGCCCTCTACTAAAATAGGATATACAATCATCAGCTGTGAGTCCTCCCATGAGACAGTGACATCAGTTGCATACTGCCAAAATCCTCCAGGGGAGACTCTCAGTGTATGCCTACCAAAGTCATTACCTTAATGCTGCTGCTGATGGTAAGAGCAGCTGAAGCTGCTAATTTATGAAGATATAAATTTAGTTAAGTCACATACTAACAATTATTCAGGATTAAAATACAGGACAAAGTCTCTGGGTGACTGACATGTTGGTCAACTTACTGATCCTCCATTTAACACTCACTAGGATATGGATGATGTACAGTGGTTACTCACTGTAAAAGAACTGCAGGGAAGCTATGAAGCAGTTGCGCCTAAATGCCTATTTTTATAAACAGCTCCTTGTAGCCTATGGAACTGCTAACCTGTTATGCTGTTTTTTATCTTTTGTCAAATATATAATGTTAGAATATTGGATGTCTATAATAAATGTCGCCAAAGCTGCAAATAATGAGGTAAACATGGAAAAATAATCCCTGTGAGACAAAAGATCAGGTGTCAGACTGTTCTTAACATGAGATTTCTCACTTTTTTTTTCTACTTCTATGATGAACTGACATCAGCTTGTCATGGTTTCTTTACATGGTTGTCCAGATCGCCAGCTGTTCCAGTCAGCGTGTGTCCATGGACAATATAACTGAACCCCATATTGCCCCCAATGTATCACTGGTGTGTGACTGTGTCCAAGTGTGATAGTCACACAATAAGCAGGTAATAGCCCTGAACATAGACGCCCCGCTGTAATCTTTTCTGCTGCAGATGTTTGTGTCTTCCACTCTCATATTCCCAATCGCATCTGGGCTTGAACTTGTTCAGATGGATTTGAAACATTGCCATTTCCAATCATCTTCTGTTATTCAGCTTGAGCCATTAGTTTCTTAGTTTCTTAGTTTTATAGTTTTCTTTCAGACAATAATTACAGGAGCCCTATCTGACATCTACAGTCACACTGTAGCAGATCTTTCGCTTGTATTGCTGGATATAGTACAGAGCTACAACCCTTGAAACACAAATAAATCATATCTAGTTGCAGTTCAGCCTCCTGCCAGCAATGATAAGTTAATTAGAGTGAAGATGTGTGAACTATGACAAAACTTTGTCTGCTGTGGCCCACGTAGTTACACCTCCGTCTTATCAGGCTCTCAGAGGTCTTAAGAAAAAAATGTCAAAAATATGGAATAATGTGATTGCTGTGAATTTTTCCAGACCTCTGCGAGGTTGACAATACCAAGGTCTGGCTGTTACAGATAAGCCATAACCATATGACTAAATGTAGCTGCATGACACACATATTTTGAAAAAAAAAAGATTCTAAATTTGTAAAGGTGGATACAGAAAATGGCCACACTATTTACTTACATAGAGCTTGAATAGCATTTTATTGAATCTTAATACAGTTTTGAACTCAAATCTGAATGCTTTTGAATTGCTGATTATTATTATTTGTTTAGGTTTCAATAATAATAATTTTAAGTAACAAAAGTTAAAGCTGCATTAATCAATATTTTTATATTTACAGTGGATCAAATGACAACATGTAATGTGATAAGGTGTGGTTCGTAATGACAATCCCACCAAGAATTATCACCTGAAATTGTTCTTCCCCTCAGTTGTATGTGCAAGTGTTTTAGCTTCTCTCAGCTCATTGTTTCACATTTATAGCCACAACTTTACTATTTTGATTGACATTGCACTAAACAAACTCATTGGCTCATCATATCCTCTTTAATTCTTTACAAGCAGACAGTGTAAAGGTTAAATGAGCCAAGAGCTGAATCTAATCTAAGATTAATGTAAAGTCAGATATTAACAGTTTAATATAATCACATATAAACATGTTTCTATACATGCTTAAAGGGCTTCTTGCCAGGAGTAGGTGGTGGTGATTGACACGTGACAAGAGTTTAAGCCATCATTGCATTTAAAAGACCAGGGGTTATAATAAAAGCCCTGAGCAGCACTGCATCTCCAGGACAGACTGGAGGCTGCATTGAGTCACTATCAGAAAGTGACGAGATGGGCCAGGGTTAGCTGGTTAGCATGCTAACTTCAGTCGAGGAAAAGACTTGATAGAGTTAACATTGGCATTGCTTTCCACCTCTGGAGATAGCTCTTGGTAGGTAAAGACTGAAGTTTGATGCTGAACTCTGGTAAGTGAACAGATGTTTTAGATCTTTTAAGGTTTGCACAACCTTATTTTTATAAAAACAATTTTAACTACATCTGAAAATGTGTTTTCCTTATTGCTATTGACTGTTTATTTTTCAAATTAGTTGATCTTGTATTCAGTAAATCATACAAGGGTACGTTTACAATTGTACAGCAATATAAATACTACTACTGGAAATACAATGAGCAAATCTGGCCATTTATATAAACTGGGAGCACCCTGTAACATTACTGTTGATACAAGAGGCATAATCTTGATTATTCAGAGGATACAGGATTTGGACACAAAACAATCAGCCAAATGATCTCACTGTATAAACAGTTACCACTGTGTCCAAAGATTTAAATAATTAATGAAGGTTCCAACTGTGCATAAAGTCACACACTGTGCATCAAAAACTGGAGACTGCGGATACAATGCACATATTCCTGCTGCTGATGGCTACAGTAGGGTTTCCACCATAGTATTCTATGACAGGTGGCCCACCAAGTCTAAGGTGACCCTTTGTGAGATCTACGCATTGTGGAATTCAGAGTGGCTCAGTTGGAAATCTAGATATACTGGGAAAGCTGGAAGTTGACAAGACATCTGGAGGTTAAAATACTTTGTTTACCTGATGAAGTCCAGCCAACCAGGACCCCGTCCTCAGTAACACTGTTAGAGCAACAGTGACAGTCAGAATTGAGCATGCTACGACAAATCCCAGAGAGCAGCCACATCAGTCAAAAAATCCATGACAGTTTTACTGGCCCCGTCAGTCTCTTTAACAAACCTCTCTATGTTACTGTAATCGAGTGGTCTTTAAGTGAAAGATAACGACACATTCTTCAAAGCGCTGTTAATTATGCTATTGGTAAGTCATATGCCTCTCAGGTATTTTTTTTTTTTCTTTTGCACATTAAGAGAAATTACCAACTTAATGTATGATTGTGAATGTTTTAAGAGAAAACAGAGCTTTCTACTTAAAATCCAATTTTGCCAGATATCTATTCACTGTTTAACTAAATGACCTTTACATTGTATTTGAAAAAGAAGAGAGAATAAATTAAAAGAAAAACAGTCAAACATCATCCAAGAGTAAACATTGTTCAGCTAATATAGCATTTGGTAAGGTAGCAATGACCTACACACGGTGTACATTGTGAATCATTATATCTGTAGATACATCCATAGTCACTGTTCACTAACATCAACGACTGACTACACTTCTAAAGTGTCACCATCAGTTGTACTGCAGTAGTGTCAATGTTCTCTGTGTAATTTGTGAAGAACAAACTGACATTTTTGGCCAGTGTTGCCAACTTTGCAATTCCCTTGCTCAATCTGGCAACTCTTAAGAAGTCCACAGTGACTTTTTTTCCCACAAAGGTGACTCACCATTAAAAAACGCTATAAATCTAGTAACATTTTGGGCAGATTATAACTCCTTTTCTTTGAAGAAAGTCAATAATATTTCTCAGCAAGTGTGCTCTCATATGGCTGTGGCTGTCTGGACTGACTGTATTGAGTGAGTGGGGGATGGCCACACATTCAGTCGACATATCAGCAGCCAGAAAGAAGCATAAATCAGATGTAAATGTGCCTAATGACCAACCACTGATGTCCACTGTTTGTCCAGGTATAATAATAATAATGAAGTTAACATTGTATGCCTTACAAATAAAATAAAATAAATAAACAAAAATAAAATGAATTGCTTCTCTCTAGTCTCATACTTCCACAGTCCTCACACTTTTGAAATTAGAGGTAGACTAGATGTGATATCAGCTACAAAAATAGTAAATCATAAGAATAAAACCAGTTTAATTTCTTTTAATTTTGGATATATGTAATTATACAGTAGTTACTGTAGGTTATAATGTCACATATGTACAAATTAGTGTTTGACGTTCATTTTTTATTTAAAAAAGTACAGAAAATATACTTTCACCCACCAAAACAACCATTACTTAAGTATCACAGATCCACCAACCACATGGGGTCCACTACTCAAGTCTGCAGGGGCACTGAGAAAAAACACACTCACTATGTAAAATCATTAACTCAGCTGCAAAAGCAGGGCTTTAATAATGACTTGCACTTTCCAGTCCTACAGATGTAAAAAAAAAAAAGAGTTAAAAAGTGTGGAATTCTTTATCATACTCCTCACTCAATACAAACACCAGGGACAAGTTTAGCAGCCAAGAAGTAACACCTGTTCTGCACACTTTTTGGCAGTTAATCTAAACAACAACAATAACAACAATGTTAAGCGATATGGATTTTAAGTATCTGGCTGCAATTCAAGCAAAACAGACAAAATGAGTCTATTGGCTGCATTTGAGGTTCATTTAATAAACTCAAGGTGGATACACTATAGTGATAGTGCTTATATATGCTGGTGGAGACATGCTCGCCCCACTATAGGGGTGAGCATGGCAAGCTTTGCATTTCAGCTAACAAGAACAAAAATGTTCCTTTTTCTGTCTCTCATAATGAAAACAATCATTACATGACTGTTTTCAGACTCCAGTGATGTCAGTATTCTCTTAAATCTTTTGATAAAAATACAGACAGTGTGCGTTACCTTTCACTGCATATTCTCAGTGTGGGATTGGCTCAGAGACAGATAGATATGTCTCGCTAATGTGCAAATATTAAAGGAGAAAATTTCTGACAGACGGCATGAGTTGATGTGATCACACTCTGCAACAAGTGAGTTTCCCTCTGCAGCACCAATAAAAATCTCATACTCATGTAGTATAAAATGTGCCTTTAGTGTCTGTGAGTAAGTCATAATAGATGTACATGTTATGCACTTGCATTTAAATATTAAATAATGGAGGATGAAGCTGTGGAAGAGGAGATAGTGATGATGAGGAAACAACAAAGAGGACCCAGGGAAAAGAGCGACAGAGATTATGCTGGTTTAAAGGCATTTAAAAAAAGCCCCAATAAATAATAAAAAATTAAATTAAAAAAAATCAAAATGTTTTTACCAGTGGTTTGATTAGTATCTTCACCCTGCTCAAATTTTATTTCCTCACATTCTAATAGAAGTCAAGGTGAATCTTTAGTTTAGTCGAGTGAATAATGTGCATTTCAGTGGCATCAATGCTTAAGAGGTAGCCGAGCTTGTGAGCCTCTTACAGGCTTTGAGTGACAAATGCAGCACATACATGTAGGTCCTCCTGCTGACAATCAGCAGAGAGAGTCACAGTCCATTAAAAAAATCTCATTTCAAATTTATCACAAGGTTATTAACTGGTGTTTCAACTCAAGGGAGTGGTGTCTTGTCGGGTGAAATCAATAAGGAAAACAAAGGAACAACATTTGTTTATTAAAGATGTGCAGATCAGTTTCACAGCAGCACAAATGACAGCTGCGTCTTTTGTTTCAGGTACAGTAGAGGGGTACTGGAGCATGGCACCAGATAATGAAATGTATCCACCTCACGTTAGCAAAGTCTGCAATTTAGAAACCATGTCTGACTTCAGCAGTGGTTCTCAAAGTGTGTGCTGCTATGGTGGACCTGAGAGCTCAATGCACTACAGTTGTGGCCAAAAGTTTTGAGAATGACACAAATATTAAATTTTCACAGGGTCTGCTGCTTCAGGGTTTTTAGGTGTTTGTGTCAGATGTTTCTATGGTATACTGAAATATAATTACAAGCATTTCATAAGTATCAAAAGCTTTTATTGACAATTACACTGAGTTCATGTAACAAGTCAATATTTGCAGTGTTGACCCTTCTTTTTCAAGACCTCTGCAATTCTCCCTGGCATGCTGTCAATCAACTTCTGGACCAAATCCTGACTGATGGCAGTCCATTCTTGCATAATCAATGCTTGGAGTTTGTCAGAATTTGTGGGTTTTTGTTTGTCCACCCGCCTCTTGAGGATTGACCACAAGTTCTCAATGGGATTAAGATCTGGGGAGTTTCCTGGCCATGGACCCAAAATCTTTATGTTTTGTTCCCCGAGCCATTTAGTTATTACTTTTGCTTTATGGCAAGGTGCTCCATCATGCTGGAAAAGGCATTGTTCATCACCAAACTGCTCTTGGATGGTTGGGAGAAGTTGCTCTCAGAGGACGTTCTGGTACCATTCTTTATTCATGGCTGTGTTTTTAGGCAAGATTGTGAGAGAGCCTTCTCCCTTGACTGAGAGGCAACCCCACACATGAATGGCCTCAGGATGCTTTACTGTTGGCATGAGACAGGACTGATGGTAGCGCTCACCTCGTCTTCTCCAAACAAGCTTTTTTCCAGATGCCCCAAACAATCGGAAAGGGGATTCATCAGAGAAAATGACTTTACCCCAGTCCTCAACAGTCCAATCCCTGTACCTTTTGCAGAATATCAGTCTGTCCCTGATGTTTTTTCTGGAGAGAAGTGGCTTCTTTGCTGCCCTTCTTGACACCAGGCCTTCCTCCAAAAGTCTTCGCTTCACTGTGTCTGCTGCCATTCCTGAGCAAGCTCTGCACTGGTGGTGGCCCGATCCCGCAGCTGAAACAACTTTAGGAGACGGTCCTGGTGCTTGCTGGACTTTCTTGAGCGCCCTGGAGCCTGTTTGGCAACAATTGAACCTCTCTCCTTGAAGTTCTTGATAATCTGATAGATAGTTGACTGAGGTGCAATCTTACTAGCTGCTATAAACTTCCCTGTTAGGCCCTTTTTGTGCAATGCAATGATGACTGCACGTGTTTCCTTGCAGGTAACCATGGTTAACAGAAGAGGAACAATGATGTCAAGCACCATCCTCCTTTTAAAGTGTCCAGTCTGTTATTCTAACTCATTCATGACAGACTGATCTCCAGCCTTGTCCTCATCAACACCCACACCTGTGTTAACGGAGGAATCATTGAAATGATGTTAGCTGGTCCTTTTGTGGCAGGGCTGAAATGCAGTGGAAATGTTTTTTGGGGGATAAAGTTCATTTTCAAGGCAAAGAGGGACTTTGCAATTAATTGCAGTTGAGCTGATCACTCCTCATAACATTCTGGAGTATATGCAAATTGCCATTATAAAAACTGAAGCAGCAGACTTTGTGAAAATTAATATTTGTGTCATTCTCAAAACTTTTGGCCACGACTGTGGAGCTTAAGAAAAAACATGCAAATAGAGAAAACACAACTATATTCAGAAAACTTCTTCATCAATTCGACAACACATGTGCTGCAAATGCTCACATCACAACCAAATGCAAATTCAGATGCATTCTGAATTTGCTCAAATTTCATTTCCTCACATTCTAATAATAATTCCAATGTGTTCTGAATTTGCAGAGTGATTGTGTATTTGGTTGTTAAACTTATATCAAATCACCACATTGTTATTAGTATAATGATATCTTTACTGATGCCATCCCTCTTGTTCTCAGTAAAAACTCACACAATCAGCTCCTTTTAAGAAGCTGTTCATGTTCAACATTGTGTACAACATTGCTTTGCCTTTGGCTAGAAGCTCTGAGGCCCTTATCACACCTTGCATTAAAATGCATCTTCACATGCATCTCCAGTGACCACTTGTGATCAGATCTCAGTTCTCTGCACTATATGCAAATAACCACATATGTGTTGATGTTTTTAGCCAATCTGACTATGACAGACAGGTCGAGAGAGAGAGAGAGAAACGGAAAGTGAGCAGAGCAAGGATGGGCTAAGTGAATCAATGCATCCTCAATGCGTTCTGGGTGTGTTCACACCTTAGCTTAGAGCTGTCCACTTGTGATCAAATCACTCAGGACAGATGTTAATGCCAGGTTTGAACAGGGCCTTAGTCTCAGTGAAAAAAAAGTCCACAAGCTCCTTTGGTTTTGTGAGACATTATGGGTGTGAGTGTTGTTTCATCTTGTATTTGTAGTTTACATTTGCAGTGCAGGTATGAGTTAAGGGGATAAAGTTTGGCTTGTTTGTACAGGGGATGTACTAGTCATTTATATCTTCAACAGAAAGCAATGAAAAGTATTCAGTAGTGGTCCTTACTGGTGATTAACTCTTCCAGCTCTTTCATTTGAGGTCTTAAGGTGCCCTACAATCCCCAACGTCCCAGCGAGGGCCAAATGATCAAATCTCCTTTCATCTGTCTCCTCTAATCCTCCTTCACCAGCCTTAGGCCTGTTCACTGTGTTCCACTTTTTTCCAACTGCCAGTGCAAGAAGTACAGAAGTACAAGAAAAACAAGTTGGAGAGCAGAGAGCAAATGCTCTAGAAAAGGCAACATACTATACACACATCTTTAGACACATCAAGACGCTTAGAGGTTATGAAAAGAGGTTTTAGCTATTTAAAGGAGAGCTCATGAACTTTTTTGTAAGCACATATAACATAGGAGAGGCAAGCTATCAGCTTACTGCTTTAAACCAACATCCCAAAGGAAGACAGTTAAAAAAAAACAAAAAACTGGGCTGTGACGAGTTATAACTCTTACATAAGAGGGTAGTTAAGAGAAGAGAATATTGTCTTCCCCCCATGTTACAAGGATTTGGATAATGAATCAAGTCAGGTCTTACAGCTTGTGACTGATCTATGACCTGTAAGACTAAACTGAGTCACAGGATTATCGGCTATAATTTAGCATTTATCTGATCAAAGAATCTAGCACTGAATGCATCCATCATGGTGTTCCTAAAAACATAAACTGAGTGTGTGTGAATGAATGTATGTGACTGAGGTGTCACCCTATATGTCAAAAGATGCAACTTTTATTATTACATCCAAAGAACTAAAACTTTATTGCCCTTTCTCTGGTAACACATGAAGTCATGTTATCTGATGATTACAGGTTCTATTATGCCACACAGCAGGGCTGGGGTCAGGCCTGTCACATTTTACTCTAAATTCAAACTACTGTTTGAACATGGGAAGAAATGAAATATTCAATCTGTAATGATCTGTCTGAATTCAAAATTCACAGTGCCTCCGCACAACAGCTTGTACTCGAGTAGCAGGTATTCACACTGTCATTCTGATCTAATGCATGCCCTGTTTGCCTCAGCAAATTATAATTAACTAGTATTGTTGTCTTCCATAACACAATACAAGGGAAACTAGCAAGCTGCAGAACTGTAATCATGTCTCCATTTCCCCCATTTGATGATCATGTTTCACATACCTTCAAGTGTGGCCCTTTACAAACATTTTGCCTCCAGACACAGTCGGCTGACCACCATATTGGCCCAAAAAAAAAACAATTTCACATGCTTTCAATCACTTCCATCACACTTGCGGTTTTGAGTGCATAAATGCATTCAAATTGACAAGTATGGCAACATGCTATAAGTACCCGGATGGTTCACTCAAAACGGTCAAAAAATGATGGACACTTCTCACCCTCAGAGATCGGCATCTTGGCTATGTAGGGGAGAGGGAGGGATAGGGTGTTTTCATACTGGTGAAAATGGCGGCAAAGGAAAGAGGACACGTCAGTGTGATGTCCATGTCACATGACACTGGAGCCACAAAGAGGAAAGTAAAATGTTCATTTTATAATCAAGCGAGCATGTCCTCCCTTTTTTATTTTCAGGGCAGAAAAGTCGTCATGCATTTACAACCACTGATGGCGTCTGTAACGCTTCAGTGTACTCAAGACTGACAGATGAGATGAAGAGATGGGGGGAAAAAAGTCAGTCAAGAGTACAGCAGTTTCATCTTTAGGTGACACACATGTCTTTTTTACCACACCAGCACCTGTGAAAAAAAAAGACAAATCTGTCATTGTCAAGTCAACTGGAGATTAGCAAACCTGACACCTGTTAGTATGTTAGTTTAGCAGATGGAATCAAGCTCCTCCTGTTCTAAAACACAAGACTGTGCCTTAGGATAAAATGCTGACAGGCATCATCATCCTTAAGCACAGGAAAAGGGCTGGGTGGAGACAGAGCTTGGTTGGGAAGGCAGCGTGGAGGACACTTGACTGACATGGTCAAAAAGCATATGAATGGTGACCTACTCATCATACAGTTGTTGATAAACCATTTAAGGATAACTTGCGCTAGAGACGGACCAAGGGGCTGCTGGCAGGCAATCATGTACTCACACCAACTGGAGAAACTCAGAAGCCAGCAGTTTCTCTCCTCTGTGAGTGGATGATATGCAGTGCACCCATACAAATGAATATATTTGGCATCACATTCCCTTTTAAAATGTTATTCTGTGATTTTCCTACATGCTGGAAGACTTCAGTAAAATTTACTTTCATGAACTTTTTGGAAAATTGGTGGTTCTCAGTTATTAGTTTACATTAAAAACAGGAACACCGACATGGCTGAATGTATGCTTGAAATGAACTTCTGTATTGACTTGAATATAAGATGACCCTGATAATAAGACACCCCCACCCCCAGCCCTATTGAAACACAAAAAGCAGATGCACATCAACAAAATTAGATGAAGTTACAGCCATTGAAAATGTTAAGGGCATCATAAAGAATGTGGTGAATGAGACCTGCGGTTGTTTTTCTTTAGAAGCCATTAAGTTCAAATTGCTGTCAAGTCATATATGTGTTTAATGTTTTATGCTGTATTTTAATATGTTGTGATTTTGTATTACTGCTCTCCTGGCCAGGTCTCTCTTGTAAAAGAGATTTTTTTTTTCCTGGTAAAATAAAGGAAAAAAAAAACAATTAATTAAAAAACTACTTGTACTTGTAACAACTATCCATTTTTACTGATTTACTGTATTTTAACAGTGTTTAAATATGACAATACAATAAAAAGATGTAATAATGCAGTATATCTGCCTACTATTCTACTATTTTATAAAGTATTTCTTATCTTTTCTCCAGAAATCTGTATTTCAATGGGGATGGGGGTGTCTTATTATCAGGGTCATCTTACATTCAAGTCAATACAGTAGTTCATTTCAAGCATACCACATGGCATTGTTTCCATGTATCCATGCAGCCTTTGAATGTAGAGTAAGAAAACATTAACGATGATGAAGTAACTTTCACCCACTGTTACTCTCATTAATGTGCCCAAGCTTAGCACCTGCACTGGGTAATAATGTCTCTCAGATGTGGTTCACTGAGTAACAATACACGGTATAATATCTGAAATATGATACTGCACATGAAGAGGTATTGATAAACAAGTCTCACTAAGAAACAAAGTCGGTTGACTCATGCCAGCAGATCTCATCTCTAAACAGGATGTGTGCCAACCTCTTGAGACATCTTGTGCAGCAAAAAGGTCAAATATGTTTAGATTTCACTTCCCACAACCCAGAGCCAGAGAGTGTCTCCATGCAGAGACTGTGAAGTGCGTTGAGACAGGCGCATAATCACAGCAGCTGCTCTGTTTGCTTCACCCTCTGGTATGAATACTTAAAAGCATTTTAATTTCCCCTTGGCTATTTCATCATGAAGGCTGTTTTCTAATGGTCTGAACAATGAGTTGAAAGCCAAGTCCACCCCAAACCCAAAATAGATCAGGACAGCTTTTCACTCTGCCCTTCCTCTTATTCTCTCTTCCTACAGCCCCGCTGCTTGCTGCATCCCAGATTCAGTCTGAAAGTTTGATGCTGCTTGTCATTCATAATTTAAATCTGATGTGCATTGTGTTCTGCTTCTCCACTTCCACATCCTCCTCCCTGGTTCATTACTCTCCTGAGATTTGATCCTCTTTCTATTTCTCAGTCCTTTTTACTGTCACCTTCCAGCTCCTGTTCAACATACCAGTATGGCTGCTGTGTTCAGGCCATGTGACCAGAAGGGATCACTCACCGCTGATATACAGACAGATAACAAATCTAAGAAACAGGATGACAATGCCCCCCAAGGACCGACGTGTTAGCCAGCTCTCTCCCCACCATCATCAAAACTCCAAGTGACTGAATATTTTTTGGAAGAATTGCGTTCAACCCTCCAGTAGAGTTCAGAGACTTGGAGAATCAAATCTAAGGAGCATTGAAACTGTTCTGGTGGCTCAGGGTGGCTCAACACCTTTTTTTTAATGAAGATGTTTTAGGGTCATTCTTCTGAACTGACACAATACATATCAAATGTACAGTATAGAGGAAAAATATCTACATATCATCATCTTCAACATATTTACCCTTAACTGATAATGACACATTCCAGACAATGCAGAAGCCTGTATTTTCCAGCCTCAGTGTTGTTAACTTTTCCTGAGTGATTGTCTGGACTGTAGTTTGGGAGCACAGGGAAGACGAGGGAACTTCAGCCTTGAGGAGTCCTATCATTTATTTACCTACAAGCAGCCTAAAGTGTACATACATTGCACTGCTATGTTCACAGCTGCACTACTACTAACTGCTAACTAACGAGCAAACTCTCTGCTCCAGTTGCCACCCTCACTTCTCTCTCTCTGACCCATTACACACACAACTAACGTACTGATCTATTCCTGAAAGGAGCTGCTCTACTCTTGTAACAATATTCTGTCTCAAACTTACTGCAGACCTTACACAGAGTTGATAAAATTAGTGTAACTTGCTTGTTTTCTTGCTACTGCTGCCTCTTAATGTTTAATGTGCAAAGTATAGTTTCCATACATGTCTGCACATGATGCATGCAATAGCATAACTGATCTCAGGACAGTAGAAGCTGAGTCGAGGACAGCTTGCCTAGCACACTTTGGCTTTGCTAATCACCCGTCAAAGATCCCAGGATTATCCTCAATGCACATGCGCAAACCTCCAAATTATGCTGCTTTCCTCTCCACGGCTCTATGAACAGCTTACTAAACACTTTATGTTAGTCTCTCCTTTAATTTGTCACCTGTCTGTAGGTGATGTTCATTTTAATCATTATAATGAAAGGTGTAAGAGCATAAGAACAGTGCGCTAATAAACTTTTGTTAACGTGTGTTAACTAAAGTTTAAATTTTCACATTAGCCAGTTAGCCGTGTTATTGTAGTACATTAATATATGGAATAATATAACAGGATTTTTACTTCAGTAACCTGTAACCAACATAATAACAGTGTTAACTAACTAATGTTATGCTCATCGGCTCTGGAAATGATGTTAACTCTAGTAATTTGGTCGTGAGGTAGGCAGCTTGGCTTGCTAACATCTGCAACTTAGATTAGAGCAGAGAAACATACTGTTTAATCCATTCTTTACATTTTTGTTTTTAGTTTGAAAAATACAGGCTGCCGTGTGGCGTGTGCCTCATGCGCACAACTTCATGTAACACTCTGTAACACTCATGTAATTCCTCCGTGCCTGGTTAGGTGCAAGACACACTGCCTGTGTAACAGGTGCACGGTGGCTGCAGAACATCTTGGTTTTTATTTCAATGCCCATGTTTACAAGTTAGAGTGTCCACAAAACCTGCATGAGATGCATTTTGTAACCATTTCAGTATTTGCACGTGGATACTTTAGCCATCAAACATACTATATAATCATACCAGAAACCCAGTGTAGGCTATAATCATAATCATAATCATATGTCAATAATTAATAATAGTTACTATCAATAATAGTTTCTGTTGCTCTCTTTCTCTCTGCGTGTGTGTGTGTGTGTGTGTGTGTGTGTGTGTGTGTGTGTGTGTGTCTTGCTCTGAACGAGGGTAAATCAGGTTAATAAGGTTTGTAAGCGAAGAAATCAAACATTTAATTATTGATGGCCATTATCAAAGGCAAACTTAATGAAGAAAGATAGAGGTGGCAGTAGCAGCACAGCAGCTCACACACTGGCAGTGTGGACACATACGTGTGCGCGCCGCAGCAGTTCGGCAAAGTAGCTGTCGCGGCTACTTTGTTATATTTTTATATAATTATAATTATAATTATAAGGACCTGCCAAAGTTACATAGCTGATCTTGGCTGGAAAGAAAGTTTGTGGCATGTTTACATCCAAACACACACATGCATGCTCACTCACATCTAGAGAGCAAAATAACAGTGCCAGTGTAACACTAATGAGATATTGTATTCACAGTTCTCTTTAGCCCAAAATATTCTGGGCGGAGCAGGGCCAGTGAACAGAGAGTAAATGGCCTGCTTCATCACAGACTGGGATTCCTGTCTTTTCTATAAATAAAATCAAGCAGGGTATTCAGTTTTTGTTTCCTCCCTGTCGTGCCAAAATTGGTCAGGGAGCTGAACAGAATCAATTCTCTAAGACTGCAGGACTTTTGATCAAAAAGATCTTTGACCAAGTGGGATGATGAGAAGAATATATATATATATATATATATATATATATATATATATATATATATATATATATATATATATATATATATATATATATATATATATATATATATATCTTTAGCTCACACAGATCTTTTCACAGTGGCTGGCTTTTTTAGTCTGCAGCAGAGGCTCAGCCTGTGCCTATGAAAGTGTGTGTGTGTGTGTATGCGTGTGTGTGTGTGTGTGTGTGTGTGTGTATGTGCGTGCCTGTCTCGAAAAAAAATAACAGTGTATCTTCTGGTAATGAAGTAACTTGTGTGCATGATAAGGTCTTTTAAACCTCATGCAAACTGCCTCAACAAGCTGCTAAATACATTCTCATACTGATGGTACTGGAGACAGCGTGCTCACCGCCACTGCCTCCATTGTTCCCACTGCAATCACAGCAGCACACATGCTGCCAAGGTGGACAGCAACAGTGATGCAAATGTATATGGGCACTGATCGATGAACAATCTTTTTCCAACTTGCTGCCGCAGCTTACTACAGCAATAATGCAACCGCTAATTTACCTACATTCACTGAATCAGATCAGTAACCAGATTTCCTCTCTTATTTTAAAAGCATGACCCACTGATTTTAACTGTAGAGTGATAGAAGGAGTGCAGTGAGACAGGCAGGCAGACAGACAGAGCATGGCTTCTTTTCACAGTGCAAAGTGTGTTTACAGGCCATTTTTTATTTTAAATACAAGGACACATCACACTCTTGTTCCAACTTGCTACTCTGAGCTGTTACCTTTCATGTCTGCAGTCTTTTTGGCTGGACTGCAACAGCGGAGCCAGCCCTTTAACCGCAAATGTCCCTGACTGACTGACTGGTTGACTGAGTGATAACATTTCCACCACTAGTCAGCCGAGTGCCTCGTCATTGAGTTGGAGTTTCTGGTGCAAACAGGTTCTATTGGGGGGGGTCTTTCATTTGTGATGAGTTCTTCTGGTTGAAGGATTATGGAAAACCTGATTGTGTTTTAGAAAGGGAACCTTATTTGTTGAGTTTGGGACAAAGACAAAATTCTTAGTTTGAAATGTAATGTTAAATGTTTCACCACCATCACTATTTTTGGTGTCGATGATAAATAGCATGACTATCTTAATCATGGTTTAGGATTTTAAGGCAAATGTATCTATGCAGCCATTTATCTCTAAGAAGTATCTTGATTTTATTGTCCTGTGACAAACACAAATCCTGGATTTTTGCAGTAAGTAAATTGTGTGTGTCACAAAATAAGTTCAATTATTATAATTACTCACAAACCTGAGGAAACGGGCCGTAACTGTAGGATGACAAGCCTCACAATTATTTTCATCAAGGCTAGTCAGTGGGATTATGGTGTCTAATTTTGTCCAGCTGCATTCTACTCATATCAGACCACAGGATTTTTTTTTCATTGTTCAGGAAGTAAAAGGATAATATTGCTCATGTATTACTGTTATGCTGAAACAAGTGGTGCATTTGAGTGTGCAGCACCCTAGGACTGTATCCTGCCATATACAAAAAGATAACTGCTGGGCCTTGTGCAGAGTCTGCTGTCACTGCAGTCCGGCTGAATTCAGCAGTTAGTTTTGGATCTTACATGGAAACTATACAGACATGCAAACAGCATTAGAAGCCACTAGAAAAGTTACAGATTATTTCCTCCGGGGCCACACTAAAAACATTTGTGTCGAGCTGTTAATACTCTCTGAAGTGTTAAATTGGATGCCAATGTGATATGGTGAATCATCCCTATAGTATCACACCACCAGGAGGGTTTTTATAAAGGGTGGCAATTTTCATGTCATTATTAGCATTCCTCTAAGCAAACACAATCCATTCCAATATATTCCAATAGTGCACTAAACCATTAATACCTCTATTCTGATCTGGCTCAGACAGACTGACAATAACAGCTTTGCTGAAGCAGTATTGTGGATGCCAAGTGGCACAGAACTCAGACTACAAAAATAGCAACAGAGTCAGGGAAATAACAGTACAAGGCATAGTCAGTTGGATAAAAGGCTTCCACTGTAACTTCAATGCAAGACATACAATGTGTATATCTTTAACAAATAACACATCAGTGTCAAGTCACTACTACTATGACAGAAAGCTGAAGCCAGTGTGTTGAGGTCCAGTAAGGTTGTGACTGGATTGATTTTGTGATATCTTCTTTACACGTGACAGTACGTGGTTTTATTTTATATACATATATATATATATATATATATATATAGGTCCATATATAGGTCTAGGTACACATATTGATGATTAAAAGTGAAAAACTGGCCACAGTAATAAATATGTACATACACATGTCAACGCTGCATATGATGACGATTTCACAATGACTGCATGTCGCCATTATACAGCACATGTACGAGTTTATTCTGCTTGTCTCCTCGTTCTCATTGCCTTTGAAAATACGCATGTTTTTTGAATAAGTAAGAAGAAATGAAGTTCAAAAATTCAAGGGTCACACAGCAGGCTCACAAATACTGATCGATTGCAATTTTCTTGGCCTATTCCAATTTCCAATTTCTTTCTGACCTGACGATTCAAATTTTGGCTGATTCCAATTTTCTTTCTGAGAGCTGTAATTGACAACGACACAAACTTTTTGTAATGTTTCCCTAACGGACATTTATTTAACCCTTTAAAAACGAGTGTGTTGTCAACAACACATTTGCGCAGGCACACTTTGGATTACCGTAACTCTGTCACGGTTTGAGCAATCGGAAAATTCCAATGGTTTCTGAAAGCTAAGCCCTTGCGCTTTAGGCATATAGGTGTCGTTACAGTAATTTCACCAGGCGGACATTCTGAGGCTCCGGTGTTAAAGGATTAAATAACTGCTTTCTGGCTAGAACTCACATCACTTTTTTGACTGCTTATGGGTAATTAATCTTAATGATGCCATCATTCAAGGAATAGCAGCAACACTGGTGGTGTGAACACACGAGTGCGAGCCACAGCAGCAGTTCAACTAGGTAGCTGTCATGTAATGGTATGTAATGGGGTTTTAAGTGTCTGATAGAGTTTGATGTTGTGGAGGGTGTTCCTCGGTGGCTTACTTTGGATTTGCAGGTATTACAAAGTGCAAGCTTTGTGTTTTCTTCACTTTCTTCACTTTGTGTCAAGCTGTGTCTGTGCAGTGGTGTGTGTGATGTGAGGTTGTGTGCTGCACAAGCGTAAACCAGCAATATCTACACTCAAGTCACCAGAAAGACAAACAGCTGAAATCATATGCAGGGGACCTTTGGAAGCAGCTGCCAGGAAATTAATCTATGACAACATTTTCATGAAGAATACAGATTTTGTTTAAAGTTAAAGTTTTTAGTATTTATGAATCAGTAAATGTCTACTACCTCCTTCTTCTCCAGCTATAAAATTCTAACAGTGTCAACTTGGGGCATCAATGACAGGAAAAAGGTTGGAGTGTGTCATCCATTACTGACATGAGCTACTTCAAATAAAAAAAGTCCTGCCTTTGAGAACTTCCTGAGGTACAGTGCTGTTGTGAAATGTGAATGGGTTCTGGCTCAGTCATCCTAATCCGTGTAAAACTTGAGTCACCACTCCACATGGACTGAATACTGGAACCAGTGACTGTAAACATCGGGTGGTGAATTTCAATAGAGATCTGGGCAATTTATTTACTGTGACAGTACACGCATTCTGAGAGGGACACAAATGCAAACACACGCAGACAAAAGCAGATGGTATACACATGCACATGTACAGCTGAGTCATATTACAACCAAAAAGGAACAAGAGTGGAGAGGATGTTTTAAGCAGAGACAGACAGGAGAGAGAGAGAGAGAAGAGAAAGACTGAAAGCAAAATGCAAAATAGTTGCAATTTGCATGAAAGAAAATATAAAGGAATATAAAGGAATACAGAGGCTTCAAGAAGAAGGAACAAAGTAAACCAGTGCAAATAAACAGAGTAGAAAAACACAGGGTGCTTGTGAGGAACAGAAAGTAGAAGGAGACGACAGTCACGGTCAATGAGGCACGCAAGAGCAAAAACAAATGTGCTTGCATGGGAATTATACCAACACATACTGTTGGCTGGGCAGACTAAATGAAAGTGCTTCTCTCTGGTGCACATTTCCCATCAGTCCCACAGAAACAGCAGGCCCCCTCGGCGCAGATGCCCCCGAGGTTAACTGTCCAATCAGCCACTCCACTACCGTCTCCATGGAGACAGTCCCAGTGATACCATCAGGGGCCAGGGGAGGGAGGGGTAACACAAACTGATAAGCAATCACGTCAGCAGTGTCATGACCCCATGGGTACATACAAGACTGTTAGAATTATGTTGCTTGTTCCTCTTCAATCTGGACCATTTAATCTTCTACATGTAATCCTCTTTGTCCAGCCTTCACTTTTTTTTAATCACTCCCTGCAACAACTGATGGACACTGGCTTCTAGAGGACTAATGATACAATGACTCCGTTTATCTATATTAAATATAGATATATAAAACTTAAAATAAAACACAGGAGAAGTGTAGAATATGCGACCTTTATAACACCCACAGTTGGCGAAAGTGCTGAACAGGCTTAAAATACCCAAATAAACAATAGACATAATAACAATCAAAGAACTGCGGCACAATAAAAGATTAAGTCAAGGTGTTTATGCAGTGCCATTTTAAACAATATTAAATAAACAAATAAACACAGCTATCAAATAAACCCTGAAAAAAAATAATTAGGCAATAAATGTAGAAATATATAAATAAATAGCTTTACAAATGAATACATTAGTGAATAAATAAATGAATGAATTAATGAATAAATAAAAAGCTTTTCATTTTAAAAATTCCAAACATATTTATTTCTGCAGACTTTTATTTCCTAAGGTCACATTTATTTCCCAGGTCTTTTCATTTCCATCTGTTATATTCAAATAAGGGGGCGTGGTTATCTCACAGTTTTAGACCAGAACAACAGCACCAGAACAGCACTGATTCAGGCAGCAAAGCCATGCTAACTATATGTTTTGTGGGACTGCTGATCCTACCAGCTGGTGTAGGACCATTATAAAAACACACATACAACAACCGGAGCATCTCACTCAGAGGCTCCGTCACTAACAGGAGCACCAACCTGCTGATGAGACGCAACGGATCCACTTTACTAGTATGCATGGCGGCTAGCAGCTCACTCAAAGTCCAAACAGAGAGTAACTCTTTACCAGTGCAAAACTGCATGGGGGAGAGGGACATCAGGGCAGCCCTGCATAGACTGCTGCCCCTGCGACCCAGACATAGATAAGCAGTAGAATATGGATGGATGGTAGTTTATGCAAAGTTAGATGTATATAAGCCGAATATGACTCTATGATCTGCTTTATGATCTGCCCGGTTCTGTTGGAGGTTTCTTCCTGTTAAAAGGGAGTTTTTCCTCCTCCCTGTTGCCAAGCGCCTGCTCTTTGTTGGAACTGTTGGGTTTTTGAGAGTGCCTTGAGATAATGTATATTATGATTTGGCACTATACAAATAAAATTGAATTGAATTGAATTGAACTTTACTCTATATGTGCTAAACAAAGTGAAAGAAGGAGCAAGCATGTCCTGGTTTGCTCACCACTCTCTTTATAAAAGTAAGGTTTCATGAGCACACTACAGCTATAG
Source organism: Trachinotus anak (assembly GCF_046630095.1). Lineage (NCBI taxonomy): Eukaryota > Metazoa > Chordata > Actinopteri > Carangiformes > Carangidae > Trachinotus > Trachinotus anak. The sequence goes on from NW_027273855.1 coordinate 8,001,476, forward strand.
CGAGTTAGCATGGCTTTGTAGCCTGATTTAGTGCTGTTGTGGTGCTACCGCCTTGATCTGAAACTGTGAGATAACCACGCCCCCTCCTTTGAATGTAACAGATGGAAATAAAAAGAGTTGGGAAATAAATGTGGAATTTTATAATAAAAGTCCCCTGAAATAAATTTAAAAAGCTATTTATTTGTTCATTCATTGATTTATTCATATATCTATTTATTGATCAACTTATATATTTATATTTACATTTATTTACATTCTTCAACATTTATTATGTAATTTATTTATTTCAGAATTTACTTCGTAGCTCGCTTTATTTATCTATTTACTTTTGTGTGTGTTTATTTATTTAATATTGATTAAAATGTCATTCCATAGGTGTCAAGCTCTACTCGAACTTGAGAAGAGTAAGCAGTTCTCATTTGAATAGGAAAGCTGTTCCAGAGATGAAGGAGCAACCACCAAAAAGGCTCGATCACATCTGCATTTGGTTGGTCAAGCTTAGATAATACTATAGAGTACCTCACTGATGCTAGTGCAAGCTCGGCTACCTCCATGGGATATGTGATCAGTACTCCTTGGCCAAGTGTTACCTATATTGTTAAAAAGGTTACAAAAAGGCATTAACATTCATAACAAAAATGCCAGATTTGTTTAAGTCTGTGCATTTCTGAAAACTATAGTCTGACCGATACTGGATACAGTTGCTAAATCATTTGAAACACATCTTTGAGATTTCATTCCAGGAAACTCATGTTTCTTGTACATGTACACCAATACCGATATATCTGCAATGAGCTAATGAGCCCATATACTTGTCTGTCTTTATAAAGAGAGTGGAACTCCACAACAGAGCCAAAAGGAAAATGAATATTGGACAAACATAGGCCAAAACATCTGTTATTGCTGGTTTAAATGATAAGTTTAGGTAAGTGTCCTCATCTTCTTGTAAGCATTTATAATCAGTCCGGCTACTAAACATTTAGCAGCAAATTACATCCGTTACAATCCCATAAATGCTGGACAGCTGTTTGATAACTGCTACACCACCACTTTCCTCCTACTTCTTCCAAAGCATGTTTCTACTGATACATTTTTAACATGGTACCCCTGGCAGGACAGCCATCCGCTCCATACACCCACCCATCCTCACTCCCTGACTACACGAGTCAGTCCACTAAGACCACTCCTATCCGTGTGAGCTGTCAGTCTTCCTGTCAGTGTGGTGTTTCCAACACTGGCATCATCCCTCACCATCAACTCTTAAATTACTCCAGTAGTGATGACTCTGACTAACCTGCACTAACAGCATGACCTCCTCCTCACTAGAGAAAGCTCTGACACATGTTCTAATGAATACCCAGAGGTATTGGTCTGAGAAGACCCTGCACCAGGGCCCATCTCAGTCCACTTATGCTAATATAGTACAGTTGGTTCTGGCCTAGAACAGAGTTAATACTGCGGTCAATTGTTCTTTATAGAAATGAATTATTCAGTCAAAATGACATTCATTGAAAAAAGTTTCTTTCACTTCACAGAGAAAATTGAGGATTTAGTCAGCAAATGCCATTCATTTTGGTAAAATTGCAATCTAAAGGATTATAACTTTCACATTAGCTGAAGTACTTTCCTGAATACTGGGCTTCAGTGTAAAACTGAAGTATGGCACAGTGGTTTTTAGGTTTGTCACTATTTGTTTGAGATACTGGTAAAATTTAAATATCCAGTTGAAATTATCTGCTCAGATTCAAAATCCTCAGTATCTGGCTGCTTAGCTGAGGATGTTTCTAAATTGCACCATCTGGCCCACTGCTATGCTGGGGGCGATTTTCAATAATATTGATAATATCAAATATATCTCCCAACCCAGATAAAATTGCATAATGCAATTATTTGACTGGACTGTATCGAGATACTGATTTTTGTAAAGTGTCTAGGCCTTGCATGCCCCGTTGCCTTTTCAGTAAGCTATGCTGTAAAGTAGCAAGAAAAAACATGACACCAAATCATCTGAGAGGAAGCATGAATTTGTCATCATAGAGGAAAAAGGTTGGTAAGGTGCCCTTCAGAAACATTAGCTTGTTTCTCAAGTGGTGCAGCGGAGGGATGGCGAGTGAACAGAAAAATTATTTTGTTTAGCATGATGTTACATGGGGTTGTTAAATGTTTGAATGAATTCAAATAAGTTACATGTTACTTTGAACTGAGTTCCACTTGATTTTTTTTAAACTGGCAGCAATAGCTAGCTTTTTGTGTTCAAGACTGATGTTTGATTCAGCACCATGTGCATGCTGCACCAGCCTGTCATGTACTGAGTCCATCTGCTTGGTAATGCAAGCTTTGACTTTTAATCAAACCCCCAACATAGTTCTCTCTCTCTCTCTCTCTCTCTCTCTCTCTCTTCCTCACGCACTCACACACACACGAACACACATACTGGGCTGAGATAATACCAGTGCTTGACTATTACTTATATGCAATATAATATTTCTATGTCGAGCAAAATTCTAAAATTCATTTGAATTCAAGAAGGCGTTTGATATTCACATCATAACACCCTTTTATCACCACTCCTCTGTTGCTTCTGTGTAAAACTGAAATCATCTCTCACAGATGGGCAGGCCTTTATTATTTATTATATTTTAACGGTCTCGCACTGCAGTAATATTGAGTGATGCAGCCGTCCTGCAGAGAGATAAACAGTGAAGCATACAGCTCATATTGCATCTGAAGTTTTCTGAGAACGCAGCAGTGTGCTGGTCTATTCCACTGAGGTGTAACAGTTGACTTGAGAGACACCGAAGCGTCACTCTGAAATGAGAAATCAAGAGAAAAAGAGAAGAGACAACTACCTCAAATAAGCAACCAAGGGAAATCAAGAAGTAGGTCAGATTGCTAAACAAAAAAGAAAAGATTTGGGGTGGTGGGTGAGGAAATGGGAGAAGATGAGTTCAGTCAGGAACAGTGGGAGAACGGATATGTCTCCTCACAGAGAGCGGGCCTTCCATAAACATATACAGAGCTATATCAGCAGACTTAGGAGATGCCAACTGATGGCTTTGTTTCTTCCTCTGGCAAAGGCTGCCAGGAAGAGTCTTTAACAACTAAGAAAAGCTTCATAGAGAGAGGTGACTGGGTCTTAAACAGAAAGTCAGAGTAATTAAGAGTGAAACATTAGATGTGTTACATTAGATATGATGCTGTGAAGAAAAGACAAGGCAGAGTGCGGTATGTGTGGTATGTACCTTCGCTTGCTGACTCACCAGAACATCCCATCAAATTAATGGTTGCACACCCTTTATCATATCACAAGCTGCACTCCGCTCTGCTTTGCTGATGCTGCATGTTGTTGTAGCACCAAGGGTGGAGATAACTTTAAATAGTGTGAATGCCTGCGAGCTGATGATCGAACAAGAGCAGGTAGTGTGACTGAATACTGCTCAGTGAGAAGGTCTTGCACTAAGACATGCTCGACAAGTTAGGGAAAAAAATTTAAAAATCCAATTTTTTACACTTTTTCAGTGTTTTATTTGAGATTTTGATATCCATAGGAAGATGTATTAAAACCAAAAAAAAAACACCTCAATGTAGCTTAACATCTCTCTCAGGCTGAGAGCCTTTCCTCTGATTGGCCGAATGTTTTCTGTGTGATCCACGGCCAGGCCAACCACAGGCTATGGATTGTAGCCTACTACTGTAGCTTGTGTTGTTGTTAATAAAGTTAAAACACCATCAAAAAAATAAAAAGAAAAATTAGAGACTGGGCAGTGAGTCCAGGTGGGCCATGTTTGGTGACTGTATAGCTGTGATGTCGCCAAGTTATTGATGCCAAGTTATTAAGGCACAGTTTCTGAATACAGGCTGTGTGCATTTCTCTGTGAACTGAGCACTTTAATACTTTCAGTATTAATGTGGAAACAATGTCTATTCTAGAACTCCAACTAGAGGCCTGTATTTGTGTCTACATAATATTTTACGAGGCCGACAGACTCTACTCTGCACTTTAGCAGCTTAAGCTAACTTGTTGTTAGCTTCACCAAATCCCTCACACAATTCAGAGCTTTGAAGATAATATGCCAACAATCATATGAAATGCTTAAAAGTTAAAGAGAACATTTTTCCTGTTTCATTTTTCAGCAAAAACAAAACAACAAAAAAAGAAACAAGAAAACAAAAACATATTTGGTAACATAAGTGTAAATGCACAGTCACCAAAACCACAATTACCTTTTTTCATTGTTCTGCCTAAGACAAGCCTAACTCACAAACATTAGCTACAGCTGAGGAAATTTGCTGCTAACTGTTAACATTATAGCCAAAGAAATCAACTGTTACCAGCTTGTTAAAACACTTAATTATATAATGGTATTAAATTTGATGAGCACGATTTGAAAATGTTACTCTTCTAAATCATGATTTCAATGTGAAAGCCCAAATCAAAACAATAACTTTGCTTTTTGATTCAAGTCATCCCACAGGTACAAAAAGTCTGCACATTCCAAGCCACTCTCTTTAGTTTGTCATTCTGTTGGTATACATGGCACCTTCTTTGCCACCCAAGCAGTATGTGCCATTTCGTGTATAGAATTAATGTGTAAACAACATCCATCTGAAAAGACCAGCATTGGTCTTATCTGGTTTCAAGCACACCAGTTCATTTAGTTAATAGCCTCCTTCTGCTATCTGATTTAGATTTCCCGCTCTCCCCTTGTCTCTCATTTTTCTCACATTCATACACATTGCCTTATGGACACAAAGCCTGCAATGAACCTTAAGACCTATGTCTACTCTGAAACAAGGTTTCAGTTTTCTAGCATCATCATTTCTACTGGGTATGATAATGAAATACTCACCAAACTAATTGCTGAGATGTGTACAACACTCTAATTATCCAGAAGTTTACCAGCATTATCTAAACCACTTCATTTGGGGGTAAAACTGACAATTTAGAGATGTCCCCTGGACACCTCACATGCAAATTATCAGTAGACACCACAATTTACAGATGTTCCCTGAATGCCTCACATGCAGGCTATTGGGTAGACACTAGCTATAGCACACATCAGCCGAGGCCCTACTAAGGGGGGCTTTAGGGCAACAGCAGTACACTGTAGAATAATGAGGGGCAATCGGGGGGCCCTTTTCCCCTCCACTGTACGTGGATATACAAATCTGGATCTCTCTGTTCCATTTGAATGTCACATCCCAAATATAATCAAAAGTGGGACACTGATGTCAATGAAAACGTACTGATTGCTCTTTGGCGCTGCCAATGATCAAAAACTCCCAATGATGACCTTTGAGAGTACAACTACAAAAATAACACCCACTTAAAATTTGATTTAAAAACAAAATATTATTTATATAATGGCTTCCTCTACATTAAGTGATCAACAGACCTCCAGGTTGAGTAATAGATAAAGTGCCATGTTGTTGGTGTGTACATATCTAAGCTTGCGTAGCTTTCATGGCCAAAGGCAGTCCTGAGTCATGGTGGAGCAGAAACATTATGAGGCTTTCCCAGCAGGACAAGACACAGTAGAGGTGGAGCTCAGGACACTGTTGCCTTGTCTAGCCCCCTACTTCCTTTGTGAATCTCCTGTTGCCCCTCCCTCACTCTGCACAGATGTTTTTTCTTGTTCATGCTGCTGCTCTGTCCATGACTGTCTATCTGCCACAGTGCATCACCCCCTCCTTTTTCTCTTTTCTTTTTGTGCCATGCGCCACAATGGGGCATCTGGGACTTGCTGTGCCATTCAGCTAAATCTCCCCACCCTACCCAGCAGTTTCCCAGCAGACCCTGCTTTCTTCCTTAAATAGATGTAAGAGAAGAAGCAGCAGAAGGAGGGAGGGTAGAGGTTGGAAGAGAGAAAATAAACAAGGAAACTGCCAGTGAGGGTGAGTGATAAGACCAAAAGGATAGCTGAAGGGAAAAAACAGAGGAATGAGTGGGCTAGAGGATAGTAAAAAGAATAGATGGGAAAATGCAAAAATATATCTGTGGCTGGCAGAGTTATGTAGACTAATGTGCACTAGTGTTGCACAGTATACCGATACTAGAAAAGGTATCGCAATAACCTGATGTTAAAAATAGTACTATACTGCATTTTATTAGTACTGATAGTATAAGCCATATTTCCTGAGTTGTGTCAATGTGCGATAGCAGGGCAATGTGTATGTGCAGTGCTCCGCTTTCACTCACAAAAAAGAGACAAAGCAAAAGGCATGTATGCAAATACATGTGCTCTGCATGCTGTCCTTGTTGACAAAGCATTATTTTGCTTACATAGGCAACAGTCAGGGCAAACCCACGGACACAACAAACTCTGCCTGCGCAGACCAAGAAAGCCAACACATCCAACGTGGCAAAGCATCCCGCTGACAGACAGGTCGCAATTACGCGCAATGATATCTGTTTCATTTGGCTTTATCCTGTCAGCTAACTCACCAATCTCGCAAACATCTCTATATGCAAATGCAACATTCACACTAATAATGTTAACTTTACCTCAACTAGCAAGCTCCAAAGCTGACAAGTATGCAGATCAAGAACACTAGTTATAAATAAGCGATTTATGCTCAATCAGTACTGGTAATGGTAATCATGGCATGTATATTTTTTGCAAAAATTATTTCTATTACTAGAAATTGCACTCAGTAGAGTACAGCTCTCTGCCAAATAGGTTAATTGTGTCTTATTAAATACTGTTTAATAAATGATGATCTGGTTGCAAATATAAAGTTAACTATAAACAAAATCGCATGAACTCAAGTATTGAGATCACCAGATTACTGCATACCTTGTAAAAGCTTTAATAACCTATGACCTTGACCTAATTATGTACAATAATACAGTTATTCATGCTATTAATGTACTAATTCATTGTCACAAACACACCTACATGTATGAAAAACAAACATTTAACACCACATAAATTACAATATAATACACCTCTTTGGCACAGGCCTGCTCCCTACTGCTCTCAAATTATATTTAAAATTATAATTAATGAGAACAGACTCATGGTTTCATTTCGGTATCAATATCAAGATATTTAGGCAGGTAATGTAATGTAGACATTATTTTGGTATCATGACAACACTAATGTGCACTGTGGCAGAAAAAGCACAATACAATAAAGAAACTAATGTGAAGTGAGAAAAGGATGGCAGTGTGCAGAGAAGAAAGAAGATGAAGAAGAAGAAGGAAAACAACGACGTGATGAAAAGCAGCCAAAGGGGTGATCAAGTTAGTACTACTCTCGTCTCTGTAGAATTGTCATTTAAACATAGAGCTATGATTGCACTTATGTAATTGTAAAACATCAATACTCTGCCATGTTAATTTAAACAAGCAGGATGAAGAAACAAAGAAAAGCTTGAAAGTGAGAGCTCAGGAAGAGTAAGGAGAGTCTCAGGATTCTTACACTACGAATAATTATAGCAATCCTGTAAACATTTGCTGAACACTGTCTTGCTTAACCATGAGGAAATAGAGGTTAAATCATTATCAGTGTGATTCCAGTTCACATTGTTAATATATTAATTATCAATTACATAAGAGGAAGACGTCTGCCTGGTTATAGGTAACATTAACAACATATTTTCAGTCCTTACAGTCTGAAAGAAGCACATAATGACTGCTCTCAGGTGACAAGAACAGGCTGCATACATATTTAAAGTGGTCACTAAGACCATTGCTGTCAAACTGCCTGATCTGTTAAACATCTTCTGAAACAGAGCTATTGCATTTCAGAGTGTCCTCTTCATACTCTGCATGGAGAGTTAAAGCTTTCCCCCCTATGGATGGATATTCATACTTGTGCACTAAAACCTGGATGTCCCATTTCAATAAAAATACTCATGGAACTCTAAATTGTTTTTCCATTTGCTCACTATAGTAGGACAGTTTTTCATAATTATTTCTCCGGCTGATACCTCTATTGTTAATGGATCAGATCAGTGCTGTGAAAATCAAAGATGTTAAAATAACTTTAATGGAAGGAAAACTGCTCTTTGAATACCTCAGGCTGAATTATTTTATCTCCCAGTTGTCAGACATGAACAGATTTGGCCAACTGTTGACAATCAAATCATAAGTCAACACAACCAACATGAAACTGGTCAATATCAGTTGCCCAGTCTAACATGCCTTGGTATCTCTACTAAACCGAACTGGAGGAAAACACTAATGTTTTATTGAAGTTCTCTTGAAGAGAATAAAACAAAGACTGTACATTAGATTGTACATTTAGTGGATTTGGAAATCCAAAGAAAGAGCTAAACTTGTCTTTTGTTTGATGGGAAGATAAAGCTCTGAAAATATTCTAAATGAAGTGGTGCAGGTAACACACTGACTATGCACAATGAAGGTATTGTGTTTACTATGTTCTTAGGTTAGCATATTGGAATGCTTTTTAAGATAAAGATAAGATAGGATAGGAAATACCTTATTTATCCCTGTAGGGCAATTCACAATTACCCAGTGGCTTATTCATGTATCTAGTTAAATTAAGATTGAGTCTGTGTCATTATCCACTGCCTTTGTCTGAGTTGTTCAATAGTCTAATGGCAGTGGGAACAAAGGATTTCCTAAACTGCTCAGTTTAGCAAGCTGTCCTACTGTAAAAAACAATTCCATAGGTCATCTGTGCAAGCAGCTTCTTACAACCCATAGTCAGGTGACGTGGTGTATAGGAGGAGGTCAGGGTGGATGGTTGGGTTAACAAAACTCAGGACTTTCACACAGGAGAACACAGTTTGTTTCATGTGTAAAACGATAGTTAGCACTGTTCCACAACCTTAACAACATGTTTATTATTGCTACCATGACAATGAAGGTATGATACCCATGCCGCTTGTATGCTCCATTAGATCGTGCTCTCCAAGGCTGTGTTAGCAAATACAAATCTTCATCAAAATTTGCTATTTTCAGTGTATAGGTTGCTTGGAGGTTGTTGTTGTTTCCCATAGTAAAAGAAAATTTTGAGACCACTACCAGGCAGTTGAAACAGAAAGAGAGTAAAATGCCACCTGAAATTGGCACCCAGTGGCAGGTTTGTACCCCTGGCCTACATGCAGTGAGTAAGGCTATGTTGTATGTAACATTTGCTAACAGATTGACTGAAATTTTCTGTCTGGCACTAATGTAGCACACGACACAGTTGACAATTTTAAACATTTTATCTTGGACTCTCTAGTGTAGCCCAAAACATGGCTGTATTGTTTGGAGAAGACACACAACTGCTGTGACCACACCATCGCAAAGAGGTGACAAAAGGGCACAGGTGTATTCATACAAGCACTATGGAAATCAAGATCTACACACTGCTCAAGCACCATCAAACACCAGCTGTCGCATCTTGACCGTCTTTCTCTGTGTCCCTTTCTTCGTGGCCCTCCATATTAAGGACCTGGCGGTCCTAAGAGGCTGCCGGTCAGCTCCAACATGGCTACCAACAAGCAGGAAAGAACAGGACCTCAGGGGCTGGTAATGAGATGTCAAGGAGGAGAAGGGCCTAATTAATAAGAGAGCCAAATGAGTAGCGAATGAGAGAGAGAAAGGGAGAGAGAGGTGCAATAAGGCCTAGGAAACAAATCCCAAGTGAGGGTTAACAAAACTGATGAAGGCAGCACTTTGCTCGGTGCATACACAATGGCTCTGTGGCTGAATGCCGAAAAGATTTTCTCCTCACAGTTCAGTGTATGAATTAATCTAAAGTGAATTATGCCATCTGCAGTAAAATCATTACATTCAAAGGCAGCAAGTTCTCCATAGAGAAACCTGACAGGTCAAATGGGCAGAGCCCTTTAGTCAGGGAATGAAGCCATTTGTTACAATTTTCACTCATTTTATAAACTAAACAATGAGTCCATCATCTACAGCTATACTTGGTGTGTCATAAGACATGCTCATTAAAAATCCAAGCTTTCTCCTTGAGGGAGGGGCTCAGTCTTTGTGCAAAATTTTCACAGGCCTCTCTGGCAAGAGCTAGCATCAAAGCCAATGTTTCTGGTGGCAGCAATCACATTAAACGATCAAACAGCAATGAGTTTCCATGAGCTGATGTATCTCTGTGCCTCTGGCAAACTTGAAATAATACCCACTGCTCTGTGTGGCAGCAGTCATACAAAGCAATCACACAGCTGCTTGTTTTACCCCAGTCTAGGACTGTGCTTCTGGAAGCAATCATACAAAATAATCAAATAGCTTTGCCTCTTTTGAGCTAGATTTTCTCACTACTGATCTAATACTTTAAGCCATTACAGTAATTATTTAATTAAATCTTTCCAATTCCTTTGAATTGCTCCTGGCGCTGTTGTGCCTGGAATAAATTGACAAACACATGTTTCTCACTCCTGACAGTTATTTTCTTTGAAATATATTTCTATTGGCAGATAAAGCTTCACAGCATATGACCAGCCTGGAACCAAAATGTAATGTTATAATCCCCACGTTGCTCATTTCATTGTTTTCTGCATTTTTGGTGCTAAGTGTTTCTAGCTTTTGCTACAGTGCAATCTGTGGCCACATACTTGGCAGTTATGTTCAGTTGTTTGAGAAACATGTAGAGAAGCGACTATTTCAGCCTAGAGTCTGTGATTGTGATTTTTACACAATCAAGAGTAAGTAGGTTTTTAATATGGTTAATTTAATAATTCAATTTAATATGATCAATTTAGTTTCTTTGTTTTAATTAATGATTAAGATGTTGGATGTCACTGCATTCAGCTACACTAGGGCCAGTATCCATCAAGTGTTTATGAATTACTCTTCAGAATGCTCTAAAGAGTCAACATAGACGTAAAAACATATTTGCTAAACGTGAAGAATAAGATGCATTGCATTGTTCCAAATGACAGTGAAAGGTAACAGTAGGTAACGGTAACCTTTGAAGGCAACTCTTAAAGACCACCCTGATGAAAATCAAGTTTTTAACCTTGTCAACACGTCCATACATATTATACAATACAAGACATGTGATGAGTTAAATAATCAGTCAACACTATGACTGCAGTGAACCATCATTAAAACTGATTCAGACAGCTAAGGTTTTTTATATGTCATATAACCCAAAGAACCAATGTCAATTTGCAGGGATGGTGGGTGGACAAAATAAACCTGAAACCTTGTCAGTGCAGAGAGCGAGAGTTTGCATGAGCACAACCATCAACACTGTGTCAGCCACTGCCGGTTACAATTAAAAGATGCTAACTACGCTAACCGCTCTGATACGCCTGCTAGTCGCCAGTTTTGGTTTTGGTCTCACTGAGGCTCAAATATGTGGCTGAGTCTTTCTGATGTGTCCACCTCTAACCATCTTTCACCTGTCATCCTAGCACAAGTAGCAGTGGTGGGCAGAGAATAAGGCCTGATCCAGAATTTCTCAATGAGGAAGTAAGCGTCGATATGCTCACAGACCAGGTTTTCCATTTTTTTCATCATGTGGGAAAACCATGTTAAACAATATATTAATCATAGCAGAGTATTTTTACATAGTTTAAAACATGTCTAGAGAAGATCATTCAGTAATCATGTGATTAATGATGTGTACAGTCATTATGAACAAAGATACAGTATACTGTGAAATTAATTCCAAATACGAATGGTATCATGGCAGTATAATTATACTGTTATGTAATATATATAATTATTAATGTATCGGAAGAAATAAAATGATTACAAATTCCTGTGAAGCTGAACTTTAGTATTTATTGTCCCAACAGGCCAAGTGGACATGCCTGTGACAAATGTACAGCACCAGTGTGAGAGAGTTGAAAAGATATATTATTATAATTAGTATTAGTATATCAGTACATAAGGGTTGGAAATGACGTTAAAACATACAGCTTGTAGTATGATATTAGTAGATGCTAGTATAAAAAACTGACTGAAAAATAGCCAAAGTATTGAAAAAAATCTGTGATTACTTCAAAAACAAAATCATTGTGTCAATATCATTTTTATAAAATTGACTGTTAAAAACAAACATCCAAATCAATTCATCGCCACCATCGTTTAGATGATTGATGACACAGCTTTTCCTGCTGTGACATGGCAATGTGTGCCAGGGAAAAAGCCCATTCTGCTTTGCTTTGTCAGTTAGGGAAAACCTACATTCTTTTGACTTGAGTGTTTGTTTAAACCTAGGTTAGTCATTACTGCCCAATCACACAGCTGCATTGAGCTGGGGGGATGAGCCTTGGTCTTAAATATACCCATGTTACATTCATGCTTGTTATTCTAAACACACTACTGCCGCTGCTTCTGGAAACAAAGCATTTGTTTATTCCCCAGAGGACCTATCTCATTGGGACATAAAATAAGTACAGGCCAACATGTTTCCCAGAACTCCACTGTCCTCCACCATCTTTCATGATCCCACTTTCCCTGCCTCAGTTGTACCGGGTCAATGGGCCTAATGAGGGGAATCATATAAACAATAAATCGTAATTAAATAACAAGGCAGCTGCTGTCTCACACAAAACACATACAGAGCTATTGTCTGTTGAGAGAATCCTGACTCCACATGCTGGAACACGAGCTGTGTTAATTGCCGTGACACCGGCCCACTGACATGTGGACCAGCCTTGAGGAGAAACACGCTCATACACTGAGTGAATTCTGCATCTACACAGGTGGAGGTATGACACATGCAAATGAGGTGATCATCTTCTCTGTTTCCCTCCTGTTTTTTCTCTCCTTCTTCCTTGATCTTAGTTCATTATAACCAAAGGAATACTTCAACATTTTATTTGCTTTCTTGCAAAGAGTTAGACAATGAGAGTGATACCACTCAAGTCTGTATCGTAAATATAATGCTACAGCCATCATATTGCTAGCTTAGCTTAGTATAAAGATGGCAGGCAGGGGAAACAGCTAGCCCGGTTGTTGTTGTTTAATTCATGCAAAAACCAAAGTGTAAAAACAACAAGTTGTAATTTTAGTAAGGGTGATGTGCAAGACTATTTATTGACCCCATCACATTGGGAAACTCTTGACAGGCTGCTGCGAGCTGCAAGACCATGCTCACTTGACTTAAGAAGCTCTATTCAATTCAATTCAATTTTATTTGTATAGCGCCAAATCATAATATACATTATCTCAAGGCACTTTACAGGGTAAGGTCAAGACCTTACTTTGTTACAGAATAAACCCAACAGTTCCCACAAAGAGCAAGCGCTTGGCGACAGGGGGAAGGAAAAACTCCCTTTTAACAGGAAGAAACCTCCAACAGAACCGGGCTCGGGGTGGGCGGCCGTCTGCCTCGACCGGTAGCTCTATTGCTACTGAATGTGCTAGCATGTTTTCATTGCTGGCTGACCACTAGTACTACTTGGTAAGCTATTACAGTGTTTTCTGATAATTCTGCTAATAGAGCTTCCTAATGTTTTATGGGTTGCTACATTAAATGTTAAAATGGACTAATTTAGGTAGGAAGTGATTGATGAAGATTATGTTTGATGGATTATAAAAATGGTATACAATGTCTTAGGTAGTGAGCTTTAGATGAACTGGTGGGCAGATTTCTTTTTTGTTTTTTTGTTTTTTTTGCAAACTGTTCCCTTTAAAACAGTGACTCAATTTTCTACCTGCTTGAGCAGTTTAATAGTTAGTTTCTCTACATGCACCATCTTGCTGTTTTAGGTTTCTCCATTTCTCTCTCTTTCCCTCCCTCAGGCAAATCATCAAGGGCTAAAAGTCCCCAGCGTTGGCAGGCTGGATCTCCAAACTGTCCACTGTAAGCATCCCACTTAATCCTCTGATGGAAAAATTGGCTCAGTTCCACACTCATCTGTCCGGGTAAATGTCTGTAACTTTGTGTGTGTGTGTGTGTGTGTGTGTGTGTGTGTGTGTGTGTGTGTGTGTGTGTGTGTGTGTGTGTGTGAGAGTGTCTGGCAGTGGCCATATCCCAAGTCCCACACAATCCACTTTAATCACAGCCAAAGACATTTCATACTGTACATTCATACTCTTCCTCTGTCATTTATCAAAGCATATCTGGAACTAAATATGTGTAGGTACACACAAGAAAGTTGTACAAACATGAAACATGTGAGCGCATAGCTACACGGAATGAGCAGTGATAAATCTCAGCTCTCACCTGTTCTACAGCCATCTGCTCAGGCTCATTTACAGCCAGACACACCACAGAAAGCCATGCACCATCAACACATTACTTTGAAAGACCTAGCAACCTTCATGTAGCACCTAAGAAACATAAAAAACAGCAAACATAACAAACGAGGAGATTCAGATACTGCAGTGTCACTCAAGTCGGTGTGTGAAATTGCTTCCCAGCATGCAACAAAGTGTTTTCCTGCATTGTGACTGGTGTACATTTTCCACCATTTCACCAATTTGTTGTCATACAAATACTCATTATGCATAGTTGCATCACGTGTGATGCAGTTTGCACAATTTAGTTAAGTTCTCCCTTTCGTGCATTAACTGTGGTTTTGATGAAATGTTGCTGAGCCTGTGTCTACCCACCCAAAACGCTGTATATTGTCAGACAGTCTCTGTATGAGAGTCTCATTGCTATGAATGCTATGAGTAGACCATCAAATGAAATTCAGCCAAACCAAACTGTTTTATGTGACACTCCCACAAATAAATGAAGATACAGAATGAGGAGAGATATGATGTGATGGTCCCGAAACGAACTGCAGAAAACCAAATAGGTATTGGACATGGTACTACTTCAATGAAATTCATAAATTACAAATTTGCTTTTCAATTGTTACACAATTTCAGCAAAACAGAGACATTTCAATTAATGGTACCAAAATGTAACAGTTAATTATTAATGTAAATTGAGATTCTCTGACTCTGCTGTGTTGCGCCACCAAAACAAGATGAAATAGAGACATGAGTGGTGTTGTTTTATTCTGAAAGACACAATTACCTTATTTTTCAAACAAAAAGAGAAAACAACATTGATGGTTGACAACTATTCAATTATTCTTACAAGGCTGACACCAGAGATCACTGGGGGTTTGTTATTTATCAATATACGCACACTCTCAAGTACAGAAGAAACTGATAAATCAGATTCTGTGTGTAGAAAAGACCATATGCATAAATTAAGCACAAACCTGTGCATGCACACAGTTGAGAAATGAAGTCCCAGGTTACATCAGCTATTCTCAGGTGATGCTTCTTATCTAGCACAGACAACAGCAAGTTCAAAAAAAGAACTAGTCTCAATTCCTAGATAACAAACATCACAAGTAACAAATCTATGGATACGAGCCACCGTGTTTTCATTAAATCACCATGAAATGACCAGAAAATAATGGTATGAGACTAAGTCAGAGAGAGAGAGACGCCAGGACATTTAATAAGACGCTAAGAAAACAGGAAAAACACACAGAGCAGACGTGAAGTGTATCTGCCCTGGGAAAGACACTAGTTTCAGGACTGTGTGTCCTCTTGCAGCTTGTAACCCATGGTTTGAACTTTAAAATAAATTTAGCTGTAAAGTGGGTGGCTTAAGTGTTTATGCAGCACAGGCAGCAAGATTTAAAAAAAATCAATAAACACTGACAAGAGGAAATGTATTTTTCTTCCTCCAGACAGAACTGATGCTAATTAAAATTATTAATGGCTAAGGCAATCAATTTGCAATGCTTATATCGTTTGGGGAAACAAAAAAAAACCTCATGCATTCTAATTCATCCATTTATATCTAATAAGCCGCTGTTAAATACAACATCAGTAACCAATTTCATACTTGAATAATTTCATACTCAAACAGTCCATTTGTCATTGTCCCTCACTCCTGCACTGACAGTGACAGAGCAGCCCACAGCCTTCCTGGTGAGGCCTGATTGAAGGTGGCCTTCTGCTGGCACAATGAGAGCTGCCACAGCACTGTGCTCCTCTGCTGGATCCAGCCCGACAGGCCTGGACGCTGCATGTCAGCTGTAATCCCCATTATGGAAATGAACTCACGCCAAGTTAGGTGCTAAGATCACAGGTTAGATGGAGTTAGATGGAAAGTAAGGAGAAGTGGGGGGTGGGGTGGGGGGGGTGCTGAAGAAGTTGGAATGTGTTAGAGGAACTAACAGCAGACAGCAGCAAGGGGAGGGAGAGGTTTAAAACTGCAGGCTAGTGGGAGAGTGTGTGAGAGCGGCAATCTCATCATTCAAAGGAGCAGGACAGAGGAGGACAGCTCCCTACACCTGAAGACACACACTCAACTCTGCAAAAAGAGAAGAGAAACTTGAGGTTGCTCTGAATAAGAGAACCTGATCCCTGACTGACAGGCGCGTCCAGATGTTGCACAGTGCAGCAGATTGCCTAGAAAAGACACATTGCACTAAACAGCTGGATGGATTTGCCCTGCAACCCCTCGCCTAAATCCCCGGATCTGCACCAAAAATCACGCAACACATAAAAAGCTTCCAGCAATTGGCGAAACACAGGGGTAACGCTGCGCTGAATCCTGCGCAGTGGCAAAGCCAATGCTGCTGATAATATTTATAATACAAACTTGCAGAGGCAGTTCATAATGACAACAAGACAAGTGATGATAGATCAGTGTCCCAGACCTACAAACTAACCTGTGATGGGATTATTTTGGATATGGCGTCCAAACAGATTTCTGGCGATAACTGCTTGATCCTCCTTCACAATTTATCTCCGCATCTGCATCATTAAACACGGAGTTCTTTACACTTGCACACAATGAGCATACACACCTGATCATACCGAATTGATGCCCACATCCTCAACGCCCAACAACATGTCATCCCACAGAGCACATGTGCGCGGAAGTGAAGCGCGATACTGCACCAAACCAAAGTCTCTCTAGCACCACAAGAGCACGATGCATCTGCTTTAAAAAGTCTACAGGCGCGACTGTTCGTCACTTGACTATTAAAATATAAGCAGCGAGGTGGAAAGTTTGGTGATAACAGTCCGTACCTTTCTGTCCAGAAGATGGACGGTCTCAAAGGCGCGTCGGAGCTCGCCAGAGCTGGAAACGGCATGAGGACAAAGGCGGGAATATCGCTCCTGTTGCGTACCTGTTCAGTGACAGAATCCATCGAAATCCACAGTTACCATCGTTCTCATCCCACTAACTCAACGTCTCCCCCACTGCCCTCCCTCTTCGTCCTCTCCTCCCCCACTCACTCACCAGTGCGCATTTACGCAATCCCGAAAGCACCGCCAACTCCTGCGCTCACTGTACCAGATGTCCCTTTACCAAGCCGAAGTGACAGCACCCGACTCATCGCCAGTTTCACATTCACTCCTGCTTCTCTGTCGTGCCGCTGCTGTGAGACGCAATGAAGCAGCCGCTGGTTTCAGGCTTTCCACCACTCAGCTACAGCATCAGGTAACTCACCTGACGGAAAGGAAGGTGAGGCTGATCCAAGAGAAGCACTGCTGCCCTCATGTGGATTGAGGAAACTCTCGACCATCACTGAAATCCACGGTACACATGTAACACAGTCGGTTTAGATGGTACTGCAGTCCACTGTATAACGCACTTACACTGCAATTTACTTGAATTTCTTTTTTTCTTTTTTTTTTTTTTTTTTACGTGTGACACAATAGAAAAAAACAATTGTAATAGTCAATAGTCTATACTAGCACATGTTAAAGGTTTTGACAAATTTTTACTATATAAGGATCTATCACGAGTTGAAGAGTAGACTAGTAGATGGCAAAATGGCAAAGGAGATAATGTTTCTTCACTGAATGGGTAACAGGCCTCTGAGCAGTGTGTGGTTTCATTTTCACAGGTGTGTGGACACTTAATGCAAGTGAGCCGTCTTTAATGTTATAAACTCCACCTGTGCTTTTCCCGCAATGAAAAGTCTAAATGTCTGCTGGGGCCTTGTAAACATTGGGTCTTTGTACGCTCCACTTTGGATGGTAAGCAGATAAAATGCAGGATGGCCTCTGACTGTTAAGACCTCTAATTGTACATTTCCATTAGCACCTATGTGATTTTACATTTGATATATAACAGATGGACCAATGAAATATTCAACAACTGATGCCATGCAGTCAGTGTAAATCTCACAACTGTAAATGTTAACCGACTTATTCATTTGCTAGTCTGATTAAAAAGAAAATACACCATGTGTCACACTTGGCAAGGCAGCCATTGTCCATAACACTTTATATCATCTGTAATTAATCCCCAGTGGACCTGACCTGGTCACACATACACACACACAGCAATCTATCACTCTATATCCTATTGATGATCTATACGTGAACTGTATCTGGAAATCTGTAATGAAGCGATGTGTTGGATCCTCACTATGTTCCCCATTAATCTTATTCTGACTTCCTTCGTGGGGTAAGGATGAGGGCGAAACCAATTCAACTTTACATCAATGTCTTTACAGTCTTGTTCTTATTTTATCCTTATGCACAACACCAAACAGTTTAACTGAAAACGTAAAGGTTTATTCAAAAGTGAATGGCAAGATTTGACATCAGAAAAAATATATAAATTAAACATTTCAAGTTTTGATGTGGAGTGCATGCCATGTGGTTTGGATGCAAGTTCAACGCACAATATTACAGTATTTTAGAATTGCTAAGTTTTCATGGGAGAATTTCAATGTGCAAAAGTCTTAATGCAAAGAGCTAAACTAACTTGCTAAATGTTTACCTTACCACAAAATGCTGTTCTTACATTCACACTGCAAATCCCTGAGTCACATGCTCTGTCTTCAGAATAAAGCCACCTTATATTGGCTCAATTATTATTAGTTTCACTGCTTATCACCAAGCAGACAGATTGCTGAATCAATGAAACATGTTTGCAAGCATTTTTCGTAGCATACTGTATTACGTATGCAAGTAATCAATATATCTAAGATTTTGTGTCTTGAATAATAAGTAACATACTCTGGGCTGAATACAAAACAAAACCAACTGATTCGGGGGAATTAGTTACTTTGCCTTGTATGAATGTAGGATTTACTATAGTGTAAAATCAGAAGTAATTCTTATTTGTCAACATTTTCAACTGCACATTTTTCCTCATTAGTATTGTTTTGTATAATCTTGAAGGAAGGACTACTGCTCACTCTGTTTAGATGAGAACTCATGTAAAGTTCAGTGATAAACATGTTGTGATGCTCTGATAAACTCGCTGCATAATGTAGTGAACAAACATTATTTTTGTGTCTTGTGTCTTGTGAAAACTGAATAATAGTAATACACTGGAAAGTTACCACCATCTGCACCTGCACCCCATCTTTTTCAAGAAGATCCATGCTCCATATACTGTATACGGAAAATATCATCACATATATCACACATATATCTGGTACCATCACTCCCCAGAAACCTGCATTTGATTATTTTTCTTTAGATTCTCTGTTTGCATTCGGCTGTTTCTCTAAAACTGACCTGAGGAAAACAAAGCAATTAAAAATCTCAACAATAAATACTGCTATCCCAAAAACCTTAAAACAAAAATTGCCATAACAGATTCAGCTTCTTACACACAGGTGGGGTGGGGTGGTGGGGTGGTGGGGGGGGCTTTCAAATAATAAAACTGCAGTAAATAATTCAGTGCAAACACATCCCAAGCTCATGTTCAGCCTAATTATGTGCCTGTCTAATCACACTGCTCTGAAAAATGCATCATCAATATGGTTTACTGTTAACTGACTACATCAAGAGAATGAACGCATTGTTATAAATCTGACATGGTGTGATTCTTACTAGTTATGTAGTCACACCAGACAGTATCTACAGCTCAAAGTTTTAGCCAAGTATCACCCTAAGTTGCAGTCATAAATCTGATCATCAGTAACCAGATGCTTTTTCAGTCATCTGGAAATATTCAAGTACTACCTGTCAATTCTAAGTGGATGTAAACAATGCGGAGTTAAAATAAAGTTTCTTAACGATCTAAGGGAATGTGTCAGACCCTGAGTATGACAGATAGGGAGCAAGAGCAGAAACCCCATTGGATTCTACTGCAGACAACTAACGTAACACTTTCTGACCCCAATTATGCTGTCTGACAGTTCAGTTAGGGCAATTATCCTGTGGTGTGATTATTCAGAGCCTTTGCTGCAATCAAAGAGTCTGATTTGGCCAATTTGGTGCTTAATTAAGTCAACAACTCCTTTTGTAGCGATTCACCTCGGGACAGCAGAGAGTACAGTCTAACGGTGAAGTGCTCTCTTTATGTGCTGACATAATTTCACTGCTGTCCTGCAGTAGATGAAGTGTGTGTGGTTTTTAAACCATTTGAGTTTCATTAAAAGCTGCCAAATTTCTAAATTTCATTGAGGTGGATTTGGTTTGTCATTCTGAAAACTTCTACAAGATTTGATGTTAAGATAATAACAGTGATCCCACCTCATCATGTAACCTCCCTCCAAACTTAATCTTATATTTGTGTTTCTATTAATTCAAATCCTTCAATAAGTCTTCAACATTTGTACTAAATAATCCTACCAACAGTCTACTGTGTCTCCATCCTCTGTCTGTGCTGAGATGGTCATATCTGGATTTATTGGAAGTTGTCACATAGATGAAGTGTGTTCTAGTCAGACTGCTGCTGGAGGTTCCTCTCATAGTTTTCCTGACAGATATGGATGCGCTGAGTGAAGTAGTTGGGGTCAGAGATGGCTCGGAGGAGGTCAGTCTGCACGAGGGTGACGTCATACAGTTCAGAGGTGCATGCTATACGAGTCTCATTGCCTTGCGGGTTCAAGAAAACCTGAGAAACACAGAATTATAAACACTATAAATAAATAAACACTGTAGAATCTGTAGAGACCACAGCATAAACAGCTCACTGACAGGGACAAAAATAAACACACAATGGCTGAGAAAGCAAAACTGGATGATACATTACACTAAGTGAATGCTGGGAAATTATGGTCTGTTGTGATCATGACCTGATCTGTGGCTATTTGAGAAGTCTGTGATCTATCACCTGCCAAAATCCTTCTAAGTGGGAAACAGTGAGCTCTCACTGCCAACATCCATCTATTAACGGATGTGATTTCTCTAAAAAAAAAAAAACAAAAAAAAAAACAGTTGACATAACAACTTAAGTTGAGAAAGCAATATCAACATCAACCAATCAAAAAATAAGAACATATATCTGTACGAAGGTTTCTTAGAGCTGCTGGCCAATGCCATTGACTCAATGCATGAGAGACGCATTTTAATGGCAGGTATCAACGGGGCCTAAAGCATGTTTACCCACTTATCTCTTCAACACCCATAAGTCTGGTCTTCAATAAGCCTAAAAGTGTAACTCTGCTGTTCATCAACCTCTACTGGCTACCCATGGCCACCCAAATCAAATTCAAATCACTAATGCTGCTAAATGATGTCCCTCACTTGTAAGTCGTTAGATCCTGGCTCTCATGAAAAAGTTGACCGATTACCACAGTGGGAAGGAAACTGAGACAGTGAAAATATCATTTAACATTTTTCTGAATTGTAAGCAACTTTAGACAGTACAAGTAGACAGTACCTTGGGATAAACGACGGTATCCTCATCATTCTGTCGGATGTTATCATCTATGAAGATATGCTGAACGTTCTGGTCAAAAGGGTCAACCCACAATGGCTTCCCCCCACGGATGGAGAAGGTATTTCTGGCCCACCTGGATGAGAAAAAAGGGCACAAAAAGGTTTGGAAAAGGCTGGAGGCCACAAAATCCACATTAATGGTGGCCCAAGGAGTGTAATACACACCAGTCAAAGTGGTCCTGAAAGCCTCCCAGGCCTTGGACTGAGCTTAAGAACTGATACAAGCCTTTCTCTCCATCTTGAGTCGACATACGTTCCTTATCTCGACTCAGGACGATTCCATTCTCGCTACAGCGGATCTTGCCTGGAGCCATATTCACACTTAACTGAGCCGAGAGCAAGAAGAGTGTGAGAGGGAAAGATTCCGTTATCAAAACAAACCTTAAACTATCAAACAGCATGAAAATGATAAATGATTTTGGACTTATCGTGTAACGGCAGAGTTAAAAAAAGGTTTCTAGCGCAAAGGTTTAACTTAATAACACTACTATTTAGGCTAAATGCTCAGTTTTAGAAGTGGTATGAGCTGTTCATCAATAAATCAAATATTTTAAACCTAAAAATTTCAGCCACACTAGCAGTGTGGCTCTTGGGATGGCAGAGTCAGTCAATCAGTCCAAGGTTGGATTACCAACTGGGCAAAGTGAGGAACTGCCCCAGGGCACCCAAAAGCGCCATCCTCACTGAATGTCATCTGGTTTGTGACAACTTCATTGAAATCTTAAGCAGCACTAAATCACAACACTAACTGACCTGATTTAAGGTGGCCTTGAGGCCTTGTCTTGAAAAGGGACCCTGCACCAAAATCTTTTTGGTGCAGGGCCTTCATTTTAAGACCTTCATTTTTTTCAAATTTGTGTTTGCATGTTGTACATTTCCAAATGAATGTGTTTAATATAATGCCAGTTGGTTCCACCACAGAAAAACTGCACACGTGAGTTAATTTCTTCCCAGGATCCTTCTGGCAGGTTAATCCCATCATTACTACCTGCAAAACTTCATTAGCCTCAGCTGCTCTTTGTGTTTATTGCTAATTAACAAATGTTAGCACACTGACGAACCACAACACAGCAGCAGTTTGTTATCATCATCATCATTGTGAGCATGTTTGCATGTACTGACAGTATTTCACTGAAAGCAGTCATGCTAGTGTTACTGTAGACATTGTTTTTGGTACACAGCACATAGAGTCTCTCCAGCTGGTAAAAACTCCCCTGTTGCACATAACACTATGTTTGTGTCCCAAGCAGGCAAATTATATAGTGCTCCATATTTAAGACTATTAGATGACACTATGTTGAGTGTGAGCTAAAGAATGGCTAAAGACAGCTAACCTACTACTAGCCATTTAAGTAATATTACCAAAATGGCAAAAAAGCTCCTCCCAGCAGTCCACATTCATTCACTGGACCTGGATCTGTTTTCTCAGTGATTCACAAACAGGGAATATAAATGTACTGTTTTTAGAGTGAAAGAATTAAATACAGCTGCCATGCATAAAGCAGGGCACTTCAAAAACCATCACATTGTGCATCTGCATAAAACGGCTAAATTTAGTGAAATGTCTTACTCAAGTGATGGATTATCATTGGTGGTGTAGTAATGAATGAATCAGAATCAGAATCAGAATCAGAATCAGTTTTATTGCCAAGTATGCTTTCACATACAAGGAATTTTTTCTGGTGATTGGTGCAATTGATCAGCAACAGTGGGGCTCTCTAGCCTTGTTGATGAGGCTAATAGCAGATGGGAAGAAGCTATTTTTGTGGCGAGAGGTTTTGGTCCTGAAGGACCGCAGCCTCCTGCCAGAGGGGAGTGTCTCAAAGAGTTTGTGTCCAGGGTGGGAGGAGTCAGCTACAATCTTCCCTGCACGCCTCAGAGTCCTTGAGGCGTACAGGTCCTGGAGGGACGGAAGATTGCAGCCAATCACCTTCTCAGCAGAGTGGATGATACGCTGCAGTCTGTTATTGTCCCTCTCCGTGGCAGCAGCGTACCAGATGGTGATGGAGGAGGTGAGGATGGACTCAATGATGGAGGTGTAGAAGTTCACCATCATAGTCCTTGGCAGGTTGAACTTCTTCAATTGCCTCAGGAAATACATCCTCTGCTGAGCTTTTTTGATGAGGGAGCTGATGTTTAGCTCCCATTTGAGATCCTGTGTGATGGTGGTTCCCAAGAAGCGAAAATGCTCCACGGTAGCCACGGGGGAGTCACACAGGGAGATGGGGGTGGGTGGGGCTGGGCTCTTCCTGAAGTCCACTATCATTTCCACTGTCTTCAGAGCGTTTAGCTCTAGGTTGTTCTGCCTGCACCAGGTCACCAGACGCTCAGTCTCCCACCTGTAGGCAGACTCATCGCCATCAGAGATGAGTCCAATGAGAGTGGTGTCGTCTGCAAACTTCAGGAGCTTGACAGACTGATGGCTGGAGGTGCAGGTGTTAGTGTACAGGGAGAAGAGCAGAGGAGAAAGAACGCAGCCTTGCGGGGATCCAGTGCTGATGGTCTGGGAGTCAGACACGTGCTTTCCTAGCTTCACGTGCTGCCTCCTGTCAGACAGGAAGTCGGTGATCCACCTGCAGGTGGAGTCAGGCACGCTCAGCTGGGAGAGCTTGTCCTGCAGCAGAGCCGGGATGATGGTGTTGAAGGCAGAGCTAAAGTCCACAAACAGGATCCTGGCATAGGTCCCTGAGGAGTCCAGGTGCTGGAGGATGAAGTGGAGAGCCATGTTGACGGCGTCGTCTACAGACCTGTTGGCTCTGTAGGCGAACTGCAGGGGGTCCAGGAGTGGGTCAGTGATGGATTTGAGATGGGACAGGACAAGACGCTCAAATGATTTCATGACCACAGAGGTCAGGGCAATGGGTCTATAGTCATTTAGTCCTGTGGGCCTTGGTTTTTTGGGGACAGGGATGATGGTGGAGGATTTGAAGCAGGCTGGCACGTGGCAGATCTCCAGTGAGGTGTTGAAGATGTCTGTGAACACTGGAGACAGCTGATCAGCACAGTGCTTCAGGGATGATGGAGAGACAGAGTCAGGACCGGCTGCTTTGCGGGGGTTCTGCTTCTTAAAAAGCCTGTTGACATCTCTCTCCAGGATAGAGAGAGACGTTCCTTTGGTAGGGGAGGAGGGGGGTTCTGATGTGGCTCTGATGTGGAGGTTAGTGTCAGGCTTGTCCCACTGTCTTTCAAAGCGGCAGTAGAACTCATTCAGATCGTTGGCCAGACGGAAGTCATTAATGGAGTCATTAATGATTAATAATCATTCTATTATTCTATATATTATTCTAATATATAGAATAATAGAATGTGTATTCATGCAAAATGTTATATGGAATAACACAGCACACTTGTTGTGGAAAACAGGTTTTTGTCATGGGTACAATACATGTCAAGCACTGGTCATCTGTTGGTGCCAAGTCCACAAACAAATTGTATGATGAGAACTGTCCTCCATATGGCTCGTTCTGCTTGGGATATGCTCCCCATCTACATCAGACAGACCAAGAGTAGATTTCTTTCAAAAGGTTACTAAAACAAAATTTGATGAACCTCATATGCATGTTATTGTGGTTTCTGTGTTCATTTTCATCTTGTTATTGTGCCTTTGTAATATTCTTGTTTTTGTTTTCATTGTTTATTGTTTTATATGTACTTATTTTCATTATTTTCTCGTGTTCTGGCTTGTTTTGTTTTTTTCTATTTTATTGATATAGTGTGATTTTAATAATTGTTTGTTTTATTTGTTGTTTTTGTGTGTGGATCCTGGGATGAGTAGCAACCACTGTGTGGAAGCTAATGGGGATCCAAAAAAAGAAATAACTGGTGGAAGTACCAAAGAACTTTTAAAGTGAAGCAACTGTAGCACAGATATAATAGAACATTAGCATGGAGTCAGTGATCTCTTAGCTTAAACAGTAAATTTCCCCAAGCTGTAGTGTACCACTTGGATTTGAAATGTTTTCCCCACTGCACCCATCGATAATAACAAAGAAGCTGCTGTCCTGCAGTTGCACCCAAGAACTCACTGAGGCAGGAAAACAACTCAGAAACTGAACAATCACATTCTGTGTTGTGATTCTTTCCCTCCCCTGCTCCTTCTGTCTAAATGCATAGACGAATATGCAGGAAACTGAATAAGATCACCACTGTGCTCTCTTCCAGATAGCTCGCTGTGCCTGACATTCATTTTCTGACATCCCTTCTATCTCACCCCTCTTCATCGGTCAATTGCACTCTTCACTATTCTTTAAAAAGTAATGTGTTCCCATCAAGCAGACTAACAGATCATGCTCCTCAAATGAACATCCTCGCAGTCATCCACCCCCAAGGAACATCTACATACACACACCTGGATGTCTATCAGTTGGATTGGGACTAAATTTGCTCCAGATACTAAAAGTGCTGAGAGGATGAATCCTAATAACTGTGGTGTTCCTCTGTCTTTTTATTAAGTACCATCAGTAGATCAAATTTTTGAGTGTAATAGCCATACAGAGCCACGAGCGTGGCTGAAGACTTGTAGTCTTTGTTCAGATGTAATTGTGTGTGCATGTGCATCATGGCAAAATGTGGTCCTGTAGACACTTCCTCTGTGGTGAACTACCACAGAGGTACAACTTTGGCTTGTTTTTATGCCTGTCTGTCTGGACCACATTAGTTTCACAACTGCAAAATGCAGTCACGAAACTTAACAGTTGTGTAGCAGAGATTAAGTTTGAGAGTTTGAAGATGGGTGTGGCTGGATTCATTATAGTAATAATGGACTTAAGCCTGCATCAGGACAAGCTGTTGACAAGAGGCCTGAAAAGCCCACTGAGATGAGGTATGCAACACTGGGCTACATAAGAAAACTAGACATAACACGAGCCTGTGAATATTATCTCCCTGTGTCCATAAAAGGACTTAAAACAGCAGTTATCTACTAAAAGTACATTTTCAACTTGTATACCCTGAAAGACTGGAGTCTGCAGAACTGGTTACTCTACTGTGCTATTATTTTCATTCACCGTTTATTTCTGATTGTGTATCTTGCCTATTGGATGAATGTTTGAATTTATAGGATACATGTTTTCGGACCATTTAGTTATTCTTTTGAGGGTTTTGGGTATTAGGATTTAGGTATTTTGTGGCTGTAATTGTATTTGTACATGCAGTGCCTGGGCTCACCCTGCATGTATGGGGTGCTCTATTTTCATCCATTGCTATTTTCACGTTTTGTATGACTTTACTTGTATTTTATACTGATTTGTGTGAAATAAATAAATGAAATGAAATAAAATACAACCCAAAATTATCAGCACCATTCAGTACTGCTAATGGTAAAATATCTAATTTGGGCAAACTGACCCTCATGGTTTTGTAATGAGTACATGTGATTTTACTTCACCTTCAGATCGGGCAGATCAGGAAACAGTGGGTGAGCCCCTTCATTCAACGCTCTGTGTACAGCTCTCAGCACACGAGGTAGGTCAGCTCCAAATGTACGGAATATGATAGCAAATTCCTGTCCCTCCTGCATCAGGTCTTTGAGCAGCTGGAAGAAGGATGGGAGGATCCAGTGGTACAGTTGCCCATCCTCTGCTTCTATAGATAGATCTCTGTCTCCCTGCAGGAAACAGTCAGGGAGCAGTCAGTAACACACAAGTGCATTAAACTAATTAGCAGGAAGTGTAACAGGCTGGTCTGTGACTGAATCTAACTGTGCAGGAAATATCACAATTTGTTTGAATGTTAAAAACATAAGCTAAATGAGTACTATGGAAAATACTTGTCAAATATTGTTTTAATAGTTCAACCATGTTTAAATTAATTTTGTTATTTCAGTCATAAATAAGCCTGCTGTGCTAAGGACCCATCATCTTGTCATTATTGTGTAGTTTATTTTGTTTGTAATCTAAATCATGTAACCATGGTTATAAGTTAATTAAAAGTCAGGGTCTGAATCTAAAAAGTAGTCGTCATCTTTGTGTTTAACTCTGTCTCTCAGATCAGAGCAGATTTTCATTGTCTATCTTTACACAAGCCCTTTCCATGTGGCCCTCTTATCCGTTCTCTCCAGGAGGGTGCTTGCCTTGACTCCCTCGGGCCAGCGGAGCAGATTCAAATGTTCATCCAGAACCCCACGGAAACGTCGTCCCACTGTAGATGTGAAACTACATATCCGTCCAAACTGAGAGTAGAAACTAACAGCATCCTGGCATGGTGGGAGCAGGGAGGGTGAGTCACTCAGCCATTCCCATTTTCCTGCATGAGGTGAAGAGATCAAAGACTGCAGACAAATCACGGTACTGATCACAGACAGGGTGAATCCTACAGTTAAACCAGTCATCATGAACTGAAGTTCATCATGAGGAACCATGGGAACTAAATACATACTTATGATGGAAGGAAGAGAGTTTTCAAAATGCTCCGACAGTCAGATCAGTGGCTCTAAATCACGTTCTACCACACTTTATTGATAAAACGTTAATTTAATATTCATTCATATTTGTATAATAAATACATCATTAATTATAACTTTAAACATGTGACCTAGTAATATATTTAATGATCTGCTATTCGGCATCTGTTTAATTCCAATGACTCGTTTAACTTTAAAAACGTGTGAACTTTTTGGGTTAGTTGACAGCTTTGTCGTTACATTTGTGTTCGGCAGAAATAAAGCAGGATTCACAGAGTTTTAAACGGAATTTGGTGTGTGCTCTTAACACCACAGGAACAATACCTTCGCTGTTATCACCGGCTGAGCACACAAACAAATTCCTATCATTCTTGTATAATACCAACTGATTCAATTTCCAGCTCACCGTGTTTGCTCATCTTCCCCCAGGTGACGGTTGAGAGGAAATATTCCAGAGCAGATACGGTCGCCTCATGGGTCACGGCGTCCGACACCAGGATCGTGTTGTTGAGGTCGACATGCAGGACTAACTTTTTCCTCTGGTCCTGATTCGAGGACCAGAGCCTCCGAGGTACCATCACCTTGAGTTCATTACCTGCCCCGCACACAGGCTCAGGGACGTTTCTGCTGTTTGTCCCTTCGTGTTCTTCCGCTTGCCGGCTGATGTTTTCGCCGAAGTCCGCCATGTGTGAGAAACAAGAGATGACAGTTAGCGGTGTGAAAGTATTTGCTAAAACTTGCTACCTAACCACCTCCACTGCCTGACTCATATAAGACCTGGATGACGGATCTAAAAATGGCACCCATTCAGTTCAATACAAGTTGCTCGCCTGGCGCATACGCCGAAAAAGTTTCTGGCTTCCGGGTTACTTCCGCGTTATGCGGCCCATAGAGACTGCGTAGTAGTGTCACTCCCATAATGCCTTTGGGCAATGAGAACGAGCGAAAAACGTTCTCGATCTGGCGCTGCGCGTTCACGAGTGCGTTCATTGTATATACATCCTCCTAAACTTTGATTTATCAGTCAAAAAACTGTTGCTGAGTGACTCTCAGTGCTGCAAAATGGAGACAACAAACATGTTTACAAGGTCTTTCACCTGCATTTATTTAGGTTTGTTATTCTGAGTTTACTGTGTGTGCAATCACCACTGGAAGTGATCAAATACTCATCAACCTCATATCATTTTACAGGCTTTATATCTGAAATGAATTCAAGATCTAAAGATCTTACTGACTGAGGAATCAAGGTGAAGCTGCAGAGGGAGCAGACTCATGCCCACAGCTGGTTGAATCTCTGCTGTGACCTGGGATCAGAATAACTACCAGACTCCTGTCTCTCAGCTTCTAATCACTTATTGTGATACATTTAAATTCTTTAAATCATATGTCTGGTAATTTTCATTGAGTTGTATTGATATAAGACACAGACGGGTAAAACAAGCTGTTGCCACTGCCCCAGACAAAGTGACGAGAGACATGGAAGTGACGTCCTCACTGATGAGATGACTGACAGATTGAATTTTCATTTTGACCCCTACAGAGTGTAGTGACTTGTAAATGTAAATTTTGTATTTGAATATTGCCACTTTTCAATTTTCATTTTATATGGTCATAGGACGCCCACATGAGTGTGTGAAAATGAAAATGCTAATTGGATTGCTGCATTTTCTTTTTAATTTAATGGTGTGTACTGTGGGAAGTGGGGTCACATGACTGCTGGCCTGAGCAGGACAGGTGTGCTGACTGGGAAGCTCAAACAGGTGTCTTGAGTTTTCTTTGTTCTGTGTCCTGAGCTCATTCTCTGATTGGCCTTCAGTTGAGCTGCTTCCCTCCATCTTTTCACCTTTGTTCCTGAGTGTGTAGAGTGAGTAGTTTATTTCATTATATTTCCTCAAGTCATGTGTATCCTGTTGAACATCTAATCTCCTTGGTGAGCTGGATTAGTTACTCACTTGAGATTCAAATGTTGGCAGTTGTGTTGTGTTCACTTCACACTCAGACTTTATGACCAAACAATGAAGTCTTGATTGGTGCAAGGTGTCAGATGAGGTTCAAATTGTAAACTGGACACCACTGAAATCCAGGACGACCACAGCTGCTGTTTTCAGTTTGCAGAGGCTTTTCTTTATTTTGAAGGAGGCTCAGTTAATGTGGAGTTTGAGTTTGTGGGTCACCTGTGGAAAAAAAATCTCACTCATTCACTCACTCTCTTCAGACACAGAGCAATACTTCAGTCCTGTCACTAGAGGTCACCACAGACGTGCAGTTCAGAGAGGAGCCTTCCTCCTGTGGGTTCACTGTGTGCACATCGTCCTAAACTTTGATTTATCAGTCAAAAAACTGTTGCTGAGTGACTCTCAGGAAAATGGAGACAACAAACATGTTTACAAGGTCTTTCACCTGCATTTATTTAGATTTGTTATTCTGACTTTACAATCACCACTGGAAGTGACCAAATACTCATCAACCTCATCATTTTACAGGCTTTATATCTGAAATGAATTCAAGATCTTGCTGACTGAGAAGAAGAGTGCATTTAGGTGAGGGATCAAGGTGGAGCTGCTGAGGGAGCAGACTCAGCTGATGGAGATTCACGCCCACAGATAAATTCTTTAAATCATTTGTCTGGTAATTTCCATTGAGTTGGATTGACAGAAGACACAGACGGGTAAAACAAGCTGCTGCCACTGCCCCAGACAGACAAAGTGACAAGAGACAAGGAAGTGACGTCCTCACTGATGAGATGAGACTGTCTCTCAGCATCTTATCACTTATTGTAATACATTTAAAAATCTTTAAATCTCATCTCTGGTCATTTCCTTACCGGGAACAAGCTACAACCACTGCCCCAGTGACAGAAAAATTACAATTGACAAGGAAGTGACGTCCTCATTGATGACCTGCCTCAATGAGAGGACTGAGTGCATTTTCATTTTGACCCCTAAAGAGCGCAGTGACATGTAAATGTAAATGCAATGGCCTGAGGGCGCTGTTTGTTCATTATGTTTAAATACTGTCACTGCAGAGCAGGTTAAGTCTTTGAAAATCATCATTTTAATATGTTCGTAGATGAGTACACACATGAGTATGTTAAAATGAAAATGCAAAATGGAGTACTGCATTTTCTTTTTAAATTATACTTAAATAAAGCATCCTTTGGGAAGTGGGGTCACATGACTGCTGGGCTGAGGAGCACAGGTGAGCGAACTGGGCAGCTCACACAGGTGTCTTGAGTTTTCTTTGTTCTGTGTCCTGAGCTCATTCTCTGTTTGTCCTTCAGCTGAGCTGCTCTCACCTTTGTTCCTGAGTGTGTCGAGTGAGTCGTTTATTTCATTATATTTCCTCAAGTCATGTGTATTTTGTTGTTAAGTGGTACATTTAATCTCCTTGGTTTGTTCTCCCACGATTATATATTTAAAGCGATAATGTATATACTGATTTTGATTTAGAATTGTTTGTTGATTTATTCACGATAAAGTGATAGAATTTGACCTGTATGTTGGCTTTCTTTCATTTGTAGACACTCACACCTGACTGACTGCAAGCAAAAGATTAAATACCTTCAAATGGAACCTGCTTGTCCTGCTTTGCTCACATTCATTCAGTCCAGTGTTGTCCTAGAACACATACATGTGTCAGAAATCTCAATTCTATCATGGACTTTTTTTCAGTTTCAAGTTTATATGATAATTCTATTGAAGTCTTCTATAGGCTTTTGTAATGGCCTTAATGTTTATAATTTAGTCTGTTATTTTTCTGCACCAGATGCTTTGAGGACGGACCACTATAATCATGGATTGGACACTACAATCATAATCAGGATTGTGCATTTAAAGGAGAACCCAACCCTTTGACAGAACTCACTTTTCTTATTCCACATTTCTTATACACAACACAGCTACTGTAGATTATAGGGTTAGCAAGGTAACTCATTTCCCCCCAGTGGCTCAAATTAATTTCAGCTGTAGATGATGAGAACAAACCTTTGACTTTTTTAGTCGATCGTTCCAGAGTCTGTTTTTCTGCTGTATTTGTTCATTTGCTCTCAATGTGACTGATTCAATTAAAGACTGATGCATTTCCTGCATTCCACATTTTCATTTATAACTTACAGATTTTAATAAGTATTTTGATGGAATACACAGCTGCTAACATTTCAAAGTCAATGCCGTTGTGTTGTCTCTGGAGGATTCTCTGATTTCCAGCTTTAGGACAGAGTGATGTGTTTTCAAACACAGACTTAACTGTTCCTGGGGCCCAGGAATCACTTGTGACATTTAAGCCTTTAATTTATTCAAGATTGCTTTCAAAGGAATGAACTGTATGTTTATGAATGTTGTGATTATTATTTACAAGTAAGTTAAACTTTGTGCACAGCTGTTGTTGGGCTTCTACCTTCGCTTACCGCTGCAGTTTATAGAGGTTTGCTGCAGTTTATGAACTTTAAACATTTCCTTTACTGGCACTTCCTGTTTTTTCTGGCCTTAATGTTTGCTGCTTTAATATTTCCCGTGTGTCCATGAGATAAACCGGAAAAAAACTCGGTCGAGTCTTTGCCAGAATTATATGAGTAATGTATGAAATATAAACTGGGGAACAAACACGCAAAAACACGCTGATACTTGTCACAGTGGGGAAGTCGATGGAACAGGAAGAGACGAGGAAGAAACAGAGCAGAAGAGAGCCGCGCTGTTTATACGCTGCCCTCATGCGGTGATTGGGCAGAAAACGCGCGTCTTCTTCTTTAAATACCAACGACAAACAAACATGAGGCAGAGAAACTGAGGCTTTGCTCTGTCAACAGGCCTCCAGCGGATCTCCTCCTCTTCATCACGCCACCACCGAAGGTAAGTGATTTCACTTTATTCCATCAGATCCTCTTTGGTTGGAGGACGAGTCCTTTGCATCATAAGAGAACTGAACTGAAATATTGATACTTGTTGTTTTGTTTGCAAAGAGGGTAACTCGGCACAAATGAAACGCTGAATATATTGAACAGAGTTTCTGTAGCTGCTGAATCTCTGAGAAGTGATATTATTGTTGAAGATACCAGTGGTGAGGTGATGCAAAGACAATGTGACAGAAGTTGTGCTTTTGTTAAAATCTTTGTGCAGATACAGAGCAAAACTGTAAAACTGGAGGTGGGTGATCTTACTTTGGCATATGATCAGCTTTTAATATGACTGTACAGATGCCTTCATTAAAGCTGCTATATTTAGAGAGCCCTGGTTAATTTCCAAGGTTAACCCTTCTAAAACCACGGGCATCACCGGGGACACCGCGGCGCATGTGTATTTCAAATTACCGTAACTCCTCCTGAATTAGATTTTTGCAATCTCAGAAATGTTCAATCTGCACTTTTCAAGAATTTATAAAAAGAAAGTCGAAGAAAATTCAGTTCCGTTTTTGTCCTTTTCTTCTTATAACACACAGTTTTAGGTATTTACATAAGAACGGTAAATACTTGACAGATTTTGAAAGTTCTACTTCTCCTGGAAAAAGGGTGTAAATTATTTACACATAGGGCATTTTTTGACACAATTATTGACAACAATAGACAAAAAAGACCAGGCGTTTTAATAAATATATCTATTATTATGGTGCTAAAAGGGTTAATGCTGCTAACCTGCCCACTGTCACCTGTTAAACAGCTAGCCTGCTAACCGCAGCTGGCGATAGCGGCCCTTGTTCTGCAGCCTGGTGCATTTGGCTCACAGACATATAAATTCTTCACCTGAGCAGAACAAGAGCTGATGTCACCAGCCAATGAGACACTTGCGGTAAAGGCAGCACACAGGAGGCGGGGCAGCTGGTTAGCGGCTGGTTAGCAGCTGGTTAGCAGCTACTTCACTTTAAAATCAAAGCGCAAATATATATATATATATATATATATATATATATATATATATATATATATAATAAATAACTGTGCTGTCCAAAAGAATACTCCATATGAGCTCAGCGAGAAATGTGATTGGTTGTGGCACAATTTGTACATGTAAGACAACATTGTTTGCGAGGAACAGTTGCCAGCTGGAGTTGGCGTCAAAGCAGCGGAAAAAGACGTCGTTACTTCCGGTTAGGACTTTCACAATAAAATCAGCGGAAACAATGTAGATCGT
Organism: Trachinotus anak; assembly: GCF_046630095.1. Taxonomy (NCBI): domain Eukaryota; kingdom Metazoa; phylum Chordata; class Actinopteri; order Carangiformes; family Carangidae; genus Trachinotus; species Trachinotus anak. Next base: position 8,035,536 of record NW_027273855.1, read on the forward strand.
GATAAAGCTCGAAAGATTGACATATGACCTTTGGCCAGATCGCCCACCCCTATGCTCAAAAATGACAAGTACACATTCTGACTCTTTTTTTTTTTTTTTTTTTACTTAATCTGATTGGACAGCGACAATCCCACAAAGCAGAGTCCAATCAGAGAGCAGGTGGTTCCTTTACCTTCATCTCTGCCTATACCCTGAAAGGTGTAGTAGATTTTCAAACCCATGCTGTCCTCCATCTTGAAAATCTACTACACCTTTCAGGATCTGCCATGGAGCTGAACGCAACAGAATGACCTGCCCTCTGACTGAACTTTGTGATTGGATTGTCATTGTCCAATCAGTAAGGTTTAAAAAAAAAAAAAAAAAAAAAAAACAACTTCTCTTTTTTTTTTCTGCACAAGTAAATGCCACTTAAACCACAACCAAGTAATGTAAGGTTTTAAAAATCTTTCCAGGATTCCTGTTGACAGTATCTGCAGTGGGAGCTGTGTGCGGTAACCTCCTTTGAAACTGATGGGAGCTAACTTCATAATTTGCACTTGACTGAGTTTATAATGGTAAGTGAAATGAATTATTTAAAGTAAAAATGTTTCTCAATATTGTTTTGTGAAAAGCTGCCTAAAATGTCTTGATTTGCCCTGCAATGGAAAATGTATTTTCATATAACTATATGAATATATAGTGAATATATATATGAATATATATATATCCAGTTCTCAGCCAATGACTCTGCTTCTGTCTGGAAAGGGCTCAGAAAGATCACAAACTACAAACCTAACCCCCCCCACTCCATTAATGACTTCCGTCTGGCCAACGATCTGAATGAGTTCTACTGCCGCTTTGAAAGACAGTGGGACAAGCCTGACACTAACCTCCACATCAGAGCCACATCAGAACCCCCCTCCTCCCCTACCAAAGGAACGTCTCTCTCTATCCTGGAGAGAGATGTCAACAGGCTTTTTAAGAAGCAGAACCCCCGCAAAGCAGCCGGTCCTGACTCTGTCTCTCCATCATCACTGAAGCACTGTGCTGATCAGCTGTCTCCAGTGTTCACGGACATCTTCAACACCTCAATGGAGACCTGCCACGTGCCAGCCTGCTTAAAATCCTCCACCATCATCCCTGTCCCCAAAAAACCAAGGCCCACAGGACTAAATGACTACAGACCCATTGCCCTGACCTCTGTGGTCATGAAATCATTTGAGCGTCTTGTCCTGTCCCACCTCAAATCCATCACTGACCCACTCCTGGACCCCCTGCAGTTCGCCTACAGAGCCAACAGGTCTGTAGATGACGCCGTCAACATGGCTCTCCACTTCATCCTCCAGCACCTGGACTCCTCAGGGACCTATGCCAGGATCCTGTTTGTGGACTTCAGCTCTGCCTTCAACACCATCATCCCGGCTCTGCTGCAGGACAAGCTCTCCCAGCTGAGCGTGCCTGACTCCACCTGCAGGTGGATCACCGACTTCCTGTCTGACAGGAGGCAGCACGTGAAGCTAGGAAAGCACGTGTCTGACTCCCAGACCATCAGCACTGGATCCCCACAAGGCTGCGTTCTTTCTCCTCTGCTCTTCTCCCTGTACACCAACACCTGCACCTCCAGCCATCAGTCTGTCAAGCTCCTGAAGTTTGCAGACGACACCACTCTCATTGGACTCATCTCTGATGGCGATGAGTCTGCCTACAGGTGGGAGACTGACTGTCTGGTGACCTGGTGCAGGCAGAACAACCTAGAGCTAAACGCTCTGAAGACAGTGGAAATGATAGTGGACTTCAGGAAGAGCCCAGCCCCACCCACCCCCATCTCCCTGTGTGACTCCCCCGTGGCTACCGTGGAGCATTTTCGCTTCTTGGGAACCACCATCACACAGGATCTCAAATGGGAGCTAAACATCAGCTCCCTCATCAAAAAAGCTCAGCAGAGGATGTATTTCCTGAGGCAATTGAAGAAGTTCAACCTGCCAAGGACTATGATGGTGAACTTCTACACCTCCATCATTGAGTCCATCCTCACCTCCTCCATCACCATCTGGTACGCTGCTGCCACGGAGAGGGACAATAACAGACTGCAGCGTATCATCCACTCTGCTGAGAAGGTGATTGGCTGCAATCTTCCGTCCCTCCAGGACCTGTACACCTCAAGGACCCTGAGGCGTGCAGGGAAGATTGTAGCTGACTCCTCCCACCCTGGACACAAACTCTTTGAGACACTCCCCTCTGGCAGGAGGCTGCGGTCCTTCAGGACCAAAACCTCTCGCCACAAAAATAGCTTCTTCCCATCTGCTATTAGCCTCATCAACAAGGCTAGAGAGCCCCACTGTTGCTGATCAATTGCACCAATCACCAGAAAAAATTCCTTGTATGTGAAAACATACTTGGCAATAAAACTGATTCTGATTCTGATTCTGATTCTGATAACTGCATGTTTTCATAGAGATGCCAGGACCACATCCTGTATGTTGCCCCACAACCAGCAAAAAATGGTAAGTCATGGGCATGACTCCATCACATACCTATACCTAAACTAGGATCAAAAGGATTTTGAGCTTCTAAAGTGATGTTCACAAATAATTCCAAATGTAGTTTTAAATCAATCTTTGTAAACCTGCAAAATCTGTATGAGAAACTCAAGTATATACACGTGAAGACATTGTGCTTGTGTAGAGATTTGTATTTGTAAAAAGACCATGTGATTTTAAAATCTGACCAAATGAAATTAGTGGTGAGGTAACACAAAGACACCGTGGAAGAACTGCTTTTGTCAATGTCTGTGTATAGATACAAAGCAGACAACTGTGTAAAACTTGGTGTTCAAAGTTCCTACACAGTGTGTGACACTGAATTTACAAGCACACTTTTGACGCCATCCTTACACCTTGAAATGATTGGACAAAGACAGTCCAATCACAAAGCAGAGTCCAATTAGAGGGCAGGTGGTTCTGGTATCTTCATCTCTATTGCACATCCTGAAAGATGTGGTAGATTTTCAAGATGGACGACAGCGCTGGCTTTAATATCTACTACACCGTTCAGGATCTGCGGCAGATGAAGGCAACAGAACCACCTGCCCTCTGAGTGGAATCTGCTTTGTGATTGGAATGTCTTTGTCCAATCATTTTGAAAGTGTAAGGATGGAGTCAAAATTGTACTTGTAACCTCAGGGTCATACACTGTGTAGGAATTTTGAGCATCAAGTTCTACAGTTTGCTGCTCTGTATCTGTTCACAGATTTGGCAAAAGCACCGTCTTCCACAGTGTCTTTGCGTTACCTCACCACTGATATCAGTTGCTCAGTTTTTATTTTTCAGTTCAGTTTTTCTTTTTACAAATCTTATTTGCACTTTTCACTGTACACTAATAAGACATAACAAGCTGTACTTGGTATCAAATTAGACAAAACTAGAATTATGTTCTTAGAGGGTAATTTACAACACATTAGAACAGAACTATGTTGTAAACTAAAGGGAACTTTTTCTTTTTTTTTTTTTTTTTACAGCTTGCATAGCTTTGGTGAGCAAAGTGATGCATCAAACAGAGTTGTTACAGAGTAGCTCCTCATTACTTCATCATTATATCACAATGAATTACTTCACAACGAATAGAGACGGCAAGTTTCAACACAAGTATTCATATTTGTAATCACATCCATGTTGGTTTTTTTAAATAAATTAGTGATGACAATTAATATACTAGTTTGGAAACTTGCTGTCTCTGATTGGTTGTTAAGGAACTTATTTGATGATTTAATGAGGAACTACTCGGTAACAACTCTGTTTGATGTATCACTTTACTGACCAAGACTCTACAAGGTGTAAAATATCACTTTATCTACAACTTTGCCCTGCAATGGAAAGTCATTGTATTTAATACAGTACCATTGTATGTTTTCATAGGGATGCCGGAATCCAACTGGGGCCAATACCACACCTTGTCGTCCTCCACAACCAGCAAAAAAGGTAAGTCATATTCATGACTCCAGCCCATACTCATACTCATATAGGCTCAAATTAGGGTCCAAATGATTTTGAACTTGTGAAGTGATGTTCACAAATAATTCCAACGTTTGTAGTTGTAAATCAACCTTTGTAAACCTGAGAAATGAATCTGTATGAGAAAGTCAAGTCTGTGCATGGGAAAATTAGTTTTTCCTTTTGACAAAGACATTTGTATTTGTTACAAAAAAAAAGACTTTGTGACTCAAAACTATGAACAAATGATCAGTGTTGAGGTTAAACAAAAACACTAAATAAATAAATGGTTTTGTCAACAACTGTGCTGATACAGAGCAGGAAACTGTGAAACTCTGCTGTGTGTGACCCACGAGTTTTACAGTTTTCAGCTTTTTATCTGTACACAGACACCTACAAAAGCATTTCTTTTATGTGTTAAACCCTCACCACTGACCATTTGGGTAGTTTTATTCAGAGAGTCTGTCTTTGTAGCAAATACAAATGTCTTTGTCAAAGGATTAATTTTTTTTCCACATACACAAACTTCCATTTCTCCTGCGGATTTATTTTACAGGTTTACAAAGTTTGATTTACAACTACAACTTTTGGAATTATTTGTAAACATTACTTCCCAAATTCAAAATCATTTGGACCCTAATTTGAGCCTATATAGGTGTCGGGGGGCAGGGCTGTCCAGCCTCGCGCGAGGCTGAACGAGCCCGATGGCTGGGCGCAGGGCCCCCTGGGGGTCGGGCTGTCCAGCCTCGCGCGAGGCTAATGCTAATGCTGCTAGCTAACTCCTTTTGTGTCCTTTTCTCACAGATCACAGGTGACAGCCGGCGCCTCAGTCAGTGCATTGTCCAACCATACATATGTACATGAGTATCTCATGTGATGTGGTTCCATGAAGCAGGTCGTTTCTGTGAGAAGGACGAGGTAGTGTATTGTACAGTATGTTGTGTTTTAACTTGAAATTGACATTTATAATTGCTAATCTGATGATGAATGGTTTACCAACATTCAGTGCATTATCACTGAATAGAAACACAGCCATGTCATTGCGAAAAAAACATCTTATGTAAACAGAGTACAATGATCAAAGAGAGTCTTCATGCAAACAACAGAATGGGAACTTAAAAGTGTAATAAAGTAGTAAACAACTCTTAGCATAAACACTTCAGATTTACAGCTCTAGTTATAATTATAATCTTCATAAACTACATAAACTATTGACTGATTGATAAAACATTAACAGGACCCTTTATGAATGGTGCCTTTTTAGGAAGAGGCAGTGATATGTCTTAAACTTCGATGCACATGTTTGTGGTTTTTTGCATGATGTAAATTTTGAAGCCTTCATCAGGATGCAGGGAGAAAATAATGGATCAGAGGGAGGTTCTTCAATGAGACAGCGCAAAGTCTAAAGACTGTAAAGGCTGCAATCTAGCAGATTCAAGCTTCTTTAAAACTTTATTTATTTATTTGCACCAAACAAAATGCAATATCCACCACTTTATAATCCTACTCCTTTGATTTGTTCAGTTTCCTTTTTTCCCTCTGCTTCACCAGAAGAAATGATTTTACTTTTAATTGACAGTACGGTCACGATGGGTGAGAGAACAAATTGTTTACCTACTCCTTTTTTACTCCTTTTAATTCCTTTTCACAGTTGTTTCTGCATTTTTGTTAGTGAGCAGTGCCTTACACTATACACTACTTTTTGGTGTTTGTCCTTATAGTAATGTGTGTCTAACACTGTCTACATACTGTGAATTACCTTGATATTCAATATCCTCATATTTCTCGTGACCCCTCAGACCCTTTGGAGGGGCCCACTCCCTAGTTTGGGAAACACTGGATTAAACTTATTACAGTTTAAGGATTTCAGGACCTAAAAGCAGACGCACACAAAGGCAGGAAGGTGTGGTGAAGATAGTTTAATAAGTGAAAACATCCTGAAAAGAAAACCTAAAAAATTAAATAAATAAGCAAAAACAGGTTGGTAAAAAAACACAAGTTCAAACAGGAAGCCAAACGCTCCAGACTCTGGTGAACCAAACTCAACAAAACCAAACTCCAGCTACAAAAACCAGAGGCTCGAGGTTTCTTCAGGGAACAGGACGGATACACACAAGGGGAGAAATTTCAAAATAAAAGGGAAATAATACAATCCAGGCAGGTAAATTACCCAGAGGGGCAGAGCATGACAACACTATCTACCTGTTTCTAAGGCAGATGAACCAGCTCCACCTGAAACACTGGTGCATCAGTCTTAACAATCCAGTAAAATAAAATATCATTTTACTGCAGAGTGACATTTACTGCTCACACTGTCAGTACATTTTGTTGATTATATTTCTAAGGTTTTTTTGAATGAAAGAATTTACTTGTACTTGGAATATTTTTAGTTTTTTGTCTAATCTTTGTATGTATCATAATGTATATGTTTTCAGTATATACTGGTCATCTTAATCTTTGAAGTAAGCACTTACTATGGAAGTATATAAAAGCAGGAAATGGAAATATGTGAAAATAAAGTGAAGTACCTCAAATTTGTACCTAAGTATAGTACATGAGTAAATATACTTTCTGTAACTGAAAAAGAGAGATACTGTAGCCTCCATCATAGAAGAAGAAAATATATTTAAGAAGTGGGGGGGAAACAAAAGGCGGGAAGAAACTGTCCAGCATGGTCACTGTGAAAATGTTTCCCTCCCTCCTACACACAAACACACACTGTAAAGAGGAATCCTCCTGATCCTGCTCCCTTTTCACTGTGTGAACATCAGGGTGAGAAAAAAAAACCTTATTATCAGATTCATAACAATAATCCAACCAACATTTAACTGGTGAATAATTTTACCTGTATATTTTTATTTTGTAGGACCTAAATTTGCCCACTGTCTCTCTAACTGACCACTCAGCATCAGCCACTGTGTTTTTCAACATATCTTCTCCTATGTTTAAGATTTATTTCCCTGGGTTTTCTTCCATGTTTCAATGTTTAGCATAATTTAATTTTATAAAAGTGAAGCTGATGGCGTTATCCTCAGCAGGTCAAATTAAGATGCTTAAAGATCCTTTGTTTTTAGTTTCATTTCAGAGTGCAGCAGTTTGTGTTTTGCAAATTGAAACTGATATTTTGTTTTTGCCTCGTGAAAAAAACACTTTCTGCAACTTTTAGGTCATCAACACACAGTGAAGTGTCCATGTTGAATGAGGTTTTGACCCTGTGATTGTAAAATACTGTAAAAACCTGGACAGATGTGGTCGATGAAGTGGACAAACTCCTGTCTGCCTAAAAATTAGTCAACTTAAACCAAAAGCTTGTTGAACTTATCACAGCAAAAGTTTAGTGATTCAGAAACAAATGATTCACTCTTAGTATTTCCTCTAATTTAAAATTAAACTACACCCCTTTTTCTCTCCATCCACTAATCTTCCCGCTTCTTTTTATCATTTGAAATCAAAGATGTCAGTTTCCTGTTCGTTTGAATCGTCAAGTTAATCTAAACCTCTCTCCTCTCTTCTGCACAGGATCCAACCACTGACCTGTAGACCTCCACCCACACCTCCGTCACCATCTCTCCACACTGAAAACACACTTGAATACAAGTGACTGTCAGAGCTGGGGCAGCAGACTCTTAATGTCGGTACAAAGTAAATGTTGCTGTTGAATAAGGAGACAATAAACATGGCTGAATATCTGAGGTGGTTTGATTCACTGTTGTACAGGTTCAAATGTCAAACCCTGCAGTCAAAGATCTGAGACTGCAGAGCTGCTCCACATCCTTTCATCTACATACTTATGACTGTGTATTTGCTCCTTGTTATTTTCTTGGTCTTGTTAATATGTGTATGTTTCTGTAAACAGTATATTTACTTTGATTTCCTTGTGTTTTACTAATTTTATACATTTGTTTTACTGCTTTATTTATTTTAATTGTCCTTTGTACAGCACTTTGGTTTCAGCTCAGGCTGTGTTTAAATGAGCTCTAGAAATAAAGTTGACTAACTTTCCAGCTCCTAGTCAAACCGTCTCACCTCTGTCAAGTTATGACACAGTATTTTATTAAATGTTAATTATTAAATTAATTAGATTATTAATTATACAAAACCTTTTGGTGGGAAAACATAAAATCTGACACAAATTATGATTCTAAGCAAAATATTTTTGTCTTTGAACGTGTATGAATGTGTAAATATTTTATTAAGCGTGACCAGGATTCAATTATTCATTCATTAGCTATACCATTTATCCTTTTTTTTTTTTTAGGGCCACAGAGGGGCTAGAGCCAATCCCAACTGACACTGGGTGAGGGGGGCTACACCTTGGACAGGTCACCAGTTACTAGAAGGACTAAATTTAAATTATTTTACTTAAATAACACACACTGTGGGAAGTGAGGTCACATGACCACTGGGCCGAAGAGCAGCACAGGTGTGCTGACTGGGCAGCTCACACAGGTGCCTTGAGTTTTCTTTGTTCTGTGTCCTCAGCTCGTTCTCTGTTTTCTGTCTTAAGTTGAGCTGCTTCTCTCCATCGTTTCACCTTTGTTCCTGAGTGTGTCGAGTGAGTTGTTCAGTTCATTATGTTTCCTGGAGTCATTTTTATTTTGTTGTTAAGTAGTTAATCTAATCTCCTTGGTTTGTTCTCACATGATTATATATTTAAAGTCAGAATGTATTGATGCACTGATTCTGATTTAGAATTGTTTGTTGCTTTATTCAAGACTATATGATTAGATTTGACCTGTATGTAGCCTACGCTTTCTTAATCTGTAGAAATATAACCAGTTAACTATAACTACTCACACCTGACTGACTGCAAGCAAAAGATTAAATACTTTCAAATGGAACCTGTGGACTGCTTCTCCTCCTTTGCTCATATTCATGAAGTCAGGTCAAGTATAATCCTAGAACACGTGCATGTGTGAAAAATGACATTTTCAAGTTTACATGATTGTTTTAGTAAAGCCCCCTGTAAGCTTCTGTAATTACTTTAGCATTTATAGTTTTAGTCTGTTATTTTTCTGCAGCAGATGAAACACTATATTATAATAATGGGTTGTGTATTTAAAAGAGAACCCAACTCTTTTTAACTATTCACATTTCTTATTCCTGTGCTCCAGAAACCAAAGGTTAAAAATGTTGAACAGTGAGTGGGATGCTGTGAGGCCATTAAATGTTTGTGTAATCTCTTACACCCAGATGAATGTTTCAGATCTTAAACTTTATATCCAATATAAAATCTGGATGAGACCTGTTACAGCGTAAACCACACAGCTATTGTAAATTACGGCTCAAACTACTTTCACTCTTAAACTCAGACAAAACTGAAGTTATTGTAATTGGCCCAAAACACCTCAGAGACACACTATGTGATAATATACTGACTCTGGATGACATCACCTTGGCCTCCAGTGCTACAGTCAGAAACCTTGGTGTCATTTTTGACCAGAACTTGTCCTTTACTTCACATATAAAGCAAGTCTCTAGGACAGCCTTCTTCCACCTGCGCAACATTGCAAAAATCAGACCCATTCTGTGTCTAAAGGATGCTGAAAAGCTAGTTCATGCATTTGTTACCTCAAGACTGGACTACTGTAACTCTTTATTGTCAGGATGTCCCAAAAATGCAGTAAAAATCCTCCAATTGATCCAAAATGCAGCAGCACGAGCACTGAAAGGAACCAGGAAACGAGATCACATCTGTCCTGCGTTAGCTTCTCTGCATTGGCTCCCTGTAAAATCCAGGATAGAATTTAAAACCCTCCTCCTCACCTACAAAGCCATTAATGGTCAGGCACCATCATACCTTGGAGAGCTTATAGTTCCCTATTTTCCCAATAGGACACTTCGCTCTCTAAATGCAGCTCTACTTGTGGTTCCCAGAGTTTGTTTGTTTGAGTTTGGGGGCAGAGCCTTCAGCTATCAGGCTCCTCTCCTGTGGAACCAGCTCCCAGTGTGGGTTCGGGAGGCAGACACCCTCTCTACCTTTAAGATCAGGTATGTCCTGACCCATCCCTTAGTTATGCTGCTGTAGAGCTAGGCTGCTGGGGGATCCCCCCCCCCGAGCAGCACGATCCATTAACACCATTACCTACACAGTTGTTCCTGGTCTTTCTCTCTCTTTTCTCCTCTGTCCTCCCCCCTCCCCCGCTTTTTCTCCTCCTAAACCCAACCGGTCGAGGCAGACGGCCGCCCACCTTCTTCCTGTTAACAGGGAGTTTTTCCTCCCCCCTGTCGCCAAGCGCTTGCTCTTTGTGGGAACTGTTGGGTTTTTCTCTATAACAAAGTAAGGTCTTGACCTTACCCTGTAAAGTGCCTTGAGATAATGTATATTATGATTTTTGACGCTATACAAATAAAATTGAATTGAATTTCAATTTGAGTAGCCTGACTGGGGAAAGGAAGCATTCAACTTTTTGAGAATGAAATTTGCAAGCAAGTCTGTCCTGCCAGACTATGTCTTTGTTTTTATTTAGTTCATTTGTGCTCAATAGCTCCTTATGTGGGGGCGGGGTCAAAGAGTAATACAATTTCTGCATTCCTCACTGAGGACATTTAATTGATATTTTAATGAAATGCAGAATCCCTGATACGTCATTAAGTCAGTGCCTCTTGATTTGTCTGTGGGGTGGCCCCATTTAAAGGTTCTACAGTGCATCCAGAAAGTATTCACAGCACTTCACTTTTTCCACATTTTGTTATGTTACAGCCTTTTTCCAGAATGGATTAAATTCATTTTTTACCACAGACTTCTACACACAATACCCCATAATGACAAAGTGAAAAAAAAGTTTGCTTGAAATTCTTGCAAATATATTAAAAATAAAAAACAAAAAACATCACATGTACATAAGTATTCACAGCCTTTGCCATGACACTCAAAATTGAGCTCAGGTGCATCCTGTTTCCACTGATCATCCTTCAGATGTTTCTACAACTTGATTGGAGTCCACCTGTGGTAGATTCAGTTGATTAGACATGATTTAGAAAGGCAAACACCTGTCTATATAAGGTCCCATAGTTGACAGTGCATGTCAGAGCACAAACCAAGCCATGAAGTTCAAGGAATTGTCTGCAGACCTCCGAGACAAGATTGTATCGAGGCATCGAGGATCTGGGGAAGGGTACAGAAAAATTTCTTCAGCATTGAAGGTCCCAATGAGCACAGTGGCCTCCATCATCCATAAATGGAAGAAGTTTGGAACCACCAGGACTCTTCCTAGAGCTGGCCGACCGGCCAATCTGAGCGATCGGGGCAGAAGGGCCTTAGTCAGGGAGGTGACCAAGAACCCCATGGTCACTCTGACAGTGCTCCAGTGTTGCTCTGTGGAGAGAGGAGAACCATCCAGAAGGACAACAATTTCTGCAGCACTCCACCAGTCAGGCCTGTATGGTAGAGTGGCCACATGGAAGCTACTCCTCAGTAAAAGGCACATGACAGCCCACCAAGAGTTTGCCAAAAGGCACCTGAAGGCCTCTCAGACCATGAGAAACAAAATTCTCTGGTCTGATGAAACAAAGATTGAACTCTTTGGCCTTGAAAGCCAAGCGTCATGTCTGGAGGAAACCAGGCACTGCTCATCACCTGGCCAGTACCATCCCTATAGTGAAGCATGGCGGTGGCAGCATCATGCTGTGGGGATGTTTTTCAGCAGCAGGAACTGGGAGACTAGTCAGGGTCGAGGGAAAGATGAATGCAGCAATGTACAGAGACATCCTTGATGATAACCTGCTCCAGAGTGCTCTGGACCTCAGACTGGGGCGAAGGTTCATCTTCCAACAGGACAACGACCCTAAGCACACAGCAAAGATAACAAAGGAGTGGCTTCGGGACCACTCTGTGAATGTCCTTGAGTGGCCCAGCCAGAGCCCAGACTTGAACCCGATTGAACATCTCTGGAGAGATGTGAAAATGGCTGTGCACCGACACTCCCCATCCAACCTGATGGAGCTTGAGAGGTTCTGCAAAGAAGAATGGGAGAAACTGCCCAGAAATAGGTGTGGCAAGCTTGTAGCATCATACTCAAAAAGACTTGAGGCTGTAATTACTGCCAAAGGTGCTTCAACAAAGTATTGAGCAAGGGCTGTGAATACTTATGTACATGTTATATTTTTGTTTCTTATTTTTAATAAATTAAGGTCCATCTGCTTGACCTGTTGCCCTCTGGCAGGTGATACAAGACAACGTCAAACACAGTTTCTTTCCCTGGACAATAATCACACTTTACTCCATTAAACAATGCAGTGCAATAAAATGTAATGAAATACAGTGCAAGATAAATAACAAAATGAACAAAAAAATAAAGGCACAAACCCAAGCACAACGCGGCTAACATTATGACAAATATACACTTGTGACAACAAACTGACACTGTGTGAATACTATGCTAAAACTCACAGCTAAGTGCTCCAGGAGAGAGTGCTGGATTTGATTGAGTGAGCAAGGGAGCTGGTTGCTGAAGATGTCACAAGTGATGGGGGACCACAGACAGTGATGCCATGGAGCTGGTTGTAGGAGATGACACAAATGATGGAGGGATTGCAGACACTGATGGCATGGAGCTGGTTGCTGAAGGTGTTGGAAACGATGAGATCATGGATGCTGCTGACACTGATGCTTGTGAAGAAGCAGCAGGTTCTGTTTCAAACATCAGGACAGTGATGTCCTGAAACTCCTCAAGTTCAGCATAACCTTCATCCACTTCTATGTCAACATCAGTGGTCTCTGACTCTTCAATGGCCAACTTGTAGTCCTGCAGAACTTTACCGGTTTGCTGGTAAAGGTATTCCACTCCGATCAGCTTATCTGTAAAATGTAAAAACACTGACAAACAATTAGATAATATAGCAGGACATTATATAATCACTCTGTGGTAAAATGATATTTGTGAATAGATATAGATAATAATGATAATGATCTTCTTCCCCAGAACCTCCTCTGCAAGAGTATTTGCTGCATGACGGAGAAGATGATTGTAGGAGTGCGGCTGCTGCTCCTCAGTTGTTGCTGCTCACAGACCAGCAAACTTTGCAGTAGTTAATATTGTTTTGTATGTTTTCAATGAGTAGATACGTACGTGCCACATGTGCTTCCTCAAACCTGACTGGCTCTGCCAGCAGTGTGCTGTCATCTAGCTCAGCAGATGCAGGTTGGTGAGGGTGGCTGAGGGCCGTGTGGGTGCCTGGGTTAAAGCTGAAAAAAAAAAAGCATGACATACAGATAAACATCATGAGTAGTGAACAGCGATAAATATTAAACATAAATAATGTGTTGCTTTCCTTCACTTTTGTTGCTTCACTTGTGTCTGTAAGATTTATACTGCCATCAGCCCATCTCCTGAAGCAAGGTTCCATCTAAATTAAAAAATGAAAACATAAAGAACACAGAGACATAGGTTTATTTTATATTACTACCAGTTACATTCACTCATGGTCACACTGTGATGTGGATTTTATGTCATGCTCTAGGTATAGTTTTCCAACAGCCAGAAAAATGTCAGATAACATCCCAGGATCATTATGAGTCAGAGGTAAAGCATGTTAAGGGAGCGATATGTACTAACACAAGTATTATATACCATTAACCACAGCTAAGCACATCTGGCACAAAGAGTCCAGGTCCAGACTGGAGCGGTCTGCCTCCCTCTCACAAAAAAAGTTCAGTAGTGGAAGTACTGTGTTTCAAGTGAAGTCCTGCATCCCCATTTTTTACTTAAATGAAACTACACAAATATAAGCATCAAAATATACTTGAGGAGTAATGTATATATCATTTTGTATTATAATCTGAATCTGTATAAAAGCACGTGTCTCAAAATTGTACTTAAGTACAGTATTTTCCACCACTTTATTAGACAGTCTGATCTATGTATTCACTCGTTTACAAGAAACATTTGTGAAATCCATGAGCTATAGTAAAATGCAATAGTAATGCTGACAAACTGACCACGGAAATGTTACAGTATCACCATCATCGACAGATAGGGTAGTCTGTCAGTCATATCTACCAACGTTAAATTCATTTTCCACCAACATAACTATGTTAAACGTTAACATTAGCATGAAATCACGAAGTTGCTGTCGGAAAAGCAAACTGTTTACAGTGCCGGGACTGGTAACGTTTGCGTTATTAGCTAGTCATTACTGAGCCAGGGGTTATTCGATTTTTAAAAATTTTATATAAACATGTATATTTGCGAATGTATTCATATTGTCAAAAGCCATAAAATATTGACTTATAGTCGAAATGCCGGTAAGAAGTTCAACAGTATTCCGTCCCAATCGCAGTCTGGCCGGGTAACGTAAGACCGCCTCCGGGCAGTCGGAGACAGCGATCCATTCTTGGTAGGTCCCAGGTAGGTCCGGAAGAAAATCTTGGTCGCGATACGAGCGCTGATTGGCCATGGTAGACAAATTAGACGGAAAGCTGATTGGCTGTCATTACCAAGAATAAGCTCAACTCACAGGTGGTGGAAGGTTCCTAACTGAGTGATGTTACCCGGATGTGTCTGAATTATCTCATTTGGCATAGGAAACACTGAACATTCCTTTACAAAAGGAAAGGAGAAAATGCCATCCCACAATATTTTGCCGCAGCAACACCTAAAGCAATGCACCATTGTAGTTTAACACCGGCATAATTGTAGAAACAACAGAGCAGCTGTTTTGTGTTTGTGACATGATCCAAAATTTATGGAAATCCTTGTCTTGTTCCAAATTCATAAATATAGATTTATTCTCTTTCAAATTTGTCCAGATTTCTTGTCAACAATATCACCATGACAAAATACTCTACATATGTATAAAAATGTCAAAAGCGCCCATATCAGGAAACTCTATATACTTATGTTATGAGTATAATTTATTTTGGTCTCTTGCTCATTTCCTTGTATTTATTTTACTATTATCGATTTTATATGCTCGTGTTATCCTTTCAGATTATCTTATTTCAACATTTCAATCCTGTTTGTTTTCGTGATTAGGAAAGGAGCAAATGTTATAAGGTTATACATAAAGTTGGTTTAAAAAGAAAAAAATCCAAGTGAAATTGCAGTCAGATTCTGCACCGCAGTTGTCTTTTCCTAAGTCCTAATGAACTCTCCTTCATATCTTTCCTTGACCTCATGACGTTTTTTTGTTTTGTTTTGTTTTTTAATCTAAATCAAGGAAAAGTGATAAGGGAGGGAGATTATTTTGACTTTTCATCCGCAACCCAGGTTTTACTAATAAAATGAACATGGTCAAGTCTCCCAGTAAGTCATGAGTGAGAATGAGTCGGGACCCTGAAACTGAAGCAGCTAATTGGAATTGTTCCACTGTTCAGCCATATACAGTCTGTGCATCTCCTGTGCACAGACTGTATATAAAGATGAATAAACACGATGAAAGCACAGTTACAGTGTGCCCACACTCTCCTAAGAACCAGATCACCCTGCTCACGGGCCTGAAACTAACAATACTTTGTTATTGTGTATTAAGTTGATTATTTTTCAATGAGACCCTGATTCTATTAAATGTAAGAGTTAAACTGCCATCACAGCCCAAAGTGACATCTTCAAAATTATGGTTTTGTCAGACTAAGTTAGCAAAAAAAAAATAAAACAGAGAAAAGCAGCATGTCTTCAAAGCTGGAACCAAAGAATGCTTGTCTTGATAGATGACTTCCTGTTTCTTCCTTCCTGTTGATGGACTCCTCTTCAGCCTTAATTGCAGCATTACTGTAGTTCCACTTATTATTTGCATATTTTATAATATTTATTACCAAACACTTGTTAAAGAGTGTATCGGGGCCTTTAGGGAAAAAAAACACTGTCAGCAATACTCAAAATTGTTTTTATTTATATTAACCATTCATATGTATCCACAGCAGCATTCTTAATGATCCCCACTTTATATACTCAAACCATTACAAAGGAGGGGAAGAGATGGACCAGACAATTTACGCAAAACAGAAATAATGAAATTTAGCAAAGTTCTACATGAAGTGGGCGCTTAACAGAGGGGTTGGGTTACAGCCTCAATGAACATGCAAGTCATGCACATTTCAGTTTATACTGAAGCCTTTGACAATTGCATCCACAGGATTGAATATCCAAACAAGTACAAAAAACAAAGAAAACCTGCCCAAGCAACAGGAGCCAAATTAAGTTTACAAAGCAAAAACAAAAACACAGAAACAGTGTGTGCCCTCTGTATTAAAAAAAAAAAAGAAATGTAGCAGGTCTTCACCCATCTCATGTTTCTTTTCTACAATTCTAATCCCAGTTACTGAATAACCTGCCACACACAAATCAAACCAGGCAATACCTCAAAAAACAAACAAACAAGACAAAGTAAAAGATTTACGCACATAACAATCTTCACTCAAACTCCCAAAATTTACCCTAATAATTGGCGGTAGCTGAACCAGGGATTAAAAGGTCTGGTAAAGGTTAGCAGTGAGGTTTTTAGCTTGAAACCAGACCACAAGGTGCGTTGGTGCGTGGGAGCCTTGCAGGCACCACTGACTCTGTTAGGTGGTTAAGGATGAACTCCTTTAGCAGCAGCTAACAGGAGCTCAGAGATTATAGATGTGTGTTAGCTTCTGTTGTGTGTGTCACTATATGCACTGAATGAATATAATTACATATACAGCTCGTTAAGTCTTTATCAATGGGTAAGTATATTAATGTGAGTATATCAATGACGTTTGTGTCTAATTAGTACTGAGTACACATCTGTATGTGCATCTGAAGGTCTGTCACACGTGAGTGCTGTCAAGTCCTCAAAGACCACCTCCAGATCTTCCAGCACTGCAGTTATTTCAACGATGGCTTCAGGTGCCTGTGTTATAAATGAGCACTGATGTGTCTGTAGCCGAGGAGCAGCTTTCACCCGGAAACCTTCCTGGATCACCAGCTCTAATCTGCATTCTCATTAGTCCTCCTTGTGACTAGTCCACCTCCTCCATGTTGCTGTAGGATGGCGCCGTGCACTCTCCGGAGTGGGCAAAGAGGTCAGAGGACACCTCTGGAGTCAGCGACGGGGGTCCTTCAGGATCCAGGTCTGTCCCAAATAGTGACTGGCTAGAGGCCTGTAAAATAAACCAGTGTTAAGAATAAATCATGCTCGTTCAGTATTCTAGGAGACTTCATCTGTGCGGAGAACATAGTGAAGCTGTAACATGACTTCAATAACATACATGAGGACTATAACCAGCTGGAGATTTTATTTCCAAAAGGAATACAATACTTTATATATTAGAAAGCAGCATTTAGATGGAGGTATCTAGATACATTATTGCAGGTAAATTATGCAGACTATAATTTTGTTTTAAATACAGTACTTGCAATGATTTTTTCATCAACAATTCAATGATTCAAAGTGTATTACAGACAGAGACCTCACATTATTTCCTCACAAAATACAACTCATGATTATTCTTTCCAATGAACATTTTATAGCAGACTACACACATTCGTCCTTCAGTCAGACCCCTTAAAATCCAGTCAACTTCTCCCAAAAAAAAAAAATGAAAAAAAATACAAAGCAGCATTTAGTTGATCTAACAGCATAGCTTGTCCTGAAAACTGCTAAAATTGAAGCCTCTTTATACTATAGAGATTTCATATGCTCAAGTTCATCACCACAGCAGTGGTACAAGCTTTACATAATTAGAGCTTTAAAACTAGATGGACTTCGGTCTTGCATATATCTGAGTCAAGTATACACAGTCTGACGGTACTATACTGAGCAATTAAGGCAAACATAGGTCATCTACACTGCCTCGATACCACAAGATTTCCCTGAGACCCAAAAACTCTCTCAAAATGACTGCAGAGTAAAGACATCACCTATGGACAGTTTGGAGTCTAAGTGGGGAGGGGAAAAAAAAAAAAAAAAAAAAAAAAAAAAACACCTCCGATTTTTGAGGTGGTAATGTAATAAATAAGGAACGTCTTTTTTCCATATTTAAACAAAAGCAGTAAACAACAATGAAGCTATGGAGTATTTCAAGAAAACAATATTCACATATTCACATACTGCAATGGTTACACACTGACTTCAAATTTAACAGGTCAGAGCTCCACAACTGTTCATAATCAAACCTCTGAAGCTTCCCACTCAAAACAAAGCAACACAATGAAAAACATCTCATTGACAAACGGACGGTCATTCCTAGTTTCTACATCATCAGTCAGTTTTTCATCTTATTATTTTGTAGTGTGCAGTTTTACCACTATTCATCCTGAGAACTTAAAAATCCCCACCTGGCTATGGCTTAAAAATGTTCCATAAAAAGCAAAAATACGAACAGATTGTGAAAGTGTTCAATAAAAACCAAAAAACAAACATTTTTGAAAAGAAAATGACAGTTAACTGCAATACATATTGCTGAAAGAGACATGAAACATGACGATGACTGGACACAAACGGCAAATACTAAGGCCCAAAAATGAATGCGTTTTCTGTAAGGTGATAAAAAAAAAAAAAGCCAACAGTAATTGGTCACAAAAAAAAAAGAAGGTACACTTTGCTTCATGATACAGCACATTTCAAATGAGTCACCGCCTCCTCACATATTCTATTCATCTCTCTTGCATTCATTCTGCAGGAAGTTGCCACCCTATCCTCTTCAGAGTGTAGTGCAATAAAAACTAAAGGCCTTTAACTTTTTAAGTATGTGTCGCTCTAGAGAGAGTTCATTTCTGCTTTGGAATCATTTTGTCATAATTCATAATTATTATACTATAACTATATAGCTTCTTTGACAAAAAAGAATCTTCACATAAATACTAACATACTAGCATCTTTGTGAGCTTTCAAACACATCTCAAAGTCTTCCTGGTCCTTGAGTAATGACTTTGTCAGGCTATTGTTTCCAAGTCAATAATGAACTTTTCTGTGCAACTACCTCATTCATATGTAGGTGTAGATGATTAAAGCTTTCACAGCTGATTATCTGACAACTACTGTTAAAAATGTGAATCTAAAAAATGTTGTTGAGAAGTACACGAACTGGAAGCAAGAGTCAAAACAATTCACAGAGGCAATGTTGTGAATAGTTTACACTCAATATACCAGTACTACTGTGTGCTAATAGGAGCTTTAACTATACGGTATTCTCATGACAAGGCATTGTTTGCTGTCACTCTCACACTCTACTTGGGCACTTAGTGTTTTTACTGTGTAAAATAGTGCCAAAAGTATGTAGAGGGTTGTGCCATGTCCAGTCAAGTGTTGCAGTACTGGAGAGAATGGATAACCATTTTACTTGCTAAAGACTGTAGGATGTGCAACTCAGTTCTTATTCAAAGAATATGTAAGTATTAAAATTCAAACTTCCTCCTTCTCTTAAAATCTAACTTCTCCTCGTTTCAACAACCTCACATTCATGCTGCTGAAAGCCCCGACGCAAAGCAAGTCACTACCCAGCTGGTGCTCAGGTCCAGTTGGCTTTGTAAAGAAGAGGGTAGACCAAATTGACGAGCAGAGCCAACACTGCCGTCAGTGTGCCAAGAACAAAGTATCGCACGCAGTCGTCGTCGGGATAGTCTGACATCCTCTGTCTGCGGTGCCGCGGCATGGACCCTTCAGTTCTATCTTCATCTTCCTCATCTCTGTTCCTCTGCGTTTGTCGCCTCCACAGTGCAGAGCGAAACAGTCCACGAGGGCCTTCGTCAAGCCCCTCCTCTTCTTCCTCCAGTTCCCGCCATATTAGAGAGGCCTGCGATTGGCGGAAACCGGTGTCAGCTTCTGGGAAAAGGCGTGGTCTAAAACATGCTATGATTATAATAAGAAACATTCAGCTCATCTACCTCAGTTTCCAGTCAAATGTGTTGATTAGAGGACTTTTCAGAAATCAGATGGACACGTGGGGGAAATTCACATAATTTAGAGGTAAAACACAGTTGAGTAAATCAAAAGTACAAGAAAATCCTAATTGTGCTCTTCAAGCCCAAAAAGTTAATGTATATGGTTCAGTGTTGACTGCTGACTTAAACATGATCATTAAAACACATGTATAGAAGTTAATAAGTCTTTAAAGTCATTAAAAATGAACAACTCATCTCTCTTTTACTTCATATGATCACATACAGTTTCATTCCATTATCAGCATCACAAGGTTGCACCTAACAACTTAAGCAATAGAAGCTAATTGTAAAACACAATGCATCATCAAGATTGAAAGAAATCATGCTCTGCATTTGTAGTAGTGGCTGCACACCACTTAAAAACCTAAATATCACGAGATTCTAATGCTGCCCAACAGCTGAGCTTTGTTGAGATTAACAGACTGTCTCAGTGATGGATCTATTTATTATGAACCTACTGGGCTAGAGATATTATGCATCTCGGAGTGGGAGCTCTTATCAAGACTAATTGAAAAGAGGGTCTTTTTCTCAGAGGCACTTATCACACTTGCTTCTCCAACGCTTGGCAAATACAGCTAATTCCTAAACAGTGGGGGATAAATTTGTCAATTTGCTCCAGTTCCATGAAAGGTGGATTTGTATTCAAATTGTATTCAAATATATTCTTCATCTTTTTCCAACTCAGAATGTCAGGGGAAGAAGCTGGAATCATTTCCAGTCTAGATTATGTAGAATAAACACTGTTCATCATTGTTACATTGTTGTTGTTACACTTTCTGAGAAGCTTGTTCACACCTTTAATTCTGGTTGTCTTGACAACAGTAGTGCTGGACTACTGGACTATCAAAAACAGCTATTGCTAAACTACAGACTGTCCAGAATACCGCTGCAGGGGTTTTAAGTAAAATGAGAGAACATATTACTCCTGTTCTACACAGCCTACACTGGCTCCCTGAATATTATAGAATTGATTTTAAAGTTTTTCTTTTAGTTTCATGATCCTCCATGAACCCCAAGATCATTGAAAACTGCAATTCTAGCCATTCCCACAGTTGCCGCAAAAACATTTGAGAATACTACTCGAACCCACTAAAAATAAGGAACATTTGCCAATAAATATCAGATTTGCTGAGTCGGTGGAGAGTTTTAGACAACAACTCAAAACACATCTTTTTAACATAGCTTATGAAATAGAGCAAGACTGTTTAAATTAAAAAAGTTGTGTTAGGAACTGTGTGTGTGTGTGTGTGTGTGTGTGTGTGTGTGGTTGTGCAATCAACTTCACACTCAGGTTAATAAAGCAGGTGTAAAATGTGAGTTAGCCAAGGGATATTACAACTTTGGATAAAATCTAAACCTTCGCTGCTGCACTTCAATGTGAAAAGCCCTCTACCATTTTTCTGCAACACACTTTTTGTGGATGTGGCGCCCTCACCTGGCTTGCAGTAGCTCCTGCAGCAGTGGGCGACTCAGCTCCTACAGGCCTGAGGAAGCGTGGTGGCCTCTCCACAGGGGAGTTTCGTCGTCGGTAGAACAGGACATAGGCATAGCGCGTCACCACCTGACTCTCCTCCACCATTGTCACAGTGCTGTCATCAAACAGACGCCAGCCTGCAGGAGAGGGAGGATGGGTGGATGCAGAGAAGAAGAGGTTGGCAACAGGGTGGCAGAAAAGGGAGGATGGAACACCTGTGAGGACTAGTGAGGACTGCAACTCACCAACATCACTGCGTTGGCTGTTCTTGTCACTTGGCAGGCGAGCGTAGGCTGTGTAGTGGCCTCCTATCATTCCACCATAGTGGTTAATGACTGCATACAAGTCATAGATAGGGGGTTGTTGCATCTCATCCTTCTGGCCAATACAGAACTTACTCAGATCCAGATTCCTAGAGGACAAGAACAAGTGAACACCGTTATCAAAGTAGCACATGAGGCTTTAATCACTAAAACATATTATTCTTGTGAAGAAAAATGTGGATGAATAAGTGACTGATATGTGCAGTAACCTCTTAGAGGTTGGGTGGATGCGGGGATTACCTGACAGGGAAGTCGACCATGTCATTGATCTTATCCCTCCAGATGAAGCTTCTGAAGGAGAAGCGCTTGAGCTGGATGATCAGAACGTTGGGCAGACGCCATAGCAGCAGTTGCTTGGAGGCCTCACGGTGCTGCTGGCACTTTGGACAGTACCTTTATTTAAAAAAAAAAAAAAAAGTGTGTTGATATAGACCATTGTTTTACATTGCTTTGCTCCCCATCAAAAAAGAAAGACCAACACGTGCAAAAGGGCCTAGGCATCAAACACAGAACCCATGGCACACTGATTCACAGCTAACACGAAACCAAGACCATCTGACTAGGGTTTAAACAGTTGATGATGATAAACAGTATATGCAATATGTAATGCAGGCCCTCCTGCATTACATATTGCCAGGGTCTGCTCCAGCCTTGAACTGTAAGGGCTGTAAGTCTGTGCTTGTGCCAAAACTATTTTCAGTTAATCAGTCTGCACCTCATTCGCGTATTGAAGAGTCTCATAGACTCCAAGTAATGTTTTTCTGCAACATACTTCAAACCTAGAAGACATAAATAGAAAGTTTCCCCCAGTTTCACTGGTTTGTTATATAGCCTATAGTCTAAAAACTCCTAAACCAATATTGGTATATTTATCTTCTGAAAACTAGAATAACATGATATTATGTGCAGAATGAAATTTGACTGTGAAATTATAATGGCCCAATTCAAATGCTACTGGTAGGTAACCATTCTAATTGGAAAAAATGACAGTGAGAACGAAAGAAAGCAATCAATCATTGAATGACTCAATGATTTGTTATTTTACATTATTTTATCACAAAACAAAGTTCCCTACCATGCCTCCTCTGGTGCCAGCACCTCAGGCTTGGTGAAGAGGTTGAGGCACTGCTCCAGGGTGAAGTGACCTGCTCTGGCAGTCTCACTCAGAGAGCCGGGATCCTCCTCATACTCCAGCTCCTTGGAGCTCACCAGGACGTACTCCTTCAGGCGCTCATTGTTTTTCCACACCAGCTCCAGGGTCACATCTTCAGGGAGGTCCGCAAGCAAATCTTCTACAGAAGGGTTGGTGGGGAGGGAGAAAGATAATGCTGGAGTGTTCAACTTAATTCCTTTCTTTAAGTAACAGGGGACACATAAAAAAGGCTTATAGCCTATCATCTCCTCTTTGACAGTCTCAACAAAAGACTGAAGATATCAGTACTGAAAAGAGTTATGTGCCTACCTTTCTCATCCAGCCTCTGCTCCTTGTTGTTAGAGTCCAGCAGAGAGATGTAGAACTGACTGGCATGACCTGATGGTGATTCACTTGAATGCTGGTACCCTGTTACTGCAGCTGCAAAATGTGGCAAGAATAAGAAATAGGGTGATGCAAGAGATTTAAAAATTGACAACAAAAACACTGAAGCATGCACACGTTTTGTTATCACCTTCTGGCCGCACTGCCTTCTCACAGGATGTCTCTTTTTCTGCATGAGGGTCCAGAGAGCAGCAGGACGTTGTTGAGATTGGCTCAGAGAATCCTGAATCTGTTGTCCGCATGGTGGAGAGGGAGGTCTGGGAGGACGAGAGGGACTCTGACTCCACAGAGTGGAAGGCTGAGGCCTGAGCATACTCTGCCTGGGATTCAGGCAACAGGGACTGGCTCTCCAGCTCCAGATCACCAGCTCCTACAGCACTGCTACCACCAATGGCCTCATCCCCAGACCCAATGGCATCAGGTGAGCCTGCTGGAATTGGGGGGAGGTCTACCCGGCACTGAGATGTTTCGGGGGACGTCCTGCCTGACTGGAAAGGAGGCTGGAACACGTTGACAGAAAACCTGCACATAGAGTATGATTACTCTGTTATATCCGGGCATCAGATGGACATAACAAGCAGCTGCCTGTAACTAGGTCTGTCCATGTAGTAACAAACGGGGTAGTTTGAAACCGCGTTTGTACTTTTTCCTTTCTTTTAAAGGACAAAGAATCAAGTGTGCACTTCTGTATCATAAACATAAGCATAATGCATAAGAGGCAGACGTAATATGCTATTGTAGCCTTAACTAAGGACAATTGTGAGCAGGAGCAATAATGACCACCCACAAACAGAATGAAGACACATTGAGCTGCATATTCTGTATGTTTAGTATTTTGCTGGATATTCATTCAATAATTAGTTAGCATGACAGAAAACTGTGTGTGTGCAGGTCTGATTATTATTGTGGTCACACAAGGTTAGGTGTACCATGTCTGAGGGAAAGAACGCGTTCTGCAGACCAGTCTGACATGAGGAAAATCATGAAAACATGAATAATGTAGTTGGTGTTGCAATGAAACAGATTTTATTTATTTTGTGATGAGATGATAATTGAATGACAGTTATGTTATTACAGTGCTCTTAATAAGGTAAACAAGACCTGCATTTAATCTTTGTGTAATGTTTCACTCTGAGCTAATAGAAATTCAGTTCAGATTTGTGCCATGTTGGAAACATTAAGTAGGTCCAACCTAGAAACATTGCTGTTATGCTTTTAAGTGACTCAGGCAATTACTCAGACATGAGACCAACATGTAAAACTACCATCACATTCAAATTCCAGGGTCTTCATCAGGTGGGAAGGCCCTGACATCCCACCTGATGAAGACCCTGGAGCAGTTGGTCCTTGTCCATTTCCAGCCCCTGGTGAGCACATTGCTAGACCCGCTTCAGTTCGCCTATCAGCCTAGCATTGGGGTAGATAATCTACCTCCTACATCGATCCCTCTCTCACCTGGAAAAGACTGGGAGCACTCTGAGAATCACATTCTTTTATTTCTCCAGTGATTTTAACACTGTCCAACCCATGATCCTGAGGGACAAGCTGGAGTGCATGGGAGTGGACCACTGCCTCACCTCATGGATCCTTGACTACCTCACCAACCAACCACAGTATGTGAGGATCCAAGACTGTGTAAATGCA
The DNA here is from genome assembly GCF_046630095.1 of Trachinotus anak. Lineage (NCBI taxonomy): Eukaryota > Metazoa > Chordata > Actinopteri > Carangiformes > Carangidae > Trachinotus > Trachinotus anak. The sequence continues at coordinate 8,060,330 of NW_027273855.1, forward strand.
CTCTACAATTAAGGACAGAGCAGGCTGTATCTTTTATGGAGACTCAGGTCTTTTGGAGTGCAGGGGGCGCTCCTGCAGACCTTCTATGACTCTGTGGTGGCATCTGCCTTCTTCTACTGTGTGGTCTGCTGGGGCAGCAGCATCTCCACTGCTGACAGGAAGAGACTGAACGGGCTGATCAGGAAAGCCAGCTCTGTTCTGGGATGCCCCCTTGACCCAGTGGAGGTAGTGGGTGACAGGAGAATGATGCCCAAGTTATAATCCCTGTTGGAGAACATGTCCCACCCCATGCATGAGACTCTGACAGCACTGAGCAGCTCCTTCAGTGACAGACTACTGCACCCACAGTGTGCGAAGGAGAGATACCAAAGGTTTTTCCTTCCAGCTGCCGTCAGACTGTACAACAGACATTTTATACGAGTGTGTACCTTGAGTAACCCTCTAGTAGCTGAGTGAGGCGGGTGTAGGAGAGTCGAGACACTGGTACGCTGACCAGGAAGGGCAGGCCCACATTCTCAGTGTTGGGTCGACACAGACTCTTGTGATTGGGCCAGTGGGTCCTTTGACATACTCTGGGAAGTGGACAACAAACAAGAGTAAACATGTTGAAATTTAATGGATTTCATATAAGAACTAAATAACATATGCATTGGCGTACATTGGAAAACACTGTGCCAGGCTGAGACAACGTTTTGGAGGAGAACTCACTGATTGCAGTAGCCCACACGATAGCAGCGAGTGCACCGCTTCAGCTTGTCTTCCTCAGACACTGGAGGCTTCAGGCAGGCTGCACACTTTGAGATGGGGATATTAGGGACCTGGAGTTTCTGAAGGGCAATCAGAGGGCAAAGAAATACCTTTCAATATCTGCATGGAATGATTTATATTAAGATGGTGTAGAAATGTACACTTAGTTTTTATTACCTGTTGTACTCTGAGCAATATCACTCTCTCTTTGGCCAGGTCTTTGGAGAGCACCTCAAAGCAGAACAACATGTCAGAGGCAGACACTGTGTCCAGAGAATGGGATGGCAGGAACATGCGCTGGAAGCGGTTCTTCCCCACCTGCGAGGAGTGAAGTCCAATCATCACTCCGATCTTAGAAATTTCTATCAGAGTGGGAAATCCTGAATATTTCAACTATCTCACCTCTGCCAGTCTCAGATTCTCTGGTTTGACCCTCACACTCCTGGAGATGGATTCGAGTACTTCAGCAGTGCTGGAGTTCTCCTTGCTTACACTGACCAAAAACTAGAGACAAAAACATAAATGTACATCAAGGACTGGATCACATGTGGGATATGTTTATATTTTCTCTAAACAAAGCAACAATTCTGTCAGTAATATGACTTTTTATGCAAAAACTAGAAACCAGTTATTTGGTCTTACCTTGATGGGTTTTTTATGAGGTTCCTTAGCAAAGTAGAAAACTGAGAGCACCTTTTGTTTCTGGGGCAATGGGACTGGCAGGTAGAGGAAAGGGTCAAAGGTGATAGACACCTTAAGAGGACAGGAGTAAATATGAAAGAAAGTAGGTTAGTCATCACTGTAACAGGGCAAAAGCACTTACTTCTAAGAAACTGTGTTTTACCTTGGAGCATGTGGGACAAACAAGCTTTGATTTGAATTGGCCTTGGAAGAGGTCCACTATAAAGGAGTCATTTCTCATCTTGTGCCTCTGCCATGCCTCCTCTGCCACCACCTGCACCAACAGATAAAACATATCAGGCCTTGATGAGACTGTAAAAAGTAGGTGGTTTTCTAGCAAAAACAGTTTCTTTTACGATGTATTCCTGAGTAAATGATAATCCTTAAAAATCCATGTACAATGTAAACTAAATTGACAAAAACACATCACTAATCACAGCAGCAGCAGCAACAATGCATTTCTTGCCAAAGAGATCCAAACCAGACCACCTCTAGATCTCAGATGCCAAAAAACACTTACTTCATCCAGGCGTCCGTCAGAGTCAACCGTCTCTGTATACGGCTTATTCTGAATGCGGTTCAAGTCCTCATGGAGGCCGTCCAGCAAGAAAGCCATGAACTCCTGAGCATCATGCTGGGCGTAACCTGTAAACTGACTGGCTTTACTGGCCACAATTGCCTGCAAAGTTACAAACAACATCCAGGAATGAAAACACTAATCACAGTGCTCTTGCTACATTCAGCACAAACAAGTTCACCTTAAGGGAAAAGTGAAAGTTAAAATTTGATCCATGTGGTAAAAGACAGATGTAACTTTTTCAAAGTAAAACACTTTTTTCAGGGTGCTGCTGTATACCTTGAGTTTTGAGGGCTGGAAGGCATGGTGTGTTCCTTTCCAAAGGGCCCTGAGCAGCACTGCAAACCCGATGGCTAACCTGCCTCCTGTTCCCAGTGGATTATTGCAGTTGATTTCTGCCTCAAATGCTCGATCTGCAGGGACAGATACAGGTATGAGATAATGGAGCCAGACATCAACAACAGTCACTAGGCGCTTAAACATAAATGGACAAACAGTGACAAATCATCTTGATGATAAAATAAAACTTAATGTGACTTCCTGTGGATATATACGGAAACCACAGTGACCAAAAATACTTGCAGTAAAACTTTTATTTGTTTTAAAATATTTGAGATTTTCCAGCCACAGCATGTCATATGAAAATGGCTCCTCCCTGTGTTTGCTGAGGGTTATTCTTATAATGAATGTATAAGAATCAATATATATTCTACAGCCCTTTGTATTTTCTGTCATATCAGCTAGCTTTAGGTTTGCATCAAGTCCAAAAACTGGGTGACCTACATTTTTCTTCAACATTTCAAATGCTCTTATTGCAGTCACTATATCTGGCTGATGCAGATAAAAACTTACTTAGTCCTCCCATGTCCTTAAATTTGGACATGGGGCCTCTTAGCACCATTATTTACAAGCAGAGGCAGCCAATAAAAACAGAAGTTATGTGGCAATAATTATCACAGCAATTCACAATCAGTTACATTTCTCAGCAATATAAGAAGGTTGTCTCTTTGGTAGCAGGATAAAATAATTTATGTGTTTGATCAACAGGAGCCAAACAGTATTAGTTTAGTTGGCTTTTTTATTAAGGGGGTTAACAAAGCAGTGTAATACATAATTTACCATGGAAGTAATCCCTGAGTTCTCTGGTGTTGGACAGGGATTGGATAACACTGTTCATAAAGCAGGTGTTGCCAAGGTTGACCAATCCTGTAAAACCAGGCAGGCACACCTTCTTCTCCTCCTCTTCCTCATGGCGCTCATTACTGGCAGGAGGTGCATGGGTCATGGGCTGTACCATGCAGGTAGGCTTAGGCTAAGACAGGACACACACATTAATAATATATTAAGACCAAATAAGCCAGTAGACAAATCAATAATGTTTTCTGTCTCTTGTCTCATCCTCATTGTCTTTTCAGCATTTATTTTGTGACTCACCGTGGTAACTGTGGTGTCTGGTTTGGTAATAGCAACATGCTCAGAGACAGTTCGAGGAGCTACAGTATCCAGACCACCATCCTCCACTCTGGATGAGGCTTTAGGAGCCTTTGGTTTCTCCTCCCCGACCCTCGGAGGCTCCTCCTTCGCTGGGAGGCTGTGTTGACTGCTGCCTGGCTGGCTCTTCTCCATGCAGGCAGGGCTGGAGGGCACAGCAACCTTGGCGCCACCCACTGCACCTTAAACAAAGGAGAATGGAGCTTGTGGTTAGAAGATAAAGGTCAAATCCACTAGACATGAACATTAATAAACTATCATGAAACTCATGGCAATTTAAAGCTATTCCATTTTGACATATGACTTAAAATTAATTAGGATTCATTAGGTCAGAAGAATTTTAACTCATTATTTTTTTAAGTGAACAAAATCAATAAACTAGTGCTGACAAATCAAACAAACATGAAGTCTTGGTAATGCTTTCTTAGTAACTTATAATTAACAAATAATTTCCTTGGTAGTTTACTAAATATGCCATTTGGAACCAATTATGGAGAAAATAGGAATTGCCTTCACAGACAAGCTTGCTTTAAACACATGTAAATATTCATTTAGTATTTGTTTATTACTGAAAACTATTATATTTTTAATTAAATTTGCATGTAAAATAAACTAAAGAACTTTCTCTATTCCCACTCTGAAACAATACCTGGCTCCCGGTGTCGCTCAGTCTTGGGGCCACACAGTCTGCAGCTCATATGAGTCGGGCAGATCAGACTGGCACCCAGATCTACTTTCTAGCTAAGTTACACAGTTCAAATTCCTGTCATTAAGAGCCACCTGGAAAGCACACATACAAACACGCGTGCGTGCGCACACACACACACACACACACACACACACACACACACACACACACACACACACACACACACACACACACACACACACACACACACACACACACACACACACACACACACACACACACACACACACACACACACACACACACACAGCATTTATCATTCCAGGCACCATGTTAACAAGTAGAAGCCTGGCAGCAGACCTTGTGTGGCAGGGGCCTCCAGACCCCCCCAGCGCTGGCTGTGTCTCTTCTTCAGGGTGATGTCCAGGCGGGATGGGGTGAAGGAGTAGCTGCACTGCTCAGGCTGGATCAGGTTCCTGGAGCACAGGAGGGAGAAAAGACAGGTCAGATTAAAAGGGCAGTGAGGTGATGCGAACTCTCACCACCAATCTGTTATCAGTGTTTTACCCATTTAAGTATGAAGTTTGATATTCATTATTTTAACACAGCTTAGGTTTTGAAGACATTTAAACATTTCTATTGTGACAAAAAGGACGTCAACCACCTTCATTAACTCATACGATTTGAATGATCAGACGTCTAGACTTTGTGGTGATTGGTGTGAAAGATTTAGTGGCATCTAGTGCTGAGGTTGCAGACTGCAAAAAACTGAATACCACTCCCCTCACTCATCCCTTTCCAAGTACCGTATTTTCCGGACTATAAGGCGCACTTAAAAGCCTTTAATTTTCTCAAAAAACTACAGTGCGCCTTATAATCCGGAGTGCCTTATATATGGATTAATTCTGGTTGTGCTTACTGACCTCGAAGCGATTTTGTGTGGTACACGGCGCTCTGTCAAAATGTTTTAGTACGACTTTGGTAAACTACAAAGCCGCACCGCTTGCAGCATTACGGCTATCGTGTTACGGCTATGTGGACGAGGAATGAGCTGAAAAAGTGAGTGTATTGTGTTGTATTTTACGTGTTATAACTGAACAATTTTGAGAGTTATTGTGAATACGCTAATGTTTGATTTAGCAGTATCAGACTAAACATGGCTGTGCAACATGGAGGGCTCTGTGGAAGATTGCCTGCTCCCTATGTAGATATAAGGGGCTCATTCTAAGCTAATGAAAACAATTCTAAGTTTCTGGTGATAAAACACAAATGAAAACATAATTATGGATATTACATTCAATTTCTGCCAATGGTCTTTTAATCAGTGGTCTCTATGAGTATTTCATTAACATAAAACAGGATTAATGTCTCAAAATTAGGGATGCCCCGATCAGCCGATTTTCATTTAAAATACGTGATCAATAGATCAGAATTAATGCTTCTAGTCAACGACTACTGAAAACTGATCACCTGTGGTTAATATTCTGTTGTTTGCAACTAAGAGAAACATAGTGTGCTGTCAGAGACAGTAGAGAAAGGAGACAGTTAATTTCCAATTATTTCCTGTAACTGTGTCACATGGTTACTCCACCTCCCCGCCCCTTTAGGAGACCAGCCGCAGGTCTGGGTCTATTCATTCCAATGAGAGAAGTGAACGCGATCACAGATTATGACCAATTTTTTCTCCCTATGGTCACCAAAATAAGCATGGGATCCATTCTTAACAAGCCACAGATCTTCCGAACATTCTGACATCAAAATGAAATTTTTTAGACCGACAGGTGAAGAGAAAATTAACTTTGAGACCAGACTCTGTCTCAGCAACACACTCTTGTGCGATCTTGCAACAGATCTCTCTTCTCTCTGTTGGTTCTGGTCTGGTTTTGCTGCTGTAGTGAGGGACTTATATGTGAAACCATGACTTAAAAGTTTAAACTGACACAAAACTTGTATTTTTCGCTTAATGATACAAACCCGTTTCAAAAAAAGTTGGGACGTTGTATAAAATGTAAATTAAAAACAGAATGCAATAACGTGCAAATCATGTAAACCCACATTTAATTGAAAATAGAACAAAGACAACATATCAAATGCTGAAATGCTTAAATTTTATTGTTTTATGAAAAATATATGCTCAATTTGAATTTAATGCCAGCAACATGTTTCAAAACATCTAGTTGAATATCTCACAACTAATTAGGTTAGTTGATAAAAGGTCAGTCACCGAGCCTGCCCAGAGAAGCCAAGTCTCTGTGCGGTGAAGATTGGGAGAGCTTCACCACTCTGTGAAAGACTGCATGGGCAAATAGTGCAACAATTGAAGAATAATGTTCCTCAATGTAAAACTGCAAAGAATTTGGTAATTTCAGTATCTACAGTTCATAATATCATTAAAAGATTAGAGAACCTGGAGAAATCTCTGCATGCAAGGGACAAGGCTGAAAACCAATACTGGATGGCCATGATCTTCAGGTCCTCAGGCGGCACTGCATTAAAAACAGATAAGAATCTATAGTGGTTCGGGAACACTTCCAAAAACCACTGCCTGTGAACATAGTTCGTTGCTTCAGCCACAAATGCAGGTTGAAACTCTATTACGCAAAGAAGAAACTATATCTAAACATGATCCAGAAATGTCGCCGACTTCTGTGGACCCAAGCTCATTTAAGATGGTCTGAGGTGAAATGGAAAACTATCCTGTGGTCTGATGAATCAAAATTTCAAATTCTTTTTGGAAATCATGGACGCCACGTCCTCCAGACTACAGAGGAGAGGGACCATCCAGCTTGTTATTAGCGCACAGTTCAAAAGCCAGCATCCGTGATGGTATGGGGGTGCATTAGTGCCCAAGGTTTGGGTAGCCTGCACATCTTGGAAGGCACCATTAATGATGAACGATATATACAGGTTTTGGAGCAACATATGCTGCCATCCAGACAACGTCTTTTTCCGAGAAGGCCTTGCATATTTCAGCAAGACAATGCCAAACCATATTCTGCGTGTATTACTCTGGCTGGATGCTAAACTGGCCTGCCTGCCAGTCCAGACCTGTCACCTATTGAAAACATTTGGCACATCATGAAAAATATGACAAAGGAGACCCTGAACTGTTGAGCAGTTGAAATCCCATATCAGGCAAGAATGGGACAACATTTAACTTTCAAAACTCCAGCAACTGATCTCAGTGCCAAAATGTTCACAGAGTGTTGTTAAAAGAAGAGGTGATGCAACACAGTGGTAAACATGCCCCTATCCCAACTTTTTCGAAACGTGTTGCTGTCCTCAAATTTTAATTGACCGTATATTTTTCATAAAACAATAAAATTTCAGTTTCAACATTTAATATGTTGTTTTTGTTCTATTTTCAATTAAATATAGGTTTACATTATTTGCACATCATCACATTCTGTTTTTATTTACATTTCACACAGTGTCCCAACTTTTTCGGAGACGGGGTTGTTCTATGACTGTTATTATTTGACTGTTTTTGGAGGGAAAACAGAGAGTATTATTAAACTGAAGTGATCTTGTTCTGGGTTAATCGCATATTAAGCTAGTACATAAAAACAAGCAGCAAAATCATGGCGCAAATTCATACTGTATCTAGTGCCGTTACATCATGAGCACGCCCACTTAGGAGACATTTCATAGCACCGACATTGCCTGTAATGCATTATCTTTTGTATAGAGTGCTGTGTAGTGTAGTCCCACCTCCCACTTTGTTCACTGTGCCAGAGTGCGACTGGCCACCAAATTCAAACAACAAATCAGCCATGTGGAACTTTTACAGCATGTGAGACTGATATAATAGGGCGGGCCATACTCAATTTTTTTTTTTTAAATCAATTAAGAGGGGTGTTCAAATCATGTATTTTGGTGTGTAGAAGACAAATCTGAATTTAATTTTAAATCTGATAACCCTAACCTACATCAATTTGCAGTTGATTATTTTTAGATTTTGGGTTATTTTGCTATTCTTCTGGAATGATTTGAATTGTATTTGTGACACCATCTAGCTCAGAAATGGTAAGAAAATTACTATTTTGAGGAGGTTTATCAAGTGAAACATTAAATCTTATATGATTAGAGGATATTCTGGAGTGAAAGTCTTCTACCTCATAAGAGCCACCTGACTAACTAACACCCACATATTCGGATGGACTGTGCGCGTACTGTGCGGACTCCACACGCACTGTCCGCGGAAGTTTGAGGTTTCATAGTCGAGCATACGGTGTCACATTAAAAACAGGTCGATGTGAAGGTTTCTCACCAAATAGTCTATTGCGTGACACTGAGTACACATATGCGGAGTCCGCGCGGTCGTAAAAATTGAGCTTTGCGCAGATGGGTCCGGGTTTCATATTGTGTTGAGTTGTGCAGTAGTGAAATGGCTCATGTTAAGACAAGGACGAAATCAAGCTCACATTTGAGTATTCTTGTTGGCAACGGCCAGGAGCTGTTGATGTCTGAACTGCCAACTGTGAGGGATATCCTGAGGTATGGCATCTACTTGAGGGAACAAAGTGAAGATGACCGGAGGAACTACCCAGTGGATCAGCTGGTGGGTGACATCTATGATGGAGTGCTTCCTGCAAGGATGGCTCTGTTGGAGATAGGACCAGTGAACCACAGCCGCTGGCTCTCCACAGCGAATAGACTTCTCAGGCTCTGGGTGTCAAAGCACGGACCTGAAGAACCTGTGATTCATTGTGGAATTTATCATTGGAGTGTACTATCCATGTTGGTTCAATGTGAAGGTCAATCACTCCTGGATCGAAGGGCCTAGGCACAGCCTGTTTCAGCTGGACTGCCTCAAGTCCCAGAGGAAGGAGGTGCTGGACATTGTGATGCCAACTGTGAAAAGATCTGCTTGGTATGCCCACTGCGAAGCCCTCATCCAGACACTGTTGTGCTCTGAGGATCAGAAGGAGAGGATTGAGGGGGTGGAGAGAATCCTGGCTATTAGGGGAGACGGGGACCCAGACACTCAGTTGGGGGACTCCTCTGTCAGGACCAGAAGGACACCGGACATGAACTGTGATGCTTCCACCATTGGTGACTTGATCAGCTGGTCAGAGGGTGTATCAGAACCACCTCTCACTTGCTCCCTAAGCACTTCAGAGGTGAAGAACTTCATCAACATCCCCATGAAGGTGCCTAACTGGCCTTGCCACACACAGAGCATTGAGAGGGTTGTGAAAATGGTGACTGAGGCTTCTGCCAAATACTTCTCACAGGAAAAGAGGGATGGAGGGATCAGGGCCCAAGAAACCAGCAGGAGACTGATGTCCAAAAATGAATCAAAGCAGGACTTGTGCAACCTGACAATATTCATGCATTAACCTGTTAATAAATATGGAAATCTGAATTGGATTTGTCCATTAATTTCCCAAACATCTTCTTATATCTTACAAAGGGTTTCGAAAGGGTAGAATTAGTTATTTAAATACAAAATTGATGTAGGTTAGAGTCATCCAATTAAAAAAAAATAAACTCATATTTGAATTCCTCATTAAAAAATACATCATTTAGACACCCCTCATGTTAGGATTTCCTTTAAATTCAAGTTTTCACATGAGTATGGCCCGCCCTACTGATCGCCATCTGCAAGTGACATGGGCAGGGCGGCATCTTGTCAGTGGGCAAAAAAAGTTACATTTCAATGAGCCACGATCCGCTTTTTATCACTCATTTGCACATCACATAAATGATATCATGTGTGGGTTGGAGCGGAAAAATGTGTGTATGTAATTGATGACTTTAAATTAAAGAAAGAAAGAAAGAAAGAAAGAAAGAAAGAAAGGTCAGGCTTTAGATGACAGTTGTGCAATTTAATGTGTGTCTTGTTAGAAATGTGCAGCAGTGTAATAATCAGGTACTGCTCTACTGAACAAAGTAAAAGCATGTTGTTGACTGAATAAGGATGACTTTTTGTGGTCCTTTCATCAGGTTAAGCTGCCACCTGTTGGAGGTCCCAGTGCACTACAAAGCTAAGAAGACTGGCCAACTGCTAAACCAGTTGCTATAACAAAACACACAAAATGATCGGTATTGTCTGTGGATTGACTCATCTCACTCATAAATGATCAGTATTGTATCAGCGGCCAAAAAAAAAAAAAAAAAACATGATCGGGGCATCAATAAAAATAAGTAAGTAATAAAAGTAAGCAATAAAAGGAAAAGATTGGTACACAGTGAACTGTGATCCCAGGCCATATCAGGCTTTTAGCTATCAGGCGATGACAGGTGCTACCTTATCTATTGTGTTTGACCTGGTGCAGCACTAGAGTTGGCCTAAATAACTGCTCCAATTATTTGGTGATCTTGTTACAAATCAATTCACCAAACTTGTACAGTTAAGTTACTGCAACAGTTACCTGAGTTTGACTTGCCACTTGAAGACTGTGTTTGGTCCACAGTCTGAATGAAGCCGCAGAAAATTAGCATCACTGTAAAAGGAGGACACACAAAGACTCATCATTCATCAGTTGTTTTAGATGCCAAAACAGGATAACCACACTTTATCTGTAGCATATACACACTTCCTACCTTGTCTGGAAGATGAGGGTGAAGTCCTGTTCCCTGAAGATGACCCTTGCTGTGTCCCTGCAGATCCTCTTCATGTAAACATTAACTACCATCAGGTCTGTGCCCTTCTCATACGAATCGTTCTTCACAAACTGGAGGTTCACCATCGGCTCTGGGGCTGTGGGAAGTTGTATATATTTATAAATCAACAAACTAAAAAAAAGTCAGTGCTAACAAATTATTATTGAGTACAATTAACTCAGCTGTGTTTACAATACGCACTCATCTGTCAGTATACAATGTATATACATTGATACTGTGTTAATCTGGGGGTGCAATGATATAAAAAAGAAAACCTATAGAAAATGGAAAACACAAATCTAAAATGTGTTTGGATAGTCGTCTATGGTAAAGATGATGCTTCTTGGACTAAAACTAGGGTCAACTAGGTCAATTTTCCGCCATCCATGGAAAGGTATCTAAAGGTATTTAAACACACGCTGCCAGCAGCTAGTTTAAAGTCCCACAATGAAGGTTTTAACCCAAACACTGGTATGATAATACACACCATTTCTCATAACCATCTCAACACACCTTCCTGTTGCTTAATTTCCAGAGAGGGCTCCTCCTTTGACTGGTCCCGCTTCTCCTCTCCATCATAGCTGCCTTGCCTCTGTGCTACACCGGGTGCCAGGCCTTGTTTGGCAGCAATGTCAACAGTTGGTGCTGGTACTATATCCTTTGATCCAAGCTGCTGGTGGATCAGAGTATCCTGCTCCGATTCCTGCTCAACAGGCTTTTTCTCTGGCTCTGAGTCTGTTCTATCCCCAAGCCTCACAGCAGAAGCAGAGTCCACTTCGTTGTTGAAGTCGACAGGTTTGAGGCAGTCACTGGTGCTAATGGGAGCTGCTGGTTGGCTTTCATTGCCGGGTGCTGTTGCTCCAGACCTGTCTGAAGACTGGGTTTGTTTCTCTGCCACCTGAATCAAAAAAAAAAAAAAGGAAACTTTATGTAAAACCTCCAAAGAATAATTTTCATTCCACTCCAAGGCCTGGAGATTAAGTGAACATCTAAGTGCAGTGGATTCAAAGGTTTCCACAACTCCCCTTCTCACTCTCCTCGCTCAAGTTATCAAGAAGAAGCAGGAGAACTTGATTCCAGCCCAGATCAAGACCATGTATAGTATCTGTTGAAACACCTGCAGAGTGGCCTTTTCTGACACTAGATGCTGTGAAGACACCTCACTACACTATACACGGAAAACAAAGCACAATTATCTCTTGTCAAATTCACTCATCTGAATCAGGCAAGCTGTTGTGTGAATAGATTGCAAGACTATGACAGCTTCACAACCAGGCACTGAGCTCATTTGCAGAGACATTCAAAAAGGCGTTTTCTGTTTGTAATAATGTTTCATTAAATTAAATGTCTCTTCCAAGCTCTAGGGAAAATTGAAAAGGCAGGGCCCACATCCATAGTTCAATACCATATGTATCAAATATTATTGAAGTTTTGCTAAGGCAGCACTGAAGCAGGACTTAGGCTATCTGGTGGTGTCGAACTCCTGAACATGGTATCCCCAGAGAAGATGGCTTACTGACTGGACCTCTGGTAACAATATGCTGCACATGCCTTCATACAAATTGAAGCAATGATATCACATGTGTAATACTGGGGTATTTTTGCCTGTTTCACTTTGAAACACTTATGTTCAATTCAATTTTTATTTGTATAGTGCCAAAGCATAATATACATTCTCTCAAGGCACTTTACAGGGTAAGGTCGAGACTTTACTTTGTTATAGAGAAAAACCCAACAGTTCCCACAAAGAGCAAGCACTTGGTGACAGGGGGGAGGAAAAACTCCCTTTTAACAGGAAGAAAACTCCAACAGAACCAGGCTCAGGGTGGGTGGCCATCTGCCTCGACCGGTTGGGTTTAGGAGGAGAAAAAGGGGGGGGGGGGGGAAGAGAGGAGAAAAGAGAGAGAGAGACCAGGAACAGCCATATAGGTAATGGACAACTGTATAGGTAATAATGGTCAAAATGTTGGTGTGAAAGTCCTGAAGTAGTCCTGGGAGTATCATCAAATATTATGTTGACTTTGAATCCAACACTGAGCAAAAAAGATATTTTGAAAAATATAGAGTGATGGACTTCTGAATTGAACATAGGTCACACTGAAGTAAACCTTCATCAACATTCAGTAGATTTGGTGAAATTCAGCTCTGTAGGACATGCAGGTGATTTATGGTGATTACCGTATTTTCCGCACTATAGGGCGCACTGGATTATAAGGCGCACTGTCAATGAATGGTCTATTTTCGAACTTTTTTCATATATAAAGCGCACCCGACTATAAGGCGCATTAAGCGAAACAAAACTGTCAGATAAGTCAGTCAAACTTTATTAAACACATTCACAATAACGCTCAACATTGTTCAAACGTTAATGAGCGTATTCACAATAACTCCCAACCTTGTTCAGTCATAACACGTAAAAAAAACACAGTCTGATACCGCTAAATCAAATGTTAGCGTATTCATATTAACTCCTTATAGGTCCTTATACACACACACTGTAATATTATGGTGAAGCACAGTATGTATTACTCCGCGACGCTCCTGACTACGATAGCCGTAATGCTGCAAGCGGTGCGGCTTTGTAGTTTACCAAAGTCGTACTAAAACATTTTGACAGAGCGCCGTGAGCGCTGTGTACCACACAAAATCGCTTCAATGTCAGTAAGCACAACCAGAATTAATCCATATATAAGGCGCTCCGGATTATAAGGCGCACTGTCGTTTTTTGAGAAAATTAAAGGCTTTTAAGTGTAAACAACGAATGAGCAAGAGCTTCATATTTTGATTGCAAAAAATTTAAATAAATGGATTTTAACATGTTACATCAAGCAACATAGTTGGGGCTATAGCCCACCACAAGGTGACAACATTTCTCACCTGAGTTTTGTTGGTATGGCTGGCAGCAGCATCAGCAACTCCAGGTTTCTGTTCCTGACCACTGCCTAGTCTCTCTGCTCTGTTATCTCCATCCATGCGTTGTGTCTGCGGGCTCCGACCAGCGGGCAGGTGTGTGTGTGAAGCTTTACCATTGGACTTGACAGAGTGTGTGTCCCTGTCAGCAGCTGATGTAGCCTCCTTAGTGGTCTTGGGCGGTCGTACAATGGTGCGCTTGGCACTGGGTTCCTGAGGCTGCTGCTCGCCTTTTGTGATGGGAACAGGCTTGCTGGTGGTGGCTGAGCCTTCTCCAGCTCCATCTTTCACCCCTACAGAGTCCGTAGTGGCTTTGTCGCATGCTGGTTTGTTTTTCAGACAGCGCTTAACACCCCGCTCAGCTTTGCCGCCACTGCGTCTTGACTCACTGTGTGCAGGTGAGGAGGGAGGCTGGGGCTGAAGCTGTTTCGGTTTCTCTAAAGACTCCGAGGCATCAGGCTTTATCTCCAGTTCCTTGTCATTTTTGGCGTCTGCGGGTGCTGCCTCTTTCTCCTTCTCCTTCTTGTTTGACTAAAGCAGCACAGACAGAAGAAAAGCCATTTTTATCATCAGCAAAGGTTGAAGAACCTGTTTACAGTGTGAATGCCACTTTTACATGAAAATAACACATTTTTTATGAATACAGTAACTATATAGTATAGTGTAGATAAAAACAAGACAAAAATGTACTCATATAAGGAGGAGGTCATCTTATCTTATGTGATTCACCTTAAGGGATGGCCAGATGTGAAAGGGAATTTTCTTGTGCATGATGACATGCAGGAAACCTCCTTTCTCCTTGTACTGGACTCTGCTACATGAGGCCTCAATTTCCTCCTGCAGCTGGCAGCTCCACTGCCGTCCATCTAAAAGATAGAAATATATATATAAATATTATTACAGCAGGGGTGAAACCATACACTCAACATAAATGGCAAAATTGCAGCAAAGACCTGCTATATCAGTCAGACAAACATATGTTAAAATCAAAACATATGTGGGTAACAAACTCTTAAAACAGGTTTTAAGTTCAACAAGGTCCAAATGCACCCAATTGCTGTTCTTTAGTGATTTTTTTAACATTCAACCTACTACCTCTTTATTTACACTTCACTGTTGTATTTTCTGTTTTTATTACACACTTTACTATGACTCACCTGGGAAGCACACATGGCAGTGTGTATCAGTGAAGGATGTGCTGATGTCCTCTATCCTCTGCACCCCCTCCCCACAACGCAGTCTCACAGTCACTTCATTGACATTCTGCTTCCAGTCCACAAATACATCTGAAAAACACAAAGGAACATACAGTCACGTTGATGTGAAACCAGAGTAGGAACTTGAAAAGAAAAAAAAAAAAAAAAAAAAAAAGCACTTTAATTTTGCACCATAATATTTTTCATTTGAATACAAAATAGTCACAGGCCACTGCCTGAGCATCATATAAGATAATCCCAATAAGTGAATCCCATCTGGCAAATATGCTATCAGAGGATAAAACAATGCAAAATACAACAGGAAAAAAACAGCTTTTAAGTAAAACCAATGGTGAACAACACACACACACACACACACACACACACACGCCATACCATCGCACTCATGCCTAAGTGGGTCAGCCCAGAGCACTCAGGCACAGAGTGAAGCAGACAGTACAGTCAACTCAGCAATCACAGATGGGACATCTAAAATTAGCGTGCCACACAAACTGTATGCCAAATAAACAAATGCATTAAAGCAAATGATTGACTTGTTTCAGAAAACATGCCACCAAACCATATACAGACTTGAAGCTAAAATCAAGAGCAGAAACTGACAGGAAAAAGAAAGCGAACATACCATTTTTCATAGTGATCTCAAAGTTGTGGCAACAATTGAAAATAAAATATCATCCCCAAAAAAAGAAGCAGAAAAAGCAATAGTTGGATCATACACACAGTCTTCAACAACAACAACGACGACGACGACTAGATGGCCTCAACTTTCCTACCATCACTCCTTCACCCTCCCTCTCTCTCTCCCTAACTTAATCGCTCTATAAAGGTCACAAGCAACACCCAATCCCTTCCAGCTGGTAGCAGTTGTATTCCCAGTGTAGCTAAACCACAGTGTACCCCCCTGACTGGGTACAACATCAGAGTGACATTCATGGCATGAACATAATGATCTTAACACAATAAAATATAGATTCACATAATCAAAGCCAGAAAGTCGATTACAGCTGTAAGAAAAATTTAAATACTGGACTTTATTTTTGTATATGCATTAATAATATTAATAATGGGAGCATAATCAAAAAATAAAAATTTCAATAAATACAGCATTTTAAGTACAGTGGTTTTGTTTAATTGTTTTTACTATAATTATTATTGCAATAACAGAAAAAGGACATCTAATGTGCCCAGCTATATCTAAGTTAAATTAGTAAACAATTAAAAAAAAACAACCTAAGTGTCTTATTTCATTTATAAGTTTCCTCTGCTGTTTCATATAATTTTAAATAGCAGTTCTGTATGATATCAGTGGGAAGAGAACTGTTAGTCTGTAACTAGTGTGGCAGGAGGATGTGTATAGTTATATGCCTGGTATACTGCTGAATGAAATGATCGCCTCATTAGAATAAAGGCAATAATCACCTAACAGCTTTTAAACATTATTAGTGGGTCCTAAAAACTATCATATTGGCTTGAATCTGTACCTAGCCATGTCAATTACACTTAAAATGTACCTAAACCCATTATATGCAACAGACTGTATGTGGTTACAAGAAGTTTCAAATCTAACAAATAATAAAATATGTACACTGTATTGGCAATGACAACAATTACTATCATCCCCTAAACCAGGGGTCAGCAAGTATGTTTGGCCTCGGGGCCATTTTTTTCCTAACCCATTACATAATCAAAGGCTAATTTTAAGAAACTGATGGATAAAAATGCAGATTAAATTTACTTTATGTGCGACCACAGTCACACATTATGTGTGTGTGTGTGTGTGTGTGTGTGTGTGTGTGTGTGTGTGTGTGTGTGTGTGTGTATATATATATATATATATATATATATATATATATATATTTTATTTTATTTTTTTATATTTTTATATTTGACTGATTCATTGAACTATTGTTATTTTTTCATATCACGTCATATGTCCGCCATTTCAGAGGTCTATCAAGCAAGCGAGCTTGCTTCCTGTCAGAACTTTTCATAATAAAAGCTTGTTTTAACTATAGAATTGCAGGAAAAACAAATGAACATTCATGTGCTTTTATTTTGTAGACAAAATCGCTACAGAGGAAGTGATTCTGTGGGTAACTGCTTCTGCTATGACGGAGATGTATTGTGGAACCAGGGGCTGTGCGCTGCTCCTTATGTGACACTCCTGTGACAGTCATTCACTTTCAACATGGATTAAAGTATAATAAGCATCTTAGGTGGGAGGAGATTCTCTATTTAGATATATCCCACAACTTAATGTGAGACTGTCAGTTTGATATTGAAAGTTTAAAAAACAATTTGATTAACAAAATAATCTGGCGGTCCGCCAGTTGCCAACCACTGCCCTAAAGCTTTCTAATACCTTTAAGAACATCTACAAAATCTGACAATTGCTTGCCATGAACAAGAGTGCTTCTCAGAGCAAAGTACAGCAACTCTTGAGATGTGGTGTAAAAGTTCACAGTTGTGTGTACTAAAAGGGTTACTCCTGACAGGTACTGAAGATGGTGGTGTAGAGACAGAGAGTCTGGGCATTCTCATAATCTTGACAAACCCAAGTTTCCCAGATTGTGATTCTCAAATAGAATTACAGCACTTCAGCAGACTACCAGCGACACAAATACTGTTACACAAATGGGTTGTCTAGTGAGAAACCATACCAACATCAAAAGAGAATCAGCTTGACAAAGACAGACACACCCAAATCCAGCGAAAGTGCCAGCAAATTAATTAGTGTATCCACTAACATTACATAGCACAGGGCAATCAAAATACAGCCCAGTTTTCTCATGTATTGGTGTTCACTGCCTTAAAAAGTAATCTCGTCTATGATATTGTTCAAAATGCCCTCTGGTGTTTGTCTTGTTTAGACAACAAAGACCAAATCCAGCAGGAGAATGAATGGACCAAGTGTCAAGTATCCACACTGGAGCTGCTCCTGGTAAATTATAAAGTGACTTAAATTAAAGGAAAAAGCCGTATCAGCCACTGATACCTGATGCCGCTGGCTGATACCCAACATTCCTTGGTGGTGGAGAGCGCTGTCTAACACATCAGTCTTCATAGATGTTTATATGGGTTGCGATCCTGTGACTGCAAAAGCCATAGCATATGTTTCACATAATTTTCAATTTTGTATTGATTTGCGGTGACCCTTCTCCTAATGGGACAAGTGGATCCAAACCGTGCCAGCAAAATGCACTGTAGGGGTCAAACATTCAGGCCTGTATTCTTCTCTTGGCGTACGCCACACATGACCTCACCGACAAAATGGTGAAGGATGACTCATCTGACCGTATCATTTTTTTCCACATCTCTATTTACCAGTGCATCTGGTTTTCCACCACTGAACAGTCAAATGTGCATTCATCTTTCTAATGAGGGTTTCATACACTGCAGCCCTGTTATAACATCCCTCTCTATGTAACTGTTGATGGATGTTTTTTTTTTCTGAGAGTCTGATAACATCCTGCACTGTCATTCTCAATCACCTGAAGAGTTGCTCTTCTGTTTTTCCTTACATATCGCACTAATGCATAAGCATCACAGTCCGCAAATGCGCGCTGTCAACCACAATTTCCGACCCCATTTACTCACGCTTTTCCCATAGATCTAAATGCAGATGTCACTGTCACTGTTATTGAAACACCAGCCAGTTGAGCAGTCTTTTTGACTGAAGTTCCTGCCATTATCCTAACAATGAACCCTCTTTCGAAGTCACACAGCTCTTTTCCTGTCATAAAGCAGGACTGTACTAAGCAGTGCTCCTATGTGGAAGCAGGTCTTTCCTCCAACTTGTCACCCCTCTGTATCATTCCCCCCGTGAGTTCACTTCATTCATCCTGGTCGGTGTTTACATCCCACCACAGGCCACAGCAGATACTGTGTGTGGAGCGGACCAACCCGGACTCCTTAGTTATTGTCCTTGGTGACTTTAACAAAGGTAACCTCAGCCACGAACTGCCCAAATACAGACAGTTTGTTAATTGCCCGACCAGAGAGGGGAACACTCTGGACCACTGTTACACCACAATCAGTGGTGTTATCACGCCGTACCCCGGGCTGCACTGGGCCACTCTGACCATGTCATGGTCCACCTGATTCCCACATACAGGCAGAAACTAAAACTGAACTAGAACCTCCAAGAACCTCCAATTGCACCAATCACCAGAACAAATTCCTTGTATGTGGAAACATATTTGGCAATAAAACTGATTCTGATTACAGCTTTACTTTGACCTCTTTTCTAAATACGTTACTACATATTTAAGTGGGCACTTGGGAAACACTAGTTCAAGAAAAAAAAATAAAGTTTGTTTCCACGTGCTAACACGTACCTAAAACACAACTTTATTTTCCACACAAAAGTGTCTCAGGGCCTTATTTCATACCACATAGGATAGTAGGTCAGACACAATTGTCTTTTTACCCAGTGGGCCACTTTAATACACTGTTTATGCAGGAAATGTTGAGGAAGTAACGTTTTCCATTTGAACACCAACAGGGATAAGTTGGCTGATTTCTTCCTGCTAGGGAACACAAGCAAGAGTAAAACACCTTAAGCAAAGAGAAAACATGTCTTGCACAAGGATTATGCAGAATACTTTAATACCCGTAATAAATATTTCATGGGTCATGTAAGATACTATAATTTCTAGCTCCATCTTTAAAAAATTCAGAGCAGGGTTTTCCAAAGTCTACCACTAGAGGTAGATGTTGGAATCAAGAAAGGCTGATATGTCCTCATTGTTAAATGTGTGTGCGGGATGTTTTTACAACAAGAAAAAGATGTCCACCTCTGAATGGCAACTTTCCTCCTCCTAAAATAAAATGCACATTCAGCCACAAGTGTTTTAATTAGAGATGGGTTTGATCCAATCCTAAATCAGTATCAGGTCCAATATGGACGTCATTCACTATTCAGATATTGGACCGTCAGGGCCGATCCACTTACCGATCCAGACTCCAGTCCGCAGCTTGAGCTGGACTATGAACCCGCCATAACATAACATTGACACGTCACTGATTCAGATTCCATTCCTCATCTTACCATGAGCCCACTGCAACTTAAGTGTGTAACTGAGTGGGCAAACAACATTAGCTGTTGGTTTGTCTAAATGTCGTTAGTTTAGAGATATTTTAGACTGGAAAAACCAAAAAGCAAGACAGCTACTTGTAATGTGTGTAAAGCCAGTATGCTGAAGGGTGGAAGTACAGTTGTGTCATACAATACAACCAATTTAATTTACCAATTCAACACCACCAGGCAGCAGACTCTCACTGATGCTTTCCAGAAACACGACAAACTTCCAGCAGACAACCCAAAGCCTAAAGGGATTACAGAGAAGTTGCTCAAGTTCATTGTACCCGATAACCAACCACTATCCATTGTGGAAAATGTTGGATTTCACTTAGAGCCCAGGTATAATCTGCTATCCAGAAAATACATTTCAGAGACGGCTACAGCAGAACTATACAACCATCTTGATAAGAAGTGCTGTGTGGTTTATTTTAGCCTCATGATTTAACTTTTAACACAATAGCAACAACAATAATAATAATATTAAAGTAAAAAGATCTCTTGTTTCAGAATCTGTATCTGCAGTTGTGTATCGGAATCGGATCAGAACTGAAAAAATGTGGATCAGCCCATGTCCAGTTTTAATAAAAGCATAAAAAAGTAGAGAGGAAAGCTGCACTCCACATCCACACAGGAGCATGTAAAATTCAGAAGAAATAATTTTTTTTTGATGAGCCATAACCCATATATGAAAAGTACAGTATGTACAAAGCAGTCGGCTCATACGAAATTTGCGAAACAACTCCTGATAAACTGAAGTGAAAGATGTTAAATGTCTCATGAAGAATAATTCATATCATAAATTTTTGACAGCAGAATGAATGGATAACAACAGAACTGTGGTCAGCACTTTGCAACAAAGACACCATGATCAGCCAAATTACAGGCCTAGTATTTATGCCTGTAGCAAGTTTTTGCAATCTACTTTTTATTCACCCACAACAAATTAAAGAAATCCTAACATTTAAACAAGGTTACGTCTGACATTCAACGAATTAATTAATAATTTCAGCTCCATCACAGTGTATCGAAACTATAAGTATGCTGGAAGGGCAGACAACATATAACATCTGACAGAGTTTACATCTAAACTGTCAAGGGAAACTGTGTCTGTGTCCGAAATCACTCACTACTCCCTCTATAGTCCACTATGTAGTGAGTTTGCCATTTTGTAGTGCTGTCCGAATGTACAGTGAGAACTATTATACCCTATATAGTGAACTCATAGTATCCCACAATGCATCATAAAAAGTAGTGTACAAACAATGGTCACTAACCAAGCAAAATACTGTTTACCATCATGCATTGCACTTCCGGTGAAAGACTGAAAAACTATGCAGAGAAAATTACCCAAGTGTCCAAAAATGTTTTTCAATTTCACTGATGCACTCACGATGCAGTCCTCTACACAGAATTCCCTGGATAGGAAGGTGTGTAGGTGTGTAGGGAGTAGTGAATGAGTGAATGATTTCGGACACAACCTGTATGTTTTCTCTTAAGAGTCCTGCTGCTATGGAACTCCCTACGTGAGGAACCTAGGTAATCAAATTTGCCCCCTCACTCAAACCTTACTTGTGCAGGAAGGATTTTCTACAGTAAACCTGTTGCTTATATATTTTAACCCATTTTTATTATATGCTATATATACTAAAACTATATATGTTTTATCAGGTCTTATGTTCTATGTTTTTGATTTGTCTGTTGTTTTTCTTTAATTGTGACTGTGTATTTTATCTTGTTCTGTAAAGCATTTTGTAACTGTAGTTTTAAAAGTGCTATACAAATAAAGTCACTATTATTATCTGCAGGAACCACCAGATACGTCATCAACATGTCAATTTTCAAAGTCATAACTGACAAGTTGTTCTATTTTGAGTAAAACAATAAAGATAATAAATTCCTCCTGTTCATGACAATAAAAAAAACAACAAAAAAAAACACTTATAATGCATACACTAACCTAGTGCAACAACGCTTTGTTAACTATGCAAATACAGCACGGCATACTAGATCAGAGAATGCTGTTATTCTGCAAGTAGCAAACAAATACAAGTAGTTGCTGTTTAACAACCAAATCATGTTGTTTATAAAGGTGCTCTTTGGAGATTTCCTGTAAACAAACAGTGTGTTTTAGTGAGATACACTGAATATAAATATAACTTTCTGTGTTCTTGAGGTCAAACAAACATGTTTTACCCATTTTTTCCCCTCATAAACATTTGGAAAACTATTTTTTTTATTTTTTTTTTGAAATGGTGCTTTGTTTATATCCCTTTTTGCCTTATCAATCAGCATCCAGTCACCAGTGTCAATAGCATGACACATGTCTTAAAGACATAAAAAACCTGGTTGATCAGTAATTCTTTACTCCTTGGTGTCATTTTTGACCAGGACCTGTCCATTACTTCTCATATAAAGCAAGTCTCTAGGACAGCCTTT
This sequence comes from Trachinotus anak, assembly GCF_046630095.1. Taxonomy (NCBI): domain Eukaryota; kingdom Metazoa; phylum Chordata; class Actinopteri; order Carangiformes; family Carangidae; genus Trachinotus; species Trachinotus anak. The sequence goes on from NW_027273855.1 coordinate 8,082,730, forward strand.
TTCCACCTGCGCAACATTGCAAAAATCGGACCCAGCCTGTGTCTAAAGGATGCTGAAAAGCTAGTTCAAGTATTTTTGCTACCTCAAGACTGGACAACTGTAATTCTTTATTGTCAGGATGTCCCAAAAATTCAGTGAAAGGTCTCTAATTGATCCAAAATGCTGCAGCACGAGTAGTGACAGGAACTAGGAAACAAGACCACATCTGTCCTGCGTTAGCATCTCTGCATTGGCTCCCTGTAAAATTCAGAATAGAATTTAAAACCCTCCTCCTCATCTACAAAGCCATGAATGGTCAGGCACCATCGTACCTTAAAGAGCTACCAATAAGACACTTTGCTCTCTAAACGCAGGTCTACAAGTGGTTCCTAGAGTTTCTAAGAGCAGAATGGGGGGCAGAGCCTTAAGCTATCAGGCTCCTCTCCTGTGGAACCAGTTCCCAGTGTGGGTTTGGGAGGCAGACACCCTCTCTACCTTTAAGATCAGGCTTAAAACTGTCCTCTTTGATAAAGCTTATAGTTAGGGCTGGCTCAGGTATGTCCTGAACCATACCTTAGTTATACTGCTATAGAGCTAGACTGTTCGGGGATTCCCATGCTCTCTCTCTCTCTCTCTCTCTGTCTGTCTATCTCTCTCTCCCTTCCTCTCTCCCTCTCTCCCCTCTCTCCCCTCTCTCCCCTCTTAAACCCAACCGGTCGAGGCAGACGGCCACCCACCCTGAGTCCGGTTCTGTTGGAGTTTTCTTCCTATTAAAAGGGAGTCTTTCCTCCACCCTGACGCCAAGTGCTTGCTCTTTGTGGGAACTGTTGGGTTTTTCTCTATAACAAAATAAGGTCCCGGCCTTACCCTGTAAGATAATGTATATTATGATTTTGTGCTATATAAATAAAATTGAATTGAAGGACACACAAGCACATACAATTAATTTTCCTGTTGTCATTTTCACACTAATCTGCTAATTGACCATTGGTAGCAATAACACACAAATATGCATAGCAATGCATCAACAGAGGCGAGGAAGATGAAGGAAACTAGGATAGATGGATATAAGCAATGCACGACTTTAAGTGTTCAAAAATCAGCTTTAAATTTGTTATGTGGAGGGATGTGCATTCAGTGTGTTAGGTTTCACACCTCAAAGATATGCACAATGCATTTTGATAAGAAACTTTGTTTTGGGGCTGCACAATAATTTAAATATAATCGAAATTGCAATATTGGCAGGTGCAATATCCAAATTGCAGGAAGCGTTAGAAAAAATAAATACATTTTTTTAATTATTAAAATTATTATTTTAGCAGGAGCTAAAATGTTTTTGATGCAGGTAAAATGTATCACAACATTGCTGTGCATTGTTAGCACCACAAGTGTTGGTGCTACAGACACCCCAGCCAACAAATCATACTCTCCAGACTCAATGCAACATGCTTGTTTGGTAGGAGCCCCAACAAATTCACATCATCATCAATTTTAGAAATACACTGCAATTTAACTGAAATGAACTTCTACATTTGCATAATGTACATTCAGTTTATAACATACAATATTAATGCTGTATTTTAACCTGATATACAATCTGCAAATTAACCAGAAATGAATGTTCTATTAGTCCTCCTTACCTTTCTTGACTTCTGCTATGACCCCCTCTGCTGCTGCAGCGGCTGCTGTTGCTGCTCTCTTTGCCTCTCTACTCTCCTGATTGGCCCTGTCTTTCTGCTTCTTCTTGCTGGTACTGGAGGACAGGTCTGAGCTGCTGTCCCTCCCGCTGCCTCCTCTCTGCTGAGCCCCACCACGACGGCCCACTGTCTCGCTACTACCGCTGCTGGCCATCTTCAGGCACTTGGCACTAACAGGCCGCCCGTCGCCGGAATCACTACCGCTGCTGGGGTCTGGATCTGAGGTGTGCCTCTTCCTGCCTGGCCCGGCTATCTTGGCGATGATACTGGTCTGAACTCTCCCAGAACAGAATCAGGAAGACTAGTAAGGGATGGGGACCTAAGGTGGAGGGCAGAGAGACACTTAATGATCGTGACGAGAAACAGCAGGCAATCTACATGGTTGTTTGGCTACAGTATGTGCGCTGTGTTCAGGGTCTAACATAATGTAATGTTAAACAACCCATGTAAACACGATGACATGACAGTCTTTGCTATGTATCATACGAACACATATCCGCAAACACACACACACGCACGCACACACACACACACGCACACACACACACACACACACACACGCACACACAGAGAAGGGGGGAGTTTCACAACTTAAACTAATTAGAAGCAGTTTTTATATAACAATCCTAAACAAGACTTGGACATCATGTCTCACAATAAGGAAGCATATGGCTGCACATAAACACGAGCTGAACGAGACCGACGTTAAGCCTCGTCTTGTTTCCTTAGCATAGCAACAACGAGTTGCTAGCTTGGACAGTCAAATGACAAACAAAGGACAAAAGCAAATTCAGCCATTTTATTCGGCGTTCAATGCTACACATTTACTAAAAACACGGGTGGTGTTCATTAAGCTAGCTATCAAGCTTAACAATGCAGCTTCCCCTTCCCCGAGTTGTTAGCTTGGTAACAGGTAAGTTAGCCAGCCGATTGCAAGAGGTTCGTTAATTTTGAGACACAAGTGTTGGGGGCTGTCATGTGCCTGTCAGTATGAACTTTAGGCGTTTTCCAGTCTAAAGTGCCAAGATTACGTTATTTTCCCAAGATTGTGTTTTGTCAACCACATTAACTGAAATAAGCAAATAATATTTGGTCAATAACATTGACATAATACTTTTAATGTCCCTGACACACATTGGGGAGTGTGGAACAATACAATTCGTGGAAGGTGCTTGAGGGTTTACTTTACATACTTAAGCTGATTCAATTGTATTGGCTTCACTGACTGGAATCAACCAGTCACATTAAAATGTATACTCTCAAAGTGTATTTTACGTCTGCGGTTTATCAGTACGACCATAACACCTCATCTCCTATCCGTGTCTTCCAGCAAAGCGTCGTACAATCAAACGCTCCCACAGTCTTCAACGCCTAATGTCATTAGCCTCACACAGGCTAACGCTAGCTAACGACGAGCGGGTTGATATGGTTACCTATTTTACACAAACAGCACAACATGACATCTCGTAACACTTGCCGCCCGTCGGAGATTAAAAGGCCAAATTAATACTAACATAAAAACGGGAGACTTACGGGGCTTCTTTATGATGAATTCCGTTCCTGACACACAATGGCCGGCGACTCCTGCTACCACCGGCTGCTAAGCTCCTTCACGACCGTGGGCCGCTCAGCTACTTCCCGCAATCGAAACCCCGTAGTCCACGGTGTTTCTGGAATATTCCTTGCTTTATCCGGGAGCCATTTCTGGAAACTTTACCTACTTATTTAAGAAATTCAAACAAAAGACAACAACTGAAATCCAATTCAGTCTGTCGCTGTCATTGGGCCTGTGCAGGGTGAGTCCCACATTTAACAAAACACTCTACTGTCCGGCCAAACCTGAAATGAGTGCGCGCGTCGACGACTTCCTGGCTTGCGCATTCACATGATCAGTGGCTCTTCCTTTACCTTTATCTCGCTCTCTCTTTCTCTCTGTCTCTCTCTCTCTTTACAGTACATTAAAACCAGGCTGTGGTTAGCTGATTAAATGTAAATCAACCTTTTATAATTCAGTTTATAATATGCTTATTTGGTGCACATTTATCAATATCCACATATAAATATCCAAATCGGCGTTTACTCATATTAGCACTCCTGGGATCTCGATCATTGAAATGTAGAAGTACTGGTTGGAGTTCTGGCCAGGATGAGCTGGAGGAGCTTCAGCTTCAGCTAAGGACTACCCTAGATGCCCCATAGTCGACATTTAGTGGTACTCCACTACTTCACATTGGGAATACAAAATAAACCCAATTATTTGGAGGATTAGTTGTCAGTGAATATATATAGAAAAGAGAGAGAAGAGAAATGAAAGTGATCTGTTTATCTGATGTCTGAATCTTTGGGTAGCCAAAGGGTACATCAAGGTCTTATGACAGCACACTATAGCACCCATGCAGAATACAAAAATAGAAATGGGACATCTTATAGACCTGCAGACCCTGGGGTGAACACATACACACACAGGTCACAAGACAGCAAGTTCAGAAAATGGGACAGTGTCAAGCATGGTGGCTTTTCATATGATCGGGATGTGTGATCTGGTTTCTAACTGATGATGATGCTCAAAGAAGTTATTTTAACATCAAGAAATGTTAAGTCATTTAAGCTTTATTCACAAAACTGTATACTGTAAAACTTTACACAAGTCTCTTTTGGTATTTTTTTTGCTTTGGCAGTTAGTTATCAAAATCATGTGGCCGCCAGTTGATAAGCAGGCTAGGGAAATATGTGTACAAAGTTCGTTTTTTGGCTTGTTATGTTTCCTAAAACACACATTGACATGCAAACACTGCAAGAGTAAATGTCCAAGATACTGACACAGCATAAGGCACAATTAAGCACTGTATAAACTGTAGAATACTATGTCACTTCAATAAGGCAACAATTACTGCCACTCGTAATATTCAATCACAGTATATTTCATAATCAAAACACTCAATCTGTGCATCATGTATTTGTCATTCACAAAAATTCATCCTGGTGATGACTTGAAGGATAGTGCTAGGCTAGCTGTTTCCCCCCTGTCTCCAGTCTTTATGCTAAGATGACCATCTCCGGGCTACAGCATTTTTTAAAACATGGTATAAATCTTCTCATCTAGCTTTTGGCATGAACGCTAAACAGTTGTTCAGAACACATTGGACTCACCTGTGCTGCCAGCATACTGTACACTGTTAGCTTACACTGTTCTCTACATTATTCCTATAGTATCAGTGTACAGGTAGAGGTGGTTTGCGGGGTTAGCAAGTCAAGCAGTTCATTTTATTTTCACATAAAATGTGAAAATAAAAATATCATGCCATTTGTTTCCCCGTTATTTGTATAAAGGCAGAACATGATAAAAAATGCTAGCACCAGAATAGGTGTAATTTTTATCTGAAAATCCTAAATGTAAAATCCACATGAATGCGATAACCCTGTTCATTTCTTCATCCTTACTGAAAAGCCATGTCCTTAAACCTGCGCAGGGACTAGGCTCCAGTATCTATACACTTGCCTCTGTCAATGAAACAAATAAGTCATCTTTACCAAAAACAAATTTGAACACATTTTCACTCTGATTTTATGTTTTCATGCACCCAAAAGTTGTTTCCTGCTGCAAGAAGACACAGTCTAGTGCAACTTAAACGAAGTCCTTTTGAAATGAGCACAGCTCAAAATACTTCCAGTAGTAACAGAGTTCATAGAAAAAATGGAGGAAATGACAATGACCTGCTGATTATTTAGCACTCTAAGTAAGAATAAGAAAAAAATAAACATTTAAACTACAGCTTGTTTGCAAATTGTTATTTTCACCCAAATGTGTCTATTACTTTTCTAAAACTTAAATTTCAAATTCAAAATACAAATTCAAACACAGATACATTTCCAGATTATTTTAAAATGTAAAAGCAAAAATAATGTCCACATATTAAAATTTAAATGAAATATGTGATATCAGATATTCACTCCTGGGTATATTCATACAGTATATCTCAATACAGTAGCATATGTAATTTCACGTGCAGTGTGATAAAATAACTGCCCCAGCTTTCTTCTCTTTTTTATTTCTTCAAGTCTGTTGGCTGTTTTCTGTATCTGAAAGAAATGGCAGAATAACACAATGATGGACCCGTTTCCACATGATACTGAGTAGTGAACTACTGGCACGTGTTGTAGATCTGGATCTGTTTGTTGATGTCATTGAGGATGGCTCTCATCTTGTCCTCCAAGCCATCCAGCTGACGAGCTTTCCCTTCCAGCCTCCTCTGGTTCTCCTCATAGTTTTTTTCCAGCTCTGTGAAAACAGGGAATTTTGGAAATGGTTACACAGGTATTAGTATGTGGTGCTAGTTTAAGTCTTTCCTGAAGCGTTCTACTTGATTTTGATCCAGTTGATCAACACAGCCTTTTAACCAGACCCACGGAACACACTGCAGACAAGATAATAATTTCCCACAACACTAAAATTAATTCTGTGGTTCCTCATGGATCGATTTTAGGGCCACTACTTTTTAATCTATGGTGACATGAGAAGGCATGACATCACTTTGCATAGCTACGCTCCACACAACTTTATGTGATTGTCTTTCCCTATGACATAGGGACTATTGTCTGTTGGGACTATTGCTGTTCTAGGTGTATTTTAGATACATTTAACTCATCAAGGATAAAACTGAAATATTAATCAAATGTTCTTACTCATTGCAAAATTAAATTGTCTAAGACTACAGGAATTGAAACTATAGCTTGAGGATTCAATTAGCAGTTGATCTTCTGTCACTAAATTCTCTGTCTCACATTTGTTAATTTTAACCTGCATCTGAATAGTTTTATACCAGTGTGAATGATGAAATAACATTTCATTAATCTGTAACAGATTCTGAGTCTTTGTACACATGTTGCAACAACTGCTTCGCTCAAATGAAAATAAACCCAATACTTTCCTTCCCACAAACACATCCACACACCTAAACCCTCTGTATCTCTCGTCATGGAAACATAAACACACACGCAGACATACACAGATGTCGTTAATCACCTGCTAGTCTCTGGAGCTTGTTCTGGGCATCTCTTAGTAGTTCCTTGGCTTCATCTCTGAGGCTCTCTGCCCTTTTCTTGGCGTCCTGCACAGCCTTGGCCTTGGTGTCAACCCGCTGGTGTACCTCACGGTATTTATCTGTCAGCTGTCCATCTAGAATCTGTGAATCAAGACAGGAGAAATGTTTTTCTGTAATAGGTGAATATGCTTTCAATGAGGCAACGTGTACAAACAAGCACAAACACAGACACACACCTGCTTGGCTTCATTTGCTTTGTCTCGTGCCATGGTGGCTGTCTCTTCGGCTCGGGCCGCTGCCATGCTGTTGTTGGCACGTTTGGTCTTGAGGGCATTAATCTGCTGTCCCAGTGTGCCCAGGCGGTCCATGGCATCATTCAGGTCCTTCTCACTGTTGGACGTCTCTGATTCAATCTAAGGAGAGCATATACAGACAAAGCAAATTCTGATTCTTCTGAATAATATAATTACAAGGTTTGTGCGTTCCTTTAGAGCCAGGGTGTGATTTAAAAAAACTGAGTCCTAAATGTTCATGTAATGACACATATGTGTGTGTTCTGAATGCACATTGAACCAGTTCCCAGAAAAGGAGCAAAACAACATGCAAATTAATGTGTGAATTAATCTGAATATTAGGAGTTGAACAGCTGGTGGTGCCAATTTTTGATTTGAGTGCCATTAGACCTCTGCAGAGGAGGAGTGGACAACAAGACAGTCAACCCTCAGCTGACTGACAATAAAAATAGGATGGAAACATGACATTTAAAGGTTCTGTAAGCAAGATTTGAAACAACAATATAGCAGTAAACAACTTTGGCCGGCTGGCCACAGGGACTACAGGCTCAAATCCTGGTCGGCTGGTGGACTGTCAAAACATCCACAAAGTTTATTTGTGTGACCATGGGTAAATCCAAGGCTGAATTCAGGCATTCCCAATCGGACTGCAGTCGGGTCCCGTTCAGCCAGTGGACTGTCAAAACCAGAGAGTTTTTAAGTTTTTGCCAGTTCCTTTACCTGCTGGGCTGAGGTATGGCTGACGAAGGTGGCTAATAGGCTCTCAGAAAGGTTTAAATGCACAGTGTAACTTCTGTTGCTAGGGGTCTCTAAATCAAGGCAGTAACAAAAGACAGCAATTAATGACGTCATGAAATAGCGGTTAGTCAGTTGTTAAGTAGGTTTTTACCTGGAGCTGAATTTCCTACAGATGTCTCCTCCTCTCCAAAATAAACAGACCCAGTCACTGTAACCTTTAAAAGCACTGAAAGCAGTTTCACATTTAAAGTCAGTGTTTTGCTGACGCTCTACAGGGGACACAGAATATCAGGGAGGGGTTAGGAGCTTAGACTGCTAATATAACTAATTAACTGCTAATTTATGAACCAGACATTCAGGAGGTTTGTATGGCAGCTGAGTTATCCACAGAGGTCTCCACCTCTCCAAATCAAATGGACTAATGGATTAAAGCCAGTAGAAACACCAACTAAAGCAATGTAACTTTAATATATATATGCATTTTGGAGAATTCACTACTTGAGTAAACAGCACGTAACCTGTCATTATTTAATTTGTATTCGTTTATTTTGGTGTTTTTTATTATTACAGCATGTTGTGCATGTGTTTTCACCAGCACAGACTGGTCTTTCATCAACCATGTGGTTCTTGCAAGCAAGCACGTCCATAGGAATTGACATCAGCCATAGCAACAGAGTCACACTCATAACCTAGGAGTTTTTGCTTTTCCTAAGTCATACTTATTGAGTGACTGCCCTTGATGAATAACCCTTACTACCAGCATAGATATGGTTATTTGTACAAAAGGGAAATATAATCTTTGTTTTACCAGTTAACTGCAGCAATGTGTCTAAAAACTATGAGTGTTGTCTTTCTGTTTTTTTGGGGTTACCTGTGCCAGTCGGGCCTCAGTCATGTCAATATCAGCTTTGGCTCTCGCTATGGTCTTCTCTGCTGTTGTCTGGGCAGTCCTAGCATCCACCAGGGCCTGTTTCACTGTCTCTGCTGTGGTCTTTACCCCCTCAGCACGATGCCTTGACAACACAATGATAGTGAAAGCTGGTGATTTCAGAGAGGATGAATAAAGACAGGAAGCTATTTGCTAATAAAAATGATCCTATACTAATACATTTGTTTTAAAGTCTGACTTTGTTTTAACCACCTCGCCCTCTTGGCATCCAGCAGCAGTTGCTCTGCCTTGCGGACATCATCCTGTGTCTGCTCCAGGATGTCATCCACATTCGAAAGGCTGCGAACCCGGTCCTTGATTTCATCAGCAAGATGCCTGATCTGGAGGGGTGAGGCAGGGATGGAGAGCTCCAGAACACGGTTCGCAACTGCCTCAATACTATCTGGATCTGCTCCCTCTTCTGAGAGAAAGATATGACACAGAAATGTCTGTGATGATTAAGAGGCAACATGATCCGTCTATATGTTGTTAGAAAACTTGAAAAAATATGAAATAATAAGAATAAAAATAAATAAAATGGAATTTCTTAAAGACTCACGAGTGAGGAATTCTCTGATCTGTTTGATGAGGTCTCGCAGGTCATTGTTGGAACGCTCCACTTTGTTTTTGGTTGCTGTGGCTTTGTCCAGAGCTGCTTGAGCTTTACCCTTGGCCTCCTCCGCCTTGGTCTTGGCCTCTGCCACCTGAATTAAAGGTAGAAATGCTGAGCAGGACACAACAGGCTGACAACTCATTCACCATAGCTGCTATCTTTACTACTCTCTACTTTCAGTTACTAACTGCACTAACACCATCAATCACCTCATCAATCCCGTTATAGACCAGTTTTTTCATTTTTAATGATTCAATGATTTATGATTCGATGCAACAAAGCGTGTTCCCCACAGTATTTTATACTGCACTTGTAATCTTCCATTTCAATAAGATTTAGAAAAATTAGGGTACATTCAATTAATCAATTGCATTCACTCAAAATATATGTTGGAAATGTTTCAGTCATACAGCTTTATGCTGTTGTGTCTCCTGATGACACGAGACCAAATGATTCCATTTTTAAATGTATTTTAGACATTAACAACCTTTTACAACTCTACCAGGACAAATCTGAAATTTTCATCATTCGTTCTATAGCTCAGAGAGAGAACTCTGCTATTTAACCACCTTTAAAAAATTTCTAGACTGCCATCGTTTCTCTCTCTAAGTGACATAGAAAAACTGATATGTGCTTTAAAATCCAGCAGACTTGACTACTGCAATGCTCTCCTATCTGGTCTACCCAAAAATGTTATGAATCAAATACAGCTGATTCAAAACTCTGTTGCAACAAGTGCTGACCAGAGGGAGAGAACACATTACACTTGTTTGAACCCTTCTGCGTCCTTAGGGATATTTTTGTCCTTCTCATTTTTGATTTTTTGATTATTCTGGCTGTCTTAGTGCAAACAGCATACATTTTTCTGAGGGTGTGTATTTTTTGGGGAATTTTGGAATTTTGGATTTCCTGTAATTTGTCTATAATAGATTATGTACACAAAATAGTTACACTCACTCACACACTCACTCAATTTTTGATCCATCTGCCATTACAACATAAAATCACAAAGTCTATTTTATTAGGTGCAGTGGGAAAGTACTAACATGCTGGTCTCTACAGAAGAAACTTTTTAGCTGCCCTTCCTGATAACTCTGGTATGCAGCTTCTCCCGCTGTTTTCCAGCAGCTGATGCTGCCTAGCTGTTACTTTGTATAGAGTTTTTTTGTGTTTTAGAGAGTATGTGAAAATATTAACCCTTCTGTTTTTGTACAGTGGCGGTCCCTTTGCAAAATGTTAAATAAACTTACTAACAACTCAGGTTTTTGATTCTTAACTCAGATTTCCACTACATTAGGCACCAATTCCTGGCACCAGAATTTCAGTTTTTACTATTTTCCACGAGATGAAGCTGTATTTGGCCTATAGAGGAACTAGATACATTTGCCTGGTGTCCACTAGGGGTATTGCTGCTCTACTATGGGGCTGTAGGCCATTAAAATGTATGTATGCAACTAAAGTGGTGTGGGTGTGTTACTAAGGATGTCAAAATGTGGTGTTATTTTGTTATTAACAATGTTTTTGTTTGCTAATGCTAAACTCAGTGATAAAAATTCTCTTTAAAAACACTCCAAAACAAAAGCATTAACATAAAATTCTTCTTAGTGTGTAGCTGAGTAGGAACACATAACACTTGGGATTGAGATTTGGCCAGAAAATCTGGTCTAACTAGAAATATTTCTCCCTATATCTCCCTGTATCTTTAATATTGGTGCAAAGAGGCAGCTCTAAAAATGTGTTGACACAAAAACCAAAAAATATTTGATGTAGCCTAACAAATGTGATGCCATTTATCTGAAAGAGCTGAAGTCTAAACATATAGTAACTATATTCTCATGTGGCTATCGTACATACCTTAGTAAAGAGTCCCTCCACCTCTACCATAGCTTTGTTCAGCTCCTTCTCTGCATGTTTGGCTCTCTCCAGTGCATTGTCAGCAAGTGCTACAGCGCCATTACAGTTCAAGCCTCCACAGTGCCGGTTTCCCTCATCGTCACGGCAACCTGCACCTCCACAAGGGCTTTCCTCACAGGGACCATCACCTGGGGCACCGCAGACCTGTTGGGACATTTACACACACATGTTTGTATTTGTATGGATATTATCAGCATAATTAGGTGTATGTGTAGGACTGATACACTTTCACACTCAACTCAATTTTCATTTTACAATATGAAAATACATTACCCCATGGAAATGTATAATTTTGGTGAAAACAGTATGTAAAAATGTCACAGACAGCAAAAGCAAGAGAGCTGTATCAGGTATTCACCGGCTGACCAGTGAAACGGGCAAAGCTAAAACTAAATTTACTAAGGCTGTTGTTTGTGATACAGAAATAAACCAACACCTTCATTTTGTTACTCCATATAACTAAATGAAACAGCAGCTAAATTCAGTCATGATCGAAACATATAAATATTAGTTGACAGATACATAGGAAAATGGAGATAACATATTATCCCTGTCAACCATAGATCATAAATATTCAAAATATTTATTGTATTGAATGTTAATTAGAAGACATTTTCTTTGTAGATAGTTTTTAGTACGTTCTATTGCAGTCTCATTTATTCATTTAATTATTGTTACTACCTGAAAAAAGCAAAAAACAGGAATTAATATGTGAAAGCCAGAAAACTTCAAACCACTTTGTCTATATTAAACGACTTCTGTGATTACTTCACTGCAAATTCCTTTTGGTTGTAAATAAAGCATATCTTGATCCTCATTTAATCTCTGCTTTTGTATGGCTGTTTAACTGGATCACATCATATTTTATTGAGGCTAACAGCTGCTACAAAGAATAAAAAAACAAGATCAAACCTTCTCATTGATCTTTTTCATGTCAAGGCCCTGTGCTCTGGTGTTGAGGTCTCCCAGCGCACGCTTGTTCGCTGCGTTTTTACGGTTGAAGTCATCCCTCTTAGCAGTGATGAGGCGCTCAGTGCGGCGGCGGGTGTCTGCAGAGTGACTGACTGTGCTGGGCCTGGTGGTTGTTGATTCGTTGGCACGCCGCTCACCATCACAAGACTTGTTGTAGGAGCTACGGATGCTGTCGTACGCACCTGAAGGAGGGGGAAACAGTAAAGTACAGTTTCACTTAGTGGATCAAAGTGATGCTGTAGTAAGTCTGAGGATTGTTAGGGATTATGGAGTCTTGACTCAGTGATGAAAATGGGAAGACAAAGTTTAAATGAAGTGAAATTAGAGTATGGACAGTTAATGAAAACAATTTTATACTCCCTCCTCTCTCTCACTATTCCTTCCTCTCTCTTACCTAGGAAGTTGGAGTTTTTGAGGATATCCAGTTGGCGGTGTAGCTGCTCTGAAGTGAGGTTTAGTTCTTTAGCCTCTCTCTCCAGAGCACTCAGCTCCTTGCTTGCCTCAGAGTTGCTGTCCTGCACAATAGTTAGGTCTCCTTCCAGACGGTTCAGGGTGTCAGTGGTCTCACTGATCTGCGCTCTGTGGGACAAGACAAGCAGATGTTGGGCGATGTAAACTTTAACCCTGATATGATTTAAAATTCAGTTTTTAGGATAAATGGAATAAATCTGCTGTTGGGGTTTTTTCTTGACACTGTGGCCAAGTACGTGCCTTTTGTTGGAATTGTTGGGTCTCTGTAAATAATACTATAAAGAGAAGGTCTACACCTCCTCTATTTGAAAAGTGCCTTGAGATAACTTCTGTTGTGAATTGGCACCATTTAAGTAAAATTGACTCGACTTGACTCCAGAAGCAAATTTATGTTTTCCCAAAAAAATCCTGAATCAAGTGTCATTACCTTGATACTGCTGGAATAGTCTTGCTTGAGTAACAGAAAAAAAGACTCAGATGATTATGATTATATAGAAAACTGTTAAATTGTCGTGGAATGTAACAGACAGTACCTAAGATCTTCAATAAGCTCCATTAGGGTAGCGACAGCTGCAGCGGTGGCATTGCGTGCATTAACAATTCCCTGAGCTTGTGCCAGTTTCTCCTCCAGGTCTCTGAAGGCCTTCTCATAGGCTCCAGTAAGCCCAGTGGTCTGAATCTCATGGGCACGCTCTGCCAAAGCCCTGGTACGCACTGCCAGGTCCTGGAAATTAGACAACATTGTGAAGAGTAAGGTTATGATTGACCTATTCAGTATTTCACATGTTTTGCTCTCTCTATGGAATCAAAGGAGTGTCATAAAAAAGAATAAATCTGTACATCACCTCAACCCAGTTTATAATGGGCATGAACCTTCTGATAATAGCAGCAGAGGGTGTGACTTGTGGCCCCACACTGAAGTTGGCGTCATCCATATAATGATTTAAATTTAGCAAATAAATTACTTTCACTCTATTTTTTGATTTTTATTTATTTATTTATTTAATAATGTAATTTATTCATTTTTATCCCTTTATTTTCCTTATTCTTTTTCTTATTGCTTTTACCTTTCTCTGTTGCTTTTGCTTCCTTATTATCCTCTATTGAGAGGTGTCCCGTAAGTTCTATTAACATTCGCTCAGTGTGTGGAGGAAAATTTAGAACCTCACTATGTTTTGAAAATGGTGGAAGATGTCATGGGATGTCTTGGGCAAATATCTGCACGGACCAATACAGAAACTGAAAAGGCTGTGTGGCGCAATCTTAAACAGGTGAGTGTGCAGCCCCAGACAGTCCACCCTCCATGACGGCCATGAGGGTTCCTTCCCCAAGTCAAACCACTACCACATTCACACTGTGCATGCACAAGTCCACATCACGTCTACTTCATCTACTTATCAGCCTAGGCAGGAAGGCCTGCCCAAAGCCTGTTGATTGACAGCTTTGCTCTTTATAGAATAACAAAAGCAAAAAAAAAAAGTAAAGTATGTAGGATAAGAATAACCCCCTCTTTTGCATGTAACCACACCTGCACAATGCGATCCCAGTCCCCAAAGCACTGGTGACAGGGCTGACAGTTGGGGAACTGGCCAGAGAAGCCTCTGGCACACTGATCACAGCGGACACCTGACACCCCTTGCTGGCAAACACAGTGGCCGGTCACGCGGTTGCATTGAGAGGTCTCAATGCCACGCCAGTCACAGTCACAAGCTGGAGAGGGCAAAAAACAGAAGGAGGGAGCATACAGTGAATGTAGAACAAGAGGACCTAGCCTAATTTGTTTATACTGTGTCGATGTGAAATGTAAAACAAATGTCATAGTTGTTGTCAGTTTCACCAAAAACCTCACACTGTGTAGCTGTGTTACTGTTCTGAGCAAACGTTTTTCCATGCAAAGCTACATTTTTCATACATATAGTCCATCGCAAATCTTGAATGCTAATATTGATATCTAATATTTTTTCAATATCCTGGTTGTTCTGAAAAAGAAATAGAGAACTGAAGAAGCACATAAATTCAGGGCATAAATCTGGGAACCTGGTGTTTTTCTGCTGTAGATGATGTCCTATTCCCTCTGAATATCATCATGTAATTTTTAGGGCCTGCCTTGAATTCTGATCTCCACCTGTTTCTGGGGCTTAGTTTAGATTTTTGTTTTGTTGGCTTTGGTTCCAAAGTCCCCACCTAATAGTGTCTTAGCACCACAAAAAAATCCCAATGTTATTAGGTGTTCTGGGTTTCCTGGGTTTCATTGTCTGCCAAAAGGAGCTTCTTTGCATATATTGCTTTTTCAACTGTTCAGAGCTGGGTTATCTGCAACCATCTCTCTGCCTGAGCAGCTACAGCACTTCACTTTTGCATTGAATCCTGTCATCTTTTCATTATGTTCTTTTTTTGTTACTTTGGTTTTTATTAAATATATTTCTTTTCCAAAGAACAGTGGTATGGAATGGCAAAAAAAAAAACAATAATTAAATAAATATTGCCGACATATTAGCATGTTACGAAATTACAGTATCCATATTACAAATTTTGGGCCATAGTGGACATGGATCATCAAAAAAAAAATAGTAAAAGGAAGGAAAATGAGACCCTAGCACATACTTGTTTCATTTTGACCATCTTGCAATATATAAATAACTTCTCAGTCTTATCAGAAAGATTAGCCTTTCCATCTCATGAATCTCTTTAATAAATTCTAGCAGTTGTCCATTGTAGGTGATCGGCCCGTAACCATTTCTGAGAGATTGCTTTTTTTTGCTGCTGCTGTGAATATTTTTAAAAGGTATTTGTCATTCCCCTTCATTCATTCTGGCATATCACCCAAATAAAGTGATATGCATGTCAATGGAATCTGTAGCCCCAGAATAGGTTGTATAAGATTTTCTCCCAAAGTATCTGAATTTTTGAACAGGCCCAAAAAAATGTAGCAGTGGTCAGCAGGCACACACTTTTCATTATGTTCATAACAACTACTATATGCAAGTCTTGATATTTCTAACCTCTGCACTGTGTCCTGGGGTCTCCCCAGTAGTTCTCCTGACATTCTGTGCAAGTTGTCCCTCCAAAGCCGTCACGACATTGACACTGACCGGTAAACTGCAAGATAGAAATGAAAAAACAAAAGTATGCCACATCAGTTCTGTTTGTGTCAATGAGGATGTGAACATATTCACAATCTGAATACAGTTGAAGTGTTCCATACCTCATTACAAGAGGAGGTGACAGAGTTGTTGGAATCACAGCCGCAGGGTTCACAGCCCCTCCCGCTGGCCAGGTTCCAGTGGTTAGGGGCACAGTGGTCACATGTCAGGCCTATGACATTTGGCAGACACTGGCACTGGCCCGTGGCACGCTGGCACACACAGTCCTCACGCTCCATACACTGGCTGCGTTCAGTGCCCAGGAAGTTACAAATACACTCTTAGGGGAAAAAAGCATGCTATCATTATGATACTGCTTTTTTGAAAGAACATCAACATGTAAGGAAATGCTTTATCTTTTTGTAGAAGTTTTTTTAAAAGTACATGTTACTCACTCCTGCAGTTGCGTCGGGAAGCATCACCAAAGTAGCCACTCTTGCAGATGCTACAGTTGGGGCCTTCAGTGTTGTAGAGGCACTTTCTGCACGCTCCAGTCTGCCTGTCACATGCATCCATGTCTGACATGTCTATGTTGTTGTTGCACTGGCACAGCTGGCAGCGCCCTCCAGGTTGGGAGGGGTTGCCATAGTAACCTGGTGCACATTCATCACATCGAGCACCTATAAAAAAAAAAAGCAAATAGAAAAGAGTGTAAAAATCATAGTGATAGTAGAGTGGTGGAACCAGGTATGATAATAGCATAATTATGTTTCATTTAAGTATAATAGAAATAGGTGAAGTGAACAAAACAGCAGGAAGCAGGAAACGTGAATTTACAACAGTACAATCAATTAAACTTGTTTGTCTAAGACTTGTCTTAACCAATCTCTGCAAAGCATGAGCATTATTATATTGATACAGTATGTTGCTATCAGTTTCGTTACTTTTCATCACTTGGTGAGGTTTGGTTAACCAGCTCCCATTAGTTAACTGTGTTTGCCATCACACCCTCAGTGGATTACATACACATCACATTATTATACTGTCTAATTACATAACAGACTATTACTTTAGTCAGCAGTGATTTAGATTCTTTAAGGTTTTAACATGATGTCTCGATCTGCTCCAAGAAACTCCAAGAGAGACCTGGTGGTTTACACAATATTGTCCCACACTTTGCTGCGTATTATGTTTGGCTGTATCTGGTACCACTGCTATATGGAATATACAGCTACAAGAAGAATCAGAGTACTAGATTATTTTCCCATTGAACCATTACACCAATATTAAAGTCCTGACATTGGTCCTGACGTCAGTTTCCATACTTATTTTAAAATTCTTTAACATGTTTTTAAAGCACTTCATGGTCTGGCACTGCATATACTATGTCTAACATGCTTAAACTCTATGAACCTGTACGGCTCCTTAGGTCCTCTGGCATGAATCTGTTTGTAATTCCTAAGTGCAGGGCTAAAACCTTTGATGAGGCAGGTTTTTGCTTTGTCTGCCCGAGGACCTCTATAAACAGAAACCCAAAACATACCTCTTCACCATGGCTTTTAATTAAACGTTTTTAGTCATTGTTCACTTTATTATATTCACATATCTTATTGTATCTATGTTGTAAATTGTATGTCATTACATTTTTATGTTATTTTATTATTAATATTCTTATATGGATTTTTTGTTAACTTTTAAAATCGATTCTACTGTACCGTACAATACTGTCTTATTGTCAGTTTTCTTATTTGATTTGTTTTTTTTAATTATCATCTGTGAAGCACTTTGAACTGCACTAAGCTGTATGAAAAGTGCTATACAAATACATTTTGTTTGATTTATTGATTAATTTTGTTAGCTGATCTCCCTCTCTGTTATATTTTATACTTGGCATACTTGGTTCAAACAGGAATAGGAGGAAGTTAGAAAAAGAAAGAATGAGAAGGTGGGGGGAGGTAAAGAATAGAGCTGTACTAGCAAAAAAGGCTGAAGTACAGGGAGTATTCAATGGGAGAGAAACAGAAAAAAGAAAGTTGAATAGGGGGCAGGAAGGAAAGAGGGGAAAAGGGAAATGGAGGCAATGGTGAGCAGAAGGAGGGAAATTTGGGTAGAAAGTAAAAGCAGACAGCTACAGTTTCTAGTATCTTTTGACGTGAACTACCTCCCTGTTTGCCATACTTTTGACAGTCAGTGCCTGATTTCTTTGACAGACAGGTCACAATGATAAAGTAGAAACACAGCCTTCAACGTTCTCCATTGTGCTCCACCTGAGAAGCCAGGCTGATTAAAAAAAGTGACATCAGCATGCCTGTCATATCAGTACAACTATTTTCTGTCTAACATGAACTTACCTCCCAACCATATTCATAGATAAGATTGTTAAACCTACTCCAAACACAGGACACAGAACCTGACCCAGACTGAGAGTCAACCAACACCACTGTATTTATCCCATTGTCTCCTTTTTTTATTTTGAAAGGCAAATATTTTAAACAAATGTGGGAAACCATACTTTCTGACACAACTGAAAAATAATAAATCTGCGTCAGGTCCTTTTATTGAAGACATTTACACAGACCTGGTTCAAATCTTGTTTTGAAATGCATGCTGCTGCTCGTAATATCATTTTAATATCAATTTAGGGACAATTATTTGTCCCTTTATTGTACAGTACACAGAGAGTCACAGAGAGGTTTTTATTTTCAGAGCGTTTGACATTATTCTTTGAGCCAGGTTTCACACATGGGCAGGTGTGTATTGTGGCACAGCACCACTGATGGGAGGGGTGCTGAAGCCATGCATGGGTAGGATTGGTAAAGTGGAGGGTTGGTGGAAAATGGAGGAGGAAGAGGGGGAGGGACAGGGGTCAACCATCATTACTCACGCTTAAAAATGGTCACCCCGGAGCGTTTAACAATCCCTGTGCCAGTAATACAGGGAAGGGAGGAAATAACACACGTTACCATTCACCAGAGCCCGCTGAGAAACATCATCCTTACCTAATTAGAGTTGCATCCTTTAAAAGACCAGAGTATTACTACTAACATTTTTGAAAAATTTCTCTGGAGGAGTGGGTTGACTTGAGGAACCACATTTAGAGTGCAACTTAGTTTACTAGAAACATGCACACTGTGATAATAAAGATGCATTGTGCTAGAGTGGCCTAGAGGATGACTCCTATTGATTGACTGATGGTTTTGATCGACTGCTGGTCTTTCTTCTAGTACCACCATCAGGTCAGACATTTCCCTTTGACCAACAATTTGTTCCAGGTGAGTGTGTGTTTTTTTCTGTCTCTTATAGCCTTTGACCTGCCTAGGACTGCAGATGTAAATTAGCTTGAAGCTATAATCTGGTGCAGCACATCAAATGGTGACAGTAGCTGAACAAGCTCCATGCTAGCTGCTCTGTGAGGCTGTATTTAGAGACACCAATTGAGTTTGGGCCATCCGCTGACTTTTCCTCTAGTACTATGACCTTGACATTTTTGTTTCAGACACTCATTTCCTCTTGAGGATGAAATGTAATAACTAGGGATGCCCTGATTGATCAGCAGATTTTCATTCAAAATATGTGATCGGTATATTGTGATTAATGCTTCTTGTCACTTTAAAACTGATCACCTGTGGTCAATACTAATGTCTCTGCAGCTTAAAGCAGCACTGTGTGCTATGTAGTGTAGTGCTATGTAGTGCTATGTGTTATTGGAAAAATCAAATACACACAGGGCTGCAAACCACATTCTGACGCATATTTATTTAATTTGTTACATTTGTTAGAATTTGAATGCAGCCTGTATCTGACTTGAAATCCTATTGTTCTTTAGTTTATGCAACTGAATTAATGTTCTGAGACATATTGCCTTTTATTTATTAGACTATTTGCACCGTTTAGCCTATTGAATAGGCTTAATATTTTTTTCAGTTTGTCAATAATTGTGTTAATTCACATAAATTAACACATGTAATTGATTAATTATTGTGTAATTAAGTTGTCCTTACTGTAGAATACTTGTTGCATTGCTCCTTGGGAGTTTTTTTTACTGCTCTGTTGAATAAAGTAAAAGAATGTTGATGACTGAATAAGGATGACTTTTTGTGGTCCTTTTATCAGGTTAAACTACCACCAGTTGGAGGTCCCAGTGCACTACAGAGCTAAGCAGACTGTCCAACTGCTAAACCATAAAAAAATGTGATCAGGGCATTCCTAGTAATAACATTGGTGATCCCTCTATTTTTATATGAGGTGCCATCATCAGGTGAAAATTTGGTTTATGACCAAATATCTGGAAAACAATTGAGATTCCCATCAGTTTCAGCTATACTTTATATTTAGTCTTAATTAACACAAAAGAAAGTACCGAATGCTAACGCACAAAACTAGAATTGTGGAGAACATGGGAACATGTTAGCATCAGCATGTTAGCATACTAACAATGGAGCTGAGGTCAAAGCACAACTGTGCTGAAATAAGGTCCCGCAGAGCTGCTAGCATGGCTGTAGAATCTACAGCCATGCTAGCAGCTCTTCCTCTAGCCTTGTTTTGAGGTTCATATCAATCACTGAGGTTAATTATACTGTAGGATCAGTTCTTTCTTTATACAAAACTCCAGTCTACAATACACAAGAAACAAAGTAAGGTGATTTGTTGCTATTTAGTTTCTCTTTTTTTTTAGCTTAAAATAAGGCCTGTGGTGCCACATTACAGACACAATTATGCTTCATTTTTTTTGACTCAAATAAGGTTTAGTATTAATGTTTTGAAACTCAAAGACTGAAACAAAGTGCATCATCAAGAGAAACACCATGAAGCAGTATTATTATACATTTGTTCAGATGTGGAACAGGTTTCTAAAGGTTTTCACAGTGTCACAGGTTTTGAAGAAAAGCAGTTATCAGTTATGATAGCTTTGTTTGTGGAATTCATTGTAATGACAGACACACATATTTGGACACACTGATAATTTAATTAGTGCCTCTTGCTGATGATGAATAAGTGTATCAAGCATTGGTGGAACAGGAAGAAAAGAGACATAGTAAGATGACAACAACAATCTGAAGGTTACCTGTGTAGCCTTGGTTACAGTTGCAGATAATTTGTCTGTTCCGGTTGTCCTGGTAACAAGATGCAGCAAAGTGACGTCCACTGTTGGGCCCATCTGGACAGGGGCACGGACGACACTGACCACTAGATGCTATGCCCAGAACTGGGTTACCATAGTAACCATTTGCACACCTACAGAGATGACAAAGGAGTTAACTCAGGTGGAGAGCCCAGTTAAACACTGATGAGCCTGAATGGGCAATACAGATGTTCTATGCAACAACACAAAAATACATTATTCATGTTTTAGCTAAATACTGTATACTGTTTTACTGTAATACTCAAGTGTAATTTTTTACCCAGCAAAGAAGTTCATGTGAATTGTATCTATCAGTGTGGTTGATAACTAAGTATTCATGGTATGTTATACTGTATGATCAGATGTGTATTCACAGTGACTTTTAAAATGACCAAGCCAATAACACCTGAGGACTGAGGATTTTTTTTTTTCATCAGTACAATAATTTTTTTTACAAGTAAATTTTAATTCCTGTCTTCAAACTGATATCCATATGGTTCAAAAATGAGTCCACTGATACCTATCTAAAATTTTTCAATAGAAAAAATGTTTCTTAAGGTTGGTTGAAAGAAAATGTCTGTACAATTTGAGATAAGTTACTTTTTTATTACAGTAAAAGAGTCAATTTAAGTATTGAACATATCATTAACATGGATTCAGTATTTAGCAGCAGGTCATGTGTATAAATGCCTAATTGGTGAGGAAACAGACTATTTATTGGTGTTTGACTGTACTAGAGACCTGTACAGGTATAATAGTAGGCATAGTCAAAATTCATACAATTTTGGATTTGAATGATTTCAATGTGCAGGATCCAAAATTTGGAACAGGACCTGATGATGTGAGATACTCAGAATCTCAGATGCACCTTTTATTAAAGGAACAGGTAAGAAATGAGATGAATGCATGTACTTTAAGTTAAAGTACATTGTGGTCGTTTTCAACAATACATTTTAACCGAGTGAAGGGTTTTAGTCATTGGACATCTGGATCTGGTTATCAGAGAAAACAGCTAGGCAAATGGCGGCTCAGGTCCCATCCACTCATGGATGTCCATGCATCAACTCTGAGATGCCCTATTTCCACCGAAGAGTGTTGGCAAGTCACTGATTTCTAAAGTGAAAATGTTTTATTTGTTGTTTCTTCTAACCCCCTGGTCCATTTGATACAGAGGGGAGGACACCTCTGCGGATAATTCTTTTTATTTTTTATTTTTTATTTTTTTGTCCTGTCCCAATATCATTGGCAAGCAGTATGAGTGGTCGGAATGCCTTGTGTTGTTGGGGCAGATTTACTCTGCGAAGGAGGAGTATGGGATACTCCTCCTATCGCATATTTTAACTTTATTAAGACAACCGGACCGCATCAGGAATGAGAGTGGACATGAAGAGGAAAACAGAGAGAATATATGGGGAAAAGGAAAATGGGAGTGGAGAGACGGGGAAAACAACAACACAACAACAGAGAAACAACCACAGTAACAATAACAATAGCTAATAATATCCACATTTATGGTCACTCTATAGTTCTTAACCATTAGATGCTCCGTATGTGTATTTGTGTATATGTGTGTGTGTGTGTGTGTGTGTGTGTGTGTGTGTGTGAATCTGTCTGTGTGTGTGTGTATGAGGGAAGGGCTAGGTAGGTGTGCGTGTATGTATGTGTATGTTTTCATGTGTGTATGCAAGTGTGTAGCGATTTGTCATTGGATGTGGTGGGTAATTGATGTGGGGGCTGCAGTAACAGTGCCCCCGCCAGACCAAAGGCACAGGTGGCCAGAAACCAAGCCACCGAGACTCCCAGCCACCCCCAGAGCCCAAGGACCCACGGCAGCATGCCCCCCCGGCAGCCACGTGCCCGACCCAAGGAGGAGCCCGCAAGGGAGTACATAGGCAACAGCCCCCAGCGCAAGGAGGCCCGCAGAGGGACAGCGGGCAGGAAGCCCCAGAGCCAGCCCGCGACCACCAACCCCAGTGCGAGCCGGACCAAGAGCCAAATGGCCCCAGCAACTGAAGACCCGCCCACACCCCCGGCGGAGAGCCCGCCACGCACCAGAGAGGCCCCAACCCCCCAGCCCCCGCCCACCCAGCGGGAAAGACCCCAGCCAGCCCGGCCCCAGTGACCCTGCAGGACAAACGGGGGAAGGAGGGCAGACGGAGTCCCCACCCCCCCACTGGGAAGCCAAGCCCAGGGGGATAGAGAACAGCCGGCCCCCCCGTCCAGCCCCAAACCCAATCCCCCAGATCCATCGGCGGGACCCAGGGCATCCCGGAAATGCCCGGATTACCCGCCGGAGCCCCGAACCCCCGCAGCATGGCCACAGCCCCCACCCAGCCCGCCACCCACAAGAGGAAGCCGCCCACCCCCACCAGGGCCACCCATGACATCCCCGCAATGGATCTTCTTCCCCCACATGGCAGGCTCCCCGCACAGTCCACACGGCACCAGGGACAGATAGACAGGGGGGCCATCCTCTCCCCACCCTACGTCTGGTGTGGGTGCAAAGTGTGTATGTGTGGGTGTGCGTATGTGTGCGTGCGTGAGTTGGGTGTGTGGGTGACTATAATGCCTTAAAATTGGGGGAGCGGTCAGGGCATGGGCACCCCACCGCTAGCAGGCGGTGGGGTCCTCCCTGCCCTTCCCTACCCCCAAAGCCCTAGTGTCGGGTGTGGGTCGTGTGGATGACTAAGGTGTATTAAAATTGAGGGAGCAGATGGGGCATGGGTACTCCACCGCTGGTAGACGGCAGAGTCTCACCTGCCCCATCCCACCCCCAAAGGCCCTAATGGGACATCCAGACCCGCCGACGAACAGGGAGCCGGTCCGGCCAGGCAGGTCGACCCGCACACCCCACTCCCCCAGCACCCCCCTCAGGCGGAGAGGCAGCCCCCCACCCCCCCACAACCCCCACAGTGCCCAGGGGCGCAACTGCCCCAGAGCGCCACAGCAGGCACGGGCCCACCCCACTAGGAGGCCAGGCCCGGGCAGGCAGGGCCCCCCCCCGGCACTCTGCGGATACTTCTGGTAAATGCAATGTTTTTGATTGCAATGATTCGGCCTGTTTATTTTGGAGAGGAGGAGACCTCTGTAGAAAATTCAGCTCCAGGTAAAAACCTACTGAACGACTGTGAAAGGGTCAGCAATCTTTGTTGTTATCATGATCGTCATGAGCTTTTATCCTGTGTGTCCTGTGCTCCAGTTCTATGCTTAACACTTTGTGTGTGTTACATTCCATTTCATATTTGTATTACATTTGAACCAAACCAAACCAAACCAGTATCTTATGTTTAAACCTGCTCCCATTCTGCTTGATCAGCCTAATACTGGACCATCACCTGTCACACTTGTCTCCTCCAGTGTTGTCCCTGCAGTTGATGCAGGCTCCAGTCCTCTGGTTGCACTGGTCTGCATGTCCATTACACTGGCATGGTCGGCAGCTGGGGAAGCCCCAGTGACCTGTCTGGCATCCGTCGCAGCGCTGACCGAACGCTCCTGGACGGCACTGGCACTGACCAGTGAACTTGTCACAGAGTCGAGTCACAGAGCCTTCCAAACTGCAACTGCAGGCTGGACAGATGGAGGTATAAGACAGAAGAGAGGATGATGGGAGCAGATGAAGGAATCAAAGGAAGGGAGAGAAATGAAAGATAAAAAACTTTGAATAATAGCAGAGGGCACCAGCGATATAGATGCTAACTCATAAGGACTGCATGTGACTGAACATGTGAACTCAACATACTCCTCATAAATAAAAATATGGAAAATGTTCTTATGCTACAAGGTGTAGATCTCAAGTGAAAGAGAGAGGGCCCTAAGTTGTAAAACTACAGCTACATCTGAGTTTCTCACCTATGCAGCCTGAAGGTCCAAAGCCATAAGTTCCCGGAGCACACTGGTCACAGCGTCGACCGATCACATTGGGCTTGCAGTGACACTGACCTCCACGGACATCGCACATGGAGCTGACGGACCCCTGAGGGTTGCAATTGCAAGCTGGAGGTGGACAGAGAGGCACGGGCATCAGGTCACTGGACCCTAACATCTGTGAACATCCTGCACCTTGACACTGACCAGGAACAAATAAAGGTTGACGACTGAAAATATCTACATTATAATTTCATTTACAGATTAAAGTCAAACTGAAATTTCACTTTTTGTGTCAGGAAATAGAAACTATAATGGTACTACAACGCTGGTGCATAGTTTTTAATGTGTCAACAGAGAGTACAAATTGTTTTTGCACATATTTATGGAAAAAGCATCTAAACCTCAAGCCTGATGACTGACAGCTGTTGTTAGGGGACATGCTATTAACTGTGCTACCATATATCCAGGAACTCTGTGATGTTCTCAATAACATTCAACAGTTCGGAAGACCCATCGTGCACGGTTTGTATTTCACTAAATAAGTGGAGGCTGATTAGCCAAGCTCACTAATGTTGTCATAATTCCCAAGAGATGTTACTTTTCATTTGTGCCATTCTAACACCTGCTGAGTGATCGGCAGCTCCTTCACCCGTAGTCCTGTGTTCATCCTGCATTATACAAAGGGAGCCTAGCTAGCATTAGCTCCCTCAGGACCAGACTGTCAAAACTTACAATCTGTGGTGCTGTAACCACAGTTACACTCTGTACATGATGCCAATGTGATAGAGAAAACATTTTTAGAGCCTCGGTTTGAATCTACAAACTTTCTGGCTTGATTATGGTTTCCAGGTAAATTACCAGCAGTTTTTGCTGAGCATCATTATAAAACTAATAACATCTCTATTGCCATAAATATCATATTTTCTGATACCAAGTTGATACTAAGAAAAGCATCAATGAATACATTATCATATAAACAGGTTAACATTTATCAATAAATAAATTCTACAACAAAAATATAATAAAAATATTAACTTCACTGACAACAAAAACCTAAGGGAGGTCAGACATCAGGGAAAGGATCATGTGACCCTGCAGCCTCCTGCATTGAAAACAATATAAGCATCATTCAAAATCATTTTAATAAGCTTTTTTTCACTCACGCAGAGCCCCATCATTTATAATGGCTGACATGCTGGTGATTAGCTTGGCACAGGTGTCACTCATCAGTGGGCGGGTCACACTCTTCGCCCCCTCATGGCAGCGGTACCGCTCATAGGTTTGTTTCCTGCTGTTCGAGGCTGGATCACCTGCATTGAACATCTCCATGGAGGAGTGGCGTGGCATCAAGGCGATCTAGAGAAGAACCACAGGGATTTATAAAAAGGAGAGGAGATGTTCTTGTGTGGAATGGAATCTATAATTTATTCATCACCAGGATGGAAAAAGAATCTTACTGAGTCCACAAGGATGATAGCATTGGCTGCTCCGTTGAGGATACTGTTGGCATCCTGATAGCGTGTGAACTCAAAGCGCAGGGTGTAAGTCACACCTCTCTCCAGGCACACAGGCTGAGGAGGGACAACAAACCTGGGAGAAAAAAGAGTAAGCACACAGTTTATATTCAGTGATTATGTACAGTATGATTGAGTGTGTGTGTGTGTGTATGTTTGGGCCACAGACCTGGCTCCAGGTGGCAGGGAGACAGTGAGTCTGTCATCATTTGGGATGGTATTTCCACAGGGGCTGCTGGTAGGGATTGGCCCTGGACGGACCACTGTTATCCGTACCTCCTCCCAGTCCCGTGGCATCTGGACAAAATTAGTATTATATGGTTAATATGCAGCCAAAAGCTACTGATTATGAAATTAGTATGAAAAGGCAAAGAAGACAATTACAAGTAATTTCTGTGATAACCAAATTAAGTAATTGCTGTCAGGACTGATAATAGGAAATCAATCAAAAATGGTTTGAAAATTGGTTAAGGTGCAAAACATACTGTACATGATTCATTGGCAAAACCACCAGCTGTTCAGGTAAAGCTGAACATAGATGGATGAATGGATGGATGGATGGACGGACTGACGGACGGACGGACAGACAGATAGATAGATAGATAGATAGATAGATAGATAGATCACCTAACTCCCAGAAAGAGAGAAAATTATTGTATTTCAGAAGATTTTCAACTATTCCTTTAAGTGCTTTGTTTTGACCTGAGGAGTCTACTACCAGCCTACCATCAAATGTGAGGCATAATAAATGCATGTGCACACAAACACAGACCTGTGCCTCGTAGCGAATAAGCAAGTCATATTCCATGGAGTAGGGGATGTCACTGATGAGGAACTCCAGGGTGCCACCCTCAGGTACCCGGGCGAACCCATTGCCTGTCCAGGAGGCAGGGCGACCAGGCTGGTGTTCCCTGACCTCCAGCATACAGCCCTGAAAATATTCAGATATATGTTTAATTATGTTTCCATACTAAAGCCACAGAATCGCTCCAATACCACTGTGTTCTGATAGAGAATACAGGGTGACTCACCTGTCCCATTTTGGCCAACTCAGCTTCATAAAGGAAGTGATCGAGAGCCATGAAGTAATATCCAGACTCCACCTGTGTACACTGGCGTCCTGTCATATGATTGCGGCAGCGACACTGACCACTCTCCATGGAGCAGCTGCAAAGAAGACAAATTATTTTGTTAATTCACTGCAACAGTTTATATTGTATTGCTTAGCTGCTAATGACAGATGCTTCCCCTTTAATCAGTAATGTAAACAATTACATAGATTGAAGTAACACGTTCCAAAAAATTTGGACAAAAATCATCACTTTCTTATAACAAGACTAAAAGTCTATAGTCATGCTTGCGACTCCATGACAGAAAGTGGTAAGCTAAATGCACACATCAATCTGCTAACATGTTTACAACGACAAAACCAACATACTGATGTTTAGCAAGTATATGCTCACGGAGTTCATCATCTCAGTTTAGCATGTTAGCATGCTAACATTTGATCATTTACTGCAGTCAACACAAAGTGCAGCTGAAGCTGATGGAAATGTCTTTAGTTTTTCAGGTATTTAGTCATAAACCAAAGTATTGGAAAAATTAAGATTTTGACCTGATGAAGGCAATAGATGAAAAGTTAAGGGAAACCAAAGTCATTACAGTTCATCTTAGAATAGAATAGAATAGGATAGAATAGAATAGAATGCCTTTATTGTCACTGCACAGCTGTACAAGGACATTTAGGGCATTAGGACATTTTAGCATATTAAAGACTATACACATACATATGTAGTAAAGTATAAAAACAAGGATGAATATAAAAGCAATATAAATGTTGAATGTGCACCTACAGGGATCAATAAAGTATTTTTTATCTTTTATCTTTTATCTATCTTTGAATACACACAGACATACAGTTTATGAAATAAAGTATATGAATATGTTAAGTCGAAAAAGTATATAAATATGTGAATATGTATATGAATATGAATCTAATTTTATGGAAATACATACAATTAGGGCTGAATGATATGCAAAAACATATTGTGATTTTTGCATTTCATTTTCACAAAAAAAAATATAGAAATGATAGTGACGATGGGATTTTCGTTCCGTCATGTACCAAAAGCATGTTCCTTTACATCTAGAGAATATGATTTATAGATCTGGTCCTGGAAGTAAAAGATCCAGTCATTTTTTCCATAGACAACTACAGCTTTACAGCTCGGATCCACATGACACTTTCCTGGTTAAGTCATTAGTACAAGAGATTAAGAATTGGTTTATATATATCATATAAAAATATCTGGTTCTTTAACAAAAAGAAAGATGACGGTGATTGAGAGACCTGAAAACACAACTTGCAGTTTAAATCAGTTCATTTTCAAACTATAGTGGTGCTACAGGAAATGACATGGGATCAGCAACAGATCCAATAGTTGTTCAAATATTTCAGTGTGGATTACAACGGCTGACTGACTGACAGACCAACAGATCTACATTGCTGTTTCTGTTATCACGAGGTGACTGAATTAATGCATGGTGTTTGAATATAGGGCACAGACGATTTGCATTTATGAAGAGGTATAACAAATTACTGCTCCTAGAATAAAGTTGGAGCCCAATAAATCTGAGTGTCCAAAGCTGCCGCTGCTACTCTGGTGAGGGATTTCAGTTTCTGAATGTTGTGTCTTAAGGACATAAAACTATGTGTAATCTAACTTGATATATGACTGATAAAGACTTGATGTATGACTCAGGGCTTAAGCTACAGCACCACTCACTGATTGTCCAGTGCTCCTCCGATGTCACACTCGCAGCCTCTGCAGCCATTCAGGTCATGGCTCAGTGCCCAGTGCTCTGGCTGGAAACACAGAAGGACAGACAGAGGATGGGGTGATTGACAGACAGACACAGAGGAGGACAGACCAACAACCCAACAGACAGACAGTCCAACATCTAGCTCCAGATAGACATGATGCATCACCCTCCATGCTATTATAGACTGAGGGGAACTTCCACAGCAGTTTGACTGTCATGACTGTGTGTGAGTCATACATACCATATCCAGCTCTTCGCTTCAGGCTACATCATTACTGCCCCAATTCCCTTCAGTTTACTTTGTGAAACTGTCTAAAAAAAGCTTACTTGACAATCGTGTTACTGGATTTTAATGTAGTCAGCATTTCACTCTTTATCTTGACTGTGTTTTGGCTGTGTTTTGACCCAATTTTGTAGTTTCTCTGTTAATGTTATATTGGATTCAAGTCACTGTTATACTGTATTTGCATCAATCCAGTTCAAATCTGTGGACAGAACCTTACCATCCATCCATCTACAGTGACACTGGTCTATCTCATTAGTCTGTCAGACTTTCTCTTCACAAAATATTATTTCCACTGTTGACATATTGTTTCTAAATTTTCACATGGACGTCAGGATCCACTTTCGGACCAGGTCCAGGCCCTGACCATTTTAGGCCTGCTGTAACTCACACCAACCGGACAAGCCTCAAATCCCTGGGTTAAATTTAGACACAGAGCCCAGGAAGGAGCTCACATTCCTGCCTACACTATTCTTGGCTGAGTAGGTTTGGGACAAGGGGTTGAATTATAGCAGGAAGCTTCACCACCTCACATGCTGGGCAGAGAGGGTGAGAGATAAACAGGAGAAAGAAACAGAGCATGAAAGGTAAAGTAGCCCAGGATGTTTAAGTGGCACAGGTGGTCAAAAAAGAGACGAACACAGCAAAACATGCCCATGGGTTAGAAGATCAGCAAAAAAAGGTTAGCAAGGGAAAAGTGGTGGGTGTTTTGTTCACCGTCACATTACCATGAAGAGATGATTATTGACAGGGGCAGATTGAAAATTAGATGATAGAAAATGTGAGATTTTCCATTTAAGTCAGAAAACAAAAGTCAAGTCTTTTTGCTATGTCTTACCAGACACTGGTCACAGCTGCGTCCAGTGACAAGACGCTTGCAGAAGCAGTCTCCACTGACTGGGTCACACTGGGAGCTACCTGACACAGTTCCTTTGTGGTCGCACCAGCAAGCTGGAGGGTGGGAGGGCAAAACTAATGAGATTTCTCATCTATCTATCTATCATCTTTCAAAAACAAATGTAAAATTAAACAAAAGTTAAAAGCAAGGGCCCGATTTCCACTTAGGATGTGGGCATGTCCCCCTCACACTTCTTTTATATTTCTGGTTTGGATAATTTACTAAAATCCCTCTTAAGTGTCCTCTTTCTGTTCAGTATTACCATACACTCACAGTGATTAAACTTTATGAGTGGTAGCAAGTCATTTGGGGACTTTTTCTTGCCCTGTCTTTCACCTCTAAGGCAACACAATCTGAACTGTCCCTGGGTAGAAGCTGTTGGGGCCATGTGTAGACTGACCTCCCACCATGCCGAGGGAAGGATCGGTGTGGCTATCACACTTCCCCCCATTCTGATAATCATCTGGGTCACAGTCACAAGCTATGGGACTTGCAGACACTTGTCAGGGCTGGATACATTTATTTATTATTTAGTTATTGTTCTTATATCTAGATAATTCACCTGGAAGGCTGGTAGAACTAAACACCCGCCCAGAGTAATATGAATTTATATAAATGTAATATACAAATATAAAGCTATTTTTAGGATTACTGAAGAACCTCTGACATGAAACATACAGCCCTGCTAGTAGGCGACAGAACACTCATCTCAATGTGGACAAATTGGGTCTTCATAATATTTCTATGTATGTGTGAGCTCTAATACTGAATGTACTCACGTTGGCAGCCCTGAGGGTTTTCAGCACTCAGACCAAAGAAGCCGGTTTTACACTTGTCGCAACGTGGCCCCTCAACGTTGGCCTTGCAACGACACTGACCTCCCACCATGCCGAGGGAAGATTCGGTGTGGCTATCGCACATCCCCCCATTCTGAGAACCATCTGGGTCACAGTCACAAGCTATGGGACAGACAGGCAGGGGGCAAGTTTTAATGTATCAGTTAGAGGCATTTGTTTTGAATAATGTGTTGGAATATTATTTTATATTGTCTGTTAATGTGGTGTGTGACTGGACGTCAGGAGGATTATCCACTGCCTTAATAATGCTAATTATTAAGACTGTGGATGCATACATCCCTGGGAATGTACTCTACATTTTCAAACATGCCCCCAGTGGCATCACCATGTGGCCAGTTTGTTAAACACTTTATATTTTGATGATTCATTTGTGAGCTATGAGGCCTAGAAGAAAACTCTTTGTTTTGATTCCTGGATCAGTATGGATCTGTATAGGCCACATTTACATTTTTTCAGGATATATTGTAAAGAACATTTTTCACATCTTTTTTTTCCTGATTTTAAATCAGCCTGATTTCTTTAAATTAAATCTTTTTATATACCATACAGTTTTTCTAGTAGGTGAGGCCTCAGGAATGAACACTGCTGTCACTCTTACAATTCAACATACAACTGCAGCAAAATTTGGATAATGTACTTTTCAGCCTCTAATAATCTTGTTAAATCCGAGTGCATTTCAACTATAAGTGGTGCAACAGTACAAATATCATTTTAAGGAAGTTGTTTACATTTTGGGCAGCTGGCTGTTACATCATATTTAAAGGAGCTACTTGTAGGTTTTGTTATGGCTACATGTCAAACATAAGAATTAACAGCTGTTTACAAGAGCTCCAACTATCATTGTTTTTATAATACAAGAGGTTATAATAAGACCTCTCAGCAGTGCTACACCTTAAGGCAGACTGAACGCTAGAGTGACTCAGTATCGATAAGTTAAGAGACAGTTCAGTCAGACCGGGGCTAGCTAGTTAGCATGCTAACGTCAGCAGAAGAAGTGATAGAAATAAAGGGTTGCTTCCACCTCTGGAGACAGCTGTTGGTGAGTAAAGGAAAGAAGTTTGATGCTGAGCTCGCAATGTTTCTGCTAGACTTGTAAGTAAACAGCAGTTAATGCTAACAATGACTATGTAGCAATAAGAAAATTACAAAATATCTCTTTTTGCAGACAGAGTGGTATCAAGCTTTTTCATCTAACTCCCTGCCAGAAAGCAAATAAGGGTATTTTCCAAAATTTCAAACTTTTGACTAAAATATCAAGGTCATTACACCAATTGTCTTCACAATCAATCCTCATACTATACTCTAATAGTTTCATGATTTCTATATTCTACAAAGCTCACTACGGCTGACTGTAATTAGCTTTCAGTAGCATTCCTTTGATAAGGTTAGAAATGCAGTCAATCTTGGCACACTTTTTTTTGACCTATATTTGTTTACATTTGGCAAATAGGTACCATTAAAAACGTGCCGAACTGGCTATTGGCAGTTCCTCTTTGCAATGTAGCCATTGATTGTACAGATAAGTATCACTGGATTGCTTTGATATTCAAGTAAATTTAAATTATAAAAAGCATGATGATTCTCAGAAAGTTTCTGGATTCATAAGGAGCACTAACCAGCAATAACAAGGGCTGGTAGCAGTCACATACATTGTCTTCCATTAGTAATAGTAAGATACTTTCTAGGAATGCAAACACACACTCACCTACGCAGACTCGTGGGTCCCTTATATCTTTGATGGGGTCTTTGAAGTAAAAAGGTTTGCACATCTCACAGTTGCGTCCCATGGTGTTGTGCTGACAGTCATCGCACACTCCTCCGCTGATGTTACCCGTGGCCAAATACACCGCCATGTCAAAGTGGCACTGGGTCGAGTGGTCATTGCAGTTACACTCTACAAAACAGATTAATGTTTCAAACAAATTAGACTTTGCTGATGTTGTGTGATTGTGTTTTTTTCTCACTTTATCCAAGTGTAAACTGTCAACAGGCAAATATGCCGGCAGCTCAGGTTGTATTTTTAGAGCTGTAAATACCCAAAAGTGTCAGCATGTAGTAAATGTAGTTACATTAGCCTGCTGACAAATAATTAAGAAGTACCAGTATATGTGACCTCTTTTTATAGTAATATTGGCTTATCTCTAGAGGTAAAGTTCTGATGTTTTTGTATTACACTTAATGTCCCCTGTGCCTCCTCTTCTGTACTCACTCTTGCAGGCATTGGTGTTGCGTCCCTCAGCTGGTCTCCAGGGCAGGTCATTGTGAAAGTCATCACATTGCTCACAGTTCAAACCCTTGGTATTATGGTTACACACACACCTGCCGTGAACCTCAAAAAGAAATGAGAGGGAAGGAGAGTTATGGCAATCTGTATGTGAGTTGAAAGCTTTAAAATTATCAGAGTAAATTACAGAGGGAATATTGTACTAATTAAAGGTCTATACTGTGAGTGATTCTCATCACTCACCATTCCTTCTATATCATCCCTGATGCCATCGATGGGGGCGCACTCAGAGGCGTGGCCATAGCAAAAGCAGTTTCCGCGTATGACAAGCTCATATATGGCGTAGTAATACTTCTCCTTTATTTCTGCTCTCGGGTCCAGTAGGTTGTCGCCCAGTGTGTGAAGTTTGGTGAAATTCACTCTCAAGTTGGTGATCTTCAGCTGGTCTGATGCGAAGAAGACGTGGAGAGGATGAGTGTGTAAGGAAGAGGATAAGGGTACTCAGAAACAGTTTTTCTTCACGGGGACACTGGAGTTTAATTTAAGTCCACTGGTAGACAAAGGCTGGTACTCTTTGTGTGTGTGTGGGATACAGTCATTTGTAAAAATAAAAAAAATAAACTTCATGTCAAACCACATGTCAACACACACACAAAACTGCACAGCAGCACCTTTGCCCCAGGAAGATGAAGTCAGGGACAATGGAGTATTACAAAGCTGTGTGGCAAAACATTATGTAGCAATAACAGCTAATGATCATGGATGGTCTGAGGATTAGTTAGTCCTCAGAGTTACGATCCTTAAGGTTACATGGAACTTAAACTGGGTTGGGAAACCAGAAAGATGAGAAGGCATAATTTTAAAGAGGTAGTTTAAATCCTTAAGATGTGTTAGCAATTTTACCGTTGAATGAAGTGAACCTAAAAATGCAAAGCAATAGCAGATTATCACATATCAACAGCATCTATTAAACATATATTATATATTAAAATCTTTGGAAAAAAAACAGGTCTTGCCATGCTTTACTAGACCAGTCATCATGTATAAACAAGATTAAGACAAGGATTAAAAGCATCAGCAGTCAGAGTTACACAAATGAAGTCATACTCTTTTTACTACCAACTTTATGTTACTATCTCACCCCAATGACTTTGCTCTGTCAATGGAAACAAAAGAGGGATTTCTTTCTGAAAAGACTTTGGAAGATCTGATACTGAAACTTTGGAAGATCCCACTTCATTTGACTAATTCAGGCTGATGATGCCTCATTCTGTATAAATTTAACATGAAATTTGGAATGTATTTTTGCAGAGAATGAAGAATTGAGAACAAGAAGTTTGCCTTACATCTCTTACACTTAAACTTCACAACCAGTATGCACAGGAGAAATAAATGTGGCGACCAATAACTCCTCTGATGTATGAATATGTACATGTGTATACACACACACACACACACACACACACACACATACATACATATATATATATATATATATATATATAAAACCCTAACTTACACACTGTAAGTTGAAGCATCTATATATGCTTCAACTTACAGTGTTGGGAATGTCATTATTGTTAGTTAACTAGAAATATTTTATGTTCATATATGTGTTTATTAAGGAGCAGAATATGTATTCAGATTTTAAGATAACTCTGTAAATGGTCAGTTCTTTGACATAGGTGCCTCTGACTGAACCTCATACATCCAACTTAATCTCCTTTTCGAACTGGCAGTAAGGGAATTATCATCCAAATTACATTTGTAACTTTCAAGTAAAAAATGGAAAATCTGAAAATGATGGACAGTAATGGAATGTGGTGTTGAAATGGTTCATCCCACACAAAGATAACATGGATGGAACATTTACTGCTGTTACAGTCCAGCTGTCCACCAGTAGCAATCAACACACACACACTTACAAACCAATGCATATGTAGACCTACCTAACACACATGCATGGCAACACACTGAACACACATTTTCCCTCTAAAGTATTCCGATTCTGATTCTTTGTGACACAAATTTACTAGAACTGTTCTGCTTCCCAAGAGCCTACTCACCCAAGCCAACAGCAGGAAATGCCTGTGACTTTCAGAAACACTACCAGCAGGCACAGCACAACCTCAGATTATTACCAATATTACTGACTTCAAGAACACTGTTTCTGATATAGTGGAAAACAAGTCAACTCTTTTGATTAGTAAAGGAGGCAGAAAATAGCATGGTAATTATACCATACATTCGTAACACCAGCATTATCAACATAAATATATATATATATAATCAGACCAACATTGCAATCCCTTAAGCTAGCACTTAATAGCTAGCGTGGCTAAAAATGCATTTAAAAATTGATTTTCATTACATTGTCACCTAATTTTGACCATTTTTACTCTGTTATTAAAAGAATTAAAAAAAAAAAAGGTTTACTCAATATTTAAGTTGCAAATATTGTACAGTTACGATAAAAACTTGTTAGAGATAAGTCAACAGTACTGGTGGCAAAGACAAAAACTGTGTGACTTAATACCATCTTGTATTCCTTTTACAAATTAATTAAACTAATCCCTCAATAGCAATAACCATGAAAATTTCTCCACAAAGACAAATTTTACTGAAATGAGTTTTTTCTCCATTAATGTTTTCTAATTCAAGGTCTCCCTTATAACACGATTTGAAAGTATTGTTAATGTAGCTCTGCTGCAGGTTATAACTGATCTGTAGTTAGTTGTGTTAAATTTGAAATGCTACCAAGTTAAGGAAATGCAGGAAGTAAGATATAAATCAGTTTGTTGTAACACAGAGAGGCAGTAAGACAGAAAATGTTCTTTAGGGCTTTTTGTTCTCCACTGGGCCCCCCTGACAAGCTTCCTCTGAGGCTGTGTATTAACTCCAAAAGATGGTTTTGGTTAGAGCCAGGGTTGAAATTGGGGGTTATGGCCTGCCAATCAAGAAGGCAGAATATGTACTGAGAAAACGTTGCTTTTTGCCTTTTTTTTTGCCTGGAAGGCTAACCTCACACATAAAAAGATGCACAAGTGCAATGACATTGGATGGTGATTTAGTCTTGACAACAGCAGACAGTAAATATGGATTGTCAAGCTGTAAGGGGTCAGAGGTTGACAATGTGGGCCAGCTACAACAAGATATTTAATAAGAGAACAAGCCAACCTCTGCTGCTGCATTGGAAACCAACTCAGGTTTCTGGGAAGAGCTCTCATGTCCTGCCAGTCTAAACAAGAGGGCCAGGACACTGAGGCTGTGTGGGAGAGAAACAGCTGTTTTTCACATCTCTTGATGCCTCCACACAGCAGGGCCATGTTTCACACCCCAGAGATACAGGCTGTTGCAGTCTGTAATGTGTCACAGCTGGATAACAAGAGCTAACTGTGCCTGTTGGAGTTTGATTTAAGGTGACAAATGTGAATATAAGGATAGTATTTTCTGTGGAGTAAGTTTTAAATGCAGTTTCAATGTATTTTGTGATGTCTTTTTAATAAAAATCTTGTTTTAACAACAGGAACTGATCTTCAACATGTTGTAGCACTCTTAAACTTTTATAATCCCTTAAATTAATAAAAATTTCTAGTTGCACTGTTACACCGACACACCAACATGGACAAAAGTTTTCTATTTGCTGATATTTGCCGAAACTGAGGACGTAGTTGAAAACTGCTGTGGCTGTAAACCACTACTTTCAATGAAAAGTCACTAAAGTCTGCTGGAAAAGTCATGAAATATTCATTGCATATTCATGAAGTCACTGTGTCTTTTTTTACATGTTTTTCTTTTTCTGTTGTCAGTGGAACAAGTTCTGCTAAAATTCTGATTTTATAACCACGATGTTGTCTGACAATATAACCAAACACTTAAGTTAAAGACAACGTCTGCGCTGTGATTTTTGATTTACTTCATATTTATTTGTAAAATGACCACACAGAGAGGAAGTTAGATGCTCGTTCACATTTGTCAGTTGATGCGTGGTCATTTCAATGTGATGCATAGAGAGCTGTGTCTGTGCAGGGAAAGCCCAACCTTTCACTTGCAGGGTGATACTGGCTGGTCTACAGGAAGTAGCTAAGGTTTGTCCAAAAAGTCACTAGATTTATTGCTGGGTACTTTTTTGAAAAAAAAAGTTGCTAAGTAGTCTGAAGAGTTGGTAAATGTAGTGACAAAGATGTTAAGTTGGCAACACTGCCTGTTAACATCTTGTGATTACGTAATAGAAACTCATACTAATTAATTTTTAAAGAGCAGTGGTCGATGAGAAACTTCAACACTCGGCTGGCTAATGAAGGGTGTAAACTTCATCACTCATTCAGTCACATTCACGTTTCTAAGGCTGGCCATGCTGTAGCCATAAATATGTGTGACCTACTCTGGATGTTCGGGCTGTATGGATCCTCAATCCTGATGGCTGGATCCAACACTCTGTAGATGACCTAGGCAGGGGAATACATATTATGCACACACATTGCATGTTTAAACTGAAGCTTGTAATGTTACATAAAACAAATTAGCAGCTTAGGCAGCGTGAGTCTAAAACAACAATCCACATATTGTGATGTGCAAACGTGAGCCGCATTCAGTGTGTGAGAGAAGATGTTGGTTGTGCTTTTTCCTTTGCAGGGACGACTGAAAAGCTTGGGGTCTTTAATTTGCTGTTGGTATGTTGCAGCATTGACAGGTTTTTCTTGTCTTTTCACTGCTTTCAAATGCAAGATCTATTTAACAATGGTCATTAGGGTTAAGAATTGAACAGGAAACTGGCTTGTGATTTGCTACTTAAGTCAAGGCTTTAAAGGAGTAGTTTGACATTCTGAGAAATTTGCAAGTTCAAATCAAGGATCACTAGGCTACGTATGAAGCTAGACCCAGTAGTGTTTAGCTTAGTTTAGCATGAAGACTGGAAACAGCTAGCCTGGTTCTGATAATAACATCTGCCGACCTCACCTTTACATTTTTACTAATTACCACATTATATCTCTTTTCTTTGTACACAAACGTAGGCCCTGTTCAAACCTGGTATTAACATCAATCTCAGGTGATCCAATCACAAATGGACAGCTATAAATGCACCCAAGATGCATTGAGGATGCATGAGATCCAATCACACACACACACGCACACACACGCACACACACACACACACACACACACACACACACTGACAACATCCTGGATGTCATATAAAACAAAACGGCATATCTGTTAAATTGCATATAAAGTGGGGAAGTGATATCCGATCACAAGCGGTCACTCGAGACACATTTTAAAGGCAGGTGTGAACTGACGTTCTTGGAGCTGACCACTTGTCATTGGATCACTGAAGACGCATCTTAATGCCAGGTCTGAAGAGGGCCATACTGTGAAAGCAAAAAATACGCAGATTTTCAAAAACTTTCAACAGGGCCAGACTAGCTGTTCCCCCCTGTTTACAGTCTTCATGCCAAGGTAATTGACTTGAGAGTGATACCTATCCTCAAAGCAAATATAGAAAAATTCCTCAAAGTAACACTATAAATGTGCAGTATATGTATGGTAAGCAATATTACATGTAAAACCTTAAATCCAAAAGTTTTGGAACGAGGCAACAAAACACCTTACTTCCATTAAAAAAAAAAACATTGTGTGTCAAATTTTTTTATCTATTCACTAAAATGAACATGTTTTAGTTTTTATGTTGCGCAACTAGTTCAACCTTTCATCCTGGGTTACTCCTTTAATGAATCACTCACCTCTCCCTCTGTCGATGGCTCAATGTCAGAATAACGTGACTCACAGATAACATCGTTAATGTTACGCAAAGGACCCTGGGAGACTCCGGGAAAGGCGGCAGCACAGTCGTGAGCAAAGTAACGGTAGACCTGCCAGGTACGACCAAAATCTGCCGACCGTTCAATCACCATGGCCGCTGGACGGAAAGTCTGCAGAACAAGAACATCATAGACAAGATTTCTGCAGCATATTTTTTTAGCAGAATAATTACAACATTAAAACTGCAAGCAGCATTGAACGGGCCCTCGCACCCTTGTGCACTACAGGGGGGCTCACAGCAAGCCGAACAAAGCAGCCACGTGACCATTGCAGCAACCGTTGAACACCGCGCCCATGGGTTAGGATTTACCGCATGGACCTAGTGGTGGTGGACAAGATGCATCACCTGTTCCATCCACTTTCTGTTGGGAATGTTCCGCACAGCCATGCCCTTAAATGAAAACT
The DNA here is from genome assembly GCF_046630095.1 of Trachinotus anak. Classification (NCBI taxonomy): domain Eukaryota; kingdom Metazoa; phylum Chordata; class Actinopteri; order Carangiformes; family Carangidae; genus Trachinotus; species Trachinotus anak. The sequence continues at coordinate 8,122,276 of NW_027273855.1, forward strand.
CACAATTTTTGCACTAAAGCATCTTCAAGGGGAGAAGGATTTTGTGACCAAGTTTGAAGCATATTGGACAATTCATAACAGACCTACAGCCACCTCCTGTTGGGAATTTTCCACACCGCCACAGCCACACCCTTAAATGAAAACTAATTTTTGCAAAAAAGCATCATCAAGGTCTGAAGTATAATGTTTTTAAGGAGGGTCTGATCAACCTGCTAGGAGGAGTACATCAAAGAATAAAACATAATGTTTCATGTTGCCATTAGGTGGCGCTATGAGTAATACTATTCGAGGAGTTCATTAAAGTGCGACTTCCTGCTTCATGGCAAAACACCAAAATTTGCCATCCCACCAGAGCCACACCATTTAACAAAAACTCACAATTTTCACAGTGAACCATCATCAAGGTATTACGCATCTTCTGACCAAGGTTGGGGCAGATTAGACAAAGTATTACTGAGTTACATTAACCTCCTGTTGCACATTTTGCCATGTCACAAGAGCCAGGCCTTTAAATGAAAACCCACAATTTTCGCAATTAAGCATCATCAAGGTCTGAAGTATTCAGTGGTGATCACGTTTGAGGAGGGTCTAGTCAACCTGCTGGGAGGAGTAAATCAAAGAGTAAAACATGATATTTCGTGTTGCCATTAGGTGGCGCTAAGAGTGTTACTAAATAAGGGCATGTTGATGTGTTCAGGCTGAGACTCTTATCAAACACATAAAGTTTGGGGCAGTTTAGAAAATGTATGCTGGAGTTATAGCAAGTTGATTTTTCATGGCACAACATCAAAATTTGCTGCTCCGCCACAGTGAAGTCCTCCAACGAAAACTCAAAAGCAATTTAACATCGCAAAGGTCTTAAGATGAGATTCACCAAATATGATGATGATCTGATCATCATCATATTTGGTGAATATGATGATGATCTGATCAATTCTCTAGTAAGAGTTTTTTTTTAATTCCAATGGTGCTAAAATTGTAAAGTTAATTCAAAATATCTAATTTCCAGTGGGGTTGCCTACTGATTTTCATATATGTAGGTGAAACACAGGGCAAGTAGTGCATTGTTGAAATTTTCTAGATGGCGCTATTGAGCCATTTCCCCACACCCACGTATAAGACCCATGGAATATGTAAATGTTCACCAGGCTTAACGCATGTAAAAAGTTTCATGAGTTTTTGAGCATGTTGAGGCGATTCATTTGGGAGAAAAATAATTCTTTCTGAGAAATGAATTACAATAAGACAACATAATTGGAGCTGTAAGTAATTTGTTTCAGCTGCTTGTAGATGAAAGTCAAGTTAATAAAACTGCAAAATCTTTTTTTTTACCTTAAAGGTCATAATCAAGTGTGTGAAATGAAACTCTGCTTCCAAATCCAGTTGGATAAAGACATTCGACTTTCCTAGGAGAGAGAAGGACACAGAGAGGACATTTATTTACACGAATGTTGGTTAGTTAAATACTTACACTAATTTTCCATCTATATCATTAATTTCTTTAATGGCTATTAGACTAAGTGAAGTAGCAACTGTATTTTTGGCTTGAGGAATGATATCTTGACAGGAAAACACATTCAGTCTTGGCAGGAGAAATGGAGCGAGCGAGTCAGACAAGCCCACACACTTCCTGAGGTGTAGAGGACTAAATATTCTGAAAGGCCACTTCACTCCAAGGACAACTTTCACTCATGTTCTCTGTGTTTTGTAGTAATTGTACAGTACAAAGCCAATTCCTTCATACTAACACATAACAAGCACACCACATGAAATTTATATCTTACAATTTTACAATCAATAGCAACACTTTTAAACTAGTGATATTTAAAAAAAAACTACAATACGGCTCTTTCATACACATACAAGTAAGTGCTAATGGAAAAACAGATGCCAGGTGCCTACTCAGTTATATATTTTACAAAAACACATGTGCCTACACACATCCATGCATCCTGGGAAATCACCTTTTTAACATTTATAACTTGCAGGCAATTAAAGTGTGAAAGTGTGTGGCACATAGTTATTTCCTGAGGTTTATACTCATGACAAAAAAAGTTCCTCCACGCAATTAAATCTTAGTGACAGGTGTGTAAGATCAAAAACTCCTGACATGAATAGGAAACCAAAAATGTAGAATCTTGCCTGGAGTAAGTCTGCGGACTGAGACATCTTGTTAATGTGGTGAGTTCAAATGATTCCTTGATTTTCTACTGAGGCCTATGGTAAAAGCAAAACCCTAGAGATGGAGAGCATTAGGAAGCAAAGCAGTGAGTGGATGCTATTTTATCCTAGCTATATAGTCTTTATTATTATTATTTAAATTATGTCCTATATGAAATTTGTTGCTCTGAATAAAGAACCCACGGATTACCACCTTTCTCTACTCTATGGATTCCTTTTAGTCTCTTAGCTCATTGTTGAGGACTGTACGTTCAGACCAAAAGCAGTGAGAGCAAAAAATTGCTCTGACTACACTGACAAGGACGCTGTTAAAGTTCATGGGCGCTCTGACATAGATGGTGTAGACGATATAGACAGCTAACAAGTTTATTTGGAATGCATTGTTTTGTAAACAATCTAAGTACCTGTAAGCAAACAGGGACATGGCATAAAGGACGGGGAAACCCACCAGTGCAATTATCAATTTCTCTGCTATTGAGCTATTCCTTTGAAACAAATGTTTTGATGGGAACAAAAGTCAACAAAGTTGTGTTCTCTAGTGTTCTCTAGAACTGAGCACTTCTACATTCCGACTGGTTTGCCTAGACTTCAACTTCTTCCTATAAAAAAATGTAATATATGATATATATGTTACTATTTCAAGAGTGATGTTGCAATATATGTTAACTATAAGGGAACATATTAATACATATATACATCCTCTGGATATATGAAGATATGACATACCCATAGTAAAATTTGTACATGTACATGTATTAAAAATATCAATATGATGAATTTTTATATGGTATGACATTTTGACCATATATGTTAATCATATGTATTTAATGTATCTTAACAAGTTTATCAAAACAACATACAAATGACATGCATACAAAAATTCTATATGCTTTTATGTGTTTTTCTTAATCATTTCTTAATTTTTAACATGTCTGTCTTCTCTCTCTGGGAAAGTGGACTTAGAGGTCTTTTTGGGACCCTAATGTGTATAAAGTAATGTATATAAGGTGCATTTGGAAGCCACAACAAACTCATAGCTAAGGGAGTGTAGCTTAGGTTAAACGGTTAGCATTGAGTCCAAGTATAGAGATTTTTGTAGCTAGTTCAATCAACTAACCAATTGGTCAATCCCCCCAACTACAACAACAAATACACGTAAACATACACAAAAACAACCAGCCACAAATCAAGAGTTGATGAGGCACAGGAAGGAAAGAGAAGGAAGGGTGTGAACCAGTTAGGGAAGGGGAAAGCAGAGGGAGAGCAGACAGAGAGTCAGAGGACAATTCAAAGAGTAAATTTTGAGCCTTTCTAGTAGAGCAGTTTTTGGGGAATTGTGAGGAAAATGACAGACACACACTCAATACACACAGGACACACCTGTTCCACTATTTAGCTGACATTCACAGAGGCTTGTAATGCCTGCATGTTTGCATGCAGTCACAGGAAATGGCCATTCCATTTAGTGAGTGCACACAATCAAACCACTGCCATCCATATCACATGGGCCCACTGTGCACACTGCCACTTTCACCAGAGAAATACCACAAAGATGCCATGGAAAAGCATGAGCAACAAGGAGTAAAAATAGTCTGTACACTTCCTGCCCCCTGTCTTCTTCTTCTGTTTCTCCCTGTTCTATTTTGGGTCCGTTCATGATGCACAGTGCTATCATCGACAGCACTCCATAACAGCATCACGGCTCACAAACAGCTGAAATGAGCCTTGTGTTCATCTGGCTACTCCACACAGAGCTTCACAGTCACTCCCTCATTGTGATGGAGATTTATGTGGCACCTGAAAATACATCAGTTTAACTTTGACCTCTGTCCTCACTACTGCCCCTCAGTCCATCTTGATTATTCCATCCACTTTAACTTTTATCTTTCCATCAAAGCTTGAACTTCACTCCTCCCCTGCCATACCCATTTCCTCTCTCTGTTGAAATGCCAGAGCAGAGTCTACTCTGTTATTAAGCCCATCTGTAGCTGGTCTGAGGATGTCAGCCAGTGTGTGTGTGTGTGTGTGTGTGTGTGTGTGTGTGTGTGTGTGTGTGTGTGTGTGTGTGTGTGTGTTTGTGTGTGTGTGTGAAAACCTTCGGGATAGTGTTCTTTTTCCCTTTGCACAACTAAAATATTTCTTCTTCAAGATCCACTACCTAGTCTTTTTATGTCCTTTCATTCTCTCCCCTCTACCCTGCCTCTAATAGCTTTAACTACACATACAAGTAGAGGCCATGTTAATTTTGTTTTACTACCAACTTTGGTGAGGCCAAATTAAAACATCAGTATGAGCAGAGCTTACTTGTTAATGCTTTTTGGAGCACTTTCAGTAGCTTTAATTAGAGGATCAGTGCAAATTGGTAGCCATGAAAATGAAAGCTGGGATTACATTATTTATAACACACTTAACAAAAATTAGAAACAAGGATTCCTTAGGGTGAATAAAGAGTACTACGGTGAAATTACAGTATATAAAACTTTGTAATGTTTCTCTCATTCTCTGTGTTGTTAATGTTGTCCATAGCTGACTTGCCAAGCACACCTATCTCTCAGTCAAGTTGCAGAGAGCAGTTAAAAGAAGTTGGCTACATCAGTATGGACATTTTCAGAAATCTCATCAGTTGGTTCTTAAGGAATAAAACAAAGCATTATTATTCAATTTACAATTACAGAATAGATTTCAATTATATCTCTTTTACCAAAGAAATGTACTCTAAATTTAAGAGTCTATACCCATGCTAGCAGCTCTGTACTTAAGCACAGCAGTGCTTTAAGCTAAATGCCAACATCAGCATGCTAACATGCTAAAAACAACAATGCTAACATGCTTTAGTATGTTGCCACGCTAAACTAGCATCAAACACAAAGTACTGGGCTGTTTGAGTTTGGCAATAAACTATAGTATTGAACAGATTAAACATTCTGACCTGATGATAGTAGTAGATGAAAAAATTAGAGATCCCCAAAGAGATCCCCAAAGTGATCTTCTCACCATTCTCAGACTGCCACCAAGACTTCTTGCGGTGAGGTTTGAAGGTAGTGATAACATTCTCTATCCGGTGATTGATGGTGTTGTAGACAGGGTCATACGGCCGTCTGGAGTCACAGTCAAAACACTTCTTCTCATCCTTCAGCAGGACAGGAAAAGGTCAGTGTAACAAGGTTACAAAGGAGAGTTGAGAGGTCATTGAGAAAGGCAGAAGCACAGACAGAATGTAGAGATAGTTAGGCAGACACAAACTGATGTGCTTAACTCACAGTTACACATATGCACTTACCTGAAGATGACTGACAATGCAGTAAGGCTCTTTTCTTCTCATCCCGCATGTAGATGAGGCCTTTAGGTTCTTCTCTCGTCCAACCAGCAGGTCCCCTGTTGCTGGGTAGCAGCTGCCATGAGCACAGCCATGGCTGTGGTCCGGCTCCTGGCCCACGGCAGCAGCCAGGACTGGGAGGGGCAGAAAATTAATTACAATCAACAGGAAAAAAGACTGCAGAGTGATACTACTAACTAGGATACTACTTCACAAGCTCGTATTGGAACACACAAATAACATCAAAATCATCAAAAGCTCTTAGGAAGAAAGATTCCACGATAAGAGGTACTACAGGAAATTGAGTTTGTTTTAGACAAATGAACACACGTGAATCTGAGTCCCACAAAAGTACTGTACAAAGTACCAATTCCAGCTGATATTGGGCGAGCGCGGGGTACACCCTGGACAGGTCGCCAGTCTATCGCAGGGCTGCCAAAAAGATAATAATTTTTTTTAAATACTGGCTTTGGATCTTTTGTGTATGATTTTTAAAGAGTTACTTAAAAACCCTGAAAATCATATCTTTGCTGACCTCCAGTGGTTCTCACCTGGCTGCAGTAGTGTACAGGTGTACTCTGGAAACTGAGACATCATTGCTGGTGGTTACAGGTTGAACAGAGCACACTTGACACACACTTGACCACACCCAATCACACTCCTCACTGATGCTGGGTGTGGTAAGAGGTGAAACATGTTTGAAACTTTCAACCAGAGAGGGCAGCAAAACACCACCATTCGACCTGGTGTTAAGTTACTCTTTCAACACAGATCAAACACTGCAGCAGTAATCAGATCTACTCACTAGAAGAAAAGTGTATTTGACACAAGGCTTCAGGAGGCTTCTTTTGATGTAACATTGGAAAGGGATTTAGGTCACTATTTTACAGTTGGAGACTGGGATGCTGTTTATAAAAAATATCAAGGACGTCTCTAGATTAAAACATTTAATTGTTTCAGTTATTTATTTCAGATACTTAATAGTTTCTGTTGAATCTCATCCAGATGTTTAGACTTAAGCTCAGAGATAATGCGGATTACTGGAAATATCAAGAATCTGAAGAATGTTAATGCATTTGCCTTTGTGCTTCTTCAAGACCCCCTCCGATGAAAATCAAGTTTTTAACCTCGTTAAGATGTCTATATGATGTTTTTTATATAATACAAGACATATCATGAGCAAAATAAACAGTCAATGCCATGGCTGCGCATTTCCATCTTAGAATTGCAGTTTCATACATAACATAACTAAGGAACCATTCCAGTCAACTTTCGGGGACTAGGGGAGGGCAAAATAAACCCAGACTAGAAATGAAGCAGTTATCGGTTTCACGCTAAATCATGATAATAATGCCAGTTAGTATTACCGTTTAAATTTGAATTATCACTATAACCATTGCTCCTTTCAGTGTCAGAGCCTCTGCGTGAGACGCATGTGTTTTTTAAACTTATTTTTGGGCTGCAGCTCACTCTTTCATCCCTAAGTGTAGTGTAGCTAGTGACAGGTGTGTCTACAGTGTGGGTTCTGAAAGAGCTCAGATAATGATAATAATAATAACAATAATAATAACACATATAACATTTTCTGTACCCTTGTTTACAAATATGGCATGCAACAGGAAAAAACAGTACTGGGACTGGTCCAGTACAAGATGTGTTGTACCAGTGTCCAGATGTGTTGGCAATGTTATTATTTTAATGTTTAAAAGCACACAGAAACTGCTGTTAATTTTTTACTTGTGGTTTCAATAATAAAACAGCGAGCAAGAGTTTGCATTAGCACAGCCACTGACACTGTGTTGGCCACTACCAGTTAAAAGCTAACAAATAACAAAACCATTTAACTACGCTTACTTTTCTGATACGTCTTTTAGTTGCTGATTTTGGTGCAAAATAAACTCCTCAAAAACTCCTGAATCTGGGTCTGACTGAGGCTCGAACATGTGGCTGAGTCTCTCCAACATGCTCTGCTGTTTCACCTGTCAACCTAGCGCAAGCAGCGGAGATGGGTGGGGCATAAGGCTTGATATTATAATTTTTTTGTGGTCACAAAAAGACAATTTTTTTAATCAGTTATCATCTTTGTCATGGTTTATAACTGTTTGGAAAACCATTTTTGCATAGAAGCCTCATAAAGGTCAAAGACCACAGGGTATGAGGGCCTATGAGCTGAACACTGGCCCCCTGCATCTACACTGCTACTGCCTAATCAAGAGCTGATTCAGTGTTGAGACAACATTCAGTGGGATAGGGATTATCTCAAGGAAGCCCTGCAGGTTAACAGCTCTGCTGTCTACAGGGGTCCCAAGAACTGACCTGACAAGAGGCCCCAGAGACAGGCTAAATCTGGAAACTAACCACTGCAGGTCAAACAGTGGTCAACTTAGACCAGCAGCGGTTAGAAGTATAAGGTCTTGAAAATGAATGAATGATTATTTATTTGTAGCTAAAACTTCAAGATGTGACATAAAATAAAATAAAGCTTGAAGAGATAATGTGTCTGTCTATGATCCTGCACTGGAGCCCTGGTGTGACTGAGTAGCTGTGCTATGTGTGGGAGTTAAAATAAACCTTATAAACTCTCATGACAACCCGCAGCAGCCGTACTACATTCCACTGGTCATAATGATGAGTTTTCTTCCAACACACCTCTGGGATCTATAGTCTGTTTGTGTGTGTGTGTGTGTCTGTGTGCGTGTTGCTATGAGGAAATCTGGTATGAGAAGAGCGAAGACCCAGAGGTCCTGCTGTCAATCTACGGTCTGCCTGCAACAGGTGTCTCTAATCATCCCTCCACACTGCATATACACATTCTTCATGGCAACATGTAACATGGAAACACTCCTACACTGCGAATCAAACTAACAGGGTTAATTTGATTCACTTATTCACATTGCCTAAAGATTTTTTTTTTTTAAAGTGAGGTTTTCTGCATCACTCTGCTTTATATCAGCACAGTGTTAAAACATTCACACCTGCTACAGCAGCTGCTGGTACTCCTACACTTTTTGTCCTTATATTTGTGCCTCAGTCCTGAGCACATGGACATTTTGAGGATAGAAAAACATTTATATATTTTGTGCAGGCATTATTATTGAGCAAACAAAAATCTGTTATGTGCTCAATAAATGTATTTGAAATATTTTTTCTTGTTTTACTGTGTTGCTCTTGCTAACATTCTTTGAAAGTCTTAATTACCCGGTATCATAGCTTGTACCTAGCATCATGGAAGTAAGCTAACGTCTGCCAGATAAGCGGCTAACTATGCTTGGCTAATAAATTTAGGGGCACTATTGCATTCATGATTACAATGCCTTAGTTGTGTAGCTGGTAAGCTTAAACTTAATAATATAATAGTAATACAAATAGGTCACTGAGCAAATCTTGACGTTGTGATCCTGCCATGATGTCAGCCTCCTGTATAATTGGGCACCTCCGCGCCTAGGCACTGCTCATAACTTTTTACTGCTGACAGGCATGAAGAGAGGCTGGTTGCTGTATCTACCAGTGACTGGATGCTCTCTGCAGGTCTACACTCAGTGATTAAGGTAAACAGAGACATTGCATTATCATCTCCTGACACTGCTATGAGGTCATAATAGGAAGCCTGCTGGGAACAGTGTGGAGGGCTAGTTCACATGGATACATACAGACATATGCACACACACAATCTTGACACATTCTAGACTAACAGTTTTTTCTTGGCATCTGAACAAGTGTCAGTACACATGAGGTTAACATATGTACCTGGATTACGGGGGCCCCCACTCCCTTCTGCGTTTGGGTACACTCATTCATACAGTTTTATAATTCAGGATCCATTTGTCACTTAATTGACACTAAAACCCAACATGATCCATTTTCAAGTGAATGTAAGTTCAAAAGACACCTATTAGAGGATTTGTCCAAGTGCAAGGTAACAATCTGAGCTGCTTAACATTTATCATTACCAGCAGAGGCAACAGTATATATAATGGCCTGTGAAAAAATAGGCCTGAGGTTGTTCTTTTTATCCTTTATCTAACAATGAGAGAGAGGAAAAGAGTGTGGAAACACACAAACAGAACAGGTCAGATAGCTGATACAGTAGAGAGCTTTTGTACAGACAATGGGAAAACCCATACAGACACAACTTGATATCTATTCTGGCAACTGCTGGCACACATTCAAAGGTCTGTGTGTGTGTGTATGTGTGTGTGAGAAAGACCAGGGAGGGTGGAGGAGCAGAGCAGACGTCTGATGTATCGCTTAATCATCGGGTTTCTGGTTGTCTTTTATCTCCGTGTGTTTCTGTCTGTGTTTGTTTGTCTGTGAAAAACCACACAGACTTCACACCTCTACTCACAACACAACTCACACTGACAAGAAAACAAGATATTCAGAACAGTGAATTCCATTTATTATAACATAGAGAATATTTCAAATGACCTCATTTTATTTTTCACACATTTATGATGCATAGATTTTTACCTGTGGAAATTCTATTCTTTCTCTATTTTTATACTTAAACTATGGTGTGCGCTACAATCTAAAACATCATCAGTCCAAATGTCAAATGATTGATACTGTAGTAGGTGATGATGAATTTCTTCTTATTATGACACTGAAGATGTAACAGAAGGTCTGACAGGGTGACGACAGAGTATTCATGAGTCATGTAGCTGACAGGGATCAGACCACTGCTGCCTTGATGTAAGCCAGGGAAAAAAGCAGAGGCCAGTGGAGGTAGGAAGATATGAAGTAGAGATAAATGGAAGGTGGTATCTGTAATTTGGTAGACACTTGTATTTAGAGCATCATATTGTGAGTGAATATACAGTTTCAGAGTAGAGACTAACTCGGCAGAAGGCAGAGAATACGAAAAGATGGTGGAAAAATGGTGAAAAAGCAGTCACTTTTATTAGAGTTGATAAAGATACTATTGGGCACTTTTCTGATGTGACATGTGGCCAATTTACAAGCCTTAAGGCACAAGCATAAAAGCCCCTGAAAACATGGCTTCAATTCATACATTCTTCTTTATAACATGAATAATTGTGGCTAAAGAACAAAATATCAAGGCACCTTTTGAAAAGCCCTATTTTGCTCTTTTGCTGAGAGTTTGATGAAAAGATTGATAGCCCTGTCATTGTTAGCTTAGCATAAAGACTGAAGATAGGGAGAGGGCTCTGTCCAAGTCAGCGCACCTAGTATGCCACTTATTCAAAGGTTGGTGAGCAGTAACAGCAAAAAAAAGTACCAGACAGATATGACAGCGTTGACAATCTTCTCATCTAACCCTGCAAGACAGCATATCTCCCAAAATATACATCACCAAAATATTTATTATCTTCTGTGGATACAAGATGAGTCTAAGAACTGGCACTGTGGCTTTGTGGCAAAAGTGCCCTGAAAGTTGTTGCCACCAATGCCAGTTGCCACACCTCCATGTCCCACACTGCTAAACTGTTTTCATGACTGATTAATTGTTAACTTTTTAAGCACAAATGGCAATGCTTCTAGAAGGTGAAAAATTAACACTTTTCTTTGTAACACATGATAGTATATTTAATGTCTTTGAATAGTGGACTGTTGGTTGGACAAAACAACACATCTGAGGATGTCATAATGTGCTGTACGAAATTTTAAAGACTTATTCATTAGAGTCACTTATCAACCAAACATTTGCTGGTTCCATCTTTTCAGATGTGGGGATTTGCTTGTTTCCATAGTTTTGTATCAATTTACATTATAAATATCTTTGTTTTTGGACCGTTGGTCAGACAAAAGAAACAATGTAAAGATGTAATATTGAGGTACAGGAAACTGTGTTTTTGGAACATTTTAGACTGATATGAATCAATTTAATAATTTATAATTGAAGCATGAAATGGTTGCTGGTAGTAGAGCTGGGTTGAAATGTTATTGAAATCTCATTATGGCCAAGTGTAATATTCAAATCACAGGAGCTGCAATTTTTCGATAAAGGTAAAATGTGTTACAACATAAGGTGCTACGGAGATGCCCCGTAGACCCCAGTGAAAATAGATGTAGAGGTAGAGATGTCAGGTTCGATCCTGACTCCCTGACTCCTAAGACACTGAACCACTAACTGCTGCGCCATGAGTGTGTGAATGTGTCACTGAGACATACATTGTGAAACAGTTTAACTGGTTGATAAACTAAAAAGTTCTACATGAATGCAGTCTGTTTACACCATCATCATTTTTATTTATTTTTTTCAAAATGAAAATGAAATGCAAAAATATTACAATGTCTGTCAAAATATAAAAATATGAATATTTATTTTCCCTTTTCAAGGCCTGTAGTGGTTTTGTGGACTACGTGTAAGTGAGCAGGCAGTTGACCAGCTGAATGGAAGTTTTGGCAGTTTGCCTCCAATTAAGTGAAAAGTTAATATCGTACAGTTTTGAGGACAAACTGTGATTTAGTGGTTTATTAGACGTGTTGGTTTCTTTAATTTTACTTTTTCTCTATATCCATAAATGGAGAGGCATGGAGGAATGCAGGCTGACAGCTGAGAGAAGGTGGTGCTGCTGGTGTGTATGTGTATGTGTGAGTGTGCGTGTGTGTGTGTGTATGTGTCTGAAGGGGGAGTCTTAGCTCACAAAGTACTGCTGTTCAACCAGCCATTACCCTTTAACAGCAGGCTATGCACTGTCACCCTGCACCATATAGAGCACTTTTCAGCTTGGTTAGCCTCTCGTAGCCACACATCACATTAAGGCTTATTATTGAGCAGCTCTGAGTATCAATGGCTGACAAGCTTCATATTACACTACAAAGACAGCTTTTTCTTTACATGTCATATACAATATTATAATATGGCAGCACTAGTGCTGTTTAAGCTGCCAAGAAGGTGGGAAATTATCCACTGTTGTTAACCTTTTCTTGGCTAACAGATAAAAAAGGACATGATATCATTATGTTCATGCCAAAGGACAGTGAAATCTGACTCTAAGCCAGCAGGTCTTCCACATGAGGCAATGCTGTAACTGTCAGAGGCAGTGATACAGTGCACAGTGCAGCCTGCAGGGCATACAAGTTTCATTTCCATATCCAACTCATCACACAGAATAACTAAACCCTCGAGCTCTGTGTGTGTGTGTTGGGGTGGGTGGGAGTAGGGATGTGGCACCAACATGACACATTCCACTGGAACCAGTCAGCGAGACACAGTTTGCTGTCACACCTACCAGCGTAAACAATGCAGGAAACCAGGAATACCAAACAGATGCACAAGAAAAGCACATGCACCATAGATACTGTACATAAAAGCTCAGACAGGAATCATTGCTGCAAGGGTATGAACAACACATATTGCCAAGAATATTTAAATAACAGCATGGTCACATACAGTATCAGCTCACCCTGGGCAATGACCAGACAAGAGCAGCATCATTTTAAGACAGACAATATGCTGTATACCCAACCTGAGTGAGTGTGGAACTATGATATTTTAAGCACCATCAGACAGCTACTGTAACTACTCCGGGCTGAAAAAAGTCAACAGCCTTTTATTTTTAACTCCTCTCAGTTAATTGGTTTACATTCTCCCTCTCTGTGTCTCCGTCCTCTCTTTGCTCTGCACTTAGCTGATGGATAGTTAACTCCCACTGTTAAACATCCAGCTGTTCACCTCCCTCCTTGTCTCTTTATTAGTCTCAGCTCTTACATCCCACCCCTCTCCTCTTCTAATGTCCACCGCGCCTCCCGCAGCTCAGACTCCCCTCTCTGCCCTGCCGTTCACCTTCCTTACTGCATTCATCCTCACTCCCTTCCTTAATCAGAGCCCCAGAGCCTTGCTTATAAAAATGACCACTGACCTTAATGTCATGCATCATTTTTGAAAATGAAGACATGATGATGTCTAAAGCAGTGACATGAAAGGTGGCTCACAAAAATTCCAGTTGGATTATTTTAATTATCTAAAAAAAAGTTGTATTAAAAAATGGTCCTGGTTCTGGAAAAGTAATTTTAATGTTTATACATAAACTAGTAAGTTTCTCCAGGGAGTATTTCTCGTGGTGTCCCCCATGGTTACGTCCTTCGCCACATTGTTTTTAGTTTGTTCATGCTGCCATTAAGCATCTAGTTTCATTGCTATACAGATGACACACAGCTCTAAATCTCAGCCTCACATGATGATTTGAACCTTTTCGATCTTCTTGCTAATTGCATTTTATAAATTTGTGATTGAACGGCTCAAAATGTTCTTCAGTTAAATAAGGATTACAAGGAACAGGCCAAAAGAGACAACCTCATTTTTCATCCAGCAAGAACAAATTCACACCATCTCTCTCACAAGACAACTACACTCATCTTAGTTACTGTAATGCTCAGTCATCCTGAGAGCCTAATCAAACAACAGATTCACAACACCGCTACAAGGATTTCCCCCAGAACAGACCAGGCTGTGTGCACACATCATCCCTGTACTAAAATCTATCCACTGGCTGTCTGTAAATTATTGATAGATAAATTATTGATTTGAAGATGTGATCACGATGCATATAGTTGGAACAGTCTCCCTGTGGATTTCAAAATGCACCTCATTTATAGCCTGTTCAAAGAACTTAAAATTCATCTTTTCAAACATGTTTTTACATAGATAAATCTTTTGTATATTTTACCTTGCCCACAGTATTATTTGGTTTCATCCGTTTTTAAATATTTCTCAGTCTCTCTGATTCATTTTAATCATTTACATTAATTTTTTTTAATTTTTTGTTACAAACACTGTGTCAACTATATATGTTCAATATTCTGACTTCAGAGGTTTTGTGGTAAATATTAAATTCATAAGACCTGTTGAAATGTATTTTAAAATCATTTATACTCTAAAACCCAAAACCTACTTGTAATCTTCCATATATCATCATTCCATATTTTTTGTGGCTTGACATGGACTTTGACTCTTTCTCAGCTGTTTCAGAGTGTGTCACTGACTGCCAGCCTGGCTCTCAAACAGACAGAGGGTTTTACTGAGTGAGGCCAGACTCTGGCCATTACACAAGCTGTTATATTAACAAGGCATGGCACTGGGAGGCAGCTGGTCCCACTGGAGGAGACACTCACATTCCTGTCTGAATCACTCTGTGTTGGAGAAGAAATATGAAACAAGGCATCATGAGCAACAGGTGGACAGTGGAGACTGAAGTTGGATGGAAATCCTGCACATGCCTACTGAAAATTTACTAACATTCTCACAGATATAAATGTGAAACAGCCATTTTAACAGTCTTTTTAATAGTTTCTCTGACCTCTGCCACTTTGTATCCTCAGACCATCTTTTAAAAATTTGTCAATATCACAATCTTAAGGTAAACTTCAGTTCTGAGTCCTTAGCTCTGATGTGAGAATTATCTTTAAATGCTGCTGATGACAGGAGCACTACAAACAAATGCATAGTAGTGCAGCTAAATCATTATTAAAAGTAATTATTATTAATTATTACTTAAAATATATTTTTTTAATTATTATGATGATGATATCTGTAAAATTCTCTCCTAAAGCCAGCTACCGGCCTCGCTTCCTGAAGCTTGATCACCAAATAAGAGGCACACATGGCCGGCAGATGTTGGGTGCAGCCTTTCGGTCCACGAGCTTATCCATCAGTTCCTCAAACGTGTAGAGTGAGTTGCTGTGGGTTTGGCTAGAGATTGTGGTTGTTGTGTGTTTGCCCTGGTGCTCAGCAGCTGCTGTGGGAGACAGACAGCGCTGGACACAGTGCCGATGTGTTCCCAAGTAGTTGCTAATCAGAGCCTCTGATCAAGAAAATCTGGCTCCACTTAGAGGGAAAACTACAACACACATAGGATTTGTTATTAGTTGAGGCATGCATTTGGTGTGTTGCATGTGTGCCACAGTGACCTTATGATAATCTGGCTAATTATTGCATGTACATGTGCCAAATTACAAATAATTGTGCGGATTTGTACACTGAATGACTGTATACTTAATATTTGTGTTCTTCTGCTCATGTGCATCTGTGGATCAGTGGGCTCAATAATGTAATTATATAGTGTCTGACTATTAAATGGTGAAATTGCTTTCTTCTGTTAGAAAGAGGAGGTAACCTCTGCGTGGCCAAAGGCACATCTTAGATACTCCTAGTATAATTTAGAGGAGACAGGGGAACACTGTGTGCGTGTGCGTGCATGTGTGTGTGTGTGTGCAAGGTCAATTTTTTAAACTCTAGATTTAAAGTGACATTGATGGCCTTATGTTTCCCCAGAGAGGTGAGAGTGCTTGAAACAAATCTAACTATATCTTTCCTTCATTTGCAGAAAATTAAAATTTGCTAATGCTCCATAACCCATAATATCAGCATATATTTCTGTCAATGTTACATCATTGTTGCATGGTCTTGTAGTAGAGAACAACAATGTAACTTTGACAAAAAGTAATGGAAAACTCCTCAGATTTTGGATAAGATCATTTTAAAAGTTGATTTACAAGTCAAAGTGAGTATTGCTCTGCTTATGCAGATTGTGGTGTAATTCTCTCCAGCAGCTTTGACATGTTTGAGAAAAGTACTTCAGACATCACTTGAGTAATCTCAGTTTAAGCATGAAGATTACAAAGTTTAAAGAGAAAGCTTGTGTTACTAACTGGGTGCAGCACAAGCCAGGCAACATCTCGCACAAGTCAATTAAAAATACTATCAAGTTTAATATTTTGAAATGCTGGCTTGATATATTTTCAATTCTGCTCTTTTTAAAATTTCTCTTCATTTCGATTATGCCATTTAATTAATTTATCTTAATTTCTAAAACACAGACATATCTGGTGTGAAATGGTCCCAAACATGAATAACAATATGTCATTATTTTGACATACAAACTTATCATGTTTTAAAAAGAAACTTTTCTTGTTTTAACAATATACTATAACATGATAACTTATAATTATAACTCATGTTTGAATGAAGAAACTGCAGAGAACCTGCTAGGGTGGGGACACTTCAAGATCTTGCTGTTATAACTAGAAAAGTTTTTTGGTATAAGTTTGTATGTCCTAATAAAATGAAAATATCTTGTTGCAACATGAAATACATTTTATAATAATAAACCTTTCACATTATCATTTGATACTGATTTTTCTGATGTGGCAGTAACACGCTTTTATTTCTGGTATGGCAGCAACACACATTTATCACAAGCATGTTCCTTTCACAAAGATCTAATCATCGGTAATATTTTCTCATCATATTATAGAAAAAATTCTGTATTTTCAGTGTGGCTAAAAATATGTCTATCAAGCTAAAATGGGCAATCCAACTAAATTAAACACAGATGTTTCTGTCAATCTGGATTAGCTAATGTAGCTAACACAGACACAAGCTATATTTCTCCATTCGCCAACTAGAGAACTAACTATTCACTTCCCGAATCACTACAATGGAGGCAGCAAGCATTAAATTCTCAGGCCATAATTACAAGAGGAACACAAGAGTCCCACAATACAAAAAAATCCTTTTAACTGGTTTATTTATTGTGGAATATGAATCAACTGGATTAGGATGGACAGCTAAAGCCATGTTTACCTCCAGATTCATATACAGAATCTACAGACTCTACATAGTGTATCATCAAACAAAAGCCAGGCTCCTCACAAAACATACAGACTGACCACCACAGGTCACATGATGCTATATCAGGAAGACGTAACATTATACAACAAGATGCAGACTTCTGTTTAAGTCTCATGTCAGTGTCAAACACAGTGACCTGGAATACAGACATGAGGCAGTTGGCCTCTGTTTACAAGTAGCAAGGTTTTATTGGACTTTGTGTGTGTCTGTGTGTGTGTAATTATAGGGCTCCGAGATAAGACCACCACACACATTGTGGGCATATTGGTCTTCCTGTCTTACATGATAACAAAATCTGAATCTGAAATATCTCAAGGAAATAATAACATTAACTACATCATTTCTTTATCCTCTTTTCTTTCCTTCCTTCCTTCATTCCTTCCTTAAGCCCCTCTTCCATCCTGACATGCAGCTATATTACACTCTAATTGCTGCTTGTCTGCTATTAGATCATTAGAGGTGTGTTGGTGTCTGAGAGAGCTTTTTAACAACACTACACAACATGATCTGTTATTAACCTGGTATCAGGCTGAATCTGTGGCCTGCAGCAATGAAAGAATCAAAAAAATAAAATGCCAGAAGTGAAGAGGGAGGACATTTCTCTGCATCTAGTCTTTGACACTGCAGCAGAGAACACATTTAATGTCTGTTACTCATATGCTTTTCTTTGTATAATAATGTTTAAAAAATTCCTTACTTCCTCTTCTCTTGTTGTAAGTTTACATTTTCTTAATGCCCCACTTTGACCCTCTGACCAAATGGAAAGTATTGATTTTAACAACTGCCATTCATTTTGCACAAAGGCTGATATACAGTAATTTAACTATACTCCATATACAGCAGCAACACCTCAAAATTGTTTAACATAAAATTTTAATGTTTAATTTCTCTAATGTGTCGGTATCAACAAACTGAAATGAAGATTCCCCCCATTCTGCTCTGTCAGGATCTTATCATAGCTTGTTACCAGGTAACAAACACAACAGGAGGCTCTGTGATTTGTTAACCCTAACCTTCTATA
Source organism: Trachinotus anak (assembly GCF_046630095.1). Classification (NCBI taxonomy): domain Eukaryota; kingdom Metazoa; phylum Chordata; class Actinopteri; order Carangiformes; family Carangidae; genus Trachinotus; species Trachinotus anak. The sequence goes on from NW_027273855.1 coordinate 8,140,390, forward strand.
ATTAAACATACATACATCTGGAATCATTTTAAAACTTACCAACCACAAGCTTCTGATGATCTCTGCCTGCTGATGGAAGCTAAAAATAACACCAAGCTTCTAAAGTAGGAGAGATGTTGTTAGCTTGTTGGACAGCAACGTATAACTTAGTGACACTGCATAGTTGTGCGATTACTTTTTCAGTAACCAGTAATAGAAGACACTACCGTTTTAAATTCAGTAAATACAGGAACTAAACCCATCACATTTTGATTGAATAATTGATTTAATTTCTTGCCCACACTGTTAATGACTCAATGAAAATTTTGGATTGGTGAAGAATGGGAGATATTCATTTGGCTGATGTTCCTCTGGCAAGGAACAGTCCAGACTGTTCTGGTCTGTGGTTCCCTGATGGTGGAACGAGTTACTGATGTCTATCAGAGCAGGGTCTGCTCTCTGTCTTCAAGAATCTATTGAAGACTCTTCTGAGAGCACCTCCTCTCCTAACACCTCTTAACACCCTAACATGTTTAACTAGCACTTACTATGACTTTCAGTTCCAGGTGTTACTAATATCATTAACAATGGCTCTGCTTTATTGTTTTAATCAAGTAAATTGTTTTATTCCCAGTAACTCATGACAATAGTGAAAGTTTCCATCCAAAATTAGCGGCACAAATTTTTACTGAAATCTCAGAAAATCCTTGATATTTAGATTTTTTTTTCTTTTCATATTTCTGGTGTGCCCAGTGCACTTATTGTGACAGTGCATATACGCAATAAAGTTCTGCAGGAATGAGTCCTGAGACCCATTTAGCACGCTAGTACTTCCAGTTTCCTTGTCCCGAAGTCTCAGGGTTTTTTGAACGTGTTTCTGGTTAGATGACTGAAAAAAGGCCTGTGGTTAACACAAGCTCAAGACATTTTCATGTTTTATTTTACAACATAAAATACCTCAATAAATACCCTACTTGTGATTTCTTTAAGCTTATACTTCTGTTAAAAAAGGGCAGTTGCTAGTGTGTAAGTGTCTCATCAGTCCAAACATGAAAACAATCTACTCATTAGTCCAGTAACGGTCTTAAAACTGTTACTAACTTTGTAAGAGGAAAGGCTTTCATACAAGAGGTCAGAGTTAGATCAAACTACAAGTTGAAGTTTAGTGGTGGTGATGTTGAAGTCATGTGACCATGGTGTAGTTGGTTTATAGCCCAACATTAGTGTTTTACTTCTGGTGACTGTATTTAGATTCATCATAACATCATAAGGTGGTGTTCATTAGTGAAGATGATCCTGCTGAACAAAACGTGGAGTATAAAAAACTGTTGTTTGTCACAGAGCTTATTTTCCGCAGAAATCCAAAACATCCATGTAAAAATCCTATTGTCTCTTTGTCAAGGGACCTAGGGTGATGCTAACTTCTGGGTTTGGGAACAAAAGGACATCATCCGTGCTGCACTCTATACCATGACCATGAAGCTGAAGCAGCCAAATGGAAATCAATAAAAATATTCACACCTTAGGTTTTCCTTCAGTCTGTGAAAAAGGTCTCTTGTCATTGTTTCAGATTATGTGTCATCAGTGGCTATAAAGAGTTTATCTGTGTAAGGTTGGTTAATTGAAGCTGGATGGGAACTGCACTGCTCATCTCAGTTCACTGATTATTGTCACTGTACAATGTTCTATCTGTTCACTTCCACAATGTTAGCACATGGTAGCTCCATTCAGGTTCACCATTATACCAGACACCCTATTGTTTTTAATGTTACCATCTCCATTTCATATTCCTCCTATTCCTATTTCCTTATCTCCACCTCCTCCTTTCATCCAGAAAAGCTGCTGCCAAGAGGACAGGGAAACCTAACTCACCGTCCTTTCATATAAACAAACCTGTTCCCTCTCTCTCCCCACCCCTTGTCCCTCACCCTAAGGTCTTTCTCTTCCTCTTTTCTCTTTGTCCTGATTCTATACAACCCCCCCACCCACCCCCACCCCAATTTTTCAGCCTTTCTCTCTCCCCTTCCTCTCACTCTCTGTCTCCAGTGCTGGTGGTTGGTAGGCTTTACTGCACCATTGTTCTGGTATCTGCACATTTCCGGGAGCTGTAGCTTACAAAGGCTTCGGGAACACACTGTCTCACTCCCATTGCCTAATACTGGCTCTCACCTGCCCACACACGCACACACATCTGAGGAGGATGTCAGTAGTTCAACAAAACTCCTACATTCTTACACACACACATACACAAATCTGCAAGAGAGATGAATTACAGAGGATTTACTTTGCATCATGAGGAAAACTCGGATCCTCTTTCATGTCAATTGTTCTTTCCTTTCCTTCCTTCCTTCCTTCCTTCCTTCCTCGTTCAATAGAATAATGTGTTGGTCCCTCCCTCAGTTGAACATAATCACACCACTTCATGAAAAGTATATAGCACATAAAATCAATGTCTTCATGGTACTTTTGCTAAAACAACAGGTACAACGCTTCTTTGCTCCATACATTTTTGCTTCAAATTACATTTGTTAAACAGAATTTTTGCAGATGCACATGTGCACACACACACTTACACACACACAGCCAGTTTTCTATAGGTCCTCCTTCCACCCCCACTCCCAGTGCAGAAGAAAAGAAAAAGAAAGTGAAAAGAAAAAGACCGGAGTGGAGGCTCTGCTGGCTCTTTTGTCGCTGTCATCAGCTTGAGTCCTTTCACTCTCTCCCTGTTTCTCTCTCTCTTTCTCTCTCTCTCTCTCTCTCTCACACACACACACACACACACACACACACACACACACACACACACACACACACACACACACACACACACATTCATACATTCACACACACTAATTAACCCCGTCTCTGACCCGGGGGTTTGGATTGACCTTGCAGCTCATCCTCAGAGGCGTCAGGACTCTGAACAGACAGCTCCCCATCACTCTAATGACAGTGTGAGACACACACTTCACATCAGACACACACTTCTTTACCTTTCTGCTCTAACACACATCCTCGTCTCCAGTTTCCTCCTCTGCTTTTCCTCCAACACACTCTCAGCTGATCCCATCTCTCTGTAGCTCAATTGTACTTATTTCCTGTCCATGACAACCACTTAATGATTTGCTACATCTCTGACCTTTGACCCTTTAACTGCGAGAGACTCACCTTCTATGTTAAATACTAAATCTTAGCGATGAATGAGCTTCTGCTTTCAGTGCTGAGGCACCACATCACATAAAACCACATCAGCTCTTGACAACCTCAGATTCACTTTAGATGAAAAGTAATTTTTCATGCAGCCACTGACATGGGACATGGATGCAACCAAAAACAAACAAACAAAAACAACCTGCAGATGATGCTTTCCTCCACTACCTGGTGGAAACCTGAGTGTATTTTGAGATACTTGTATCAGCTTCTTGATCTTTCATCCATTAATGATGTTTATTTTTAAAGTGGTTAGCCCATCTTTAAAGGCTAGGTTCACATTTTTTCTAATCTGTCATAAAACAGTTCTCATATCTCCACATCTACACAGAAACAGTTTCTTCAAGTCCTTTCTGGCTGCTAAGTTTTTTTAAAAGTAAATGCTTTCTGCAAAAATACATACTGCACATCCAGTGAAGGCATTATGACCCCCTGAAAATCTTTTGCAGAGGATTTCTTGGCTTCTTGCCTTGATTTGCTGGTCAGTGTAGAAGGAGAGGAAACATGGGGAAAGAGAGGGGTACAACATGCAACAAAGGTCCCTGGACAGGATTTGAATCGTGGATGTTGTGGTTATTATGCACCTTAGCAATGAAGGTATCAGGACGCCTGAGCAACTGAAAATTTGTACTAAATAAGCAACAACCACAGTTATAAAAACATCTTTCAGTATTATTTAGTTCCTATTCCTGGATCTGTATCTTCTTGCGATGTGATGATTTTAATCTATCAACAACAGCAAAGAAAAAAGGGAAAAAAAAAAAAAAAAAACCTACAAAAGAAAAAGTTACAAAAACCTGAAGAAAACTGCCATCAGTGCTATTTGTCTTGAAAAGTACCAGTGAGCTTTGTCAGGCATCACAAAGAGCTTCAGTGTTGATGACTGAGGGCAACTGGGTGCTAACAGCAGCCGCTAATAGTCTTTAATTGGAGCAATGAGCCCATTGTCTTCTAGCTCCAGGGAACAATGCATTAGGATGTGTTTTACTGAGGGTCACTACTTGGATTAATCTTTAGCTAACTGACAGCCCTGAGTGGTGAAGGTGTCAGAGAGAAATACCAATGAATCATGTTTCTCTGGACTGTTCAGTGTTGTTTTCTGGCTTTAAATTAGTTTTTAAAAAATGTGACTGAACTAGTGAAAAGACGTTTTATCAGATACTATGTGTGTTTGGTTTAAATCTGTACATTTACCAGATTTCCTTTATCTCTGTCACCCACCCACACACGCATACACACAAACACATACATACGCGCACACACAAACGTATGCATGCACACACGCACGCACGCACACACACATACACACACACACACACACACACACACACACACACACACATACTTGTACTTCCATCTTTGTGAGGACACTCATTGACATAATGCATTCCCTAGCCCCTTACCCTAACCTTAACCATCACAACTGAGTGCCTAACCCTAACCCTGACCCTGACCTTAACCTAAACCTAATTCTAACCATAACTCTAAAACCAAGTCTTAACCCTCAAAATGTGATTTTAAGGTGTCTCAAAAAGTGAGGACCGGCCAAAATGTCCTCACTTTCCCAAAATGTCCTCACTCTGTTGGTAAAATACTTTTTTTGGTCCTTACTATGTGGCAAGTACAAGTACACACAAACACACACACACACACACACACACACACACACACACGCACACACTCACACACACAAACACACAGACATACATATACATGCATGCAGCACTGGACACACACACATCCCAGAAGGGTTTTGAGCAGTGCTGGAGGTAGGTGTGGAGTGGGTGTCTCTATTTGCGGATTCAGCTGAGCCGTTTTAGGAGGACCATAAACAGAGCGACACCACCCACAGAGAGAGAGAAAGACAGACAGGGGGGACCCCTGAAACCATGAGGGCACCAGGGGCCCTAAAAAAGAAACATCAGTTATCTTATCTCTGCATGGGGAGATGCAAGGGCTGGCTCTCCCATCAGCCTCACATCTAGCATGTTCAGGCTGCTGCTTCACTTGTTTTCTAGAAGCTGTTAAACTGACTGCTGGTACAGTATATTCATGATGTTACAGGAAAGTAACAAAGAGAAAAATTAGCTAAATGTATGGCAGTAAATCCATTTTTCTACATTGTTTTTCTGGCCTTGATGCTTTTTCTTCACTTTGGAAGAGTTAAACACATGAAACTGTAAAATGGGCATAAACAAAGCCCAGTTTTGTATAGGACAGCAAATGGCAATATTGATTAAAATTTTCTTAGGTAACAGAGAAACAGAATTAACTGTTACCGAGCTTTAACCCTTGACACTACAAAAATATTCATCTTAAACGATAAAGTAGCCCCTTCCCCTGTGTTAAAATCCCTGTTATCTTCAAAACAAGTTTAAGAGATAATACCTCTTTAAAAGCATTATCACTTAATGGGGTCCTCAGGAGCAAGACCTTGAAATCACTACTAAAAACATTATTCTGCAGTGGATTCACGTGAAACCACCTTATCATGAATGTATAAGCTCCATATGTTCCAGAGACTGATGAGAGAAAGCCCAGTGACCTGAAGGCCCTTAATACACCATCACTGAATGACTTCTGAAGATTTGTTATGGAGCAGAAAACATGGGCTGACTTCAAAGTGCTGGTGTACAGTCCACTTACCACAGAGAAGAATTAGCAGTGAGGCTTGCATCTCTGAGCGCACGTAAACCCCCAAGATATAGAAAACCTGTGGCATCAAACAGAGTGTTCAAGTCATCACAGTGATATTGACCTACAACATATCCTACTCCACATAGCAGTTATGACAGCACCACCCTGGCTGTGATTTTTTAAATTTGATAAAGGAAAGTACAGATAGACTGTGATTTTTAACATTTAAGAAACGGCAAACGCAAAGCCGCAGCCCATGCAGAAGTTCGCATAGATAAGCGAAAACTTAAGGTGAAGTTTGCATTTTATATTTTCACACTGAAGTTACCCACTGAAGAGGTCAGGGACACCCTCAGTTTTTGAGAGAATTTTCCGTCTGTGCTTTTTATGTCACATTCAGTCTGCACGATGTAAACCTACACGACTTCTTTAGAGAGATCTTCCGTGATGTTTAGAAAACATCATTCCTGTCAGATGAGACTCGTGGCAAAATGCTACCAACTGTCCACCGTGTTACTCTGTCTGATTGTGTTTTTTCCTCAAAAAGTTACTCACTGTGTCAAGTCCCGTTTCAGATGTTCGCTCCTATGTTGTGTATGAAACAGTCAGTCAGACCCTCCTGGTCCACTTGCCGCAGAGCTGCCGGACAGAAGTGGAGCCGAGCAGCGGCTCTCATGTCCTGCGTCCCTCTGCTGGAAACCCTGGGCTGGACTTACGGAGAGGAGCGGAGCGGAGCTAAGGGGTGGTCCCGCTGACCAGGTCGCCAGTTCGATTCCCCGGGTGGGCGATTAAAGTATTAAAGGTTCTGTAAATTATATATTTTTAAAAAATTACATAGCAGTGTACAACTATTTTCTATATAAAAATATAAGTGTCCTGAGCATAGACCGAAGTCACACCCCCTATAATTGCGTTGTGATCTGAGTGTCTCTGTTTTTGGTTTTGGTAACCAAGATGTTCGCTTTCAAGTCCGTCCGAGTTGGCCTTCCCTACATTTAAACACACGGAGTGCAGTGCGCAGCGTTCAGGTGAAAGCGACCTTCCAAAATTTACTTTACTTAAGAAACCACTTTTTCATCTAAAAAGGGTTCAGACAAAGAGAGATGAGATCAGAGCACAGGCCGACTGGCCATGTGGACCACTGGCTCAAATCCAACCGGTGGACTGTCAAAACATCCAGAAAGTTTGTTTGTGTGACCTCGGATAAATACAAGGCTAAATTCAGGCTTTCCTAGTGGAATTGCAGTGGGATCCCATCTAGCTGGTGGACCATCAAGTTTTTGCCAGCTCCAATGTCTTTACCTGCTCTTCAATGTCATTTGTGCCACCGTGCATAAGGCCCGAGGCGGATTCTTTCCCAGTCTGACCATGGAGCCAATACTGGTTTGTCTTTACTGAGACAGGGAACCCTACGAGCTGGCAAAGGGCTGCTTGACTCAGAACTTTTTTTCCTTCTCCTCCATGTGTAAGTAACTTGATGCTACATAATGTTACATGTCTTTTTCATTAGTGAGGCTACAGTAATATGATAATGTTAACTGACTTGCTGTTACCAATATTATGAATTTGTTCAGCAAATGTTGCTATCGCTAGCTCGCTAACTGTCAGCATTGCTGAGGAGCATATCACGACAAGCAAGCTAGTGTGGTCCAGTGGTTGTGGTTGGACCGTTTTCTGTTGACTCTCATGTGCACAGGGTAACTTTTCAGTTTTTGTTGTTGTTGTTGTTTTCTATGAGCCTCCACCAAACAGTATAAAACCGTAAAAGTGAAACACATTTTTATGCCACATCTTATAAACAAGCACAATATGTTGGTTAAAACTTAAGAAATAAAGCAGTTTACAGATAGCCTAACATTAACATGAAACATTTTGAAGATAATACTTATAATAAAAAATAACTAATGATCAAATTAAAAAAAAAAAAAGATAATAATACAATACACAGTTCAATCTTTGTAACGCCAGACAATTTTTTTTTTGAGTTGTTTACCTACATTATCCCAAATGTTTCCAGCGATTCCAAATCTTAGAGAAATACGTAATTTCAGTCATTTTAATCAAAGATACTCTTCAACAGCATGCATTGGCGTTGATGGGCTGCTGGTAAAAACCAGTAAAGACTAACAGAGAAAAGGGGAATAGGCGGTCAGGACTCTAACAGGGGACTAGCCTGCTCAGCGCCTTTGTGTTGTGCGTCCTAACCACTCTGCTTTTGGATCAGCTCTCTGTCAAAAGTAATCCCCTCGTCCATTTGTTATGGAGAGGAGGACTTCTCTGTGGATAATTCAGCTGCCTGCCGAAACATCCTGAATATCTGGTTCCTAAGTTGAGAAACAAAAGTAAGGAGTCTCGATTTCCAGCCATTTGAAGACGTGTTGTGTCCACTGAAAAGTGTTAGTGAATCACTGATTTTAAAAGTGACACTGCTTTAGGGGCGACTTGATAGCCAAGTGGTTAGGGCACATACCACGTGAGCACATGTGCTCTGAGCAGGCAAGTTGCTGGTTTGACTCCTGACTGACTAGACTCTCTCTCTCCCCTCATTTCCTGTCACTCTATACTATCCTATCTAATAAAGGTTGTCGCACAACATAACACAGCTGAGTATTTGCTATACTGCATACACACTTTGGACAGAAGTTCACTGCCCTCAGTGATCACGGTCGGTCCACCACTGTTACTGTGTTTAAATTTGTTAAATCCCCGTTAAATTTTCTTCATCAGTCACTGTATTGTCAACAATCTAAGATGTCCTAAAAATCACTGATTTGATAATTCCAACGAATATACGAACAGTATATAATCAGAAAACAACACACCACAGCTCAAAATTCTCTCTGGGCTACCAAACAATACATAAAATTATTGGAGGGTTAAATGGGACGGTAGAGTAGAGGGGATAGTTAATTTCCTTAAAATGTTTCCATGTAAAATTGCTGCTACTTAAAGAAATACAGAATTATTATTGTGACACTGTCACTGATATGAGCTTTATAAACTAAAGCACAAAGACACTCCCAGATGTTCAGTATCAAAGAGGTGAGACACAAAAAAAAAAACTTGATATTAACAGACATTGTTTGATGTAAGAGGTTTTAATTCAGTTGATTCCTCCGACAGGTTTTCCTCCACAAACCCACTGCATGTTTTCCGATGAGCCTTTTTCTTTGCACCACGCAGCTCTGACCTGCAGCTGGAATGCGCACTCCCTGGTTGACGGATTAGATTTCCTTTGATTGCACCCAGAGCAGCCCATGCCCGGCACAGATCTCAGCTGCCCCAACTCTCTGCTCTCTCTCTAAACATCAGCTTCATCCAGCAGGTGGACAGGATGGTTTCTAGAAGGATTTAGGAAAGCTGAAGTCTATTTTTAGAGAAGAAGATCATTATGGAGTTTATAATTGATCCAGTGAATTCATCAAGTGTACAGGTGCAGTGTTTACTCTCTAACACAGATGTCTAAGCCTCACTGCTCCACAGATTGTTCTCCAGGAGAAGGCCTGCTGTAAATCTCTGTCATATTACACATTCCCTGTGCTGCCGGAGGACAGCCTCTCTTTGTTAGAGCCCAGGATCCAGTGCCAGAATCCTAGAGAGAAAAGCCCTGCTCCTTGAGAACAGAAGAGAAAAGAGTGCAAGCAGACACAGATGTAGAAAAGAGCCTGTGATTAAACGGAGCTCATGGTCAACATGTTAGCAATGATTGTTTTTTTTCCCCCGTGTAGGGACCCTGCACATCCACACAGTTGTTTTTAGTGGTGCTGGTCAGACCTCTGCTCAAGTTCAAGTGAGGAGGAGAAATGTTGGGTAACCAACCTGCGCAGAATGATAGAAGTCATTTCTATTTTTATCTGCTTAGTGTGCATGCTACATTTATTTGATAACGATGGTTTCTGTCCAGATTAAGATTTAACACAAACACAGACAATAAGATTATAAAATATAATAGATTGTTAAAGACTAAACCAGTAGTTCCAAACTTCCAAAGTCTGTGATTAGCAGTTAGACCAAATGGAGATTCCTGAGATTGTTTTGTTGAAATAATTGCTTGAGGCACAAACATGTAAATTATACAGCATTTCTGGACAAAGTCCAAAAATACAAATTAGTGTATCAGAAATGTTATTTTTGTCTCCTGTTAATCAGAAACTCCCCAACTATAGGAAGCAGTTAACATTAGCTCTATCTTGACCAGCTACAACAGCAGACTCCTGCTTATCTATTGATACATTACTAGCAAATTCACATTTACTCAGCAGACAAGTGAGGGGCATCACTGTGCAAAATACCTCAGAATCCAGAGAAGTAGTTGCCCAGATTTTTCAACCTATGACCCATTTGTGAGATGTCATATCAAAAAAATCTCCAGATCCAGATTCTTGCAAGAACCCAAGAGGATATCGCTGAATTCTTGGGGTTTTGGCGCAGTGTGTCACTAAAGCCTCAGTGCTGCAGGAAACCTTGGTTTAAGTGCTAAGTACTACATCTATTTAATAAGTAAAGGACATCAGGTAAAGAAGTGAACCAATAGTGCACAGTAAGCGCTAGTTAGCCATTAAATACTATGATAGCCATGTATATTTGTCACAGGAACACCAAAGATGAGAGTTGACTGTTTGTGAAATCTTGTTCTGGTGTAAATAATTACAAGGGTTCCCACACTGGGAGTTAAACCCGACCACCTGTGTGAAAACCAGAAATCTTGACTGCTGGACCACATGGGACATATAAACTATCTAATATTAATGTGTAATATTCTGCAGAATGAGTACTAGTACATTTTGCTGATGATACTTAGTAAAGTTTTGAATTCAGCACTTAATAATGTTAAAAACATAATATAATAGTATATTTTTACATTGTGGTTTCAGTACTTTTACTTTAACACTACTGTATTTACAGATTTATTTTGGTCACAAATAAAATAAATAAATAAAAATTATTGTTATTATTAATTACGCATGTGCTTCTCCTGCTGGAAGGATAATGTCACAGTGTCTGTAGTGAACATCTGATAGAAAGGAGGTAAAGGGAGCAGGGTTAAGTAAATGTTGCACACACAAACAGAACACACGATGTCATGAATTTAAACTATCAAATTTATTTGTCTCCATCATTTTGCTTACAAGAATACTTGTGTATGCATTTAAATGTATTTAATAAGAGCTTGTTTTGTCATAAAAATAAACACAAAATTTTATTTCAAAAATCAAACTTAGTATTTCTTAATAGGAATGTCATAACGTAAATACCATAACATTGTGGTCAAATTACAGCAAAGAAACACAAAATCTCAAAATCACTTTTGGTCTGAGTGGAGGTATCAGAACAGGGTTTTATTTTTATGGGTGATATAGTTTTCTGCACACCAACAGTCCACTCTGCACTCTAGCAGCAAACAATAAACAGGGAACTGTATCATCCTCACTCACAGTTGCTGTACTTTAGCACTTGATCCCGGATCTCGTCCCGTGCCATGGTAACATTTTCCTTTAGCTCGTCCAGCTCTGTGCGCTGCCTCTGCATCCGCCGCTCATTACTCTTGAACTTTTTCTCAAGTTCTGCAACCACAGAGAAAGACAGAGCTCAAAGTGGGCAAATCTACAGCTCGAAACCATCAGCTCCATCCAGAGGAATCATAGGGTACCAAAACAATATTATAGATGTAGTGTGATATGATGCAGCAAGGTGCACACCAGTGTGAGCCTCACTGCAAGTCCATCAGAACTAAAACATGCTGCAGGACTCCTATACAGTACACTCAGATCACTTTGAGCTATCCTGCCTTCATTAGGGTGGTGTCTGAACACAAATATGTTAGAGTGATCACAATATGCCAGTGCTGCTAAAAAGATATTAAATCAAAGTTAATTTCCTGATGTTTGAATTATGTTTGAGTATGACTGCAAATGTACCCATGTGGGTGGTACAATAAAGCACAGCTGTTGCTTCTCATAAAAAAGATCTGTGTGGTCATGTGTTGACAAAGGATGAATGATGGATTGGATTGGATATGGACTGTGTTAGTGAACAGAGTAGCAAGTTAAGATCACACACACACTGAATGGTATTCTTTCTCTTTTATCCGACACTAACTGGAAATCTGTAAGGAGGATCTAATTTTTAATATAATCTGATCTAATAGTTTTTTTCATGCTGTTTTTTTTTTATGACTTTCTACCCCTACCTTCTCTATCAGTTTCAATTATTGGATATTAGGCCTGAATGACATGCAGAAAAAATCATATTGTGAGTATTTTGGCAGACATTGTGATAGGAGTAACGATTTCAGTTGGAATGGTCATTATTTTGGAAAAAAATATAAAATTAATGATGATGTGATTCTTGTTGGGTCTTGTACCAAACAAGCATTTTTAGACTCCTATTTTACATCTGGAGAATATAATTTGTTTGTGGGAGCATCTCTCTAACACCACAATGCTTAATTTATGGTTATGTTTGGACACATCTTACGTTTATCAAGAAAAACTGCAGCTACTGCGATTTGGTTATTGCACTTGGCCATATTGTGATTTCAATAATATTTCGATTTATTGTTCAGCACTATTGGATATACTTGTTTATCTATAGTTTTAGTTTACATGTATTTATACCATGTTCTGGTAACCAGTGTGGGTTGATTAGGACGGGAGCACTGGAGTTTCCATGTTTTTATGGATGAATAAATTCAACCTTTAACCTTGAATTTAATTAGCAATCCGAATTAAAAGATGCATACAGCTGCATGAAAGTGCTGTACTTAAGCTGCCTTCACAGAGACTTGAGACTACTGTGCACCCTGTTTTTTTTGTTTGTTTGTTTGTTTTGTTTTTAGCATATATTTATTTACATGTTGGCAAACTGGCACCATTAAAAATATGGTGAAATGTCTATTAGCAGTTCCTGTTTGCAATGTACCAACAGATGTACGGACAAATATCATTGCATTACACTGATACTGAGGAAAACCTAAAAACATGATGATTCTCAGGCAAGTTCTGATAAGGAGTGTCTTCTTTCTATGATTTCTAAGCAGATTTATGGGCATTTATTTGTGATGGACATCTCAGCAATATGTGCATCATGTCTTTATGTTAGATTGAGTTGTGACTCAAAGAAGGAGTATGATTCGTGATGCAAACAGTAGAAATTACAATTACTAACTTCCTGTTGTTTTCAGATCACCAGCGTACACCTACCCCTTTCACTTCACTCACTTCACCTTCAACTCTCTCTTGCCTCAAACTTTGAACACCTCTCACTGAGCCTAACAGGGGCAAAGGTAGCAGTTGAACTATTTTTTAGCTGTTGACGACAAAATAATTTATTCTACTTTCTTAAGAACCTGACACAAATCATCATGTTCTCACAGCAACTCATTTACAAAAGACCTTATATGCAGGGGTTTTCCTCACAGCCAAGTCATGCTAAAATGTGCAGAATGGCCCACATGTGCTATACGTAGTCCACCTATTAAGACAATATTTAACACACTCAGCAGCTTCATATACTCACTCTCCAGTTGTTTGATCCCATTCGTGGCTTTATTCAGGAGGTCGTCTGCCTCCTTCTTGATGTCCATTGCCCTCTGGTTGATGCTGTTCAGACTTCCAGCCTCCCCACCCAGAGAGTCCACCTTCATCCGCAGCTCACCGTACTGTTTTTCTGTGTCATTGAGGCTCTGTGAGACAACACAATGTTGTTAGCTATGATTAAAAAAATTATGGTAAAGTTTACAACATTTGTTTCCTTTAAGAGATTTTGTGCTATTAACATGACATATTTTTCAAAACAATAGCACAAACACAACTCTGCCGCCCACATGCTTACCTCCTGCAGTGAGGATGCAAGGTCAGTGGCATTGTTAGCCAGTGCTTTGGCATCCTTTGCCATATGTCTGTTCTGCTCTGTCTTGTTCCTCAGAGCCGCCACCCCTATGGAAAGGTTGTCTAAACGCATCATGACATCCATCTGCTTATCCTCAAGCTGCCTCAGCCTCTCCTCCACCTGAGGGGAAATGAGATATTAAAGTGCTTGAAATTAAAGCTCCTTTTCCACTGGTCAAAAAACCAGACCCACTAACATCAGGCTTTTTTTGGCAATGGAACTGGGTTTAATTGGCATTCACACCCATGTCAAATGACTCTGCAGTAGACACGGTTATTTATCGGCACTGGCAAAGTGTGCAAAGGGAGAGACTGGGGAGAATATAATATTCTATATTTTAAGTAGTTCTTAAAATAAAATGCTCTACGGGCAGGGGGTTTACTTGCCTGTAACTGAGCGAAGGAATTTGCATTAAAAAACACTAACTTTTCAGACATGCTGTACCTCAGCTGTGGCATTCCTTGTGCTGTTCAGGTTATTGTGGGCCTCCTTCAGGGCTGTCCTTGCTTTCTCTATCGCCTCCTCAGACACATCCAGCGCTTGCTTGGTATTGTTGGCTGTGTCCTTAACTCCCTCTGCTCGTCTCCTGCACAAAGATACCAAATAGAAAATGTTTTTACCATAGTCCTGCTTTATGAAGACGTTTTGGAATCAGTGTAGTGAAAAAAATTAACCTAATTAAAAGCATACCCAAGGATTTTAACACCCTAAACACAATTTGAGATTGTTATCAATCCTCTCATCTAACTCTCCACCTGAAAGCTAATTGACATGTTTCCCAAAATGACAAGCCATTCCTATGCAGTGATGTGGTGCTGCTTATTTACACACCCAACAGACACAGAGAAACATTAATTTGGAATTGCGTTTCTGCCGACACAACAAATCTTAGTCCAGTAATATCTCACCTTTTAACTGTGTTTATAAAATCTCTAGATCTTTACTAAATGCTGCACTGTGTTCACCAGCTTGTCTCTAACTCTGCTTGTTTGCTGTCTGATGCAGGTCAAACGGGGTGCAGTGGTTTTTTGCAGAAAACAGTTGACTGCTCTGCCTGGAAAAACATCTGAAAGTGCCAGTGAGAAATGACACAGGTGAGAACCGTGACAGCGAAACAGAGCAGTACAGTTCCGTGCCATAAAACCAAAACAATGAGCAGAAAGATTCTAAAAGACTGTGGGCTGAGGGAAACTTCAGAGTCTGGTGATAATTCCCTGTGGGTTTGTTACTAAAGAGACCTCTTTTGCACATTGTATCTGTAATAATTTGTTCTATGCAGAAATATTGTAGGAATATGTACATGGAATCTAAATGGAAAAACATTATTTTAC
Organism: Trachinotus anak; assembly: GCF_046630095.1. NCBI lineage: Eukaryota > Metazoa > Chordata > Actinopteri > Carangiformes > Carangidae > Trachinotus > Trachinotus anak. The sequence goes on from NW_027273855.1 coordinate 8,155,437, forward strand.
TGCAATATTGTTGTTGTTTTCTACCTTTAAACCTTGCTCCTAACACAATCTGACAGAGCTTTTGTTTCTGTAAAATCCTACACTTGCCTTATTGGCAGATGCTATCCAAATGATGAGATGTCAGCAAATTATGTCAACAAATCATTTTGTTCCTACAAGAACACGTCCAGAATTAGAACACGGAGAGTGTAGAGGACATGTGTTTGTTAGTGGAGATTTTATTATGTTCACCATTGATGAAGGTCTATGACAGGAGCAGCCTACAAGGTCAAAGGACAGAGAACCCATGTAGGTTTTATTAGTTATAGTGTTTCAGTTTTTTAACACTGGCTTCACCAGTAATGCTGCATTTGTCCCTGCAGCTGCTGGACAGAGAGACTAGTGACCACACATGCAGACTTCTACCAAAACTAGTCAACTTTCATCAACTAGCTGGAGTGAGATTTTGATTTTGGGGCTGAAAACTGTAGACAGTGTGTTGTGTGGTTCATCCATTCATCTCCATTATATTGGACACTGATTCTGAAAAGAGGTGTTGCACTTGAATTTCTTAGTGTTTAATCAAAGCTGTCATTTCTGTTCACCTCCTCTGAGTGGGCATGGAGGCAGAAGTCTCTAAAGGCAGATACTGAAACCATAGGCATATGGAAAATTTGTTTTTGTAATTTTGGTTTTGTTTTCAACCTTTATATGGATGCAGGAGGACAGAAAAATTTGCTGTCATGAAGCATTGTGAAATCCCAAAACACATATAACACATCAGCTGCCATATTTTGTCATTTACTCTACCGATAAGAGAGTTTGCATTGAGTATATGGATACAATATCATTCTACTGCAAATACCAGGACATTGCATTTAACCAGCAAAACTGTAAACTTACTGTAATAATAACTGTAGGAGCCATGAATGGTTTTCAGAGAAGAATGGATTTTGTGGTTTATATTTTGGTCTTATTATTCATTAGTTTTTGTGATATCAGTTATTAATGTAATTTATTGTCGTGCAATCACTGTAATTATGAAAAGTTGGGTCACATGGATATGGGTGGTGCCATGGACATTCATAGTTGGTATAAGCACCTGTTCACCTGTGTGTTGGAGTTACAGAGAGGGTGCAGGGGTCGCTGTATTTTTTGTTGACCGCAACTTTCTTTTGATTGCTGTGGTTATTTACATCATAATTTGTACAAATTATGATAAGTTGATCTTCCTTTTGTTAATAACATTTTCTTTCTTCATGTAGTCTGGACTGGCAGCTGATCTTTTTGGTAGCATGTCAGACAAAGCAAACGACGCCCAACCTCAGCCTCTCAGCAACTTTAAGTTTGTTTCCTGAAGTCATTACAATAACGTTGACAGAGGAAACACATTTTGAATTTCCACTTCAAATAAAATTGTCCCGAGTGCTCCGGTGCAGCTCAGTTCTCATCATAAGGATATTACAAATGGTTTTACTGGACACATCTGGAATCTGTCTGTAACCGTTTCCCAGTCCAATATGTAGAAAGGCACTGAGGCAATTATTGACCAGTCCTGTCACCATATAGGATTATTTAAATAATGAATGTTTTTACTGCTACTGTGTCATGTGTGTAAATGTGCACAGCACCTTTCTCAGTTTGGAGATGCACATATTGTTCCTTCATATCTCACATGCAAACAGTTGTGGGTGATGAGCAGAACATCGGTATTGGTATTTATGAGAAATCCTGCTTTACAGTCAGTAATATATGAACAACACTAAACTGCAGGTAAGACACTGGCTGTACCCCACAGCCCCCACAAGGCTTTTCTTTATTTTTTATTTTTGTTTTCTTTCTGAATGAGAGAGGAGAGGTATAAACAACAGGAACCTGAACAATGTTAATGATATTGTGAACAATAATTCTACAGTGAATACTATAGTACAATAGAAATATAGAAAGAAATAACACATTTATTTTTAATATTTTCAGCAAATTAGCTCTGATTGATAGTAGCTTCTAGTATCATGGACGAAGGCTGGGTATTGAACTTCGATACTTTTATGGACCAACTGAATTGGTTTCATACTATCTACTAAAAATGAATAAATCTCACTGGTGTCAGTGGGCCAAGAAGCATGCAGCATGCTTAAACCAAGCTCTAATAATGCTGGTGATTGGCTTTTTATATACATGAACATGTCTGAGTGTGTAAAGAGACCACCTTGAAAATAAAACTTAATAAACTAAAATTTGTACTTTAATGTGTACTGTATTTTTCTTTTTGTTAAAATTGATTTAATAAAATTGGCATTGAAAAAAGTATTGTTAGAAATCAACATCAAAGTCAAGGTATTGTATCAGTGGCAAATGCCAGAGCCTGAAGATGGGTGTCTCATGCTGCTCTTTCTAACAGCAAGCAAAAATAATTTATGGTAAACATATTTATTTTGAGAAACAACAGCATCACTTACTTGGCGTCTTTAGCTTTGTTGAGTAGGTCCTTGGCTTTGCTGATGTGCTGAGAAGTTTGGTTGACAACGTCCTCGACGTTGGTGAGGTTGGACAGGCTGTCCTTTATCTGCATGATCATTTTGTCCAGGGTGGTCCTGTTGACCGGCAGCGTGATCGACAAGACCTGCAGAGCCACTTTCTCTATGCTCTCTGGATCTGCTCCCTCCTCTGGATAGCAAGAAAAACACGAAAAATACACACACAAATAAACTTGTAGACATCACTTCATTTAGGACAAAGATTACCAATAAAAACATCATCAACATACCAGTGAGAAAGTCTCTGATCTTCTTAATGAAATCTTTGAGCTTCTTGTTGTTGTTTTCAAAGTTCTCCTTCTTCTTCTGGGCTTTCTCCAGCGTGTTCATCGCCTGGTTCTTCACATCTTGTGTCAGAGAGGCTATATCCTGGAGCTGGATACAGGAAACCAAGATCTCAAGTCAACAGAGAAACATTATAGTCCCATGACACACCATCACTCCATTTCTTTATTCAGTGATTGTCAGAACACTTTTAGTACCTTTCTGACGACGTCCTGCAGCTCTTCGTTGGCAGTGTTCAGACTGTCCGTGACATTTCGGGCATAATTCAGCGCTGATACAGAAGAGCTCACCGTCCCGTTGCATCCATCTTCCCCGCAAACGCGATTACCCTGGTCATCACGGCAACTAGCACCACCACATCGGCTGTCTGGGCAACTGCCATTCACGCTGGCATTGCTATGACCACCACATACCTGAAGGGAGCAACAATGCATCATCATTCATGTGGAAATGACTTAAGAAATGACTTAAGATATCCTTTGTCAGTGGAAGTAACATTGTTTGTCAACACAAAATAAACCCCAAACAATATTCTATTCAATATCCATGAATCTGATCACTGATCAGAATATTGATTCATATATAGTTCTTTGAAATCAAACCAAATTACTTTGTTACTTCAGAATAGTCCAAGTTTGAGGGCTTCACATAAACCTGCAGTACAGTACTGCTCTTAAAATATTACACCATATCAGTTATATAACAGGCAACACATACAGTTAGTGTACTGCAGGTTTATTATTATCATTATTATTACATTAGATTTGAATTTTTTTTTCCTGGACACTTCAAAAAGGAAAACTGTGTTTTAGGTGTGCTCAGTGCACAGAGAAATGCACACAGCCTGTATTCAGAAACGGAGCCTTGAAATGAGCCATCAGGACTTTGTGATGTGATGTTATGGTGTGTCACTTTTGAGGGTCCTATCTATGTGATCAAGTGCTGCTTTTTTGACCAGTGAGGATGACCTGTGCAAGGGTTCATTTTAATGAGATATTCAGGACCTCACAAATAGACAAGAGCCAAAAACATTCAGAGCTCTATCTTACACCCAGCACAAAGTGCAACACAACCGTCTTTGCTGATTTCAGGCAAACACAGTTGTTTTTTTCCCGTCCTGTACAAACATTGTTTAAATAGCAAATACACTTGTGCCTATCTTAGTGCCCATGGGCATGTTGCTCTTCAAATGAGATGTGGTCAGGAACATTGTTGGCATATTGTTATCTTGAAGAGAGTAATATGTGCCTACATAGGCAGGTGCACAGCGTGCCTCTTACACGCAAGCAGAGTGGGCTACAGTGTTTCCTGTGTTTCACCTAGACTAGACTTCTCATCATTTAACATAAAAACTGATTGTGAACTAGACGAAGCGACTCTCCAGGCCTATGCACACACACACACACATTCACGGCACTCCTCACATGTACATATGCAACACACACCCTAACCCCCAACCCCATCCCATGCCTTCGCCGCTTCTTCCCATCCAGTGCGGCGGGCGGGGTTCGATGGCGGCACCTTAATGGCAGCGGCTAAGGCTGGCTGCCTGTCTGCACTGGAACCACCTCCTCCCCCCTTTCCCCCCTCCACATGTCATCCTGTTATGTTATGTGTTGACGGGGTGATTGTTGTAATTTCGCTGCAATTGTACTTGTACTGTTACAGTGACAATAAAGCCACATCCGATCCGATCCGATCCGAAAATATTTCTAACATCGTGATTTGGCCTGTATGCAGCTCACTGATTCACTCAGCTCTTTCTTTCCCCTCAGGACACAGCTGCTGTGTGTGTGTTTTCAGGACTGGGCTCACTGGTCAGTCACAATATTAATCAATTCACTTTCGCTTTTAAGGGAATGAGAGATGGCCCTGATTAGTTTACTACACATTGAGCTGAAAACAATTCAATGATTAATTAAGAGACATATTACAATGCTTTTAAACCATGGTCCTGGAGCAGCGACTGTTTTTCCACTTTTAAAGTAGCAAAAGTGACACAGACATGCCCTGAATGAGTTTGAGCCTTGGACCATTAAAATAGAGCCCTCAGTCAGTCACAGCACTCCCTCACTTTTAAGTCAACGATTTACTAAACAAGCTGCATTAACGACTTGTGGCCACTAGATGTCACTCCAGGACTCCAGCATTTCAAATGAATTAACACATTAGGAAAAACAAGAGCACTGCCTCCTCATACAAATATGTGCAGGGCTTTACTCGATAAATGTGAATTACCATTCTTAAAAAGACAACAATGAGGAGGAAAGGAGATTTCACGTGGGTTTTGATTAAGGTTACCCTGAGACTTTCTATTGCACAGTCTCATGTATTTTGGCCATTCTTTTGTTCATCACATAGGTTACTGTGATTACTGGTGAGCCTGATGGTCGTTAACAATACTCCTCCACTGATCATTTAAATATCTTATTGCCTTCAATAATTTTGTACTCCTCACAGTGGGAAAACACAGAATGATACAAAACAGAAAATGGAAGTTTGTTTTTTTTCCCCCCATTTTCCAGATTTAATTAATAATTGGGTGGACAAATGGAAAATGTAGCCAAAAGAAAATCATCATATTTTTATGGAACATTTTCAGCACAAGATTAAGACTTTACATGAGCAGGCAGACAGTGACATGAAAAAATGAATGAATGAAACCTCCAGCTCTGCCTACCTTGTGACTGAGGTGATGTGCCTTCTTATCCAGGTCGTGGGCCTTTTGCTGCAGCTCGCTTAATGATTTGTTCTGAGCAGCCAGAGCTCGGAGGAACTTGTCTTTACTGGCATCCAGCAGGTCTTCAGTGACAGTGCGGGTTTCTTTGGACTGTTCCACTGGACTGAGAGGACCAGACAATGAGGCATTGCATTTCTCCTGAGCCTCCACTGACTCCTGATAGTATTTCTTCACTTTCTCAAACTGATCTGCGAGGAGACAGGAACAGGTGTTTGTGTGTAACAGCTAAGAATAATGCCTTATTGTTTGTATCAAACGTTCGAAGATCTACAGACACTGTTATTGATTAGATTTTTTGATATTTTGACTTGTTGAGTTTGCTACCTGCAAATCCTGAGGTGAGGTAGTCATCCAGCAAGCGTTGTTTGTGAGCCACAGTGATGTTGATGTCCCTCAATTCTCTCTCCAGATCACTTAGTGTGTGTCTCAGTGCTCCTTCTTCTCCTGCTGTTGTGTTTAGCTCTCGTGCGACGCCCATTAGACGCCCATCGGTCAGGGCAATCTCAGCCCTGGAGCACATAGAGCAGAGAGTATTTTAAATATAATTCAGTCAGTGGCAGGGTAACAAACATACACACTGAACATCCAAACACAGTGTGACATCATCACCTGAGGTCGTCAATGCTCTGTCCAATCAGCTGATGAATCCTGTCGTTTTCCTCCATACTGATCAGATCCTGGACCTGCTTCAGCTTCTTCTCCAGCTCTTTGATGCGTGTGTCCCCAACTCCCGAGGTGATCCCACTCTCCTGGATCTTCTGCACAGTGTACTGGATGTGTTCCAGGTCCCTTTTGATCTGGCACAGTGCATCGTCCCACAGCTGGAAGCACGGGTGACACTGGACACATTTGGGGAATACACCGGTGAAGCCACGAGCGCATTCATCGCACTGCTTTCCTGCTGCTCCCTCCCGGCACTCACATGCCCCCGTTGTACGGTTGCACTGGGCCATCTCTGAGCCCAGTGGGTGACAGTTACACTCTGAATGGGAGAAGAGAGGATAGGAAGTGAAGGAAGACAGAAGGGAGGACACAGGAGGGGAAGACAGAGAGAAAAACAACAATAATGGTATGTAGGTGAAACATGTCCAAAGAAAGAATCTACTCAGTTTTACTGCATCAAAATGTTAAACTGTGAGCCAATTTATTAACATGAATCAAATAGTACATGATAATATTTAAATCTTTAGACTTTATTATATCATTAATACAAAATAAGTTAAATGAATTTCACAGAAACAGTAAGGAGTTGAAAGTGAACAAAATAAAAGAGGTAAAGAGAAAGAGGTCTGTATATCAATTTTTAATTTATGAAACTGTCTAAATTGCGCTAGATTGATCGAAGAGCTAACTCTTCAGACTAGTCTCAAATGTCTCTGTAAAACCAGCCCTTTGTTAAGGCGGAGAATTTTCCCTGTAAAACTGACATTAGTAAATCCAGTGGGATACATAATTAGCCTTTGTTAACCCCCTAAATTCATACAGAATGAAGAGAGAGAAGCACCTTGCAAACCTTCACTAAAATGACTGTGACTCCAGTCTGTTTGATAAATAACAACACAGAGCATGTGTTTGGGAATCAAATATGTCCCTGACAAACATGTAAAAGCCCTTAATAAATCTGACCCTGATCACTACTCAAAATTTTGTCACATTGAATTGATAGTGTGAAGTGAACAAGACTGGATCATTTCAGAGCAGGGGGCAAATGTATCTATTAAAATAAGTGATCTATGATTTAAAATGTTAAATAAACCCATTTATGTTCACAGAGGTTATTGTCACAAGATGAGTTACCCTGACACTTCACTTGTGGGTCTCCCCAGTGGAACTGCTCACACTCCGTGCACTGTTTACCCCCAAAGCCTGGACGACAGTGGCACTGGCCTGTGAACTGTAGAAGACAGAGATAAAGAGACAGACAGATAACAATACATCCCTAAACTTTTATTTGCATTAATCATTTTCTTTCCCCTTGGAGGCCCTCACGCTTCCTTACCATGTTGCAGTGAGCTCCCAGGGCGTGTTGTGGGTCACAGTGACAGGGCTCGCAGCCCTGGTCCTGACCGAAGTTCCAGTGGTTTGGAGCACACTGGTCACAGTTTTGGCCAGCCACATTCTCCCTGCAAGGGCAGGCTCCAGTCTGCCGGTCACAGCGACACTGTCCATCACTGCAAGCAGACTGGACCGTGCCAGCAGTCACACAGGTACAACCTAAGAAGAAAACATATATTCAATAAACAGTTTCTACACTGAGTTCCACAGCACTGGTATACATGCAGATGAAAATAAAAATGGGTTAAGAAACACTGTTTGTACATGCAACTGTATTATTTTTCTGTTTAAACTTAAAACTGAAAAAGAAGTTGTTGATGCTTAATAAATTAACTTAATGAATGAAAAACTGAAGTAGCTTTAGCTTGTGCACCATCAAAAATCACAAGAGACCAAACTCTGGGGGAAAGATGATGGAATTTGAGTATATTTTCTTTGTAATATCTTCCATCATCACTCACGTCTGCAGTCGTGAGCCAAAGCATTGCCATAGTAACCATGTTGACAGTGGGCACAGGACTGGCCGTCGGTGTGGTACAGGCACTTGAGGCACTGGCCAGTCCTGGGGTCACATGACTTGGGGTCCTGGGTGTCAATGTTGCCATTGCACTCGCACGGCAGGCACTGCCCACCTGGTTGCTCTGGGTTGCCATAGTAACCAGGGGTGCACTGGTCACAGCGAGGCCCTAGATGAGAAAGGTGGAGTAAGGAATAAGGCATAGCAGTTAGATTTAAAAGTGTTTTTTACTGATGTGAGATTTAAGTGGAGTATTCAGCTACAATTTACATGATTTTCCACACTTTTTTTGTACACTATATATTTCTAATGACTTACAGAAGAGTAAGAAAAATTTAGCTGTCAATGCAGTGTAATAGCATACCAGTGTAGCCTTGTCTGCAGTTACATATGATCTGGTTAGAGCTGTGGTCAGCTTGACAGGAAACTCCATTAAAGTGATCTGAGCCAGGGTTACCAGGGCAGGGACAGGGCCGACAGTGCTCCCCTGAGCCAAGCACCGGGTTTCCAAAGAACCCATCCACACAACTGGGACAGACGAGGGAGACATTTATCATAAGTCTGACAACAAGAGATGAAAGAACTGAGTGAAGTCTGACAATGAGTATCCTTACCGTTCACAGAGGTGTCCTGCTGTGTAGTCCCTGCAGTTTGTACACTCCCCGGTGCGGGGGTCACAGAAGTCTGCATGGCCGTTACACTGACAGGGGCTACAACTGGGGAAGCCCCACTGGCCTGGTTGGCAGTCTGAGCATGCACGTCCCGTGGCTCCCTGCCTGCACTGGCATTGGCCTGTAACTGGATCACACTGGTGGCTTAATGACCCCTCGGAGTGGCAGTTGCAGGCTGAAGGAGAAGGTATTTAAAGAGTTAAACAGTTTCCAATTGATAATCACTGTTTGTACTGGAATCAGGACCAAGAAATATATATATTTTTTAATCTTGGGAAAGGTTGAGTGTCATATGAAAAGTACATAGACACAAAGAACTATACAACTGATTTTTTTTCCATTAGAAGCAAATACAGATGCTTTACAATTAAGCTCAATTATTCATGAAACAATGCATAATATATTTGCCATTTCATCCAACTTACAATATACAACTCATTTCTCACTCATAATAAGAAGGTCAGTCATTTCATTTCCTGAATGACTGATGATTTCAAGCCATGTATCTACTGTAGGACTGTAACCATTTAGTTACAACTTATAGTTTCTTTAGCTGCTAATATTTAGCTTACAGCTAATTAGCTAATATTTTTTTTCTGGCAGATCACTCAAATAGAGTGACACGTCAATGTAAAGTGCCTTGAGATAATGTATATTATGATTTGGCGCTATACAAATAAAATTGAATTGAAATTGAATTGAACTGAGGCTCTACTGTATTTAGTGACATCTTTGATTATCTCTGATGCTGTGTGTTTTTCATGTCTAGCTATGATCTATGCATGTATTTGTCCTTATGTTTTGTCCGGTTTATTTGTAACTGTTGTGCTCTGGTCTCAGGTAGATTATCCGATTAAATAAATCTTATCCATTATTCCCAGTCTGTAAAAAGGTGACATGTGAAAGACTCACCGGTGCAGCCATTTACTCCAAAGCCGTAGGTTCCTGGGGCACACTGGTCACAGTATCGACCCATGACGTTGGGTTTACATCGACATTGACCTCCTACCTTATCACACTCACCGCTGAGAGAACCCTGAGGGTCACATTGACAGGCTGCATACAACAGATACACATAAAAGACAAGAAAGTATCAGCAAATTATTATTATTTAAAAAGAAACTAAGATTTGAACCCCACATCCTCTAAATCTGTCTGTTTTTATCTACTCACGCAGAGCACCATCATGAATGATGGATGAAATACTGCAGATGAGTTTGGAGCACATCTCAGCCAGGGCTGGCATCGGTGTGATCATAAAGGAGTCCAGACACATGTAGCGAATCATCTCCTCCCGTCGCTGCTCTGCCTCTGGCTCATTACCTTGGAAACCAGGAAGTTCAGTGTATTTGGGGATCAGAACCAGCTAAAAAAAGAATCAAAGGTTAAGAAAAAGAAAGGGTTATAGTTTTAGCTATGAATGTAAATAGGAAAATTATCAGCCATGGAAGCAATATTAATCAGTAGAGACTGATAAGCTATAGCAGAAACTTGAATTACTGCCTCTTGGTTGTATGCCTTCGCCACCAGACTAGTTTCAAGTTTGTTGTTGTTTATCAAAAATCATATAAAATATTAAGATCTGTATGAAATTTTGTCATAATTGCTGTGTGATGTCTTGAGTTATGGGTAAAAAACAGGAGGAGCAGAGCAGCAGAGTGGGTTCAGAACCACACCTCCCAGTACAGCTCCCAGTGAGTCCAGTTTTAAACAACAAGCAGTAGGCAGAAGACAACAGGAATCTAGTCTTTTTTTCATCAGGATAATGTTGTATGGCTTTGGTTTCTGCTAATAAGCTAATTAAAGTCTTCAGAGTCTGTATGATCCGCTCAGATCTACAGAATTATTAAATTATTAAAGAAAAATCCAGTGAAAGAAGAAAAAATATGTCTTGTGTTGAATTTATTGCTGTACTGTTCAGTCTGAAAGAGTTATAGACAGTGAGAGATCGCTCACTCTCTATGGCTACAGACTTATACAGAAGAAAGTAAAAATTAAACTACAGTTTAATGCACCAGTTGTTCTATTTCAAGTGTGACTGTTGCCATTATATTTTATATTATTTACATAATTTGTTAACTTTTGTAAGACCAATTGCATAATTGGGAATTTATTTGTGTTGTATTTTGTTATTTGTACATTGTTTTACTTAGAGTAAGTAATAGTAATATTATTTTGAAGGCCTAAGGTTTCAAACAAAATTCTGTCAGACTGCTCTCGCGTGAGTAACACTCACTGACAAAATTGGAAGCAAGCAGCAAGCATGGACGTTGTTTTAAGACGGTTACAACGGACTTTAATATGAATAGTTGCAAGAAAGACACAAAGACTTATTCCCTCCTTTGTGGCATGCAGCCAACAAGGTATTTGTTATATTTTGCTTTATTTTACTTAGGTAAAATTTCATTCTACTAAATGTTTATGTTGAGCTAATATGGTTATCCTGTGGTCAGTTTTCATGGTAGATTTGCACAAGATTGTGCAAGAATGGCATGATACGATGCGTGAAATGGCTGAAAAACATATTTACCACCAATTTCATTTGACCAAACTGATAAATGGGCTGATGACTTTGCAAGGATCCCCAAAAGGATTTAAAAAAGGGATACAGCATCTGGATTGAATCTTATATCAACATGTTGAAGGTAAGAGCAACCCACAGTGGAAACTCTGTAAATTAATCTTATGCTAGCAAAAGTGAAGTTTCTCAATTAACTTAATGTTAGTGTTAGTTCTACTAAAGTTGTCAATTCACCGGCTTGTGCAAATGTTAAACATTAACGTTATAACGTTATATAGTTTTATGATCGATCTGCCTCAATAGCAGAGCAAGTGCATCACTGCTAACTAAACCTTTTTTAAATTTTTGTTCTGAAATGAATGGCCGCTATTCTGCTTGTATTTGATAGGGATCAAGTTACAAGGTAATATTAAATGACAAAGTCAGGAAGTAAGTGACATATTTTTTGTTTTGATTTCAGTCAAAATTGGGGATAGCAGTACCACCACTGTCAGGGCAAAGGCAGACCCTAGTTTGCTAAAAAACCATACAGTCTGTAAAAACGAGCTGTCATACATGGTTCAGGTAACGAGTTAAGTCAGTGATAAGATATATATATCACATACCATTACTGACTTAACCAAAACATTTATGTGGTCAGGTGAAAAGACAAAGAGGTAGCTCACGTCACATTTGATTACATAATGTGAGTTTTACTTCCAGGCATAACTAAATGTTTTTTCTTTTTGTATCATGTAATACTATCAAATGGTAAATTTAGCTCGGAAGTGGTTGAATACTAACACTAGCTGTTGTCTAATGGCAGCTTATAGGTTATCAAATATTTTGTTTTAGCTTGAAATATGGCCAGATGTCCCTCTGGATTTTCCCTATCCATTGCTTTTTCAGTTGCTGATCGATCGGGAAGCGTTGAAATGACAACAATGTGTCAGATTCCTTATGTTTATATGTGTTACAACCTGGTACACAACAGTGCAACATTGTCCTTTAGGTGACAGAATTTGAGCTTCCCACCCTGAGCGTGATGTCAGAGAAAAATGGCCACACAAAATGGCAGACAGACAAATTGGAGAACTTAATGCCTCTGGCCTGGCTATTGCTGTTACATTTATATGAAAATGTAACAGTGCTTTTGTAAAGAGGTCTTACAGAAAGAAAATAACTGTCATGGTAGTGTACGCACATCCCAACAGGTATTTTAGGTGAAGACTAAAAAGCAAAATCAATCTCAAGAATAAAGAACAGCCAGCACACTGAATAAATGCTCCAAAAACTGACAAAAGCATTAAAACATCAAAACATTTTACTAAATAAATCATCTTTTATGGGAGACTTCATTCATTCCTAAATGTGCTTTATATTGACAAGAAAAGACAGTGACAACAAAGCGGAACATTGTGTAGCATGCAGACAGTACATGACTATTTTTCCTGAAATCAGTTTGGTCCTTATTTCATGTTGAGCTCTGAAACTGTTGCAGCCATAGCCAAGCTCATTCCTCATTAAAGCTATTGTGATGGTGGATATGGAGGTGGTGTGCTGACAAGTCTTAGCTCACCGAGTCAATGAGGATGAAGGCAGTCAGGTGTCTGTGTGAGACCCCATGACGCTGGAACCTGATTGCAACCACATAACGATTACTGGGCTCGAAACAGAAGGGCCTGGGCATCTGGATATATCTGGGAAAAAAAACAATTTTATTTGATAGTTGTCCCTCTTTTCATTCCCTCTCACTTCCCTTTTTTGTTCCACTACTGGGCTTAACACCTGACTGACAATGTCACCTCACCTACACAGATTTTCTGAGGAAGAAACATTAATTAGGCCAATTAAGTGACAAATAGAAGATCTGCACTGACAAGGCTCGTAATAAGGTCCAGCAAAGTCTAAAATTTGTCAACTTTTTATTGCTTTTGTCAAAAGTCTACCTAAGGCCAATGTTATAAAAAGGCACTCTGCTGAATGGCCTGTGGTTTTTTTTCTGCTATTATAAACTGCAGGTATGTGGTGGTATTTCCATAAAACTTCTCATGTTTTCTTTAATTCCACATGGATGTGGAGCATTTTGTACCAATATTAAGTTTTTTTATACAACAAAGAGTGAACAATACAGCCTGAAGGTACAGACATTTTTCATTGATTTGCAAATACTTGATGACAGATGGACAAAGATCCTGTTTTGTTTTTTTTTTTATTGCTAAGTAAGTTCCTCGAGGATATGAAGAAATGGAAGAAGTTTCACAAAATGAGAAGTGAAAAAAGGTTTTACAAACACAGGAGTCCCAAGTCTAACTTGGCATCAATCTTGTTATGACAGCATTTCAAATTTTGATAAAAGTAAGAAATGAAAATCTGTAACATTAACATTTTTATCATTTTTTTTTTAAATATGGGTGATAGGGTGATACCATAGATTCCTGTTTTGTTATTTCAGCCCCAAGATATAAAATAATGTCCTGATGTTCAGAAGTGAAATAATGATTGTATCTCACAGCAGCTTCTCTTATCAGACAGTCTGTTCCTTGTTGGGGCGAGCACAAACCTCCTACACTAAAAAGCTGCTCCTTGGGTGTGCTACATGGGGTTGGACTGTTGTACTTCATGTAAATGTTTTTGACATTTGAAAACTGGTTCAAGACTTCAAGTATTCCATTACTTCTTGCAACACTGCTGTGAGAAGCTCCCACACAAGCTCTCTCCTGCCCTAATCTCTCAGCCATCAGCCATTGGAATTTGAACTCTGGAGAACTAGCAGCTAATGAAGTATGATAGCACTGATTTGCCTTACCAAGTAATACCCAAGCTGGTATCGTCAATATCAATACAATGCCGATACTTCGTACAAAAGCTTAATATGTTCAGAGAACAGAAGTAGGCTATAACCATTTCAAAAAAGACATCAGACTACTCTTTCTTATTCTTTAATAAAGAAAAATACATTCAGTGCACCATTTGCTATGTAGCAGAACCTACAAATAGCTCCTTTAAAATCAACAGCAATAGCACATGGACATTTAAACTCCCTCCACTATCTATTAACTTTATTTATTTTAGTGGCAGGTTACATTTTACTTTCCTGCCTAACTTGTGTGTTTCTAGGACAATCATTGTTCTCCATGGGCAACTTCATCCTCCCTATACCTGCTTTGGCTTCCACCCATGTGTCTGTGTTTTTCCCTCACTTAGCTAATTGGTTTTGGCTGATGAACCCACCACAGAGGAGAACGGAAGCCAAGTGACGGTCCGCTGAGGCAGCCAGATCCGGGCAGGGTCTGACCTCTTAGTTCCAGATGAGTTCAGACTGTGAAAGGCTTTTCAGCAGGTTGAAACTAAACAGTTTTGGTGTTAGGCTTTCCCTGTTTTAACATCCTAGATCCATTTCTCTGCTGTGTTGATCTCACTACAGGGATAATTAACATTTAATCTCATCTGGTCTGCAATAATCTGTTTAATGTGTTGACACTGCAACAGTGTAATAAACTTTTTCATATCATAAGATCAATATGAGGTAAGTATCGCACCGTAATCATGTAATCTGAGGTTTTTTTAATGACCTTCCTGTTGAAGCATATAATAGTGAGGTCTTGACAAGCCTTTACACTAGAAAGGAGCAACATAAAAACAGCCCAAAATAAATATACGTCTTTATTATTCTTTATTTAGATAATTTCAAGATAATTATCATCTTCTTTTGTATGATAACAAACATTCTTTTCTTTAGTTGGGGATCAGCATTGTACTGAGAGTTTAAAAGCATCCTTGACAACTGGTTTGCACTCAGAAAATAAAACTGAAACTAGACTGGCACCCAGTAGATCGCATGCCTCCATCTAGAGCAAAATAAGTATAGCTTTATTTATTCATTGTCTTAATCCTCTGGCACAACAGATGTACACAACAGCATAATACAATTCAGTCAGCTCTACAACAGCGAGGCTAAGCTGTACTGGGCTAGGCTAGGGTGGCTGGAGGAAGTTTTTAGCAAGGATCAAGCCCAGTCCCTACCACCACACCGCCCTTATGACTGTGCCATAGACCTTCATTCCCATTCCGTGAGTTTCCTAGGTTTCATAGTGGAGAAGGGGGAGCTGAGAGCTGATCCAGCCAAGGTAAAAGCAGTGGTGAACTGGCCCACACCAGAGAACCGTAAGCAGCTACGGTACATCCTCGGCTTTGTGAACATCTACCAGAGATTCATCAAAGACTAAAGTAAGGTTTTCCACACCCCTCACAAAACTCATTTCCACTTCATCACCATTCACCGGGGATACTGAGGCTCAAGGAGCATTTCAGAGATTAAAAACCCTTTTCACCCGCGCTCCCATTCTCACACACCCAGAACCATCCTTGCTGTTCATAGTGGAGGTGGACGCCTCTGATGCGGGGGTTGGGGTGGTCCTCTCTCAATGCTCTCCCCAAGACCAAAAATTGCACCCCTGCACATTCTCTTCTCGCCATTTGTCATCTGCAGAACAGAACTACGATGTGGGCAACCAAAAGCTCCTGGCAGTAGTTCTGGCCCTGCAGGAATAGCGGCATTGGCTGGAGGGAACTGGTCCGGACTGATCATAAAAATCTCTCTTACCTCCAGTCAGCTAAAAGGCTGAACCCTCTGTTTCTTGGCAGATTCAGTTTCACCCTGACATACCACCCCAGTTCCCGAAATGTAAAAACAGACACTCTGTCCTGGCAGACTGAACTGAAAAAATACCGACACCGCCTCAGGGATAATTTTACCTTTCTCCTATGTTGCTGCAGCTGCCTCCTGGGACTTTGAGATGCTGGTTAAGTAGGCCCAGTGCTCTCACCCTGAAACAGGCAGAGGCCCTACTAACCATCTCTTTGTCCCTGATCCTGTGAGATCCCAGGTGCTCCAGTGGGGACATGCGTCCAAGCTCACATGCCACCCAGGAGTTAGCTGTACCCTCTCCTTCATCAGGCAGTGTTTCTGGTGGCCCACCATCGCCCAGGACACTCTGGAGTTTGTGACCGCCTGCTTGGTCTGTGCCCGCAGTAAGGTTTCTCAACAACCTCTGGCTGGTCTCCTCCGTCCACTGCCTGTGCCTAACTGCCCCTGGTCCCACATCGCCATGGATTTTGTGACTGGACTACCCGCCTCCGAAGGTAATACTCACAATAGTCCCTCTACCTAAACTACCTTCAGGAACAGAAACAGTTGACCTCCTGGTGCAGCATGTTTTCTGGCTCCACAGAATTCCCACTGACACAGTGTTAGACCAGTGGCCCCAATTCACATTAAAGGTGTGGAAGTCTTTCTGTAAGGCCACCACCAGCCTCAGCTCCAGATATCACCCGCAGACCAATGGCTAGACAGAGTGGGCTAATCAAGATCTGGAAGCAGCAGTCCACTGCATCACAGCATGACACCCGATGTCCTGGAGCTCACAACTGCCCTATATGTGCATAATCCGCTCTCCAGTTCGGCTAAAGGTATGTCATCATTCATGGTAATGATGGGCTACCAGCTGCCTGTCTTCCCTGCCCAGGAAGAAGAAATAATGGTTCCCTCCATACAAGCTCATATTTACAACTGCTGCTTGATATGGAAGGAAGCCTGAGCAGCACTCCTATGCACGGCTGCCAAAAATCAGCACCTCAGTTTTATATGTAGATTGGTCATAGCTGGATTTTTGTACGTAGACTCGTTTTCAGTCACTCCCATTTGCTGTGTGAAAGTTACTGCATTACGTGTTAATACAAACCCAACACTTCCTGTAATCATTTCAAATTTAAAACCCTTTAGCGTTTCAGTGGACAGAAGCCCTTCATTTCTTCACAGGGCTTTTATTGCTGAGCTGTAGGAAGCGTATTGTCTCATTTCCAGTTGCTGGTGTTTCTGTTGTTTACATTCTATACAGATCTGGAGTATATTCCAGAAAGCAGGTTTAAAGAAAACTCTGAGTTTCTTAACCCTGAAATGAGGGAAATTCTGGGTTTCCGTTCCAGAAACTGAGATTTCCACTCTGATCATCATGTCATTTCCTTATTCATACTGTCTTCATCAATGTGCAGATCGGAACACATTCATTCATTGGGAGAAGATTAAAATGCCAATGAGACATTAGTTTGTTCCCAAGACCTGTCTTTATGAACATTACCCCTTTTATGATCAGTCAATCTGTGTGAGGACAGAGACAGCGATGTCTGATATTCAAATATTACACATAAAGGCTTCAACCTCAGCACTGTCCGTCTTTGTAACACTGAAACTCTGTGGATATTAAGACACCTGTCATATTGTCAAACAGTTCCTCTGCACATTTACTATGCATTCATCACTGTAAATAAAATAAATCTATGTGAAGCTTGAGACACAGACTCTGGTCATTGAATAATAATTTCTCATGTTCTGATCGGCCACAGTGATAAACAGTCCTATCATAGCTACCATATCATATTGTAGATTATGTGATATTTCTGAGTGACAGAAGTGCAGCTGAAAATACTTTAACATTTAAAAACTAGACTAAATGTAGTTTAAAAGTGAGCGTTTGAATATCGGCTGCAGATACTGAACTGTATTAACAGCTTTTCAGTTACTGTATATAAATTTACTACATGTTGAAATACAGTCATTGATGCTGTTAAGCAAGATTTTTTAAATGTAGACATCTGAAAATGTACACTCAACTTTAACCTTGATGCTTTTTCAACTGAAAATCACCAAAATGATGAAGCTGTTCCTGGGTAAGAATCTGAGGTTACAATAGATATAAAAATAAAATTTTGTCTGATCTGTTTCATTTATATTTTCATCTTCTCTGCTGTGGCACAACTTTGTCCCCATTAGATCACAGCTGAATAAATATATCTAAACATTTAATCTAACAAGCAGTAGATTCCAGAACAATATCCATTACAGAAATGAAAATCTGATAAATAATGTGGTCTAGTGAATGATGCTGGATAAAATGTAAAAGGTTTAACTTATTTGCTCTTTTCTCCAGCTCAGACTCTTTCACTGCTGCTGTTGTTTCTTTTTAAAGATGTGCTTTAATGTCACACATTAATGTTTCTAGCTCCACTAGATCCATTTTATTTGGTGAATCCATGGTGAATCGTTGAATCGGAGCTCCATTGATGATGGCTTTTTGTATTCCTCCTGCATGCAGTGAACTCATACATACATACTCAGTGTAACTCTGATCAGCTGTTCTGGAACCGAAACTCAAGAGTTTCCCATCTCAGGGTGCATCAACTCAGAGTTCAGGGTTAGGCTCAGAGTTTGCTAAACCTGCTTTCTGGAATAGACCCCTGCTAGTTCCTAGCAGTTTCGGATATTGCGGCTCAATAGACTGTCTCTAAATCTAGCAAAGTTGGCAAGTTGGCAACACTGCAGGCTGTAAACAACCCCTAATAGAACCCTTTTTGAACCAGAAACTCCAGCTCAGTGACAAGGCATTTGGCTGACTGATGGTGAAAGATGATCACTCAGTCAGTCAGCTAGTCAGCCAGTCAGTCAGTCAGGGACATTTGAGATTATAGGACTGGCCCCACTGATGGAGTCCAGCCAAAAAGGTGTGGAGTGGAGTAAGGCATTGGTATTATAGGCA
The DNA here is from genome assembly GCF_046630095.1 of Trachinotus anak. NCBI lineage: Eukaryota > Metazoa > Chordata > Actinopteri > Carangiformes > Carangidae > Trachinotus > Trachinotus anak. Next base: position 8,174,316 of record NW_027273855.1, read on the forward strand.
CTTGGTCACAGAGTTTGTCTGAGCCATACTGGCAGCTGTGTGAGGCTGTATTTAGGCACAGTGGTGCTTTGAACTAAATGCTAATTAGCACAGCATGCTTACATGTTAAAACTGACAAATGCTAACATGCAGATGTTGAGGAGGTATACTGTTTACCATGTTCGCCATGTGACTTTGGCATGGTAGAATGCTAATATTAGCCAAATAGCACTAAAGACAAAAGCGATAAGACTGGACAGACCTAACTTCTGACCTGATGATGGCAGCAGATGAAAATTTTAAGGAAGATTCAAGTGATTACAATTACAGTAGTAAACTAGAATTATATTATATGGCTCTGCTAATCAGCCAAGTTGTAGGAAAAATGGTTACAATCTCCCCCTCTTGAGTAACAGCATTGAATAATGGCCACAAACGTTTTTGCAGAACATTATGATGTCACAGTGAAGTTGACCTTTGACCATTTAGATATATTACCTTATCACTTAATTTTATCCTTACAGACATTTGAGTTAAATTGTGTCCTTTGTGACCTTTGACCACCAGATTCTATTCAGTTCATTTTCCAGTCTGAGTGAGTGTCTGTGCCCGTTAAAATGAAATTCCCTCTGGGCAGTCCTGATTTATTGCATTCACAAGAACACAAGGTCAACATGACCTTGAACTTTTACTTTTGTTGACCTAAATATAATCAGTTCATCTTTGAGTTCAAGTGAATGTTTGTGCCAAATCTAAACAAATTCCCTCAAGGTGGTCTTGAAATACCACATTCAGAGGCCAAAACCATGTTTTATGAGGTTACTGTGACCTTGACCTTTGACTACAAAAATCTAATCGATTCATCCTTAAGTGGAAGACATCTGTGCCAAATTTTAAGAAAATCCCTCAAGGCATTACTGAAATATCGCGTTCACAAGGCTAAAACCATGTTTTGTGAGGTCACCTCCACCTTGACAACTAAAATCTATTCAGTTCATCCTTAAATCCTAATGAATGTTTCTGCCAAATTTGAAGAAGTTCCCTCAAGGCATTACTGAGATATCTCATTCACAAGAATGGGACAGATGGACAGATAAGCTGAAAACATAATGCCTACGGCTATTGCCGGCACAGAGGCATAAAGATACCACAGGGTACAGTCAAGTAAGAATATAAATACAAGCCTGACTCACACAGTGCATACAGGTCAGGGCAGGTTTGAGTGACAACAATGTAATGGTGCAACACAAGCCAGATCAAGACCTGGGTTACTTGGAACAAATCCTTCACTGACTTGAATAAACATACAAGCTATAATGGCCCTTTCTCAGACTTACACACAAACACACACACACACACACACACACACACACACACACACAAACACACAAGCACACACACACACACACACACACACACACACACACAGAAGTTTGGTACCTGTTGTGGTGCGGCAGAGTAACAGTGTAGAGCTGCTCAGTTGGTAGGAGGTTTCCACACCGGAGACTGGAGGGCAGTAGCACTGAGGTAATACTAACTATGGCTTCCCAGTCCTCTGTGGACTACACACACACACACACACACATATACACATACACACAAGGCTTAGTTCAAAGACACTGTAATTAAAAAGGACCTATTAAGGTAATTTTTAGCATTCATCATTTTATCATAAAATATATTTACATGCTTCAATGTTCCAAAAAGACATTATTTTTCTTCTTTTGTACATTTTAAAATGTACTGTATTCACCCTCTGTGTGAAACGCTCTGTTAGAGCTCAGGGCTCTTTAAGGCTCCCCTCCCCCCTCTGAAGCTGACCAATCAGAGTCCAGTATGCTCTGATTGGTCAGCTTGGTGGCAACTACCATGGCAACAATATGTTCCGTCCACGTGCTGATGTAAACAAACGGTTGTAGCTGTTACGCTTTGGTTCTACTTATAAGTTTGAGCCATGCAATGACTTTGCATGACAATAACCTGGAATGCTTTCAAGTAACATGTGGAGGGAACCCTGGAAAAAATGAAGTAGATTTTCCAGGCATTTGAGAACATAGTGTGTTTTCGGCATGGCTACAAAACTAAAGAAAACTCTTCATCATAAGTGAAGTGCTGTGCCTTGTGTAGGGGCATGCCAAGCTTGCAGGCAGGGGGTGTCCAGCTTGCAGATGGAAAACACCAAGAGATGTAGTGACGTCAAGGGGTCCAGGAAGTAAGGTCTGGACCCCCAACGGGGCACTTCATACAAATAAGAAAATTGGGTTTTTCCCTGAGGGGAGTAACCTTTGGTGGGAACTTTGAGCCTTGTGACTCAGTAGACCATTTATATGCACAAAAATTAGAAAAAGTCAAAGAAGCATAATAGGTCCTCTTTAATTAAAAGAAGGGTTTCACAGAGTTTTGTAGGTCACAGTCCACACATTCACAGACCTCGGGCTCGTAGCGGATCATGATGTCGTACTCCATGGCGTAGGGGATGTTGTCTATAGTGAACACCAGGCCTGCTCCATCTTTGACGCGGGCGAAACCAGGTCCTGTCCATGTCACCATGTGGCTGGGAGAGTGCTCTCTGTGAACAGTCCTCACATCTGGCTGAGAGACACAGACAGATAACCAAAGACTTTTTTTCTAACTATTCCCACTTTCCAACCTGTTGCAGCTCACTGACATTCAGGATGACGGTGCTTCACTGTTCGCGCATAGACTCATATAAGACTCATATGTACATATAAGCTACAATACCTTCCTAATGTTAGCACATGCACAAACCCTCCTCTGTTTTCTTCTATGTTTGTTCCAGATGTCTATGAGTTGTAAGCACTTCCACTTACCACTCTGTGGTGTGGTTTCTTCCCACAAGCATGTGGTGGTGATTGTAGCTTGACAAGAGCTTTGGCCATCATTGCCTTTAATAATATAAGAGTTTATAATACTATGTGGCTAGAACAGTGATATGAAATTTTGGCATTGATAATAAAATTTGGCATTGAAAAAAAAACTTGAACTGAAAACGGAAACAATGGCATTGAAAAAGTTGTATTGGAAAAAGTTGTCACATGCTGTCACAATTTTTCTGTGTCACTGGTCTTCAGTTTTAACTTTATGTCACCGTTTTGGCTCCTTGCTTATGCCAAACTTGCAATGTTTCTTCTAGACTGGTAAATAAACCACTGTCACTGCTACTGTTGGCCATATAGCAATAGCAAAACTAATTATCTCCTTTAAAGAGGTTCAATATTTTACAAAAAAATTGAGAAATTAATTCAAACTTGTGTCGCAGAACTTTCCTCTTATCCTTAATCATTAATCATCTCAGGCACCCTCAGATTTATCTGAGGGAGAGGCCGACCGTACATACACAAGTTCCAGATTTCCTTTTTAAAATCTGTCAGAAAAATAGTTTAGATATTTTGAGAATCACATTCTGATGTCACACCACCGGGATTACATTCTAAAGTCTCTGGGTCTCAGTCTTCACCTTTCCTCAGTGTTTGGTAGTCTTGACTACAGCACTGGACTCTCTCGCTCTATCCCTACTCTGCTACATATTCACATCTCTGTTTCAGCTTGACTAGTTTGTGGTAACATGATTAACTTGACAACCAGGCATTTAATTAGGCTACGTTACCTCAAACTGCCCAGTGGTTCAAACAGCACATGACCACAACCCTTTAAAAAAGTAAGATTTAGAGGTATTCTTGAACAGTATTAGTCAGTACTGTTTGAAAGCTGTTATTAATGTTATACATCATTTGATGCCGGAAATGATCATCATGCAGAGTCTAACCCCTAACTACTGCCAGCTGATGGATTAATTTCACTCTATTACTACCTTTTGTAGAGAACATCTTTGATTCTCTCCATTAAACTCAGTTGTTATAGCTTTTAAAAGGAACCTTACTAGGTAAACTACTGAATACTTTCACCTCGACAGGCCTCTAGATGTCCTTAACATGACACAAACCAAAGATCCTACTGAGACTATAACCTGTGATGAAGGGTCAAAAGCAGCTGCTGCTTCATTTCAGGGGTTAAAAGCCAAATAGGTTGAGAACAAACATCACAGCTCTGGGAATGAAAGATGAAGCCAAAACATCGGTGCTAAAAACTGCAGTTCTTCAAATGGCCAAAAGCAAGTCAGTCCCCACAGACACCTGTGTTAAAATGCCCAACTAAACAGTAGAAATAAGCATATTTACAGCATGGCAAAAATAAAATTTTTGGTGTCCACACCAAATTTTCCCCTTCATGACAACTGTACGAGGAGAGGGGGTGGGGGGTGGTGTTCTCACTTCAACCTGTCCTTTAAATACCTGTGTGTCCTGTCAAAACATAAACAAATGCAATAAATGAATCAAAGTAAATATCACACTGTTTGTTGAAGCTGGCGAATGCGTCTCAGTGCTGCCCGGTGCTGCTGTGAGTTGGTGATGCGGCGGTGACGCCGGTGACGCCGTAACTGGTGGCTGAGGTGCTGAACACAGTCAGTCTCTGCCTGAGGACGAACTTTGCCCTGAGAGGAGAGGAGAGGAGAGGAGAGGTGAGGTGAGGCTCATGACTCTGTCATGATTTTGTCTGTGTTTGTATGTGTTCCTGTGAGGTGTGTGACACATTGGTATCTGTGCTTCTGTCTTGTGTTTTTATGGGGCACTTAGCTGTAGCATTTGAAAGGCCAGCATAGAAAGAATTTAAACTGTGTCCTGAAAACTCTGAACGTCTTTTCCAGGTGTCATTTGGACAAGTCCCAACCCCCTCAAGACAACAGTCTTGTATGTCAAACACACATCTCCTCTTGCTGAGTGTCTTCCACTTTTTTCTCAGACATTCTGAAGTCAATACTTGCCTTTTTGTCCACATTCCTGTCACAGTGATGTAGCAAGTGAGGACTGTCTGAGCTTGCCCGGGGGGCTGGATGGGGAAGTGAAGGGGGTTTCTTACAAGTGAGGTAGGAGGTGGGTGGCAGAGTGTAGTGAAAAAAGACTAACAGAAAGAGGAAAGAATGTGAGAAAGCAGGCAGACAGAGATGGCAGAGGATAGAGACGCAGATGCAGGGTAGAGGGGAGAGTGATAGGCAGCTGAGATTAGTCAGTGACAGCAGGAACAGACTTTGTTACAGTGCTGGTGTCCTTGTTGGAACAAGTTGGATCAGGGGAGGGGGAAGCTTAAAGGTCCCATCTTGTTTAAAGTGAGATTTCCATGTCTTTTTTGATAATATAGCAGATCTAGGTTGTTTATTAATACTGTGAAAATTATCAAAGCGCTCAGTCCACAGAAAAATGCACATAGCCCATATTCAGAAACTCAACCTTAAAGCAAGCCGTCAGGACTTCTGTAAATTTGGGATGTCATATCTATACAGTCACTGCCCTCAGCTATGGCCCTAGCAGGGCCCATCCAAACCCACCATCCAAACCTGCAGGATTTGGTTTCTCTGAGTGTTTACCTGAAATCTGCTATATTTTTATTTGATCACTCAGAAAACAGCATCTCTTCTGATTGGCCCAGAGAGAGGCTTGAGAGAAGACATGTTGAACTACATTGAGATGTTTTTTTGGTTCTTAAAACCACAAATATATCTTCTTATGGATTTTAACACTTCAAATAAAACACAGGAAAAGTGTAAGATTAACAGTAATCAGTGTTGTGTTTGAAAATATGAATTATTTTGTACTAACTGACTAAGTACACTGCATCAAAATGTAATACAAAGTTTTATTATATGAGAAAAATAAGTGTGAGATTCTGATTTCTCTAATGTAACTGGATTGAATCAAACAGGCAAATATAGTATGTATGGGTCTTGTGGTAATTATTAGTCCTGGTTTTACCTGGTTAGACCTTGGTTTTGCTTTTAATGCTTTTTACAAACACAACCTTGGTGGAGTCAGGTCAATATGAAAGCTCCTTCTGAAACAGTCATAACATCACATTATCTAACATTATCCAAGGCCTGGTGTTTGATCTGGAACTTTATAGTCTGTATGAGATACAGAGGACAGACAGAAGAAGATTAGATCGCCTGTGAATGGTGTTGAGACATGTCTTCTATACTTCCTGAGAAAAATGGTTGGATCATATAGTATATGTGGTGCAGAAAGACATTTCCACAAACATGCTGCTCATGTTGGAGATACTAACACTGCAGTAAAGGCTAACAAAGAAAAAGACTTTTAAACCAAAGATGTTAACAACTGATTAGAGGTACAGTCTACTTCATGAATGACTTCAAAGAAATAATTCTACATTGGGGAAATATGCTAATTAGCTCTCATGCCTGGAGTTATATGAGAAAATATGTGGCACTCTCATGTTTGTCCAGTGAGTATAAATCTTTGAGTTTGAGTTGATCAGTCTCAGCTAAAAGTAATTTAGTAGCAACTCACAAGTATTAGATTGGCACATACGTAATATCAAAGGGATCAGATACATCTCTAATTAGAGAACATAACCTCCTGTAAAACCAAAACTTTGTCACTATAGTGGAAGTAGTTCTTTTTATGGAAGTAGTTCTGTACGTGAGATAAATGAATAAAATAAAAGATAAAAGTATCTGCTGTGTAGGTGAAAATGTGAACTTCTTTGATGTGTTTGTGATCTTGCTGTTTTATATTTCTTCCTCTCAAACACACACTTTCTTCGGCTGGAGGTCTGTTACAAGGTCCTGACACATGACTTGTATTGATCTACACTGAATCGTAGTGCTCACCGGCAAAGCAGGGTCGCCGGGGGAGTGTCCAGTAGCGTCTTCTGCCTCATATTTGTAGTAGTCCAACGGAGCACAGAAATACCCAGGCTGGACTTCTGAACACAGGCGACCAATCAAGTGTCTCCTACAGTCACACTGCCCATTTTCCATCATGCACCTGAAGTAATAGAAAAGGGTAAATAAAAACTATAAACTGATCTTGACCTGTTCTTCTCTCTGCTTTCTTTGTGGTTTTCACTCAGGAACAGACTGACTGATTCACAGCTTCATATAGAAGTTAGCTTAAATTTTAAACTCAGGCTTTTTGAACTTAATGAACTCTCTTTCTCAAAAGAATATGTTTCAGGATACATAAAATCTATACCTGTTGTTGAAGGCTCCACCAAAGTCACAGTCACATGGTCTGCAGCCGGCCGGGTCATTGCTGAGCCCCCAGTATTCAGGCTACAGGGATGGAAATAAATCTCGAAATCAGGATGCACCATGACACGAACAATGCCACAAACACATTTATTTGCTATTTTTGGCTAATGAAGTGAGACACAGTTAAACAGGTCAGACCAAGTGGCTGCTGCAACAATTAAAAATGCATCTGCTAGTGCAACATTTAACTTTGTCAACTCTCCACATGGTAATGTGCAGGGTCTTCTGATATAAAATCCATAATTAGCTACAGATATAAAGGAGAACAGTTGTTACTAACCAGACATTGGTTGCAGTAGCGACCAGTTACATATCTTTTGCAGGAACAGTCTCCACTGATTTGATCACAAGGAGCTCCGATCATTATGATACCACGAAGATCACAGTTGCAAGCTGATGGAGAAACACAAACACACACATACAATAAAATTAAATATAGATTATGTGGTTTTATATTGCAAAATTTCAGAAATCACGTTTCAGTGGCAGACAAACAAGCATATACATACGCTGGCATCCCAGTGGGTCGTTCTGGCTCAGGCCATAGTATCCCTCCTTGCAGTCATCGCAGCGTGTGCCTTTCACGTTGGCTTTGCAGCGACACTGTCCCGCAATCATCCCCATGTCTGGGTCAGTGTGACTGTCGCACACTCCCCCCTCCAATGAGCCCACTGGGTCACAGTCACAGGCTAGAGGTCAGATGGACAGCATAAGTAAAGGGGAAAGAGAATAAGAGGCAAAAAAACATATGGACAGCACTTAAAAATGTTAATCTAAAGCTAATACGCAATCACAATGGAATTAGGTCACTATGTGGAGAAGTGCTAGTGATTGAGATGTTCACTTTACCACGCTTACTGTCATATTCATTTTAAACTCTTGTGACCTTTAAACAAATTAAAAAATTCTGTCAAAAAGGTCAAATTACTTCATTTGTTTTGAATTGAAAAAAGGTTAAATGAGGCAGATTATTGGTGGAAACATCTTTTACACGGCAGCAAACAAATTAATTTTTCTCAACCTACTGGTGGATTTCTCCCAAATGTTTCAGGGAAAATAAGATTTTAATCCTCGAGACGTGGCTTAATTTAGAAGCCATTTATTGCAGCACTAATGTGGATGAACCAACATGTTGTTAAAAAGAACAAATGACTCACCAACACAAACCCGTGGATCCCTGATGTCCCTGATATGGTCTTGGTAGTAGAAAGGTTTGCACATCTCACAGTTGCGTCCCATGGTGTTGTGCAGACAGTCATCACACACTCCTCCACTGACATTACCGGTGGCCAAATACACCGCCATGTCAAAGTGACATTGGTTTGAGTGGCCGTTACAGTTACACTCTGGAAACAGAAGATGAATGTTACCTTGACTATAAGAGGTAACCCTAACTTACTAGAAGTTGGACAGCTGGCCTAATCACATCACGTCAAATAAATATTAACTGAATACATTAATGAGCTCCTGGACAATCTGAATGGGATTCATGTACTTGGGATTCATAATACTTTATTAATCCATGGGATTAATAAAGTATCCATCTATCTATCTATCTATCTATAAGCTCCTCATCGTCTTCAACTCTTAAAACTGCACACAATTCAATGAGTTTTTCAGGAGGGAGCGGCTCTTCTAAAGGAGGCAAAATTTACAGTACTTCAAATATTAATCTACAGTAGTACAACAGCAGTACATCAATATCTGGAGGATTAATATGCTTAATTCTATTACAAATTATCCCAAATTTATTTTTACGGTATCTCAAATGAGTTTTCAAGGGTAGATGTTGAATTTATATTTCACATTTACATTTACTTTGTTTGGGTGTTCATGATGTTTATGAAGTTTCATTCAGTTAGACATATCAGGATGCACTAAGAGTACATGTACAAGAACATTACAACAGGTGTGTGTAAATGTACATGCTGCAGTAACAAACTGGGTACTGCACATGCAACACACATATTTCTGTTGCTGATGGCTACAGGTATTTGAATAAAAAATAACTTTCTAACCTCTTACCCTGAGTTGCAAGGACCATTAAGTTGTTTTTTTCTCTCTGTATTCCCCCTGCCATTTGTCCCGACAGTGCCCTAGCATTCACCTGTACTGCCAATATCTGCAGCTGGCTGTGCATGTATGCATGTATGTTTTAGTGTGTTATTTTTGTTAATGTCAAAAAAGACACGTTTCAGGCACACTGCGTGTGTGTATCTGTATGTGTGCATGCCTGCGTGCGTGTGTGCGTGCGTGCGTGCGTGTGTGTGTATTCCACCTCTACAGGTGTGTGGATTATCTGCCTCCGCTGGTCTCCATGGCAGGTCATTGTGGAAATCTCGGCAGTGTTCACAGTTCAGGCCCTCTGTATTATGTTTGCATACACACCGACCATGGATCTGACCAATCAGAATGCAGCAAAATGATGAAGTGAAAAGGTTAATGCAGGCATTGTCAGTAATAATGGCATGATAATGTGTGTTGAACAAATTAGACAAACTTAGGTTTCTACTATTTACTACTACTGTTGTTTTTGTCTTTTATGCAACAGGATCAGTTTCTGTTAAGTCCCATAGCATTACATATAGGATTGTTGTAAAAACAATAATGTTGTAGTGATACTGTCCACCAACTCACCATGCCGTTCTCCCGGGCGTCAACCCCCGGCACTGGGGCGCACTCTGAGGCGTGGCCATAACAGAAGCAGCTCCCTCTGACAACCAGCTCGTAGACGGCATAGTAATATTTCTGCAAGACATCGAAGCGTCGGTCCAGCAGGTCGTCTCCCAGAGTGTTGAGCTTTGTGAAGTTGATGCGCAGGTTGGTGATACGTAAAAGTTCTGTAAAGAAGAAAATGATTAATCTAAATCTCATCTGTGTATAATGTCATTTCATGAAACCTAAAATTGTATTAGTATGCAAACATATATATATAGTTAATGAAGAATTCTGAGGTGAGGGTGGTACTTCAACACATGGCAGGATGAGATGGAAAAACCTTAAGCTTTTATGTGTAACAGAATGTCAGTGCCTGAAATAGAGGTCAGACTTCTGATGTACACAGTCTTTGTAATGGAAAAAATATAACGTAAGTATAATATAAGGTTTTGTCTAAAAATAATAATTTGTAAGAGGCACACTGTGCTATGGTGCAAATGTGGTCCTCTTTGTGGTCCATATTCAAAGTAACAGTCTTTACTGACCTTGAATGTCCAAGCTGTAGGGGTCTTTCACATGAATGGCAGGATCCAAAACTTTATAAATTACCTTAAACACAGAAGAGTTTTTCAGAAAAAGGAAAATCTCGATCTGGGATCCTGGGAATAAAGAAAACTATATCCAACAGAAAAAGTAGATATTTTGCAGAAAACAGGTGTATTCATGTTAAATAAGTCTAATTGAAAAAAAAGAGACACGAGTAATGGAACAAGAAAGAGCAACCAAAATGAATGGTGAGATAAAGAGCTGCAGGCAACCAACAATCCAGCAACATCAACAACTCCTTTAACAAACAATGTTCTGGTGAGGAAATCTAGGCACATTAACAACTCAAGTATGTTTGGCTGCACTGTAAAGAGGTACACCAGGTGTCCTTCTATTGTTTCTCTGACAAAATAGGCGCTCAATAACAGTTTGCTGTCCCCAGAATTTGGTCACATGTAGTATTAAATTGTAGGGCTGCAACGATTAGTCAATAAAATCAACAACGTTGATTATGAAAATTTGTCGACACCAACCTCAAAATACTTTGATAACGCTGTCTTTGGCTATGCCAAACATTGTTTAAAACACCTTCTCTGTCTACACCACTTAAATGTTCAATAACTGCAATGCACTACAGGAAGTGCTGGGGGCAGTAGGCTCAATTGTCTATAACCTGCACGCCTAACTTTACTCTGGATGAGTAAGTTTTACCAAGGAGCTATTTATAATTTTTATTTACCTTTCGGAAAAGAAGGTCTAAAGGTTGACATTAACTATTTGAGTGCTATGTCATGTCAGCTAATGTGTTAGGTCACATTCACACTTGGCATCTTTTTTTTGACAAGTGAAGCCGAGCAGAGCGCATTTTCATTTACAAAAAAGCTGACAGTGTATTTACAATTAAATTGCCCTACTTTGGTACCAGTAACCCTGAGTGTCACCAAAAATCAACCAGCACTGAAATCATAAGGATAATATCTTTAAAACATCAGTTTACATCAAAAGTCATTCAAGTCATTCCCTCATTATGTTTCTAACTGCTCCCTCCCTTTATATAATTAGTGATTTTTTATTTATTTGGAATTAATTCTCCTCTGTATTTCATGGTGAACTCATCTTTTCTTCCCAACAACAATATCTTAATACAAATTATCCCTTATAAATCCTCAACTGCACCTTAAAGGAAAGTACATTGATATTCTTTATATAATTTCTTTAATTTTTGGTAGCCTTCAGCCAATCACTTTTAAGCTGGCAAACTCTTTCTCTCTCTGCTGTCGTTTCAGATTTAGCGACCCACCTCCTCTCCTTCATCACCTCATCTGTGAATGCCTGACCATTTCCAATCAAACCCTCAGAAGTTTCCCTGTCATGAACACATTCCCACCCTCTAACTCCATTCCTCACCACCACTACCAGTGTCTAGGCTCTGGGAGAAGTTTCCTCTATTAGGAGGCACCTCACTCCTCTGTACCATTCCCCATGGTGATCCACTTCCTGCTGGGGTGTAAGCGCCAAAATCTGTTCCTTATATTCACAATAAATTACATTTTACTTCAAATTTGTCATACCAATGCTCTCAGGTTTAAGATGAGAGCAACAGAAAAAGAAGTAACTGGTAGTATTGAGCCTTATCCTTCAACATTTCTCTACCATTACTACAACTTGTGTATTTTCAACTTCTCACCTCTCCATTAGTGGAGGGCTCAATGTCGGAGTAGCGATCCTCACAGATGATGTCATTGATGTGGTGCAGGCCGTTAGCAGGGATGCTGGGGAAGGTTCTGGTGCAGTTTGAGGCGAAGTAGCGATAGGGACGCCACGTGCGGCCAAAATCTGCTGAACGCTCGATGATCATAGCTGCAGGTCGGAAAGTCTGAAGAGGTAAAGAAAGAAAGACAAAATGAATATCGATATAGATATAATACATGTCACATTAATCACTAAGCTGTGGACTATATAAGAAAATACAGTCAGGTTTGTGGTGAGATGACAGCACCTTATCAGACTGACCTATCTTTTGTTTATACTAACAGCAGGATGATGGATTCAGGCCTGATGGAACGCAGCTGCTGAATTTCTGAGTGTACACAACAAACACACTCCAGGCCGAGTACCCTGACATGCTTAAGCACATGCAGTTTTTCAAACGTGCACACTAACCCCCACATACATATGGAAAAAAAGGTGTGCATACCTTAAACTTCATGATGAGGTGTGTGAAGTGGAATTCGGCCTCCAAGTTCAGTCTGATGCTCACATTCTCTTGTCCTGTGGAGGAAATAACTGTCAACCAGTGTCATAACTTCACCATTCAGGTACAAGTCTCCTGAAGTCACTGTCTGCTTGACAGAGTGATTGTAGGAAACCTTTTCCATCTTTCTTTGTATTTTTCAGTTTTCCAATATTTGTTCTGTGGATTCACAGAGTTACATAGCTACAGTATGAAAGTGTTTTTTCTCTTTTTATTGTATCTCTGCATCTCAACATTATGATAGAGACTTGCAGTTAATTATTTTGTAAAATTAATCCAACATTAATTCTTTACCATCAGGATTTAACTCTCAAAAAAAACACATATACTCACACACATATGGCGACAGGGGCAATCAGCACAACGAACAGACTGATCGTGTTCTTGTGCACAGTTATAGAAACAGGTAAACAAGTGCACACGCATACCGTTGACAGACTGCCACCAGGTGTTGTCTCCATTCCTGTCCTTGAGGTAGATGACGTTTTCAATGCGATGGCTGTTTCTGTGGTGGTGTGGGTCGTAGTGATGCTGGGAGTTACACTCAAAACACTTGTCAGACTCCTGTCAAGAAATGACATGATGATGAAGGAATATGCAGGGATACTGACAAAAATTCTGACAAAAAAAGGAATGCAAGTATGCAATAAGCAGCAGAGGAAGATTCTTTTTTAAGTTTAATTTAATTTGGACATGTTGAAAATCCAGTCATTTCTTCTGTGCATAAGAGCACATCATTTTAATTGTGATTACATTCACTAAAAACTATCTGCTGTTAAAAACACTGTAGGGCCATGCATGCAATTATATGTTTATTATTTTTGCTGCAAAGCCAAATGCAAACTAACAAAAGGTGAATGAGGAGAAACAATAAATATATAAATGAGAAAAAAAACGGAAAAACCCACAAACACAACACAGCACATCATACACTCAACAGTAGCCACAGTCACAAATAAATTAAATGCAATGCTCAAATGCTTTTCGTTGAAAAGACTTGAATTTTATATATATATATGTGTGTGTGTGTGTGTGTGTGTGTGTGTGTGTGTGTGTGTGTGTGTGTGTGTGTGTGTATGTATGTATGTATGTATGTATATCTAAAATACCTTCTGAGAGAAAAAAGGGAAACAGAATAAACAGCTTGGTGTTTTACATTAGGCTTATCACATTAAATCTTACCCTGAAAGAATTTCAGTACAGAATCCTATATCGTATCAAACACACCTTCTCTATTGTCATTGTAAAATCTCAGTCTCTCCACATATAGTGTGTTTGCCATTTCTCCCGAACTCCAAATAAAATGTGGGTACAGAGTCCAGATTCTACATTTGTAGAATTAGCTTCTGTGAAATTACCATTCAAAACAAGAGAGTCATTTTTTCATATTTATTGGCAGAAGTTAATGACCTTGTTCATTGCGCTCAGCAGATCTGGTTCCCAATACTTTCCAAAAGCCCCAGAAAAACTGTGAAAAATGCTTTTCCAATAGGTAGATTACTACATGACCAGAGAGAATGAATTAGATTACCAATCCGAGATTTACACCAGTTACAAAGAGGTGAAACATCAGGAAAAAACTGTGTAACTTTTCCTGGGAGAGTCTCACTTTTTAAACGTTCTATTTATTTATTTTATTCAGTTACATTTCACAGTTTTAGATGCAAAAATAACTGCTGACAGTGTGGGAACTAAATAGTTGCCTGATCTTCATATTGCCACATAAACGTGATCCTGGTAGTAACTAACCAAAAATTCTGATAAATAAATAATAATAATATTCCAAATAAAACATCTTTAGTTTCTGAGAGTACCACTTTAAAATCCAGCCTGAACAATCTCTATAAGAACATGTTGGTGAACACAATGACATGCAGTATTGTAATTAAAATTGTGGAGCTCCAGATGTTTTTCCAGACTCATTCAAAAGAAGATAATGCATGAAGTTGCCCAACCAGCTGCCCTGGTTACCCACTGTGTTGGATGGACTCACTGGGGGAGGACTGGCAGGAACAGACAAAAGAGGAGTTATCCATGGAGAGAGAAGGGTTATATTAATTCTTCATGAGACTGTATTAACTATTATCAGCGTGTCAGTCTCCTCTGGATTTATAGTAGAACAACAGTATAATAATAATTAATTAATTAAAAACAGGTTAGATAAGAGCAGAGATTTCAGTTGTTATTTTGCAACACATCACTCCTGTTAGAGACAATGGAGCAGATACCTGCTGCCTTCAGACAGCTGTAATGAGACTCACAACTAACAGCTAACTGTAGTGTATTACAGAGCTGACAATAGTCACTCATTAGTCTTTATTGTGTTTGGCTGACATTAAATCTTTGAGGCCCTTTTATACAAAAGGAATTCCCTCAGGTGTTTGTTATTGGTGTTTACATTCATCCTGGGGCCAATGCAAAAGCAGCGGCAAACACCATCTTCAAAGTAGTAGAAACACTTCAGTCTGCCTCCCCTGATGTCCCAGGTATTATACTGGGAGATTATAATCACTGTAGCCTTAAGAAAATGTTGAACATTATCAATATGTAAGTTGTCCAACGTGCCACAATAAAACCTTGGACCACTGTTATGGCTCCATAAAAGGAGCATATGAGTCAGTGGCAGGCCCTGCCCTTAGTTCCTCTGATCACAACACTGTGCATCTTCCACCCATTTGCAAAACTGTGGCTGTGTTTAACTTGTCCACTTGTTCATCCACACACCCACTGCAATGTTTGCTACATAGAGGACTCACTAGGGGATAAGTGCAGATTGCAGCTGACACATTTCGGTCATTACTTGGATGTTAAATTGCTACAAGTGACAGATGTTTGTAATTATTATCTCTGTCACATAAACAAATGGCACAGCATCTGCATCATGAGGCAAAATACATTAAAATCCATGCTGTCTAACAAGACAAGCAATTTTTACGCATCTTTCATGTATTATGTATGTTTTAGTTTGTGTCTACAGAGCAATCTTTATTTTTGACAGTTCTTCCTGACAAAGTAAGAACTTTGTCTCAACAGGCATTTGTATAATTATTTTTGAAAGCCTGCTGTTTAGGGAGAAGAGAAGACAACCCACTTCAACCCACAGTCAAGACTTCTTAGAAATATTATGCTTGCCAGGCGCTCTCAATGGATAATAAAATCACATTAGCTAGCAGCTAATGTTAGCAGGTAGCCTGTTAGCAAGATGGCCTCTCCTTCTGCAGCACTTTGTGCAGTTACATCTCTTTTTGTAGAGACAATGTTATTCCCACCAAGGCTGTCAGAAATTTTTTGACAACCTTGAAAGAAGAAATGCTTTTAATAAGGATACTGTTACTGAACTCCAAGAAACAAAAAAGGGCAGGCATCAGGTCAAACATCAAAATAAGCTAAACTCAGGTACAGAGATAAAATCAAGGCTGAATGGATTTTAATCTAGTTGACCGGATTTTAGACTTCTTGACTGCTAGGTCTCAGTGTGGGAGGGTACATGACTGAGGAAGATGTGCTCTTTTAATGTCTCCTCTGAGATGATGACTCTTTTATAGAAGTTTTACTGAATCAGTTTTAATGTTCTGCATTGTTGCTTAGTATGGTAATTTGTCTCTGGCCAACAAAAACAGGCTTGGTAGCCTCATCAAAGTGATGACAAGATGTGTGGGGACCAAGGCCAAGAGCAAGAACTTGGATGAAAGGATGTGCTAGAAAAGTTAGAGAGGGTGGTTAGAGAAAGGAAAAAAAAAGGCACAGGTGATGAAGTGCATGTGGAATGAAGAGGGGTCCCAAACAGCAGAGCAGGGGTTGACACTGACCGAGGGAGATTCTGAGAGTGTAAAAAAGGGGAGGTGTATTTGAGAGGGGGCCATGAAGAGGGGAGCAGGGAGGGAGACAGAGAGAGATGAGGGTAAGTTGGCATAGAAAAACTGTGGATTCCAGGGCAGCGTTTCCTAATTAGGTTGTTGTCAGGGGTGATTAAGCCTCCAACAACAACATGGCTGTTAAAGAGACTCAGCTGAGAGCTGAAAAGAAATGCCCAAAACATGCTAGACAAGGTGGATGTATGTGAATGTGCATGATCACATGTGCGCACATGCTCTCCTTTACATCAATACATGTAAGTGGTTGTGTGTTTTTTACTTTCATGCTTGCCTTCTTCACCTACCCTCCCCAGTCCCAGTATAAATCTCTCCACCCTCAATTTGGAGGCTGGCTGCTGGGAAGGGCATTTCTGTCTGCACGGTAGCCCATCCATGCTAACGCCCTGTGGCTTTATTAGAGAATGGCTGTAACAGCGCTGAGTATCCACTACAGCTTTATTTTGTTTGCAAGAATTAAAGTTCAAGAGTATTTTAGGTATTCCCAGAGGAGTGAATGCAGCAAAAACAAACCTCAACTAAACCTAAAAGCATTTCACTTTTGTTCAGAAAGTTTAACTTCATGGGTCTGGTTCGTATGAATAAAACAAGTCTGATTGCTATTCATCTTCTGTTTCAATGACACTGTAAAGCTTCAGTTGCTACTTGGTGTAAACTTGTGTGGCTTTAAGACCCTCCCTTCCTCCTTTGAGCTCCTATTTATCTCCCATTAGTCAAGCCTGGTCAGCTCAGTTATACAGCTTTCTGCTCCAACAATACATTGACGGGACTTCTTTGTCACACTACGATGGTGGCTCCACAAAAAAAAAAAAAAAAAAAGCACACCCCACCTTCCTCATTCAGCTTCCACCTCAGTTCCAACTCTGAAACTGATGTTTCCTTGCTGTTATTATCTCATTTATCCTTTTTGGTGTGATCACAGTCTCTCCTTCACTTTCCTTGTCACTTTCTTTTGACATATTACATTGTCATTGGAGTTTAAGTTTTAGTTTTACACTACCAGGTGGGTCTCAGGACCAAACCAGGGCCCCTTTAAAGTTCTTTGGTACAATTGGCTTGACAGCATCTCCGTAAATGCACTGCTTCTTCTTAAGACACAATGAGGTAAAAACTGTGCATCAAAGTGCAAAGAAATCTGATGAAATTCTTGACATTTAAAAGCTGAGAAGCAAATGTTTGGTGTGGGCCTCCAAAGTGACTTCTGAAAGATCAGCAATTGTCTGTACCTGGATTTATGGTAAAACAGTTTGTCACTATACCCTGTCCCCTACAGTAGTGGAGGGCCTCTCACCAATCACAGGATGTCAATCATGTTCACCTGAAAGTTGACACAGTTGCATACGCCTGCTCTGAGGCAATGGAAGTGCAGGCGTATGCAGGCACGTATGTGCACGGAAATATATGTAGTGTATGGATGCAACATGATAAGATTCATGTCATGTAGGGGCAGAATAACCAGAGCTGAAAACTGTAGAGGTGACTGTATCAGCATTTGGTCCTGCATTACATAAATATGATGTGACACACAGTTTAAAACAAAGCTCCTCTCTGGAGCATAGCTACTAGCTAGTCTGTTTACTTCATAAAAACAGGGAACTGTTGGGTTTCTTGCTCTTGTAAGGTCTTGACCATACCTTGTAAAGTGCCTTGGGATAATGTATGCTACTATTAGGTGCTATACAAATAAAACTGAATTGAATTGAACTGAGAAATATCTGCAGATGGATTAAATGCTGGATGTATGAGGTACCTACACTGAAAATTGTTAGAAATCATCTAGAGTGGTTCACATTTAGAACTATATAATAAGTTTATCTTCTCTCAAAATAACATATTACAACCATGTTCTTAAATTAATATTAATTAATAAAATAAACCAAGATTCAAACCCCACCCAAACAGAACAAGAGGTTTAAAAAGTCAAAACTCAAAGTTGAAAGTGGAGGCCCAGATGAATGCAAAGTTGGTTTTAAGTGTCTATGAAAATTCTCTCATGGTAATTTTGCATGCACTTAACTCTAGATTGTCATTTTCCCATCGACTGTCAAGTTAGGCAAGGCATTCAAAGTGTCAGGATTTAATATTGAATCATGGGAGAGATATAAAGCTTATGGAACATCAGTCAGTTTTATCCTGCACTGCACAAGAAATCTAGTGAAATCTAGTGAAAGGTCATTAAGGACGAATCTCACCTGAGTCTGAGCAGAAAACTTTAAACTATCTACACTGTTGTGCTTTTAATCCTAAAGCTTATTTAGTTTATCCTGTTTGGATCTTGGGAATCCTGACACTACTAGTCACGTTTACATTAACCTGCTTAATGCACGATTCGAAATTGCAAACAAAAAAATTTAAAAGCTCTCAAATGTTGAGTGACATGATATGACGTGAGTAGTCACATGACATCCAAAAACACTGCAAAAACAACTGATACGTGGCCGCTGCCAGATATAAGGGGTTTGCCTCTCCATAATTATGCACCAGATGCCCTCATTGTCTTTTATTAAATACTACAAAGACTATTACAGTGGATGCCCCAAAATTTGATAGATGCTGGAAATCCTTAATGACATTTAATTGGAATGATATCATGAGAGGAGAGAACCCAGCTTTATTCGCTCATCACTCAACTGAAACACAGACCATTCACAATTGTGTTTTGAAGACTTAAAAAACAATTACTGCCATATTGTGCAAAACTGCAATGGAAACATGGCAGTTCAGCAGATTGTAGCTGTATGTCTGTGATGTGATTGTGTTGTTATTTGACTGAGATGTGACTCTGAGAAGGAGTGATGTAACTGTGTGTTATGTGCCGTAGCTCTAACCACTCTCAAATATTCCTACTGCTGATCTGTTCACACACATATAACGTATTTGTATTTGTTTACATCCCTGGTATGAAATGGAATTAAGAACAACAAAGATGTTAATGAAGTAAAGACTGGGATCAAAACCAAACCAAAATCTGAAATCACACCAGCTATGTTTTTAGTTTTTAAAGAGTAGAGCTCAAGTTCTGAACACACACAGAAAAGCATCTTCAAGTTTACATAGCAAATTTGTCAAACCAGTTGCTGTGGTGGATCTCCAGCCTGAGCATGATGATGTGAAGGAAGGAGGCCAGGGATCATGGAAATGTCACAAACAGCAATGGAAGGATAATTGTCACATAGAGAACCTGACTAAACACAGGAAGGTCAAAATGGTGAGAGGGAAGCAGAGGGAGAAAAGGAGAGATGGAGGAAGAGTGCGTGTTTGACAAAGGTGTGTCTGCACCTGGGGCCTGATACTGAAAGGCTGTGTAGCGTTGGTGGGAACTCACTCATGGAAACCAGGCTACAAACAAACGGACAGATGAACAAATGAAGATGGAAAAGTGGAGATTGAAGGATGAAGACTGATGAATGCAATGACAGAGAGAACAAACACCCATTTTTCTTTTGCATTCAGTTAAGGGGGCCATGTATTGTTGTGTGGGGAGGGGTCAGGTGGTGAGAGATGGAACAGGCAGGTGTGAGAGTGAAATCAAAAGGTACAAGGATACTTTATTATAACAGCAGTTGAAAATCTTAATTGAGGAAAAATTATTGTGAATTACATCACATTAAGCAGTACAAAAAAGCACAACATGCATGATTAGCCTGTCAGCAGAAAAGTGCAAAAGAGAAATGATTACCAGTAACTCCCATTTGAATGGTCATATTACTCTTTATATTTCACACTGAATGTCTGTTAAAGTGAGTGCTGACCTGCAGATGGCTGACAATGCAGTAGTGCTCTGGCCCCCCAAGACCGCATGTGGAGGTGGCAGTTAAGTTGACAGCCCGTCCAATCAAAAGGTTTCCTGTCGCAGGGTAACAGCTTCCCTCCATGCAGCCGTGAGGGCCTGATGGGAGCTCTTGTCCACACACAGTGAGAGCTGGAAGAGGAGGGATGGAGCATAAAAAATAAAGATGAGAATAATGACCCTAATCATGGCAATGTCACATGTGAAGTTCTTAATGGTGTGGAAGTGCACACTGTGGAACATCTCATCCTAATTAGTCGTTTAATTTGATAATTTTATTTGTTACAAACAAAAATTCACTTTTTTTAAGTCAAATTCTCTAGTATTTATCCAGATGTAAATCCCTGCTGTGATAAGGCTTCTCTTGTGCACATAGGATATTAATAGCAGGATGTAAATATTAAGTTGGTAGCGTAGCAGTCTCTTAACATTTTAAGATAAAGTAGAAAGAAAAAAAACTAATCTAAAATCTAAAAGACTGCTGGACATCCCAGAAAGTAATCTCCTTAATAGACTTCAGTGTATGAAATACACATTAACTACAACTCTCTTAAATATTCTGGTCAAACCCTCTCCAATGAAGTAAATTATGGTGATGGAAAACTGAAAGATGAACAGAAAATCTTTGTGGCTGTTCTGATTGAAGAGGCTCAGTTCAGTCAGGACATGCGTCAAGGTTTAATGGCACAGACCATCCCTGACATCACAAACCAACAACCAGAAACTGTGATACTGTATGCAGTGTTTGAATGACCATGAAGCCACACCGAGAGAAATAAGACATAAAAAATATGCTGATAAAATTACTTCTGTGCCTGCCTGAAAAAACCTAAGACTCCATATTCAGCAATACACAGAGGGATAGAGGCATGAGAGATGTTAAGAGACATTTATGTGGGCCTTTTATCCAATTGATCAACAAAAAACAGAGCAGCAACATGTTGAGGCATGATGGGAAAGAAATGGATGGTTTGACTTGGAATCAAAAACATCCTTTTAAAAAAAGGGTGCATATCTGCCTCTCTCATTTAACAGATGAATCACTAATGGTGGAGGGCATGGGTGGCTCTTAAATGCTGATTCATGTACCATTCAGTGGTATAACAGGAAAATATAATTTCTGCCTCTGTTTGATTATGGTTCTGAGGATATCTTTTTGGACCATTTATTTTCCATTCAGTCAGGAGACACCATTAACTGCCCATGGTTTAGATGGGAGACTCTGGGAGAGGTATTCAGCAAGGACCATCCATAGGATTGAGTTATTGATCTGATTCCCAGGGCATCTCTGCCAACCAAATGTCTCTACAAAGATCACACTCTGAAAAAGAGGCCACATAACAGCATATCAAGGATTGGCTGGCTGCAGGTATCTTTCAACTTTTGTCTTTTGCCCTTGGTGCTGGATTTTTCTTTGTCTCTAACAAAGATCATGCACTTCACCCTTGCACAGACTTCCATGGTCAAATCACTGTCAAAAATAAGTACCATTGATCTCATCTACCTTTCAGCCACCACAAAGAGCCACCGTCTGCACAAAAGTTGATCTCAGAAATGCATACTATCACACCATGCAACACAGCCTTCAACACATCATTAAGACATTTTGAATGCCTGCTGTCTTCCAGGCCCTGGTAAATGACATGCTGAAGGACTTTCTTAACTCTCTGTATTTGTGCACTTTGTGATTTCTTTTTCCCAGAACATGTCTGATCACATTGTCCATGTTCAAGATCTATGTCCAATCCTCCAGAGACTTTTGGAGAACAAGGTCTATGTCAAGAATGAGAAATGCAAGTTCCATGCCAGCACTGTCAGTTTTCTTGGGTACATCATTGAGAGTGGGGAGATGAAGGCTGATCCTGAGAGGATCAGAGCTGTGGCAGAATGGCCTTGACCCACTTCCAGGAAGCAGCTCCACAAGCCAGTCCTGACACTATTCTTCCCTCCATCATAACCTGCAGAGATTGAGTTGGCAGTGAGGTAGGCTCAGCAGACCCAACCTGACACAGGTAATGGTTCCCCCGTACAGACTGTTTGTCCCTGATGCTGTTTGCTGGCAGGTTCTTTGGTGGATGCAACCCATTTTATATCCGTCACCTTGGAATCAATCAAACTCTGTTTCATCAAGAGACATTTCTTGGGGGCCTTCCATGGATGCCAATACCCATGCTGTCTCCGCTTGTCCACCTGTGTCCCAAATAAATCCTCTCACCATTATTCAGCAGGTTTTATGCAATCCCAACCTGTTCCAAGTTATCCCTGGTCCTTCATCGCTCTGGACTGTGTCACTGGTTTGCCCTCCTCCCAAAGTAACACTGTCATATTAACAATATGACATATATAGTGACTATAGCTGTTTTGAAGAGCCACACTGGAAGGGGGATAAGAAGCCACCCATCACAGAGAGCCAGATTATATTTAATACATTTTCATTTACACCCACAAATATGTGTTTCTGTCAGTCAGATCAAAAATCTGTAAGTAAGTGTGTGGTATTTAGCCTTTTAAAAACTTTTTCAGTTATCCTGATCTAGATTTAAAGAGAGCTAACTGGGAGGCCTCCATAACGCAAAAAGGAGACTATCCAAATGGCCAAAGATATTCTCTTGTGGTTCTTGTCTTTTCAAAGTGTATATGCTCAGTGTAGTGACATAGTCTCTATATTTGGCTCTCGATCAAACTATATGTAAGAGCAAAAGAAATGTTTTATGGGCAATTTTCCTCAGGTACAGACTGTTGTTGAAGCTACAGTTGTACAGTGTTGTCCATTTTTCCAAAAATGATACACTTTAAATTAATTAATTAATTACTTGATTACTCCTTTGAAACAGAATCATCCAACTGTCTGTGCATTTAGTTATTTTGGAATAATACAGATTTTCTTTTATTATATACAAAATTGCACTCACAAAAACTACTATGTAAATCATTGTAATAGAGGCCAAAAGATTTTCTCAGTTCCTGAGACTAGAAAAGACTACAGCCCCTCTAGTTCTTCTGCGCACACATAGGCCACACACACACACACACACACACACACACACACAGATGCATGTCTATGTATGTGTACAATGTCTTCTTGGCTCCAGTTCAAGTAAAAGTTTTAACAGAGACAGATTTTCTGAATTCCTGTGAAGCATTAACAATGCCTACCTAGCACTGCTGGCAATTATACTGATAACTATGCCAGGAAATACAGTATATCCAACACAATCAGCCTCTAATGTTATTCCACTGCATGAATGTACTGTATAGTATATATAATGAGGGATAACAGACACAAATTTACACATGCTGTATGGCCAGGTGTGCAAATGTAATGTGATCTTGCAGAACTGCACATAAATGGGTTAGAATGTAAACCTATGGACTGTAGATAAAGATCAAACACACCCTTACCAAACATTAAACACAGGGTAGTGCTGCAATGCTAAAACTCACGGATGTAGCACAGGTAGAAGACTGTGCATGAAAGAGTACTGCATGAAGGAATAAGCTGCATCTTAATGTGGTAAATTAAAGAATTAATTTTTGTAGTAAAGTAACTTACAGATAAGCAGAAAAAGTATAAACCTGCCTACATTTGTCTTTACTAAAGCTGAAAATAACACCAGTGTACTCACCCCCTCCTCAACCAGCCCCTTCAAAAATACAGAAACTGATTGAGAGCTGTTAATGGGTGTCACCTAAATTCACTTTACAGGTATGACATTGCACAATGGGTTCACTCACTGGTCAAATAACCTGCCCTCAATGAGGCACCATTAAATACATACATAGAAATCTTACAAAAAACATCTTTGTACTTTACATTGTAACACACAATGAGAAATTAAATCAAAACACAATCAAGTCCCTCCTGGAGGGAGACTGAAATGTAGCTGTAATTCAACTTCAGTTTGTAATCCATTTGTAATCCAACATTACTATTACACAGGTTTAGAAAGGTTTTATTTTCACTTCTTCCAGTTACAGATTTGCATGACTATGCTTCAACTCTCTGGCACTGTGCAAAAATTCTCCTACAATAATGTGTTTCCTACAATACAGTATTGCAGCTATTACAACTTTTCCTACTCTTTATTCTCATCATTTTCTACCCATTTATTCATGATTTTTTTCCCTAAATATTTCAGTTAGTCTCAAAATCTCCCTGCTACTCTGCCACAGTTCCTTCATCCCATTTTGCTGTGTGCTTTTATTTTTGCAGCTACACAAGGAAAACACAAAAGAGCTAATAAATAGCTAGTAGAAAAATACATACCCTGATAACAAACAGAACCGAATGTTTCTGATTTCATCATATTTTCCTCAAAACAAAGAAACTGCCATGGTGAAAACAATTGTAAGGGAAAAAATTTAGCATAACAACAAATTCATTTTAATGAGAGAGCCCCACAACATGAAATCAATTCACAAAGTATGTCAATGAAAGAATAAAAGAAAGAAACCTGCATTATTTCATTTTAATTTGATTCATGATTTGTTTGAATCTTTCTGTTGTTAAGCAGCAAATTCATTTCAGCTCTTGTCTCTTGAGCTGCCATGATTTCATATCGTCACACTGGAATGCACTGGAGTTACCTATTCATAGAGAATGACAGAAGTAACATCCAGACATGATGTCTAGACATGTAGCCCTAAGCAGTCATAATTTACCCACAGGTTTAATTAATGACTGAGATCTTGAAATAGACTACAAATGCATTGAATGTTGATGCTTTAAAATATGCCATTTACAAAGGCTCTCTCTCTGTCTAATGACTTTCTCTAATCTGTCAGACTGTGCTGAAACAGAAAAGAATAGCATTTAATAATTACAAGGCAAAGCCAACATCTAGGCTCATGCTCGCTTATAAAACAGCCTTATTTTTCAAAATATGTTTATGACATCTGAGCCGTGACAGTAGTGTTCACCCCACCTCTCTGTGTGGGCTGTAGGAGACATGTCCTTTACTTGGTTTTCACCTGCCCTGACTAGCAACGGGAACATCAGAATGCGCACTGATGTCATTATTTTCTTACTGTATTTGTTAATGCATCTGTACCCACAGTTCATTCATATATTGTCTGATGCACTTGATTATAAAGCAGGTCTAAGTTCTACATATAAATATAAATTTATATATATAAATGCACACACAGAGACACACACACACACACACACACACACACACACACACACATATATATAAAACTACAATTATTTTACAGGATAACAAGAATGAACAAGAGACAATACCAGATTTTTACATAGGAGCCTGATGGACACAACAAAGTTACTGTGTCTTTTGCATAATAAAATTACTGGGAGAAAATAAGAAAGCAAGACTAAGATGCATGCAAGTGTGCCTTGAACTACAGCCAGTTGAGCAGATTGTTGTTTGACACCAGCTGGTTTACCAGTGTGTGATTAGAGTGTAGCACATGGCAATGAAACATACACACAAAGGAAGACTCGCAGGTAAACACACCTTGGGGCGATACAGCACTATGGCAGGAATGCAGGGGCAAAGAGGAAAATGTTACTTATTAGAAAAAACACTCCAGGTGTCAGTGCAGTGGATGCAAGCGATGCAAACATACCCTCTATTTCTGCACATACACTTACTAAGCACTTTATTAGGAACACCACACTAACACTGGTCAGTTCCTTTGCTCTTTAAACAGCCTCATTTCTTCATGGCATGGATCCACAAGATGTTGGAAACTCTGAGATTCTGCTTCATGCTGACTTGATTGCAATCATGTCATTTCTGAACATCATCAGCTGTACATTCAAGCTGCCAATCTTCCATTCAACCACATCCCAAAGGTGTTCTACTGGGTTCAGCTCTGGTGACTGCTGAAGTACTAAATGTGATGTTCATGAAGATAGTTTAAGACAATTTCTGTTTGTTGACATTTTGGAAATAGCCATTGGAAAACTGTGGCCATAAAAGGATGCACATGGTCAGCAACAATACTAAGGCTTTGGCATTCAAACCATGATTGATTGATATTAAGGGGCTCAAAGTATGTCAAGAAAAGATTCCTCACACCATAACACAACTACCACTAGCCTGGACTGCTGACACAAAGTAAGTTGGGTCCATGAACTCATGCTGTTCACACCATATTCTGACCCTACCATCTGCTGCCTCAGCAGAAAACCAGATTAATCAGACCAGGCTATGTTTATTCTAGTCTTCAACTGTTTAGTGTTGGTGAGCCTACATCCACTGCAGCCTCAGATTTCTGCTCTTGGCTGACACATGTGGAACCTGATGTGGTCTTCTGCATGCAGGCATGCTTGGACCACTGCATTCCTCCAAGCATTTATCTTACCACTAACAAACTTTTAGTTAGAAACTTTAAGTGCAACTTAGGAGTACTCTAACTAAAAGTTTTCTCCTTAATCCTATTCACAAAGCTGCTGAGACCAACTTTTAGGAAAAACAAAAACAAAAAAAACTCCTAAGCTAAAATCCCTTTTCCACTGGTCAAAAAAAACCCGGAAAACATTGGGCTTTTGTCGGTAATGGAAATGGGTTTAATCGGTATTCACACCCGGGTCAAATGACTCTGCAGTAGACGCGGTTATTTATTAGCTTCCGCTCCAGTCAACGTTGATGTAAACACAAAACTCAGGTGAACCCTCTAATTTTCACCTTTTTTCCTGCTGTAACGTCTTTCAGAGCACACAGACACTGGCTTGTCACCTGTCGGCTTTTATCAGTGGGTTTACCCACGTTTAAAAAACCTGCTTACACCCAATTATTTTGGTGAAAAAAGGGTATAAGAGTGCGACTCCATTGCCATGGCTGACGTCAATTCCCATGGACGAGCTTGCTTGCAAGAACCAGAGCAATTGGTTGATGAAAGTAGGTGAAAACACATGCGCAACATCCCACAGTAATAATAATAATAATAAAACAAACAGAAATAAACTAATACAGATTAAATAATTACGGATTACGTGCTGTTTACAAAAGTAGTGGATTGTCCAAAATGCATCTGTATGATAAGGTTTGTGTAGACCTGGGAGAATTTCCATTGAGATCCATGAATCATGTGTAGATCCTCGCCACTTTGCAGAAATGTAGTAGCATCTTATACAATCCTTGTGTTGATGGTATGATTTTTATTTTTTATTTTTATTTTTTTTACAAATAAAAGCGGCTTTATTTTTCTCTGTCCTCTGTTTCTCTTCAGCCCTTTTACAGTTCTTTGTGATTTGGTCTTAGTGAGTTAGAATCCTACTCAATAATAAATACTCAAACTAGCCTGTCTGGTACCAACAATAATGTCACAGTCAAAATCACTGAGATCACATTTTTTCTTCATTCTGATGTTTGATATGATAACAGCGTGGAATCCACCAATTAGTTTTAGGGTATTTCACACAGAGGGCAGAGAGGATACATTTAGACAACCTTGGGGGGTTAAAAGATCATGATTGACCCTTTGCAACCTATGATATTCACTCTTTTATTGATTAATTCATTGTTTCATCCATTCATTATTACATATTGTAAGACAAAAGCCAACTCAGGTTCACCATTACTGAAGTTTGCAGTTTCTGCCCTCACACACACAAATACAGCCTTCTTCCAGTTAATGATTAATACAGAGACTGACCCAAATACCTGTGCATAGGCGAGTTGGGAAAGGGAAGTGTAATCTACTACATCAGTCTCCATTTTGATTTGTGTGCTAAAAGTAAAAAAGATTATTTTCCTTTAACTTTGATGAAATCATGCTCTGGTGTCCTAAGAAACACAGATACATGGGTAACAAGGGGCCAAAACCCACCGTTCAAACAAAGACATTGAACAGTGCCTGTGCCTTCTAGGTGTATGTGTGTGTGTGTGTGTGTCCTTTTCAAAAATGACGCTTAGTCACCAATTAACCCTGCGAGGGTCCTTTCTACTTCAGATCCAGTTCTGCTGTCAGTAGTCTGTCATTTACTACACATTCCACAAATACCCTGGATTCTCACAGAGTTTCGAAATCCTACAAGCTGACCCAATAAACCTGGGTTTAAATGACCACGAGTGACTTAACATCACTGCTAGAAAGCTGCAGAACAGCTCCATCACTGTAGCAAATGTCCACACTAGAAAACACGTGTGGAATGGATACAGGCATGTGTACCAACATAGACATGACTTTATCTTCTTATTAGACTGAATTAAAATTTTAGACAGTGGAAAATAAATGTTTACACTTGATCACAGTGAAATAAGTCCTATAGGTCCTTTAGAAGCAGGTTAGAAGCTTGGTGTCTGTATATATCCGAGCATGAATTGACTTTTTTTTTTTTTTTTTTTTTAAATGGTGGAAGAGTTGTGGGGCCATGTTACAGAAACTTCCCAGTTTCCTAGTTAAGTCTTAAGTTAAAATAGGATAAGTATAAAAGGAGATTTTTTTCCAGATTGGTATTCCAGAAGCAAATCCTAACTAACTTTAGGAATCCTATCTTATCTTATTTCATCCCGTCTTATCTCAGGGTATTACATCCTAAGTACTTCAACAGTGGTTATCAACTTTAATGTCTGTTACCTAGAAACCAATGCTATATTTCTCAGCTCATCTCGCTGTGGTATTTTTGTTACCTATTATATTTCTCATTGAAACGTACAATAATGGCCACTTAAACAAAATGAATTTTTCAATTGCACCAAAACTAGGAGATCCCCATGTCCCCGAATGGCCTCTCCACAGCTGCTTGGCTAACTGAAGGATCATGGCCCAGGATGGCATATTTATACTAATGAGTGTTTCGTCATCAATCTGCAACACATCATGAGGGTCTGCCCTACGTTTCTCAATGAATAAGCAGCAATATAGATTAAACAAGTAATGTAAGTGGTAGAAGTTGGTGGAAGTTAGAAAGCTTGTGTAATACACTTTTTCTATCTTCAGTTTGGATAGGAACATTGACTTTGGAACTTTTCATATGCAACAGCTTTTTTACTAAAACAGGCCCTAACACTAGTTACCATGGTTACCAAGCAATTAAGATAGGATCTGCAAGTTAGGAAGTTTCTGTGATACAGCCACAGACTCTTACAAAAGCTTTTCACACACGGTAAAACCAATAGGCCTATTACGCTCCATTTTCTTGTGCTGAGTTCCTGGTGTTGATTTTGCTTAGTAAGTAAAGGTAAAACGTATATTTTATTGGACTGTAATGATACAGTTGAGAGTTTACAGTTTAAGGCATATACATTTTTAGCAAAGTTGGGCTGAGAACAAACAGTGGCAACATAAAAATTATATTTATATTTACTCATTTATACCTCCTTAGATATTACAATATATTAGATTATTAGCAAATTCTTTCAACTCAAAGTACAAATAAAATATGTATAGACATCTTCTTTAAAGACATAAGACTGGTGATATTCTATAGCCCCATTTTCAATAAAGTTGGGACACTGTGTAAAATGTAAATAAAAACAGAATGCAATGATGTGCAAATCAAGTTAACCCATATTTAAGTAAAAATAGAACAAGGACAACATATAAAATGTTGACTCAATTGGCTTCTCTCAGCATGTTAATGAACCCACTCACTCTTTTAACCATACCCTTGATCTGGTTCTGACTTATGGGATTGACATTGAATATCTAACAGTTTCTCCCAGAAACCCTCTTTTATCTGACCATTCTCTGTTACCATTCGAGTTTTCAGTCATGGACTACACAGCATCTGGGGAAAAAATCTATTACAGCAGGTGTCTCTCTGACAATACCATCAGCAAATTTAAAGAAAGGATCCCATCAGTACTTAGCCCACTGCCATGTATCAATGCAGTAGGAAACAGCTCTCTTAACTTCACATCCACACAGGTTGATGATCTTGCTGACAGTACTGTAGCCTCACTGCGTGCAACTCTAGACACTGTGGCCCCTCTGAGGAAGAAGGTGGTGAGTCAGAGAAGGCTAACTCCATGGTACAACTCAGAAACACGAGCTTTAAAGCAAAATTCAAGGAAGCTAGAAAGAAGGTGGCTTTCTACTAACCTGGAAGAATCTCTAAAGGCTTGGAAAGACAGCCTATTGGCGTATAAAAAAAGCCTCCGTAAAGCCAGAACATCCTATTATTCATCATTGATAGAAGAAAACAAGAATAATCCCAGGTTTCTGTTCAGCACTGTAGCCAGGCTGACAGACAGCCACAGCTCTGTTGACCCATCTATACCTTTAGCCCTCAGCTGTAATGACTTCATGAGCTTCTTTACAGATAAAATTGTCTCTGTTAGAGAAAAAATTCACCATCTCCTCCCCACAGCTGGCTCAGATGTACTGTCCAGTTCAGCAGCCTCTGAGTCCACTGTAACTGGTTTATATTTTGACTGTTTCTCTCCTGTACATCTCTCTGAGCTCGTTTCAACAGTTTCGTCATCTAAACCATCGACTTGTCTTCTTGACCCCGTTCCAACAAGGTTGTTCAAAGAAGTTTTTCCTTTAATCGACACCTCTATATTAAGTCTGATTAACTTATCTTTATCAATTGGTTATGTACCGCAGGCTTTTAAAGTTGCAGTAATTAAACCTCTACTTAAAAAGCCTACTCTTGATCCAGATGTTTTAGCCAATTATAGACCTATATCCAACCTCCCCTTTATTTCCAAAATCCTTGAGAAGGTTGTTGCAAACCAGTTATGTGATTATTTGCACAGGAATGGTTTGTTTGAAGATTTCCAGTCAGGTTTTAGAGTCCATCATAGCACAGAAACAGCTCTGGTTAAGGTTACCAATGATCTCCTCATAGCTTCAGACAATGGACTTGTCTCTGTACTTGTCCTACTAGATCTTAGTGCTGCATTTGACACAATCGATCATAAGATTTTATTACAGAGACTAGAACATATGGTCGGCATCAAAGGAACCACACTAAGCTGGTTTAAGTCATATCTGTCAGATAGACTCCAGTTTGTTCATGTTAATAATGACTCCTCTATCATCACAGAAGTTAGTCATGGAGTTCCACAAGGTTCTGTGCTAGGACCAGTGCTCTTCAGTCTATACATGCTCCCTCTGGGAAACATTATTAGGAGGCACCAGATGAATTTCCATTGTTACGCAGATGACACCCAGCTGTACTTATCCATGAAGCCAGGTGAGACTAACCAGGTAGCCAAGCTTCAGGTCTGTCTTAAGGACATAAAAATCTGGATGACCAGTAATTTCTTACTCTTAAATTCAGACAAAACTGAAGTTATTGTAATTGGCCCAAAACACCTCAGAGATACACTATGTGATAATATACTGACTCTGGATGACATTACCTTGGCCTCCAGTGGCACAGTCAGAAACCTTGGTGTCATTTTTGACCAGGACTTGTCCTTTACTTCACATATAAAGCAAGTCTCTAGGACAGCCTTCTTCCACCTGCGCAATATTGCTAAAATCAGACCCATTCTGTGTCTAAAGGATGCTGAAAAACTAGTTCATGCATTTGTTACCTCAAGACTGGACTACTGTAATTCTTTATTGTCAGGATGTCCCAAAAATTCAGTAAAAGTCTCCAATTGATTCAGAATGCGGCAGCACGAGTACTGACAGGGACTAGGAAACGGGATCACATCTCTCCTGTGTTAGTCTCTCTGCATTGGCTCCCTGTAAAATCCAGGATAGAATTTAAAATCCTCCTCCTCACCTACAAAGCCATTAATGGTCAAGCACCATCATACCTTGGAGAGCTTATAGTTCCCTATTTTCCCAATAGGATACTTCGCTCTCTAAATGCAGGTCAACTTGTGGTTCCCAGAGTTTGTAAGAGCAGAATGGGGGGCAGAGCCTTCAGCTATCAGGCTCCTCTCCTGTGGAACCAGCTCCCAGTGTGGATTCGGGAGGCAGACACCCTCTCTACCTTTAAGATCAGGCTTAAAACTGTCTTGTTTAGTAAAGCTTATAGTTAGGGCTGGCTCGGGTATGTCCTGGCCCATCCCTTAGCTATGCTGCTATAGAGCTAGACTGCTGGGGGATTCCCATGATTCACTGGGCGCTCTCTCTCTATTTCTGTCTCTCTCTCCCTCTCTCTCTCGATGACTTCATGCCATTAACTTTGTATTTTTTCTCTCCCGTAGTTTGTGCTTCTCCTCTCTCTCCCTCTCTCTGTCCTCATTCTGCAGGTATCTCTGCCTCGGGAGCAGCAGGATCCAGATCCACCACTACTCATCATTACTATTAACCACTGTTACCTGTCATTATCATTGATAACACCATTACCGACACAGCTGTTCCTGGTCTCTCTCTCTCTCTCTTCTCTCCCCTCTCCTCCCCCTCCCCCTCTTTCTATCTTCTCCTAAACCCGACCGGTCGAGGCAGACGGCCGCCCACCCTGAGCCCGGTTCTGTTGGAGGTTTCTTCCTGTTAAAAGGGAGTTTTTCCTCCCCCCTGTCGCCAAGCGCTTGCTCGTTGTGGGAACTGTTGGGTTTTTTTCTGTAACAAAGTAAGGTCTTGACCTTACCCTGTAAAGTGCCTTGAGATAATGTATATTATGATTTGGCGCTATACAAATAAAATTGAATTGAATTGAATTGAAACTGAGACATTTTCTTATTTTTGTAAAATGAAGCTCTAGCATAAGTTCAATCAGGAAGACCTATCCTCTTGCATGCATATGTTGTATATAATCCTGATTAAGGCACACCTCTTCTCACATATTGATTGATTATTCCCTCATTCTTCCGGCCCATGGCTGTCATTGTCCTATCAGCTGTTCAGACAGCTGTTCACAATTAACCAATAGCAGGGTGACTCAATTTCTCATTCGCCTATCATCTGCTCGCGCTCCCTTTTTAAAGATGTTCCTTCTCAGTTTTAGTTTCCTGCTCCACTGACATACGCCTCTCCTCCTCCCCAATCTCCACCTGGTTCCAGAGTTCATCAGCTATAATCCGTCTCAGAGGGATCTTCAGTCTTCTCAGCGTCAGAGCGTTCTTCGGCATCTCTACGTCAGAGGTCTCTCAGCCATCCCATCGTCGAAGAATCTTCAACCCTATCAGTTTCAGAGCATTTTCAGCCATCTTCAGCATCAGAGGTTCTTTGGCCATCATCGGCATCAGCGGGATAGTAAGCCGCCACCACCACCAGTGTCTGGTCTCGGGGGGATTATATACATATACACACACATGTATTTTGCTGCTGCTTATCCTAACTCTAAACATATCCCCCACGAGACCAAGCACCAAGGTCTATAACTGCAGCACTATCATCACGTCTCGTCTAATTAAAATATTTACTTTCACTTCATTCACTCGTCTCTCCTGATTGAAATATATCCTCAATTTGAATTTGATGCCAGCAAAACGTTTAAAAAAAGATGGGACAGGGGCATGTTTACCACTGTGTTGCATCACCTCTTCTTTTAACAACACTCTGTAAACATTTGGGAAATGAGGAGATCAGTTACTGGACTTTTGAAAGTGAAATGTTGCCCCATTCTTGCCTGATATAGGATTTCAACTGCTCAACAGTTCAGGGTCTCCTTTCTTGTATTTTTCATTTCATGATGCGCCAAATGTTTTCAATGGGTGACAGGTCTGGACTGCAGGCAGACCAGTTTAGTGTCTGGACTCTTCTGCTACAGAGCCATGCTGTTGTAATACAAGCAGAATATGGTTTGGCATTGTCTTGCTGAAATATGCAAGGCCTTCTCTGAAAAAGACGTTATCTGGATAGCAGCATATGTTGCTCAAAAACCTATATATATCGTTCAGCATTAACGGTGCCTTCTCAGGTGTGCAAGCTACCCAACCATGGGCACTAATGCACCCCCTACCATCACGGATCCTGGCTTTTGAACTGTGCACTGATTACAAGCTGGAATGTCCCTCTCCTATTTAGCTCGGAGGACGTGGCGTCCATGATTTCCAAAAACAATTTGAAATTTTGATTCAGCAGACCACAGGACATTTTTCCATTTCACCTCAGACTGTCTTAAATGAGCTCAGGCCCAGAGAAGCTGGTAAACAATGGTTTTCAGAAGTGTTCCTGAGCCCATGCAGTGATTTCCACTATAGAATCTTGTCTGTTTTTAATGCAGTGCCATCTGAGGACCCTGAGATCATGGCCGTCCAGTATTGGTTTTCAGACTTCTCCCTTGCATACAGATATTTCTCCAGATTCTCTGAATCTTTTTAATGATATTATGAACCATAGATGCTGAAATTCCCAAATTTTTGCATTATTCTTAAACTGTTGCACTATTTGCCCACACAGTCTTTCACAGAGTGGTGAACCTCTCCCCATCTTCACTGCACAGAGACTCTGCCTCTCTGGAAGGTTCTTTTTATATCTAATCATCTTACTGACCTGCTGCCAATTAACCTAATTAGTTGTGAGATATTCAATCAAGTGTTTTTTTTAGCATTACACAAGTGTTCCACTCTTTTGTTGCCCCTTTCCCAACTCTTTTGAAACATGTTGCTGGCATCAAACTCAAATTGAGAATACATTTTTCATAAAACAATAAGATGTCTCAGTTTCGACATTTGATATGTATGTCATTGTTCAATTTTAATTGAATATGGGTTTACATGATTTGCAAATTATTGCGTTCTGTTTTTATTTACATTTTACAAAGTGTCCCAACTTTTTGATGATTGTCATCAAATGAAATATAAAAACCAACAACGGACACCACAAACAAGCATTTTGTGTGAATCCAAAGCCTGATATAGTTTATTCTTCTGGGCCATAGAACTTCATTCTTATCCAAAAACTATTAAAATGACTTCATTCATGAATACCGCATACACTGCAATCTATTTTGAGTTGATCCCACGTACACCGTCCTGCTACTGCAAATACTGCCACAGAAAATAGTCCAAATAGTACTATTTCCTCATGTCTGAGTAATTTTGTTATAGACTATAGTGGCCAGCTGTTTCAGAAAATTATTTAGCCCTTTACCTGAAAATTTAAAGACTACATTCATGACCCATTTTTAAACAATTAAGTCTTCAGTTGGAATGAGAAGGCTTGGGCATGAGTGCCACAGACAGGGTAGGGAAGTCAGAAGGTATTGAGAGATGGACTAACACATTCTAGTCTTTTCATGTGATTTGATGGCAATACTAAAAATAATAACTAAAATATCACCAGCCTTATCCTTAAAGATGAAGACATAAAACACCAATATACATACCCCAATTTCTAAACAACGCAGTTCAGTTACATCATACCTTAATTAAGCAAAGTCAATGGACCAATGTGATTGAAGTGGATTTGCTCCTGATGCTATGTGCTGAGGCAAAGACAAATTTTTCAGTTTTTTGAGTTGTATGAACTGAACAGAGACTGGAGCAGGAGTTTGTCTGCAGGATATGTGAAATTGGAGTTTTCTCAATTAAAATATTCACACATCTAAATGTCTTGGATGCAGGTGCGTTGTAAAGTGTCACTTCAGTCTTATATTCTGCACACTGTTCTTGCTCAGCATTGCAATTTATTGATCATCCTAACAAATCAGCTTCTCTAAACCTTCATCGGAAGTATTTTAAACACAACCATAAACAGACAGATAGACTTTTGACTAGTAAAGTTTCAGTCATTAACTTTTTGTGGCCAAAAGACAGAAACCACAATGCAACTGCAGTTGTCAAAACCATCTGAAAATTCATCTCACTTTGTATTTAAATGCAGCTTGTTTTTGTCTTGATTTGAGAGAGATAAGACAACGGTTGACGTTTTCAACTCTGCACCACTCACACCCAGCTTGAAAGTGATTCATATTTACAACAAACTTTTTATAACAAATAAAAAGCTCACAGGTATAGGGGTGTTTACAGAGAACATCTTTAAGGTCTAACATTGAAGCATCCACATTGTTGACATTTCACTGAATGAGCAATATGCTGTTGCAGTTCTCTATATGTGCCGAATTAACTATGAAATAGTTATTATCATCATCATTTAGGGTCCTGTCACCCCGTCATTTAGATGGGACTGAAAGGCAGAATCAATTCAGCAAAAGAGAATTAAACACAATTTAGTACAAACTTACACAGTTACAACTCAATCCTGTGATTAGAGTGCCTGAAATTATGATGAGAATTTCTTTTAGATGGGAGTTTACTAAAGCAAAAACATCAACAACATCTATGAAAGTGTTGAGATATACTTGAGATACACATACTGTATGATCAGTATTATCACCAGATTCAGTAGTAACACTTAACATGCTGTGGACACACGACATGGGATTTTATTTGAATAAAAAGATGTCTCCTGCTGATATTAATCCCTTCACACTGTTTCACCAGCCACTGGTAGATAAATATCACATGGAGATGAGGATGAGTGGGAGAAAGTGACACTACTCTCTATCTGGTGTTTGATATTCTGAGCACATATGACACATCACATTAGTTTTCAATATCCAATGAGCAACAGGGACGTCAAAACTGTTTGTGTGTGGGGATTGGTCTCACTGGCAAATCACAATAAGTAATTGTTATTTGGCACAAGATGAAGCAATGGAGCTGTATATACTGTTAAATTTTTGTTATATATGATATTATTTGATAATTAGTTTATGGGTTAGGGTTACTCCTCACCCTTGCTTAAATTTATAGTCGCTTCTACAGATGGATATCTTGACAGCTCACAATTAGCAATTTAGCTTTTGAATTCATGCTAACTCTATGCTATAAATTCCTTGCTTATCTTCTGTAACGAAATCTTGTGGTTGGTCTGCTTTCCTGTCACACCACTAATCAAGCCTCCATTTTCAGGTGGTCTCAGCCTAAATGCAAGGTAACAGCGTTCCTAAACTGAAAAAGACAAAACTGAACTACAACCTGAACTCACCCAGCATGAGGAGGCTCAGGTGCACAGTCATAATGGGCATCAGGATGTCTCGATGCATGGACACCAAGCTGTCTCTGGCTGTAAGAAACGGAAACAAATCATTTGAGAGTGCGACAAAGAAATCAATAAAATACTGAGTAAAACATTCTAGTGCAGCTGCTAGAAGAAAACTAGAATTACCAGCTCACGTTTGTAGGCCTCTGCCACTCAGACTAGTTTCAAATTACATCTTTGTTTATCCAGTCATATACAATATTAACCGTTTGTGTGAAACTTTGTCATAATTGCCGTGTGAAGTCTTGAGTAATGGCTAAAAAGTGTTTTATGAGGTCACACTGACCTTGACCTTTGGCCACCAAAATCTAATCAGTTCGTCCTTGAGTCCAAGTGAACGATTGTACCAAATTTGAAGAAATTCCCTTAAAACGTTAGGGGGAAATTGCATTCACAAAGCCAAAGCCACATTTTGTGAGGTCATTGTGATGCTTACCATTAGCCACCAAAACCTAATCAATTCGTCCTTAAATCCAGGCAAAAAATGTTATGAAATTTAAAGAAATTCCATTGAATCGTTGTGGACCTATTGCCTTCACAAGGCCAAAACTGCTTTTTGTGAGGTTACTGTAAGCTTTACCTTTGATTTTTGACCACCAAAATCCTTGAGTCCTAACAAATGTTTGTGCCAAACTTGACGTTATGTGCAGACAGACGGACAGACAACCCAAAAACAGTATACCTCCGGCTCTGACTGTTGCTGGTGCGGAGGCATAAAAACAGGCCAGTGTCATCACAGACAGTCTGTATCTCACACCAGAGGCACTGCTTGTGCCAACATTTCTCAAACAATGCCCCAGCCACTGGAAAGATTCTTTCCATTAACCTTGAGTGCTTTGCACTATCTGCCGACAGGTCTTAACAATGGTCTTGTTGGTTTACGGTAAATATTATTATTATAATACCTTCAACTTATTGAAGCAATAGCTGGCGCTGAGAGATTAAAACTACAGCTGTCACTGTTGTGTAGTAGTTCCGGGGTTTTGTCTGGGGCAAAAGGTTCTTGATTTTGTTTTGTGACACAGAGGAGCAAAAAAAACTCTTGCACAGTCTTGTCGCACACTAAACCTATGTTGAAGACAAGAGGACAGAGTAAATGAAAGACTGACTCACTTTAGAAAGCTTTTGCAGCCTAAATAAGCTATTTAAGTCAGAGGAAGAACTGCTTTGTTTCCTGACAAATGACAAATCAAATGTCTTCAATTTTAAACAATTTCTCAAATAGCTTAACCTTACTCACTAATCCAGGTTTGTGATCTAGAGCATGTCCCTGTTGGAAAGTATTTTTCACACTCAGCTTTGCAACAAGGGGGCCATGTGGCCCAACAGTCCTCACTGTCAAAGGCAGAGGTACTGAGGAGGAACCCAACAACCCTCCAACACTCAGTTCAACAGGTTTACACATATAATAAGTTGCTGACTGCATGCATAACAATGTGCCTATTACTGAATTTTGGATATCAGCATCAGGTGAATACTGCTAAGTGACTGACAGGGCACTAAAAAAAATCTCCCATTCACATTAACCCATCTCTGTGAGATTGGTTTTTCAGCTCCGGTCTGCCTGAGAAACAAGCACAGAGCCCGTCTCAGCCCCATGTTAGCTCAACCACTGAGTGATCTAAATATTATACATTTCTCATGTTATCTGAAAATTTACATTGGCGGGTGTAATTTTTTAATTGCTGACTGGCATTATGCACTGGACTTGAGGGGGTCAGAATATTTTCATCCTTAAAATGGGCTCACATTTCTGTACATTGAACTGCCTTGGAGACGCAAATGAGGAAAAAACACAAGATGCAAAAGTGCAAACAGAAGAGACATGAAGAAAGGAAAGAAGGTTCAACAAAGAAGGAAGACAACCAGAGTACGATGATTCAAAAGTGTCCCAGGAGTCAACTGATGGAAATTCATGCTCAAGTTATAAGTCTGGGACCTGCCGTAAAATTATAGATCTTTTAATACAGGGACGAACATTAACCAACAACTATATTTGGTTTACTTATGTTGGTAATTTGTTAAACACAGTAGAATTAGTAGATAGTTTATATTATTTTCAACAGAGAAACACGAAATGCAGATTTTTCATCTTTAAGACAAAATGTTCACTTGTGTACAATAAGTATATACATTTGTACAACAAACAATAATTTTGTTAGTTTTGTCCAAAATATAGATTAGATTGGTTCTTCAGGCAGAGGGTAAAGCTCCATCTTCCCTATCCGTCAAGGCCTTCCTGCTATAGCCCTGGTTCAGAGGGGCCCCTCATTGCACCGTCTGCAGTCTAAGTGGAGAGGTCTGCAAAGAACTGTGTCACTGAAGAGCTCCAGAGATGAAGCCATGGTTTTATGATGCAAATTATTTAATTTTATAATATAAAAACCATCCTACATTACATTTCATGAAAATCTCACAGCTGCCCAGAGACAATTAGATAACAATCATTTTTAAATGAACTGTTAATTATGCCATAAGCCATTGCTAACAATTTGAAAAAAAGCACTGTTAAACAACAAAAGCTCCATGGTTAAAACAGTTTAGAGTTTATCCACAGGCGATCTAAAGTGGTGGTGACACAACAAGATCATATTTTGATCTAAAATCTTTACCAGTATACTGATCCACAGAAAACATAAGACAGTAGAAAGAGTTTCAGCTGATGTTATAATATTTAAAACACTAAGAAAACAATGTAAAGGTGAGTCACATATCAGTCCATTCCAGCTTCATACTTACACAGCCACAGGTCACTTCACTCTCCTCTGTGCTGTGTGGTCAGAGCTGCTCACTCTGTGTCTCCGAAGCCCAACTTTGCTTGACAGTGTATATGTGTGTGTAGATTCCCGTATTTCAGTGTGCACGTGTGCAAATCCCTGGACCCCAGTGTGTATATTTACGCATGCATGCACATGTGTCGTGTCTCTATGTGCCAGAATGTGTAAAACAAACTTGAAAGCACAACTGATGGCAGCGATGTAAAAACAGAGGGAACGCTGCTGGCCAATCAGAGCATGGCATGTGCAGGACCCCCTTCATTCCTCTCCTCCCTCCACTTCGCCCTCCCTTGTTCCCTCTAGCTCGTCACTGGGGCACTGGGGTGAATGGACAGCTATTCTTATTCTAATTCCTCTGTCACTCTGTGGGCCACTGGCTGAAAGAGGGGAATGGTCTCCAGGCTTTTGGAATGCACCACCTCTTTCTTCTGGACATGGAGGGAGAGTGAAGGGCGCGAGAGGCAGAGGAAGTTAGAGGAAGAGAGATACTTAAAAGAGGAAGAGACAGAAAAAAAGATGGAAAACTAATAGAAAAAAAGAAAGAGGAAAGCGAGAGAGAGGGAGAGAGGAGTGAAAGCACCACAACCATATAACAGTACTCTCACGGCGCTTAGCACAACGAACCGACCAACAGATAAAAGCTTCACTTCTACTCTGACAAGCCCCGATTTATTCTCTGCACTAAAAGATAAAAAAATGTAAAGACTTCCTACATACTGCAGTAGAACTGCAGACTATTTACACTGCTATTTTTTGTCTTTATTTCTGGTGAAGAGTATGATGAGAAGATTGGTACCACTCAAGTCTGTCAGTAAAATTGATTGATGATAATGCTAGCAGTTTGATGCTCACTAATCTAACAAAACACACCTAAGCGTTAAAAACATATTGCTGTTTTATGAAAGTTTGTGTGCCAAACAGTTTCTTGGCTCAGAGCACTTGCTAGGCAACCAGCAGACACACCAGGAAATGCCTGGTTGAGCCAAGAAATAGTCCAACACATAGCTGCATGTAAAATGAATTGCCATTTTAACACTTCAATTTTTGAATGAATTAAACAAACAAGATACAATCTATTTAATAATGAGCTTTAGTAGGTAGGCTAATACTGTTGTTTTTACTGTTAGAGACAATCACTATGCTAAGCTAAACAAACTAACTGCTGGCTGCAGCTTCATGTTTCAAACAGATAAGAGAGTGGTAGTGGTGAGTGAGACATCAGACCACCACAAGGTCAACTCCATTCAAAGCAGCTCTAGTGCCATGACTAGATTATAAAAGATAGCGAGGAAAGAGTGTGAAGGTACATGTTTTCGCCATTAGGATATCTGTATGTGTGAAATTCAGAACTAGACTACTGAAGAACTGCAGGAGAGAACAAAGCAGCTTTCACATTTGTAGTGTTCTCGTGATGTAACCTTTGACCTCTGGTTTAGATGGAGCGGGAGAGACTGATTTAACATGTCACAGAGTGACCAACAGAAGAGGCAAGCAGAGCTGCAGATCCAAAACTGTTGGCTAGTAGGCTCATTTATACTGAGGTTCTCTCAAACCTTCATCAGCTGTGAGAGTTTAGAAGTCAGTTCAGCCACTGCACCCTAACCTACTGATTTTTTGTCAGCTGGGATGGCTTGTAGCTGGTATTGTTTTCATCTTGTGAGTGTGTCATCTTAACTAACTAACTACTTTAGTGAGAACTACCACAAAGGTGGTTTTCACATGTTTATAAGTCTGTGGACAGATTTTTGTCACCGTGCAAGATGCAGTCAGAAAACTTCTGAATGTTATCGCAAACCTAAAAAGTAAAGGCCTGAGCAATCTATAATTTCAAATTTCAATAATTAATATTTAATACTGTCAGATAGTGCCCCAATATTCCAGTCTACGCCTATATCTACATATAATCTGTAATCTGCTTCAAAAGCAAGCATTTAGTAAAACATGTCATAATGCATACAGTCTAATTAGGACTGTTAGTTTTGTCTTTTTACATACTTTTTTTAATACAGAAGGCTTAGGTTGTAAGTAGGCTGTAAGTGTGGCTTTAGATTTATCGTTCGTGTCTACTTGAATGGATGGATCTATGTACATGTGTGTGTGTGTGTGTGTACTGTATCGGCAATATCCAGTGAGGACCCTTTGGCTAGGTCCTTAATGATATCTGCCTACCCCAGGATGAGTGAAACCCGAAAACACAAGAGTCATACCGACTTGGACTTCGCCAGGATTAACCAAGTCCGGATCAGTTGTTGGAGGACCAGGGCAACCTGACGAGAAATGGGCTACTGGGATACTGGAACAACACATTCATGGACTAGAGCAGAGAACTGTTGGAATGCTCCTATACAAGCAACCCCCAGTGAGAGGGGCTATATGCAGAGATTACGGGATATGTGGATGCTTTGAAACCCAACATCTACACTGACAAAGAAACAACTTCTAGCTCAGTGTTCCAACATCCGCAAACAGCAACTGCTGTCACAACTAGAGAATGATGAGGTACAACAAACATGAGCTTGAAGATCATGGCCAAGCTGGACACCTGGCACCCCCATGGCCGATTACCAAGGCTGATTGACAAAGTACTGCTAGAAGATCTGAATGCAGCACTACAGACCATCCCTATTAAGACCATCACTGAGATCAATGAGCTGATAAACACCACAGCAACAGTGATCCTAGAGATACTTGGCTACAAGATGAAAATGAGCGACAAAGGGCATTATCCCCCGTGGAAGAGGAGACTG
The DNA here is from genome assembly GCF_046630095.1 of Trachinotus anak. Taxonomy (NCBI): domain Eukaryota; kingdom Metazoa; phylum Chordata; class Actinopteri; order Carangiformes; family Carangidae; genus Trachinotus; species Trachinotus anak. Next base: position 8,216,934 of record NW_027273855.1, read on the forward strand.
AAGGCCAAGATTAAGGCAACATGGAGAGAAGTTAGTCAGCTCTAAAGGTGTGATGAAGAAAGGGCTACCTAAGAAGTACAGCAAATTGTCTATACCTGAGGCACTGGAGACTGCCAAACAGAGACTCACAGCTACCCACCTGAAGAGATACACAGGAGAAACAGAAGCTAGGAGAATAACCAGGATGTTCTCCACCAAACCATCCAAAGTGTACGCTCAGTGGCAGGGTAATAACATGAGAACAGATCTACCCAGGGATGAGACTGAACAGTACTGGAAGAACATAGTAACCATCACAATGGCAGACATCCAAGAAGGAGTGTCAGGCATGAAGAGCTGGCAAGCACCAGACCCTAACATGATTCACACATATTAGCTAAAGAAACTAACTGCACTCCAGCAGCACAAATGAACCAGCTGCTGATGGATGGGACCCACCGAGAGTGGTTACCAAAGGACGGACAGTCCTGATCATGAAGGATCCTCAGAAGGGAGCATTCCATCCAACTACCGGGCAATAACCTGCCTCTGCACAACATGGAAGCTCCTGTCAGGCATCATAGCAGCTAAGATGAGTAGGCACATGGCCCAGTACATGAGCAGGGCCCAGAAAGGATTTGGCACACCAGACAGAACCCCAAGTGCAGGCTGTGCAAAGATGCCCCTGAGACAGTTCAGCACATTACAGCAGGATGCAGGCAGGATCAGCGTACATGGAATGCTATACTGTAACTACGTAGCTGGCATAGTGTACAGGAACACCTGCGCTGAGTATGGGCTGGATGTCTCAAGGTCAGAAGCAGAGCAGTGGGAGCTCCCCCAAACTGGGAGAGTGGCTCTAGCAGATTCCAGGTACAACATCTGAGGTGTCTGCCCAAAAGGGCACACACACACACACACACACACACCATTTTATATATGTAAATACATAAAATATATATACAGTACCAGTCAAAAGTTTGGACACATCTTCCCATTCATTCGAATGAGAAAGTGTTTCCAAACTTTTGATTGGTACTATATATATACATATATATATATATGCTATAAAATGGTGTATATGTGTGAGTTTGTGTGGTTCTGAACACAAAAATGTTGTCCAGTCAAATCATATATGAGTAAAGGACAATGGTCAAATAGAGACATCATAGGTAGAGGGTAGCTATATTTCTTTTAGAGACCTTGAACAAAGACTTTGACTCAAACTCACACACACTATCACTATTCTAAGATAAGAGGAAAGCTGTAGAGAGTGTAGTCCCACCTCTATAAATTCTGAGGCAAAGCTAAGGAATCTTGAGACACTAGTCCAAACAATTCCAGGCTCCCATATCCTTAAACACCATGACATGATAAGCCTGACTCTGTGTGTGTATGTGTCTGTGAGTTTGTGTGCACATCAAATAAAGGCCTTAAAACTGAGCCACTGAATACACTGCCAATGTGCTGCAGCTTGACACACTGTTGTTAAGGTATTGTAAAACAAGGCTGGGCTGGAAATGAGCTCAGATCATTCAGGTGAGATCACTGAGGAAGTTAGTTAAGAGCTGCTGCTATCTGCACTGCTGTCATCTAGTCCAGATGTATCCCCACAGCCCTGCCAGATGAATTCAAGCAGCCCCACATCTACACCACCCATCATGTTCCGAATGTGTTCAACTGAAGTGATGTTAAACTGGTTGCTATTTAACACCTTAATTATGTAAGAGTGGATCTTGTTATTAGGATAAATAAATATAAAACTACAGCCAGCAGTTAGTGAGTTTAGCTTAGCATGAAGAGACAGCTGGCCTCGCCCTGTCAAAAGGTAACAAAATCTACATAACAGTGTTTGTTAAATCAGTAAAAGAAAACAAAAAACAAACAAAATGTAAAAATGACAACTTAGGTGTCATATTATTTCTTAGCCACAACCAGTGATTTCCTGCAGTCTTGTTGTCACCACATGTTTGCCAGGCAACCAGGACCATGTGGAACAGAGAACGTGTATAGAAGCGGAAAATGTTGAAGAATCAGACTTCATTGCCACATTACCTATATACTCAATGAATAAAATGAGAATATTAGTAGAAATCATTAAACAAAATCACATCAAATAATTTTGAGTAAGTTGCAAATATTCCTCTCTTTTTCTCTTTTTTCTTTTACTCTTTTTCAAAAATATGAACTTGTCATTTAAATTGGCTCATTTCTTGATGTCCATATTTATCAGAATTAGTTATTTTTCTTAATCATGCCAACATACAGGATGGCACTTTAGTGGTGCCTTGTAAAAACTCATTATAAGTTATAAACTCCTATAACACACCTTGAAACCACAATGAGTGCTTCTCCTCAATTTAGACTAAGAGAAAATTGCAAGTTATTTCTAGGAAAACACATCATACACAAACACAACATCAAGTACAGTATGCTTGAAAAACCACTTTCCATGATTTCCATGATTACATAGAAAGAGATATGGAACCGACACTTACAACTTGTACCAAAACGTTTTAGAGAAATATATTAGATTTAAGCAATCCCTAATGAAACATCTGTGAACTGAAATCTCAAAGACCTAATATCAAGTAACTGGTAACTGTCTACCAGTCAACAATTCAAACACCTGCTGGATTTGATAGAAATAGACCACCCAAGCGCAACATCTTCAACTACAGGGATTCAAATTAATCATAGTGTCAAACAGGGAAACATCTTCGCTTGAAACAACTTCCTAATCTGCAACATACACGTGGAGCCATAGGAAATCTCATAATACTATGTGGATATTTGCTTCATTTCTGCTGGCATCTTACAGTAAAAGAAAAGATTACCATCAAAGGTTATTCTGCATTTCAGGATTACAGATGCAGAGTTAAATCTTCCAGTGTGAGACAAACTGCAGGTTTTCACTGCTACTGACCCAGACCTAAAAGAAAGCACACCTGATACCTACTACTGCTGGACTCACTTGGCCTTTGTTCTACACCACCTTTGTACACACAGGAATACACAATGGTAAGTGCGTAGATGCATTCCTGTTCAAATACAACCAGTACAGTTTATTACCTATGTTATGCTCTCTTATTCAACACTCAGATCCCCTTTTGAAATTAGCTATGTCATTTTTTTTCATCATAAAATTAATAATTAACAATAAACTCAGCGAGACACACCTGCAAGGCCAACAAAAGCTCATGCACGGACATGACCAGACTGTAACCATTGAGGAGGTTCTGAGGTGACTACATACAGTGCAGATACACACCAACCAACACAATCACCACATTCATGTTTGGACTAGAAAGCAAGGGAATCACTAGCTAATGGGTGGAGGTGAACGGGTCAACTCCGAGTTTGGCTCAGCACTATGTTCTGGGGAATCAGTACAGTGTGATACACTGCTTAATAACATCAGAGCTTTTATTATGGGTACTTTCAGTATTTTGAAAGGAATGAACTTGCTATTAATTTCCAAAACTTATTTTTCTACAAACCACTTGTCTTCTTCTTATGACACATTTTCCATCCATTACTTACTACTGTTACTACAATTCCTGTAGTTAAAGGCCCAAAATAATTTCTCATGTTGGACTCCTAACAAAGTCTCTGCAATCCTGGCTTGTTTTCTATAACTCACATGACTTACTATTCTGCACTGCATGCTATGAATTCACCACATTTGAGTAAACTGCCATTTCTGTAAGAAAAAGTTTGAGTCAGTTTCCTCCATTATATTCATTAATTAACATTCAATAAACTGAGCTGATGTGCATTTCATTTCAGTGAGCTGAATATGAAGGCCCATGCTCTATGAATTAGCGTAATTGATTGGTACTAACTAAGGATGCCACAAGAACTGATACTTTGGTACCAAGTCAAAGTGACGTGGCTTGTTTTTCTACAATAGATGTTATAGGTACTTGAGATGTGATTCTTCCAGGACTGAGGAGGGCAGTATGATAACAATACAAGCATCCTTGTCTGACATCAAACTTGAAGAGAAGAAGGCAGGCACAGTAAACAATAACAACAAATGGATTGGCAGCAGCAGGCGTAGGTGCAGCAATCGGACCACCGAAAGACTGTTGTATGGAGATATTTCACATTTGACACAAATCATCAGGGACAAGTAATAGACAAATAAAAGTCAGTATGCAAACGGTGCCACAGGAGGAAAGAATAACCTCTAAGTAGCTCAAAGACAGACATCTAGATCTGTACACAGAATTCAGTTTGATTGAGTTTCAGTTGATATGTTATGTTCATGTCCTGACATGTTTCCATTATTGTTTGTGAATTACGGCAGCTGGCTTCTGTTGCAGCAACACTCACCTCAAAATGTTCACAAAGGCTAACATTAGCTTGTTTAGGCAAACACAGCGACAGCTAACAACATAAGCTAAGTGCTTACATTGTTAGAAGGTTATTATCAACACTGTTCGGTCTCTCAAAATATAACACTGAATGTTTTTAACATGTCACCATGTTTGTCAATTTAAACTACTGCTTGCAGGCTGACTATATGGAGGTGTGTGCCTGTATATGTACATGTGCATGTGTTAGCACACTGTGTGTGCAGCAGTCAGTTGTTTTCTGTTTCTTGCTGTGGTATTGAATTTAGTAATGACAATCACGGAATTTCAATGGTATTTGTACCGCCTACCAAATTTCTGACATCCCTAGTAATGACACTTGCATATCACTAATAATCTGCACTTGAAACTACAAAAGCAAAGGGGCAAACAGTGTTTCCTGCCTTCATAAAAGATAAGCAGGATATTTGGCCTTCTTTTTCAGTAACATGTAAGGAAACTGCAGTTCCTGCTATTAATGAGATAGCCATTTCCCGTGTAAATTTCCCCTCTCTGTGTGTGTATGTGTATGTTTGTGTGTGTTTGTGTGTGCGGGAGAAGGAAAAAGACCGACCATTATAGAGGCAGAGATCTGTGTTACACCCTGAGAGGTACGTGGCAATGATAGCAGCTCATCTGACGAACTGCTTCCACAAGGTTAACAGGTGAAGCAGCAGTGTGTATCAATATGATTAGCAGAGGAAACTTTGGAGAGACTCAGCCACATGTTTGAGCCACAGTTAGACCCAGACTGAGGAGTTTTTGAGGAGTTTATTGTGCACCGAAATCAGCAGCTAGCAGACATATCACAACAGTTAGCGCAGTTAGCATCTTTTATTTGTTTATGCTGTTTGCCCCCTGGCATGGGCTGACACAGTGTTAATGGTTGTGCTAATGCAAACTCTCACTCAACGTGCTGACAAGGTTTCAGGTTTATTTTGCCCTCCCTTCATCTCCAAAAGTTGGCAGGATTGGTTACTTAGTTATGTGACATATGAATCCCTGGCAGTCTCAATCTGTTTTTATGAGACTGTCATTGGTTCACTGCAATTCCAGGGTAGAAATGCGCAACCATGGCGTTGACCGCTTATTCACTCATGATATGTCTTGTATTATATAAAATATATCATATGGGCATATTAATAAGGTTGCCCTTGATTATCATCAGAGGGGGTCTTTAAGTGTTTGTCGTTAGAAATTGTAAAAAGAAAGCCAAGGTAAATAGCCACTTAGTGTATATACAGTATGACAGCTAGCCTATCAAATGTAAGGGTCACTGAGAAAGAGCCACAGAGAAAAAAAGATTTACAGAAGTTGGCAATTACACATAGAGAAATTGTTTGAAAAACGTTTTTCAAACACCCTTCTTCTCAGATGATTTATGAATCATCACGTAATCAACAAATCGTTCCAGAAAAGCTACAATGTCGTGAAATGGATGCGTCTTTATCTGGTGATTACTTTGACTAAACAATACGGAGGCATTAAATTAGGTATTTCATTAATTTCTACACTAATTATGAATAAATAAAAAAATCTGTATATCTCTATCTCTAGCCTGGCATAACCCTAAGACAGGAAGACAAGAGCAAAAGAGACTTGAGGAGTAGCATTTATTACCCCTCCTTGTAATTAGTGTGCTGGAAAAAAGGGCTGTTTTGTAACAGGGGACATGATTATGAGTGCCTCAGCCTGCAGAGGTCCTGACAGAGGATGATCTGTAGATTATCCAAGCACAGAGGTACAGCTGGACAAGATGACCATATAAAAAATCTGATTTTTTTTCAATTGTATGGACGATTTTTTCTCACAATATAAACTCAAGAGAAAACATGCTTTAAAAACAGTTTTCTTGATTAAAACTATACACCTTTCCCCAGTAACAAAAGACCAAGACCAACAAAAGAACCACTGTCCTTTTACAGACTGTAAACTGTGTAAATAAAAACACCAGGAGCAGCTGTGCAACAGTCACAAAAGAGCAGCGCTTGGCAGTATATCACTGTGGTTGTGGATTGTATTTTGCTTTTTGGTTAAGCAGGAAAGATCTCTTGTATGCTACCTCACACAATCAATCATCTAGCTGATGTTGTGTGATAGAAATTGATATTTATTGCCAAGCCTTACACAGATGTACGCTCACCACTCTTACACTACAATACATCCTCTTTCACACACACACACACACACACACACACATACACACACACACACACACAACCTCTGCCTTTGCCCACCCTCTCAGCCCAAATGACCACATCATTCAAGATAAATCACTTTTTACAACTGAAGTCTTGTTCTAAAGCAAAAGTGGTGCATCTGAGAACATCACAAAGACATAAGACATCATCATAATCTATTATGTCAGGAGCTGACCCCCACACCTGATATTTAAAACATACAAACAATGCAGCATATGCCATCACAGTATATCATCAAAACTAGGGCTGCATGGTCATCAATAGTCACGTCACAGAACGCACAATGTCAAGTAAAGCAAATTAACTCAAACACGATGTGCTACAACTTCTTTGCTGCTTGATACAAAAGGAAAACTTCTCATTCTCCATGATTAATCTACAAAAGAAGTCTAACTGATAGAACCTATTCTGATTTAAAGCTTCTTGGATACACAGTTGCTGCTAGTGAGTGATATGTAGGCTCTGCAGACACAGCAAACCATCAATTTATCAAAAAACTAAGCAAAACAGGCCCCGCCCGTGCTGGGGCAAAAACACAGAAGAGGAAGATTTGGTTGCAAAAAGAAATGCAACATCAGTTGCAGGGATGATACTGACCAAAAAAAATTTCTGTATTTTTTTAACCGTAATGAAAAGTACAGTTGTTATCAATATCGTGCATCATGCATATCATTACATGACAATTACATGATAATGCAAACACGCATTACATTCTTTATGGGACAGAAAGCTGTTCTAAGATCAGATGTAAGGAGAGATATTGCTTCACCTGAAGTATCGTTATAACTGATGTCTATTTTTAGCTTTAACTGGGCATGCTTGCTTTGCTTGCCCTGATGGCACGCCACTGGCGCTAATCAAAACCATATATTAGTAGAGGGTTGTGCCGATGGACGACGATCATCAGAGCCTTTGCCGATGCCAAGACGATATTTGGCTTGTTTCCCCCTAAATGTATTAACTCATTATTATCATCATTATTTGTAGTATTAAATTCATTTAAATTTCACCTGCCATAGTTTCACATATCATATAATATAATCATATAATAATATTATTGTATATAACTGATGCTTGCAACACAGACGCGGGCAAATGCACACTGTGACCAGCTTAATTGTCACTGCTAGGTATGGAACATTTCATGAACAAATTTCATGTCACAATTGTCCTGGCCAAAATAATTGTCATCTTACTGTCAGTCACTCCATGTATCCAAGAAAAAGCGAACCGAGTGGTGAGCAAAACTGGACACCCTTTTTCCCTCTCTCTCACTGGGTAAGGTATGACACCTGCTATTGGCAATTTGACAGGGTGATGATAGCACGATCGGACTATAGATAAACTTGCGCAACCCTACATTGGTCTATTGATAATCGAGAGAAGCAACGCAGCCCCCGAACACTATCCTTCATCCCACCCCTCATCGCCAGTTCTAGTATTTGGGGTCTGAGCCACTCGTGGATCCTCTTAACCCTTCAGGATAGAGTTGATCTCAGCAGTGGGGCAAGGGGCCAGGTCCTTGAGCTGATTAAAGCTGGACTAAGCCTACAGGGGCCATGAGAACATGCACCTCCAAACGCACACGTCTAAATACCCTGACAAGCTGGTGAAAAGAAATAAATGGAACAGTGGAATTCTTGAATTCAAAGAAGTTGAAGCCGTAGAAATTGAACAGCAATGTAAAAAATAAAACTGTTGACTGTTTTAGAAACCCCACCAATTAGGAGAACATACTGTTCAAGGTTACACTGAGATATTTAGTGTTACCTACTGTGAGCTCAAGGTAATAAACTACACAACACTTTGTTAACAAAGCTTTTTGTTCTTCACCTTTATTTCATATCATTTCAGATGGTGAAACTGAGCTCTGCTCTCGATTAATCTGTGCTGCTGGTTAATCTCGTAGGAATGTGTGCAACAATGTCACAAATCTGCCTATGAGCCAGTAGTGACATACCTCCACACACACACACATACAGACATTATCAACTTTTTCCTGTGTCTTCAGCATCATATTTGATATTCTACTTTCTAATCTTTGCCCTGATTTGGTCAAAAAATGTAATTTGTACAGTGGCCCTGAAGGTCAAAACACAACAACATTTTAGAAAACAAAATAACATTTCACAAAACAAAACAACATTTCAGAATTGTTCTGTGAAATGTTGTTGTGTTTTCTGAATTGTTGTTTTGTTTTGTGAAATGTTTTGTTTTCTGAAATGTTATTTTGTTTTCTGAAACGTTTTTGTGTTTTGACCATCAGGGCCATTGTACATTCGCCATTTAGGATTCCCTCCATAAAGATGATCTTCCTCTTGTGTTTTCTAAATTGTTGTTTTGTTTTGTGAAATGTTTTGTCTTGTGAAATGTTGTGTTTTCTGAAATGTTATTTTGTTTTATGAAATGTTTTATTTGTTTTGACCTTCAGGACCATCATACAGTCGCCATTTAGGATTCCCTCCATAAAGATTACAGTGGATATAAAAAGTGTACACTGCCCTGTTAAAATGAGACCATGATATGTAATTTCAAAACATAAAAAATAAAAAACGTACAATAAGCTGGTTGTGTGCATAAGTGTGCACACCTTAAACTAATACTTTGATGAAGCACCTTTTAATTTAATTACAGCATTCAGTCTTTTTGGGTACACACCTGCCATCAATCAAAATTACTCTGATTAACCCCAAATAAAGTTCAGCTGTCCTAGTAGGATTTTTCTGACATTTACTCAGTTGCATTCTCCAGCAAAAGCCATGGTTCGCAGAGAGCTTATAAAGCATCAAGGGGATCTCATTGTTGAAAGGTATCAGTCAGGAGAAGGGTACAAAAACATTTCCAAAGCATTAGATATACCATGGAGCACAGTGAAGACAGTCATCAAGAAGTGGAGAAAATACAAAAACAGTGACATTACAGAGAACTGGACATCCGTCCAAAATTGATGAAAAGACAAGACAAAAACTGGTCAGGGAGGCTGCCTAGAGGCCTACAACAACACTGAAAGAGCTGCAGAAATTTCTGGCAAGTACTGGTTGTGTACTACTTGTGACAACAATCTCCCGTATTCTCCACATGTCTGGACTATGGGGTAGGGTCGCAAGATGGAAGCCATTTTTTTACAAAGAAAAACATCCAGGCCGGCTAAATTTTGCAAAAAAATACATCCACTCTCCCAAAAGTATGTGGGAAAATGGTTATGATCTGATGAAACCAAGGTTGAGTTTTTTGGCCACAATTCCAAAAGGTATGTTTTGAGCAAAAACAATACTACGCATCACCAAAAGAAGACCATACCCACGATGAAGCATAGTGATGGCAGCATTGGGTCTTGGGGTTGTTTTTCTTCAGCTGGAACAGGGGCTTTAGTCAAGGTAGAGGGAATTATGAACAGTTCTAAATACCAGTCAATTTTGGCTCAAAACCTTCAGGTGTCTGCTAGTCAGCTGAAGATGAAGAGGAATTTCATCTTTCAGCACGACAATGACCCCAAGCATACATCGAAATCAACAAAAGAATGGCTTCACTACAAAAAATTTTTTTCCATGGAATTCCATTTTGGAATGGCCCAGCCAGATCCCAGACCTAAATCCAATTGAAAATCTGTGGGGTGACCTGAAGAGGGCTGTCTGACTGATTTGGAGCGCTTTTCCAAGGAAGAGTGGGCAAATATTGCCAAGTCTAGATGTGGCAGGCTGATAGATTCCTACCCAAAAAGACTGAATGCTAAAATTAAATCAAAAGGTGCTTAAGCAAAGTATTAGTTTAAGACTGTGCACATTTATGCAACCAGCTGATTTTATTTTCTATGTTTTTCCCCTTGACAGATTTGTTTGTTTTTCCATTGAATTGTGACCTTGAAAAGGTGGGAAAAGTTTTGAAATGATTTATTGTGGTTTAATTTTTTTTTTACATCTAGAGCCTTCTTGTGATTACTCATATTACATCACCTTGCATAGTGAAGGTCAAACATCACATCAACAATTAGAAAAACACATTTTAGAGTGAAGGAGGACTTTAAGTTGCACTTTTTATGTTGCTTGTATTGCTTCATACTTACAATAAAAAAAAAACTGCAAAATCAGTGGCATTCAGTAAAGCTTGATATTAGCTGTTCAAAATGACAATGCACTGATTTTTAGGGCTGTAGCAGCCTTGTATTAATCTCCCGCTGCCTGGCTAAACATGCAAAACATTTTAACAACTGCAGGTTTTTCTATGAAATAACCATGTCATTAGTATTAGTTTATGATGGTATTTATTTGGACAAACGTTTTGCAAAACGCTTTGTGGTTCACCACATAAATATAACAGCTACAAGCTAAATGGCGAAAAGTTAAATTATCATAACATAAAACTCCACAAAGTTGAAATTCACATTCCTCGCCCCAGTGGGGATATTACAGTTGCACCGTGGGCAGTAAACTGCAGTGATTACAAGAGGTTCAAATAAACTCGCCACTCAGCAGCAGACATTCACGGCTTCTAGAGGACCATTATGTTTAATACATAGTGTTTTGCGTTATTAGGTTTCAGTGTTAGCAGAGACGAAAATTAATTGGAGAGCTCACCTGCTCGGTAGTTTTCTGCGACTCGCTCTGTCACAGACACTGACACACAAACTTTCCCTCCCTTTCGCTTTCTGTCTCTCCCTCACATACGCGTTCCCCCGGACATTCACCGTCCGGCTGCACCCGTCCCAACGAGCTCGGTGTCTGGTGTGCAGCAGCAGCAGCATACAGCAGAAGGCTCATCCGCCAGAGAGGAGGTGGAGCTCCAAGTGTCTCCAACAAGCTTGCATAGCCGCCCTGGGGAAACAGAAGCAGGTAGAAGGCCTCATCCACACCACTGGACTCCGCCCAGTCTTAACGGGCCAAGCAGACTGTTGTGGTTAAAGATTACTCACAAATTCCTAAGTACTGAAAAGTGCTGAGTTTTCCGTGACTTATTTTTTATAGATCAAAATGCTTGTTAACACTTGTGAGCTTTAACCTTTTCTGGCAGCAAAGCAACCAAATACTTTACAGGAGGAAATACATTTCAGTTTGACATGTAAGTTAACCCAATGCCACACAGTACATGCACATTATCCATTATCTATACCGCTTATCTGAACTGGGTCGCGGGGTCACGTTCACATTCACAGCTGCGGCCAGACATGGGGCGACCATGCAGACTCCACACAGAAAGGTTCCTTGGCCCAGGCTCGAACCCAGAACCTTCTTGCTGTGAGGTGAGCTAACCACTGCACCACCTTGCTGCCCTATCTAAATTCCTCATTGAATGAATATCATATCACGGATATCACAAATGAATCTCATATCATGAATCTCACATTAATGATGTTCCATTCAAGTGTCCTGTAAATTGTGACAGTGTGACAATGAGTATGCACAATACCATGAGCCTGAAACTGAAGTAGAATCACTCATTTTATTATTTATACCTGAACTACTCCAGCTCTGTCTCCTCTGTGAAAATGAATACATGCGCCACCACCCTTAAACTGGCGACTGGAGACATTGATTCACCTGTTCACGTTTTTTTGTGCCCCAATCTACTATGGGTTCCTCCATTACTCCCCTTTCCCCGAACAGCATTGACCACTACAAAGACCTGCACTGTGTTCATGTTTGTCTTTTCTTTAATTAACCAAACCTGATAAACCTAACTCTGATGACAAAACTCATCTCAGAGTATTGCAAACCAGACTAGATTTGGGCAATATCAAAAAATAATATCTCGGTACAGTATAGATAGATATATAGATAAACAGATTTCTATTTTTCCTGTGCATAACGAGATGCGAGTGTTTGTGGTTTTGGTGCACAGATATTACTTATTTTAACCAATATGATTCCTTCTCATGTCAAAGTTGCAGCATATTATCTATCATATTCTATGAGAGATAAAAATCATTTTTTTAGCATTGCGTGCAGCCTTGTCTCACTTCATGGGGAGAAGATAGTGGCTGACATTACTGACAGGATTTGAACCATAGGAATTATCAAGAGATGACATTCTCCATCACTGAGCTCATTATGTGGTGCCAGCCAGGTCAACTGATACACATCACTTATCCACAACCAGCAGCCATCTGATACAAGGACAATCTCTGCAAGGTGTTCATGTATGATGTGAGCTTTAATCAGTACAATAAGCTGTAAATGAAATGGATTTTTCACAGAGTAGATGCTGGTTTGAGATGGATGGGATGGAAAGAGGGACACCAGTGATAGTAAGTATTAAGTCCAATGCACAGGAGTCAGTGGAATGCAGGTAGTGCAAAGCAAAACCCAGGAAAGGCTGGAATCCATAATTACTAACAATTCTGTGCAGCAGAATACAAACCTGAAAGTAAAGACTAAGTACAAAAACAACAAATACATACTGCAGGTTGTAATCAAAAGCAGGCCTATAATACAGAACTGTATACACAGGCACCAAAAGCCATGTTGAACAAAAACACAGGGTGGTTAAGCCAAATAAAGAATCAGAAAGATAGACAATAAATAACTGATAAACAACTGAAAAACTGGTGTGAGCTAAGAAACAGAGACAAAATGATAAAGACACAGAGAAATGAGAATGCTTTTCAGAAGGCTGTAATTTGTCCAGAGCTAGGGAAACATCTGTTTTACCTGATTGCTACTCACACTTAGAAAGCAAAAATTAACATTTGAAAACTAGGGTCACCCTCTTCATTCTGCACATGCTTTTGTGTAATTTGCAGTGTGTGTGAGTATGTATGTACATTGTTTGCCAAGATCCAGTCAGTTTTAGTGGCTCTATGCACACATTACCCAAAGTTAATGTGTGAAATGAATGAAGCTGCAGAAATACACCAAAGTTTGAACCTAATGTAAAAAGTTACAACTTCATTTGTGTGTGTGTTCTTTTTAATGACCTCATTTGCTACAGTTTATTTCTATTTGACAAACTGCCAGCTGGCAGAAATCTGGTGCCTGGGCAAATGTTTATACATTAGTGTCACCAGTAGTGAGGATATTGTAACATCATACCATATACACTGTAAACAGCAGTCAAGCAGAAAGTAATTCTGATTAAAAAAAAAACAAAAAAAAAAATCTGTAGAAAAATACACTAAAACACTCCTAATTCACCATTCCCCTCTGATTCCTCATGTAAAGGCTATGTTTGCTGAAGTTATTTTGCTAGTGAATGATTGACAGGCTTATGAAACTGAAGGTCTACCACAGTATTATACAACAGATACTAAATATAACAGCCCTTGAACCCCTTTTTTCTCTGACCTCAAATGGGTTTTTTGTATTTACACAAAACGATCAAGGCCTGCCCTCTAGTGAGAGAACAGCTCAACCCCCGGCTACCTGCATGTGGAGGCTGCAGCTAAACCTCACAACCAGGTTAAGTAGCACTTCAATTCAATTCAATTCAGGTACAGCTGGTCATACTATAGGTAATGGTGTTATCAATAATAATAATAAATAACAGTGGTCATAATAGTAATAATGGGTGTTGTATTGGCAGATCTGGATCCTGCTGCTCCAGAAACAGAGATACCTGCAGAATGGGGACAGAGAAAGAGAGAAAGAGAGGAAGCACAAACTATGGGAGAGAAAAAATACAGTTAGAAATCTTTACAGTTAATGACATAAAGTAATATGATATAAATGTGCAGGGAGAGAAAGAGAGGGTGAGAGAGCTCATGGAAGATGTACCTGAGATTTTACAAAAAAAACTTATGAGGTAATATTTTGAAATAAATAAATGAAAATACTTGTGCACCAGGGGATTACATGTAGGCATTAGATATTCCCCTGAAATTTCTCAGTGGGACAATAAGGCTGTTGTGATCGTGGTGTAAACTGGTGCCAGAAGGGCCTTGGCACCTGCCATTTTGCCTCATAGAGAGGAAGTGCCCTTTTTCATGGTGTCTTTTTTAAAATAAATAAATGAATACCTTTTTGCACCTGTTTGTGAAGCCTACTGTACCTCCCTCCAAGTTTCCTGTCACAGCAGTGTGTGGGCCTGGTGTAGAGACAACACATGCATACACACACACACACACACACACACACACACAATGCGCGTCAGTCAGTGTGATGAGTTACTTTGAAGCAGTCACTGATGTGTGGCCAAACAAAGTATAAAAAGAGTATTCATTTTCATTGTATATTGATATTGATACACTTTAGGAATTTGGCAAGCTCTATACTTGAACTATTTAGCAGCTGGAAATGTGCTAACTAGCTGTCTTTTGCGTTGATACGTTTTGTTAGTAATGTGGGAATCAGTGGAATATGGTTGAGTTCTTGTGTTCCATCCCCTGAACTTAAAAGAACTGTCCCATGCACCACAGGAGTTTTAATCAGAGGTGGACAAAGTAAACAACTCTATTACATGAGTCAAAGTATAGATACTCCTGGTCATATATTACTCCAATACAATTTCAAGTTGTTAAGTCAAATTTTTACTTTAAATTGTTCCACAGTGCATTTGCAGAATGTAAACCTACTGCATGAATGACTTATTGTTGAACCTGTTGTTTAGACAATGATGAAGTTTGGCCATGGTAAACACAGCTAACATTTAAAATTAGAGAAATCTTCCTTATTTCTAAAATTCCAAACATTGGCTTATTGGCTTAAGATAAGGCCATGGTGCTCTGGTGAAGAATCCTCTGCCTCATCTTAATCTAAAGTAGCCGTGGCTGTGATAGGCTTTTCGCCTCTGATGAACACAACATATGGTCTATCACATTTTTAAAATAAAAGTAAAATTCATACCACTGACTAAAAGCCTTGTTTTAAAGTAGCTACTTCTTTAAGATTTAAAAGTACAATATTTGTATAAGTGTAGTGGAGTAAAA
The DNA here is from genome assembly GCF_046630095.1 of Trachinotus anak. Lineage (NCBI taxonomy): Eukaryota > Metazoa > Chordata > Actinopteri > Carangiformes > Carangidae > Trachinotus > Trachinotus anak. Next base: position 8,232,329 of record NW_027273855.1, read on the forward strand.
GTCATAAAAAAGTAACACTCAGTTAAAGTACAGATGCTCTACTACTACTACTACTACTACTACTACTACTTTAGTAGTAACTTTAAGGGATAGTTTGGCTTATTTGATGTAGAGTTGTGTGAGGTAGTCATGTAGTCAGTGTATTACCTGCAGTAGATTCAGATCAGTGTACTTCCAGTATAGAAAAGAATGCGGGAGCACTGGCACAGAAGCAGGGCAATGTGCTGCTGTGGATGGGATCAGCAGAAAAAACATGTTTTAGACACTTTGAAAGGACCAAAATGAGTTTTTTCTGCTGGCCCCATGCACAGCAGCTCATTGCTCTGCTAGTGTGCCATGTACCTTTCTGCCGTTCCTAACAAGCAGCACACTGATCTGAATCTAGTGCAGGTAATACACTGACTACACAACCCTACATCAAATAAGCCAAACTACCCCTTTAGGTTATCTGAGAAAAAAGCCAAGTAAATGTTAGGCAGCTTAGTAAACGGACCTAAGCAGTAGCTGCACATGCTGACATGCTGTGGTAAGTGTATTGTGTCTCATCCGGTTGCTGGTGTTGGGTTTAGCATGTGTTGCTGCTCTGTCTCAATTCAGCTATCGTAATTGTTTTTATCATTACAGCGGCTAATTACCTGTCATACGTTTAAACATACACTAGCTCTCTCCTTCTTTTAGGATCTTCCTTGCTAAACCAAAGCTCTTTACACACTCTTCAGATGTGTTATTTACTTTAGCTTAACAGTTAGCAATGACTTTTCTCTCTCCCTCTCACTCTCCTGCACTCTCTTGCTCGGTGTGCTTCATGTTTAGTAATTCCTCTGCTTCCCTTAGTGCTAACGGTATGAGTAATAAGTGTAGTTTATTTGCAGACATGGAAGTGAGGATCAGTGAATTGGAAGCATGGCTTTGCACCATGGAAACCACATCATTAGCTATTCTAGTTAGCTTTAGTCCCCAGTAGCTGGTGTGGCCCGTCCCAGTATAGCTCCTTCTGTAGCTGCTACTCTGTCCTCAGCAGTTCCTGAGCAGCTGGGGCAGCTGGGTGACTGTTTGTGACAAGAAGAAGCATAGCCCTAAGCAAGGAAGGAACCAAGTGCCAACCCTCTATAACATTGCCCATTGGTTTGTGATCTGCCATTTTGAGTCCTCAAGTTTGGCTTACTGGACGTCCCCATCTTGGTTTTTTGGAGCCAGAAGAAACCATATTTGGATGAGAGGGTGGAGCTGGGGAGGAGTGAGGGGTGGATCTGACCTGTGCATATGAAGACACTAGGGGCACTAGGGGCACCTAGGTGCATATGAAGACACTAGGGGCACCATGTGAAGTCACAACACAGTTAGCTTCCATAACTGAAGCTACTGTGTGTAAGCTAACGTTAAACTGTAAAACCACAGTGTAAAACATGATCAAACATTGTGTTTTAAATTGGTTCTGCACAACATGACCAGACTTCAGAACAGCTTCTCCCCTCAAACTGTGAGTCTGCTACATATAAACTGTGTCACACATGAAGACTGATGATAAATAATGGTTCCTGTACTTTTTGCACCTTACCTCCATTACCTATGGACAGTCTCTTTTTCAACTATACATTACAGTCAACCTACAGACTGTGCACTGTGCTCACTTTAATTGTAAAGGCAACTTTGGATTTTACTCAAAAAAAACTGCTCATAAAAACACAAAGCAAGTGAGTATTATCTTTATATTGTAGTTTCTCATATATTAAATTTTCTTCTGTAATTTATTACAAAAAATGATGTTGCACTGGACATTCAGCAACCCCTTTTTATTTTACAAACTTGTCTTGTGACAGTGAAGTTCACCTTTACCTTGATATACACCTGTATTTTGTTTTTAGTTTTTGTCACAGCTGATTGTAAATTGCATACATTATTTCATTCGTCCATTGATTACATTTTTTTATACATCTTCCTGATGTTGTAAATTGTTGTTAAACAGTTTTTAATGTGAAATAGAAAGTTTAATGTGAAAGTTATTAATGAAGCTCTTGCTTTAAGTTTGTTGATGGTTTTTATGGAGCATATCTAGGATGAATTTTATAAATAGCAACGTGCATAGGATTGTAATCTTACAAGAACACATTTCTGGAGGTTTTTCCAGAATCTGTAAATAATTACAAGACTATTGTCACAGCTGATTGTAAATTGCATACATAATTTCATTTGTCCATTGATTACATTCTTTTATACATCTTCCCGATGTTGTAAATTGTTGTTAAACAGTTTTTAATGTGAAATAAAGTTATTAATGAAGCTCTTGCTCTAAGTTTGTGGATGGTTTTTATGGAGCATATCTAGTATGAATTTTATAAATAGCAACATGCATAGTATTGTAATCTTACAAGAACACATTTCTGGAGGTTTTTCCAGAATCTGTAATTAATTACAAGACTATTTCCATGTGAGCTTTAATCAACAACATAAATAATAGAAATGTTTAAAATTTGCTGTCCTACAACATTGACAATTGAGGACTTTGAGAAAGATTTCAGAGTTTGTGCTATCCTTATGTGTCTGCGTACTTCAGTTTTCAGTTTTATTAACACTGTAAACACTAGTTCACCAAAGTGTCCTGTGAAGCAGATGGTAAATTTGTAAAGACATGCTAAGTACAATACATGCAGCATGTTTATTTATTTAACACTTTTTCAGTGACAACAACTATGAACTATGAATCAAAAAATGTACATGACTGACAACCAATTCAAACTCTGTCAAATCTTCAGTACACACTACAGAGAGGCAAACAACTAACAGCACTATCCATCTATTAAGAGTCTCATTTTGCTTCTGGGTGACCTGGTGGCCAGCCCCAGCTGTTTCCTACTGAACACAGTTTAATGTTTATAAATCTGTTTTTTTTATGTAACTGTCAACAACAACATAAATTAAGTCAAAGGTAAGAAACTGAACCTGTGAATACTACAGACATAGAATAATAAACAAACTTCTAAACAGTTGGTCATCAGAGGAAGCTGAACTAGAAGTGGTTCTCTGGCATCATCATCACAACCCATTTGAGAACTACGGATGTCCATGCAGTCTCCTTCCTCCACAACCAGATGAATGGGATTGGTCTGAGTCAGAATCAGGATCTGATTTATTGCCAAGTAGGTTTTCCAACATACAAGGAATTTGCTTTGGTGTTTTGATGAAAAACAGTTAACATAGTATGAAGGAAAAAATATGAACAAAGATAAAAACAAACAAATACTGCAGACAAAAAATATATATATATATTTACAATAAAGATGTGAAAAAAATTATTGAAAAATATAAATATATACAATAAAAATATGTGCAAATAACTGGGGGAATGTACAATAGTTCAATTCAATTCAATTTTATTTGTATAGTGCCAAATCATAATATACATTATCCCAAGGCACTTTACAGGGTAAGGCCGAAACCTGACTTTGTTATAGAGAAAAACCCAACAGTTTCCACAAAGAGCAAAAACTTGGCGCCGGGGGGGGGGACCCTTTTAACAGGAAGAAAACACCAACAGAACCGGGCTCAGGGTGGGCGGCCGTCTGCATCGACTGGTTGGGTTTAAGAGGAGAAAGAGGGGGTGGGGGGAAGAGAGAGGAGAAAAGAGAGAAAGAGAGACCAGGAACCAGCAGTGGTTAATAGTAATGAAATCCAGAAACAGAGATACCTGCAGAATGTGGACAGAGAGAGGGAGAGAGAGGAGAAGCACAAACTACAGAAGAGAAAAAAAATACAAAGTTATTGGCATAAGGTAGTCGGAGAGAGAGAGAGAGAGAGAGAGAGAGACACCAATGGATCATGGGAATCCCCCAGCAGTCTAACTCTGGCAGGAGGCTGTGGCCCATCAGGACCAAGACCTCTCACCACAAGATTAACTTTTTCCCGTCTGCAGTTAGACTCCTTAACAAGGCTAGAGACCCCCACTGCCACTAACACCGCCACCCCTCCATCCTACAGAACTATTCCCATATATATGCTTCCTCTAGGGAATATTATTAGGAAGCACCAGAAAAATGTCCATTGTTATGCAGATGACACCCAGCTATACTTACCCATGAAGCCAGGTGAGACTAACCAGGTGGCCAAGCTTCAGGCCTTTCTTAAGGACATAATTTTTTAATCTTAAATTCAGACAAAACTGAAGTTATTGTACTTGGCCAAAAACACATCAGAGATACACTATGTGATAATATACTGACCCTGGATGACATCGCCTTGGCCTCCAGTGCTACAGTCAGAAACCTTGATGTCATTTTTGACCAGGACTTGTCCTTTACCTCATATATAAAGCAAGTCTCTAGGACAGCCTTCTTCCACCTGCGCAACATTGCAAAAATCAGACCCATCCTGTGTCTAAAGGATGCTGAAAAGCTAGTTCATGCATTTGTTACCTCAAGACTGGACAACTGTAATTCTTTATTGTCAGGATGTCCCAAAAATTCAGTAAAAGGCCTCCAATTGATCCAAAATGCTGCAGCACTTGTAGTGACAGGAACTAGGAAACGAGATCACCTCTCTCCTGCGTTAGCATCTCTGCATTGGCTCCATGTAAAATCCAGAATAGAATTTCAATTCCTCCTCCTCACCTACAAAGCCATGAATGGTCAGGCACAATCATACTTTAAAGAGCTTATAGTTCCCTATTTTCCCAATAGGACACTTTGCTCTCTAAATGCAGGTCTGCTTGTGGTTCCCAGAGTTTGTAAGAGCAGAATGGGGGGCAGAGCCTTCAGCTATCAGGCTCCTCTCCTGTGGAACCAGCTCCCAGTGTAGGTTCGGGAGGCAGACAACCTCTCTACCTTTAAGATCAGGCTTAAAACTGTCCTCTTTGATAAAGCTTATAGTTAGGGCTGGCTCGAATTGAATTGAATTGAAATTGAATTAGAGCATAAAAATGTACCTGCCACCCTCTTATCTGTGAAGAACTGTGACGGCCCAGGGCCATATGTATTTTCCTGGCTGGCTGGCTGTCTTGTGTTGCAGGTGTTTGGCATCCCACACCTCCACTACACACTGACAACCGACGTAACATCCCATAAATGTGATTATTATTTTGGAATTAAACGATATATAAAGTATTGGAGAGAAAGAAACCCAACAATTCCCACTGAGAGCAAGCACTTGGCGACAGTGGCAAGGAAAAACTTCCTTTAAGAGGCAGAAACCTCAGGCCGGGCTCAGGGTAGGTGGCCATCTGCCTCGACCGGTTGGGTTTGAGAGACAGAGAGAAAGAGAGAGGGAGGGAGAGAGAGAGCGAATGGGGGAGGGAGAGAGAGGGGGGGGGGAGAGAGAGAGAGAGAGAGAGACATGCACTAGTAGTAGTGACAGTAATAAGCACTAACAGCAGCAACGATAGTGTTAAAGTTAGCGATAATGCAGCTACTGCTATAAACATAGTATAAATTATAGTTAATAACAGTGACAATAATTATGGGTATGATCGATTTATTGAGACTGAGGCCCACCCGCCGATATTAGGAGAATAACAGGTACACATCAGAGGTAGTTTGAGAATATACATTTCAGTAAAGGTTAAGGCATAAAAGTAAGATTTAAGTTTCGATTTAAAGGCATGAATTGAGTCGGACAGTCTAATATCAGCAGGGAGGTTGTTCCAGAGCAGAGGGGCCCAATAGGAGAAGGCTCTACAGCCAGCAGAAGACTTTTTAACTCTAGGAACAGACAAGAGCCGTAAACTCTGGGAACGGAGATCACGAGTAGGAGTATAAGGTTGAAGAAGATCAGACAGGTATGAAGGAGCCAGTCCGTGTAGAGCTTTATATGTCATCAAAACAACTTAAAGTCTGATCTGACATGGATAGGAAGCCAATGGAGGGAATCTAAAACTGGTGTAATGTAATCATATTTCCTAGATATAGTTAAAATTCTAGCTGCAGCATTCTGAACCATTTGAAGACTTTTAATACAAGCACGCGGCAGGCCAGAAAACAGAACATTACAATCGTCAAGTCTTGATGAGACAAAGGCATGAATTAGGATCTCAGCATCAGTCATAGACAGGAAAGACCTTTTTGGCTGTGCGACTGAGAAATCACACAGTTGTCTATAGTTAATGTTACACAATCAAACTTGTGTTTATGTTGGCTTGGGCCAATTACCAGCATCTCAGTTTTGTCTGGGTTTAGGAGCAGCAAATTATGAGACATCCAGCTTTTTACAGCAGACAAACAGAGCTCTAGCTTTGCAATCTGAGAGGAATCATCAGCCTTTATGGGCAGATACAGCTGAGTATCATCAGCATAACAGCGGAAATTTATTCCATGGCTATGAATAATTTGTCCTTTAGGTGAAATATATATAGAGAAAAGCAGAGGGCCAAGAACAGAGCCCTGGGGTACTCCATATTTCACAGCAGAATATGTTGATATAGTGTTATTATAGGAGACCCATAGTCATAACAAATGGGTGCACATCTGTTCTTTCAGAAACTCTAGATGTTGTTAGTATTTTGTTAGGTGTTTTTGCTGAAGCTGGGTAAAAGAATTGTTTGGGAGCTTCATTGTAGCTTGGGGTTTTCTTTTGGGATGGTAATTCCTTTAGTTGATTGCAATTGCAGGACAATGCATGTGCTCATACAGTGTTTGGCTGTAGGAGGATGGTCCTGTCATGCTGGCTGGAGCACTCATTGGTTCCCCCAGGTAGGCAGTAGCAGCAGTTCCTTGTCAAGAGGGGTTGTTGAGTTTGTTTTTTTCAGGGCCACTTTGTTATTTTTGTATGTTGTCCGCATGGCTGGAAGCAGTTGTCTCAGGGGCACCATCTGCAGCATTGGCTGGGGCAGTTGGCCTTCCCCAATGCAAACGGGCTTATGGTGCATAAGTACCCACCACCAGTACACATATGAAGATGAGGGTTCAGCTTGTTAGATTTGGGTTAGGCTTACCTACTCATCAACCCAGACTCCAATTTCTGGATACAAATCTGCTCAAACACCTTCAGCATGACCCAAAACTCAAATCTGCAGCTGATACAGTACAAAATCCTCCACAGAACACACTACACAGGAGAAAGGATGTTCCAGATGGGTATCAGAAATACTAACAGATGTATTAACTGCAAGAATGACGCACCAGATAACTATCTGCATGCTTTTTGGCAGTGCGGGTCGACCTGCTTGCTCCCTGTTCGTCGGCGGGTCTGGATGCCCCATCCTGGGCACCTGATTGGGGTCTCGCCATGCGCCGCGGGTCTGTGCCCCTCCAGCTTGCGCCTGCAGGGGTGGTGGCCCTGCCGCTTGGGCCGCCCGAAGGCATCTCTAGGCACCCCGGTTCAGCTCCCCACTGGCTGGGCGGCGCAGGGATGGAGAACGTATTGGGCAGTCAGGGATCTGGCACCAGTGGGTGGGTACATGCCTTGCCTGCCCTTGTTGCTCCACTACACCACATTCCACATGACAGTAGGGCCTCTGAGGGGTGGTGTGGGGACGAGGCAGGTTGGTGGGCAGGACTGCCCACCGGCCCTGCTATTGTTGTTGTGCTGCTCCTCAATTTTAAATGCACATTAGATATCACATCACACTAGGGCCTTGGGGGGTGGGATGGGGCAGGTGAGACTCTGCTGTCTACCAGTGGTGGAGTACCCATGCCCCATCTGCTCCCTCAATTTTAATACACCTTAGTCATCCACACGGCCCACAAGCCATATGACACTAGGGCTTTGGGGGTAGGGAAGGGCAGGGAGGACCCAACCACCTGCTAGTGGTGTGGTGCCCATGCCCTGACCGCTCCCCCAATTTTAAGGCGCTATAGTCACCCACACACCCAACTCACTCACGCACTCATATGCACACCCACACATACACACTTTGCACCCACACCAGACGTAGGGTGGGGAGAGGATGGCTTGATGGGCCCCCCGTCTATCTGTCCCTGGTGCCGTGTGGACTGTGCGGGGGGCCTGCTGTTCTCTATCCCCCCGGGCATGGCTTACCAGCAGGGGGGGGACACACACACACACACCGTCTGCCCTCCTTCCCCCATTTGTCCTGCAGGGTCACTGGAGCCGGAATACTTGGCCACCGTGGCGGGCTGGGGTCTTTCCCGCTGGGTGGGCGGGGGCTGGGGGGGTTGGGACCTCTCCGCCGGGGGTGTGGGCGGGCCTGTGTGCTGGGGCCATGTGGCTCTGGGTCCGGCTCGCGCTGGCGTTGGTGGTCGCGGGCTGGCTCTGGGACTTCCTGCCCACTGTCCCTCTGCGGGCCCCCTTGTGCTGGGGGCTGTTGCCTCTGTACTCCCTTGCGGGCTCCTCCTTGGGTCAGGCACGTGGCTGCCGGGGGGGCATGCTGCCGCGGGTCCTTGGGCTCTGGGGGTGGCTGGGAGTCTCGTCGGCCTGGTTTCTGTCCACCTGTGCCTTTGGTCTGGGCCTTTGGTCTGGGCCTTTGGTCTGGGCCTTTGGTCTGCCTGGGCCTTTGGTCTGCCTTGTGTGGTTGGGTTGGTGATGAGGTAAGCAGTGCAAAGTCTGTTACAAGGCTGGATTTTTTGAAGGGGCATGGCAAGTACTGCTGACACAAAGAGCAACAGTGTTTTTGGTCTGCATTGCCTGGCTTCCGGGTTCCTGGGAGACTCCGCCTACTCTGGATTGATGAGTGACTGCACTTGGGGAAGGGCATAAAAGCTTCTTCAGCCTACAGCTGAGCTCCTGGCTGTTTTTCTGTTTTGTTCTTGGTTTAACAGTCACTTCATTCATACATGGCTTTCACTGCATCCCACACCTCCACCACACACTGACAACTGACGTCTTTATTACTAGTTAAATGAGATATAGCTTTAACTCAAACTTACTGTGTGGACCTCCCTTTGATTATTATAGCTTAAACGAGCTGGTCATAACAAGAACTGATCCTCATCAAACTGCACAGACTGAGGTCTTACATGGGGTCCCGTTCTTTCTCCTCATGTTCATCCACCTGTGCTTCAGTCTGTCAGTCGCTTACAAGTTGATGACAAAAAACAAAACAATACAAAATCACATAAGCACTTACAAATAGTTATGTATGTGTCAGAATTAGCGGACAAGCAGCAGGATCTGTTCACAAATTGTATTAAATGTATTGTCTTATGTTATTACCACCCAGTCAGCATCATTTGATCATCATTTGACTTTTCTTCTTTGTTTCCTTCTACTCCCCCTGTGAGTTCACTTCATTCATCCTGGTCGGTGTTTACATCCCACCACAGGCCAACGTGCAGGAGGCACAGTGGGCGCTCGCCGACCAGATACGATAAGATAGATATGGAGCGGACCAACCCGGACTCCTTAGTTATTGTCCTTGGTGACTTTAACAAAGGTAACCTCAGCCACGAACTGCCCAAGTACAGACAGTTTGTTAATTGCCCGACCACAGAGGGGAACACTCTGGACCACTGTTACACCACAATCAGTGGTGCTTATCACGCTGTCCCCCGGGCTGCACTGGGCCACTCTGACCATGTCATGGTCCACCTGATTCCCACATACAGGCAGAAACTAAAACTGTGTAAACCTGTTGTGAGGACATCGAAGCAGTGGAGAAGTGAAGCCATAGAGGATCTGCGGACATGTTTGGACTGCACTAACTGGGAAGTGTTCAGGACTGCTTCCAACAGGCTGGGTGAGTTCACAGAGGCTGTAACGTCATACATCAGCTTCTGTGAGGACTGCTGTATCCCATCACGTACCAGGGTGAGTTATAACAATGACAAACCCTGGTTCACAGCTAAGCTCAGTCAGCTCAGGAGGCAAAAGGAGGAAGCTTTCAGGAGTGGGGACAGGGACAGGTTCAAAGAGTCCAAGTACAGGTTTAGCAAGGCGGTGAGAGAAGCTAAACAACTGTACTCTGAGAAACTTTAGCTCCATTTCTCAGCCAATGACTCTGCTTCTGTCTGGAAAGGGCTCAGACAGATCACTAACTACAAACCTGAACCCCCCCACTCCATTAACGAGTTCTGTCTGGCCAACGATCTGAATGAGTTCTACTGCCGCTTTGAAAGACAATGGGACAGGCCTGACACCAACCCCCGCGAGTCCAGCCACCACCTCCAGACCACCAACTTCTCCTCCCCCAGTTTAGCCGGGGCCCTGGCACCTCGACAACTCGCCACATCAGAACCCCCTTCCTCCCCTACCAAAGGAACGTCTCTTTCTATCCTGGAGAGAGATGTCAACAGGCTTTTTAAGAAGCAGAACCCCCGCAAAGCAGCCGGTCCTGACTCTGTCTCTCCATCATCCCTGAAGCACTGTGCTAATCAGCTGTCTCCGGTGTTCACGGACATCTTCAACACCTCACTGGAGACCTGCCACGTGCCAGCCTGCTTCAAATCCTCCACCATCATCCCTGTCCCCAAAAAACCAAGGCCCTCAGGACTAAATGACTACAGACCCATTGCCCTGACCTCTGTGCTCATGAAATCATTTGAGCGCCTTGTCCTGTCCCACCTCAAACCCATCACTGACCCACTCCTGGACCCCCTGCAGTTTGCCTACAGAGCCAACAGGTCTGTAGACAACGCCGTCAACATGGCTCTCCACTTCATCCTCCAGCACCTGGACTCCTCAGGGACCTATGCCAGGATCCTGTTTGTGGACTTCAGCTCTGCCTTCAACACCATCATCCCGGCTCTGCTGCAGGACATGCTCTCCCAGCTGAGAGTGCCTGACTTCACCTGCAGGTGGATCATCGACTTCCTGTCTGACAGGAGGCAGCACGTGAAGCTAGGAAAGCATGTGTCTGACTCCCAGACCATCAGCACTGGACCCCCGCAAGGCTGCGTTCTTTCTCCTCTGCTCTTCTCCCTGTACATCAACACCTGCACCTCCAGCCATCAGTCTGTCAAGCTCCTGAAGTTTGCAGACGACACCACTCTCATTGGACTCATCTCTGATGGCGATGAGTCTGCCTACAGGTGGGAGACTGACTGTCTGGTGACTTGGTGCAGGCAGAACAACCTAGAGCTTAACACTCTGAAGACAGTGGAGATGATAGTGGACTTCAGGAAAAACCCAGCCCCACCTACCCCCATCACCCTGTGTAACTCCCCCGTGGCCACCGTGGAGCATTTCCGCTTCTTGGGAACCACCATCACACAGGACATTAAGTGGGAGCTGAACATCAGCTCCCTCATCAAGAAAGCTCAGCAGAGGATGTATTTACTGAGGCAGTTGAAGAAGTTCAACCTGCCAAGGACTATGATGGTGAACTTCTACACCTCCATCATTGAGTCCATCCTCACCTCCTCCATCACCATCTGGTACGCTGCAGCCACGGAGAAAGACAATAACAGACTGCAGCGTATCATCCACTCTGCTGAGAAGGGGATTGGCTGCAATCTACCATCCCTCCAGGAACAGTATGCCTCAAGGACTTTGAGGCGTGCAGGGAAGATTGTAGCTGACTCCTCCCACCCTGGACACAAACTCTTTGAGTCACTCCCCTCTGGCAGGAGGCTGCGGTCCTTCAGGACCAAAACCTCTCGCCACAAAAACAGCTTCTTCCCATCTGCTATCAGCCTCATCAACAAGGCTAGAGAGCCCCACTGTCACTGATCCCCCCTGATCCCCAATTGCACCAATCACCAGCACAAATTCCTTGTATGTGGAAACATACTTGGCAATAAAACCGATTCTGATTCTGATTCTGATTCACTTGTTTGACTCCAGAGATACAGCAGGTACTCAAAAGTTAACATTACTGTTGTAACCACATCTAAGTTACCTGGACATTTTATTAAGTTACATTAATGCTGTGCAGTACACTAATGTAGTCCACTTGTTCTGGGTTACATGTGTCCGAAACACAGTTGATCAAATGTACCTTTTTACCAGGTTTACAGCCTCAGTCTGTACAGTTAGCGCAGCAAACACTAAGTTATCAGCTAGTTTGGTTAGCAAAGTGCGACTATGATTAAGCTCTAATAACTAATATTAATTGTGATGCTGACTGTCTCCCATTGGCAAGTCAAAAGAGGTGGGAAAAAAAACGCACTGTTAAGGGAGCATCATACACATTAAAATCGTAGAACATTCAGAAAATAAAGATGTACTTTACGAAAAAGCTGGATATCAGGATCCCTCCACTCTGTTAGTACCAAAGAATGAACTAATCACGGTGAACTGAAACTAATTATAACAAAATAACTATCAGTAAAACTGTCAGTACCAAATTCCTCCACCACCAGAAAATTAGTAATTTAACACAACTGAGTCAAAACGAGGCACGTATGACTTGGGCTCTCCTCTTGTGACTAACTCTGCAGTGACCCCCTGGCCTGCCTCATCAACTTGTCACTCCAGACCAGACATGTTGATCAAACAGGCATGTCCCCTAAAATACCAATATTTAAGGCACCACAAATGAGTTGTGGAAAAAATTGAATTATTTTTCATTATTATTATTATTATTATTATTATTATTATTATTATTTTATGTTTTATTGAGCTTCTATAGACCACATACATTGAAATATACATTCAGTGCTCTTTTTTACATTACAGAACAACATTACAAAAGTGCATATGGCACAGGATTCTTTATATAAAAAGTCATAAGGTCAATAAGGCACACTGGTAATGTCAAATATGACGAAATATAAAATGGGTTGACCAGAGTCAAGGTCCCACCTCTCCCACCCCACTCTCCATCTTAAGAGACCATACACTCTGCAATCACCTCTATATTGGTTTAGTGTATGCTGTGGCTCTCTTGTTGTGCTGGGGTTGTGGCTGTAAAATATGATATGAGGGGTTTCTAAATTTTATTGAATTATTGGAGCTTATCTTTCAAGGCATTATCTTATTCTCTCCAAATGAAGCGTGTTAGTTAAATCCTCGAGCCACATTCCAGAGGTAGGGACAGTAGTCTTCTTCTATAATGTAAGGATTTTTTTTTTTGCCGTATGAGGCCGCAAGAAAAAAGTATTGCTTTGCCTTATTAAGTTGCTTAGAGCTCTCTGATATGCTGAGGATGATGAGCAGAGGCTCTTAATAAGGAGTTTAATAAGGATCTTCGTGACCTGGGACATAATGTTACAGATGTCAAACCAAAGAGGTTTAAGTTTTGGGCACAAAACAAAGCTATGCAGAAGGGATGTGACTGAGGACTGGCATTTGGAGGGGACACTTACGGATATATGGTATACAGTTTCTCCTTAGAATAATGGAGCCTATGAATAATTTTGAATTGACAGAGACAGTGTTTTGTATTATCTGAACAAATATGAATATTCTCCAGACTTTTTTCCCACAGTTCATCTGGGCTCCATTAACCAAGCTCGTCTTCCCACCTGCACTTGTAATCTTCTAAGGGAGGGAGTAGGAAGACAGGAGATTGTTATAAATAACAGAAATCAATTTACTTTTGTTAGGTGACAGTTTTAAACAGCAATCCAATATGGTTTGTGTTTCTGTCTCAAAGCCTTTAGAATGTTTCTGTACATAGTTTCTGACTTGTAAATAATGGAAAAAAATCACTATTCTCCAGTCCAAATTTACTCTGGAGCTGTGTAAAGGACACAAAAGCACCTTCTATATATAGGTCCCCAACACATACAACACCTGTTTCATTCCACTTACAGAAGGCTTTATCCAGATAAGAGGTCGGAAATGAAGGCTTTTTGACAATTGGCAATAGAGGAACAATCAAACTAAGATTGTACTTGTGTTTGATTTGTTTCCAAGCGCAAACTACGTTATGTATAATGGGATTATTATTGTATAAGGACTTATTTATTTTTGTTGGAGCCAGCAAAATTGTGCTTGAGGCGTGTGGATAGCAATCTTCCTGCTTCATTTTTAACCAGTCTGGTGATGGTGTCAGTGTCTCTAGCCAAAAGGTAATGGTCTTAATCACTGAAGCCCAGTGATAAAGTAAGAAATTAGGGAGCGCTAGTCCTCTCTTTGACTTTGCTTTACATAAATTAATTTTATTTATTCTGTGCGCTTTATACCCCCACAGAGAGGGGATTATTATGGAGTCTAAGTTTATAAAAAATTAGTTTTTCAGGAATATGGATATTTTGGAATAAATATAACAGTTGTGGAAGAAAGAATTTTTTTATGCCATTAATTCTTCCAATTAAAGAAACTGGGAGAGTTATCCAAAGTCATTTTCTCTCACATAATTTTCCTATTAAAGGAGAAACGTTAGCCTGGAAAAGAGAGGAGTAGTTATTTGTTACTTCGATCCCCAGATAAGTTATTTTTTCCTAGCGTAATTTTAGAAGGAGAGTTATCCAGTTATCCATAAATCTTATCTAAAAGTGTTGGAATAGTGACTTCAGGCTGCATTACATACAGGAGCATGTCATCTGCATACAGCAATATTTTATTTTTGGACTCTCTAGTAGTGAATCCATGTATCTGAGGATCACCTATCTGTAGGTGGTCCTCTTTTTGTATATATAATATTAAAGAGGCGCCAGAGGTTGAAAAAGGAGTTTCTATTAGGGATAAAACCTGTCTGGTCTATGTGAATTAATTTACCTAATAAGAGACTTAACCTATTGGCCAGTACCTTGGCAAACAGTTTTGTGTCGACGTTGAGTAATGAGATAGGACGGTAGGAACTTACTTCCTGAGGGTCTTTTTTTTAATAAATAACTGTAATCACAGCCTCAGTAAAAGTAGTTTGTAAGCAACCATTGGCCTGAGCATATTCAAATGTTTTTGATTCAATTAAATTTTATGTTTATTGCGCCAAATCATAATATACATTATCTCAAGGCACTTTACAGGGTAAGACTGAGACCTTACTTATGCTTTAGAGAAAACCCAACAGTTCCCACAAAGAGCAAGCACTTGGTGGTGGGAGGAAAAACTCCCTTTTAAAAGGAAGAAACCTCCAACAGAACTGGGCTCAAGGTGGGTGACCGTCTGCCACGACCGCCCTCCTCAGTAAGTAAAGAGATATAATTTTGTTAAACGCTGTATAATTCCCCTGGCAGACCATCCGGACCAGGTGTTTTATTATTCTTTAGTGAGGCAACAGAGCTCCGCACTTCTGCAATTGTAAGTTCCAAATTTAAAGTAAATCTTTTGTTTATATCTTTATAAACATTGTTTATATCTTTATAAACCTTTTGAGTATTGTATTATTGCTAGCTTCTTTCATATGAATTGTTCTATAATTTTTAATTTTCATAAGCTGCCTGGCTAATAATATGTGGGGCTTTTCACCAAATTCAAAGTACTTTTGTCTGACATAAAGGAATGCTTTACTTATTTTTGCCGACATAATTTTGTTGCATTCGTACTTAAATGTTGCTAATAAGACCATGGAGGGGGATTGTGCATTTTGTTTATCAAGTGATTTGATCTGGTCCTCTAATTCTGTTTTCTTTCCTCCTAGAGGCTTCAAACGAAATTACACTACCTCTTGTATAGACTTTGAACACCTCCCAAAGGATAGATGGGGAGGTCTCTGGGATATCGTTTGTTTCAAAGTATAAAGAGATCTGAGCTCTTAAGTATTCACAAAATTTCTTTTCAGTTAGTAATTGCTGATTCATTATCCAAAAAGTAGGTAGTTTATCTATATGGTCTAAACACAGGGAAAAGGTTAGAGGGCTGCGGTCTGATATCACAATGCTTGGAATGAACTGTAAAGGGAATGAGCCTGGTGTCAAATAAAAAATAATCTATCCTACTGTAAGAGTCATGGGCAGATGAAAAAAAAGAGAAGTCCCTACCTGAAGGGTTCATAATTCTCCATATGTCCAAAATGTTTGTATTTTTAGTGAGCTTCTTTGTGGAGGACCTATCAAGATATGTGTCCAAGACAATATTGAAGTCCTTTTGAAAAAATACGGGATTGTCTGTGTTAGGGGCATACACATTAACAAAAGTGAAGGAGGTGTTATGAATCTCTCCAATTACAATAATATAGCAGTCTTCTTTATCTGCAATTATTTTTTTCTGCAAAAAGGACACGCCTTTTCTTATTAGAATGGCTGTACCTGTTACTTTAGATGTAAAATTTGAGTGACACACCTCTCCTATCCATTTAGCTTTCAACCTACCATGTGAGTTGTTTTTTAAATGCGTTTCCTGCAGAAACATTACGTTCGAAGCCAGAGACTTTAGGTGGGTCAGAACTTTTCCTCTCTTAACAGGGTTATTCACTCCACATACATTCCAACTTGAAAGTGAAACTCTACACCTTCCAATGGAGTTATTTACATTGCACAATGCATCACCTAATCAAAACCAGCAGAAAATTCCAACAGCACAACTATCAGCAAGTTTAGTTTGAGTCAATGGTCTCCCTGTCCATCTCCCACCATTCAGAAAACCTGCCTTCTATCCAAGGTCAACTTGTCCCCATAACCAGAAAAAAGAACATGTAATGAACAGAACTACTCTGGCCAATTCTAACTAAGTATCACGCAAACCTTCTTCAGGAAGTACTCAGGTGGACTACAAATATACATTCCTACCCATGTATTATTTTTATTACATACACCATGCCACCCCTTTTCTTAGTGTTCAGCTTGATAATATGATAGTAGAAAAAATTGATTTTTGACTGAAGAGGGACCAGATAATGCCTCATAAGTAGGGATAGAAATCAAGAACCGGTTTTGACTCAGCGCCGGTTCCAACTAATCAATTCCATCGGAATCGTACGCCGCAAATGTTATCAATTCTCTTAACAATTCTCTCATTTCCCACTTCCAGCATGCCGTTTTTTTTCCCGCGTCACGGTACATTTACATCATACTCTGTGACGGACAAACAGAGCGGCAACATGGAGAGGAAGAAGCGCTTGAAAGTCTGGCTGTACTTCACAAAACGCGACGAAAATGCTGCCGTATGCAATCAGTGCAAGACAGTGATATCGTGCGCTCAGGCGTCATCTACTCCCTCTGAAAGGGTATTCAGTACAGCAGGAGATACCATAAGTGCAGAGCGCTCAAGGATCCTCCCAGAAAAAGCTGATATGCTTGTATTTTTGCATAAGAATTGTTGAATTCAGTGTACTACCACTTTGCCAAGCTTAGCTTGCAGTAACTTTTTCATTTCATAAATGTTTGCCTATTTATTTTAAGTGGATGTGCATATGTTCACTGTTTCATTTACCATTTATATCCCTTTCTAGAAAAGAAGTGTTAAACTGTAATTTACTGACATTTGGTTTATTTGGTAACATGTACATTTAAAAAAGGTTATCAAGGCCTAAAGTGTATGTCCACTTAAACAGCATTTACAATTTCCTTTTTAAGAAAAGGATTAAGTTGTAATTCTTTTTTTATTATTATTATTATTTATTGTATCAGTCTAATTTATTTTCTTTCTACTATGTATGTTTGAATGAGAAAACATTAAAGTGTTGCTTTTCGAGCAGAAGACTGTGTAGAACTCCTTTTTTGCCACTCAATGAGCTACTCAGGAATTGATAAGGAATTGTATTGATAGGCAGAATCGACAATGGCATTGATATTGATAAAAACTTATCAATTCCCATCCCTACTCATAAGGTAATTAACTCACTGAGTAAACAAGGTATATTAGATCAGCGACATGAACAAGAAACATAATTCACCAGGTGTAACATATTTGACTGAGCAGAACTGATTTTAATGAGATGAACAACACAGAATTTGGCTCAAAATAAGGTGTTCACCAGGCTTTACTGCTCCCATAGCATTTAACCTGGCAGCTTGTTAACCAGTCATTAACATAAACAGTCTTACCATTAAGTTGTCTTTGCCAACAACATAAGATGGCCAAGCCAGCAGCTGGGCGTTACGAGTGCTGTGTCTTTCCAACCTCAAGGGCGGTTTACATGTTCTCCTGCCTCGATGTAGTTGCTTCTGATGCAGAAAGAAGTTCAGCATACTTGTCAGCTTTGCTGGGGTCCATGAAGGAGATCTGGGTATTATAGTGGGTTATCAGTGGCCTTGCAGGGTAGAGTAGGCCATATTTGATGCTGGGTATCCTCCGTAGTATTTTCCTGGTGTGACTGAACAGTGCTCTCTGTTTTGCCGCAGCAGGGGGGATAGTCTGTGAAAATTTGAATACATGTGCCCTCATAGTGGAGCTGCCTCGCTGCTGTAGCCTTACATAGGATGTTCTCGATCACATGATAATAGTGTAGCCTGAAGATAAATGGCCTGGGTGGCTCATTAGGTTCAGGTTGCTTGCAGAGGGTCCAATGTGCTCTATCAATGAGATGTTTCTCATTGAGGGAGGGAAGGTCTTTAAGGAGTTTAGCAATAAAATCCCATGGTCTCGATCCTTCCTTTCCCTCGGGGATCCTGACGATCTTAATATTGTGTCTCCTCAAGCGACCCTTTTAGTCTTCATATCTTTCGTTTAGCTTCACAACTTCAGAATGCAGACAAGTAACCTGGTCCTGAAGAGCCGTGAACTCGTCTGAGTGGTATGAGGCAGACTTGCCATGCCATTGTCATGCGAGGCTGTAGTTTTCTCAAGAGCTGAGATGGATACTTGCTTCTCTTAACACAGTGTATACAGTCTATATACGGTCATCAGTAGTGGCACAAATATCCTGTTTTATCAAGTCAATTGCGGTCTGTAGTGTAGTAATCGCTACCAGCACATCGCAATTTGATGGGTCCGCCTCACTCACTCACTCATGTCGCTGGGTGTTATCTCACCAATCAAATCCACGGCTTGATGGAGGCCTGGTTCCTGTAGGTCATCTTTCTTGGATTTTTCCCACTTTGTAATCAGTTTTCCCTTTAGATTGCTATTTTCCACTAACTTGTGTCTTCATATATCAATTTAAAGTGGTTTAGAATGGATATGCAAACATTTGGTGTATTAATAACCGTAAAGTTACCAGAGCTACTATAAACACGTCTTACTCCTCCATTGCTCAACAGCAATGTGAATGGGAGTCCATTGGAGCCAGAGTTTTTTTGGAGCCAGCCCCCAGCAGTCCTTGGCACTTCCACATTGGCTTCACTTTTCAGACCTGCAGCCTATGCATAGATGTATTATAAAACCTAGATAGGGCACCTCCGCTCAGCCTTGCAAGCAATTTTTCCTAGTGGCCACACAGTGGCCAAAAAAGATTTTTTCCATAGACCACAATTGTAAAAGAGGCTGGACCAGGACAACCTGAAAGAGAAGGGACTGCAAAAATGAGTACTTGCTGCAAAGGAACAGCTGCAAGGGGTATTAATAAATGTAACATCCCTGCAGGCACAAAGCTGGCCACTGACGTCATTAGATGTTGTAATTTGGTTAAATGTAGATTGTGACAACGAGTGACCAGATTTCAATGTCAGGACAACGTCTAATGCCAATGTTAATTTAAAGTAGAATAGTGCTGACAGCTGATGTTGATATTTTGTTAGTTTTAAGTTGCTTTGTTAAGTAACCAAAATCCAAGGTCTTCCAAATGTCTCATGTCAGGGTAATTTTGACACAAAAATATCCAAATTCTAGTTGTGAACAAAACCCAACCTCCACTAAACATCAGCTAAACATCACAATGTCAGTTACTGAATGTTGGGCTGTGATGTCAACTCAATTTTCATTATCCAACCAAAATTTAACGTCAGTCTAATGTTAGAGAGGTTAGAGTCAAACATCTTTCTGATGTTATATTGACATTCATTTACTCTTTACTATTTGAAAGTGGATTTTTTTCCTAGTGATGTAATTATTAAAAACCCTTCCTCATAGAAGGGAAGAAGGAGAGAGATTGCAATCCGTGGCTTTATGTTTTAGTAGAAATGGCCTACTTTTCCTGTTCTGGTGCTGCGTGCTGCGTGCTGCGGTAAGCGTATTGTGTCACTTCCGGTTGTTGGTGGTGTTGTGTTTGTTGCTGCTCCCCCTGAATTCAGCTGATCCTAGTTGCATTTTTGTATACAACCACTAATTATCTGTTGTACTGTCGAACTTCTGTTCGATCACTCTTAGCTCTCTCCTTCTCTTCGTGAGATTCTCATTAAAACACAGCTGTTTACACGCTAGCTCTGTTAGCTACTTTAGCTTAGCAGTTGTGATGGCTTCTGTCTCTCACTCTCCCGCTCTCTCTTGCTCAGCCTGCTTCATGTTTAGTTACTCCTCTGCCTCCTTCAGCGATAATGGTACATGTAATAAATGCAGTTTGTTCGCAGTTATGGAGGCGAGGCTCAATGATTTGGAATCTCGGCTCCGCACCATGGAAACAACAACGTTAGCTTCTCCAGTTAGCCAGCCCCCAGTAGCTGGTGCGGACCGGCCCAGTGTAGCGTCTCCTGCAGCTCCTTCTCTCCCCCCAGCAGCTCCCGAGCAGCCGGGAGGTCAGGGCGGCTGGGTGACTGTTCGTAACAAGAAGAGGCTTAGTCCTAAACAAAAGCTCACGGCTCACCACCAACCTGTTCACGTTTCTAACAGGTTCTCCCCACTCAGCGACACACCCGCTGGGAAACAAACTCTGGTCATTGGTGACTCTATTCTGAGAAACGTGAAGTTAGCGACACCAGCGGCCATAGTCAAATGTATTCCTGGGGCCAGAGCGGGCGACATTGAGTCAAACCTGAAGCTGCTGGCGAAGGATAAACGTAAATACAGTACGATTGTAATACACGTCGGCACTAATGACACCCGATTACGCCAATCGGAGATCACTAAGATTAATGTGGAGTCGGTGTGTACTTATGCTAGGACAATGTCGGACTCCGTAGTTTTCTCTGGGCCCCTCCCCAACCTGACCAGCGATGACATGTACAGCCGCTTGTCATCGTTAAACCGCTGGTTATCGAGGTGGTGTTCCGCTAACGATGTGGGCTTTGTTGATAACTGGCAGACTTTCTGGGGAAGACCTGGTCTGATTAGACGAGACGGCATACATCCCACGCTGGATGGAGCTGCGCTCTTATCTAGAAACTTCACTGAGTTTATTAGAAAGCCAAAGCCATGACAAACCAGAGTTGAGACCAGGAGGCAGAGCCGCAGTCTTACACTCTTCTCTGCGCCTCTCTTAGAGCAGTCGCCTGCCATTCACCCCCTACAAACTGTGTCTGTCCCCCGACCACCTACATTTAAATATAATAAATCAAAAGTGAACAGAGGAGGAGTTAGACATGAAAACCTAATAAAAATTAGCACAACTGTTAGTCCAGAACCAAATAACAGGAAAATTAAATGTGGATTATTGAATATCAGATCACTCTCATCTAAATCTCTACTAGTCAATGATCTGATAACTGATCATAACATTGATCTGCTCTGTCTGACTGAAACCTGGCTGCAGCAGGATGAATATGTTAGTTTAAATGAATCAACACCCCCCACTCATGTTAATGTTCATATCCCTCGAAGCACAGGCCGAGGAGGAGGGGTGGCAGCCATTTATCACTCCAATTTATTACTGAATCCCAAGCATAAGGTTAATCATAATTCGTTTGAAAGCCTTATTCTTAGTCTGTCTCACCCAAACTGGAAGACACAAAAACCAGTCCTACTAGTTACTGTATATCGTCCTCCTGCTCCTTACTCTGAGTTCTTATCTGAGTTCTCAGACTTTTTATCTGAGTTAGCTCTTAGCACAGATAAAGTCATCATAGTGGGTGATTTTAACATTCATGTAGATGTTGAAAGTGACAGCCTGAGTCATGCATTTAATTCATTATTAGACTCAATTGGCTTCTCTCAGCATGTTAATGAACCCACTCACTCTTTTAATCATACCCTTGATCTGGTTCTGACTTATGGGATTGACATTGAATACCTAACAGTTTCTCCCAGAAACCCTCTTTTGTCTGACCATTCTCTGTTAACATTTGAGTTTTCAGTCATGGACTACACAGCATCTGGGGAAAAAATCTATTACAGCAGGCGTCTGTCTGACAATACCGTTAGCAAATTTAAAGAAAGGATCCCATCAGTACTTAGCCCACTGCCATGTATCAATGCAGTAGGGAACAGCTCTCTTAACTTCACAGCCACACAGGTCTATGATTTTGTTGATAGTACTGTAGCCTCACTGCGTGCAACTCTAGATACTGTGGCCCCTCTGAGGAAGAAGGTAGTGAGTCAGAGAAGGCTAGCTCCATGGTACAACTCAGAAACACGAGCTTTAAAGCAAAATTCAAGGAAGCTAGAAAGAAGGTGGCGTTCTACTAACCTGGATGAATCTTTAAAGGCTTGGAAAGACAGCCTGTTGGCGTATAAAAAAAGCCTCCGTAAAGCCAGAACATCCTATTATTCATCATTGATAGAAGAAAACAAGAACAATCCCAGGTTTCTGTTCAGCACTGTAGCCAGGCTGACAGACAGCCACAGCTCTGTTGACCCATCTATACCTTTAGCCCTCAGTTGTAATGACTTCATGAGCTTCTTTACAGATAAAATTGTCTCTGTTAGAGAAAAAATTCACCATCTCCTCCCCACAGCTGGTTCAGATGTATTGTCCAGTTCAGCAGCCTCAGAGTCAACTGTAACTGGCTTATATTTTGACTGTTTCTCTCCTGTACATCTCCCTGAGCTCACTTCAACAGTTTCTTCATCTAAACCATCAACTTGTCTTCTTGACCCCGTTCCAACAAGGTTGTTCAAAGAGGTTTTTCCTTTACTTGACACCTCTATATTAAGTCTGATTAACTTATCTTTATCAACTGGTTATGTACCGCAGGTTTTTAAAGTTGCAGTAATTAAACCTCTACTTAAAAAGCCTACTCTTGATCCTGACGTTTTAGCCAATTATAGACCTATATCCAACCTCCCCTTTATCTCCAAAATCCTTGAGAGGGTCGTTGCAAGCCAGTTATGTGATTACTTGCACAGGAATGGTTTGTTTGAAGACTTTCAGTCAGGTTTTAGAGTCCATCACAGCACAGAAACAGCTCTGGTTAAGGTTACCAATGATCTCCTCATAGCTTCAGACAATGGACTTGTCTCTATACTTGTCCTACTAGATCTTAGTGCCGCATTTGACACCATCGATCATAAGATTTTATTACAGAGACTAGAACATATGGTCGGCATCAAAGGAACCGCACTAAGCTGGTTTAAGTCATATCTGTCAGATAGACTCCAGTTTGTTCATGTTAACAATGACTCCTCTATCATCACAGAAGTCAGTCATGGAGTTCCACAAGGTTCTGTGCTAGGACCAATGCTCTTCAGTCTATATATGCTTCCTCTGGGAAACATTATTAGGAGGCACCAGATGAATTTCCATTGTTACGCAGATGACACCCAGCTGTACTTATCCATGAAGCCAGGTGAGACTAACCAGGTAGCCAAGCTTCAGGTGTGTCTTAAGGACATAAAAATCTGGATGACCAGTAATTTCTTACTCTTAAATTCAGACAAAACTGAAGTTATTGTAATTGGCCCAAAACACCTCAGAGATACACTATGTGATAATATACTGACCCTGGATGACATCACCTTGGCCTCCAGTGCTACAGTCAGAAACCTTGGTGTCATTTTTGACCAGGACTTGTCCTTTACTTCACATATAAAGCAAGTCTGTAGGACAGCCTTCTTCCACCTGCGCAATATTGCTAAAATCAGACCCATTCTATGTCTAAAGGATGCTGAAAAACTAGTTCATGCATTTGTTACCTCAAGACTGGACTACTGTAACTCTTTATTGTCAGGATGTCCCAAAAATTCAGTAAAAAGCCTCCAATTGATCCAGAATGCGGCAGCACGAGTACTGACAGGAACAAGGAAACGAGATCACGTCTCTCCTGTGTTAGCCTCTCTGCATTGGCTCCCTGTACACTCCAGGATAGAATTTAAAATCCTCCTCCTCACCTACAAAGCCATTAATGGTCAGGCACCATCATACCTTGGAGAGCTTATAGTTCCCTATTTTCCCAATAGGACACTTTGCTCTCTAAATGCAGGTCAACTTGTGGTTCCCAGAGTTAGTAAGAGTAGAATGGGGGGCAGAGCCTTCAGCTATCAGGCTCCTCTCCTGTGGAACCAGCTCCCAGTGTGGGTTCGGGAGGCAGACACCCTCTCTACCTTTAAGATCAGGCTTAAAACTGTCTTGTTTAGTAAAGCTTATAGTTAGGGCTGGCTCGGGTATGTCCTGACCCATCCCTTAGTTATGCTGCTATAGAGCTAGACTGCTGGGGGATTCCCATGATTCACTGGGCGCTCTCTCTCTATTTCTGTCTCTCTCCCTCTCTCTCTCTCAATGACTTCATGCCATTAACTTTGTTTTTTTTTTCTCTCCCGTAGTTTTGTGCTTCTCCTCTCTCTCCCTCTCTCTGTCCTCATTCTGCAGGTATCTCTGCCTCGGGAGCAGCAGGATCCAGATCCACCACTACTCATCTTTACTATTACTATTACCTGTCTTTATTATTAATAACGCCATTACCGACACAGCTGTTCCTGGTCTCTCTCTCTTCTCTCCCCTCTCCTCCCCCTCCCCCTCTTTCTATCTTCCCCTAAACCCAACCGGTCGAGGCAGACGGCCGCCCACCCTGAGCCCGGTTCTGTTGGAGGTTTCTTCCTGTTAAAAGGGAGTTTTTCCTCCCCCCTGTCGCCAAGCGCTTGCTCGTTGTGGGAACTGTTGGGTTTTTCTCTGTAACAAAGTAAGGTCTTGACCTTACCCTGTAAAGTGCCTTGAGATAATGTATATTATGATTTGGCGCTATACAAATAAATTGAATTGAATGTTTTATCTCAAAGAAAGGGTTAAGAATCTCTTCAAGGAGCAGTTAGTATTAGGGTTGCTACCTGTCCCGGATATTACAAGATCGTCCTGCATTTGAAAATAAAATGCCGGGGGCGGCCCAGTAGTCGAGTGGTTAGGGTGCATACCATGTTGAGTGCAAGATGCTCTTAGCAGGCAGTCACCGATCCGACTCTCCCCCCCCCCACACACAAAAAAATAAATAAATAAAATGCTCCTATGCAGCAGAGATGCTAAAATAAAATTTGTCCCATATTTTTTTCCATGTCAACTATGTCCTGAAGGTGCTGTGAATAATGTAATGTCAAGTAAAACCAAACCAGTTACAGCCTACAAGTGCACTGCAGAAGTTTATCAATGAGCAAGAGACTGCAAACTCAACTATACATGTGTAGTTGCCTTGTACAAATAACAATGGCAGTATGGTGCCCCAGTATCTTACCAGATAGGACGCTTTCTACAAAGCTTATCCCTTACTGCAGCTGCTCGGGTTTGAGTTGTTGACCTGTGGTCCTTTGCCGCATGTCATACTCTCTTCTGGACTTTCCTCTCAAACAGTAATTGTAAAGCAGCATTATGCTACATTTTTTGTTACCCTATATGTATTTTGGGATATAAAGCAAAGGCACATCCCTTATTTCTTTACATAGAAGGTGACAACCGTAGTTGGTAGGAAAATCCGACATTTAAGTTTAGACACACTGTGTTACTCTTGTTTTCAAATATGATGACTTCAACCACTGAGTAAGTGCGTTTCTATTAACCTAATTTGCAAACTTAAAAATCAGTAATAGAAAAGTGTGAATTTCTAAAAAAACTCTCAAACGTCACAAAAAAAAGTATATTATATATATCTTCTCCCCCCACACGCCAGGCTCCCTGCACAGTCCACATAGAACCAGAGACAGACAGACAGGAGGGGGGCCCCTCAAGCCACACTGCCCCCCCCCCCCCCCGGACAGCACAGTTAGGGGCCCAGTATGGAACATCCAGACCCACCAACAAATAGGGAGCCAGTCCAGAAAGTTTGTTCAATATCCATTTTAGGATATATTGTAGTCTATTGGCCAGAAATTGCAGAAATTTGGAAGCTCCAGACCACCCTGATTTTGGGGTTTCTGTAAGGTTTTAAGGCTTATTCATGGTGGTTTAGATTTTCATAAAAATGTTTAGATTATGGAATCCAGTGATTTGAACCAAGCCTTGGGGGTTGAGTCAGAACCATTGAGAAAATGTAGTTGATTTCTGGCAAGATCATCATTTTGATTGTTGTTGCTCTTACCATAAGTGATATGGGCAGAGTACTATGGACAGAGGTCATCCTCTATTTTTATATGTAGGGGAATGTGATATAACCATGTCAGGTCTGATAGCTCGGTGGAAATGTTGATGCCCAGGTTCCAGATTGTCATGGAATAGCTGGGTTGAACTGGAAGTCAAAAGCTATGGGAAGGACAGTTGATTTGTTCCAATTAATAGAGTGGTCAGATAGAAGAGAATTTATCTGAGTGTTATAGTCTCAGAAAGAGAGGCATGTGTATCTTAAAGAAAAAGTAATACTAATTTTATGGCTTAACTTTTCTGTTTGAATCCCTTTAATATTATTATTTTGCCGAATTGCAGCTGCCAGTGGTTCAATAAATATGGCAGACTAAGGAAAGAGTGGACAACCTTGTCTGTTGCCTCTTTCGAGATTGAAGCATGGAGAAGTTAGATCATTTATTTTGACGCAGGTGCTAGGTGACCTGTATAATGTTTTAAACCAAGACAAGAAGTTATCACCAAATCCAAATTTCTATAAGTTGCAAAAAGAAATTTCAAATTCACCTTGTCAAAGGCATTTTCTGCATCCAGTGAGACAATAACAGCTTTCTTACTTTGAATGTTGCAGTAGTTTTTTAGGTCAATTGGTCTCCTTGTGTTGTCAGTGGACTGACAACCTTTAGTAAACCCATTTTGATCTGGATGTATTATATAAGATGTTACTTTTTCCAATTCTACTAGTGTTATGGCCGTAGTGTTGTGTTGTGTGTGTGTTTATCTGCTGCCCCTCCAGGTACCGCCCTCCTGCAGCAAGTGGATTAGCGCACTGGTGTCCTATTGCTCATTAGAGCCGGTATAAAGGCTGGGAGCTGAGGTGTGCGGGTGCCAGTGGACCGGATGGCAGCCTGAAGGCTGTACGTGTGCGCGAGCCAGCTGTGGCTGCTCTACTGTTATTGTTATTGGCCAGTGGGCTGGTTTGCTGAGTTTATATACACAGTAGTGTCTGCGTGCTACTCCCTGTGGCTGGGAGGGTATTTTCATTTTAACTTATAGTTTCCTGATTGTTGCTTTTTCTTTCCCAGGTTTTACCGACTCCATCCATTTCCCGGAGCCTGTTTTACATTACAGTGAAAGGATTTTGGTTACCTTGTTTGCGACCTTACCTTGGTTTCCTGGTTATTCCTTCTCCCCGTTTTATTTTTACTGTGTTACTTCCCCACTCCCCTGGACCACTTTGGGACGTAACATCTGTGGCTCGGGATAGAGAAAGATCAGGAGGCCAGTGTAAGGTCCAAGTAAGCTGTTTCTTTTTTTGTGCTTTAGTCTCTGGTGGCTACTGCGGTAATTGGACAGCTTTCTCAGTTAAGTAAGTGAGTGTCCAGCTGGGCTGCTTCAGTCCCTTCGCTTGTATTTAAAGAGATTTATTACAAAGAAGTCCAGCATCAAATCAAGCACCATGGATTGCCTGAGAGAGGAGTCGAAGCCAGTATGAATCTCCTCTGAATAACAGCTCTGACTACCCGCTTATATAGGTTAGTTTTTGTCATGAAGCTGAGAAAAGATATATGGTCCATATCTAAATGGACCTCATTTCCTAAGAAAAAGAAGCACTCATGCATCTCCCATGTCCTTTTGACATCGGGCCCCTAACTGAATGTACCAGACCCAGGAAGTCACATGGCATATGGAACTTAGGACACTACACCACCTGTACTGAAACTGCTGTTAGTAGTGTGATGTTTAAGGCCAAGCATTGGTTTTGGCATTGTTTGGTTTAGCTCGGCAGAGCATACGGCAATCAATTACTCCATAGCCTGGAAGCTGATCTTGTGTCACCCAGTAACTATGGCTCTTAGATGAGTTTGTGGCCAATCCCACACTGAGTCAGTTTGATAAGCTGAGAAAAAGCTACTTACACGAAGTTGCAGAGTTTTATGGAGTTACAGTGTCTCGCGCTCATGCTAAAAGCGAGCTTAAAGCAGCCCTTGAAACTGGTTTGGTAAGGAAGGGGATTTTTACTTTGCCGGCACCTGTGGAGTCTCTGGGATTGGAGGCCGCATTATCTCCAGACAAGGATCGCCCTGACCCTCCAGTGGAAGAGGCAACTGAGCAGCATCCTGTTGGCTTCACACCAGGTGTGCAGCACAGTGAGATGGAGGATAAGTCGCTCACCACCACGTGTGTTTGATCCGTTCTCCATGGAGTCATCTCCTGGCTCTAGGGTAGATGCCCAATTAAAGGTGTCTTTAGCTCGTCTCCACCTGGAGGAGTATTCCGTGAGTCGGAGGTAGTCATATTTTGGTGCGTTCGAGTGCATTGCTGTGGCCTTGCAGTGGCCAAAAGATGTGTGGGTGATTCTGCTGCAGTGTAAATTGACTGGTAGGGCTCAGGAGGCATGTTCTTCTTAGTCAGTTGAATATAGCTTAGTTTATGGGACGCTTAAAGGCGCGATCTTTTTAGGGGTCTTAAGAAAGCATCTAGTTGGGGCGGCCCAGTAGTCGAGTGGTTAGGCACGTACCATGTTGAGCATAAGACGCTCTTAGCAGGCAGTCACTGGTTTGACTCCCGACGGGTCCGACTCTTTCCTGCATGTCATTCCCCTCTCTCTACCCCCTTTTCTGTCAGTCTCCACTTATCTATAATAAAGGCATAAAAAGCCCAAAAAAATAATAAAAAAAACAAAACAAAAGAAAGCATCTAGTCAGACCTATACCGACTTCGCGAGAGACAAGGCGATCCCGTAAGACCCGTAAGCAGATTCAGGATGTTGCTCTGTCTGACTCTCTTCTGGCCTCTGTTTTGTCGGAGGATAGGTTTCCACCTGATGGTCAGTTGGTGAAGTGCATCTCAGGGGAACCTGAAGGTAAAGCAACAGCTGTTACTGCACCAGTAATGTCACTGTTGCTGACTTGTGGCATGCTCACTGAGGCTCAGAAGTGTGATCCATCTTTGGCCAAATGTTTCCCTGCTGCTGCTGGGAGCGCTAGTGAATGTAATAAAAGTCAGTCATTCATGGTTGATGATGGTGTGTTAATGAGAAAGTGGAACCCCTGTTCAGGTGGTGCAGTTGGTGAGGATTGGGGACTGCAGTATCTGATATCAGTACTGATACTGATAGATACTGGATACTGGAATCTGCAGTGAATCAGATAGTGGTTCCAGTTGGTTGTCGGCAGCATGTGTTAGAGCTGGCCCATGAGCATGCTTGGTCAGGTCATTTGGACATCACTAAGTCCTACAACCGTATTCTAAAGCATTTCTTTTGGCCAGGAATGAAGTCTGATGTGGTAAGTTTTTGTAAAACTTGCAGTACCTGCCAGGTTGTGGGTAAACCAAATCAGGTAGTGCCTCCGGCCCCTCTGCACCCCATTCCTGCTGTTGGTGAGCCTTTTGAACATGTTATTGTAGACTGTGTCGGTCCACTGCCAAGAACAAAATCAGGCAACCAGTTCCTGCTGACAGTAATGTGTGTCTCCACTAATTTTCCTGAAGCAATTCCCCTACGTAAAATCACTGCACCAGCCATCACTAAAGCCTTGACTAAGTTTTTCACCAACTTCAGACTACCTAAAGTTGTGCAAACTGACCAAAGAACCAATTTTTTGTCAAGGACCTTTAAACAATCTTTGCAGGCTTTAGTTGTGTCTCATTCAGTGTCCAGTGCCTACCATCCTGAGTCACAATGTTCACTTGAACGCTGGCATTAGACCTTAAAGTCAATGTTGAAGAAATAGTTTTGACAAAGGGGGAGACTGGGATGAAGGGCTGCCTTTTGTTCTCTTTGCCATTCCTTGATGCGAAACAGGAGTCCCTTGAGTTCAGACCAGCTGAACTGGTGTTTGGTCGACATGTGCGTCCTCCACTGTAGGTGTTGAAGGAGCAGTTGCTCGCTGAGTCTTCTTCAAAAACTAATGTGCAGAATTTTGTGTCACAGTGTAGAGAGCATTTGCATCATGCAAGCTCGTTGGCGAAGGAGGCCCTTGCCTCTTCTCAGGTCAGTATGAAGAAGCTGTATGACCTGGTGATAAAATCTTGATCTTATTGCCTATGCCTGGTTCTGCTCTCACCGCCCACTTCTCAGGTCCATATGTGGTGGACAGCAAGGTATCATATACAGATTACATCATCCGCACTCCCAAGTGGAGGAGGACAACACGGTTGTGCCATATTAATATGCTTAAGTCTTACCACTCTAGGGATGCTGCCCAGGGGGAGCAGGAAAAGTTTCCAGAGGTTGCTGTCCCTGTGATGGTATCTGTTGCTTCTTTGGTTTGTGCGGGAGCCAGTGATGTTGATGTGGATGATGGGTTGGCAGAGCATTCTTCTCAGCACTCTGGTAGGTTGTCCAACTCTGAGATTCCGTCTAATGCGAACTCCCATCTTTCTTACCTCCCTGAAGGTCAGCGAGGGGACGTGCTCAGTTTATGTCACTCTTACCCCTCTCCCTGTTCAGTGATGTGCAAACACAAACTAGTGTGCTATAGCATGATATTGATGTCGGTACTGTTGCTCCAATTAAGCAGTATGCCTATCGCTGACCTGTGGGGAAGAGGGAAATGAAGAGAGAGGTTAACTATCAAGTGGAAAATGGCCTATCCAAGCCCAGTTACAGCTAGGGCTGGGTATCAATCAAATGTTTTCGATACTGGTACCAATACTGATACCTTCACTTCAATACTGGTTCCTGAGCGATACTTTTTTCGATACCAATTTTATAATATCAATTCTAACAAAAAGGAAATTACATTACACATAACAGTACAAATTTTCAGTTTTATTTTTCAGCTCAGTATTTTTCCAATCCAAGCAGTTTTCTTACAGAAAAAATTAACAAGAAATAATTTCCAGTGCAAAACAGTTGCAAACAAGTGACAGGTTGGTGTCTAATACTATCCTACATACTGAGGATACTTTTCACTTAGCAGTTTTTCTTCAGAAAAATCAACATGTCTGCTTTCTCAGGACACAGACAAGCCTGCTCCTGGCTGATGGTGTCTCCAGCAGTAGAAAATGTACGCTTGGGCTCTGTAGCGTCCACAGGCTGACTTGAATGCTGAGAGGAGGATGGTTGCGGTCCGCCCTTCTTGCAGTCAAACACGGAGCAACTTTCTGCTCTTAAATTGATTTTGTGCATGGTCAAATGCTTCATTAAATTAGTCGTGTTGCTGGCCTTAGCAGCGATGACTTTTTGGCATATATTGCATCGCGCACTATTGACATCTATCTTGGTGAAATGGAGCCACGCTTTTGACCTTGGTGGCATCGTTTAACTGGTTCAACGATACACACACAACTACAGTTCCCAACGCAGATACACGTGAACCCCATCTGTGGGCGTAACCACATTTTGTTGCATGCCGCAAAGTGTAACGTTAATACAGCTAATCGAGGGTAGCATGATCAGTTCTTGATCACGTGATTAACCTCTGGGTACCGAAACTTGGCACCAAAAGACGAAGCATGTTTTGATACTCCGAAGCATTTCGGTCGGTGCCTTAAAAGAACCGAAATTCAGTACCCAGCCCTAGTTACAGCCCCTGGAGCTCCCCTTGCTTACGAGCTTCTAAATCTGATAGTACCCCTTGGTTCTGCACAGATTTCCGGAAGGTTAATGCAGTAACAGTGCCAGACTCATTCCCACTGCCCCGTGTGGATGACTGTATTGACAGCATTGGTCCTGTGGTTTTCATCACCAAATTAGACCGCCTTAAAGGGTATTGGCAAGTCCCTTTAAACCCCAGAGCATCTGACATATCTGCATTTCTAACACCAGATAATTTTATGCAGTATGCTGTCATGGCCTTTGGCATGAGAAATGCACCTGCCACCTTCTAGCACCGGATGCACCTAGTGTTAGGAGATGTCCCCAATTGTAATGTGTATCTTGATGATGTCGTGGTGTACTGTAGTGACTGGGCAGAGCATGTTTCCACTCTGAGGCTGGTGTTCCAGCGGCTGGCTGAAGCATCATTCACCCTTAACCTTGCAAAGTGTGAGTTTGGTAAGGCTATGGTTACCTATCTAGGGAAACAGGTTGGGCAGGGTCAGGTTCATCCAGTGGATGCCAAAATCGCAGCTTTGTTGTCTGTCCCCACTACCACAACTAGGCGTGAGCTCCAGCGTTTTCTGGGTATGGCAGGTTACTACTGGTGTTTCTGTAAGAACTTTTCTGTAGTGGTTGCTTCCATTACCAAGCTATATAGTCCTGCTGTTCCGTTTGAGTGGTCAGATGAGTGTCAACATGCCTTTGATGCTGCCAAGTCCCTTCTCTGCAGTGCCCCTGTTCTAGCTGCTCCTAACTTCTCTCTTCCCCTCAAGCTTGAAGTGGATGCCAGTGCCTCAGGAGCTGGTGCTGTGTTGCTGCAGGATGGCAAGGGAGGTGAGATGACGTTAACTGGTGGCTCTTAAGTGTTTGGTATTGTTTTCTCCGGGGGGAGAGGAAAAACAAAAAAATGTTTTGTTCTTATGGGAGGGGGTGTTACAGCTGTAGTGTTGTGTTTTCTGAGTGTTTGTCTGCTGCCCCTCCAGGTACTGTCCTCCTGCAGCAAGTGGACGAGCACACCGGTGTCCTATTGCTCATTAGAGCTGGTATAAAGGCTGGGAACTGAGGTGTGTGGGTGCCAGTGGGCCAGACGGCAGCATGAAGGCTGTGTGTGCGTGCCAGTGAGCGGTGACTGCCCTACTATTATTGTTATTGGCCAGTGGGCCGGTTTGCTGAGTGTATATACATGGTAGTGTCTGCGTGCTACTCCCTGTGGCTAGGAGGGTGTTTTTGTTTTAACTTATAGTTTCCTGATTGTTGCTTTTTCTTTCCCAGGTTTTACCATCTCCACCCATTTCCCGGAGCCCATTTTACGTTACTGTGAAAGGATTTTTGTTACCTTATTTACTTTATAATAAATTACCTTATTTGCGACCTTACCTTGGTTTCCTGGTTATTCCTTCTTCCCGTTTTATTTTTACTGTGTGACTTCCCCACTCCCCTGGACCACTTGGGGACGCAACAACTAGCTAGTGCCTTGATGATTGATTTTAAGATCTACATTTATGAGTGATATTGGACGATAGCTAGATGGAAGTGCAGGGTCTTTGCCTGGTTTATGGAGGAGATTAATATTAAGATTTTCTCAACTCAATCAACAGGTGTTCCTCTTGAGAGGCAGCATGAGCTGCTTCCAAGGTGTGGCGACTCCTATTGTTGTGTGATGGTACTGTACACCTCTGGTCATCAGTGCTTCCTGGTGACACCTGGGCCCAGTGTTCACCAGCCTATAAAAGGCACTTCCTGTTACTTATGTCTCTCTCTCTCTCCCCCTCTCTTTGTAGGCATCTCTGTAGGTGTTGGGAGCTGCTTTAGGTTTTCTGTTATCCGTTTGTTTATTTAATGCCCCTTACAACACTTGCACTCATGTCCACTCACACAACATGCACTTCACACTGACTTACTGATTGTCACACTCCATGAGTTAGGTTTTTGTTAGGAATCATACTTTTATTGCTTTGATTCTCTAATAAATATTCTTGTTTGACGTTAACATGGTGTCTCTCCCTCCTTGTCATGGCTGAGAAAACCAGGCTGTGACAAAGTGGGGGCTCGTCTACAATTAAATAAAGTTACGTGGGGTTTGTTTGATCGTTGGAAAGCTTTGGTTTGGCACATGGTGCGCTGATCAGCTGATTGGGCCCTGGTGCGCATGGGGTGCCATTAGGAATTTTTTTTTTTTTTTTGTAGTGTTGCGACAGCATGGTTAGTGTCAATTGTCCTCGGGCAATTGTCTCGGGGGCACATACGTGTGATCTTGTGCTATTGCCTGTGTTGCTGTGCAAACATGCTGGTTTTAAGTGTGTAAATACCCACCGCAAGTTGCATGAAGTCTAGGGTTGAGTTTTAGTTAGATCCGTGTTAGGCAGTTAGTGGAGAAAAACTCACAGGGTTCAGTCTGACCTCGGGTGTGCATTGGGAGAGGGCTAACATTTTGCGTTATGTTGGGTCCAGCTAACAAGTGGTTATGGCATCTGTGTCTGAGTTTTTTGAAGCGCCTTTAGAGGTGTTTGTGGCTGTACAAAGGATCAGTTACTACAAATAGCCGAGCATTATGGGATTAATGTTGCAGATAAGAAATGTAAAGGTGACATTAAAGACATTGTTTTGTCCACTTTGTGTACTTGATTAAAGATGGAAAGCTTTCATCTGAGGGGTTGGTGGTTTCTCAAGCTGAGCAGAGATCCTTTGATGTCAGTGCTAATCTGCATTTGGTGCCTAAATTTAATGAACAGGATCCTGATACGTACTTTTGTTTGAACGCATTGTGGATGCAAAGCAATGGCTGGACGCAGACAGAACTTTAATGCTTCGGTGTGTCCTCACTGGTCGGGCTCAGGAGGCCTACTCAGCATTAAGTGCCACTGATAGTTTGGATTATTTTATTTTTTTTGAAAGCGTACGAGTTGGTTCCTGAGGCATTTCGCCAAAAAATCAGGAAATGGGAGAAAGGTGATAAGCAGACTAATGTGGAATTTGCTTGTGATTTACTGTCCCAATTTAATCGCTGGTGTTCTGCTGCAAATGCGAAGGATTTTGAGAGCCTCTGTGAATAAGTAGTGTTGGAGCAATTTAAGAATTCGATTCCTCAACATATTGCGATATATGTAAGCGAACAGAAGGCAACTACTGTGCTTAAAGCGGCAGAGCTGGCCGATGATTTTGTCCTGACTCACAAAGGGAGTTTTGGAGATGCGTTCTCTGGGAATGTTGGGATGCGTAGGGGAAATAGCTATGGTAACCCTCGATACAGTGCACTGTTTTCATTGCCTGGGCCCTCACATGATTTTAAGCCCTCTCATAATAAAGATGGTGGAAGCAGGAGGTGTAATTATTGTCATGGCACTGGTCATTGGAAGGATCAATGTCCTATTTTGCAGTCTAGAAATAAGAGTAAATCTTTCTCACCTGCTCCTGCTCTGGCTTGTTCCAGTATTTCAGGGCTTGAGTTGGTATGTGATGCTCCAAACACTGATGGTTTTGAGCCCTTTATTGCAGATGCTGTTGTCTCTTTGGTCGGCAGTGAGGAGCGTGTGCCAATAAAACTTTTGCGTGACACAGGCTCGTTCATTGTGGGGTCAGTCTTGCCTTTTTCACCAGCGACAGACTGGAGATTTTATCCTGATGCAGGGGATGGGTATGGAGCTGATACCTGTACCATGTCATAACATGGTGCTTGAGTTCAATTTCAATTCAATTCAATTTTATTTGTATAGTGCCAAATCATAATATATATTATCTCAAGGCACTTTACAGGGTAAGGTCAAGACCTTACTTTGTTAAAGAGAAAAACCCAACAGTTCCTACAAAGAGCAAGCACTTGGCGACAGGGGGGAGGAAAAACTCCCTTTTAACAGGAAGAAACCTCCAACAGAACCAGGCTCAGGGTGGGCAGCCGTCTGCCTTGACCGGTTGGGTTTACGAGAAGATAAAAAGAGGGGGTGGGGGGAGGAGAGAGGAGAGAAGAGAGAGAGAGAGACCAGGAACAGCTGTGTAGGTAATGGTGTTACCAATAATAATGACAGGTAACAGTGGTTAATAGTAATGATGAGTAGTGGTGGATCTGGATCCTGCTGCTCCCGAGGCAGAGATACCTGCAGAATGAGGACAGAGAGAGGGAGAGAGAGGAGAAGCACAAACTACGGGAGAGAAAAAAATACAAAGTTAATGGCATGAAGTCATCGAGAGAGAGAGAGGGAGAGAGACAGAAATAGAGAGAGAGCACCCAGTGAATCATGGGAATCCCCCAGCAGTCTAGCTCTATAGCAGTATAACTAAGGGATGGGTCAGGACATACCCGAGCCAGCCCCAACTATAAGCTTTACTAAACAGGACAGTTTTAAGCCTGATCTTAAAGGTAGAGAGAGTGTCTGCCTCCCGAACCCACACTGGGAGCTGGTTCCACAGGAGGGGAGCCTGATAGCCGAAGGCTCTGCCCCCCATTCTACTCTTAGAAACTCTGGGAACCACAAGTTGACCTGCATTTAGAGAGCGAAGTGTCCTATTGGGAAAATAGGGAACTATAAGCTCTCCAAGGTACGATGGTGCCTGACCATTAATGGCTTTGTAGGTGAGGAGGAGGATTTTAAATTCTATCCTGGATTTTACAGGGAGCCAATGCAGAGAAGCTAACACAGGAGAGATGTGATCTCGTTTCCTAGTTCCTGTCAGTACTTGTGCTGCAGCATTTTGGATCAATTGGAGGCCTTTTACTGAATTTTTGGGACATCCTGACAATAAAGAATTACAGTTGTCCAGTCTTGAGGTAACAAATGCATGAACTAGCTTTTCAGCATCCTTTAGACACAGAATGGGTCTGATTTTTGCAATATTGCGCAGGTGGAAGAAGGCTGTCCTAGAGACTTGCTTTATATGTGAAGTAAAGGTCAAGTCCTGGTCAAAAATGACACCAAGGTTTCTGACTGTAGCACGGGAGGCCAAGGCGATGTCATCCAGGGTCAGTATATTATCACAAAGTGTATCTCTGAGGTGTTTTGGGCCAAGTACAATAACTTCAGTTTTGTGTGAATTTAAGAGTAAGAAATTACTGGTCATCCAGGTTTATGTCCTTAAGACAGACCTGAAGCTTGACTACCTGGTTAGTCTCACCTGGCTTCATGGATAAGTACAACTGGGTGTCATCTGCGTAACAATGGAAATTTACCTGGTGCCTCCTAATAATGTTTCCTAGAGGAAGCATATATAGACTGAAGAGTATTGGTCCTAGCACCGAACCTTGTGGAACTCCATGACTGACTTTTGTGATGATAGAGGAGTCATTATTAACATGAACAAACTGGAGTCTATCTGACAAATTGAGTGTGATCCAGTACGCAGTGTTGTTGCTGTTGGAGTGCGCCCCGCTCTTCCAATTGATGGGGTGGTCATGATTCTGGAGTCCGCTCCAGCTGGTGGTGCTGGGTGGGTGGATGGGCCGCCTCCTCCCGTGGTTATGTCAAAGCCGCTAGCATCTGGGGAGCTGGATGAAAGTGGTCAGACGCACCCGGAGGTATTTCCAGCTTGTGCTGTGATGCATGCACAGAGCCATAGTGTGGTTGCACCAGTCTCACCTACTCCAGTGGGTTTTTTTTTTTTTTTTTTTTAATTTTATTAGAATTTTGTATAAGATAAGTTACAGAAAAAAAGACAGCAAGCAAAACAGAACACCAAAAAAACCCAAAACAAAACAAACAACAACAACAACAAAAAGCAAACAAAAACAAAACACAGGGCATATTTAAAAACAATAATTAAGTACACTGCTGCATCACTGACATTAGAATCTTAACAAAAATACAAAACAAAGATGGTAAAGGTGGATGGCACCCTATGAACTCCCTTGCTGGTCAAGATCAGTGTTATATTTATCAAGGTGAGTCAAAAATGGCTGCCATATTTCTGAAAATTTATGAAGACTGTCCATCATAGTATATCGAACCTTCTCCATATGCAATATACCAGTGAGCTCACCTAACCAGAGCTTAAACTGAGGCACAGTATCTGACTTCCAGAGTTTTAAAATCATTTTCTTTGCAATCACCCTACCATACATAATTGTGCTTTGCACTGAAACTCTATGTTTAAGTAGAGAAGGAGAAACCCCAAACAATGCAATCGTTGGGTCAGGTTCGAACACACAGCTGTACATGTCAGAAAACCACTTAAATATGTTACGCCAAAAATTATACAGTTTCGGACATGACCAAAAGAGGTGAGTCAGAGAGCCCTCTGCAGATTTACATCGGTCACATAGTGGAGAAATGGTGGGAAAGAATCTGTGCAGTTTAGTTTTTGAGTAATGAAGCCTGTGCATCACCTTAAATTGGATTAACTGGTGCCTGGTGTTAATAGAGCAAGATCGGGTCCTACCAAGACCCTCCTTCCAAACATCATCTCCTATCTGCATTCCCAGCTCCTCCTCCCAGGAGTTCTTCAAAGAGTATGAGGCACAAACCGTTTGTTCAAAGAATATATTTACAAAGGCAGAGACCAATTTTCTAGATTCAGGTGGGCCCAATAGAAGCTTATAAATAATTTTATCTTCTGGAAGAGACTTGAAGTTAGGCACACATTGACGGACATAATTCCTAATCTGCAAATATCGGAAAAAATGTGTTGTGGGAAGAGAAAACTTGTTTTGTAGCTGAGCAAATGTGGCAAAATGTTTATTAATATACAGATCTTTCAGAGTAACCAAACCCTTTATCCTCCAACTGTTAAAAGACCTGTCCGAGAGGGATGGAGAGAATGCATGGTTGCGATATACTGGGGCATGGATAGAAGTGTCCGGTAGTCTGCAGCCCTTCCTAATTTGCTGCCATATTTTTAAGCAATTGGAAATGATCATAATATCTATCTTACCAGTTGCAGGAGGTCTGGGTGTTGAGAATAGAAGTGCTGGAAGAGAACTGTTTTTGATATCACTCATTTCAATGGCAACCCAGGGGGGAGTCTCAGCAGATACCTCCATATTATATCCTTCCTGCCAATAGACAAGGGCTCTAGCATTTGCTGCCCAATAGTAATGCAGAAAATACGGCAGTCCTAGCCCACCCATGTCCCCCGGTTTATGTAAGTGAGTTTTTGAAATTCTGTGAGCTTTAAAGCCCCAGATAAAAGGGAGAACTATTGAATCCAAAGATTTGAAAAAAGATCGTGCCAAGAAAATAGGTAAATTTTGAAAAAGATACAAGAACCTCGGCAGGGAAACCATCTTGATGGCATTTATTCGACCCACCATAGAAAGAGGAAGAGTCCTCCATTTTTCAATGTCCCTCTTCAGTTTCTCCACTTTCTCAAGAAAGTTTAGCTTAAAAATTAGTTTAGGGTCTTTTGGCAAAACTACCCCAAGATACTTCAGCCTGTCTGTAATTTTAAACGGGAGATTATGCAAAAAGTCAATGTTAAGATCCGCGCCCAATGACATGAATTCACTCTTCTGCCAGTTAATTGAGTATCCCGAAACTTCTCCAAATGTTCTAATAAGATCCAGCAAAACAGGAACTGATTTCTCTGGTTGTGATATGAAAAGAACAACATCGTCCGCATATAGGGAAATATGGTGGTCCACATTACCCAACCGGACGGGTTCAATAGAAGGGTGATTCCTGATACTGAAGGCAAGAGGCTCAATAGCAATGGCAAAAAGCAGTGGGCTGAGGGGGCAGCCCTGGCGTGTCCCGCGGTGTAATTGGAATGGCACTGATCTTTCTTGGTTTGTGAGAATGGAGGAAGATGGATGAGCATATAACATTGTGATCCATGATACAAATTGACTGCCAAATCCGAACTTCTCCAAAGCCTTTATCATATATGCCCATTCCACTTGAATGGGCATATATGATACCTAGATGCGGAAAATGCCTTTTCCGCATCTAGGCAGAGGGCAGCCACCCTCGAGCCCTTACTATACTTATGATACATAATATTCATCAATCTTCTGACATTAAAAAAGGAAAATCTATTAGGGACAAAGCCAGTTTGATCAGTGTGAATGATGGATGATATGTGTTTGTTTAACCTATTTGCTAATAATTTGGTAAAAATTTTCATGTCTGAGTTCAGTAGTGCGATATGACGAAAAGACGAAGGCTCAGTTTCATCCCTACCTTCTTTTAATAATAATGAGATATTGGCTTCGTATAATGTGGGCGGAAACTTCTGAGTTTCAAATGAATGATTGAACATCCTCAAAAGAAGGGGAGCAATCTTCAGAGAATATTTTTTATACAGTTCAATCCCGAAACCATCTGGGCCCGCGGCCTTGCCATTGGGAAATGATTTTATCGCATCCAGAATCTCTTGAGTGGTAATGTCAGAATTCAAAACATCACAAGCAGCTTCACTTAATTTAGGGAGTCTTAGACGCCCCAGCCAATCAGAAACATACCCTTTCGCTTTTGACATGTACAACTCAGCATAAAATTCCCTAAAATGATCGTTTATACATTTAGGATCAGTAACTAGTTCTCCAGTCTTTGATTTAATCTTGTGGATAGCTCTACTGGCTCGCAAACCTCTTAACTGTCGGGCCAGTAATTTATGGGGCTTATCCCCCAACTCAAAGTGTTTCTGCCTGATCTTAAACAATTGATCGCATACCTGACTAGATAGGATAGTGTTATATTCATATTTAAGTTTAAGAATATTTCGTAAGGTCGAAGGGCTGGAAGAAGTCCTATAGGCAAGTTCCAACTGCGATAATTCAATTTCAATTTCTGACAGTCGCTTCCGCCTTTCCTTTTTCAGAGAAGATTCAAAAGAGATTATGTGACCCCGAATGACAGCTTTAAAAGTTTCCCATAGAGTGGAGTCTGTGACTTCTGAATTGTCATTACTCTCCAGAAAATCTGAGATCTTAGCAGAAATATATTGACAGAATTTTACATCGGAAAACAATGATGGGTGGAGACACCAGGTAAACTGCTGTTTTTTATGATTAAGATCAAGGACCAATGAGGTTGGGGAGTGGTCAGAAATTAAAATATTATGATATCTTGAAGCTGTCACATTTGACATCAATTTGGAGTCAATTAAAAAATAATCTATTCTTGAAAAGGACTTGTGCATTTGTGAGAAAAAAGAATAATCTCCATCTGTAGGATGCCCAAGCCTCCAGATATCGACTAGATTCATAGAAAACATTAAGTCATTCAAAACCATGGAGGAGGTAGACAAATGTTTTGACTGGGCTGACCTATCCAAACGACTATCAAGCACACAGTTAAAGTCACCACCTATAATTAAATGTGTATCTGAGAGATCAGGCAGCGAGCCAAATATCTTACGGAAAAAAGCCGGATCATCAAAGTTTGGACCATATACATTAAGGAGCGTGACATGAAATGAGTAGATGTAGCCAGTTACCAAAATAAACCGGCCATTTGGATCCCTCACAGTAGAAACATGCCTGAAAGGAACAGTCTTACGGATCAAAATTGCCACTCCCCGGGCTTTACTGGAAAACGTGGGCTGAAAAATCTGATTGGCCCAGCTACATCTAAGTAACTTTTCCTTTGTGGGTCTAATATGCATTTCTTGCAAATACACTATATCAGCAGAGAGAGATTTTAAGTGAGAAAACACCTTAGCTCGCTTGAGCACATGACCCAGCCCACGCACATTCCAACTAGTAAAGGTGATGCCACCACCTGGGGTAGGTATACTAGGATACAAAAGGATTTTGCATTGTAGCAGTGTACAAACATAATGCCCTGGTTGAATAATAACAAAGACAGGAAGAACACATGAAATCGAACAAGAACATCACCCTCCTCCCCCCCTCCCACTTTCCCAAACAAAGTGAGATTGTGAACCCTACATACGCTGTTAGGGGCTGCCGGGCCATACAGGAACAACTAACGGGCCACTAAGTGCAGAGGGCGCCCACAGGGACCCTGCGCCCTCCCCACTAATGAGAACATGTGCTTGTGAAAATTAACAGCGATAAATACATATGTCAAGATACATACGCACATACCTTACAAGCAGTCATATAAATGACCCGGTTGATGTACAAACAATATAAAAGTCACATACCGAAGTGTGCCATGTCGGCGGATGGTATTCAAGACAGAGTCTCTGCAAAAGCCTCAGCATCTTGCGGGGACGAAAAAACTCTGTCCATAGTGCCACTGGAGACCCGCAGCCGTGCCGGGTAGATGAAACCGCTCCTCACACCTGCATCTCGGAGACGCTTACGGACGGGACCGAATGCCTGCCGTTGCTTCATCACCTCCGCTGGGTAATCAGGAAAGAAGTGAACCGCTTGACCATTGTAGCGCAGAGGAAACTGCTGGCGGGCCAGTTGTAGTATCTTCTCCTTCAGTTGGAAATGATGAATCCGTGCTATCATTATGCGCGGGCACGTGTCGTCCTCAGAGAGCCGTCTTCCCAGCCGATGAGCCCGATCCACTTCCAGCGGTTTGGGAAAGTTATCAGCGCCCAGCAGCTCGGGGATGAACTTTGCCAAAAACTCCGTTGGGTGTCCGTTTTCGATTTTCTCAGGCAAGCCAACGATTTTAATATTCTGCTGCCGGGAGCGAGCCTCCAGATAATTTCAGCTTAAGTGCTTCATTCTCCGACTGCAGTTTCGTACATGTCTGCTCAACGAGCGAGAGATGGCGATCATTCCCCCAAGCTGGCATTTTCCACCTCCTGTATTCGGTTACTGAGACTCGCCAGCGTTGCCTGGGTGGATGCCAAAGATGCCTCCAAGTCATTAAAACGGTCATTCATCGTCTTGCTCATACATCGTATCGCTGCGAGGATGCTCGATTCAGACTCCAGATCAGACTCGTTGGCTAACTCCGGGGCTGCAGCAGCTAGCCCCGCTAGCTCCGGACTTGGCTGGTCGTCGGACTCATTAGAGGCTTTCTCTTGCCGCTTCCCTCTATCCGTTTTTGGTTTTGTCATCCTCAGGCACTTAGATGAAAGTATTTATGAGGCGAAACCGGGAAATTGGGTGAAATATTAAGTAAATGACCGAATTGTTGGAAATGTGGAGAGGAGCCCTGGATAAAAACGACTACTCCATGCGGTGCTCAATAGCGCGCCCCCCCCCATCTCTGTTCAGTTTATTGGATAGTACTGTTTCAGAGGATGAGATAAAGCATCTTGCTGCTGGGTACTTTTTGCAGAATGGATTGCTGCTGAGAAAATGGGTGCCTTGTGACTGTGATTTTGTTGGTGAGCCAGTGTTTCAGACTGTTGTGCCTGAAAGGTTTTGTGATGCAGTGTTAAGGGTTGCGCATGATGACTCGGGGCACTTAGGCGTAAGGAAAACTTATGATCGCATCCTAAGGTTTATTTTCTGGCCGAGGCGTGATGTGTCCAATTACATTAAAATGTGTCATACATGCGAATTTACTGGTAAACCAGGTCAGTCTGTCAAGCCAGCACCTCTGTGTCCCATTCCAGCAATTGGCAAACTGTTTGAGCATTTGATTGTTGACTGTGTGGGGCCTTTGCCAACTTCAAAATCTGGTTGTTCCTACTTACTGACGGTTATGTGTCAAACTACAAGGTACCCTGCTGTATATCTGCTGCGCTCGGTCTCAACGAGATCAGTTGTCAGAGCATTGACACAGTTCATCTCTACTTTTGGCATCCCGTGTGTGGTTCAGAGTGATCAGGGCACTAATTTTACATTTCACGTGTTCTCTCAGGTTCTGAGCCAGTTGAAGGTGAAGCATAGCCGTGCGTCAGCCTATCACGCTCAGAGCCAGGGAGCATTAGAACGCTTTCACCAAACTTTGAAGTCGCTCATGTGTGCGTATTGCACAGAGATTGGTGGTGACTGGGAAGAGGGACTGCTGTGGCTGATACTGTCAGCCAGGGAGGTCGTGCAAGAGAGCACTGGGTTTAGCCCTAATGAACGTGTGTTTGGCCATACGATGCGTGGTCCTCTGGATGTTCTTTGAGATGGTCTGGTGGAGGCTGATC
The DNA here is from genome assembly GCF_046630095.1 of Trachinotus anak. Taxonomy (NCBI): domain Eukaryota; kingdom Metazoa; phylum Chordata; class Actinopteri; order Carangiformes; family Carangidae; genus Trachinotus; species Trachinotus anak. The sequence continues at coordinate 8,275,693 of NW_027273855.1, forward strand.
ATCCAAAGAATCTGATCGTTTATGTCAGTGGTTTCCGACATCGCTTGTACACAGACGTGGAGACGGCGCGAGAAAATCAGTATGATCGACGGGCTGAATGTCACCAATTTAGCCCTGGGGATCAGGTTTTGGCCCTTACTCCAGTAGTTGGTTCTCCATTTCAACCAAAATTCACAAGTCCATATACTGTGGAGCGGCAAGTGTCAGAGCAAAATTATTTTATTGCCACTCCAAAGCGGAGAAAATCTTCTCGCCTTTGTCACGTGAATTTGTTAAAGCCATACTATTCCTGTACTAGTGATGCTAAGATAACACATTCTAAAATGCAGTGTGTGAATGAGTGAATGTCTTGCACTCACAGTTAATTCTGCTCCTCCAGGTCCATTGGCTTCTGCTGTTGGGAGGGAGGAAGACATGGATGTCGGTGCGCCCGACAATGCAGTTGTTTGCGGTAGGCTCAAGAACTCTGAGACGCTGCTTAATTTGGGCAGTTTATTAATGTTTGAATTGTCTGAATTAATTAGGGGTTATGCAGTTTTGTTCGGTGATACGCTGACATGCACACACCTAATAGAACATGACATAGACATTGGAAATAGTATGCCAATCAGACAACGGTTTTATAGGTGTGCGCTATACAAGCGTAAAATTATGGACGCTGAAGTGAACTACATGTTAAAGAACAATATTGCAGTTCCATCAACCTCCAGTTGGGCATTGCCTTGCTTGTTGGTGGACAAAGTGGATAAATCTCCTTGATTCTGTACAGATTACTGTAAAGTTAACACGGTTACTAAGCCAGATTCCTATCCATTACCATGCATGGAAGACTGCATTGACCAGGTTGGTGCAGCCAAATTTGTTAGCAAATTTGACCTGCTGAAAGGATACTGGCAAGTTTGTATGAATACACAGTGATGAGCTTTCAATTGCGTAACTCGCCTGCAACATTTCAGCGTTTAATGAACAGGGTCATGTTAGGGTTGGAAGGTTGTGTGGTTTACCTGGATGATGTTGTGGTTTTCAGCGACACGTGGGATGCACATGTCCAGCGAGTTCGTGCCCTGTTTGACCACTTGGCCGAGGCGCATCTCACTGTCAATATCACTGTCAACGCATCTTGGCCGGGTGGTCGGCCAGGGGCATGTGCATCCCATGGATGCTAAAATCAGGGCTGTGGTACAGTACCCAGCTCCTACTACAAAGAAAGAGCTTATGTGATTCTTGGGAATGGTAGGCTACTACCACAGTTTTTGTAAAAACTTTTCTATGGTAGTTGCACCCCTGACAAGCCTTTTGAAAGGCAAAGTAAAGGTGTGGCGACCCTTATTGTTGTGTGATGGTATTGTACACCTCTGGTCATCAGTGCTTCCTGGTGACACCTGGACCCAGTGTTCACCAGCCTATAAAAGGCACTTCCTATTGCTCATGTCTCTCTCTCTCCCTCTCTTTGTCTCTCTCATGTCTCTCTCTCTTCCTCTCCGGTGGTATTGGGAGCTGCTTTAGATCTTCTGTTATCCGTTTGTTTATTTAATACAGCTTACAACACTTGCACTCATGTCCACTCACACAACATGCACTTCACACTGACTTACTGATTGTCACACTCCATGAGTTAGGTTTTTGTTAGGAATCATACCTTTATTGCTTTGATTCTCTAATAAATATTCTTGTTTGACGTTAACATGGTGTGTCTCCCTCCTTGCCATGGCTGTGAGAACCAGGCTGTGACAAAGGTTTTAATTTTCTGTTCTAATTTTATCTCAAGTGCTTTTTCCCTTTTTTCTTGTGTGATGAGTATGAAATTATTCTACCTCACAATACAGCCTTTGCCATCTCCCAGAGAACATACGGAGAGATGCCGGACAGGTCATTTGTTTCAGAAAAAGTTGTCCACTCTTTTTGGAAGAATTCAATAAACTCCAGGTCTGTCAGTAATGATGTGTTCAATCTCCAGTGTCTAATTGGTGGTGTGCATACTTTCTTGATGACTGTCATAGTGACTGGTGCATGGTTGCTGATCGTGATAGGGTGAATTTGTGTATCAGATATATCCTTCATGAGTTGCTGGTTAGGGAAAAGTCTAAACGGGAGTAAGAGTGGCGGACTGGTGAGAAGGTGAACACTTAAGCTTGGGGTGACAGGAGCGCCAAACATCACACAGACCAAAATCGTTCATATATTGTTTTATTATTTCAGATGATTGGCAGTTACGGTAACTAGCTGCTCTACGAAGTTGGTCAGTTTCTGGATTAAGTTCCAAGTTGAAGTCCCCTCCCACAATAAGTGCTGTGTCTGTGCTGAAATTGCAGTGAAGAAACGGTGAAAAAAGGATGGGTCATCACCATTTGGACCGTATATATTGGTGATGCATATCTATGTTATATATTGATATGCTGATAATTATGAATATTATCAGGGTCTATGATGGTGGGTCTGGGGTCTGTGATGGTGTCCTTTAACGTGAAATGTATTTTTATTTAAAATTGCTATGCCTTTTTGTTTTGAATTATAGCTAGCTAAGTATACATGAGGAAAATGTGATGAATTAAGTGTACAATGTCTTATTTTGGATTTGTGTCCTATTTTGGATTTCCTGCAGGAAGACAATGTCTGCTTGTAATGTTGTTAGATGTTCTAAAACTTTAAGGCTTTTTGCATGTGAGGTATTCCATGCACATTCAAAGTGACAAAGTGTATTGAGTTCATGCTAAACTAACTTATGCCTATTGAATATAATCTAAAGTTTGAATGAGGAGGTGTGTGCGTGTGTGCATGTGTGTGTATGCGTGTACATGTGTGTGTATGTCTACGTGTGCGTGTTGAATGTGTTGGGCTGCTTTCAAGTTGAGTGTTTTTAAGCATCAGTGCGGATACGTTACAACAAGAGTAATAACAATAATGACAACAGTAAACCTGCAGCTAGCTGAACTCCAGAGATTCGTGCAGTGCTTGGAACTCCTTGTGGAGGACTTCAGTCAATGCCAGTCGGGTGTCAAAGCTGGTTAGTTTGTTATTGATGGAGTCTAAGATATCATCCTATTCTCTATTGGGTGAGGAAGGGGTATTAGGACATTCTGAGCAAGTTCTCTTCGAGGAGGGAGTTGTTTGTTTTTTCCCCATGATGAGTCGGTGATAACACTCGTCTTTCCGAGGTTTCTTTGTCCGGGGTGTAATGGATGGGTGAGGAAGGGGTATTAGGACATTCTGAGCAAGTTCTCTTCGAGGAGGGAGTTGTTTGTTTTTTCCCCATGATGAGTCGGTGATAACACTCGTCTTTCCGAGGTTTCTTTGTCCGGGGTGTAATGGATGGAGGTATCACACCAACAGAGAAGTGTATATCAGTAAGTTTGTTTGTTGGGCTTAGTTAAGCTGGTTATGGAAGCTAGTTGTGTTGTTTTTGCTCAGAAAGATGCCACCATGTTGGGTTACGCACAGATCTCACAGGTCTCATGGGAGCTGCAACACAAACCACCGCCTACAGTACTTAACATCAACAGTAAATGAAGTTGGAATGAAGGTTGGCAATACACATTAAATAGACCAGTAGATATACTTAGACATATTTATTTACAGAGCTTTTAAAGTGAAAAACAATGTCTAATCTACAAGGTACATTCACTCACCAGCCACTTTATTAGGTACACCTGTTCAACTGTTCATGAATGCAAATATCTAATCAGCCAATCACAAACATACATGGTCAAAACGACCTGCTGAAGTGACTTTGAATGTGACATGGTTGTGGGTGCCAGATGGGCTGGTCTGAGTATTTAAGAAATTGCTGATCTCCTGGGATTTTCATCTTTACAGAGAACGGTCCGAAAAAGAGAAAATATCCAGTGAGTAGCAGTTCTCTGGGCGAAAATGTCTTGTTATCAGAGGAGAATGGCCAGACTGCTTTCAGCTGGTAGGAAGTAATTACAACTTGTTACAACCAAGGTATATGCAGAAGAGCATCTCTGAACGCACATGTTCAACCTTGAAGCAGATGGGCTACAGCAGCAGAAGACCACACTAGGTACCACTAAGAACAGGAAAGTGAGGCTACAATTCGCATGGGTTCACCAAATTGTAACTTGTTTATATTTTGACTGCTTCTCTCCTGTAGATCTCTCTGAGCTCGCTTCAACATTTTCTTCATCCAAACCTTGTCTTCTAGACCCTGTTCCAACAAGGCTGTTCAAAGATGTTTTTCCTTAATCAACGCTTCTTTCTATGTCTGATTAACATATCTTTATCAACAGGTTATGTAGCGCAGGCTTTTGAAGTTGTAGTAATTAAACCTCTACTTAAAAAGCCTCCTTTTGATCCAGATGTTTTAGCCAATTACAGACCCATATCCAACCTCCCCTTTATTTCCAAAATCCTTGAGAAGGTCGTTGCAAACCGTTATGTGATTATTTGCACAGGAATGGTTTGTTTTTCAGTCAGGTTTTAGAGCCCATCATAGCACAGAAACAGCTCTGGTTAAGGTCACCAGTGAATTGAATTAGGAGGGTAATGCTGCTGCCGTGAGACGTCGCGAGATCCGTGCGTAACCCAACATGGCGGCATCCATGAACGAAAACAACACAACTAGCTTCGAAAGCCAGCTTAACTAAAGCCCAACAAACAAACTTACCGATAAACACTCCTCTGACGGTTTGATACCTCCATCAAACCGACGGTTTCTTCATCCTGTACGGAGAAACCTTGGAAAGCTTACAGGATAACGTGGACGAGTGTTACCACCGGCTCGTCATGGGGAAAAAACAAACTCCCTCCTCGAAGAGAACCCGCTCGGAGTGTTCTTCCAATACACCTCTCTCACCCGATAAGGAATACGGGGATATCTTAGAGTCCATCCATAACAAACTAACCAACTTTGACGCCCGACTGGCACTGGTCGAAGTCCTCCACAAGGAATTCCAAGCGCTGCGTGAATCTCTGGAGTTTAGCCAGCAACAGGTTGAATCGCTCGCTGCAGAGAACAAATTTCTCAGAGACTCCGTCAAATCCCTTAATGAAGGTATGACAAAATTCTCCAATGAGAATAAACGGATGAAAGAATCCATCCTGGATATCCAAGCACGCAGTATGCGGGACAACCTTGTTTTCTCCAGAATCCCAGAGCGCGCAGAGGAAGATCCTGAAACCACCATCAAAAGCTTTCTCCAGCAACAACTTAAGCTCCTGCCGAATGCCGTGGACAACATCACTTTTCACCGGATCCACCGCATAGGAGGGACGAGGCAAAAAGGTCAGCGCCCAAGACCTGTCGTCGCTAAGTTCGAGCACTACAAGCAAAAAGAGCTGGTGAAGAGCCGAGGCAGGGAGCTGAAAGGAACAGATTTCAGCATCAACGACCAGTTCCCGAAGGAAATCCTGGAGCGCCGCAAATCTCTGTCCCCCAACTACCCACCACATCCAATGACAAATCGCTACACACTTGCATACACACATGAACACATACACATACATACAAACACACCTACCCCTTCCCTCATACACACACACACACACGGACAGACTCACACACACACACACACATTATACCCATACACACAAATACACATATGGAGCATCTAATGGTTAAGGACTATAGAGTGACCATAAATGTGGATATTATTAGCAATTGGTATTGTTACTGTGGTTGTTTTTCTGTTGTTGTTGTTTTTCCCCGTCTCCCCACTCCCATCTTCCATTTCCCCATATTCCCTCTGTTTTACTCTTCCTGTCCACTCTCACTCCTGATACGGTTGTCTTAATAAAGTTAAAATATGCGATAGGAGGAGTATCCCACACTCCTCCTTTGCAGAGTAAATCTGCCCCAACAACACAGGGCATCCAGACCACTCGTACTGCTTGGGACAGGACAAAAAAAAAAAAAAAAAAAAAAGGTCACCATTGATCTCCTCACAGCCTCAGACAATGGACTTGTCTCTATACTTGTCCTACTAGATCTTAGTGCTGCATTTGACACCATCGATCATAAGATTTTATTACAGAGACTAGAGCATATGACTGGCATTAAAGGAACTGCACTTAGCTGGTTTAAGTCATATTTGTGAGATAGATTCCAGTTTGTTCATATTAATAATGACTCTTCTATGCACAACAAAGTCAGTCATGGAGTTCCACAAGGTTCTCTGCTAGGACCTGGATGACCAGTAATTTTTTTACTCTTAAATTCACACAAAACTGACGTTATTGTAATTGGCTCGAAACACATCAGAGATACACTATGTGATAATATACTGACTCTGGATGACATTGCCTTGGCCTCCAGTGTTACAGTCAGAAACCTTGGTGTCATTTTTTGGGGGGACTTGTCCTTTACTTTATATATAAAGCAAGTCTCTAGGACAGCCTTCTTCCACCTGTGCAACATTGCAAAAATCAGACCCATCCTGTGTCCAAAGGATGCTGAAAAACTAGTTCATGCATTTGTTACCTCAAGACTGGACAACTGTAATTCTTTATTGTCAGGATGTCCCAAAAAATCAGTAAAAAGCCTCCAATTGATCCAAAATGCTGCAGCACGAGTGCTGACAGGAACTAGGAAACAAGATCACATCTCTCCTGTGTTAGCATCTCAGCATTGGCTCCCTGTAAAATCCAGAATAGAATTTAAAATCCTCCTCCTCACCTACAAAAGCCATTAATGGTCAGGCACCATCGTACCTTAAAGGATATATAGTTCCCTATTTTCCCAATAGGACACATCGCTTTCTAAACACAGGTCTACTTGTGGTTCCTAGAGTTTGTAAGAGCAGAATAGGGGGCAGAGCCTTCAGCTATCATGCTAGTCTCCTGTGGAACCAGCTCCCAGTGTGGGTTCAGGAGGCAGACACCCTCTCTACCTTTAAGATCTGGCTGTTCTCTTTAACAAAGCATATAGTTAGGGCTGGCTTGGGTATATCCTGAACCATCCCTTAGTTATGCTAAGTTTTGCTATTATAACACCATTACCTATTCAGCTGTTCCTGGTCTCTCTCTCTCTCTTTTCTCTTCTCTCCTCCCCCCACCCCCTCTCCTCTCTCTTCTTAAACCCAACCGGTTGAGGTAGATGGCTGCACACCCTGAGCCCAGTTCTGGTGGAGGTTTCTTCCTGTTAAAAGGGAGTTTTTCCTCCCCCCTATCGCCAAGTTCTTGCTCTTTGTGTGAACTTTTGTGTTTTTCTCTATAAAGTAAGATCTCGACCTTACCCTGTAAAGTGCCTTGAGATAATGTATATTATGATTTGGCACAATACAAATAAAACTGAATTGAACTGAATTGAATTGGACAATAGAAGATTAGAAAAACGTTGGTCTGATGAGTCTTGAGTTCTGCTGCAACATTCAGATGGTAGGGTCAGAACTTCGTGTCAAAAACATGAAAGCATGGAATCATCCTGCCTTGTATCAATGGTTCGGGCTTGTGGTGGTGTTGTAACGGTATAGGGGATAGTTTCTTGGCACAATTTGAGCCCCTTACTACCAATTGAGCATTGTTTAAATGCCACAGTATTTATGAGTTTTGTTGCTGGCCATGTCCATCCTTTTATGACCACAGTGTACCCATCTTCTGATGGCTTCTTCCAGCAGGATAACGTGCCATGTCACAAAGCTCAAATCATCTCAAACTGGTTTCTTGAACATGACAATGAGTTCACTGTACTCAAATGGCCTCCACAGTCACCAGATCTCAATCCAATTGGGATGACCTTTGGGAAGTGGTGGAACAGGAGATTTGCATCATGGATGTTCAGCTGACAAATCTGCAGCAGCTGCATGATGCTATCATGTCAACGTTGACCAAAATCTCTGAGGAACGTTTTCAGCACCTTGTTGAATCTATGCCACGAAGAATTAAGGTAGATCTGAAGGCAAAGGTGGGTACAACCTGGCACTAGCAAGGTGTACCTAAGGAAGTGGCCATTGAGTGTTTAGCTGTGTGTATGTGTGGGTGTGCATGTCGGGGTGTGTCTGTGGGGACACAACCAAAGGCAAGATGGCCACTTCAAAATGGTCACTGTGACTACATGGCCTAAACAAGAAAGACTAACAAAAGATGGCGGTAAACAAAGAGAGAACACAAGGTAGCAGACTCAAAGATTGCCACTGACACCACATGACATGTGGGGGAGGGAGAGTTTCTTTGTTTAGACCAGTTCAAGTCGTCTAGAGAGTGCCAGGTTAAAAGAGGGTTAGCTGCATGCATGTCCTAGATGTGCTACAGGTATGTGTGTGAACATACGAGTATCAAGCTAACAGTATAACTAACCAACAACCTAAACAGACATCACAACAACAAAGGACAGTGGATACATTAACCTAATCAGTACAGCAACAAAGGTGAACAGTCCTTAGCTTAGCCATGTTGTTACAGGTAAATTTAGTCCAGTCAACTTCACTCAGTCCTTGGAACAAAAGAGATCCTTTCCTGTGTTGTGCTCATCAAGTCCAACAAGTTTGTGTGGCTTCCTAGTGGAGTAAAGTCCTGCCTGGCTTTGTGGCTTCAGTGTTACAGAGGAGGTCACTGGTCACGCCTTTGTTCTTCTTACAGAGTTAGCTGTTCCATGCTAACTCCTCTGTAGCTCCTGTAGTTTGTAAAAACAGCTGGCAGACTTTGTGTAGTAGCAGATGGAGCTGAATTAACTTGTTCACTGTTGCTTAACCTCAAGCAGGCACTCATGTCGCTGCTGTTGAGGAAGAGTGAAATGGAACAGTCTGCGGTGAGAAGACCTGCAGAGGAGAGCTGGAAGCCTGATGCTCCTAAAAGAAGATCCAAGAGGAAGGAGAGCCTTGTGGCCTCTGGGAGAGCTGGGAGGAGAAGAGAGAGAACAAAGGGGCAACACCTGGTTTTGTTGTCTGGAGACACCTTGGGTCACATGTCACACAGCGACCAACATTCACTGGTCAGTCAGGTCTCTGGGGGTAGTTATCCTCGGGTGTGAAAAGTGGAGCATTGTTGGGAATGGAGTACACAATAGCCTTCTTTTGTCTGTGGAACAAAAGAACATGTGGTCTCCCCCACTTGAATGGACTGAGGCCCAACAGGGAACCTGTTTTAACCAAGAGGGAGACTGCTGGAAATTAAAGTCACATTTAATTGGAAATATAATGCGAGAAGACACATCCCAGCTTTATTTGCATAACATAGCTAAATGGAATCACAGGCCAGTCACAAAAAAAGCTTCTATTTTGTGCCAAACTGCAATGGAATGATTCTGACCTGTTTATGCCAGGATGGTGGGGATATTACCAATGACGTGATGGAGATTTTTGTAAACAGAGATGCTGCAACATTTGATGTCGCCAGCACAAGGACAAGACCTGGTACCCATAGACTGTATATAAAGATGTAGATCTAGCCTCTGTGACATCACCCATAGGTTTCTGAAGAGCAGTTTTGAAACTCACAGTGGGCTGTTCCACATAGCAGGTTGTTCATGACTCTAACCAGAACTGTTTCTGTACTGTGGCCAGGACAGAAACCAGACTGAAATGTTTCAAAGAGATGGTTATGGATGAGGTGATACTGAAGGTGGGCAGCAACTACTTTTTCCAGTACTTTAGAGAGAAATGGAAGATTGGAAATTGGCCTGTAATTGGCAAAAACTTCTGGATCAAGAGTGGGTTTCTTGAGATGTGGTCTGATTATGGCGGTTTTCAGAGTGGATGGGACATAGCCAGCCTGGAGGGAGAGGTTTACTACAGTGGTGATCAGAGGACCTATTACAAGAATATTTGCTTTCATTAGAACTGTAGGAAAGGGGTCCAGGGCAAAGGTGGTGGGTTTCATTTTCCTGGTGGTATCCTTGGTAACAGTTTAAGGGCTGGGAGACCTCTAGCTGTAAATATGCAGTCAGGCTGGGTAGAGTGGGAGAACCAGAAAGAACAGAATGGATTGAGTCAAATTTTTTTTTTTTTTCAACCAGGGTGCTGAGCGGGAGAAGGTGACTGTTCTGGTTTTAACAGGAGCATGGAAATCCAAAATGCTGCTCAAACTTTTATTGTAAAAGTCCACCTCATCAGTAGCTGATGAGAAGTCTGTACAAAGGAGATGCTGGAGGTTGACTGGTGGTTTCCAGGTTAATGTTTTTCAGTTTTCTAAAGCAAATTTGACATTTGGGCTTAATGAGAGGAGCCAAAAATAACAGTTCCATGGACATGACCTTGTGATCAGACACACCCAGACTCAGTTAGATTGTTAAGTGGGGCAGAGTCAGTGATGACCAGGTCGAAAATATGCCCCTTAGTGTGTGTGGGGACATCAACTAGTTGTCTGAGATCAAAGCAATCCAATAGGTGGAGAAATTCAGCCGCAAAACGGCAGGAGAGGGTATTTATATGGATGTTCATATCTCCAAGTAGTATAATATTGGCAGAAGTTGTACAAAATGTTGAGAGAAGGTTGTAAATCTCAGAGATGAAGGACGGGTTAGGTTTGGGTGGCCCGTAGATAAGAAGAATCTTTATAGGAAAAGGAGGTTTACATTTAAATGCTAGGCATTCAAAAGAAGATAGCTCAGGCAGAGGCAGAGGAGACAAATCCAGGTCATTGCGGTAGATGACAGCCAGACCACCACCATACCTCTGCTTTCTGGAGGTAGCGATAGCCAGGAGGACAGGTCTCATTTAGGACAGGAAAAACATCTGGTAGATGCCAAGTTTCTGGAAGGCACATAAAGTCCAAACACTTATCCAGAATGTGTTCATGTATGAGGCAGGATTTGTTTGTAAGAGATTGTGTATTAAACAATTCAATTTTGATATTAGATGATTCAGTGAGTCTCTGTATTGGCCGCAGTAGACTTAAATCACACTCCGTGTGTTTGACTAAAACTGGTCCTTCTGAGATTATAACAGGAATGAAGGTGAAGGAGATATTACAATCAGTGGGACCATTTTGTAAAGAATAGCTTAACTTTGGCCATGAACATGATTTTCGTTTTTTAAATTATGGTCCCATTTAGAGGAAAATAGTTGATAAAGAAGGGTATTCATTAGGACGGGCTACTGTGTGATTGTGAGACTGTACCACACACAGTGACCTGCCTCACAATTAGGATAGAGTACAGAGTAGGTCAGATCCACCACTCACTTCTCCTCAACTCCACCTTTTCGTCCAAATATGGTTTCTTCTGGTTTAAAAAAGCCAAGGTGCCGATAACCAAATTACAAACTTGAGGCTTCAAAATGACAGTTCACAAACCAGTGGGTGACATCATGGTGGGCTGCCACTTGGCACTACTACTTTTACTGATACTGCTTACTGATCTGGTACTTTAATGGCACTCTTATTGTTACTTTCTGTTATTTTGTATGAGAGAAAAAAACTATTAAGAACAGAATTAGCAATGCTTTATTTCCTCACAATGTATTCAATTAACATTCTGGAATAGCAAACTTCAAAAGCATTGTTGAACAAATGACTATTATAGACTGATTTAGTACTGATGGGAATGTAAAACAAATGTAATACCCAATGATTTACTACAGAACTTTTTTTGACAGTATTTTGACTGTGCAGTAGTTTGCCAGCCGCCCCCACATCACGAACCCCCCAGCCCCCTCTTCTGTGTTAGGAACAGTGAAAATTCATCATAGACAAATGTCTTAATGAGAAAGAGAGTTGTGAGAACTTTTATGTCACAATAATAAATAGGAAATTTATTTTCTTAATTTCTTTAGTAGGCTAACAAGAGCAAAACCTCTGGTTTAGAGGATTTATTGTGGCAAAAATATCAGTATTTCATTTTTTTTTTTTAGGTTTTAAATTTTATTTATTTGTAATTAAATAATTGATTGGCGGGCCAGTTGGACTTGAATGACGGGCTGGAGTTGGCGCGCTGTCTTCTAGTTGAATAGGCCTGGTCTTGTTTGTCACATATTACCGGCTGATGGCGGAGATTCAGTTTGTTTATGATTAGCTCCTCTAAACAGGCCATATGTTGCATTGCAGCGGGTAAATAGTTTGATGGCTCAGCTACGTACCCTCATACAGTGCATCCGGAAAGTATTCACAGCACTTCACTTTTTCCACATTCTGTTATGTTACAGCCTTATTCCAAAATGGATTAAATTCATTTTTTACCTCAAAATTCTACACACAATACCCCATAATGACAAAGTGAAAAAAGTTTGCTTGAAATTTTTGCAATAAAAAACCAAAAAATCACATGTACAAGTATTCACAGCCTTTGCAATGACACTCAAAATTGAGCCCAGATGCATCCTGTTTCCACTGATCATCCTTCAGATGTTTCTACAACTTGATTGGAGTCCACCTGTGGTAAATTCAGTTGATTGGACATGATTTGGAAAGGCACACACCTGTCTATATAGTTGACAGTGCATGTCAGAGCACAAACCAAGCTATTGTCCAAGGAATTATCTGTAGATCTCCGAGACAGGATTTTATCGAGACACAGATCTGGGGATGGTTACAGAAAAATTCCTGCAGCATTGAAGGTCCCAATGAGCACAGTGGCCTCCATCATCCATAAATGGAAGAAGTTTGGAACCACCAGGACTCTTCCTAGAGCGATCAGAGCAGAAGGGCCTTAGTCAGGGAGGTGACCAAGAACCCGATGGTCACTCTGACAGTACTCTAGCGTTGCTCTGTGGAGACAGGAGAGCCATCCAGAAGGCCAACCATTTCTGCAGCACTCCACCAATCAGGCCTGTAAGGTAGAGTGGCCACACGGAAGCCACTCCTCAGTAAAAGGCATATGACAGCCCACCTGGAGTTTGCCAAAGGGCACCTGAAGAACTCTCAGACCATGAGAAACAAAATTCTCTGGTTTGATGAAACAAAGATTGAACTCTTTGGCCTGAATACCAAGCGTCATGTCTGGAGGGAAACCAGGCACTGCTCATCACCTGGCCAATGCCATCCCTACAGTGAAGCATGGTGGTGGCAGCATCATGCTGTGGGGATGTTTTTCGGCAGCAGGAACTGGGAGACTAGTCAGGATCGAGGGAAAGATGAATGCAGCAATGTACAGAGACATCCTTGATGATAACCTGCTCCAGAGCACTCTGGACCTCGGACTGGGTTGAAAGTTCATCTTCCAACAGGACAACGACCCTAAGCACACAGCCAAGATAACAAAGGAGTGGCTTCGGGACAATTCTGTGAATGTCCTTGAGTGGCCTAGCCAGAGCCCAGACTTGAACCCAATTGAACATTTCTGGAGAGGTCTGAAAATGGCTGTGCACCGACGCTCCCCATCCAACCTGAGGGAGCTGGAGAGGTTCTGCAAAGAAGAATGGGAGAAACAGCCCAAAAATAGGTGTGCCAAGCTTGTAGCATCATACTCAAAAAGACTTGAGGCTGTAATTGCTGATAAGGCACTTCAACAAAGTATTGAGCAAAGGCTGTGAATACTTATGTACTTATGTACATCTTTTTTGTTTTTTATTTTTAATATATTTGTAAAAATTTTTAAGCAAACTTTTTTCACTTTGTCATTATGGGGTATTGTGTGTAGAATTTTGAGGTAAAAAATCCATTTTGGAATAAGGCTGTAACATAACAAAATGTGGAAAAAGTGAAGCACTGTGAATACTTTCTGGATGCACTGTAGTTATTAGGTCTATATAGCTGATAACAACTAGTGATGCATACATCTCCACTTAATAAACATTTTCATTACACTTCTGTTAAAATGAGGCAAAGGTTGAACTGGCCCCAGCCAGAATCAGAAATGGAGTTGGTGAGATAAAATGTGCGAGAGAACTTATAATAAATACATATAAATATAAATATATATATATAAATAATAATAAATATAAATAAATAAATGAGAAATATGTATTTCACATTAGTTTTTGTCTTTAGGTTTTAAATAAAGTGTCTGTCAATGTAAACCATGACAGTACTTGATGTTAGAAATACTTAAAAATACTTGATTTTAAAAAGTACTCGCATCCAGATGCACCCACGGTTTCAGCGTCTATGACTATGGGTCATAATAACCTGATGTACAACCTGTCCGCTCATTTTTCACAGGAGAACAGTCTCTGACTTACATTTGCCAGGGGACTGGGAAATGCTAATGTTCCCCCATATCTATACGTGTAAAAGGCAATCATCTTTTGATGTATGGTGTCACCACTCCTCCAGTGGAGTACTAAAAGTTGCACAGCTGCTTCCCATCTCAATCAGTGGAAGGTATAAAAGTGGGGACAGGAAGCCCAGTCGGTTCCAGTGGGCCATTCGGCATCTTTGAGTGCTGTGTGTGCTGTTAAACCGTGTTCGGTAGAGTTTGTAACTTGAGCTTAACATGGGTCTTGGTTCTAATTTAACACTTTGTTTTATCTCCGTTGCAGGCAGATCGGCCTCTTTCTTCTGAAGAAGTCCGTTTTCCGTTGGCGTTTCTTTTGAGTTAATGATTGTAAATAAATCATCTATTTAAAAAAATCATAATAATAAAAAAATAAACTACGTTATATCTGGATGTGGCCAAGGGATGTAGGGAGTAATACATAACAATTTAATCCCAAGGAAAATGAGAGGAGGAAAGAGGAGATGTCCAAAAAATAGATTTACGGTGATACATGGTGATCCACTTCCTGCAAGGGTCAAAGCGCCAAAGTATATTCCTTCAACAATAAATTTCAATTTACTTAAATTTCCCTCTTATTGATCTCTCCTGATTTAAATATATAAACATAACACATAAAAGTGTCAATCCAGGTGTACAATAATAAAAGAACTTACAAAAAATCACAAAACCTTGCCACCTCTTGAGAATTTGCTTGGGTATTTTGCTGAAAGTAAGTGTCACTCAAAGCACACAAGTGGGCCTCTTAGAGATAGAGACAGCATAAACTTACCATATGTAAATAACTTGATCATTGTGAGTAATCTTATCCACTTAGCCCCTTAGGTCTTATCCACTACTACACAAAATGCTAACCTGAGACAAGGTAAAGGGCGCAAAGAGAGGGTGAAACAAGAGGATATGAAAAGTAAAAGAGTTCTTAAGAGGTAGACAATATAGCAATAAAAGACAGGAAACAGGTGGAAGAAAACTCTTTTTCCTCCTCTCCTCTTTCTGCTGTAATGTATTTCACAACCCCCCTCCTTCTATCCTTGTGATATGAATTGCATCAAAATGAGAGTTTGTCTGTGATCACAAGGTCTATACTTGCAGAAAAAGAAAAGACAGGTTTTTTCTTTGATACAACAAAGAATATGAACACTAATTAAGTACTGTCAGCAAAAGAGATCAGCTATGGTTAACTCCAGTAGATCTAGTATAGATCTCATAAGTACACACACTGCGGGAAAAAGAATTAACATGAAATATAATAGGCTACACTGGGAAATATTAATGCATTTTGAAAAGAAATAAATGATTAATAATACAAATTAATAATACAAACAAATAGAGTAGCAGGCTTGCTCGAGATAAGCCCGGCTTGCAGAATCACCAGTCATCACTGCAGAGCTGATTGATTCATATCTGTGACCAACAACATGATGCTTTATAAAAACTTTCTTTTTGATTATAAAATTTTGGTTTTTATTTATTTGTGCCATCACAGATTTTTTCAGTTAACAAAGAAATGTTAATTCAGTCCAAATATAACAATAACTGGACCTCACAACTATTTCACTATTAATGTTAAACTCTTATTGTCAAACTAAGTTAATGAAGGAAACTGGCAGGCTGTTGATAACTTACTTTTCCTCTCCCCTGTGTATGTACATTATTGTGAGAATATTTTGACTGTTATTTTAATTCCAGGGTGTGAATGTGGTGGACAAAAACCTGACAGGAAATTTCTATGTAAAAGTTTTATAAATAGCAGAATTAGGTAACAGTAAATGCTATCACAAAATACAAGACTTTGGCAACTGGATCTAATGATCTATCAGAGTTAGACAAACTAAACTGAAAAAAACATTTTATTTAGTAATCTTATCTATATTTAATTTTCTGTGTTATAATGCCCATTAAAAGTCCTCTGTGCACTAGTGAGGAAAAAAAAAATCAATATTACATGCAGACATGTGAACAACCACCTTCTTCAGAACTGAAGCACAATAGAACTGAAACACTCTACTTGATGCCTGCCACCATGTGGATCCACCAGTTGGCCTGCACAGTCCAGCCCAGCTGCTCACACACAGAGATTTGCTGGAGGAAATGCTCTTTAGCCTCTGCCTCCCCCTGCTCCTCCTGCAGCGCCTCCCGCAGGTAACGCATGTCCTCTGCAGCACTCAGTTCAGGGATGCCAGTCAGCAGCATGAGCGAGAAGAGGGTAACCAGGAGGTGGGAATGGGAGCGCAGGGAGAGGTACGCCTGGGTGCAAGTGTCCTAAGAGAGGTGAGTGGGGCAAGCAAGAGTGGGAGAGAGAGCAGGGAGAACAAGAACAAAATGAAAGGAAATAAGGACAAAAATAATAGGAAGTAAGACATTATATCCTATAAACATTTTTACACATACACAGTAGATTGATCTGTCTCTTCATTTATGCAAACAGATTCAGTCACATCCCGATTCATCCATTCCATTTAAGTTAAGAATATTTGGTATGGAAAACAGAAATTAAAATGTTTTGTTGCCATTTCCCCCACTCACAGGTCCAAAAATTTCATCCTCAAACAGCAGGACTCATGGTTTTCATTAGCTGACACCAAAGGTCAGGCCTTCATCATTTAAGCAATAGGAACTTATGGTACAGTTAAATGAGATACATCTTGTACTTCTTCATTCCCCTTATTGCAAAGGTGTTCTTATAGATAAGGCTGGTTAATATGTATATTTTTCTTATTGTCAACAAATCCCCTGAAAGGACCAAACCCAACAGTAAATTGATCCCACGAACAAGTATGTGCGGCCACTTTATTAGGTACACCTGTTCAACTGCTCATTAAACCAAATATCTTATCGTCCAATCACATGGTAGCAACTCAATGCATTTAGGCATGTAGACATGGTCAAGACAACCTGCTGAAGTTAAACCGAGTATCAGAATGGGGAAGAAAGGTGATGTAAGTGACTTTGAATGTGGCATGGTTGTTGGTGCCAAAAGGGCTGGTCTGAATATTTCAGAAACTGCTAATCTACTGGGATTTTCCCACACAACCATCTCTAGGGTTTACAGAGAATGGTCTGAAAAAAAGAAAATATCCAGTGAGCGGCAGTCCTCTGGCCAAAAATGCCTTGTTGATGCCAGAGGTCTGAAGAGTATGGCCAGACTGCTTAAAGCTGATAGGAAGGCAACAGTAACTCAAATAACCACTTGTTACAACCAAGGTATGCAGAACAGCATCTCTGAACGTGCAATGCGTCAAACCTTGAAGTAGATGGGCTACAGCAGCAGAAGACCACACCAGGTGCCACTCTTGTCAACTAAGAAGAGGAAACTGAGGCTTGATTTCACACGAGCTAACCAAAATTGGACAATAGAAGATTGGAAAAACGTTGGTCTGATGAGTCTCGATTGTGATGGTGGGGTCAGAATTTGGCATCAACAACATGAAAGCATGGATCCATCCTGCATGGTATCAACGGTTCAGGCTGCTGGTGGTGGTGTAATGATGTGGGGGATATTTTCTTGGCACACTTTGGGTCCCTTAGTACCAACTGACCATTGTTCAGCCTATCTGAGTATTGTTGCTGACCATGTCCACCCATCCTCTGATGGCTGCATCCAGCAGGATTACATGTCATGTCACAAAGCTCAAATCATCTCAAACTGGTTTCTTGAACATGACAATGAGTTCACTGTCTTCAAATGGCCTCCACAGTCACCCGATCTCAATCTAATCCAACCTTTGGGATGTGGTGGAACGGGAGATTCGCATCATGGATGTGCAGCCGACAAATCTGCAACAACTGTGTGATGCTGTCATGTCAATATGGACCAGAATCTCTCAGGAATGTTTCCAGGACCCTGTTGAATCTATGCCACGGAGAATTAAGACATTTCTTAAGTTAAAAGGGGGTCCAAACCCAGTACTAGCAAGGTGTACCTAATAAAGTGACTGGTGAGTGTATATCCTCAATTGTTAAAAACCCATCAGTGTTATCATGAACACAAAAACACTGTAGTTTAATTTTAGCGAATTCCATTTTACTGCTGGAAACACAAAATGTATATATATCCACAGCTTTAAATAGTCCCCAACAGATGCACTATTTTCTCCTGTTTTTTTGTTTGACTAAAAAAAACTACACAGTTTTTGTTTTTACAGAGCCTTTTTAAAAACAAACAAACAAACAAAAAAAACTAATGAAACCACATCATTGCAACCCATTTAAGATTTTCACCATTAGTAGGAACCAGTAAGGTTAGTACTCAGAGCCAAAGATGGGCATAGTCACGACAGGCTGCAGTTACCCATACAGCAATGTAATATCTGACATTACATCATCCTCTATCAAGAGTGATGTTACTGTATATTTCACCTATCAACATCCTCTGGATATATGAAGATAAAAGTTTACAACATATATGAAATACCCACAGTAAAAATGTGTATATGTACATATATAAAAAATATTGGTACCACTTTACAATAAGACTACCCTTATAAAGGATTTAGAGAATGGTTTATAACTAGTTTAATAATTTGCTTGTTAGCACTTTGTAGAACCCGATAATGTAATAAATCCCCGATAATGTAATAACCCCAATAATGTTTGAGGCTAGAGATGATACTTAAACTGTCAATATGGACATAAAAAATCCCCACCTTTGAAAACAGAAAATAAGGAAATTCTGAACATTCCTGTTTCTCCTCTCTCTCCCTCTCTCTGTCCTCATTCTGCAGGTATCTCTGCCTCGGGAGCAGCAGGATCCAGATCCACCACTACTCATCTTTACTATTAACCACTGTTACCTGTCATTATTATTGATAACACCATTACCTACACAGCTGTTCCTGGTCTCTCTCTCTCTCTCTCTCTCTCTCTCTCTCTTCTCTCCTCTCTCCTCCCCCCACCCCCTCTTTTTATCTTCTCCTAAACCCAACCGGTCGAGGCAGACGGCCGCCCACCCTGAGCCCAGTTCTGTTGGAGGTTTCTTCCTGTTAAAAGGGAGTTTTTCCTCCCCCCTGTCGCCAAGTGCTTGCTCTTTGTGGGAACTGTTGGGTTTTTCTCTTTAACAAAGTAAGGTCTTGACCTTACCCTGTAAAGTGCCTTGAGATAATGTATATTATGATTTGGCGCTATACAAATAAAATTGAATTGAATTGAATTGAATTGAATGTAATAAAAAATTTCACTTGAGTGGATTGAAAATGTAATAAAACCTGATAATGTAATAACTTCCCAATAATGTAATACACTGTTAATCAATAATGTAATAAAGTATTACATGAACAGGAGGTTATTACATTATCAGGTTAGCCTTCATTTCAAGGGACCTGATAATGTAATAATACTCCAATAATGTAATAACCATTACCCATTACTTGGTTTCAAGTGGTGTGTTCAAGGTTATATTTCTGTGTAAGCAACACAAGCTCCAGAGCGCCACCAACAGGTCAAAGTTGGACATGCATGAATGGTTAACTTTGACCCGTTCATCCGTTTTTCACAAACAATGTATCACTGGAGCCGTCGGGCCAAGCCGAGGTAAACGCATCCTTAATGTCTCTTTCCGCCATATTGGATTTCCGCCATCTTTGATTTGATCGAAAACCTTTAAAAGGCCTCTCTTGTCACAAATTTTGTCTAATCTTCTTGAAACGTCACCCAGGTGATATTCAGACCATGACACACAAATGCATTCAGCATCTTCTTCAAATTCAAAGGCGCTTAGCCGTGACAGCCAATCAAACTCGACATTGAGGTCTCCAAACAGGAAGTAAGCCCATTTGTCAGCAACCCTTTAACATATCTCAACCAAACTTGGTATATAGACTCATGACATCATCCTGGGGACACCCAAAACATCTGGTGACCTTTGACCTCTAGGGGGACACATATTCTGTCCAATCTTAATGAACCTTAGCGTATGATCTTCAGACCAAGCTGAACAAATGTGTCAAACAGATTCTTCTCAAATTTAAAAACAGCTTGGCTGTGACGGCCAACCAAATACGACAGCATGGCTGCAAAACATGGTCCATAGATTCATGACATCATCCTGGGGATACCACAAAAAAGTGTGACCTTTGACCTCGGGGGGTGCTGTGTTTAAACTGCTTTCTCTTCACATGTGTGGATTTTAAACGTATTTACTTTTTATACTTATTATACTTTAAATGTCTGCTTATACTGTCAGACCTCCACATACAGTTTCTAAACGAAACAGCAGAATTTTGCTGCCATTTTGAAAGTTGTTAAAATCACATTATCCATTTTCACATGTGAAACTTGTTTAAAGTGCTGACGTAGTTCTATCTTGTTGCCATGGCTACTCTGGCCTATTGTCGCTTGACCCCTTCATTGCTGCTTGCAGCTATATTACTATTATTGTCTTTAACAATAGTAATATAGCTATATTGTCTATGGCAGCTTTTAGATCCAAATTGTAAAAGGGTAAGAAAGTAGACATATTTACCTGATGAAAGTATGATTATTCTTTGCACTAAGATTCATGTCTGATCTTTGAGTATCCTGGTGTTAAACTTAAACTCTTATTGACATTAATAATAACAATAACAATAATTTATTAGATTTGTAAAGCACTTTTCATCAAATAAATGATCTGAAAGTGCTAACAATGGACAATGTAAAAAAAAATAATAAAACAAAAAAACAAAAACATTCATTCATAAATTCATTCATTCATTTATTCATTCATACACATTCATACACATTCTCATTAAACCTGCTTAGACAAAAACCTGGTCTCAACCAGCCTTGCTGCCATCCACTGCCCCTTCATCATTGCTTGCAGCTGTTATATCTTTTTTGAATGGATTATTTTGTATTTCAAACTACAGTATATGTAACTATATACTTGTGCCTAGTGGCTTTCAGAACATTTTCACATAATCAACAGCAATATTATGCTACATAGTACTGCTCAAACAGTGCAGTAACACTTTACTTTTAACTTAGAACATAGGTTGGCAGTGGACTCCAAATGCAACAATTTTGTATTTGTTTTGTTAATTTCAACAAACAAAAGCAACAAAAGTAACCTATATCCAGAAAAGCAACCTCATTTTAGAGCCACCATTTTCGAACTATTTTGTGCTTGATGTCTTCATCATGACTATGTTGAACATTTGAACTTTCTTTCACCCTCCAAGCCTCCACCACTTCTTGTGGTCTCCCTGAAAAAGAAGTAATACAATATGAATGTTCTGAAAAAATTCTGTATATAGCATAGATATGAACTCACTTGCCTCTTTTACTTCCAGTATATATCTCTGACTTGGTATCTCCCATAACTCAGATGCTTGAGCACAAGCCATGCTCTCATCCAATGACAATGCTTGGCAAAGAGTTTCTTCAGGCTTAGAGTCAGACCACTGTTGCGACCAGATACTTTGTATAACTTCATCATACTTATTGTGCATTCTTCTGTTGAATTCAATCCCAGACTGATAGACAATGAATCTCTTATATAAATCCATGCTAAGAAAGAGCTGGCTAGGTACTTGAAGAGAGGAGAGACCCTATTAATTGTTCCCAACATGCTCATATCCATTTCAAGGGTGTGCTTGATAATTAGTCGCCACATTTCATCAGGAAGTGTTACAGGAGGTGATGGAGTAACATCAGGTGATGGAGTACAGAAGGTGATGGAGTAACATCAGGTGATGGAGTTACAGGAGGTGATGAAGTAACATCAGGTGATGGAGTAACATCAGGTGATGGAGTTGCAGGAGGTGATGGAGTAACATCAGGGGATGGAGTTACAGGAGCTGATGGAGTAACATCAGGTGATGGAGTTGCAGGAGGTGATGGAGTAACATCAGGTGATGGAGTTACAGGAGCTGATGGAGTAACAGAGTTGAAAAGATTGCAACTATTCTCTTGATATTCAGGAATATCAGTAGATGACATAAGATTGTCAGATCCACAGTTCACTTCAAATTCATGTGTTGGACTCGATTCAATGCGTCTTCTAGATGTGATCCTGTGAGACTCCTCCTCCTGAATGCCGTTAATGTATTGACTAATTGGGCCATCTAAGCTGACATAATGATCTCCATGACCTTCAGCTATATGACCAACTGATAAAGTGGGCAAGTCCTCACAATATTCTCCAAATGGTGAGACAACTGAGGAAGCATCCACACCAAGAGTAGAAACAACCAAAAACTGAACATGGAAAATTTGAGCAGCTTGCTGGAGAGTGATGTGATCTCCATAAGTCCCCAACTCACCCATGCTGTTAATGTAGTCATCCCAGTTTTTCTCAGTGACAAAATTTAACAAAGGTGTGCCATCAAGACCAAAAGGATTTGCCATCAAATCAGATACAATTTACTGTCTAAGAGTTGTGGATGACCGAAAGATTCCCAATCTTGCTAACTGGTCAGCCATAGCTTCAAACTGACAATTGCCATCTGGGAGAGGATCAAAAGCTACCATCATTGCAGAAGAAACAAATGAATGAAGCTGATCTGAGTGACTTTTTGCTATTAGAAAAAGCTTTCTTTTCGCATTAGCTGACTGATTAAGGGTTCTTCGATTTTCTTCACTGCGGGTGACACTAGTTATATTAGCTACTGAAAACCATTTCTGCTCAGGGAAAGCGGATTCATTTGATAATGGACCATGTATTTGGAGCTTTTCAGATTTCTCTTAATGATGATGCCTTGGACAACTGAATGCTTTTTGGTGACACAGTTGTTAATGTGCTTTATCTTCACCAAAACCTCTTCATTCACATTGTAGACAGACACAGTTATGGATTTTGTGGCTTTCAGGATAACTTTCCTCACAAATTCCTCATTTGCATGTTGTGCCTTTTGCCGAATCATTGATCTTTTCCTGTTATACGAGTTTCTTTCTCTCCTTGTCGGGACAGTGCATCAGACATCAGCATGGCCTTCTCTATTCTCTGTACCATTGTTTGACTGCAGGACACTATTGGACTTTCTGCCATAATACACCTCAAAAGGTGAGACGCATCCAAGTGTCTTCTTTGGATCATTGTTCAGTATTCTGGCATAATCTTGCAAATGGTCCACCAGTTAACACCACGCAAATTCAACAGGTCATACAACATCTTTTTCCTCAATGTTCTATGCATTCGCTCTACCTTTCCTTGACTTTGCGGATGATAAGGGGATCTCCGAATGATCTTTACTTTGAGGGCATGCATTAATTTTTCCACTTCCCTGCGAAACTCCCTTCCTTGATCGTGTTGTACAATTTTTGGAGTACCGTGTTCATTGTAAATCCTGTGCAAGTGCTCAGCAACTGGTCTTCTTTTTCAATGGCTTTAGCCAAACATATCTGCTAAACACATCTTGCACTGTCAGGATGTATCTGTACGCGGATTTCCCACATGTTACTCGCCATTTAGTCATATCCATTAAGTCAATCTGATGTCTTGTTTGAACTTCCTTCGCTGTTACAGATTTGGGGATGGGTTTTTTGGTAAATCGGGCCTGTAGACGATGATAATTCCTGGATTGGTTGAGTTGAGATTGGATGCTTGCCTCACTAATTCCTTTGTATTTCTCACTAAAGAGTACCATTAGTTTTCTTGCCCCTGAGCCTTTTGTTTTTGTTATGCCATTCTCCACCAAGTTGGGAATTGAGCCTCTTTTTGCCACTATCTTTCCATCACATAGGACAGTCTTGCCATCATCGCCTAGAGAGAAGCTGTCCCTGTTCCTCCAGAATCTTACAACAGCGTTGCGTTGGACTTTTGTTCGCATTTTAACAGGGATTTGAAACTTGCCTTGCAGTAACTGGGAGATGGTTTCGTATGTTTCATCATCCTGGTGACCATAACCACAGCACATGGCTACAAGAGCCAGGAGCAAAATAATTCCAAGTTTCATTCTGTTAAAAGATATGTATTATATTAATTATCATTAAGATTAGAATGCCAATATCTCCTCATTTGCTTAGGGTTGTGTGATTTCACTATATGCTTGATTATTATAGTAAAAATGAAGGAAAGACAAGCATGGCTAACATGATTACTTCTGTCCTGTTATTAGCATTAGCCTAATGCAAATCCTAAAAGTATGTTGGTTTGATATTATGTTCTTTTCAAATCCTTGATATTATGTTCTTTACAACTTCACAACTTTATAACCTATTAATGTCCATAATTGTTGAGTTTAAAATTTGAGATGATGTAATACAATACCTTTTGAAATGATCATGATCCAAGCCAGAAAAACTGTATGTAGAAGTAGCTTTGAGGTAGAATAGAGCTCCGTCTAGTGGCGATATACTGAACTGGTGTATAATCCATAATCCAATAGCAAATAGACAATGTATTATCATTATTGAATATTGATAATTATTATTATATGAAATAACTTCACTAACCAAAGCTTCATTTGCCCTCCATGTTTTAGAAGATAGACTAATTGAAGTAAATATAGAATATAAAATACATTTTGATTGGCTGTCACGGCTAAGCACCTTTTGAATTTGAAGAAGATGCTGAATGCATTTGTGTGTCATGGTCTGAATATCACCTGGGCGATGTTTCAAGAAGATAAGACAAAATTTGTGACAAGAGAGGCCTTTTAAAGGTTTTTGATCAAATCAAAGATGGCGGAGAAAGGATGTGTTTACCTCAGCTTGGCCCGAGGGCTCCAGTGATATATTGTTTGTGAAAAACAGATGAACGGGTCAAAGTTAACCATTCATGCATGTCCAACTTTGACCTGTTGGTGGCGCTCTGGAGCTTGTGTTGCTTACACAGAAATATAACCTTGAACACACCACTTGAAACCAAGTAATGGGTGATCTCCTGTTAAATTATTACATTATTGGAGTATTATTACATTATCAGGTCCCTTGAAATGAAGGCTAACCTGATAATGTAATAACCTCCTGTTCATGTAATACTTTATTACATTATTGGTTAACAGTGTATTACATTATTGGGAAGTTATTACATTATCAGGTTTTATTACATTTTCAATCCACTCAAGTGAAATTTTTTATTACATTATTGGGGTTATTACATTATCAGGGATTTATTACATTATCGTGTTCTACACACTTTATAAATAATTTATAAGCGGTTATAGCACATTAGATAAAAAGGGCAACAGTGACCTGTTGCTTGCCAAATAGTGAGCTCACATTTATCTGAACTGTTAGGCCTGATAACTCATTAGTTACTTAGCTTTCTTTGTTTTCTCCATCATCCAGCATTTGTACCTGTCTTCTTCATCAGATATTTGTTAGGTAACTAGCAATTAACCACCAATTAACATATAAAATTACCAGATTATAATCACAGGTGTTGATATCACACATTACTTATAACTGGTAAAAGGGAGCTGTACTGTATGATAGTAATAATAAGGCTCCCTTTTGTCGATTATAAATGGTAGTAACTCATTAGTAAGGTTATGGAGTCTTAAGCTTGCCAAAAAGTAAGCCTGAATCAATGTATGAAAACTGTCTTATAACTTGTTTATAATTGCTTGTTTGTGATCTATAAGGTGTTAAGAACTGAATTAAAAACCTAATTAGTAGTTTTATTGTAAAGTGGTACCAAATATCTATATGATGAATTTTTATATGGTATAGCATGTTGCAACCATATATGTTAAAGATATATAATTGATTATTGATTGATATATGCAAGTTTAATAAAGCAATACACATATAAAAATTATATATGCTTATGTATGTTTTTCTTATTTATTTGTCATTAATTTCCAACCTATCTATCTATGGTGTCTATGGTGTCTGGAACCAATAATATGTATAATATCAATATTAACGGCAGACTTTGGGATAGATTTATGCAATACATGTCTAAAATACAAGCATACATACATACATACACATTAATATTTCTTATTGGCTAGACATATACAGTATGTCAATACATTAAATTGTTCCGATTTAACATATATATGTACATATATATGTTATATACAGAATTTCAATACATGTACATATATTACATTTCCGTATGTCTTACATTTCCGTATGTCTACTCAAAAACAAACACAATCACACCTACACATAAACACATGATCAGATCCTCTTACCCTGAAGCGTTGAAAATAGAGGCTGTTGCGTCCTTTGACCCTGCCCATGACATACAGGAAGTCAGGTGTGAGGACGAATGGCACACGCTCCCTGCTGACACCGAGAAAGTGCTTCCTGTTACCCAGGATGTGACCAAAGTCGATGTGAAACAAGTTCCCTAAGAGGCCCAGGAAACCCCACAGCATTACAGTTTATTCATCAAATTATCTGTTTTCAAATTTAAGTGTTTTACCCATTCATTCATTTTTCTCATCACTGAGTCTTTCCCTTGGAAAAGACTCTGTCAGTGAATTAGTTCAATTAACAGGTAGTGTGATTTAAACAAGGACTTGTGATGCATACCTTGGTCTGTGATCATGATGTTGTCATTGTGTCGATCTCCTATACCCAGAACATAAGTGGCCACACAGTAACCAGCACAGGACTTCACAAACCTCTCCACAGTCTCGTAGTGCTGTAGTTAAATCAGATTACAGCAGTCTAATAACATATTTATTAGTATGGCAGATCATTAACTTTTAAGTAAAATATCAACTCGTCTTTTTTTTCAGACAGTCTGTCAGAGAGTTTTCCTGGGAAGGTAAAAGTGAAGTATATTAAGACAGGTTATCTTGTCACAAAATATTTCCACTGAACTAGTAATGATTTCAGTGTTTGAAAGCATTACCACCACTGCTGACCTGATGACAGCTGCACAGACTAATGTGATGCAGTCTGGCATTTAGCCAGCACCTTTTAAAAAGGAATGGAGCATGCTTTTTCATTTATTGTCATTTACGAGTTAATTTGGTCATTTACCAGCTAATTTAGGTCAAAATCTTATATAAGATTGAATCTAGTTCCTATTTTTCATATTACTTACGATTTCCTGGAGTGGACACTTAGACTTGAGCCACTCAAACAGAGCATCATTTCTGAAGGCTCCAGCTGTTCCCCTGTGGTTCCTCTGGACTGCGGCGATGGTCGCTGCATTCCTTACAATCTCAATCAAACCTGTTAAGGAGAAACTTCATTAGATTTATTACAAGTTAATTTTTCATGATACTTTACATAGGGCATCATGGTTCTATCCAGGATGAAATATTTTACAGAGCTTCTACATTAAGTGTATTTGTTCCTGCCCACTTAACTCTCCGTTACATCGTACTTTGCCATGACTAACAAAAGAGGCACAGTCTGCCAGTTTTACACATGAAATTCAGTTCACTCATCACACACTTCTCAGCCTATGAAAGCAGTTGCATAATGTCTGACATTCTACACTTAAGAACTAGAAATTGATTTAGGCTGATTCCAGTATACTTTTAGTCAAACTTAATAAATAAATCATGGTATAATTAACTTACTGTTTTAGAAAGTTTCTGGAAAAGACATTAAATCTGGTGCTAACTATGAGGAAAACTAAGACCACTTCCTCACTCAGAGTCCTAGATGAATATAAAATCTAAAAAACTGTACTGGTTTGAACTACACTGATGTTGATACCTATGTTGTGTCCTGTGGAGATGCAGCCATATGGAACAAGGTTAAGGTCCAGAGATTTCTCCTGCCAGATAGAGTCCATCACCATCAACGTCTAAACAGGAAGTAAGTAAAATACATCCATCAACACAAAATACCAACATTACCATGATTACTCATGACCTCTTAAGACCCACCTGTTTTTAACCTAATTTGCACACATTTGCCTATGTAAATGTAATAAGCTTGTCACAGAAGAACTGTAAGGCTAAAATGCATTTAGGAGACATCATCTGAAAGGTAACATCTTCTAGTTTCTGAAAATGTGCTTGTTATGCATATGACTACAACCCAACCTAAACTACATCAGCTCGTACATGATATTTTTTGGTATTTGAAAATGAGAATACAGCTTCTGGTCCATCAAACAGGTAGAGAGAATCACACCCCTGGCTGTTATACCTGGTACACGATGCTAGTAGATATTAATAAATCATATTTATGTGCTTATGGTTAGCACAAAATGAACTGAATATTTGAATTCCAGAGACTCCAACTGATCTAACGAGGTATAGCATGCCTGTGTTGACAAAAACTGAAGCATTTACTCCTTCAGAACCCAATCAGAACATGTTCAGAACCTTCAGAATGGACCTGTGCACAGGCCAGTGGAGGTTATAAGTGAGATGTGTAGTTAAGGCCAGACCTGAATGACCAGCATGTCCTGTCTGAGGTCATCCCCTTGTTTGAAGATTATTCCAACAGGTGTAGCAGAGGTGGGCGAGGGCATGGGAGAGAACTCCAGCCACAGAGGCTTCTTCTTAGAGGCCATCACTTTGCATTTGTCCAGCTGGACAAGGGGGATACAAAGAGAGCTGAGTTTTCAAGTCTCAAAAGTAAATAAAATAAATAAAAATAAAAACTGTTGTCTTTTCCTGCATTAGTCAAGACTATATTATATAAAAGAGAAATATCTAAAGCTTCTACCTAAGTTTTCACTTTGGATTTGGAAATGAGAGAAAGAGAATAGTGAGATAGAGAAGAACTAAACATAAGGTATATGGACCTGAGTGAGAAAGACGAGACAGAATCAGAAAGAGAGAGACTGAAACACACTGATGAAGAGAGAGATGGTCATGTGACTGTGACAAAGCTACATGGGGACCCCCACCACCCTGCCATGCCATCCTGCCAAAATGTTCTGGTTCTGCCACTAACACCACCTAACAACTAGCTGTTTTATCAGCACAGGAGCCAAGTGAGTCCCTCAGGGGTTGGTGCCAGGAGGCCAGAAACAAAATTCGAATTAATTCTAATGTCGCTCTGGGTCTGTTGGATGTGTAAATTGGTAACAATTTGCTAATACATTAACTTGGCGATAATATGTCATTGTGGTGTTTGCAACTTATTGTGTTGTCCTATTTGGCCAAAGAAGCATGCCAAAGATATGATGAACTAGGATTACCACCTCATGGTTGTATCCCTCTGCCAATCAGTCAAGTTGCAGAAAATATGGTCACAAATCTCCACTTCCTGAGTTACAGCATTGAATAATGGTCAGAAGTGTTTTTGTAGAACATTATGATGTCAAAGTGAAGTTGACCTTTGACCTTTTGGATATAAAATGTCATCACTACATTTCATCCTATGGGCATTTGAGTTAAATTGTGTCATAATTAGTGCATGAATTTGTGAGTTATGCAAAAACATGGTTTTTAAGGTCACAGTGACATTTAACCTTTGACCAACAAATTCTAAATCAGTTTATCCTTGAGTCCAAGTGAATGTTTGTTTCAGGTGTAATGAAATTCCCTCTGGGAGGTCCTGATATATTGCATTCAAAAGAACGTGAGATCACTGTGACCTTGAACTTTGACCTTTGATTACCAAAATCTAATCAGTTCATTCTTGAGTCCAAATTAATGTTTGTACCAGAAAATGTTCCCTCAAGACGTTACTGAGATATCATGTTCAAAAGAATGGGACGTAAGGACAACTGGAAAATATAAGTATGAGTCTGGCTCTGACTGTGGCTGGCACAGAGGCATACAAAAAAAGAATAACATTTCTCATCTAACTCTAACACACTCACAAGTTGCACACAAACAAACCAAACCCATTGGCAAGGCTTACCAGGATTCTTCCCACTTTGATGCGGGGGTCAAAGGGCAACAGGAATTCTTTTGGCAGACTGGATTTTTTAAGAAGCTCTTGAAGCCTCAGGGGGGCTAAAACAACAGCAAAACAAAAACAAAAAGTACAGTTACGTAATGCATTCGCTTGAGGGAAAAAATATTCTGCCCTGTTTTCCTGAATTAATGAGATTATTATCTCTGAATTCTAAGATAAATAATTAATGCATTATACTAAAAAAGACACAGTTAAATGAATAAGTTTAATGATGCAACAAACAGCTAATTACCAGGACTGGCATGCAAGCTGCCAGTAAGTCTGGTAGTGTGACTACTGTTGTTGAAACACAAGCTGAAAAAAAGGCTTCCAGAGTGTTTGCTGGTAAATTGGCCAGACTGCAAAATGGTAGAACAACTAAATTACACAAGGCAAACAATATAAGAAAATCAATGCAAGGTTACATGCAAAACAGTGGTACAAAATGCACTTGAAGAACTGACAGATGTGTAAATGGATGCAACTGATCTCTTTGGAATTACTGCCATGTGATGAAATTTGGTTTAAAACAATTAT
Organism: Trachinotus anak; assembly: GCF_046630095.1. Taxonomy (NCBI): domain Eukaryota; kingdom Metazoa; phylum Chordata; class Actinopteri; order Carangiformes; family Carangidae; genus Trachinotus; species Trachinotus anak. The sequence continues at coordinate 8,305,964 of NW_027273855.1, forward strand.
GTCCAATGATGAGTGTAAAAATGAATTGATCTTTGAATAATTAATGAGCACTGGTTTGATACTGCTGCAAATTGTGCTTGTGGCACAATTGTTGTGTCTGCCTGCCGTTAACAATTACAGTCCAGTATGAAGGAAAAAATATACTGCTGAAGTAACCAGAAGGTTAATTGTTATTCACTGTAAATATGTTGGATGTTGCTGTGCCTGTTTACTCAGGTATATAGGTAGCAAGTTTACAGATGCTGTCAGGCAACCCCAGAAAGGCAAAGGCTTTTTGCAACTATATCAGCTGAAATGCAGTAAGTGGAACCCAGTTACTGTGCCATATAATGGCTAACTTGGTGAACTGCTGCGGTTTGCATGTTTGTCTACAGTGTTCACGCCACCAGCATGGCTGCTGCAGTGCCGCAACTGCTAGCTATGTCTTTCTACATTGAGTTTGCCTTAGATAATGACCATCAATAATCAAAAATGTTTCATTTCTTATTACTATAAACCTTAATAACTTTATTTACCCTCTCAGAGAGAGAGAGAGAGAGAGAGAGAGAGAGATAGATAGAAAGAGAGTGAGAGCATCAGGAAAATACTCTTACACCTGTTAAAAAGGACATGAATTGTGCATATTTCGGCGCTACAAGTGCTATGCAACGCTAGAAAAATAACCTTGGCAAAAACATTAATTTCAAAAATTGCTGAAACTACAGACATGATACATTTACGTAATTTTTACCTAGCCATATGCTAGCGAGTCCCCATTTTGGAATGACGCAATTGCCTAGGTAACGGGGTTAGTTGGTTCCATTGGCCTGTGAAGACAGTGAAGCATTAATGAGCCCGGCAGAAGACACTGTAGTGTGAAAATGGAGGAGGACGAACTGGAAAGGTCTGTGGAGTCGGTGATATGACCTATTTGCGTATGCCTTTGCCCCATATGGCATGTGAACTGAACAGTGGTACTGTCAAGGGTGGAAGAGGTCACGGAGCCTGTGGTTCAGGGTGAGGAGCAAGCCAGCAACACCACCTGGTGTCATTGTGGACTTTGTGCACTGATGCCCACCGTAACAGAATCCATCTGCTGTCAGGAGGCTGGTCTGGACCATATACTTTGTGGTCAACCGTGCATCAACGTACATGGTTGTCTGATCCCTAGTAGTAATTACTAGCTATACCATATGTTAGCTAGTTGATGCTAACAGCTGTTAGTAAACAATCATGGTACCTAAGGATATTTGTCCATTGCTTCACATAGTTTAGAAACAGTGGTTAATCAGTCAGTGTGTTGGAAAACATGTCTGAAGGTCTGACATGATGCCACATGAACACTTTACATGTGTAGTTTGTTTATATTTCATTGTGCAGCATGGTATGAAACTATGTTTGAGATAGCATAACACTTTGAGATAACACTGAGGTGAAGACAGTTTAATGTCGGATATTTAGACTTTGAGCCAGGCTCATTCTCAATAACTTTTGGGTGAGATCATCAATAATCCATAGAAGTATTGTGAAATCTGAAAAAAATGATTCACCATTTTTTAATGTTTAGGTAATGTATGATAAATCATAAAGCAGTAAATCATGTTAACATCTTTCTTAATCACATTTTTGCTTTTTCACTCTCATCTACAAGCATGACAAATATAAATATATAAAAAGGGAACCTTGTTATAGCTTTTGTGGCAACCAACAATTAGTTTATGAACTCAGTAATTTCAGGCCGCATGAATACCAAACAGTGGAAACGTTATTGTACTAAATCTATGAAAAGAACATAGAAAGAGGGCCTATCAAAGTCACAAAAGTTTAATGATGAGACTCTTTGTTCCTACTTGGATCTTTATCAATTCAGAATGTTCAAAAAATGTAAAACACACCCATATTTATATAGCATGTACATCAACAGGCTGACAAGCTTTCTGATAGGATGCAGTTAACCATTAAAACTGCCCACAGTGGTAAACATTCAAAATCAATGAAAAGTTTAATAAGCTACACAGAAAAAAGTATGTAGAGTAAAGCAGTAATATAAAAAGTATATTTCAAAAATATCAAACATCTCATATATAAACATGAGATCACAATGCACATTACCTATGTTCAAAAATCTATTGGATAATAATTTAACCTATACATTTCTTTTTCTTCAGCCTCTTGGGGTACTTTAATGTCTCAATGTGTCCATTTGTATTTTAGTTTTGTTGCTGTTGAAAGTTTAGCATCAATATTATATTATATTATATTATATTATATTATATTATATTATATTATATTATATTATATTATATTATATTATATTATAGTGGTGTAATGATAATAACTTGTCTGATATTGAACTGAACTTAGACTTGCTTTAATATTATAATTGTAGGAAATTCACTACCTTAAAGACTCTTTCCTGGTGGAACAGAGACTTGACTATACAAAATTGTACATAATATACATAGACGATTTGAATTTTAAACAGAGGATGGAAGCCGGATTAGAATTTTTAAACATTTCTGGTATATGATTATGGAACAATAATGGAATTTCATGTTTAAAAATGCATAGGAAAGCTGTGTGAATGATTTCATCAATTGGTCACTTTAACTTATTCATTGTTGTTCTTTTTTCTGCTCTTCCTCAGTGAGTTCTGCCTCAGTTATGGGACTGTGCGGATGCAAATCTGCTCAGATGTTTGGCAACAGACAGTGCTTTGTCTGGGTTTTCCACACCTTTGTTCTGGGCCAGGGTTGTATGAGTCTCAGTTTTCAGCTCCCTCAGTGTTGCCCAGATAGATGTTGCCTTACACCTATTGATCACTCCTGCCACAATGTTCTTCCTGAAGGTATAATCTTTGTCAACCTTCAGTGGAGTCACCACATACTGTTGAGCAGCATTGGAGTACTGGTGTTTATGTTGCTCCTCACCTTCCTTTGTTTTAGCTGTCTCCCTGTCCACATAATTGTTGTGATCCAGTGCAGCAACACGCAGACATGCCTCCAAACTCTCATTAAGAAATTTCTCCCTTTTCGTGGTGTATTTTGTCTCGAGTGTGTGAAGGCTTTCGAGCTGTCCTGTGTGAATGCCCAGTGTGGTTTCTTCAGGAGCTGTTTAAAACTCAACTCGAACAACTCCATGTTATGGCACTGCAGCAGTCATTTTTTGACAGACTTCACAATATGCCAGAGGTTACATTCATGCTGCATGCATTTTTATTTCTGATGCATGACCTTCTGCACTAATGGTTGGCAGTCAGTTGCCAAAACAGATATGGTCACATCATATTCTCCTAACTTGGAAAGGCACCTCTCCATACCTTCCACTTCAAGCCAATAACTGTTCTTCACTTCTGTGACTTTCACAGTTTCCTGTGCCACCACCAACTTTGACTTGATGTCCAGGAGTGAATAGGTTCCATATGAAGCATTGTGGCCTGGGCTGTCATGTCTGGAGTCTCCTGACACAATCAGTGGCTCAACACATAAGGTGCTCAGTACAGCCTCATTGTGAACTGTCCAGGTGTTGTTGACCTCCAGGATAACTTAGGCCTTCTGTATGTTGAACCACTATCTTTTAGAGATAGTTTACAGACCAATGGTGTCACATACCTCCAAGAATGGACTGCACTTATTTCCAGTGACAAATACAGCAGCAGGCATTGCATTCAATTATTCCCCTAACTAAAGGCTGAGAATACCACATATAGTTATGACTGTCAATACATTCTGTCTTAATCCTAAAACCAAATACACTTTTGAGGACTGCTGGTGGCGTCATCAGACAAGAGGATTAGTATTTTTGGACCCAGTTAATGGCTGTACTTGTGGTTGTTTGTTCATGATTTTTTGTTCCAAAATTCATGAAAACTAAAAATAAAGTTTAAAAAAAAAAAGAAAGAGCTTAAGCAATTCCTCTGTTGACACAATACTTTTTCTGCCTTGTGAGACATTTGGTTCCTCATCTTCAACATCATTTAAACTCATCATCATCACTGATGCTTCCATCACCACTCAACCAAAACTCATCATCATCTCTTACATTAAATTTTCTTCCTCAGACTCTTCAAAGCCCTCATTGCTAAGGTCAAAATCTTGTGGAGATGATGATGCCCTAGCTAGGGAGAGGCCTTGGACAGATGTACAGTATGAATGGTCATTGTTTATTACATGTTTGGTAAGTATGTCATCTGTCAAAGTGTCTGTGCAAACATACTGCTTATTTCCCCCCTCTTTATCCTTTTGAAATGCATCAGTCTGAGTGCTGACACTGACTGTCAGGGTAGGAACACTGTCTGTCTCGTGCCCTATCTCCTCACTGATGTCAGCCTCTGGGAATTTGCTGCTGGCCACCAGTTGCATGCATGTCTGCCTATCCTGTAAACACAAATTTACTATCTTTAGGTATCCAGTTGATATTGAAAACCATAATATTAAAGATTATGTACTTACATCCTGACTACTGATTTAAAGCATATTAAAGAATCACAAACCTAGACACTTGTGTTTTTGTTATTCTTACAATTACTGATTTTATTGTGTTTTATTATCATAACATTAATATGTATGTTCCTCTCTTCTCCTTTGGAACCAGCTCCCAGTGTGGATTCGGGAGGCAGACACCCTCTCTTCCTTTAAGATCGGGCTTAAAAGTGTCCTGTTTAGTAAAGCTTAGAGTTAAGGCTGGCTCGGGTATGTACTGAACCGTCCCTTAGTTATGCTGCTATAGAGCTAGACTGCTGGGGGATTCCCATGATTCACTGGGCGCTCTCTCTCTCTCTCCCTCTCTCTCAATTACTTTATGCCATTAACTTTGTATTTTTTTTTCTCTCCCCCGTAGTTTGTGCTTCTCCTCTCTCTCCCTCTCTCTGTCCTCATTCTGCAGGTATCTCTGCCTCTGGAGCAGCAGGATCCACATCCACCACTACTCATCATTACAATTTACCACTGTTATCTGTCATTATTATTGATAACACCATTACCTATACAGCTGTTCCTGGTCCCTCTCTCTCTCTTTTCTCCTCTCTCCTCCCCCCATCCCCCCCTTTTTTTCTCCTCCTAAACCCAACCAATCAAGGCATACGGCCGCCCACCCTGAGCCCGGTCCTGTTGAAGGTTTCTTAATTCTTAAATCTTAATTTTGCCATGGGTGGCGGCTTTTCTGTAGTCGAGCCATGTGAAGAAAAAGCTAACTAAAAACTTGCACAGATTGCAAATGGAAGAAACAAGATTATTCTGATGATCATAGCGGAATTTGGGATAATGTCTGTGGATTATTTTATGTTTGGAGTCCTGCCTGCTTTGGAAAATGTAGAGTCAAGGTAAGAAATATTTAGGATATTTTGGAAATTTTCATCAGCTGTGACCTCTGGCTGAGGAATCAGATGTGTGGTCTGGAACAACATGAGTTTTAGGTGAATACTTTCAGATCTGGGTGCTTTTAATAGTTGTGGTTCATTTTTAATTTGACAGATGCTGTGGAAATCTTTTGACCAGGGAACATGACTGTCAGGATGGAAGTGGAGGCAGTAGGTGTTCATAGGTGCTGCTGTTTGGAGTGAAAGATGTGTTCAGTGAGTGCTCAGGAGGCATGTTGGAGAATACTGATTGTTCTGGATTGGACATAGCTGATGTCTTTGGTGACTTTTGTGGGTTGCTAAATGCCCTACCTGTCTCTTCCCTGCCTGGCTGGCACGTTTTTTGCGCCCTTTCCCTGCAGCAGACTAATGCCTCTTTGTCAGTATTAGAATATGTTGGTTGGTAAGTAGAGCTCACACTGTAGGCTCTTGGTCCGGCGAATAACTAACCTCCCCGACTCAAAGGTTTTCACCTCAATGTAATCTTCCTCCAAAAAATGTTCACTGCAAACCCTGGAGTCTTTCTCTTTGGCGCCGCTAACTAGCGCAGCAATACTGGTCTCCATTTCAGTGGCAGTTTATGAAAATGGATTGTTTTGTCCTTGGCTCTAGCCCTGTAAAAATCATTTTTACAACAAGGATTAATACAATAGTGGCCTCCCTTTGGTCTTCTGTTATCCTGCAGCTCTTCAGTCTCCATCTTTAGCTGTCGCTGTATGTCCCCTCAATATCTTACCCTCTGTCTGTCACCCTCACTATCTTCCACGTCTCTAGCTTTCAATGTCTCTATCCTCCATGTCTCTTGTCTTTCAGTGTATTTATCTTTCACTATCTATCTTTCACTGTCTGCCTTTCAATCTCCATCTCTCACTGTCTCTACCAATGTATCTGTTCCATAGAGTATAAAACCAACCCTGTGACGTCACAGGTTATAGTAAAGCAAGATGGCATCACCCTTGATACAAAACATAAAACGGAGTTTCTTTGTTCTTTTATATGTTTACATTTGTCATGCTTATTATATAATTTTTGAGGACAGTGGATATCCATTTCCTGAATAATGTTAATTTTATTGACTGTTTCATATCCACTTTAAATTATTACACATGTGACCTCTACTGTCTCCACATGCAATTGCTAATATGGTGAAAAAATATATAGTTATTTTCAAGTTTTACATAATGTTGGTTTATTTTTGCTGGGAACCACACTCGTCATGCATGGAAAATAGGCAAGACACAGAAACTCTACATGATACAACACAGCCATACATGCACACATAATGCAGGCAGTGTGTCCCTGACCTTTGGTATCTCAGTAGTTTGAATTAATACACCGCCTTTGCTGCAGTGATTTTGACTATTATTTTTTTGGTTGGAAAGCAACAGCAGGGCCAGCCCTATAAATGTGAAGGGCACTGACTAAGTGACTGACTGAGTGAGTAATAAGGTTATTGGATGGCCAGCCAGTCACTGGAGTTTCCCCATTGATTGCTGTTCTTTCAAAATGACTTAGCACAAACAAGCAATGTTGACAACTTTGCACATTTGTTGCTAAGTTTACTGACTTTTCAGACAACTGTTTTCCCCAAAAAAAAAGCCCATAGCGACAAATCTAGCAACTTTTTGGAGAACTTTAGTTACTCCATAGAAGACAGTTGCCGGTATTACCCCATGAACATGATGTTGGACATTCTCTCCATAGCCACATCTTTCTGTACTGACTACAGTTTTTGCGAATATGCTTCTCACTTTCTCTCTGAAAGATCATTTTTCAAGTAAATATTGCCAAAATCACACTAGTCATGATCTTAAACTGATGTGTTTGGTGATTTTGTCAGAGGATATCATAGTTATAAAATCAGGATTTTAGCAGCAGAGCTGCAGCTTGAAAGGGAGTGCTGGTTCACATGTTGTCCAAATGGGCCATGTTTCAGTCAATGTTTTGTACTTCTTCTGTCGTCTGTCAATGAGAACAGCTTTATTGTGTATTCAGCTGTATAAGGATACTGTATATGTGAGCACAGAGAGAAGGAGAGAAGCAAACAGATAAAGAGCTGAAACCAGCTGACGCTTGGCAGAATGCAAATACTACGTTCTCCAGTCATATACTAGGTTTTGACCTAGTCTTGTTTCTATTTGATTCTTCACATGGTCCTAAATTTTATGGAGGTGTAATACTAAATTAATGGAGTGATTTTTAAAATGTGTCATTACTTAATTATTTAAAATGTAACCTGGTAAGTCTGCTGAGGTCAAAAATCTCTTTCACAAGGGAGACCTAGCCAAGATGGCACCATGAAAGGTTGCAGACAATATAAAACCAGTCAACAGATGGAATAAAAACTTTAGAATATCTAACAATACTCATTTTGATTTTATTCTATCATTCTCTAAAAGTATAGCTATACTGTACTGATCAATAAGATTTTTTTTTTAGTTGTGTCTCACCTGTAGGAGGGAGGTCAGTCTTGTCAGGAAAGAGTTTCTTAATCATTATAGCGACTTCCTGTAGGGCCTCTACAGCCTGGACTTGCTGGGTGAAACCGTGGAGCATGGCCTGGCCACAGCCCAGCAGGTAAGCCTCCAGAATCACAGCCATGCGTTGGCGAAAGTACGGACAACCTGCCACCTCACTGCGAACATACCAGAAGAAGAAGTGGCCGATTCTCTTGCTCTGCAGTGAAAGATGTGAGTGAGTTCATGTTTTACTGCAATCAGAGCTGTTTATCATGACACTTATGAACAAATGTCTCCCCCATTTCTTATGTGGTACTCAATCTTAAATCTACCCAGCTGCATGAACAGGCACCACCATCTTTAAACACTACATACGACACTTTCCCCCAGTAGACAGTAGAGGTATTTTCCTAGTACTTTGAGGACCAAACTTTACCAGATTTCTGTCTCCAGCTGGTACAATTTTGTAAACTGAATAAAGGAGAAAGTAATAAAAACGTATAAATGTAATTACACAGACTAAAATGTTGCTGTCATCATTTAGGGTTAAAAGGTAAAGACAACATTTTATATCTACTGAAACATGTAAATCGCCAGTCACAGTTAGGACAGTAAGTGATTAATTTATACATTTTAAATTAAGTAAATGTGAGATTTTTTTCAAATTAGCAGCTTTTCGGAGACACAGTGCATTAAATTAAAGAATTTAATGAAACCCTTCACCAAGAAATTAGAGAGCTGCAGTGCAGATTATTAAAGGTATTCTTTGAAAGGGGGGAAATGGCAACAAAAATGGCAAAATGAGGAACAACTGAAATCCTGATATTCAAATTTTAATATAGTATGGTACTGTATGTAGTGAGGCGACATGACTCACCCGTAGAGCTCTTTGGATAAGGTACCGAGCAAGGAAACTGTCATGGTAAGGTTCCACTTTAAGAGTCTGAATGCATAAAGACGGCAGAGAAAATTCTAAGTAATGACACCAATCCACAGTTTCAACCTCTCAACCTATCTCCACAGTTCTTTTCGTGAATACAAACTTTGTGAAAAAAATAAAAAAATAAATAAATCGTCAGTGTTATCTGAAATACATCAGGTATACCCTGTCCTGAAAAGCCTTTCATCTTTTAAAAAATGAAACCATTAGATTAAATAAAAGTTTCAAATTACCAATAGCTATCTATAGCACTGCTATACAACAATAATGCATTTTTAAAAATGTTTTGTTGTTGTCTTTTTCTGAATTGAGTTATTGAATTAATAATTATTGAATTATGTTACAATGTTTTTATTCATCTGTGAAAACAACCCCTAAAAGGCTTTCTACCCAGAAAAAAAAATCCACTTGCTTCTTGGGGGTTGTTTATACAGGTGGGGGAAAAAAAATTATATTTAAATATTAATAAATACATATTTTTTCCCTGTCCAACAGTGCACACTTTTGATATGTCTGTTTTGACACAAACACATACCTGCACCAGCTGCAGCAAATACCTCAGTACATCATCATTAGACAGGCTTTCCAATCTCTGGACTGCAAGTCTCCTGACCATCTCGTCAGCAAAGTCCATGCTTAACAGCTCCAGGGCTACTGGTACATCTAGGTCCCCAGGATCCCAGTTTCCCAGTAGCCAGTGGACATCCTCAACCACCTTGTGGTCCATCCAATCAACATTGCGCAGGTAGTAGGGCAGGTTGGAGGCATGGCGGATGCTCTCCTTTTGGAACCTTTTTATGCCAGCCCGTGTTGTGTTGGTGACTGGAGAAGAGCATCTAAGAGTTACAGCATCCGCAGATCGGCTCTGAAGTGTTTTTACATGTGGAGAGGAAGAATCTGTGCTGGATAAGGTGGAAGAAGGCGAGGAGGATGACAAGGAAGGTGCATGAGAGGAGACAGTAGGTTTGGTTAGGGAGAGGCTGGAGGTGGGATTGCCAGAACATTCAGAGAGACTGACGCTATTTGGGAGAACCACAGGGAAGCTGTAACGATCTAGAAAGAAGCTGATAGCCATGGAGTCACTTATGTCTGGGTTAGTAGCAGAGGACAGTTTGTCTGCGTGATAGGTGATGGCCTCTTCCTCCAGATCAGGATAGGACCACATGTGTAGGGTGTAGGGGCCCTGGCTAAGGATGGACCTGCAAGGATGAACGAGAGCTGAGCATTCCATAATGAAAAATATGCACAATTTGAAAACATTTGTAATGAATTAGGTATTGAAATAATTGTTACTATATATTTTTTCAAAGCATAATTTCACTGTATCAGTGAATAAATTCAGTGACAAATTCAACCTACAAGTTACTCTCATTGGCTATGGAAGATTTTTTTTGTGTGTTTTCCCCAAAACTGACCTGTGATCTATGAGGAGAAGATTAACAAAGTAGAGCACTTTCACCTCCCCTGAGTCTTTGGTAACTGGGGAGATGTCACCACCACCTGCATTAATAGTGAGACCCAGCTTGGCTCCACGTGGCAGATCCCTGAGGAGGACATCAAAATCCAGCCATTCGTTCCACAGTACTTCATCTGTGAAGGCCTTGGGAGTGGAGGACACTGAAGAGAGAACCTTGTTACCATAAAGTATAGAGGCTTCGACATAAACAGACTGAGGGCATTTGCTTGGCAGATTTGGGATGTCAAAGCCAAGTAATTTTACTCTGAGTTTCCTGTTACAGTCCCACAAGGATATCATGAAGATGTCATCCAAATCCTTTCCTTCAAGGCGGAGATCATCATGGTAGCTGAACTGGCCGCTGAAACCATCAACAAGCGGCCAATCCACAAACTTGACAGTCTCCTCGGCAAGCTGCGACACAGATACTACAGAGAGGTGAAGCTCTTCATTGGTTTTCAAGCACTGTCGAACCCAAAGGAAATTGCTGAGGGGGTAGTCTCCAGATAAAAACTCCTCTCTCCCTGAGACTTTCAACACCAGACTGTCGGTAGGGTTATAATCTAACCCCTGATCTGCCATTACCCTTCTAAAAATTTGAAGAAGAACATTTGGCGTTGTGGTAAAACCAACCGGTATGCTGAAGCTGAGCTTGTTCATGTAATGAAAGGTAACCAGAATCTTTCTGTTCAGCCAGTCCTGCAGGTCAGGAGGAACAGGGGTACATTTGATCCATGGCTCTGTGGCATACAACTTGTTATCCCGAGTTTTTAGCTCTTTTCTCCTTGGAGAAGCCAATTTCCTGCGAGTGAATGTGAGCTCACCAAGTCTGTCAGATGCTTCTTTCTCCAGGTCATGCCCAATCAGGTAAGCCAGACACTGCTGCTGTTTCTTCCTCTCCTCTGAATCCACCACCACCACCACAGGTTTTACCACCATGTGTGCTGATAAGCACCTGGTGTTGTCATGTGACCATGGGATGTCTAATGTCCTGATAACCTGACAGTCGTCATAGGCCTCGTACCAGTCATCCCCCCTGGCATATAGCAGAGTGTATTTCTCTGGGTCAAGTATTCCAAGTGGATCTGGATGGCAGTTTTTTTCCTGGGCCTGAAGACACAGAGACAAATAATTGACAAATGTTGATGGCTGGAGCTTGATAATATGTTTAAACAAGACCAGAGTTGTTACATAAACTGTAAATAGCATAAATACCCTAACCCTAACCCTAATCAAAATACTTTATCAAAAAGTGATCTCTCCCTATCAAACAAAAGAGCTTTTCCTGCTTTCAGTTCAGTCCTGCATGTTTGATGTATCATTAAAATAGAAAGTGCTCTGAGAATGTATTATTTTGCCTCCACATTGTTACAGGGTTGACCATGGGCAGCCAACATTTTTTTAGATTTTCAAGCGGGCCATGAGTTGGGAACACTGACCTTGAACATACTTTGCAAGAAACAGCCATGAATTTATATATATTTAAAAAAGATGCATAAAGCCTCAGACAGTACACGGAAGGAAACACATTTTACATACACTTTTGAACAAACCATCCAATAAGGGGGTGCCTACCTGCATACAGATTTGTAGCCGCAGCTGGTAGATGCTACACTGTGCAGGGAGGATGACTGACACGGACTTACAACCCATATCAGCATTGCAATCCTCTTCACCAGCTGGTGGAGGACCAGGTCCAGGTTTAAACTCACAGATAAACTTGAGGTTGTTGTCAGAGCAGCTGTGAGCCGACATCCGTAATAGAGAGTCCACAGGAAGTGGACTGTCAGGCCAATTCATGAACGATTCAGGATCCATTGATACTGCAATAGAGCAAAAGTATTTTAAAAAACTCAGTGCATGTGTATCTAACTGGTCATTATATTTATCTCTGCAGTATAATTCACAGGTTGTTACAATGACATTGCAGATTATGTGTGCTAGCAAAGCAAATCATTTACCTTACCTTACATTTACCTTAGAACGACAGGTGCTGCTTTCTGGGTATGTGTAGAATCTGTGTGAGTCTGTACCTGTCTGACTGTGTGAGACTGTGACTTCTCTTTTTGTGATTGCTTTGGACTTCCTCATTCTTTTATACCTGTTCCCAAACACAAGCATAGAAATGAATATTTACAAAGCATTTGCAGACACTGTAAAGAGAGCGACTTCCTTGTTCCTTTTTGCACTTAGAGGTTATTAATTACAGCAAGCCAGCCTCTTCTGAGATTATCACAATTAAAGTTTCACAACAGGTCTTCAGGGTAAATAGGTACTTTGATACTGTTCTGCTCTACAACACACAATGAAATGTGTTTCCCCTGGTTTACCAGTCGACAGTTGCTACGCACTCAAAAATACAATGCTATAACAAAGAGGAAAATGAGAACTTCTGTATATTTTAAGGGTGTGGTACTCCGTGTCTTACAGGAATGCACCAAACCTGTTTGGGTTGTTTGGCTTGCTATTCTACGAAGGTACTGTCGAATGGATTCACCATTAATTCACCAATCTTCAGGTGACAGGTTCAGTCTATGAGTGGCACTTATGACTGCCAGTCACATTACTGAAGTACACTTCTAAACAGCATTTTAATATTCACACAGTGCTTTTCTTGTAACAGGGATTTAAAGTACTTTGCAGATAAGAAATATATGTGATATGGAATAATAGAAATCAAAGGGTGAAAACAAGAAGAAAAAAAAAATCCAACATCTGGAGCAATGTGGTTTAACCATGACAAGTCCACGTATTTTTTGGTCATTCTTTCTCCTTTCAGAAACAGGTATTAAATAACAAAAAAGCAGCATTCTTGACACACCTCGTCTGAACATTTCTACTATCCTACTATACTGTATATTTATACAGGTGGTGACAAATTACAGGAAAAACTTGAATAAATGAGCAGAGAAACCAAACAAATGCAGATGTTTCCACACACATTCAGGTTGAACTACAGGGGACCCAGGGAGAGCTTGGCTTCATTTAATAAGACATAAACTCCACTGAAAACATTTCTGATTATTTATTTATTTATTCATTTTTATTTTAGTTTATTTTATTTTTTGGGTCAAGAACCTCCAGCTACTCTCCACTCATTGCCAGATTTTTTGTTTGTCTGGTTTGTGGTAGATATGGTCTCGGCCACTCTTTTTTCTTTAGGAGGAAGCCTACACTCAGCCTGCACTCAGGCATCCCTCTTCAGTCAGCCACCATTGCCCTAACCACCAGCACTGCCAATCCCTCTGCCTCACTGCAGTATTCTTCATCAGCCATTCCCTCAATCAGCTGCCAGCCATCTCCAGTTGTCAGCTTCACCTGTGTAACTCTTCTTACAATAAATCTTTTTACCTTAACCCCATCTACTCTATGTCTGCAATCAGGTCTAAAAACTAATAATAGCACAACCTTTACAGCCAGTGGCTGGGGCTGTGCTGGACTGGCCTGAAATTGTGTGGCATTAGTTGAGGGCAGCATGCCCTCAAATGGATTCGGGGGTAGGGGGGTGGGATAACATGATAATGATAATACAATCTTAAATGAATAAATGATAGTCCACCTTGCAAAGGGGTAGATGTGGTCTGCACTAGACCAACCCTCTCCTAAAGGTCAGTGTGGAGGGGAACATAGGGGAAGGGCTAAGGAGGACCTTGTTAGCCCACCCTGGTCTCTGTGTTACCACTGACCTGCTTCCATTGTTTTCCTCTCCTCTATCTCTCTCCTTTTTCATAAAACTGCAAAGGTGTGTAGTTGAGCTCAAATGAAGGCTGAGTTTGTGAGTACTGAGTACTTTTCTAGAACTGTTTCCATTCCTGTAATAAAGTAGGGTTAGGGTAGGGTTCAACACATACTGTACGTGTTTATTCTAATACACATTTTCCTAACAATCTTAACTCGTCACCTGCGCTGATTTGATAAATTGGCTTGGCTTTGTATGAATGTCTTGTCTCATCTGTGTCTGTTTGCTTTGTTATGTCTATGCTTGCTCATGTTGTCCCACTTTGTTTTGCTTTGTCACATTGCACATAGAAAGGTATTTAAAACAATATAATCTGGGTGTTGTAACATTTCAATTTAAGTGTATCTGCATTGGTGTAAGTTACAAGTTACAGTTTTAAAAAATCAGTAATCACTCTTAAGTATTTTTTAATTCAAGTATTTTACTTTGGTACATATACAGTTAATTAAATTATTACAGAGAAAAACAAAAGCCACATAATGAAGTTATAATTAACTGTTTGAGCCCAAGTGGTCCATCAAATCAGCAGCTGTAGCAGAGAGGAAGCTGCTCATTTGATGCACCACCTGGCAACACAGCAAGTGTCCCGAATCAAACACACCTGCCATGTTGTGTGCCCAGCAGGCTGGGTCTGGTTAAATGCTGGTTAAATGAGACGAGAGAGACTAAGTGGACTGGTAATATTTTACAGGAAGACCAGAGAGACACTTTATTGGTTGCTTTCAGTGCAGTTCACAACTAGTAAGTACTTTTCCTTGAGTAGGATTTTCCAGTACTCTTTCTATTCCTGTATATCTGTTAGTGGATAAACATCATTTGCAGGAAGCAGGACTGCAGAAGGGGACTCTTGCATCCATTTAATAGTGAAGTTTTAAATTTGTCCACTATCAAAGTCAGCATTCATAATTATATTGGTTGATAGTACATTCAGAATGATCTTTTACCTTTTTACATAAGAGGAATTCAAAAGGAAGTATGTTGTTATTGGGGGGGTTGCAGTGTATATCAGGTACAATAGCAGTGTCACCTAAAAGAGGAAGTCCTGTAGTTCTCCTTTGAATTCTTTATAAGAATCTGTTGTAAATACATCGGATAACAGGTACAGTACAGGACAATCTTATCCTTGTCTTATCCAGTCCATCCCAAATTTTTAAAGTTGGCTTTATGGTGAAAATAAATGTACTGACTTATCTTCTTGAAAACAAGTCATGGAGGTCAGTGAGGTGGATGGGATTACACAGCATTTAACTTTAACATATTTTTCCCTTTCTCCTTGCTGTCTCAAACTTATTGTCCAATTGTGTATTTAGATTGTGTGTATGTATGTGTGGATGTTCCTGTACATGCCATAATAAGGTAGCTACTGTAGGTCAGGCACGTGCACAGATAGACCTCAGATGGTGCTCAAGCACCTGTCCTTTTGGCCTCTGACTAGATTAGTGCCCTTTTTACAAGACATTTCAACTTCTATTTCTTTTTCTAATTTTAGATTTTAATCAGTTCTCAATTACACTGTTGTGAAATTAATCTATTATTAAAACATCTCAATAGAACCAGCCTAACTCAGGCAATAACCCTCCATCATGCTTATCAACAAGCAAACTAGTCTGAAATAAAATATTGTCGTAAATAGAAAGGAGTGAAACCTATAGATAGCCTTATTCCTTTGTCAGGTCACTGAATCAAAAAATGTGCATCGCATGATTAATAGTCTATGTAATCATATATCTCTGTGTAAATTGATAATTTTGTTGAAATCAGTTGAGTATTAAACACCTGCAACAACAACAACCTGTAACATTCATAGGCCCAGCAATGCAAGTGACTCCATCTGAAGACTGTAGAGGCCCCTATTTCTAGAAGATGTCTTTGCTTTATATCTATTAATAAGGATATATGTTTTTTTTTCTACACAGAGATGAAATATTGTTATCAGAACCCACACACTGTATTGTATTAGATGGCACACCTTAAACTTAAACTGTGTAATGAAGAACTGTCATGTACATTATGTATATTTATACTTTATTTAGACATTTTTTTCAGTAGTAGTCAGGGTAACATACCATCTGCGCTCATCTCTCCAGTGCCAGTGGTTTGTGGTGTTGGGTCTAGGTGGTTGACAAAAAAAAAAAAAGGTCACAAACAAAGTGATATGAAATTATTATGTTAAAGAAATTCTCATTATTGGCACATGGTGATAGGCTCTGAAAAATGTTAAAAACTGTTGTATTTGTTGAGATGTGATGTATAGTTACAAAGTCATGCATCATTCAATGTTCAAGAATTATCAGACAGAGTGGTGTGTACTAAACTTAATTTAATTTCATTGGAGTATTTTGAGGCTTTTCTGAAATGACAGTAAGGCTATCTGAGAAAGGCTGTTTTAATTATCGTGTGTAGATGTCTCTAATTTTTGCATGGTATTGTGTCTAGCTTCATACACAATAAAAGGAGATCCCATTGATGGGTGAGTTCAAAATGAATAACAATTAATTTCTCAAAATGGGTGCCATTCTGGGTAAATCAAAGCAACTACTTTAGGTGTTTACCACCATTTAGACGCTTGTGTGCTACCACATCTATTGCTCATTTTTGTAGGGTTTCTGCAATGGAATGCGTTCAAAGCATATATATCCGCACCTATGTGTCAGCACTTTGGGTTTATACTTGAATGACTATCTGTATAGATCATGATAATGCTAAATGTAGCAAGACATATTTTGTATCTTGAGGTTAGTTCAAGGTCACATGTATGTGTTAAGGGGAGTTTTCAAGGAGTTTTCAAGGAAAAATCAGGCTTAATCCAAGGAATTAGGATAGAAAAGAATTAACCAACTGTTATACCCTGTGGTATAAATTGGGCTCTGTCCACTGAGGGAAGTTTAGGCTCTTTCCCCACTGCTAATGAAAGAACAACCACAATCTAGAATGGCACTCATATAACTAGATTGGGGAGCATACATTACTTAATATATTTACACTGTAATTTGCCATAATTGTAAAAGGTTGTCAATGATAGGCATTTCTGTCATACCTTGTGGTACAGATAGGACTTCCTCAACTAAATTGACTTCTGGAGCTTGCTGTGTTTCTGGTGAAAAATAGAACACATTTAAGAAAGGTGGCATTAACCCACAGTTAATACAGTCCCTATGGCTGCTAGCCATCTCCAGTTGTCAGCTTCACCTGTGTAACTCTTCTTACAATAAATCTTTTTACCTTAACCCCATCTAGTCTCTGTCTGCAATCGGGTCTAAAAACTAATAATAGCACAACCTTTACAGCCAGTTTTGCCTTTCTTGTACTACGGATACCTGCCTGCTCCTTGTCGGATTTGTTTGCCTGATTCTGATCTCCTGGTTTTGACTCTGCCTGTTTTTTTGGACTAAGTAAACTGATCTTCCCTTGCTACTCGTCTGCCTCATTGTCGTGCTTCTAGGTTCTCCTTTGTCTGCTCCAGTGATCGTGACAATCTGATTAACCAGTGCCTGGTAGAGAAGCCTTCCAGAGCCACCTGCTGCTACTTTAAAGTAAAAGATCCAGCAGTTACAACAAATATACAAAAATGCAAAAGGCTAAACATAGGTTATGCACTGAGGTCACTTTGTGCACAGCAAATAATTCTTTCTAAGAGGTGAAGGCCATCATGCTTAAGAGCATTCCATGCAATATAATAAACAAGGTCAATACACATTCACATGTGAAAGAATAGATATAAAATACAGTCACAAAGCACTTAATTAGGAACATCTGTACACCTGCTTATTCATGGCATTATCCAATCAACCAATCATGTGGCAGCAGTGAAATGCTTCAGTTAATGTTCCTATCAAACATCATACTAAGAAAAAATGCGATCTCAGTGACTTTGTATCATGATTGTTGGTGTCAGATGGGCTGGTGTGAGTATTTCTGAAACTGCTGATGTCCTGGGATTTTCACAGAATTTACCAAGATTGGACCTTATAGAAAGTACAAAGTAATAACTGAGATAACCACTACTGCGGGGAAATGAAGACATGAAGAACTGAGACTGGTTGAGAGCAAAGAGAGGACATACAAAGTGTTAGTATGGTGTTCCTTATAAAGTGCTCAGACATTGTTTGTGATATCTGAAGACTTAAGTGTCTCTTATGATTCCCTGTGTATTGACTTGATCCATTATCACATAATATATACAGTTGCACATTATAGTGATGTGGATGAAAGATAATGACAGTAAATTACCAAAAACCTAATTAAACAACAAAAAATATTTATTGATACACATTTGAGTTATTTTGACAGCAGAAGTTGACTTAACTTTGAAGTTTAAATGAAAAATATAACTCTAATGAACACATATGCATGTGTAGTATTATTCAACCCCCAGCTCCAGTACTTTGTGGAGCATCCTATAGTTTTTATAAATTCTAACAAATGTTTTTGGTAAGTGCTGACAAGCTTCTTACACCTGTCGAGCGGAATCTTTGCCCATTCTTCACTTGCAAAAGCCTCAAGTTCAGTGATGTTTGATGGCTTCTGTGCTGCAACTGACTTATTTAAATCCCACCAAAGATTTTCCAATCAGATTTAAATCTGGTGACTGAAAAGGCCACTCCAGGACGTCCAAGGATCTTTTTCTCAACCAAGCTTTGGTTGACTTGGAGGTGTGCTTGGGATCATTGTCTTACTGGAAAGTCTAATGGGCACCAAGGTTTAATTTGTCAACAGAAGGCATCACATTCCTCTTTAAAATGGCCTGGTATTTCTGGGAATCCATGATGCCAGGTACACGATCAAGATTGCCAGTTCCTGCCGCAGAAAAACAGCCCCACATTATCAATGACCCACCTCCATACATGATGGTGGGGATGGTATTCTTCTGGTCAAAAGCCTGGCCTTTTGCACACCAGACATACTGCTGATCCATATGTCCAAACAGTTCCAGTTTGGTTTCATCAGTCCATAGAACTGTCTCCCAAAACTCTGTAGTCTTATCCAAATTCCTCCTGGCATATTCTAGTCGACTTTGGATGTTCCTTGTGGTCATGAGCGGAGTGCATCTTGGAGTCCAGCCATGAAGTCCTTGTTTATTCAGTGCACGCCTTATAGTTGCCACTGAAGCACTTGTACCAACCTTCATCAGGTCATCCTGTAGGTGTCTTGCAGTCACACGGGGGTTTCTCCTAGTTGTCCTGACTAAGTCGCTAAGGGCACTTGATTAAATTTTGGGCTTTCTTCCAAGGCCAGGCAGGTTTGCTGCTGTTCCATAAGTTTTAAACTTCCTTATAATGCTCCCAATGGTGTCTCTTGGAATGTTAAATGTCTTGCAAATCTTCTTACACCCAAGGCCCTTCAGGTGTGATGAAATAATCTCCTTTCTCAGCTTCTGTGGAAGCTCCTTTGTCTTTCCCATGATTGCAACTCACCTTGAATTCCTTCATGGGTGGGGTTTTATATTTGCATCACAACCAAAGAAAATGAAGGGTCATTATAGAGTTCCCAAAGGCTTAATTATGTTTCAACTCCACTTTAGGCCATAAAAACTGTTAGAAAGCTTTAAAAACAACAATATTATACAGGGGTTGAATAATTGTGACATGGCTATTTCAACAACATATACTGTTACACACAAATACTACATCATGCATTTTCTGTGTTGATTTTATGTATCACTCAACTCATAAAGGAGTCATCCAAAGAAGTGTCTTGCTCTTTGAAAAAATTGATAAATACTTAAAATCTTTGGGGGGTCGAATATTTGTGATTGCAACTGTATAACATTATATGAAGAAAAGAATGATGTTTCGTCCATTACTCTTTCCTCACGTTTTCTACATGTTTCCCTTTTGTTTTTGGTGGGAAGAACTAACATGAGAGAAAAAGGCAAGTGATGGAGACCTAAGATGTGTGCAGAATATGAAAACTTAAACAAAAACATATTTAGTTTGTCAGAATCAGAATCAGAATCAGGTTTATTGCCAAGTATGTTTTCACGTACAAGGAATTTGTTCTAGTGAATGGTGCAGAGCGCACCAAAACACTGAGGCAGCCATCTGCGGCGCCATTTAAAAAGGAGGAACGGGGAAAAAACAAGTGGAGAGGAGAGGAGAAAAAATAACAGAACCCAAACTATACTCCTGGGGGGGGGGGGGGGGGGGGGGGGGGGGGATTCGGGGAAAAAAAACCTCAGCAGCATAGGCATATATAAACAAACACATCTTACAACACAGTGACTCAAGACAATTTGCTCCAGGGGAGGGGGGAAAGGGGGGAGGAGGTGATTCCAGTGCAGACAGGCAGCCAGCCGCAGCCGCTGCCATTAAGGCGCAGCTATCGGACCCCGCCCGCCGCGCTGGATGGGAGGAAGCGGCGAAGTTGTGGGATGGGGTTGGGTTGTGAGTTGCATATGTACGTGTAAGAGGTGTCTGTGAATGTGTGTGTGTGCATAGGCCTGGGGAGTCGCTTCGTCTAGTTCACAATCAGTGCCTCAGTTCGCAGGGTGTCATCGCGATAACACAGCAAGTTGCCATGGAGACATCCTTGATCGGTTCCTGGACGGAGTCAACAATCCACAGGTGTCCGTGGAGGGGGGGGGGGGGGGGGGGGGGGGGGGGGGGGTAGGAGTAGAAGCGTCTCGTGGGGGAGTTGTTCCAGCACCGGCCTTGGCCAAGGCTGGTGCCGCGGGGGCCGGAACGCAGATTAGATTATGATTGTTTGGGTTAGGGCGAGCAGTCGTATTTCAATAGACACGGCTTACTCTGTTAGTCCATTCTGGTCATCTCCATCCATTCTCCTTTCCAAAGCTGCAAGCTTCTCCAAGATGTTGCCCATATTGCGATTTATGACCACAGTCTGAGCGTTAACAGCTCTATCTGTTACCACAGACAGGGTGTTGACAGCTCCTTCCAAGGTGGTTCCCAAGTTGCGGTTCACAATCACAGTCTGAGTGCTTACAGCTTTACTCACTCCATCAATTATGTCGGGCAGCGTGGGGATTTGGACTGCTGTCACCGTCTTCCGAATTTTCTGATACACCAGGGCAATGCCTAATCCAATCAGCAGAAAGCCTGATATCACAGTTCCGAATATATAGAGATCTTCAATGTCCTCAACGGAAAGACTCGCCAGGCACACGACCCTCCACTGCTCCCAGGAGTCCCTCATGTAACCAGCGGCGTACGTTCCGCCAGGGCAGACAGGTTCCCCCGAACCCGGGCTTCTCGTCGAGAAGATCCTGTCAATTGCGTGGATATGTTTACAATGTTTACAATTTAATTTACTTATTTCTTTTTTTTCTTTTTCTTTTTTTACAGTTAATCTGATTTCATTAGATACCTTTGTCTGAATTATTTTATTGTAGTTTTATAGTTGTAGTTGTGTTCACAGGAAAAGGAAGTCATGGACAGATTCCACGGGGCCTGGTGATGAAGAGCTGGCTAAACAAATATGGGCTGAACATGTTAATTCAAAAATCTATTTTTAACACAAACTGGATTTCCTATCAACATATGAATATGCATAATCCTTAATATATCATGTGTATCCACACATGTGGAATCCACCTGATGAGTGGTCCTACTACACTCACAATTTTTGTTATTTATTTTGACAAAAGTGAGATACAAATGAATAAATCAAAGCATTAGAAGATGAGGAGAACTCACTAGAGAGAGGATAGATACACTTCTCATCAAACTTTTGACAGCTCTGACCTTTGACCTAATTTGCATAGAGGGAGGAGTTAACCCCCCCCTTTTCCCCCATGCTTGCGCATAAATTACTCAGAGTCTAGACTTTTGTCGCAAAACTATAGAGAACTATAGAGTCGGTGTATTTTCGTGAGAAGAGCCGTACTCATCATGTCGGTCGATCGCGCAGCGTCTTTTATTAGTGAAACGGCAGTAACCATTTTACAAGAGTCAGGCGTAGATGGTTCCAGAAAAAGTATGGTGTTTTTGCGCAGGACCCAAATGCCTCCTCCGCTCACCCTGCGTCTGCAAGAGGAATGGTCTTTGGAACCCTACGGGCTGTGTGGTAGCTGGGGATATATGTTCAGGTACCAGACCGGGGAACTGTGTCTCTATCAGCGGAGTGAAGGTGACACACCGGGGGACCTGCTGGATCTAGCCACATTATCTTCCAATGATTGGGGTGTGTTAAAGTCTATCAATCCGAGGAGTATCAGGGAGGTGGTCGAAGAGGAACAAAAATCTTTGCAATCTGTGCAAAAATCGTTTTCGGCTATTTGGCTGTCAAAAACCTCAACTTCGGGTCGTTGGTTCTTCCGCGTCAGTTACCGGTTAGAGAATAAAGAAGAAGAGTCAAAGAAGGATGGAGCCTGTAGGGAAGAAGCTAAATGGTATTTTGCCTTGGATCTGTTCAATTCCGAATGCGGTGTGTGGTGGCAAAAATGTTTTACCTTGTTCAATAATTGAAAAAGAAGATCTTCACGCGTCAGCTGTCTTTCTTGAGTTTAATAAACATTCATGAATGGAGTCACACAAACACAACCGAACAGCAGTACAGTCAGTGAGTGAGTGGCCTGAGGATGTTACCCAGGGCCACAGTCTTATAGTCCCAAAAACACATTCCACAAAAACAAAATACGATACTCTCTCACGGGATTGCCTCTGTGCTGAGTCTTCACCTGCTTGCCTCTCCCCCAACGCAATGTATGAACAACACACTTATCACAACGAGAAGGGCAAAGACATCCACATATATTGTCTACATGTGTTCTTCATTAGTTGACACAGAGGTCTTTCACACAACCATAAAGGATGTACAAAGGTTAGGTTCAAAAATTTCATTAGAACTATCCACACTGCCATTGGTTACACAGTTTTGAATAGGCACACATGAGTTATAGCAAAATTTTCCATTACATTCCACCCTTTTTAGCATTCTTATGCTAAACCATAATAAATGGAAAATTTTGAACTTATCTAGCTCATGTCCCCTGTTTTCTGCCTCGCACCAGCCAAACGCTAGCGCTCCCAGTCTCCAACGTAGGAGTTGAAACCCCAGGCAGAAGAACACAGGCCATAAGCACAGAGGAGCCAAAAGTCCCCCCCCCCCCATTTGACAAGAGGGGGCAAAAAGACCCATCTGTCTAACTACACTTAGTCTAAGGAAAAGGGAAAAACCTCAGATATGATGAGGAAAAAGCCCTGTTTTCTACTACTGAGCGAATCTACTTCAAATAATATGGCAAAGATAACTCAAACATAACACACAATGAATACAAGACAAAAACCCTCTGGTTTTTTTTGGAACTCACACTGTCCTGTACTTATTGTCGTATAATAATGAGAATTAATAAAGAAAAGGATTACAATGAATTATAACAAACTGAATAACATGAGAATAAAAAAGGAAAAAATAAAATCAAACCATGATTATATATATATATAAAATTAGATTGGCTTGATCTGAGATATTGAAGAATCAACTTGATTGGATAAGAAAAATAAAAACTTTAGAGGAGTCCGTCTTCCAGTCTCGATGTTGTGGTGGGAGAAAGCACAGCAGATATCCTCACCAGCCAGTGAGGTGTGTGTGCTATTTCAGATTCATTGTCAGGATGAGGTGAGACTGTTGTGCTATAGTTCTTTACCCTCTGATGTTGGATTTCCTCCACGCACAGCACAATCACTCCCACCCAGATGGAAATGACCAGCAGGATGCCAGTCGCCACCCTTAGGCCGCATCCGAGCCGCCTAAGGGGATGGGCCGGTCTTGGCCTCTCGATCAGGTACATGTTGTGCGTTTGGATCCGGAACCCGTCTGCAGTGACTGGCATGTATCCACGTAGCCCTCTCTGCAACCTTTACCACTGTCTCTGTCACCAAAAGCACCTGGAACGGTCCGTTCTACCTGCGAGCTTTCCAGTTCTTTCGTCGGAAGTCCTTCACCACAATGTAGTCGCCCACATTGAGGTCATGGAGTTTCGTCTCTGCTGGTCTGGGCAGGGCAGCTTTCACCTGCTTGTGAATATCAGACAAAACAGACGACAAGGTTGCACAATATCGTAACATTTCATCTTCACACAGGCCAGTGTCTGGCAGCTGTCTCTTAGCGGGCCCAATCCCAGTGTTCAGAGGCCTCCCAAACAGGATTTCAAACGGGCTTAAACCGCTCCTGCTTCTCCTTCTGGCCCTCATATGCATTAGCACAATGGGGAGGGCTTTAGTCCAGGACACTTTAGCGGCCTCGCACACTTTTGCGAGTTTGTTTTTCAAAGTGCCATTTTCTCTTTCACATGCTCCACCTGAGGCTGGGTGGTATGCACAATGTTGTCTTAAATCAATGCCCATGTAATCGCCAACCAATTTCAGTGCCCCACTTACAAAAGGAGTTCCATTGTCTGAGCTGATTTTTGCTGGAATTCCCCATCTGGGAATTATCAGGTGCATCAAGGCCTTTGCCACTGCTGCTGCGTCCTGTTTTGCTGTGGGGAAAGCCTCAACCCATTTTGAAAACATGCACACAATAACCAAAACAAACCTTTTCCCTTCACTTGGTGTTAGTTCAATGAAATCCATTTGCAAGTGATCAAAAGGTTTGTCTGGTGGTGGGTGAGCAACCTGTGGAAGTTTTAAACCTCTTCCCACATTGTTTGTGGAACAAATCACACATCTTTTACAGAAATCAGTGGCATAGGCTGTGAACCCTCTCGTGAACCAATGTCTCCGTACCTCACTTACCATTCCCCCCTTTGACACATGATCCAATCCATGTGTCAATTTCGCATAGTGAGGGAAAAGATACCTGGGGAGACAAGGCAGGCCATCAGGGCCTGTCCACACTCTGTCTACCACAGAGCAGCCTGCTTTCTTCCAACAGTGTTTTTCAGCCTGTGAGGCCCTTATCTGCAGGTCCGCTATCTCTACTGTAGTCACAACAGGGGGAGTAAAGTTGAAGGTTAGTGAGGCGCCCAGTGAGACACTGGCCGCTTGGAAGCTGCTTTTGCCGCTGCGTCTGCTCGTGCATTACCTAGAGAGATGGAGCCAGTGTTGTTAGTGTGAGCCTCATATTTACACACAGCCATTTGTTTAGGTAACAAAATGGCGTCGAGGAGAGCAGCAACCAGCACATGATGAGCTATCGGTCTCCCTGTGGAAGTGAGAAAATCTCTGTTTTTCCACATTTTCCCAAAGTAATGAAAGTAATGTAGCATATCTGCTGTCTGTGTAAATGTTAACAGATTTTCCTTTAGTCATCTTGCATGCCTCTGTCAAAGCCACCAACTCAGCCGCCTGAGCTGAGTGTGAAGAAGACAGAGGTTTTGCCATGACAGTGTCATGGAGAGTTGTGACAGCAAAACCTGCGATGTTCTTTCCTGTGTCTGGATCCCTAGAAGCAGAACCATCAACAAAGAAATCAAAATCAGCATTTTCAATGGGCACATCAGTCAAATCAGGTCTCGGGGAACAAATAGATGTTATTGTTGCCACACAGTCGTGTGGTTCTCCGTCCTCAGCTGTTGGTAAAAGAGTAGCAGGGTTAAGAACAGTACATCTCTTTACCTTGACGTTAGGCAGTTCTAACAAAACAGCATTATATCGCAGCCACCTCGCAGCAGACAAATGTGAAGTTTTCTGCTCGAGGAGGATAAGAGACACTGCATGTGGGACTAGCAAGGTCAAGTCAGAGTATCTCACTATGTCACGTGACGCTATGACTGCCTTCTCTGCAGCTGCTACAGCTCTGAGGCAGTGAGGCAGACCTGTAGCCACTGTGTCAAGCTTAGATGAGAAATAAGCTACAGGTCTTGGTTTGCCCCCGTGGTCTTGCAGTAACACAGAAGTCATGAAACCCCCCTTTTCGTCAACAGTCTGAGTGAAAGGTCGTGAGCAGTCAGGTAACCCAAGTGTCGGAGGTGTCCGTAAAGTCAATTTCAAGTCAATGAAAGCTTTTTCAGCCTCCACAGTCCAGGTGACAGGGTCCGATGCTTTCAGGCCTTTCCCATGAGCGATTGCTGCTAATGGTGCCTCAATTTCAGCGTAATGAGCGACCCATTGTCTGCAATAGCCTGTCATGCCCAAAAATGATATCACCTGTTTCTTTGTCACCGGTTTCAGAATTTTTTTAATTACTCCAATTCTCTTTGATGAGAGGGCTTTTCCCTCAGCGAAGATCACGTGACCCAGAAATGTGACCTCTGTGGCAACAAACTGCAGTTTGGACAGGCTAGCTTTGTGCCCCTGTTCAACCAAGTGGGTCAGAAGAGCCAGAGTAGCTTTAACGCATCCCTCTCTGGTCTCACTTGCAAGCAAAATATCATCAACATACTGCAACAAAGCGCTTCCTTCGGGCAACACCAGAGTCTCGAGACTGTCCCTCAGAGCCATATTATAAATCGTTGGAGATTCACAATAGCCCTGGCGCAGACGGGTGAACGTGTACATTTTCTCATCAAAACAAAAGGCAAACCAGAATTGACTGTCAGGATGCACAGGAACGCTGAAAAAAGCATTTGAGAGATCAACAACTGAGAACCATTTGCTATTAGATGGAATTTGAGACAAAATGGTGTGTGGATTTGGTACCGTTGGTGCTCTGGCCTGCACAGCTGAATTTAACGGCTTGCAGGTCTTGCACAAATCTCCACTCTGGAGGCTCGCCTTCCGGTCGAATCTTACGTACCGGAAAAATGGGGGTTCTCACTGGAGAACCAGCACATGGTACAATCACACCATCTTTCAGCAAAGCGTCAAACACAGGCCTGATGCCTTCAATTGCTTCACGTCTGAGAGGGTAATGGTTACGACAGGGTCTGTAGTCTGTTTTTGGAGTAATGATGACAGGCTCACAATTCTTAATCAGGCCTACATCATGTTTACTTTTCACCCAAAGATGGTCAGGAATCTATTTTAATTCTGGGACCTCTTTAACAGACTGCAGCATGCTGTTATCAGTGCCAGAATCAGGAAAATCAAAACAAACAGTTACATTTGTGATTAGCACATCACAATCCAACAACTTGCGTTTCGCCCCTAGGGTTTCGTTTACGTACACCTGAGGCTCTGTTGTAGCCTTCCAGTCTGTGGAGGCATTTAATTTTTTCACCCAATGGTCCAACTTTGTACATGCAGGATTCTCTGATGCGATGTGTGGTTCAGATTGTTGTAAATCTACACTTTTTCCCACTTGCACTGGCAATGTCAGTGAAGCAGCACATTTTATATCACCTCAATACAGCCAATCCAAATGCAAAAATGTATTCTCATACATCATTTCATTCACAATGTTCTCAATGTTACACCTGGAGTGTGTGCGTGCAGTGCAGCAGGGGAGAGTGACGTCAATGTTTCTGTGTGTGCTCGGAAGCTGTGTGAAGGGGGGGGGGGGGGGGGGGGGGGTGTTACCTCCCAGTCTACACTGACCTCTGTAACTGGGTGATGAAAACATTGGTAGTTTTCTTCTACTTTTCTCTCTACGAGTAATCGTGTCATGTACTCGCTTCACTTCAGTGTCAGTGACAGTTTCTGCAGCGTGTGTGTGTATCAGTGTGTTTGGGTGTGTGTGTGTGTGTTAGTGTGGGTGCGCTCACGTGTTTTCAGTGTGTTTCCAGCTGCCGGCCCAGTGTCTCCACTAGATCCTTCCTGACTCTCACCTCCACCATATAGTCAGTCTCTGTTGTCCTCCTCATCTTTCTCTCTCGGGCAGTCGCGAGCCCAGTGTCCTCTCTTCCGGTCCCCTCCGCTGTTCCCGCATCCGCGGCCACGACCTCTGTTCTGTTCTTATACTCCAGGCCCGAACGGGTCATGGAGCTGAGGGATAGAGATGTGGTGTCACCTCACGCCTCCTGCGTGGTGGTTCGGGGCCACCTCGTCCTGCCCCCGTGAGGTTCCCACTTCACATGTTGTTGAAAGGAGATCTGGGCACCGGTGAGGAGTGTGAGGCAGCAGGGCCGTAGCCATGCTGTGGTGCGGGGGCAGCAGCCCCAGCGACCTCTGAGTGCAGCTCAGGTATAGGGAGGGGGCCAAAATAATGCGGGGGCACAATTCCTTCCCGGATAGAGAGAGCTGGTGCGGAGCAGCTGGAGGTGGAGGTGGAGTCCAGGTCCGGATCCAGCTTCACACACTGGGGCGCAGTTTCTCTGGGAGCCTGCCTACGCTTTGCCTCACTCATCCACATATCAAAAGCTTTCCAGTCTGGCTCACTTCCCTTCTTGCTCCTAGTTTTTTATCAGTGCATTTCTTCTCTATGTTTAAGCACTGCACGCAAACCTTCCAGCTGTTTAACACTCAGGCTGCCTGTCCTTGGGAAACAAAGCTATGGCTTCTTTTCCATAGTTTACTGTCATGTACTTCACATTTGGGGCATGATAATCTGGCCCCTCAGAGAATCTACTTTGTTCTGATCCCATAATTATTTCCTCTCAGACGGGTTTTTTTTTTTTTTTTTAATTTTTTTAATCAAATCTAAATCGTTTTATACTACTTACCGTATTATTACAATACAATCGTTGACTCTGCTCTTGGCTTATCTTATTTTATTATCAAATTATTTTTAGCAACCTGAATTAAATTCTCCTAAGACAGTCAAAAATGTTAGCCGAAACACGAGAAATGTAGCACACTAAACCCTCTTCCTCTCCCTACACGGAGGCTGGTAAGTCCAACTTACCCTTTAGATCCCAGATCTACTTCTCCCTTCATGGAGGCTGGTAAGTCCAACTTACCCTTTAGATCCCAGATCTACTTCTCCCTTCACGGAGGCTGGTACCCTTTAGATCCCAGATCTAACCGCTAGATCCCAGATCTAGACGCCCTGGTTCCCTACACCGGGCTAGTACGCTCCCTCTAACACCGTTTTTAATTTTTCCCCAGGAAAAGAAAACCCGGTGCCCGGCACGTCTGCCGGCACTACTTTCCATTAGCAGGCAGAGGAGCACAACAACTTACGCGCAGTCAGGCCTTCCACAACCTAGGTCCACACTGTCAACAATAACAGCAAAAAACTCTCAGAGAGACAGTGAGGCGTTTACAGCCACCGGGTTCGTTGAACTCCAACAGTGAGGGGACTCCGCTCCTCCAGACTTCAGGCCCTCCTCTCAACCTTCTTTTTCTGGGGAGTTAGAGGTTCTCCAAGAGCCTGGCTCTTGGCGTGCGCACGTTCTAACACCCTCGGTCTAGAGGTCCTGGAGCCCGCTCACGGATGGAGTCCCATCTGGGGTGCCAAAATTGTGGTGGCAAAAATGTTTTACCTTGTTCAATAATTGAAAAAGAAGATCTTCACGCGTCAGCTGTCTTTCTTGAGTTTAATAAACATTCATGAATGGAGTCACACAAACACAACCGAACAGCAGTACAGTCAGTGAGTGAGTGGCCTGAGGATGTTACCCAGGGCCACAGTCTTATAGTCCCAAAAACACATTCCACAAAGACAAAATACGATACTCTCTCACGGGATTGTCTCTGTGCTGAGTCTTCACCTGCTTGCCTCTCCCCCAACGCAATGTATGAACAACACACTTATCACAACGAGAAGGGCAAAGACATCCACATATATTGTCTACATGTGTTCTTCATTAATTCACACAGAGGTCTTTCACACAACCATAAAGGATGTACAAAGGTTAGGTTCAAAAATTTCATTAGAACTATCCACACTGCCATTGGTTACACAGTTTTGAATAGGCACACATGAGTTATAGCAAAATTTTCCATTACAGGTGTTTTCCGGACTTTGTTGGCTTTACCGGCTGAAGTTTGGAGTGAAAAGTTGGATCAGATCAGTGATACGATCACTTCGCTCTTTCACAGTTGCCATATCTGGGATAATGCCCTGGTGAAAAAAAAAGACCCCTCTACTCCCACCCCCCACACACACACACGTCAGAGACAAACCACCCCTTCACCCCTCCCACGCAAGGATAAACCACGTTGCCACACACTATAAAGAGACAACCTACCACAAGAACAAGAAGAAACATGTGCACCCCTCAGAGAAGCTACACGCCCAGGCTTATCGCAACAACCATCCATCCGGCTCCCTCAAGAGATTACAAACCGGATTTAGAAAATGCATTTATGACGACTGGGGAGAATGACGACCGTCCACCAACTCCAATACCACCACAACCCAAGGTTCTGGACCATCCTCCTGCTTCACCTCCACCATTCAGCGCTCCTCCCCACCATACTCTGGAGCCAATCCCTGAAGAGCCTATGGATCTGATGGACTCCTTCCTTGAATGTGACTGCGGGCATTCGTGTCGCGATGATTTGCCAACTCAGGCCGTTGAACAAGGTGACCAGGACCGTCCTGACGGATGGCTAACCGATACTTTCTTTAACGATACTTTCTTTAAAGGTGTAAAATTAGCTGTGCTCCACCTGCTGAGCAAAACTCTGTCCCTGTACCAAGATGAGATGTGCATGGGGTGTCGCATTAATCATCCCAGCCAGAGACGGCACCAATGCCTGAATGTGGGTCTGGAAGGCTTCTACCAGGAAAATTTTTACTGGTTGATGAAAAGGCTCTACACCCCCAAGCTTATTCCAGCCATTCAACACTTCCTATCTGTGCAAAACATCAAGGCGGATCAAGCGAGGATCAGAAATACAGTGGAGAGTCTTTTACACGAGCTGAAATCAAAGAGCTTCATCTACCACGCACTGGATGAGATGTTGGATCGAGAGGACGGAGACAGCAGGACCAAAAAAGAACAACTTGACAAACTGTGTGACCTGTGGTTGGAACGTTAAACGGCAGGAAAATGTGGAATTTCTGTAGAAAAATCGTGACTCAGATCATGAACCACATCAATAACCGTATCGTCATCCCTCAGTTGATAGAGCTTTTGAGAATGGCTGTTGAGAACAGAGTTTCAAGGCATAAAAACAACACTTTTATCCAAAATGCAGACGTTGAGAGACTGCATCGGTGTATCAGGTTGCGTCCGGGGTTGAATCTACTTTGTCAGAGAGTTTTGAAAAATTTTTAAATGAACTAACGAGTGACATCGTTAGACCCTGGCACATACTCGCTTTTTACACCATGTTTGTCGATGTTACCAGCAAACTTTTGCAAAACAACCACCCTGTCAACGTTACGGATGAACTCAAAAAACTGCACGCTGATATGCAGCATACTCTAGATTATTCTCTGTTAGCACAAACTCTATTCACGATCACATGTTCTAGTAGTGATAAGTAGTTTTTCTTTTTTTGACAACAAATTGTTTAGTTAGTTAGATGAAGTTTTTTCCTATTATTCATATCGTTTTTTGACACTGCTGTATTTGTGTTGAATTATAGTTAAAAAAAAAAGTATGTATCGTTTTTCAAACTGTTGTATTTGTGTTCTAATCAAAAATAAATTAAAAAAAATCAAATACCCGACACATGATCTTTTTCTCTCATTCTGGTCTCAACATGTCTGAGGTACGCGTCATGAAAAAAGTTTATTACAACCCAACACACCCGGGTAGCTTCGGCGGTGTAGAACGCCTCCGTAGGGGAGTGCATGATGAAACGGGCAAGAAGGTTGAGCGTGAAAAGATCAAAGACTTTTTATCTGGAGAGGATGCATACACTACACAAACCTGTCAGAATGCATTTTATCAGAAACAGAGTTTTTGTCCCGCGTCCTTTAAACCAATTTCAAGCCGACCTATGCGATATGCAAGCCTTAGCAGAGTATAATGACGGGTATAATTAATTATTAACGGTCATAGATGTGTTTTCCAAAAAGGCTTATGTACGTGCTCTAAAGAGAAAAACCGGATCCGAGGTGGTTGAGGCCTTCGAGTCAATTTTTGAGGAGAGTCAGACGCCCTTAAAACTACAAACCAACGCTGGAAAAGAATTTTTTAACAAGCGTTTTGAGGCTCTGATGAAAAAACACGGCATCATACATTTTTCCACAGCCAGCGATCTCAAAGCCTCCGTGATTGAACGATTTAATCGCACTTTAAAAAGCAGAATGTGGAGATATTTCACTGCTAAAAAATCATAGAATTTTTTATCCCCGGAGACGGTGAAAAGTATCTGGATCTGAACGATATTTTGCTGCATCACCGTGTGAAAATCACCAACGCGGACAATACAGACTTGGCCAATGATGCGGCGGTGGGCCTTATCAAAAAATTCTATAGGACCACCGTCTGTGATAGCCGACAAGGGGGAAATTTCGGTGTATGTTTTATCTTCGATGGAAAGCTGTGTCATAGGCGCTGTAAATAAATCCAACTCAGCGAGGGTGCACTCTGGGGATTTCTGGTGTAACAGAGCCATGATTTTTTAATTCTCTTTAAAAAAATCAGAATTCAAATATGTCAGAGCTCTGGGGAGACTTCTTCTTTGCCTGCCTGCTTCTCGCGACTGATTTCCTCTTTTTACTAGCAGAGCGTTTTTTAGAGGTTGTTGAGAGGCGTTGTCCCGGAGGTCGTCTCCTCTGTCTACGCGCTAAGACCATAATTCCCCCCGACCCCTCTTGTTTCTGGTCGCCGCTGACAAATTTTCCCACACGACCGAACACGTCTGAAGCAATGTTGCTAGCGGCTGTTTTGAGATGAGGTTTAGCTATCGCAAAGCCTTTCTTCACCAGGGGGGATACAAAACGAAACAATTTTGAAAATATAGAGCCTATACTACGACCGTACATGACGGGAGCTCCATAAAATCCTGGTAAATTTCCTCCCACCTGACTCTCATAATAATGTACAAATCTGTGAGGATCCTCTCGCAAGTCTACTCGTGCCATTTTGACCGTTGTGTAACGTATCTGATGTCCGTCGCACCCGTCAGAGGTGAGTCACTGTCGCAGGGTTAGATGATACTGAATGATGTGGGAAAACCAGATGGTTTATATATATATATATATATATATATATATATATATATATATATATATATATATATATATATATATATATATATATATATATATATATATATATATATATCCCAGGTTTTCAAACTTTTATTGGTCTAAAGTGAAGCGTCACAATACACTTCCCGTAGGTAAAATCTACCGGTTTGTTTTGATCCGTTTTTATCCCGATCTTAATGTTTTCAATGTGTTGCTTGGCTACCGGTAAATAATAAGCCGGGTTGAAATGCTGTGTGATGACTTCCCCGAACGTGCCCTTAACACTGATCGTTCTCAAGAGGGGGGCATAAGCGTCACCGACTATTTGCGGTTGTACTACGTCGCTGTAACAGTACAAATGATAAAACCCGGCCTTCATATCAGCGGGGTAGTGAGCCAACTTTTGATCAAACTTGAACCATTCTCCCGACTTTAGACCCATCATGTAAGCAGCGGGTCCCTTGTAGAGTACGTGCGTCTGACCTCCGGCCTGGAAATCAAATCTTTTCTGAATGATGTTATAAACTAGATAAATATCAGAATTAATTTCTCTAAAATAACTATCCATCATTAGCCTGAAGTCTTTTATGCCGCTGTAATATCCCTCTGTAAACCTTTGACGATGTATCACACTCTCTGTTGCCAATTTTTTGGGATTTACCCTCCAGTAAAAATAGGCGTCATCCTCGTGTATGGTGTACCAAGTGTGGGGGTATGAAATTTCCGTCAAGGCAACCTGCCACTGTCCTTCTTAATCGATATGTTGCGCTAAATCAACGCGGTAACTGGAACTCTTGTTATCTTTGAAAACGTCGAGGCTGGCGTTAGAGGGCAGGGTAATGTAAAACCCCTCGTCCTTTGCCCCGTACATGATGGAATGATACTCTAGGCAAGCGAGCGGCGATTCTTATACATTTATTATTTCAGCGGCCTTGATCCAACTGTTGAATTTCTCAGGCCAGTTTTTCCAACGTACAAAGACTTGTTTTTCACCCCTCACGGTACGTCGTTTCAGAATCTCCTCGACGTGGTAGACTCTGTCTTTATCCATTTTTACTTTTTGCAACTCTGCCTCATAAAATGAACCTTGGATGGGTTCTCCATCATAATCTTTCAGTTTGTACACAGGAGGTTCGCGTGGGATGTACTCGGAAACTGTAAACACTTCGTCCGTAAAACTCTGTTCATACTTTTTATCAAACACACCTCTCAACTTTGATATCCTGACGAGGTCTCCCTCCTTGAAATTTTTCTTTAATTCGGTCCTCTGTGGGGCGAGAGATTTACCGTACAGGTTTTCAAACACTTGATCGACGTTCTCTGCGGTTACATCCATAGGCGCCATTTTTATGCTGCTGTGATAACTCTGATTATAGCTTTTCATCAAGTCTTGTAAGACGTCGAGGTATCGCATGGTGTTGTTAGCAGTGAAATATCTCCACATTCTGCTTTTTAAAGTGCGATTAAATCGTTCAATCACGGAGGCTTTGAGATCGCTGGCTGTGGAAAAATGTATGATGCCGTGTTTTTTCATCAGAGCCTCAAAACGCTTGTTAAAAAATTCTTTTCCAGCGTCGGTTTGTAGTTTTAAGGGCGTCTGACTCTCCTCAAAAATTGACTCGAAGGCCTCAACCACTTCGGATCCGGTTTTTCTCTTTAGAGCACGTACATAAGCCTTTTTGGAAAACACATCTATGACCGTTAATAAATAATTATACCCGTCATTATACTCTGCTAAGGCTTGCATATCGCATAGGTCGGCTTGAAATTGGTTTAAAGGACGCGGGACAAAAACTCTGTTTGTGATAAAATGCATTCTGACACGTTTGTGTAGAGTGTATGCATCCTCTCCAGATAAAAAGTCTTTGATCTTTTCACGCTCAACCTTCTTGCCCGTTTCATCATGCACTCCCCTACGGAGGCGTTCTACACCGCCGAAGCTACCCGGGTGTGTTGGGTTGTAATAAACTTTTTTCATGGCGCGTACCTCAGACATGTTGAGACCAGAATGAGAGAAAAAGATCATGTGTCGGGTATTTGATTTATTTTATTTATTTATTTTTTTTATTAGAACACAAATACAACAGTGTGAAAAACGATACATACTTTTTATTTAACTATAATTCAACACAAATACAGCAGTGTCAAAAAACGATATGAATAATAGGAAAAAACTTCATCTAACTAACTAAACAATTTGTTGTCAAAAAAAGAAAAACTACTTATCACTACTAGAACATGTGATCGTGAATAGAGTTTGTGCTAACAGAGAATAATCTAGAGTACGCTGCATAT
The DNA here is from genome assembly GCF_046630095.1 of Trachinotus anak. Classification (NCBI taxonomy): domain Eukaryota; kingdom Metazoa; phylum Chordata; class Actinopteri; order Carangiformes; family Carangidae; genus Trachinotus; species Trachinotus anak. Next base: position 8,341,001 of record NW_027273855.1, read on the forward strand.
CAGCGTGCAGTTTTTTGAGTTCATCCGTAACGTTGACAGGGTGGTTGTTTTGCAAAAGTTTGCTGGTAACATCGACAAACATGGTGTAAAAAGCGAGTATGTGCCAGGGTCTAACGATGTCACTCGTTAGTTCATTTAAAAATTTTTCAAAACTCTCTGACAAAGTAGATTCAACCCCGGACGCAACCTGATACACCGATGCAGTCTCTCAACGTCTGCATTTTGGATAAAAGTGTTGTTTTTATGCCTTGAAACTCTGTTCTCAACAGCCATTCTCAAAAGCTCTATCAACTGAGGGATGACGATACGGTTATTGATGTGGTTCATGATCTGAGTCACGATTTTTCTACAGAAATTCCACATTTTCCTGCCGTTTAACGTTCCAACCACAGGTCACACAGTTTGTCAAGTTGTTCTTTTTTGGTCCTGCTGTCTCCGTCCTCTCGATCCAACATCTCATCCAGTGCGTGGTAGATGAAGCTCTTTGATTTCAGCTCGTGTAAAAGACTCTCCACCGTATTTCTGATCCTCGCTTGATCCGCCTTGATGTTTTGCACGGATAGGAAGTGTTGAATGGCTGGAATAAGCTTGGGGGTGTAGAGCCTTTTCATCAACCAGTAAAAATTTTCCTGGTAGAAGCCTTCCAGACCCACATTCAGGCATTGGTGCCGTCTCTGGCTGGGATGATTAATGCGACACCCCACGCACATCTCATCTTGGTACAGGGACAGAGTTTTGCTCAGCAGGTGGAGCACAGCTAATTTTACACCTTTAAAGAAAGTATCGTTAAAGAAAGTATCGGTTAGCCATCCGTCAGGACGGTCCTGGTCACCTTGTTCAACGGCCTGAGTTGGCAAATCATCGCGACACGAATGCCCGCAGTCACATTCAAGGAAGGAGTCCATCAGATCCATAGGCTCTTCAGGGATTGGCTCCAGAGTATGGTGGGGAGGAGCGCTGAATGGTGGAGGTGAAGCAGGAGGATGGTCCAGAACCTTGGGTTGTGGTGGTAGTGGAGTTGGTGGACGGTCGTCATTCTCCCCAGTCGTCATAAATGCATTTTCTAAATCCGGTTTGTAATCTCTTGAGGGAGCCGGATGGATGGTTGTTGCGATAAGCCTGGGCGTGTAGCTTCTCTGAGGGGTGCACATGTTTCTTCTTGTTCTTGTGGTGTTTATTTTTCCGCCTTGGTAGGTCGTCTCTTTATAGTGTGTGGCGACGTGGTTTATCCTTGCGTGGGAGGAGTGAAGGGGTGGTTTGTCTCTGACATGTGTGTGTGTGGGGGGTGGGAGTAGAGGGGTCTTTTTTTTTCACCAGGGCATTATCCCAGATATGGCAACTGTGAAAGAGCGAAGTGATCATATCACTGATCTGATCCAACTTTTCACTCCAAACTTCAGCCGGTAAAGCCAACAAAGTCCGGAAAACACCGCATTCGGAATTGAACAGATCCAAGGCAAAATACCATTTAGCTTCTTCCCTACAGGCTCCATCCTTCTTTGACTCTTCTTCTTTATTCTCTAACCGGTAACTGACGCGGAAGAACCAACGACCCGAAGTTGAGGTTTTTGACAGCCAAATAGCCGAAAACGATTTTTGCACAGATTGCAAAGATTTTTGTTCCTCTTCGACCACCTCCCTGATACTCCTCAGATTGATAGACTTTAACACACCCCAATCGTTGGAAGATAATGTGGCTGATCCAGCAGGTCCCCCGGTGTGTCACCTTCACTCCGCTGATAGAGACACAGTTCCCTGGTCTGGTACCTGAACATATATCCCCAGCTACCACACAGCCCGTAGGGTTCCAAAGACCATTCCTCTTGCAGACGCAGGGTGAGCGGAGGAGGCATTTGGGTCCTGCGCAAAAACACCATACTTTTTCTGGAACCATCTACGCCTGACTCTTGTAAAATGGTTACCGCCATTTCACTAATAAAAGACGCTGCGCGATCGACCGACATGATGAGTATGGCTCTTCTCACGAAAATACACCGACTCTATAGTTCTCTATAGTTTTGCGACAAAAGTCTAGACTCTGAGTAATTTATGCGCAAGCATGGGGGAAAAGGGGGGGTTTAACTCCTCCCTCTATGCAAATTAGGTCAAAGGTCAGAGCTGTCAAAAGTTTGATGAGAAGTGTATCTATCCTCTCTCTCTCACTGTATGTAAGTGCTGCAACACTACCAGTACAACAGCAACTTTATGGTTATTCTTACGGTGGACATGTGGACAATGAAACCACTCTATAGCTTCTATTGGTTTAAGTACTTGCAAATCCTGGAAACTGCATTAACTGAAAATTAACTTAGGTGTCAAATATTAAAAGTAGTTCAAAGCAAACTAGATCATAGCCAATAAGCTGGGCCGAGCTGAAGTCCAATTAATTTAAAGTGAACTCAAAGGCTGCCACTGCTGTATATATTTGCTGCTTTACTGGGCTTTGTCTGGTTGACAGGTCAAATATTATTATATAATTGACAATTTATTTAGAATTTTGAATGGAAAGCTGAAACTAAAGAACAATTAGACAAGGCAGTACTAATGTTAAGACATGGCATGAGAGAAATTCCTGCTCAGCTAAATTACATGTGATTATGATGTTACCTTCTGATATATATTACCTGCAAAATGAAGAGCAAACTTGTTTGTGATGTCAGTCAACTCCAGAAACACCTGAAACACTGATGCCACCGGGTTTATACAGTCCACTGATAATACTGCTGTTTCGAAATTTCGTAATTTTCAAAATTAAGAATATGACAAATCAGAAAGATAATTAGTACAAAAGCAATATGCCATTTTGTTTATTATATAATCTCAGTAAAATATTGCAGGGATAAATTCAAAGAAATCAAAGTGCCCTAGAAGTTAACTTAAAATGTATTTAATTTTGTTTATCCTCATGGACTATGCAGTTCTGTAATAAAGTGTACTCCTCAAAAGCAGATTTTATCTCTAAGACTCACTCAGCACTTTATGGTTAAGTGCAGTGACGACGTTATTCCTTTTTTATTCTCAGCAACTGAATTTTGGTCAACCCTCTATCACAGCACGTTTTACCATTGAACTTAATTAACTCTCAAATGTAGTTGTATGGACCATGTGAACTCAATGAAGCAAAATTTGCCTTAAAGCAACTCCATGGGCACTTGTAAAATAAAATACTGTTGCTCTAACAAACCTCTAACTTCAGATGCTTTAAATGTCTCTTAATTTTTTGGGCCCTCATTTCAGGGCTTAAGTCCTGTTCTTTACTTGAAGCCTTTAGAGTTGCTGCCTCCTGCTTGTACCTCTCCCTGTCGTCTTCACCTAAAGTGGACCACTCTTTTATATCTTTCATAGAGCCTGGAAAAGAGTTAAGGACATTCTATAACTTTGTACTCACATTTTACAATCCATAAATCTTAATTTTTTACAAACATTAATACAGTAAAAATAACCTTCCGTCTCACAATGAAGTATGAGGGTAGCCTTCGACTTAAAATATTCCATCAGCAAACTGGATTACACTTAAGCAGTAACACACATTTTAGTAGTAATCATAACAATTCTGTCAAATATTTCTACTTTCTCTGCAAATTAGGTAGATCCTTGATGTATTTCTTGTCAAAAACATAAGCAGATTTGTGTTGAATTCCTCAGTATGAAATATGAAAGAGTTTTTATTGCTTTTCACAACTATCATTAGACTATTACAAAACAACTCCTAAAAAACCTTTCTGATATGCTACACTGATTGTTATGCTGTGCAGCAACTACAGTTACTTGGTCAGGGTAAGGAAAAGACAGAACTCATGATTTAAAAAATCAGGTCTTGTACATATATCATATCACAGACTTTTTTCCTTAGAACTTATTAGTGATAAGCAAAAAACTCTCACAAAATACTCACCCTTGTTTTTTAAAACATCTCAACAAAAGAGATTGTATGCTGACAAATCTCTTTTCAGTAATTTTGGCTTGGGTGGATTGGAGGGACACTTGAAAGCCCTCTTGTAATTTCCAATCCAGTTCTGAAAGAGAGAAAAATAACCATGGCAATAAAGCAAAGAGAAATATAGCTATATTATTACCTGTGTAAAATATTTAGAAATATTGATTCCTTATTCTGTCATGTGAGTTTGAACAATTTTCAACATTCTCATAACACAACAACTGACAAATATACATTTACCATTTTTAAGGCAGACGAATAACTAAACAGGGTGGGAGGGCATGTAAACAACAAAAACACTAGCAACCAAAACTGAGACAAAATGCTTTTTGCATCACATCAGTATAGCATAAAAGCCATGTTTAGAAATAAAGGGTTTATGTCCATTTAAATCCTAAAGGGCTCTTTAACACTTCCCTAAAATAAAAGTCTGTTACTTCCTGCAGTTGAGGTTAATAAAGACCCTGCTCACTTTTTGAGGAATTACAGCAGTTGAAAACTGTTCTGTACTGTTGATCTACAATAGAGGCTGTGCTCTGTGTGAGTCAAAATAAGAAAATATTCTGTCAATTCTAATCATCATTTTACATGTAAATATAGCTGCAATCACTGCACAGTCTTTGTCTTTAATTTATGTGTTTTTTGATTTTGTCAGATGACTTCATGGTTATAAAAGCAGCAGCTTAGAAATGGCTTGGAGTTTAGCAGGTAGTCTTAATGGGACATGTCTCAGTCACTATTCCAAACTTGTTCTGTTGTCTGAGAATAGAAAGAGAAAAAACATGCAGATGAGAATAGCTTTATTGTTAATTCAGCTGCATTAAAATACTGTAAATTTGGGCACAGAGAGGAGGAGAGAAGCAAGCAGATAAAGAGCTGAAACCAACTGACACTGGACTTTCGCTTGTTTACTGCGATTCCACAACAGCGTTCAACAAATCCTCGATATCACACATTGACCATATTCATTCCTGCCATCAGAATCAGAATCAGAATCAGTTTTATTGCCAAGTATGTTTTCACATACAAGGAATTTTTTCTGGTGATTGGTGCAATTGATCAGCAACAGTGGGGCTCTCTAGCCTTGTTGATAAGGCTAATAGCAGATGGGAAGAAGCTATTTTTGTGGCGAGAGGTTTTGGTCTTGAAGGACCGCAGCCTCCTGCCAGAGGGAAGTGTCACAAAGAGTTTGTGTCCAGGGTGGGAGGAGTCAGCTACAATCTTCCCTGCACGCCTCAGAGTCCTTGAGGTGTACAGGTCCTGGAGGGATGGAAGATTGCAGCCAATCACCTTCTCAGCAGAGTGGATGATACGCTGCAGTCTGTTATTGTCCCTCTCCGTGGCAGCAGCGTACCAGATGGTGATGGAGGAGGTGAGGATGGACTCAATGATGGAGGTGTAGAAGTTCACCATCATAGTCCTTGGCAGGTTGAACTTCTTCAATTGCCTCAGGAAATACATCCTCTGCTGAGCTTTTTTGATGAGGGAGCTGATGTTTAGCTCCCATTTGAGGTCCTGTGTGATGGTGGTTCCCAAGAAGCGAAAATGCTCCACGGTAGCCACGGGGGAGTCGCACAGGGAGATGGGGGTGGGTGGGGCTGGGCTCTTCCTGAAGCCCACTATCATTTCCACTGTCTTCAGAGCGTTTAGCTCTAGGTTGTTCTGCCTGCACCAGGTCACCAGACGGTCAGTCTCCCACCTGTAGGCAGACTCATCGCCATCAGAGATGAGTCCAATGAGAGTGGTGTCGTCTGCAAACTTCAGGAGCTTGACAGACTGATGGCTGGAGGTGCAGGTGTTGGTGTACAGGGAGAAGAGCAGAGCAGAGCAGAAAGAACGCAGCCTTGCGGGGATCCAGTGCTGATGGTCTGGGAGTCAGACATGTGCTTTCCTAGCTTCACGTGCTGCCTCCTGTCAGACAGGAAGTCGGTGATCTACCTGCAGGTGGAGTCAAGCACGCTCAGCTGGGAGAGCTTGTCCTGCAGCAGAGCCGGGATGATGGTGTTGAAGGCAGAGCTGAAGTCCACAAACAGGATCCTGGCATAGGTCCCTGAGGAGTCCAGGTGCTGGAGGATGAAGTGGAGAGCCATGTTGACGGCGTCATCTACAGACCTGTTGGCTCTGTAGGCGAACTGCAGGGGGTCCAGGAGTGGGTCAGTGATGGATTTGAGATGGGACAGGATAAGGCGCTCAAATGATTTCATGACCACAGAGGTCAGGGCAATGGGTCTATAGTCATTTAGACCTGTGGGCCTTGGTTTTTTGGGGACAGGGATGATGGTGGAGGATTTGAAGCAGGCTGGCACGTGGCAGGTCTCCAGTGAGGTGTTGAAGATGTCTGTGAACACCAGAGACAGCTGATCAGCACAGTGCTTCAGAGATGATGGAGAGACAGAGTCAGGACCAGCTGCTTTGCGGGGGTTCTGCTTCTTAAAAAGCCTGTTGACATCTCTCTCCAGGATAGAGAGAGACGTTCCTTTGGTAGGGGAGGAGGAGGGGGGTTCTGATGTGGCTCTGATGTGGAGGTTAGTGTCAGGCTTGTCCCATTGTCTTTCAAAGCGGCAGTAGAACTCATTCAGATCGTTGGCCAGACGGAAGTCGTTAGTTGAGTGGGGGGGTTTAGGTTTGTAGTTAGTGATCTGCCATATACTAGGCTGTGATCTAGTCTTGTTAGATTTGCAAATGTATACTTACCTCTAGTTGTCTAAGCCATCTTCAGCCTTAATGAATTTAGTGAAAATTCAGCTCAGCAACATGGTGTTGGGCAAATTCGCTAAGATAATATTTTGCTAAATTTACTAAATAATGTTGTCAAGCTGTTGTTACTTAACGCTTAAAAATCAGAAACATCGTCAATGTCACTGAGGTAGAGGATGCCGCTCTATTCCCAGTTTAATATCGTAAGCATTTAAGCTAGCTTGTTTTACCGATGGTGACAACAAATGTTAAATTGTACATATTTGGTCACAAATTCCCATAAACACACTCCTGAACCTTGTGGACAGCCTTCCCAGAAGAGTTGCAGCTGTTATAGCTGCAAAGGGTGGACTGATGTCCTATTAAACCATATGGATTAAGAATGGGATGTCAGTTCATATGTGAGTCAAGGCAGGTGAGCAAATACTTTTGGCAATATAGTGTACATAATTGTCCAGTGTCAATAGAGCGGCTCCCAGGAGAGGTCCTTGGACATACCGAGCCCGAGGACAGTAAGTCCGTTAACTAGAAATAAGAAGAGAGTCAGTAACACAAAGATCACAAATCAGCGTTAGAACGTCTGTGCATTGGGAGCTACAGACACAATTTTTTTTTTTTTCTTTATTCAACATTTCAATTACTTTAACATAATTGGTCTGTGTGTGTATGTGTCAAGCATGTTAGTTACTATCACTAATAGTAGTGAACATAGTAATAAAACTGAACAAAATGTGCAAATATGCACCAGCTTCAACAATTAATAACACAGAAAGACAAACAGCCAGCCAATAGAAGTATAGGGCTGCCCAAAAGCTACTAGCTAGCTACAACGCCCCTGCTGAGCATTTGACCTGTCCTGCCAGGTCTTTACTGGATGTTGGACTATATACATTATCCATTATATCCATTATTTTTTTTTTTAATTCCATCCTTTTCTGCTCCACCTTTCTCCTTTCTGTCTGCTGTCCGTGCTTCAAACCAACATGAACAGTGACCACATGCTGTCCCTGTAACACCAAAACCTAACTCTGTACGAGTTTGAAGGAAAGTTCATAACCATTATTGGCTCCTTAGCTGACCAATTACAATTTGAGGCACACCAGGGTTGTACTACTTGAGGAGGGGCAAATGTAGACTTGATTGGGTCTCACGCGCTGGGGCCGCGAGCGCAGTTATAACGCAAAATTGTTAGTCTATACAACTATCAATCCGGCCCCAAAACACTAATGGCCAACCGGGAATTCTCCTGACCTCCCCGATTAGCACGTTGATACTTTAGCAGTTTAACTACAAAGCATGCTATCGCATGATAAACAAAAGGGGAAAAAAAACCCTTCTTAGCTCAAAATTTGTTTTTTCCTTCTAAAATTGACTGTCTGCCACAGAGTGCTACTTCCGCACATGTGGAATAAGGACTAAATTCAACATGTATAGCGTAAATCAGGTGCTCGTGATAGAAGAAATTGGAAATGTTATAACTGGCCTGCGTTCCCCGATCACCCTTATATATGATTGATGCCGAACACCTTCTGCTATGGGAGAAGTACATCATTAGATATCAAGAGGAAAATATTGTGTATGGATGACAGAGCGCTGTGCATCTCTCTGCATTTCTTTGTATGACCAGCTTAAAAAATAGGTGGAAAGTGTTTTTTTCATCATTATTTCATTAAATACTTTCCCCCAACAACACCTCAGTATTAGAAGTCAAACGTGTCTGTGGAAAGTTAAACTTACTTGGTGTGACAAATAATTGATTAAATCAGCCTTCTCGTATCTAAAAAATAGGAATCTGATCATTTCATTAATATCAAGTCACTTATTTCAATTCAATTTTATTTGTATAGCGCCAAATCATAATATACATTATCTCGAGGCCCTTGACAGGGTAAGGTCGAGACCTTACTTTGTTATAGAGAAAAACCCAACAGTTCCCACAAAGAGCAGCACTTGGCAACAGAGACAATTTTATTTGTCACGAAGCTCATAAAGAACCCCACAACTGACAGCTAAAGGAATAGATCAACAGAGCTGTAGCTGTCTGTCAGCCTGGCTTCAGTACGGAACAGAAACCTGGGATTGTTGTTTTCTTCTATCAATGATGAATAATAGGATGTTCTGGTTTACGGAGACTTTTTAAATATGCCAATAGGCTGTCTTTCCAAGCCTTTAAAGATTCTTCCAGGTTAGTAGAATGCCACTTCCTTTCTAGCTTCCTTGAACTTTGCTTTAAAGCGTGTTTCAGAGTTGTACCAATGAGCTAGCCTTCTCTGACTCACAACCTTCTTTCTCAGAGGGGCCACAGTATCTAGTGTTGCACGCAGTGAGGCTACAGTAGTGTCAACAAGATCATTAATCTGTGTGGATGTGAAGTTAAGAGAGCTGTCCCCTACTGCATTGATACATGGCAGTGGGTTAAATACCAATGGGATTCTTTCTTTAAATTTGCTAACGGTATTGTCAGAGAGACACCTGCTGTAATGGATTTTTTTCCCAAATGCTGTGTAGCCCATGACTGAAAACTCAAATGTTAGCAGAAAATGGTCAGATAAAAGAGGGTTTTGGGAAAATACTGTTAGATATTCAATGTCAATCCCATAAGTCAGAACCAGATCAAGTGTATGGTTAAAAGAGTGAGTGGGTTCATTAACATGCTGAGAGAAGCCAATTGAGTCTAATAATGAATTAAATGCATTACTCAGGCTGTCACTTTCAACATCTACATGAATGTTAAAATCACCCACTATGATGACTTTATCTGTGCTGAGAACTAACTCAGATAAAAAGTCTGAGAACTCAGATAAGAACTCAGAGTAAGAGACAGGTGGACGATATACAGTAACTAGTAGGACTGGTTTTTGTGTTTTCCAGTTTGGGTGTGACAGACTAAAGCTTTCAAATGAATTATGATTAACCATAGGCTTAGGATTTATTAATAAATTGGAGTGATAAATGGCTGCCACCCCTCCTCCTCGGCCTGTGCTTCGAGGGATATGAACGTTAACATGAGAATCAGAATCAGAATCAGAATCAGAATCAGGTTTATTGCCAAGTATGTTTTCACGTACAAGGAATTTGTTCTAGTGAATGGTGCAGAGCGCACCAAAACACCGAGGCAGCCATCTGCGGCGCCATTTAAAAAGGAGGAGGAATGGGGAAAAAACAAGTGGAAAGGAGAGGAGAAAAAATAACAGAACCCAAACTATACTCCTGGGGGGGGGGGGGGGGGGGGGGGTACAGTGTGGGATTCGGGAAAAAAACCTCAGCAACATAGGCATATATAAACAAACACATCTTACAACACAGTGACTCAAGACAATTTGCTCCAGGGGAGGGGGGAAAGGGGGGAGGAGGTGATTCCAGTGCAGACAGGCAGCCAGCCGCAGCCGCTGCCATTTAAGGCGCAGCTATCGGACCCCGCCCGCCGCGCTGGATGGGAGGAAGTGGCGAAGGCGTGGGATGGGGTTGGGTTGTGAGTTGCATATGTACATGTAAGAGGTGTCCGTGAATGTGTGTGTGTGCATAGGCCTGGGGAGTCGCTTCGTCTAGTTCACAATCAGTGCCTCAGTTCGCAGGGTGTCATCGCGATAACACAGCAAGTTGCCATGGAGACATCCTTGATCGGTTCCTGGACGGAGTCAACAATCCACAGGTGTCCGTGGAGGAGGGGGGGGGGTAGGAGTAGAAGCGTCTCACTGCAGCGATCTCGTGGGGGAGTTGTTCCAGCACCGGCCTTGGCCAAGGCCGGTGCTGCGGGGGCCGGAACGCAGATTAGATTATGATTGTTTGGGTTAGGGCGAGCAGTCGTATTTCAATAGACACGGCTTACTCTGTTAGTCCATTCTGGTCATCTCCATCCATTCTCCTTTCCAAAGCTGCAAGCTTCTCCAAGATGTGACCCATGTTGCGATTTATGACCACAGTCTGAGCGTTAACAGCTCTGTCTATTACCACAGACAGGGTGTTGACAGCTCCTTCCAAGGTGGTTCCCAAGTTGCGGTTCACAATCACAGTCTGAGTGCTTACAGCTTTACTCACTCCATCAATTATGTCGGGCAGCGTGGGGATTTGGACTGCTGTCACCGTCTTCCGAATTTTCTGATACACCAGGGCAATGCCTAATCCAATCAGCAGAAAGCCTGATATCACAGTTCCGAATATATAGAGATCTTCAATGTCCTCAACGGAAAGACTCGCCAGGCACACGACCCTCCACTGCTCCCAGGAGTCCCTCATGTAACCAGCGGCGTACGTCCCGCCAGGGCAGACAGGTTCCCCCGAACCCGGGCTTCTCGTCGAGAAGATCCTGTCAATTGCGTTGAGAGACCAGTTGACCAATTCCATGATTTTAGATTAGGAGAGCAGTGCGGAGAGAGTGGGGGGTGTTGATTCATTCAGACTAACATATTCATCCTGCTGCAGCCAGATTTCAGTCAGACAGAGCAGATCTGCATGATGATCAGTTATCAGATCATTGACTAGTAGAGATTTAGATGAAAGTGATCTGATATTCAATATTCCACTTTTAATTTTCCTATTATTTGGTTCTGGAATAAGGGTTGTGTTCATTTTTTATTAGGTTTTCATGTCTAACTCCTCTGTTCAATTTTGATTTATTACATTTAAATTTAGGTGGTCGGGGGACAGACAGTTTTTAGGGGGTGAATGGCAGGCAACTGCTCTACCGCAGTAGAGCAGTTGCCTGCCGCTGAAGGAGGCACAGGAGTAACTAAACATGAAGCAGGCTGAGCAAGAGAGAGCAGGAGAGTGAAAGGGAGAGAGCGAAGCCATCGCTAAGTGCTAAGCTAAAGTGGTAAACAGAGCTAGCGTGTAAACAACTGTGTTTTAATGAGAATCTCACTAAAAGGAGAGAGCTAAGAGTAATCGAACAGAAGTTCGACAGTACAACAGATAATTAGCAGTTGTAGTGAAAGAAGAAGAAAAAAATACAAAAATACAACTAGGATAAGCTGAATTCAGGGAGAGCAGTAACAAACACAACACCACCAGCAACCGGAAGTGACACAATACGCTTACAGCATGGATGTATTATAAGAACTGGATGACGGATCTAAAAATGGCGCCCATTCAGTTCAATACAAGTTGCTCGCCTGGCGCATACGCCGAAAAAGTTTCTGGCTTCCGGGTTACTTCCGCGTTATGCGGCCCATAGAGACTGCGCAGTAGTGTCACTCCCATCATCCCTTTGGGCAATGAGAACGAGCGAGAACGTTCTCGATCTGGCGCTCGCGTTCACGAGTGCTCTGCTTGCGGACTTGATGTTTAACAGACTAATACAGGCTGGTGAACTGCAGTCAGGATGAGACACTGCTGGCTCACACATCACAGAAACTATCACAAAGAAGCTCAATGACTTAAATTAAAATACCTGAAGAAAACTGTTACGGAGGAAGTTATGAAAAATCATGGAGGCGTCTTAGTGAATCCGGTTATGCAGCGAATATATCGATTAAAAACAATTACATTCCTGAAAAGTGTAAGAAGTGACGAATGAATGTGACAAAAAAAAATCACAAAATGAATTAACCTTGATGTGTGTAGAAGAAAACTCGCCTTTGTGCCGTTTATTCACTTTTCATACTAACTTGTTCTCGTCCTGACGACGTTAGCAGTAACATAGCAACCATGCTCGTTCCCGAGACACAGCGGGACCGTGGATAGAGTGCACGTACACAGTGGTGACGTCACTCAGAGAAAAAAGACTATTCTGGGCTTTGAAAAACTTTTACAAAGACTAAAACCCCATGGCTTAAAAATGTAGAATAGAAAGATTGATATTTGGCTGTGTGCACAGCTGGAGGTGTCCTGTTAAAAGTTTTACAGGCCTCTCTTTTACTAATGCGGTCTATGGGAAAAATGCTTTTTGGGCCACAGGGGGATTTTTCGCTGCAATACCACAAGTGGCCACTGGACAAAATTGGCTGCAAGGCTGAGCGGCGGCGCCGTATCCAGGTCTTATAATACATCCATGGCTTACAGCAACACGTCGCATGTCAAAGGCACGTTGTTATTGACATTTGTCATGAACATCATGTGTGGTTAGTCACAACAGTAATGCTCTTGCAATACCTACTGATACACCTAAATGGAACAGAGCCATCAGTGGCACCTGTGCATTTTAGATGTCAGCTGTGACCCAGTTCCATTCAGGTTTGAAGCACGACCTGTGTTCACACTGAAGTATGCTGAAAACAGACAGTATCCTTGCAACAACTACTGGTTTGTTGGTGTCCCACAATCCACAAAAAAGGAAGGAGCTGGTAACAGGTGGAAAAATGTGTTTATGGTGGTAAACACTTCCAAGAACACCTCAGAAAACAGAAAAAAAAATAGTAACAGTAAGAACAGCATAGTAAGTAACACTTGTGTCTTATTTTCCCGAAGAGGCTTGGACCATATGCTGAATAAAGTGTGATCAGTGTTTAGATGATCCTGAGTCTGACTGGGAAAGATTTCCACATCATCCATTTCCCTTTCTCCTCCCATGATTCTCAGTGGCTGTTTTGTCAACCATCATAGAAAATGAACAAAAGCATCATCAAGCTCATTCTGTTCAGTTACTAGGTGTGGAGTTGGTGAAACTTTCCCATGTGTGTTGCCCACCCTAAGGATTAAATTGTACTGCTGCCTTACATTTAAGATTATGTGACTGACACCATGAAACAGCTGGAAACAGCTTCTGACTCATGACAACAAATAATCTTTTGACTGACTAAAAGGGGCAGACTGACCCCCGGTGTTAAAGACTGGTAACTGCAGTGCAGAGGTTACCACTTCATTGACCTTTAGCCCAAAGATCCATGATGTAGTGGCAATGGTAATGAGTGAGTGAGAGGGAATGAATGAATGAATGGGTCATCCATACAACTATATCCAAGTTCCATGGTCTTACAAGACAACAGATTCATACTTGGCAGATCCAGAATGCTATATATACATTTTCAAACAGAAGTCCAAAAAGTCTCTCCCCTCTCCTCCCCCTCCCCCTCTTTCTATCTTCTCCTAAACCCAACCGGTCGAGGCAGACGGCCGCCCACCCCGAGCCCGGTTCTGTTGGAGGTTTCTTCCTGTTAAAAGGGAGTTTTTCCTCCCCCCTGTCGCCAAGCGCTTGCTCTTTGTGGGAACTGTTGGGTTTATTCTGTAACAAAGTAAGGTCTTGACCTTACCCTGTAAAGTGCCTTGAGATAATGTATATTATGATTTGGCGCTATACAAATAAAATTGAATTGAATTGAAATTGAAAAAGAAAATTAACTTCTGATCAGATTGTCAGACATTCATGCATGTAGAATATATGGAGAAATCAGAGAAAGTTCAAGTAAGATACTTGGTGATTTACTTCACATAAACACTTTCTTATTCATCCTGTTCTCTGCCATTTTAGTCAGATAATTTTTTATTCAAGATCTTAAAGAAACAGGGCACATGACAGGTCTCAGCAAAAGAAGGAGCTAATAATATAACATTATCATTCCAAGAAAAGTCACTTATCGCTTGTGAAGAACTGCATCTGACACACAAGTTGTGTGATCCAAAATAGAGAGATCCAGAATAGAGAGAACTAATAGACGATCATTTGATCAGAAAGGGGTTTTTTTCTATCAATGACAAACGACAATTAGAAAATAAAGTTGCATCCCTCTTTATATTATGTCAAAATTGCAAGTATCTGAAAAATCCCTATGTGGGCTACATTGTCTATCCCAATAACCATAGTAATGATAAAACATAGCTATAATAGGGCCTAGAATGACCCTCATTCATGAGAAGGGGAAAGTCAATAAAGGTTGTTTTGAGACAAATACAGGTGTAGAAAAGCACTTTGTAGTGTTTGTGTAGTGTTCACTTAACTGTTGCCTTACCTAATGTGGTAATGTTGAAGGCTTATTTAGGGTATTTTTTCTTCAAGGCAGGGCAGGAATTTCACTCACCTAAAAGAAATGGGTACAAACTTCCTCGTGTTCTGTTAGTCTCAAGTGTAGGGATGGCTGGACTGAAATTCAGGCCAAAAAACCAAACAGAAAGGTGCAATGCCAGAGCTTTAATAAATAATTTCCAAACAAAAACTTGCTTGAAGACCATAAGGAACTGAACACATGAGACACATGAAAAATAAGATCAAACAGAAAATCCAAATGCATAAACGAAAGGGAAACAAGGTACAGAAAAAAACAGACAAACTGACAGAGACAACAGTGAGAAAAGAGGCTAAATAGACACAAGGGAGGCAAGTCTCATAGAACACAGGTGAAACACATTAGGGCGGGGCAGACAATCAAACTGGAGGGAAAATGGGATAAAGACAGGAAGTTAAGAACAACAACACACAAGGAAGTAACTTCAAAATAAAACAGGAAATTAACCAAACAGTCCAAACAAAGTCATATTATTTTTCCAATATTTATACAAAAATTTCTCCAAAAGGCACCAACACCACAAACACTGCCAAGAGGTCATGTTCAGTGACTTGATTTAGCCGAGATGACACCAAGCAGACAGCTAGCAACTGTGACAGCACCCACCTGTCACTCAAAGTGGAGACAATCTCAATCAGTGTTGTGCAAGATCACATTTAACAAGAGCTAGCTCAAAGTTCAGTTCACAAAAATTAAATGAACTAGTTCACGTTCATAGTTCACAATTTTGAATTTGTACAAAGTGCCAGTCCAAAAAGATGTATTACTTCATGTTCATTTCGTCCACTTTTTAAAATTCTTTTTCAGTAGAACCTCCTCCTACTATGCATGCCAGCCTCGAGTCATTGCCACTAGTCAAACAATAGAAACGACTGTTTACTACTATACAGTCATAGAGAGAGATTTCTTAAAAGAGAAGAAAAACCAATGTCAATATATGTCTTATGTGAATATGCTGTGAGTTTGACTCAGGTGGAGGAACTTTGCGATTGTTGTTGCATGGTCTGATCCTTTCTTAATGATCACAGATATTTCAAAAGAATGCTTGAACTCAATTTGTCGTTTCAAATACATTACTGATGTGGCTGTTTATTCAGACCCAGCAGTGAGATTTTTTCCTTTGAAATCTGTACTGATTGATTATAAAAGTGACAACTGACTTCAGCAGCACCAGTAGCTATGCTGTTTTTTGTGTGTGAGTTTGCCAGAGTGAACGTTCACATTCATTAATTGCAAAGAGATTCATGCCGTTCATCGAAAAAACAGAGGCATTCAATTAACACCGCTCATTTAGCGTGTTCATGCACAACACTGTCCTCAAGCATGGATAACTTCTAGCCTTGATCAAATTTAAACAGGGGAGTTATAGAAATATTCCCCCCTGTATAGTCCCCCCTGGACATTTTAACTTGGGAGTCTGCAGGGATTGACTCACTTTTGGAGCCAGACTCTAGTGGTCATTAGAGGAACTGCAGTTTTGGCAATTACTGGATTAATTTTTCAGCCCTGTGATTGCCGATTGATCGACAGTCATGCTAGTGGCTCTGTAAAGCTGTATAGGCATAGCAGTGTTTGATCTAAATACTGTATACCATATTTACTATGCTCACAATCTTGGTTAGCATGCAAACATTTCTAATTAGCAAATAGAGTACAGTTGAGGCTGATGGGAATGTGATTAGTTTTGCAGGTATTTGGTCATATACAATTTTTTTTATTTGATGATAGCATCAGGGGAGAAGCTAAGGGCTAAGTTATTACAATTCATTGTGAAGGGAAAATGAGTGTAAGTACCAAATTTAATAGCAGTCCTTATTTCTTGCAACATTTCACTCAAAGCCACATGTGAGCCTTGTGGTGGAACTACAGAAAAATCCAGGGATCATCATTGGCTAAATAGTCTGTAAACCATGAGGCCCTGGATAAAACTTTGCCCAAGACCATCTACTCAAAGCTGAGCCACTAGATTCATCAGATTAATTGTAAACAAACTGATCTGTAATACTCTAGATTTTCAAACTAATGTCTGCTTTCACAAATGCTATTAACATACATAGTGTAAGTGAAACATTAAACATGGAAGTCATTTCATTCAACAAACCTGAGCAGTTTTCTTTTTATTCTGAGGAGAAATTTATATTACATTAGATTACAAAAATGCATAATTAACACATCAATCTCAAGACCAATTAAAAACTACAAGCCTCATTAAAATGGTATTTGTTTGTGATTTTTTTTATAAGGTGCTGATATATATATGTTACTGAGTGAACACCACACTTTGGGTTGGTGGGGTTGCACTAAGGAGCAGAACTGGAGAGGACTACAGAAGACAGGGCAGCTCAAAGGGACAATGAAGAAAGAAACAGAAGGGCAGAAAGAAGGGGTGGGGGGGGGGGGTGCGATGGCATACTTCCAGCCTTATATATGGTGTGTTTGTCTGCAGCTGCTCCTGTGGGGAATGTCCAGGAATAGAAGGAGGTAGAAGAGAAGAAGATGGAAAGAGAAGTAAGAAAAGAAAGAAAAATGAAAATGATAAAAATGAGGACAAGCAATTAACTCTTGTTTTTTTGTTCTTCCTCTTCAAACCAAAATTATCTCTCAGTTCCACACCTTTTTAGCTCAGCACACAAGAGGACGTGCTTCTGGAAAGTCTTGAGCTGGGCAGAGCATCAGCTGGGGCTGTCAGTCAGGTGGCAAATGGGCACTGCGTGAAAGAGGTGACATAAGTCGCACAGCATGGAAGCTGAACCCACATAGTGGCCATCAGGGAGACCAGGGGTGATGACTGAGAGGGGTGAGAAGAGGTTAAGAAGGAAAGAGGAGAAGCTGAGGATCAGAACATGGAGAACAGTAGGAGGAAGGTGATAAGGACGAGTGCTGTCTAGGGGTGAAGAAGGTATCATTAGAGGAGGAATGGATGAAATCTGCAAAGAAAACTAAATGATGAGAGAGGGTCAGCCATTTATTTCTACTCTCCCATTGACTGATTAGAGTTTGAGTTAGTCCTAAAGTGGTTTAGGGTTTCTGAGATGGATGGAGGAAGAACATTTCTACTCAAATAATTGTTTTTCCGGGAAAAGAATTTAGTATCTTGAATAACTCAATATTACCTTTTTACCCTATATATAAACAACTCACAAATATTAGGACCAAAGGTGGATAAGTTTTCAGTTTTTTTTTAATTCCCTTCATGATACATGCATATTACATAATGAGAACAAAAACAAAAAAGCCAAACAAAACGCACAAAATACAAAATACAAATGCTATTAAATATTAAGTGTGTATTTAGATTTAAACATCAGTGACACACAGTCTCAACCAATGGCAAACAGATGCAGGGTTCGAATTATGGGGGATTCTAATTGTCTAATTGTAAGAATCTCGTAATATCACACCCCTAAAGTGAACTGAACTTCTTGTCTACTTACACTGGGTTACATGATGCTATATTGAAGGAGACTGAGTTCAGCTCCGGTGTGCTCAATGTAACATCATATCACATTTTTTAAAATCTTCCAGTAAACCAAATAGTAGATGAGCTGCTTATATAGTCTCTAACGACGCAAAAAGCACCATGTGACACTCATAACAAAGCACTGACCATGACCTTTGTTGTCACAAAATCTTTTGCTCCGTGGTAAGTTTAAGGTCGGTGTGCGATAAAACACTGATAGCTTACAGACAGACAGACAGAGCAGCAGCGAGTTCTTAAGACCATCTGTCTGTTATTGCTATTTATTCCCATGATGCTTCTTTCACACTGTGTGCACGCAGGCAGGTGTGTGAATGAGTTGCTATGGTTATGCCGACGCTCAGTCTCTCTATCGCTTTGGAACTTTCTCATGATTAAGTTACAGGTTTTTGTATGCCTTTACAAAAATAACGAAAGTAAAAGTGTCTAAATTATGTCACATGATATAACTGAAATCTAGTAATATAATTTTACATTTTTGGTGAACATAATTAAAATTTATATTAAAGTTATAATATGTAAGTTCTCCACATTCAAATGTCTAATTATGTCTAGACTTATGTTATATATTTTTGACTTATGTACTTACATTACCCCAAATATTTCTAGTATTTCCCAAACCAGAGAAATAGTGATTTGTTTCATTTGGTCACCTGTCAAGGATGTCATATCTCCTATGTGCATGCATCATGGTTTTCCTCAATGTTTTTCAATAAATAAATAAAAAAAATTTAAAAAAAGTTTGAACCAGATAACCTGATGAAGGATTTTAGTCATCAGATGTCTGGATCTTAAGTTATCAGAGAAAACAGACAGGCAAATGGCAGCTCAGGTCTCACCCACTCATGGATGTCCATGCATCAACTCTGAGATGTCCCACATCCACTGAAGAACTTTGGTGAGTCATTGATTTCTTGAGTGGAACTGCTTTATTTGTTGTTTCTTTGAACCCACTGGTCCATTTGTTATGGAGAGGAGGGCACCTCTGCTGATTGGCTGCCAGTAAATACCAAGAAAGAGTGACTGAGAGAATGGGAATGACATGCAGCAGCAAAGTGGGACTTGCCTGCTTGGTGGTTTGGTAGCAATGTGGTGTGCCTGTAAAAACATCTGAGGCACATCAAGCTCAAAATGTTTTGCACCGTTTTGCTACGTTTTCCAGGTTGAATGACATGTTTTACTCCAAACGGTCCTGCAACAATGTGCAACGGCCTTTGAGATACATTTTCTCCTGTTTGGTGGGTGTGTCAAAGGTGTTACCCTATCAGCAGCGACGTGTATATAAAACAGTGCATACAATGGCTTCAACAAGTAAAGTGCTTTATAAATGCGGCTGCTGTTACTTGTTTACGAAATTGGATGATGTTAGAAGACATGTTTGTTGTTAGTACTTTATAGTATTGTTTTTGGTTTTTTTTTAAACAATAAGCTAATCGTTATTTAATTTTAACTTGTTGTATGGGCTGTTGTATGTGTTGGTTTCCATAAAATCTATCATGTTTTTAAAAGCATTTCAACGATTGGCTTAATTGATAAAATGTGTGCTCACCTTTCTGTGTCAGCAGTCCCTTTGGGGTAACCTGGTGCATCAAAGCCTCAAGCACTATAGGCCTACACACTGCTGCTGCACCAATGAATTTGTCTTGCCTCCTAAACCACTACAGTTGTCTTCAGCTCCTCGGTCATTGCAGTCTTCAGCTCCTCAACCTTTAAATTTGTCTGTTGCTGGACTATCACCTGCCTCTGCTCCAGCACCACCCTTGAACCCCCAGCAAATGCATACGGGTAGATTTTAAGTTTATTTCTCTTTCGCAACACAATTTTGGTAGTGGAGTGCTGCATTTTGAACCCTTGAATGCAGCTCCAGGCTTGACTCCTCCCCTCAGCCAATTCTCCAATCAGGGCCAAATAAAAGGCAGCTGCGAGCCATGCTCAGCCTCTGCCTCATTCACTCCCTGGTCAGTGGTGTGATTGCTGTTTGCCAACAGGTATGTGACTTTAGTCATATAGGATTATCAGTTTTTGTCAGTGCATTTACTTTATGGTTTTTGTTTTAGTAGTTTGAACAGTGTGCTACAGGACCCTGCCATTCCTAAGTCCTGTGAGTAGAATTCCTGCTAGAGGTGGTGAGTAGGATGAGCTACAAATCCACAATTGCAGCATGGTGAACTAGGAAACTATGTAACTTGAGTTACATGAATTTTGTTTCATTTTTCGTGTGTGTGTGTGTGTGTGTGTGTGTGTGTGTGTGTGTGTGTGTGTGTGTGTGTGTGTGTGTGTGTGTGTGTGTGTGTGTGTGTGTGTGTGTGTGTGTGTGTGGTCTCTGTCCTATTTATAGCAGCCAACAAACCTGTGGCGTTGTCTCAACTATTTACCACTATTCAAAATAACCCCGCTCCGCTACAGTATATTTTCCATGCCCAATCTATTTAAATGTGATGTAGCTACAAAGCCATGGACACATGAAGCAACCTTGCTTCTAACTAGTCTAGCAAAGCAAATGACTGAGGACTTTCAGTCTCCTGTATTAAAGAAATAAGTGTGGGGGGAAAAAAGGTAGCAGCAGAAATGCTAGTTAAAGGCTGCAACTTGGAGCAGAGGCCTGTGACAATAAGTTCAGACAATTAAAAAATTTTTTAGACAATCAGGTTTTATATTCTTTCCCCTCAAGATTTTCATCAGACCCAGATGGTCAAGGACCACCCACTTCTCAGCCTAAGCCATCAGCAGAACATGGTAAAAACGGAAGCACCTCTGTGTTTGTGCAGCATGTCACTGAGCAGAGGAGGCAGATGTTAGAACTCAACTCTAAACCAAGCTATGGAAGTGGCGAGTGAAAGGAATGACATCTTAAAACAATTAAAGCTTTAACAAAAAAAGATTAGGAGCTTGCCATGTTCTTGCTTATTTATTTAGTTTAATGGTATGTGCTCCCATGCTGCAATGAAATAAATGCAATCTTCAACACCATTGTGCCTTTTTAGTATCTTATATCTCCATTCTTTTATGAAACAAACTTGTGAAAATGTAGAACCAGAAGTATTTAAACAGAACTTAATTCATCAGTCCATCCCTTTTGCTTTGACCTGTAATACTGTCAGGGTCTACTGCTTGAAATTCATAGTCATCATTGCCAGCCACATCTTCACAATCCTCCATTTGGTACCCTTCTTCCCTTAAACAGAAATTGCAAAACGCATGCAGCTGTGATTACCACTGGGACCATGTTATGGTCTCCTATGGGCTGGTACCTCAGGCATCTCCATTTCCCCTTTAGGAGACCAAATGCCTGTTCAATCACAACTCTAGTTGAGCTGTGGAGTGAACAGATTTATTTTTTTGTCTATGGGATAAATGTCTATTATCTCTGTAGGATGTGATGAGAAATGTGCTGAGTCTCCAAGCAGGTGGTAGTCACCTCCCATTACATCCTGTGACCATATAATGGACAATTTCGGAAAACCCTGGCAACATGCACAGACCCCGGCCAGCCAGTGTACACATCCAGGAACATCATCTCTGATGTACACACTGCTTGGAGTTGAATACTTGCATGTCCTTTTCTGTTTGTCACTGTTTCCATGGCGTATGGGTGCTGGGATGGGAATATATGTACCATCAATGGGTCCAATGACGTCAGGGAAGCCAGTTCTGGCTTGAAAGCCCTTTGCCAGTTTTGCACGGTCGTCCTCTTTTGGCCATTTTATGTACTCCTTCCTCAGTTCACACAGGACCTTGCAAATGTTTGGAAAAATATAATGCAGCGTTCCTTTGGACATATCAAAGCAGTCTGCAACACCCCTGAAGCTCTCTTGGTTAGCCAGCAACCGAATGGGGCACAGCAATTTTGAGTGTCCAAGGTGAAGGTCAACAACAAAGGACCAACTTTCTCACAGAGGGCCTGTGTTGAACAGTATGTGCAGCAATAGGTTGTTTTTTTTTTTTTTTTTACATATGACACTGTAAAATACGCTGATGCAAATCTTAATATAATAGCTGTTTACATGGCCTACATACTACCATATAGGCTACATTGTGGAAATTGTAATTAAGTAGATATTTAACATCAAAATAAATTTACGTAGTATATTGTGTACACATGTTTAGCATCAAATGCAGAACAACTCCAATAATAAGAGCACTTATAGATCTGGAGATAATTAAAGTCTGCATCAAATAGTAAGTGCAATTTCTTGTGGCGCATGCCCTGTGCTAGGCATTATGATTAATGTAACAAATAAATACTGTAGGTAGACTACATTTAAATTAGATGGCTCTACAACATGTGGTCTTCAATGTAATTTTCAGACATGTATCTTGCTATTGTATGGACAAATGTTAGATTACTATAACTAGGGACTACAGTTTCTGCATACCCCTTCACTCGATTTGGATGTTCCGTAATCTTCCAGATAACAAAGGCAGTGACCATGACATCGAGAATATTTTGATTGACCAAACTTGACTTTTTCGGCTGCCATAGCTGCAATGCTTGCATAACACAACAGGGGGTTGAAGGCACCACCTTCTCATTTAAATAAACATTTGGCAATGTTTTGTTGGGGGCTGAACGCAAGGGTGGTTCATGAGTTATCAAAGGGTAAGGTAAGGAACAAAAGGAGTCTCAGTTTGTGTCCACCGTACAGTGCTGGTGAATCACTGGTTTTTAAAGTGACATTGCTTTATTTGGTGTTTCTACTAGTTTTAATCCGCTGGTCTGTTATGGAGAGAAACTCACCTCTGCGGATAATTTGGCTGCCGGGAAAAACCTTCTGAATGCCTGGTTCATAAATTAGCAGTCAGTTAGATTAGCAGTCTAAGATCCCAACCCTTCCCCGATGTCCTGACACTGACTTTGAATGTATAACTGCTTTCAGTGCTTTTAATGGTTATAATCATCGAAATACAGCAATACAACTGACTTATGTTGGAGGGAGTGTGGAGCAGTGGGTGACTCCACTCATATATTCTGGGATTGCCCAAAAATACAGGATTTTTGGAAGAATGTTCAAAAAGAAATTAAACAGATTATGGGCATTAATTTTCCTCTGGAACCAGCACTTTACATTTTGGGTATAATTCCTGACAGTATGATAGATAAGGGCTCTAAATATTTACTGAGAATCCTGCTGCTAATAGCAAAAAAGACAATAACAGCTTCCTGGTTGAAACCACAGCCTCCAAACATAATGCAATGGAGAGACAGGGTAAAAAATGTGTTTATCATGGAAAAAATCACAGCAAGACTACAGTTGAAAATGGATATGTTTGATAAAAGATGGTCATTATTAATACAGGCAATGCCAGGACTTTAGTCACCTCTAATTTATATTTTTATTTTTAATTATTTTTATTTATTTTTATTTTTATTTTTATTTTGTATGATAGGAGGAAATGTTCTTTCTTTTTCTTTTTTGTATTGTTGTTGCTCTCACTTGTAAAGTACTTATATTAACGCGGAATGCTCATTAGGGCATTTGGAATGAAGAAGAGGATTGGACTAGCGGAAATAGGACGTAAAGGTACAAAAACAGTGACTGAAATTTACAAAGAGTCATTGGAGAAAAAAAAAAAAGAGAAAGGACTCTTAAAGAACTTCAAGCAAATATAACTGCATATAATATACATCCCCTCGGTGTTTGCTGAGTTTGTGTTTGTATGTATGTATGTATGTATATGTTAAATAAAAAATCAGTAAAAAAAAAAAAAAAAAAAAAAGGTATTATGCAACTTCACAGTAATTTTCTATGATGTACCTTGTGGTGCTGTTGAATTGTCCACCCACACTGTGAAAACGACAACTTGATTAATGTTGTGTGAGTGAATTTTGTATTTTTGTATAACTGAATTAGTTGAGATGTGCCCTTACACAAGGGAAATAGTGAAGGGAGATGAATGAAGAGAGTCTGTATTGAGTTTCAATTTTAAACAGTACATCAAATTCACAGATTTTTCTCTGCATGAATATACTCAATCTCAGGACCACAGTTTCTACAATAAATTATTCTTCTCTTTTTTGCTAACTGATGTAAATTATATTTTAACCAATGCACAATATGAACTATAAAATGAAATGTATCCTTTAACTTATGTATTTTAGCTGACACATTAACTGATTTCTTACAGTTTTGAAATAATGTTTTAAGTACTGCACAGAAACTCCCTCTCAATGACAAACTTAAATGCAAACAATGGCAGAACAACCGTCTGGCGGTATGATGAGACAATAGCAGGAGCTAGCTTGCACAGTGACAGAGTTCACCTGAAACTCTTAACAACATAAAAGTCGAAAATTCACCTCTTTCTCTCACAATGAACAGTCATGACAAAGCAACAATTAACAGTAACCCTTTTCGCTTAGTTTATAGTGCTTTGTGTACGGTAATTACCTTAAACAAGGGAAATAGTGAGGGGAGATGAGCAAAGAGAGTCAACATGCTGCTCTCGCCTTCACTCGTCTGTATTGAGTGAGGAAAAAGGAGCGCGATTCCACCTACTAGAACCCTAAGGCATTACCAATAGATCAACGCACAATCAACCCAGACAAAACCTTGAACTACTTATTTCTACTCCTTACATTCTGACTGCATATTCTCTATTGTTTTAAATTCCTTATCCACTACAGAGACAAAACATTACATTGCATTACACCAAATGAACACATAGATTCAAGTTGGGGAAACTACTGATCTACACTGAGGTGTGCTGGGTTGCCTATAGAATAATAATAATAGTAAAATATCAATTTCTCTGTTCTCTGTAACAAGAGTTAATGTTTAATAAACACAATATTATGGATGCTGGAAGAAGCAGAAAATGGGGATAATAATAAATATGCATTATTAATAAATCTGTATCTCAATTGCCTGTCTGTGTCATTTTATTCAACATTTTACCTCTTACGTTTGTCCAGAGTCCTTTTCTTTGACGGGCTCTTGTTAATTTAGCTAGGCTGAGCCAGTTCCACTTGGATTAGCCTGTTTATTGTTTTCCCGCTGTTGCCTTGACTTATGCCCAGCAACAATGGGTGTTGCCTAGCAACCTCCGCCGCCCACCTCACATAGAGTTCAGAAGTAGATGTACAGGACAGCAAAGCTGCAGCGAGGACGGTTTGTAGCATGACGCTTCGACAGTTGGTAAGTGGTAAATATCCAGAATATGAGCGTTTTTGTTCAGTAAAATGTCATTTATGCTGATCCCTTTTGAACGAACATTATATGTGTTGTCGTGTGTTTTTTTTTCGTAGCAAGTAGACGACGGGTTAGCACAGACAGTAGTTAACAGGTAGTACAAATAATGTCACTCACTGTAGGCAAGGACACGAACAACAGCAGGTGGTGTTTTAGAAACCAGCACAGTTCGAAAGATTTTCCAACTAGCCAGTTCACCCAAAAACCCTAATGTCTGAAGCTAACAGTTTCTATCCGTCCCGTCGTGTCCGTCTATGCTTTCCTTCCCTTATGTGTGAATTAGCGACACAGCCTCACAGAGACAGTCAACTCATAACATTAATATATATTTACAGAGAAAATTAAGTAATAAGACGCCATGCATGCTGAGGAAAAGGCATGGGGCGGCAGCTGTGTGTTTTAGCACACAGCTAACTTTGAAATAAGTTGCACCTATTAAGCCCCACTGCATGGGCCCCTTCTGAAGGTTATGAATGGCTTTTAAATGGGTTCTGAATGAGTAAATGCTTACATTTGTGTCACGTTAGATCAGTTAGAGTCTCGAGAATTAAAATATTAAATTTTCGCTCCAACCAGAAGCACATTCATGGGTTTAGAAGAAGTATTCTCTGTTTAATCTCTCATTATTTATAATCTATTAGTCCATGAGGCTCCAATGATAATGAAAGTGTTGTATTTAATCTAAACATATTCTGAGTTATGACTATCGTCAAAAAAAATCTATAACAGATTGCCAAGTGATTGTTTACCCCTCACTCAAAATGCTTTAGAATGTTTTCTGTTTCTTATTAAGGAATTAAAGCACATCCTGCCCCCCCACCCCACCCCAGTTTTCCTTTTAGACAGGTTTATAGGCACTGTGAAAAAGTGAAATAAAAATCCCACTGAAACCATAACATTAGGCCCAGAGGCTTTAAAACTGAGTTTCTGACAAGATGTAGAAGTAATGTGCTTCCCATAATTCTTTCATAAAGTATATCATAGTTATTGTCATCAAATATCTATTTTTTTCAGGTGAAGACAAAAAAGAAAATACCATATATATTTGCAAAAATTTCAAGCAAACTTTTTTCACTTTGTCATTATGGGGTATTGTGTGTAGAATTTTGAGGTAAAAAATGAATTTAATCCATTTTGGAATAAGGCTGTAGCATAACAAAATGTGGAAAAAGTGAAGCGCTGTGAATACTGTCCAGATGCACTGTATGTAGCAAGGTACTGATATATTCTCTGAAATGTATCCAACATTGTTGAAGAATTTACATTCTTTTCATTGTGTTCTTCGACCAGAGAGGTACTGCGGTGGAGACATTCGTCAGAGGAATGACAGTTGGACTACTGGAGGTACTGGAGGAGCATGTAAACCCTTGAACAGTTGAGCTTTCTGTTGTGTTGGAGGGGGCAGTAGTCCTTGAGGGCCTGGATGACTTCTCAACTGCTTGAGTATCCAAAAGACTGGAAGTACACCTTTGAAGCAGTCCAGAAAATTTTCCTTGGACTTGGAGAAACATGCTCAGCTCGAATTCATATGCTGAGAGCTAAACCCTTGCAGTCATAGACGAAACTGAGTGCAACTCAAATTAGATTACAAAACACTGTAAAAGACATGCTACATCCTGTGACACAAAAACAATAATTGCCATTTCCATTATTTTGCTGTTATGTCAATTATTCTTGTATTCATTGTGTTCTTTTTATGATGACTTATGTTATTTGAGGTAAGTGTCTGGTACTGGTGTTGAGGAATTTTAAACAAATTCAATGTTAGTCCTTGATGTTTGCTGTTACACTGACCCTTACTGTCAAGGCTGAACAATGGCTCAGACTCAGATGCAGACTGACACAGTAAGCGAGTTCACAATGTCCTTTAATAAGGCAAAAGTCGGTACACAGGAGATCAGTCCGTGGAGCAAAGGTATCAAAATCGGAAGGCAAAGGCAGGGTCAAAAACCAAAAACAAGACAAGACACGAATAAGGCACACGGGGAATAAAGGCTGGAACGTAGTCATAAAGAACAAGACGAACTGGCACAGAAGGAAAGGAACACTGAGACAAAATACTCTGGGAGAGGGAAGACAATGAGACACAGGTGCAACACATTAGGGCAGGGCAGGTAATCACACAAGGGGAAGACACATGAGGGCAGGAAGTGAGGAACCTGAAACGAGAAAAGAGGTGAGTATCAGAATAAAACAGGAAGTACAAGACAAAGAACACTGGGGGAAACAAAAAAGGAACTCAGCTATCCAGCTGAGGCATGACACTTACTATGAACAGTGTGGAACAGCAAACATCAAGGACTAACACTGAATTTGTTAAAAGTGTTTCAGTGTTTGAGCTCGGTTTTGCGTTGTCAAATGTTTTGAGGCATGTTATACAGTAATTGAGTGCTCTTAAATCTTACTGTACACACATAAGTGAACAACTTAATTTTACAGTATGTACAGATCTGAGTGTCTTTGTGGTCCTAGTTAAGTTTGACATGTTTCCTCTTTTGATTCACTGATTGCTTGTCTATAACTAACTTGATTTTGTTCCTGATCCTACTAGATGGTTTATGTTGAATAAACGAATTAATTTTTACAATTTTGGAGAATAAATTCTTTGTTTTTTTGGTTTTTTTTAAATGTAGTGTGTAGTGTCATTATGGTAGGGCAACTTGCTTTCAGAGAAGAACAATTACTAGACTAAGAACTGCACAGGGTTGAAGTAACTCAGTATTTAAACTTATTGAAAAGTTGGTCCAACTTGACCCTAGAGGGTAATTATTACTTGACCCTAATAACAATAAGAAATTGAGATAATTTAATATTTTAACTTGTAGAAAAGTTGGGCCAATTCGGGGCTGTTGGAGTATATTAGTTGAGCCTGACTTGAATGTTTAAAATAGAAAATATAATATTTCAAACTGCTTGCACACTATTTAAACTAAGTGACAATGTGAAATATAAGGTTTGGTTAGCAACTGGTCTAAAAGTTGAATAAACTTAAAATAGCTGTGAAACTTGTTACTTAAAGATTCTGTAAAGCAGAAAAACACGAGTTCTGAGTTTGCCACAATATGCCAGAAAAATGGCATATTAAACCCCCTGCCAAATTTGAATGAATAAAAATATTGCCAAATATATAAAATTAGGTTTCAAACTTGTGAAAAAATAACCAGTATTATCATATCTTGAACGCTGGGGGTGTGTCTGCTGGAGGCACTGAAACCACACCCAACATCAGGAAAGCTTCCGCATCACTTAATGAACTAACAAATTTATGCTGAAAGGAAACATGACTGCGTCCAACAGATATATTGATTGTACAGACGCATGCACGCGTGCACGTTGTATATATTTTCACATTACAAATCGCTCTAAATTCTCCGATGCCCTGGATCTAATCTATTTCGATGCTGGCATTGGTAAGAGAAATAGCTTATAAGCTATACACGGAGCTAACTTAGCCCATTTTCCACTGGTCAAAAAACCTGCTAAGATCTGCTAACATCGGGCTTTTGTCTACAATGTAGAAGGGTTTAATTGGCATTCACAGCCAGGTTAAATGAATTTGCAGTAGATACAGGTATTTATTGGCTCCTGCTCCAATCGGCTCCGATCGGCATTGATGTAAACACAAAACCCGGATTAACCCGCAAATTTTCGCCTCTTTTCCTGCAGTAACCTCTCAGAGGACACAGACACAGGCCTGTCACCTGTCCGGCATGGTGTACCAGAAACTCTGTGGCTACACTGATAGCAGGGATGAAAGAGTGAGCTGTAGCTCTGAAAGTTTTAAGGTCACACAATCACAGATCAAAACATCTCATATGGAGGTCCCGATACAGACTTTCACCAGTTTGCAGGGCGGCTTCTGTGTGTGTGCTCTAAGTTCAGAGATGACATTGCTGCTTGCGGTTGTGTGTCCTCAGTCCAAGAGAAAGACAAACTCGACTGGCGGTGGAAAAGGAGTGTATCGGCTTTTAATAGCGGGTTTACCTGTGTTTAAAAAACCCACTTATACCCGCTTATTTTAGTGGAAAAAGGGTATTTGATGAGAGGATGAGGCGGAGCTATCCTTCTGGTCATGAAAAGAAGGGAAACGTCATGAGTGAATAACAATAATTATCTATTTATACATTATTCTCTTCAGCCTCTAGGAAAGGCTGAGCTAACCAGCAATAACAACACTGAGCGGGAGAACCAATGATGCTAGTACATTCCTTACCTTTATACCGTTACCGTTTAGGGGTGGGGTATGCTAAGTGGGGGTCCAAGTGCATCACCAATACCCTGTTTAGGGTCCGCCCAAAAAACGCTCAACACAAAAATTATGAAACACAGTTTAACAGTATAACTGCACAATTCAGTACCAAACAAGTTCCACATGTTTCACGCATTTTCCAGAATAGTTCTCCAACATATATACTGATTTTATAAACAAATCTGTGAATTTGCTTTACAGGATCTTTAAGTTTTTTATGTTGAGCCACCTTATACATTTTTAGAGTGCACTTGATAGCGAAGATAGAGTAGGCATTGAAAGACACCTCCCTCGTGAAGTTGTTAACTTTTGGTAGGCATAATTATTCATCATGAAATAAAAAAGGAGTTTAAATGGTATGGACTTGCCGCAAAATTCGCCAAGATTGACAAAATTTATGAGCCACCAGGAATTAAGGTTTAAGTTTGATTGAAACAAACCAGTTTGTATGAAGGGTCTAAGGATGATGATGGTTTGTTGTGAAGCTTGTTTTCATTGAATGGTGTCGCCTCGGGAACCAGGCCAATTTTGGTGTTTGGGATGAATAAAGTTATATCTATCTATCTATCTATCTATCTATCTTTCTATCTATTTATCTATCTATCTATCTATCTATCTATCTATCTATCAGAGGTCATATTCAGGGCCGTAGAAGGATAAGCCGTGGGGATGCTGGAGGCTCCAGTGATGGTGTTAGGGACTGTAGCCGTTCACCGCGTCATCAAAGGTGGAAGACCGAGGCAGAGCCTGATGATGGAGTCCCTCAGCCACCGAGGTTCAACCCCAAACGCACCCCAGGTGTCCAACCCCCTCTCAATATGGGCCACACAAAGTCTGACAGAGCCAGCATGGGGCGACAGCGCTGCAAGCTCCGTAAAAGGAGCACTCCCTGGAAGTGTCAGGAATGTGATGTGCACCTGTGTCTGCAGCCAGAGAGGAACTGCTACTGGCAGCACCACCAAGGTGTTTGAGTCCGCAGCCAGAGAGGAGCAATTGTCCTGTGTGGGGAAACAACCCCTGTATATTTTTTTCATGGTCTGTTATGCACTACAGGTTTATTGTAAGTTCACAAATTATATTGTAAATAGTTCTATACTTTTCAAATTTCAGAAAACCTGTTATTCATGTACAGTTTCAGTGTTTTTTCTTTATTAAAACTGCCAGAGATTGAAAGTTCCAAGTATTCTGGAGACATGGACAAAAGCACTTACTCACAGGACATTTTCTGACCTTTTTATGGTCAAAATAAGCAAAGGACTCCGGGCAGCCATTTTGAGGCTCAGGTGTCAAAGGGTTAAAGATCTGTTTGCCATCATATCTTCCTGAAGATGTCATGATTCATACGAGCTTTCTCAGAATTAATTTTAGCAATGGAGGCTGTGAGACCCCTTCTTTAAAGACATTTAGCAGATCAGAAGGACCTCATATTAGTATAAATAGTTAATCACATTGAAGTGTAGCATGAGATACTTTACACACTTACAGTATGTCAATATCTCACTGTCATTAGACAGTTCTCAGTAGAGAGACAGGAAACTTGAGGAGAGAGACACAGAGAGAGGGTGAGGGCATGGTATACAACACTGGTCCCCAGCTGAACTCAAACTAGGGACGCTGCTGTTATGTGGTAGATATGTGTCTTAGAGCTGCCAAAACATCTCAAGTTTGACAAATTTGTTACAGTGGCTTTAAACATCTGAATGAAACTCTGAGCAGTCAGTCTGACGACTGGATGTAGATATACAGTAAGGCCAAAGGTCATGTGTCCATCAGTAAACCTGTACAAAAATGCATGGTGTAGCACGACCTTCTGTATTGATTCATTATAAGGTTGAAATTTACATTGTATTGAATTATTGAAAATTCAGTCAGACACAGCCTGTTAGACAGATACAATATTGCTCCAGAAGGTATATTACTGAGCCAGTTTATTGATTTTATTACTTTTCTTTTCTAGCTACACATGCCACTGTTACACTATGTTTTAGCATTTACCATCAAAGCATCACCTATAACCACAGAAGCTGTTCAGCAAAAGTTACATAGGCTTGCTTTAAAGCTACATTTATCAATATTCTCAACACTGAATCAATCAGTCACAGGTGATGTAAAGGGCATCTTTTATGTGATTTTTTAGGTTTTGAAACAAACTTACAGTATGACTGATTCTCATCAAATCCCCTACAGCAGCCATTTCAAGCAAAAAAGTACTGTAAAAGTGAACATACCACAGATATTAGCAACTTAATACAGAGATCATTTTCTCAGGAAGTGGTGGAGAGCAAAAACAAAGGTGGCCTGAAGCACAACTCCAGATGAATGTTGATTTGTTGTTGTTTTGTTGTTGTTTTTTTCGCAAAAAAAACTGCTGCCTGAAACAAGACATTACAGATGTGGACTGGAGAACAAATAACAAGTCTTCACTGACAATGTTACTGGTAAAAAATAGTAGGCTTAACGGAAATGAGATGCCCAGACTCTTACTGCCCAGAAGTTTATTTCATATTCTGATGAAGCTTCTTTTCATCTTCATTCTCCTGGCTGCTGAGAAAGCCTCCATGACCACTTGTGCACTCAATCTGTCATATAAATGCTGCTCCACTGTTTTTCTACTTTCTAACTGAACATATTGTGCACGTTTTGATATCAAGATAAGAGGCCTGATAAGTTATTAACAACCGCAGCTGCTCTTGTTCCCATGGCAGTGAGACAGCACTGTGGGCATAAATAGATTTCCAGTGAGAGAATTGACAGGCTGCGGAGCCTTACTGCTTAAAATTCCAGAGTGTGCACCAAGATCAGCAGGGACTCCAAGATTAACTCATGTTTCCATCAGCTGACTTGGTGGTCTGAAGTGGAAAGAAATCCTTGTGGTTGTGCATTTGATATTAGATTGCATCTTTTAGACAAACACAAGTCCTCATTCCTTGTTCATGTAAATATTGTTTTTGTTTTTTAGCTGTGTAGCAAAAGGGATGGTGATCTGTCAGGCCACCACTTTAGTACAAACTGAAATATCTCAACAACTGCATCCAGCACCATGTCAAAACTTGGTGCAATTTGGTGAATGACCAAATGACATTCCCAGCCTCAGCTATACTTTGTGTTTAGTGCTAATTCGCAAACATGCTAACACACTAAACTAAGATGGGTAGCATGGTAGACAATGCCTGCTTAATATGCCTGCATGTTAGCATTGTCTTTGTGAGCCAGAGATGTCAGGTCAATTCTTCAAGTCCAAGTCAAGTCTCAAGTCTTTGGGGCGACCCAGCGACCCGTCAGTTGATTGGTTAGGGCACGTACCACATAAGCTGATGCTCTTAGCAGGTGAGTCGCCGGTTCGACTCCCGACTGGCCTGACTCTTTGATGAAACCTCTTTGATTTTAATAAAGTTAAAGCAAAGAAATGTGCAATTGTAACTAGGCTCTCCCATGATCTTTCCATGTTTTTCCAGCTGTAATCTCTGCCTGGGTTGCCTGTTTGTGGCTATGTGAGATGGTTTTGTTTGTTTACTTTTTGATGGAGTGACAAACCAACAGCTAAAATGGTTAAAGATGAGGTACAGCTGTGTGAGATCACAAGTCTACTTGCATGCCTCTTAAGTGACAGATGTCATAAGTGCAAGGGCAAGTCAGCAGCAGCGAGGACAGGGAGACAGGCAGACAGATGGGTTAACAGACACTGAGGAAGGGGCAGAGAATCTGTGCATGCAGAGCCATGTTAATCTGAGTGTGTGCGTTTGTAATGTGTGTGTGTGTGTGTGTGTGCATGCACTGGGGTTCTTCTACAGTATGCAAAATCAAGTGTCCATCTGCACTGAGATGTGCAGTTGATCCTCTGCCAAAATAACCTCCAGCTGCCAGATGCCTGCAATGTGTTTTCTTTTTTTTAAATAAATGTCACTGAGGTTGTGTGTTATCTAAATATGGGGGATTGGAGTGTGCCACACAAGGGGATGTCAGGGCACAAATTAAAGTTGGATTTGATTGGCTGGCTCTTGTCTGAGGAGGGGGGCTCTTGCCCAATCCCAACCATTTTCAGTAAAAGTGTAGAGGGATAAGAGGGTACTTATGGAGGGGAGTAAAGCCATATTGCTACCTCAGCTGTGTGGAGGAAAGACTGTATTTCCCAGACGTTTGTTGTTTTTACTGGTGTCTGTTGTTCAGCCGACCGGCCACCATGGTAAGAAACCGACAGCTGAGAGGGAGGTACAAAGGGGAAACAATTTGGAGAAGGAAATTTAGTTTTAATTATTCTTTGAGGATTTGCATTTCTTTTCCACTTATGAGGATTAAAACCCAGGTGTCAGACGATGGAGACTATTATGTGAAGTGAGACAAACTTCGTCAAGTCATCCAGCAAAGTCCTCCTCTGCAGCATAACTGGATTTAAGTGCTGCTTTATCTCTTGCAAATCATGAAATTCTTGGGAATTCAACATGGGGCTCACACTTTAGTGGTAACCTGCTGTTGTAAACTTCTGTTTACATGTACAACTTGTGTAAATCCACATTGCTGTTTGTTTGCAGAATGGTGGGATTTTTCTCTGCTTTTGTTCTCCATCACTTCGTAACTAAACTCAGTCTGATTAATATTTAGATTGGAGGGGGATGATACTAAAGATAGAAAGCTCACAGCTGAGTAAAGTGAGAAGACATGCTGACTTTCCTGAGTGTCTTAACTTAGGACATTCACCTTGAGAAAATTCCTCTAAAATCCTCTACCAAGTCTTACCTTAAAATTAGCTTTAAATAGAACAAGAACAAGTGGGTTTGCATGACCTTCCATATATTACTGTATTGATGAGGTTTGGTCAAACAAACAGGGAAATAGGGAAAACTATTTGCTGTCCTCCTAAACTACAGAAATTGAAGGGTCAATATAACAATTAAAGGGGAACTGCACTCAATTTAAAGATTTTTAATGATATTTTTGCTGTGCTTTGAGTTACTCCAGTTAATATTTCTCCCCATGTTTCTTTTTAGAAAACTGAAGCAGCACTTTGGACAAGACTTGATGGTGTTTCTTGCTGTTTTGAACATGTTCGCATTGTAAAAAAAACAAGAAAAAGAAGCCAGTGCTGTCAAGAAAGGTTCTTATTAAATGTATAGACAGTAGGATTTAAAGTTGCAATGTCATTAGCAGGTTTAAGAGTTCAGACAGAAACAGCACAGATCAAACCGGTTTCTGTATAAAACCTCAACATAAAACTTCAACTATTCTCTACCTGTTCAGAAATATTGACTCGGTTCTACATTTGTGAGCTTTATACTGAGTGGCATTCCCCTTTAAGAACCATCATCAGCGGGTGCAGACAGCTGGCGGGGGATTAAACATGACTTCTTACCTGACCTAATGCTATTTCCAGTCTTTGGCTTAGTTCTGTCTCTGGCTTTAAGTTTCTCGTTTGGTTTTCTGTGGCCTCATGGAAAAAAACAGCTTAACTATAAGGAGTAGGGGTCATAGCAGTATTTCTGCATGTTTTAGCCCACTGGAACAAATAATACATGTTTAGTCATGTATTTACTACAACACAGCCACACTTCATACTACAACTAACGACCAAAGTTTGCTGAGGAATTTGACAGTTTTAAAGTGTTTGAAAGTGTTTCTCTTAGCTCCTAGGCAAGTATTGATTTTCATTTTCCATTTACATTTTATTCAGTATGAAAATCAATACGTATAAACTAAACACCTCCTTAAAATAGGTAATCGAATATCATCTAAGTCAAACAATGTTCAAGATTTTCTTAAGGCTGCCTGCAAGATCACAAAAACACTGTCACACTCTGAAACACATCAGTATGTCTTGAAACATGGTCAGCTGTAATCCACAGTGCATGAATTATAGATGGGCTAGAACATGCAGAAGTGTCTTGTTTTGGCTGGAAACCATCAGCTTGCTCAGACCACAAAAGGCAAAATGACAAATCATTTCCTATCACAGCTTATGTGATGCTAGTGCATCAATGCAACTGCAGCAGCAGGACATATATTTGAGCGTGTGGTTTCATAGAGGACTGATGGAGATGTTGGTATCCTCTTTGACTCTAGGCGCTCCTCATATCCTGTCATTGGGTCAGTGACCTGACTCCAGTTGCAGGTGTATAAGGCAAACAGAAAAGTTAACTTACCTTCAGGCGCGAAGCTGGCCACTGACAGCATTAGATGATGATATTTGGTTGAATGTAGGTTGTGATGTTGGGTGACAGAAATTCAGTGTCATGACAACATCTAATGCCAACAATAATTTGATGTAGAATACTGATGACAGCTGACAGATTTTTTGTTAGTTTTAAATTGTGTTGTTAAGTAACCAAAATCCAACATCTTCCAAATGTCTCATGTCAAGGTAATCTAGACACAAAAATATCAACATTCTAGTCATGAGCAAAACCCAACCTCTACTAAACATTAGCTAAACATTACAATGTCAACCCGATTTTCATTTCATTTTCCAACCACTTTAATGTCAGTACAATGTTAGAGTGGATAGAGTCAAACGTCTTTCTGACGTTATACTGACATCTACTGCCAGCAGGGTTCTCTCTCTCTCTCTCTGTCCAACCCTCCTTTCAACCACTGCCCTTCTTACCTTTTTTCAATTTCCTCCTCCTAAGCCCACTGACGCCCAGAGCGATGCCCGCTCCTTCCTGACTGAGGAGATGATTTCAGGTCTGTCCTTCTCTATCTTCTTCACAACATGAATGTGTAACTGGATCACAGTTGAGGGTCCTCCATTGACTGACATCTAAACCGCTTGGTTTTTGTGATCATTCAGATTGAATCATGAATGAAAATCTTGCATCAGTTGACTGATTTTTTTATACTTTGTTGCATTTTTCAGGAATTACTTTTCCTCTGTTTTGCCAGTTATGACTGAAACGTTCTGAATTTGAACTGTTTCCTCGTCTCATCCAGAGTTCAAAGCTGCCTTCGACATGTTTGACACAGATGGTGGCGGTGACATCAGCACCAAGGAGTTGGGTACCGTGATGAGGATGCTGGGCCAGAACCCATCAAGGGAGGAGCTGGATGCCATAATTGAGGAGGTGGATGAGGATGGTGAGAGCATTGTGTGACAAAAAAGTCTGCATCTAAATGCATAGACTTTTAGTGATGATTAATGGGATCAAGCTGCTCACTTCAAATTTCTTTTTTTTAATTTTTTTTCCCAGTGCATTTTTTTGTGTGGCCTTAATTCAATACAATACAAAACAATGCAATACAATAGAGAAGCTGTGGGACTTATTAATGGGGCATACCAGCGATTAAGTATTGTGCTTCCATAAAGACAGGGTGTCTGTAAAGATTGTCACTCATCCAGGTCATGGTTATCCAAGAAAAGTTGAATTGAGATTCGACTCAATGGGGTATTTGTGACAAACAGATCTTAAAGAGCATTGTCAAAATTGAAGCAGCAGAAGCTGAGACATTCTGACCTTTAGTCCCTTGTATGAGTCAAGCTCCAAAAACACAAGCTCCTACGATTACCATAGTGCAATTCAATAGTATCTTTGATTAGACCTTACCTGATTGTTAAAAACCCCAACTTTTCAATTTCCACCTCCCCAGTTTATAACATAGATTTAAGCCTAAAACAAGACACTCTGAAGATATGATCAGGGTTATTTTTACACTTCAGAAATATCTGTCCAGAGCTACAAATGTTACACAACTGTTTCCCTGGATGAGATTTTTGATGATGAATAAACTGACATTGGGTGAGTTTTAATGTATATTTTCAGTTGATGCATAAAAAACTTGAGTGGAAAAAGAAAAAAGTCTTGAAATCTCAAAAATAAAATTTTGACTCTTGGAGAGGTGGAGAAGTCAATATATCAATAAAAACACATTTGAATAAATGATAACAACAACAACAACAATAAATCATGTTACTTAAACGCACAGTATATAGTCTTCACCACCATCGCTGTAAGCTTTCGGTTTGGATTTCTTCAGTGTCAGTCATTCAGGAGGTTTTCACCTGGAGCGGAATTATCTACAGAGGTCTCTTCACCAAAATAAACAGACGTGATTATAACTGTTAAAAGCACTGAAAGCAGTTTCACATTTAAAGTCAGTGTTTTGCTGATGCTGTACAGCAGACACAGGACATCAGTGAAAGGGTTGGGATCTTAGACTGCTAATCTAACTACCTGCTAATTTATGAACCAGACATTCAGGAGATTTTTACCTGCAGTCGAGGTCCGCAGAGGTGTCCATCTCTCCATAACACAAGGATCAGTGGATTAAAACAGTAGAAACACCAAATAAAGCAGTGTCACTGTGATTTGCCAGCCCTTCTTGGCGGACACAATGTCTTGGAAGGGCTGGAAACTGAGACCGCTTACCTTTTTTTCTTTGATACCTTATGAATCAGATGTTCAAAATGTTTTGACACGCACGCCACATAACTGCTAATCCATTAAGCAGGCAAGCCCCACCGACAACTCTTTACTGCATGTCATTCCCCATTCTCTCTGTCACTCTTTACTGGTTTTTACCAGCAGCTGATCAGCAGAGGTGTCCTCCTCTTCATAACCAATGGACCAGGAGATTAAAAGAAACAACAAATAAAGCAGTAGAAATCAGTGATTCGCTCTTTGGTGACCACAGGGCATCTCAGAGTTGATGCATGGACATCCAGGAGTGGATGAGACCTGAGCTACCATTTTCCTGGCGGTTTTCTCTAATTAACTTAAATCCAGACGTCCAATGCCTGAAATCCTTCATCCAGTTACATTTTTTATTCCATATATTAGTTGAAAAGGTGTAAAAAGTATCTCTTAAAATGTGGCTTAAAACAGGATAAAAGTCTATTTCGAGCTTCTGGCTAGCAACCGCAACCATTTTAAGAAAAATATTTTTTATCTTTATTGAAAAACATTCAGGGGAACCACAATGCTGACACATGCACATATGGGATATGACATCATTAACAAGCAATGAAATGAAACGGATCATTACCATGATTAAAATCACTGTTTCTCTGGTTTGGAAATTGCTGGAAACATTTGGGATGATTTAAGTACATAACTCAAACAATATATAACATCGGTCTAGCCATTTTTAGACATTTGAATGTGGAAAAGTTACATATAACTTTAGTTAGGAGTAGCCAAAGGGAACCGACACAGACCCGGGGAGAACATGCAAACTCCACACAGAAAGGGCCCAAGGTTCAAACCCAGAACCTTCTTGGTGTGAGGCAAACCACTGCACCATCATGCTGCTCCAGCCAGAATCATTTTATAAACAAATGCTGTGGAGAGATGAGGTTAAAAACTGAGTTCTTTTGCCACAATCAGCAATGGTGTGTTTGGAGAAAAAATAGTAGCAGCATGGGGGTGGAAATATTCTGCTTTGGGGGTTTGGAACAGCCCCCACAGTCTCCTTACCACCAACCCAGTGGGGTGTCCAAACTTTTGCACATGCCACAGTTACTGTATTTTAAGTTTATTGGCTAAACTGTAACAGCGCACTGACATTTGAAGAAAGGCTCATTTTAATGTCTGTTTGCTTCAGGGGTTGTGTTTACTTCTTTTCACT
This sequence comes from Trachinotus anak, assembly GCF_046630095.1. Taxonomy (NCBI): domain Eukaryota; kingdom Metazoa; phylum Chordata; class Actinopteri; order Carangiformes; family Carangidae; genus Trachinotus; species Trachinotus anak. The sequence continues at coordinate 8,380,041 of NW_027273855.1, forward strand.
TCGAGCTTCCTCCCACCATCTGTCCCTTCTCACTTGTTCACCTCCCCCCTCCTCAGGCAGTGGTACCATCGACTTTGAGGAGTTCTTGGTCATGATGGTGCAACAGCTAAAGGAGGACCAGGCTGGGAAGAGTGAAGAAGAGCTCTCAGAATGCTTCCGTATTTTTGACAAGTATGACACTCAATATCAACATAAAACCAAAGACATACACTGTAGAGTAAGTTATTGCATTTGAGAGCCATATACAGTATGTGTTGTGGCTAAATTCGAAAGGCAATACATAAGAATATTTGACAATTAGGCAACATTATAGCCTGCAGAATGCATCAACAGAGCAACTTCATTTGTAAATGTTATTTGACACTACACCCGGAGTCTGCATGGACAATGCATCAAACAATGGTTAACATAAATACCATAAAAATGGAACATCCAGGGTTTATAGCCCCCTCTCTCTGCCCTTCCGATACGTAAATGTAATATACGTACAGTACATATATTGAATTTTCATATATGAAATACATGTTTTTATTTTATATGTACATACAGTACATGTAAAATTATATATAAACCCTATTAGAAATTCGAACATTTTAATATTTTGACATATATGTCTAGCCCATACAAATATGTATGTTTATGTATGTATGCTCTTATTGTAGACATATGTTATATAAATATATATCCATCTCAAAGCCTGTTGTGTTAATATTATATACAGTAGGGTCCAAAAGGGCCCAAAAGTCTGAGATCACTTTCCGCAGATAGACATGTAGAATTTTTATATGTATGTTGTTTTGTTAAACCTTCATATATAAATTAAATATATAATGTTAACACATATGCTTACAACATGGTATACATTATAAAAAATTATCATAAATATTTTAAATATATGTACAGTATATGTATGCATTTTACCATATATATATATATATATATATATATATACACACACACACACACACACACACACATACATACATATATATATATTTCATATATCTAGAGGATGGATATATATGATAATAATATATCCTCTTATAGGCAATATGAAGCCAGGTGAGACTAACCAGGTGGTCAAGTTTCAGGTCTGTCTTAAGGACATAAAAACCTGGATGACCAGTAATTTCTTACTCTTAAATTCAGACAAAACTGAAGTTATTGTAATTGGCCCAAAACACCTCAGAGATACACTATGTGATAATATACTGACTCTGGATGACATTACCTTGGCCTCCAGTGCTACAGTCAGAAACCTTGGTGTCATTTTTGACCAGGACTTGTCCTTTACTTTACATATAAAGCAAGTCTCTAGAACAGCCTTCTTCCAATATTGCAAAAATCAGACCCATTCTGTGTCTAAAGGATGCTGAAAAGCTAGTTCATGCATTTGTTACCTCAAGACTGGACTACTGTAATTCTTTATTGTCAGGATGTCCCAAAAATTCAGTGAAAGCCTTCAATTGATCCAAAATGCAGCAGCACAAGTACTGACAGGAACTAGGAAACGAGATCACATCTCTCCTGTGTTAGCTTCTCTGCATTGGCTCCCTGTAAAATCCAGGATAGAATTTAAAATCCTCCTCTTCACCTACAAAGCCATTAATGGTCAGGCACCATCGTACCTTGGAGAGTTTATAGTTCCCTATTTTCCCAATAGGACACTTCGCTCTCTAAATGCAGGTCTACGTGTGCTTCCCAGAGTTTATAGGAGTAGAATAGGGGGCAGAGCCTTCAGCTATCAGACTCCTCTCCTGTGGAACCAGCTCCCAGTGTGGGTTCGGGAGGCAGACACCCTCTCTACCTTTAAGATCGGGCTTAAAACTGTCCTGTTAAAAAAGCTTATAGTTAGGGCTGGCTCGGGTATGTCCTGACCCATCCCTTAGTTATGCTGCTATAGAGCTAGATTGCTGGGAGATTCCCATGATTCACTGGGCTCTCTCTCTCTCTCTCTCGACTACTTTATGCCATTAACTTTGTATTTTTTTTCACTCCCGTAGTTTGTGCTTCTCCTCTCTCTCCCTCTCTCTGTCCTCATTCTGCAGGTATCTCTGCCTCTGGAGCAGCAGGATCCAGATCCACCACTACTCATCATTACTATTAACCACTGTTATCTGTCATTATTATTGATAACACCATTACCTACACAGCTGTTCCTGGTCTCTCTCTCTCTCTTTTCTCCTCTCTCCTCCCACCCCCCCCACCCCCCCCCCCCCCCCCCCCTTTTTTATGTCCTCCTAAACCCAACCGGTCGAGGCAGACGGCCGCCCACCCTGAGCCCAGTTCTGTTGGAGGTTTCTTCCTGTTAAAAGGGAGTTTTTCCTCCCCCCTGTCGCCAAGCACTTGCTCTTTGTGGGAACTGTTGGGTTTTTCTCTTTAACAAAATAAGGTCTTGACCTTACCCTGTAAAGTGCCTTGAGATAATGTATATTATGATTTGGCGCTATACAAATAAAATTGAATTGAATTGCCTCTATATAGAGCTTATTGGTATTGATGAAAACTGACAAGACCTTTATAAGAAAAGCAGAGTTTTTAATAAATCTCCACAGTGCCGTTTGTGTGGTATTGTAACAGAGTAGGAAGGTGAAAGATTAGTATTAACTGTGATTTTGTCTTTCTTTTACAGGAATGGAGACGGCTTTGTTGACCGTGAAGAGTTTGGCGAAATCCTCCATCTCACTGGGGAACCAGTCACAGAGGAAGATATAGATGAGATGTTTGGGGAATCTGACACAAACAAAGATGGAAAGATTGATTTTGATGGTAAGATTAAGCTGTGTATAGAGCAAGAAGAATTGATTACACAGCTGTTGTTTGGATTAAACAAAAACACAAGGCGTTAATAAACTAAGCTGTAGAGGGGCTGGTTGGCAGATTTTGTGAACATTAAACAGAAGACCTTTTCTCTCTTTCTTTTAAAAGAAAATAACCTCAGAAATTGGCAACAAAAAAATTTATAAATAGATAAATAACTTACACATATACAGTGCCTTGTGAAATTATTCACACCCCTTGGTTTTTGGGTTTGTACCGTTGTCACACAACATGCCTACCACTCTGAAAGTGCAAAAATGTGTTTGATTATGATATAAACAATAATTGCGACAAAAAATAGAAATCTTGTGTGCAGAAGTATTCACCACCCATGTTTCTTGGGGTAAGTCTCTATTAGCCTAGCACGTCTTGCCACTTTTTGCTCATTCTTCAAAAAACAAATCTGCTCTAGCTCCTTCAAGTTAAATGAGTTGTGTTGGTGTACCGCAATATTCAAGTCATGCTTAAGATTTTCAGTTGGATTGAAGTCTGGGCCTTGACTAAGACATTTCAATGTTTCCCTTTAAACCACTACTCATGCTGTTTGGTGAAGTCTAAACGAAGTCCAGCTACAATTGCTTTAATGTAGTTACAAGTTTGGAATAGTTTTATGTAACCAATATGCAACTACATGTTACTTGCTAAGTGGTGTTGCATTTCAGAACAGGTGTATTTATACTGACATCATGTGACAGATCATGTAACACTTGCACACAGGTGGATCTTGATCACCTAATTATGTGACTTCTGAAGTTGATCGATTGGATCTAATCTTATTTAGGGGTTTGATGGCTCGGTGGTTGGTTGGTTCATTAACTGTCACTTGGTCTTTCTCCCTCCAGAGTTTCTGAAAATGATGGAGAATGTCCAGTAATGAGACCAGCTCTACATTCCTTGGTGACCCTTCCTCAGCAAGAACCTAAAGCACACTGTCTGATGGAAATCTGTTCAGAGCAGACTCAAAATGCTATGAAAACCTGTACAATTATGAGCATGATGCAGTTTGTGAGACGTCCAAATGGATACAAGTGACACCTTCATCCCTGCCCCCTTCCTCTTCTCATATTAAACCCAGGGGCCTGCTGAGGATATCTATAAATATCTGTTCAAACCTTATAAGACGAAGACGCTTTCTTCCGGCCTCTTCTTGCCTGGGCCACCTCCCAGCTGTCCATTTGGCAGCTGCTGTTTCTCCAGAAATGCTACACCACCTAGCCTTAGCCCCACCCTCCTCCTCTTCTTCATCATACTCAAAACTGTATATCTCCTCCATGCTGTCCTGTGCTTTTAAAATAAATCAACTCTCTCCTTCCACTCATTGTTCATCTTTGCAAATGATTCTACCACGCATGACTCACATGCCTTATCTTGTCTGATTCTGATTCTTGTCTGTCTGTTTCTTTAATCTTTCTGTGACCTCTCTGGGGACTTCTAGATTACCACTGGCTGTCCAGCCTTATGATTCTCACCTACACATAACCACACTTAAAATGATCACACCCGCTGACACACATCTTTCTACATAACCAGCAACATCGTCCCTTCACACACACACACACACACACACACACACACACACATTTGTTCAATTGCAACTGGTTTTATCTCCCTGTTCCAGTTCCAACTTTAAACCAGCCTCCATGCAGGACTCTATTTGCATAAACATTGCCTTAAACCAACTTCCCTGTCCCATTCCACACTAGAAAACTGTCATTTCTGCAGGAATTTTCAATGATCTGGTTTAAATTGATCTCCTCCAATTTGTTCTCCACCTAAATCTGTCACAGCTCTGTTACTGATCTTCATGCAGCGGTCTCCCAGCACAGAAATCTGGCTTAGCCCCAGTGTGAGAGGTGAAGCCGAACAGCCAGTCAGTATTGAAGGCTTGAGACAGGCAGAAAAGATGAGAATGCAGGTCTCGGTCTGAGTATATAGCCTGCAAGCCCCCCACCACCTCTCAAAAGCAACATCCCCTCCCCTTTCATCACAGCTGCTCCTCAGCATCCTATCCCCCTATCCTGTCTCTCACCTTGGGCCCTCCCCTTCAGGAACTGCCCGCCACATAAGGAGCATTATGCTGTTTTTTTCAGGCAATGTGGCACCAAGGTGTGTGGGTGCCTTCCTTGTGTCCCTGTTCCCTCTTTGCAGACCTAAAATCTGCCTGCTATTCAGGGAACGGCTAAAGGGGTGGAGGTAGTGTTGTGGTGGTGGGTCTTGGGTGAAGGGGGGTTATGGTTTGGTTGAGGTTGGGGGTCCACCCAACAGCATTTTTGTCGTGGTTTTGAGTTGCATGGCCAGATTGAAATGCCATCATTACAAAACCCATATCCTACTTTATAACACCCCCCCCCCCCCCCCCAACCTTCACTGTCTTATATTTACAAGGCCTAAATGTAAATCAACTGTGAAAAAATTGATTAAGTTCTAAACCAGGTGACAGAGGGAATGACATATCCTGTGCATATCTGCATACTCCCCATAACTTTGCATTATTTATTTTGCATCTCTGTCTCCTTTCCTGTAGATTTTTCTACCTTGACCCAGAATCTAACAGTGTTATAAACTCCTGCTTTACTTCTTTTACATTCTTAACCTTTCAACTTCAACAAACAAGTGTGATTGGCTTGCCATGGCCCCAGAACCCTAAAAGTTCAGGATACTAAATCTGGAGGCCTGTGAGAGGCAAGGGGCGGGACCTGGCTGTCCCGTTTAAAGTGTGTCTGAACCTTCACTTGACGTCTAGTCTCGCTGTCCGGTGCACACGGAGTGACCACTCCTTTGGGCTTTTCTTTTATCCTTGGATATTTGGGGGGGAAAGCTAATCCGCAAATATGGTAAGACCAGTTGGGCAAGTGAACAGCTGCAGCTATTCCAAGCTAATGCCAACCTGCCGTTAGTTATTAACTCATAATAATGAGAGCCTGTGAATAAATTATTGACTAATAACGGCATTTGAATGTGTAAAAATCAATCACTCAACTGAGTTGTTGAGAAGCATGTTCTTCTTCTGATAATGAGGTTTTGATATGTATCTGTTGGCTTCCCTTAAAATATGCATTTTCTTTTTTCTAAACATGACAGATTTTTACTTGTATCTTAATTGAATTCTTGCTAAACAGCCCTGTAACTATGCTTTAGCCATTTATCTTGTGTAAATGCTCTTAGTCCACGTAGAAAGTTTAGAATGTGTGCTGTGAGCTGGATGGGTGTCGGCTTTTGCTTGGGCGACAAATTCCCAGGGATTGGATGTCTGCAGGCCATATACAGTGAGCCTAATGTGTTGAGACTGAAATAGCCAGACTTATTTTCACCTTGCTGAAGAAACCTGTTGAACATATGAATTGTCATTATCACAAACCTTAATCATAACAATATATCTTTTTCTGAAATGTATCATCTGTGCCTCATGGTATTTTTTACTCTTTTCACTTAGAGATGTCTGAATCATAGGAGCAGTCTTTGTCCTGTAAATTGACAGTTTGGCCTAAATGCGAGGCTCAGTGTAGCCTACAGGGTTTTAACTGGAATAATGAGCGAAGCCTAAATGTAAGCTGTAATGAATGATGAAGTGACAGAATGGAACCTGTTTTCTTCCAGACTGACGCGCAACAAGAGGCCCGCTCCTACCTGAGCGAGGAAATGTTGGCTGGTGAGTAGGGACTGCAGTAATGCATTTTGGCACCAGTATTGGCACAGTTTACTAATAATAGCGGTCTAGTTGTTTTCACTTATCACACCTCTAGATGTCAAGATGAAATTAATCACCCAGGTCCACCTCCAGTTATTTTCCTCATTTTCAGAATGAGCTCCATACACGTATTTGAAAACATAGGCTGTAACACACACACACATACACACACACACCCCCACACCATATACCTCTTCTGTTCATATTCCGATTCTAAATACATTTTCATTTAATCTATTATTATTATTGTTATTATTATTATTGTTATTATTATTATTGTTATTATTGTTGTTGTTATTGTTATTGTTATTATTGCCTATTTTATCGTATTTTCTTTCTTCTATTGGTATCTGTTTATCTTGAATGTAAACTGCTACAAAACTGTAATTTCCCTCTGGGATTAATAGGTAGATTTTTGCTCGTCCTGCTACAACTCTGATTTCTTTACTTAAAACCTTCTGGAATTGAACCGTTTCCTCGTCTCATCCAGAGTTCAAGGCCGCCTTCGACATGTTCGACACCGACGGTGGCGGTGATATCAGCACCAAGGAGTTGGGTACCGTGATGAGGATGCTGGGCCAAAACCCGACAAGAGAGGAGTTGGATGAGATCATCGAGGAGGTCGACGAGGACGGTAAGCGACGGATAGGATTGTGTCTCTGATAGTAAACAGTAAGCCTACTGATCTGTATCTGACACTTTGAAACCAAAACTACTTCTGCTTGGTGCTGCTTTAAATTACACAGATCAATGAAATATAGAGATCCAGTGTTTCCTTTTACTGTGGTTCATGCCTAAAAGTTGTGCGCAACGGGGAGCGCGCTGTCGTGTACCGCAAGGAAGCAGGGCACTAGGCTGACCATCGTTAATCAAATATGTGGCTTCTTGCTGACCCTCAGGCAGCGGTACCATCGACTTCGAGGAGTTCTTGGTCATGATGGTGAGGCTGCTAAAGGAGGATCAGGCCGGCAAGAGTGAGGAAGAGTTGGCAGAGTGCTTCCGTGTGTTTGACAAGTACGTTCACACTGTTGCTGCATGGTTCACTGATGTTCTGCAAACACTATTCTGTTTCCTTTTGTCATTGTTTGTTGTTTCTGTGATTTGTCCAGGAACGCCGACGGTTACATCGACAGAGAGGAGTTCGCCCTCATCATCCGCAGCACTGGCGAGCCCATCACAGAGGATGAGATTGATGAGCTGATGAAGGATGGAGACAAGAACGCTGATGGCATGCTGGACTTTGACGGTACATGCATGATTATGATGATGATGATGATGATGATGATGATGATGATGATAAAGCAGACTAGAGCATTCCTATATTTCTGTTGTCAACAGCATGTCAAACATTATTAAGGTCAGGTTTTGATAAATGTAATATTGGCCATTTAAGATGCGTTTTATATATTTTGTAAATTGTAATTTATTTTTTATCCTGTGTGAAAATGAAGAACACTGTGTTTGGGGTAATAATGAGACTGTCCCATCTCTCTTATCTGCCCAGAATTCCTCAAGATGATGGAGAATGTGCAGTAAAACCAGAAAGACTCATGGACATTCCTCCTCCCACCCCCTGTGAACCCCCACTCTGAACAAATCTGACCCCCCACCCATCCCACACCCCCAACACACCCCATACACACAGACACACACACACACACACACTCCCCCATCTCCTTCCTCCTATCCATCTGGTTCACTGCGTCTCTTCTACATCCTCATTAACACCCTGAACAGACAGCTAGGGCACCCGGCATGAGTCGCTGGCTGGGCTATACTCTCCCCTCCCCCCAGCTTGTCTGTGAATGCAGATGGCAGCACTGACACTGTACACCATGACAGGACGGCAAGGCTGCAATGGGGAAATTCACCACACCTTTTGCAGCCATCTGCGACCCCCCCCCTCGTCCTCATAATGCTCTGATCTAGATGTAGTCAAGATAGATTGGCAGCTTGTTACCTGCTGCTTAGACCAATTCATCCATCCACTTCACTGTACAAAGAAGCAATTTGCGTGAACAGAATAAATGAACTAACAAATGCTCACTTGTAGTTGGTCTGTCATATTTATGGTCTGTGTATAAATTTTGTTTTGAGGAATATCAATAAAATCTATTGGTTTCTTCTTTTTGTCCATTTCGTTTGAACCACAGTTAGTTTTGTCTTTACAGCCTGATTCTCTTTAAGTACGTGAAAAGCATGACTGCAATTGCTGCTGTTTACGTCTGTAGGAGATCCACAGAAACTCCAGTAGGAATACTAACATCTAGGAAAGGGGCTGCCCACCTGACAGCCCTGCTCTGTCAAGAAGTGGATTTTTGAGGGTGCTATCCATTACATAACATAGTCAAGGGACTTCTCTGCCAAATAGATGATAGCATTGCTATATTTTATTAAATATGGGGACATACATTTGTCAGGTCCAGAATTCCTGGCTAAGCAACTGACTGTGGTAATGTCATCATAGAGTTCAGTTAGGGGTTCAAGCCTGTGAAATTCTTGGCACAAACAATATTGAAATTGCTTTCCCAAATAATATTTTAAAGGTCCCATATTTACACTAATGTGTTTTATTTTAAGTGTAGATATAAATAGGAAGATATATTTGTGGTTTTAAGAACTAAAAACCGACTCTGAAGCTCTAGTCACAGCCAGGTAACAGCAGGACTGTTTTCTGAGTGATCAACTAAAAATATAGCAGATTTCAGGTAAACACACCAAAGAAACCAAATCCTGCAAGGTTGGATGGTGGGCCCACGTGGCCTGGGCTTGGGGAGTGGCTGAGAGCGTTGAATGCTTTTTGTGACATCACAAAGTTACAGAAGTCCTGACGGCTCATTGTTAGGCTCAGTTTCTGAAAATTAAAAAAAATAAAAATAAAAATTCTCTGTGGACTGTGTGAACCTAGATCTGCTTTAAAATAAAAAAGGCATGGACATCTAACATTATACAATATAGGACATTCGAACGTCACTTGTGCTACAGCTAACGATTATTTTCTCTTTTGAAATGACAGAAAGTAGCAAAAAAGAAATCTCCACCTCAGCTCAGCTCAAAGATGATGTTTTGTTCAACACTTCAAAACCCCAAAATATTATAGGCATAGAGGAACAAGGACACCTGCAAAAATACTTACATTGAAACTGAAACCAAAGAATATTGCTGTTTCTCAACAAAATGAAAACAAAACAATTAATTAACAAAATAGCTGGTAATTTATCTTCTGATAAATGAGTTTGCAGGTAGATGAGATAGATGCTGTGGTTGCAAACTATGAAATTTTCACAGCTATGGTTTGCTGATGCAACTGTGTTGGCTGCTGTTAAAGCATGTACCATGAGTGCAGTGTGATTTTTAATGCTTCAGTTGATTTGTGCATGCGATGTTGAGCCACAAATGTAACAGTCCAGATTTAAAGAACAGTCTCTTCTGGGTATTCTGGTCCTCAAATTAATATTAATGACTGTGTGGATTAAAACAATACGCAAGCGACTTTATTTAAACAGTCCCAAGCAGCATGACAACACTTTGACATGGCACATTATTGTCATACCATCTGCAAAATAATGCAAATCATTTGTTACCAAAAAAAAAATACTGAGTTTGCACACCAAAATGAAGTCTGGATAACCTCCTAAAGAGCACAGGTAAACAAAGTTAACAGCTAGTGAAAAGGAAATGAACAACAAAATTAGATGCATATTAAGGAGGTGTCCCAGGGTTAGATTATGAGCCATAATTTGCTTCGTCGAAAGCTTTCCGGGCTCTCTTCAGCTCCTCGTTCATTGTCAGCAGGTCTTTGACTCTGGCGAATTTTCTGGGGTCCTTGCGAATCAGAAAAACTATGTCTTCCACCTGGACGCGGCCCTGGCGTCCGATAGACATGGCTTTGTGGGTCATTTCCGTGATGAACTCGATCACCAAGTCCTCCAGAATGTCCACGGACTCCGTATACGGGTTCTGGTCGTCTCCGAAACCGTACATCATACACCGGAGCTCCTTGGAGAAGAGCCTTTTCCTCTTCCCGTGGCCGACGTCGATTCCGCTGGAGCCGTCATCCAACTCCTCATCGAAGCCAGTCTCGTCCTCCTCATCCGCCATTCTGATGTGAAACACCCAGATGAATGTGGTTTACTTACATTAACATTACATTAACATTACACTAACACTTAATATTTTATGAAAACACAAATGATAACTTCGAGCAAAATAAAGCGTTACCTCTGAGTTCAACTTGGATAACAACACAGATGAATCTGTGGTCTTTGTTAGCTTCCGCCTCGGTTACCTTGACTGAGGAAGCGATTCAGGGTAAAAAGTTACCTTCTAAAAATACTGCCCCTTGCGGTTACTTCCTTCAGACGTTATTGTCCCCCGAGAAATGATCCACGTAATGTTACACCATTGAGTTTGCACTTATTAATAAGCCATATTGTCAACATGACTGACGGTAGGTTTCTGTAATATCATTTTTTACTGCTGTTTTTTGTTTGTTTGCTTGCTTGCTTGCTTGTTTTGTTGGCTCTTGGCATATACTTTAAGGTTTAGAGCCAAAACTTAATTCAAACAGAAGGAAATTTAACATCGCCGCTCACCACCTTGCTACATTGTGGATTAGCTACATATATTTAAATGTTTTCGTGGTTTGTGTGTATTACTTCAATAAAACACTCCATGGGGGCCGTAGCAAGCAGTGTGAACTACAGCAAAAAAGTCAAACATTTGTAAAAATGGAATTTGTTTCTGATAGGGTATGTGGAAGCCGAATTAAAGAATGGTTCATAACAATTTAGGGAATGCCTTAATTCTTAGTACATGTAACTTGTAGGTCACAAATGAACACCGCGAAGATTAATTTCAGGGATTCATCAATGGAGTTCAGTACGGGGGTGTCGTCACACGAAAATGACACGTAACGGGGGAACGCACAGTGTACTGTCACTAGTTGCATAAAACAAGTGATCTTGGTGAAAGCTCAACATAGTTGGCGGTCTACATAAAGCAAATAACTGCTTTTTGTATTGAGTCAGCTAATTAACTAATAGCAGATACACAATACCAGCGTATATACCAGGCTAATGTCAACTAAATGGGTAAAACGCTAGTTAGCGTACAAAACAATAGGTTCTGTCAAACTTTGCAGCGATCTGGTGAGTGCTACCGTTGCCTTTATCTAATATTAGCCGAGCCTGTCTATGAACTAACTCACTTTCGGATAAATAATTTGTTGGTTAATCTTTAGTTAGCATTATTTTAATCATGGCTTAACGGCTAGCTGACATGGTTTGGCGGTTAGCTCATTGTGACTGTCAAACTTAAGCTAATATGTATGTTGCCCTTAAGCTAACAGTGCACCAGACTTATTTATAACTGAAACCTTCCCTCCCTACCCTCCTATTCTCTTCCACACGGGGGCACTCCCTCCTAGAGCACTCAGCCATGACTGACATGCAGGGTGTAGAGCCAGTTTGGAGACGATGACCTCTTTACAGTAGCTGTCTGAACTGGACAGCTGATCCTAGCAGCCCTGTATGGCTTGCCCCATCCAGTTCCTCTGCCGGGGGCTTCGCACCGTTGGATTAGTTCTCCTCTACTATGTCTTCTCTATAGGCATCACCTTCTATAACAAATGGCTGATGAAGGTAAGTGAGGGAATTCACTGGCTTCCTATTAATTAAACTGACTACTACTCCTCCTCCTTACTTAAGAATATAACTGAAGGTTAAGGCGTGGACAAAGCAGCTTGTCTCCTAGTGTCTCAGGATTCAGGAACTTGAGACAGTGGGAAATGACATACCTCAACTGTGTGAGATGACCCTGTCTGTTTCTCTCTCAGGGATTCCACTATCCCCTTTTCATGACGTTAGTTCACCTCACTATCATCTTCTGCCTGTCGGCTCTGACGCGTTGGGCCATGCAGTGGCGGACAGGGAAACCACGCGTTATTCTAAGCTGGAAAGATTACCTCCTGAAGGTGGCTCCCACCGGTGAGATTTTAGTGGAGTCTTGAGTGTTTTACCCAGCTGTTCAGAAGGCAGCACAAAGTGTTCAGAGAACAGATAGTCAGAAAAAGGACTGACACTCAGCTCTTATCATGTTCACCGACTAACTAAGCCTTCAGTGATGAGTACTTTGGCCAAAGTCCACATTGATAGAAACATGATATCACAACTAAGGAGTTAGCATATAACATAGCAGCAATTAACCATCATAAATAAGCAGATTCATTTGATACATTAAAGCTAATGTTTATATTGTATCATCTATTTTCTGTTTAGTCTTTAATCAATGACAGGCAGGAGCCAATATACCATCTATGCATCAAGGCCTAAACTGAGCTGTTTTCAGTGTCAGTGAGATAATTATGGACTACTAAAAAGTATTTATTTTCACGTTTGATATCCTACCTAATTATTTATAATTGATAGTTACAAAATGGTACAATCCCATTTCCAAAAAAGCTGGGACACTGTAAAATTTAAATAATATAAATACATCCAATGATGTACAAACAGTTCAGGGTCTCCATTGATGTATTTTTCATTTCATGACGTGCCAAATGTTTTCAATGGGTGACAGGTCTGGCCTGCAGGCAGGCCAGTTTAGCGTCTGGACTCTTCTACTACGGAGCCATGCAGTTGTAATATGTGCAGAATACAGTTTGGCATTGTCTTGCTGAAATATGCAAGGTCTTCTCTGAAAAAAACGTCAGGATGGCAGCATACATTGCTCCAAAACCTGTATTGTTAAGCAATAATGGTGCCTTCCCAGATGCGCCAGCTATCCAAGCCATGGGCACAGATGCTGGCTTTTGAACTGTGGGCTGATAACAAGCTGGATGGTCCCTACCTCTGTAGCCTGGAGAATAGGGCATCCATGATTTCCAAAAAGAATATGAAATTTTGATTTGTCAGGACAGTGAGCACCTTAAATGAACTTGGGCCCAAAGAAGTCAGCAACGTTTCAGGATCATGTTTCTCTTTTGCATGATAGAGTTTCAACCCGCATTTGTTGATTCTTCAATTGTTGTACTATTTTCACAGTGTCCCAACTTTTTTGGAAACAGGTTTGTACAACAGAAATATATTTTTGAAAGGTGTTTGTCTGCTAAAAGTCCTACATTCTGTCTGTCTTACCCAGCCTTGGCCACAGCACTGGATATTGGACTTTCCAACTGGAGTTTCCTCTTCATCACCATCAGCTTGTAAGTTTGTGGCCTAGGTTTTTAATAGAAGATATGACTTCAATATGAACTGAGAAACTTAATTTAACCCATTATTGGATTGTTCCATTCTACTGTGGCTCTTACTTTGTCTCATTTAAGGTACACCATGACCAAGTCATCAGCTGTTGTCTTCATTCTCTTTTTCTCCCTTGTGTTTAAACTAGAAGAGCCGGTGAGTGACAATGTTTTTTTCAGCCTAAAATATTTGTATGTGTTGACCCAACTTTGCGAGGCAGCCGAATTTCTCGCAACCTAGAATCCATCTTGTAGCCTCTAAGCTATTCGTTTGTGGTTGGGACAAATCAATGTTATGTGAGGGAGGAACTACTTGGCAGCTACAGTAAAGTGACTGTTTTGGTATCCGTACAAAAGCCTTTAATGTGCAAACATCCCTTACTAAGATGGAAAGAATCATCTACTGACATGCTAACTAGCTATCAAAGCTACTCAGACTGCAGCTTGTCATGTTGTCTTTCCTTGTCTGCACTCTCCTACTACGTCATATGATAGTCAGATGGTTCCTTCAGTCAACTGCCAAGAATCTTTTTTTGAAAGCACCTACCCTTTTCCAAACAGTTTCCAGCAAAGCCTTCCCAGATGGCTCTGTGTAACAGACCACTTGGTGCATAAGGTTAGTGCTGACCACACAAACTAAACCAGTTACTAAAAACTAAACCAGTTACTAAACCAGTTTTTTTACAGTAGTATGAAAGAATTCATTTGATCATTGCTGAATTATGTAATTATTTCTTCTTGATTTATGTGCACATTAGCATACAGACTCCACATGGACTCCACAAGTTAAACAAAAAGAAGAACAGAAGGTTCAGCAACTTTGAGGAAAAGCAGAGGAAGTGTTTTTAATCAGATAAATCTGCTGCATAAGTGGTTGTTAAGAGAGCAGTCGTAGAGCTTGCTAATAAAAATCAGTTTAATCTGAGCCAGAACCTTGCTGTGCTGTCATGTTGGTCAGTGAAATTAATGTTACTCTCACTCCACTCAGTCCTCATTCAAACTAAGCACAGAAAGGAAGTGTGCATAGAGATACTGCCATTATATCCATCCTCGCAGGATTTTGTTTCTCTGAGTGTTAACCTGAAATCTGCCATATTTTAATTGCGCAACTCAGAAAATAGTCAGCCAGTCAGAAGACAGGCTTTGATTCACAACTTACCTGTTGTTACTAGAGCTCCAGAGAGAACACTGAGATGGTTTTTAATTCTTGAAACCACAAATATATCTTCTTTGGATATCAACACTTCAAATAAAACTTTGGAGAAGAGTTAAATATTGGACTTTTAAGTTTATTCACTGAAATTATTTTGACTATGGTTTAGTAAAATTATGAGTATCAAAAGTTTTAGCCATGCTACCATGACAGCTGTAAGAATAGCAATGTCAGTCAGTCTACCACTTTGTTCTAGACAGAAATATCTCAACAGCAATGGATTGTCATAAAATTTTGTACAGACATTCATGGTACCCAGAGGTTGATTGCCACCGATTTTGGGGTTACCTGACCATTACTCTAGCACCACCATGAGGTTGACATTTTTGTTTTTGAGTGAAATATCTCAACAACTTTTGGATTGACTGCCAAGAAATTTGGTTCAGATATTCAATTCAATTTTATTTGTATAGCACCAAATCATAATATACATTATCTCAAGGCACTTTACAGGGTAAGGTCGAGACCTTACTTTGTTATAGAGAAAAACCCAACAGTTTCCACAAAGAGCAAGCACTTGGCGACAGGGGGGAGGAAAAATTCCCTTTCAACAGGAAAAAACCTCCAACAGAATCAGGCTCAGGGTTGGCAGCCATCTGCCTCGATCGGTTGGGTTTAATATCATCATGTCCTGTTTGCCTCAGGATGAAATGTACTTGTTTTGGTTATACCTTGTCTTTTCATGTAGCGCCATCATCAGGTAAAACCTTTATCAATACTTTGGTTTGTGACTAAATACCTTTAGAATTGATAACATTACCATCATCTTCAGGTGTACTTTGCACTAGTGCCAACTGGCAAATAAACTAAAATGGTGAACAAAGTAAACATTATGCCTGCTTATTAGCATTGTCACTACATGCGAGTTAGCATGCTGGCATTAGCATTTAGCTCTGTTTTTTGTTTCTTACCATCTCTCTCTTTCCTTTTCAACCAGAACCCATTCCTGATCCTGGTGGTCCTGCTGATCTCCAGTGGCATGTTTATGGTCACATTTCAATCGCAACAGTTCAACCTGGAGGGATTCATCATGGCACTGATGGCATCTTTCATAGGGGGGATCCGCTGGACCCTCACTCAGGTCCTCATGCAGAAAGCAGAACTGGGTCAGTGTTGAGTCACTGCTCACTTAAAAATATTGAATATATGTTCAGCAGTCCTGTTACATTTGCTTTGCTTAAGGGCATTTTAGCCACATCAACAGCTAAATTCATCTATGACTATCCACTTCCTCACACCAGTGACAACCCACCTTGAATGAATTGAGATATTGAGGTAAACAGATTAACAAACCACTGCCTGTGAAGCATTTGAAAGAGGCAGCTCTGAAAACACATGAAGAAGTATGAATATATGTGCAACAGAATTTTAGCTTTTCACTGAACACCTTAATCCAGCTTTTACTTACTCTCTGTTACCAGTCATCTTGCGATGTACTTCACAGCCCTCTCACCTCAAATGAACAGATAAATAAGAAATTTCCTGTGAGCTAAGAGAAGAAACAGACAGGAATTACAATATAACCTCTGACACAACTACTCAGTACATCTGACTTTGTAATTACGGTATGCTTTGCCATAACTATGAGACTGATTTTAAACATCTGACACTCATATAGGTTTATGACCCTATTTTCCTCCTCTTTCAACTTTTTTAAATCTTGTACCTACCTCCAGGCCTTCAGAACCCAATAGACGCCATGTACCACCTACAACCTCTCATGTTCCTTGGCCTCTTTCCCCTCTTCCTCTATAATGAAGGTGAGAGATACTCTTATGCTGTAGTTCATCTTCCTAATTCTGCAGAAAAGAGTGAGGATGCATTCAAATGAACTCATAGTCCTGGATTTAGTATTTCACTGTTTTCAATGAAAGATGTTATATAGTCATGACTCAGTGGAGCTCAGACACTTTGTTGGATTTATTTGTTTTTTTACATTACAGGTCCATATTTTACTCTTCTCCTGTGTTTTATTTGAAGTGTTGATATCCATAAAAAGATATATTTTTGCTTTTAAGAACCAAAAACCATCTCAGTGTAGTTTTACATCTCCTCTCTCAGGCTTCTCTCTGGAGCTCTCATGACAATAGGTCAGTGATCCAATCAGAAGAGAGGCTGGGAGCCTGCTTTGTTGTATCATCACAAAGTTACAGAAGTCCTGAGGGCTTGTTTTAAGGCTCATTTTCTAAATACAGGCTGTGTGCATTTCTCTGTGGACTGAGTGATTTGATACTTCCACTTTATTAGATATAGAACCTAGACCTACTTTATAATAAAAAAACATGAACATCTACATTTTTACTACAGGGACCTCGAAAAACAAATAAAGGGGATCATCTATACAGGATTACAGTTACAATCAGGTGACAGTGAAAAAACACAAACACATTCAGGAGCTGGAGTATTACTAGTGAAGCATGTAAGCACTGTACATTAGATGTGATGTTTTGAATTGTCTCTAATTTTAAGTAAGAAACAAATTTCACTGAATCATTTACAATAGATATTTAATATTTATGTCCAGTGTCACTATCAGTCTCATCAATAAGGATTGATCTTTGATAAAAAGTGCTAACCATCTGCTGAGGTTCTGTCACAACTGTATTGTGTTTGGTGTTTAGGCACATTACCAACAACAGCTGCACTAATGTGGCTCCGTATTGTTGACTTCTGGGATACACTTAGTTCTTATCAATCAAGATCAGTCTATCAATCTACTTTCTTCTCCTCCTCTAAAAAAAAATATTCAACCAAGTTTTTAGTCACAGTTACTCTTAAATCCATTGAGCTACAATGATGAAATTGTTGTGTATATATAAACAATATATAAGTAGAAATTCTATTTAAAGCTCTGCTGTACTCATGTTTAGTTTCCTTGATGAATTTAATAATGCTGTATTTACATTTTTACTACAAGGAGTACTTCACTTACTTGATTTTGACTGATATTTTTAAATGTGAACACTGAGACATACTGGGACCAGTTGTTCCACTGTCCCTTGAATGCCACATATTCTTACATTTCTTCCCTTTGCTTTTCGGGTTGGATAGCGAATGTAACAAATAGCTACAGATACAGTATTTTCTCATAAGCTATATTATTTGCACTCCATTATTCCAGTCATACAGTAATACTCATAATGTGGTTTTTGGTAGTTATGAGAAGGAGGTGGAATTCAGCTAAACACTGTATGCTGTGTTAATACAATCAGAGTTGTTCTGATACCAATACTGCCTAAAATACTGGATCAGGTATCAAGTAAGTTTATGCACTGATTCGATAACACAGTAGCCCTGCACAGTCACTAACAACTACTCTTTTAGACCAGTAAAGACAGTCAAATTAGATAATAAAAGAAAAATTCTATGCCATTCATGTATTGGAGCTGGTAATTTTTTTTTTTAACGCAGTGGTATCACATCGGTATTCAGTATCAGCCGATACACAAGTTCAAATATCAGAATTGGTATCAGGAAGGAAAAAATGGAACATCTGTGATATACATGGTAACCTAAGTGCTTGCCTTTGCATGCCAGAGAACTAACACTGTCTTTTTCATTGTTTTGCCACTCACATCCACAAGTAAACATTTGCCAGTTCAAGCAGTGCAAGTGGTGACATTTAGCACCTATAACCTCTGCTAATAAGTTCTGCAAGCAACTGGACTTAAAAACATTAAATATGAGTGGACCCTTTCTATAAATCATCTTTATTTCCTAGTAACCTTACTTAGATTTGAAGTGTCTTGCAAGTGATGATTTTACACACCTCTGACCTGGTTCTGTCTCTTTGTCTCTCTACAGGGCTGAGCCTCAGTACCTCAGAAAAGCTGTTCCGGGTGACGAAGCTTTCACCTCTCCTTTATTCACTCTTCACACTGAGTGTAGGCGGCTCACTGGCCTTTGGTTTAGGCTTCTCAGAGTTCCTGCTAGTCTCCCGAACCTCCAGTCTCACTCTATCTATATCAGGGATCTTTAAGGTACTTTAATATATGAGCTTACTATGTGTGATTAGGATGCTTATTTAGGGGTCTTATAAGCCAATACACTATTGCTCTATGCTAGTATTTTATCTCTGAATGTTTCTGGGTCACCTTTAATCACAGTTGTCTTGATTTTTCTTCAGTCCAACAACTTATGTTTTCTGCTGTGTGATGAGCATTACAGCTTTGTAAAGCATCATGAGGCTACAGTGTTCTGTTCTTGTTCAGACCTACCAAATACCTCCTTTCTTTTGTCCCTTTCATTGTCTTGTTTTTCTGTAGGAGGTGTGTACTCTGCTTTTGGCAGCAGCTGTGACAGAAGACAAATTGAGTGCGCTTAATTGGCTGGGATGCGTTGTGTGTCTCTGTGGCATTTCACTGCATGTGGGACTCAAGATATATTATTCGAAAAGTAAGTTAATTTTATTGTTCTTGATCATTAAATGGTTAGGAACAAGTCAATCAAATATTTAAAAATCCCTTTTAGAAATGTCTAATGATATTTAAAATGTGCTTTGAATAACAATTTGTCTGATCTGTTTTTTTCTACAAAAAAATTACCTCGTTTAACAACTTAAAAAATTACATCTGTTCTTTCCCCTTCACTGAAACATCCAGAATCTATGAATATGCAAATATTTTTAATTTCAAAGTTACTGTACATTAGGTGTTTCCTACCTCACTGAACAGGTTTCAAGTTTCAACATCACACTTGTGTAAGTTGCATATTGACCCTTGATTGGCTTCCACACTTTTTGTGATGCCACAAAATCATGCTCATACATGCACATCTTACACAAAGATTTAATTGAGCACAGAAGTTTCTCTCTTCAGAGAAACAAAAAATGTGAAAGAAGCCTTTTTTGAAAAGTAAAATCTGTAACTTCTCCACATTAACTCTAAAAACAACTGGACCGGACCTATGTTCGATATGTCATGGAGTTGTGTTCTTACATTATCTCAAATGTTATCTTAAATAAAACTCATGGACCACCTAACTCCCTGAACATCCCCAAAACCAACAGGGCCATTACTTTTGAAATATTGTGGCACACTTTCATGGAAAAAAGTCACCTGGGATAGAGTTTTGTTTTTGTTTTTTTTTGGTAATTTCATGTTTTTATTGGATAAGACAGTGAAGACAGATAGGAAACGTGTGAATAGTGACTAGAGGAATGACCTTTAGCAGAGTCCGGCTGGCTGGGAATTGAACTGGGGGCTTGCTATTCGAAACTTTTATAGTGTACCCACTAAGCACTAACCTTTCTGTCAGCCTCTATGTGAAGCAGAGTTTTAATCATTAGCAACCCCTGCGCCCCACACATTGCATAGAAACAAGTGGTGCTATTAATGTAGCATTGAACTTATCACACATATATGAGCATTGGCCAGATGTCATCAAACTCATGGTGACATTACTAGTAGAACTTCACACTTAACATTTGACTGTGTCAGAGGTGTCATTTGATTTTCTTTTAATTGACCAAGTCTTAATCCACCGGTTAATGATCTTGTCTGTGTTTCATAGTTAACAGGCTGGAGAAATTTAGCTCAGTCTCTGGGCAAGCTGACCATGAGGCTAACCTCATTTCCTTTCAAATGTCACGCTGACCATTCTATGTGAGTAGACAGTTGGTTACAGTGGAGTCCAACACCGTAAAACAGCCAATTCAAATAATAATGTTTGAATTTACATATGAGTTGATTTAATATGAAAAACAACACATATACACTACTCACTACCAGGCTCTGTGGTCACTCTCAGACAGTTTGAGAAACACTAAATTTAAAACATGATATTTTAACAAATTTACTTGTCGACCACCAGGGGTCACTTGCGGGCCACTTAGGTTAAGAAAGCCAAACAAATGTTGGGCAGCTCAGCTCCCAGCTACTGAGACACCCTGTGTCCTCTGTAGAGTGTTGGTGAATCACAAATTTTAAAAATTAAACTGCTTTATTTGATATTTTTACCACTTTTAATCCGACCCCCTGGTCCATTTGTAATTGTTACACTGACTTTAAATGTAAAACTGTTTTATTCAGCGTTTTTACTGGTTATATTCAGCTGGTCTGTTTTTTGTGGAGAGGAGGAGATGAGTGGATAATTCAGCTCCAGATAAAAACCTCCTGAACCACTGACACTGAAGAAATCCAAACCAGGAGAAGGTGACAGTAATGGTGGTGAAGACAAGAACTCCCATAATTCCTCGCTACATCATGACGTCACCCACTGCTGTTTTTTGTTATTGTTTTGATTGAGAGACCCGTAGTAGCAGAAGTTACAGACTGCGTGTTTAAGAATAATAATAATAATACAATATAATAAATCTATAATAGATAATGCTGACTATGTCAATTTTGTTTTACTTTCCATCAGATAAGATCCCATCTTTAAGGCAGCTAAACAGTAAAAGCCCAGAGCTCGAGGTGCCATTACTGCAGCAGACCAGAGATGAAGCAGAAGACTCAGCTGCTAACGAAGATGAGGAACAAGAAATCACTGTGCATTGACGTCACAGGATGTCAGTCATTTACAACTCTTCCATCAGAGGGTTTGAACAGTGATGCCAAATAAATGCTTCAGTACTTCCAAAAACTGTTTGGAACACACTGCCACAAAAAAGAGGGAAGAGCTTCAGCTCTTTACCACCACTGATTCTGTCTTCAGGCGAGGCAAGGGCCTCATTATCAGCTGTACATTACCTGTGGACTTTGAACGTGACTTAAGTTATGATGCTTTGCCTTAGGGCAGCTCCAGAGACATAGCTAATACATGCAAGTGTCAACAAAGTATGATGTATAGAGGAAGAGAGTGTCACAGCTTTAAATGGTACTTTGACACCTTGAATTGTTGTGGGTCATTTTATTTGCTAGATACTTGTTACTGTGGGAACATCTTCTTACTTTGGTGTATGTAATATACCAATACATACAGTCTGCATATACAGGTATATATAAAAAGCAAAAAGCGTTGAAGTGGCACATGTCCCCACAGAATAAGCCATTAAGAGACTGAGGGGCATTGTGTTAACTTTCTCATGAGGTTGATTGAGGAAAAATCAACTAGAATTTGAAGTTCTGGTGTCCTAGTAATATAGAGTGGGAGCAGTGGTAACCAGATTACTTTGTTTAATCCCCTTAAGTATGTAGCCTGAAAAGGGCATCATCAAGTTATTTTGTGTGAAAGCAAGATTAGTAGCACATGTTATATGGTCCCTCAGATTCCTATTTTTGCAGATGGCTTTGCGAATCTTCTTTGTGGGCTGATTTATCAGCCAGATTGGTTGCATCAAATTGTACAGTAGATAAATCATACAAGATTGGTCGGGCAGCAGCACATATCATCATTATAAATAAATCTTCAGGGCATTTTATTGACTAATCAATTGATAAAAAGTGAGAAAATGAAAAATGCCCATCACTACTTCCCAAAGCCTTCCCAAAGTTAATCTTGAAACTCCCTGTCTGTCTAAAACTCATATTAGACAAAAGCAGCAATTCTTCATATTTTATATAACCCTTGATATAGTAGGGAATGTTATATTTATGTTTGAAAATTGATGTAAATGATTATCAAATTACAGATTCATTTTCTGTTGACTGACATTTATTAATCAAGTGATTGGGCTGTAGAGGCTCTATGTTATCATAAAGCCCCAAATATGACTGATGCGAACCCCTTACTCAGATCCCTGAAAACACATGAAGTTGCAACGAGGAAAACGTGTGTACAAAGATTGGGTGGGTGTTGCTTTTGGTGGGTGCCCTCTCAATGTAATTTTTTTTCTTCTTCTTTTTTTTTTTTGTTGGTGAGTGTCCTAATACTGACATGTCACAATATAGCTATTTTTAATCAAGTTTACGTCAATGTCTATCTCTACCTAAACATAAAGGATTAACTGAGCTGCAGGGTTGGAGCTAAAATTAACAGTTAATGGAGTCATTGTTTGGAGAGATGTGAAATCACTGCACCTTAATGTGCCTTTTTTATGTCACGGTATTCAATAAAGGTTACCTAAAAGAGCTATTTTCAAATCCAATCATAAGTACTTCAGCTACATGATTACAGATTTAGTTTTAAGCCATTTCAGGTTAAATGTAAATTATTTTGTCATGATTTTCTGAAAGTAAAAAGAAGTAATAAATATAATTTTAAATTCCAGAATAAACACAGAATAATGTCTATTAATATGTAGCCCACTTTAAAATCTTGTTTTCTCCCTCTGCCTTTTTGGCTACTTATCACATTCCTGTCCATCCATTTGATTACATTTACTCATGAGTCAAGATGCCATGCTAAATTGAGCTGTCATTGAGGTAACTGAGTGTATTTACACTTAACTTGGTTAACTGTAGTCCTGCAGGGAACACAGGTCTCTTTGAGTCTGGTTCTAATCCATTTCATACATTTCCAAGAGCACTGAAATCCCCTGCAAAATCCCTACATTAGAATCATTACTGTTATTGTACAGTAAACATTTGTAAATTTCAAGATACATATTTTACTCTTCTTCAGTGTTTTATTTGAAGTATTGATATCCATAAGAAGATATATTTGTGGTTTTAAGAATCAAAAACTATCTCAGTGTAGTTTTATATCTCCTCTCTCAGGCTTCTCTCTGGAGCTCTTGTAACAACAGGTCAGTGAGCCAATCAGAAGAGGCTCTGAGCCCTTGTTCAGATTGGCTCACTGTTTTGTTCTCTGAGTGAAAATATAGCAGATTTCAGGTAAACACTAAGAGAAACCAAATCCTGCAAGGTTGGAGGGTGGGTCCAGGTGGAGCCGGGCCTAGGGCATGGCTGAGGGCTGTGACTGCTTTGTTGTGACATCACAAAGTTACAGGAGTCCTCATGGCTTGTTTTCAGGCTCAGTTTCTGAATACAGGCTGTGTGCATTTCCCCGTCGACAGAGTACGGCCACCTCGCAACTGTCTGACCTGCCAGTCCAGACTCATGTAGTTAAGCCTTCGAGTATGGTCACGGTCCAAGATATCTGTTTGGAAATTATTTAATTATGCAGTAATGCAGTCTTATGATAAACCCGTATCCTCTGCACGCCATTGCTGTCCACATCAACCGCGCAGTACTGTGACTAAAGTTTCCACCTACAGAAGTATTTAAATTGGGCTTATTTGCTCTTTGGAAGATTTTATAGCCTTCTCCGGAGCAACACGCCCATGCTGGAGCAGCGGGAGGAGCTCGCCTCTCGGGTTTCACCCCGGGGAGTTCACACATTACCTGATGCAGGGAGCTGGCTCCACAATTTAGAGGAACTGGCTCGTGCTGACGTCTCACCTGTGGTATGCTGTGTGCAGTCTGTTTGGAGGAATAACCTGGACTCTCTGAACAGCCAGGTAAGACCTCATCTGGCTGCTCTAACAAGGCGGAAAAAGTTGTCATTATCACTAGGCACAGTTTTGTTGTCGTGTCTCGGATGTTGAACGTGTAGTTGCATCTATTGTTCGAAACGGATAAACTTTTAAAACAAACAAAGAAACCTTCAACGCGAGCGGGCACAGGTATGAATGCCGCGAAATTCCATATTTACGATTTGTATACAATAAAATAACTGTCAGCACACAATTATTATTGTTTAAAATCAATTACATTAAAACTAAAAGCCAATGTGCCCTGTTCAAAACAACAGCCTAACATTGTTAGTTGGGTCAATCAACCGCTTCTAATAAACAGATGCTAACTGCTACAGTCCCCTGTATTTATAACACACAACAATGCAGTTATATGCTCCAAGAACATTGCTGCAGTTTTTAGTAATGTACAGTGTAATTGATATGATGACAACTAGGCTATGTCATTCATTCATTTGTTTATTATACTCCAGCGTTCCCTATGGGTTCCCACAGGAGGACTTCGTTGTCGACAAATAAACCAATAAAGACTTAACCCATATACAATTAAATACACTTACAACTTCCTTATGGTGTGTTATAAACCAGTTCAGTGATGTTTATATAATGCTTATAATTGGTAAATATTAGTGCCTACATAACATCACTTTCATATTACTCAAGTCCTCCGTTTATAACACACTATAATGCATTTGTATACAAAGACATTTTATAGTATTGATTACAATGTTTAATTCAGCAATAACAGCTTATCTTATACATATTTTGATATTACAACTATTACTGTCACACCAGCGTTCACACAGGAGGACCTAGTAATTGACAAATAAATTGATAAGAACATATATGATTATATTTATTTTAATTATATTTAATTATGATTACAAGTTCATTATAGTTATAAACCATTTAGTGATGCTTATATAATGCTTATAATTGTTTCTTCATAACATCTCTTTTCATGTTTACAATCTATGGTAGTTTTAAAGTCAGCTGAAGCCTTTTTATTTACATAAGCAAGGTCAAAATAAAATCAGACCCCTAAACTCTGATGTATCATAGGCCAATTGGATGCTTGCTGGGTTAACTGGAGTTCATTCGATTTCATGGTGGTCATTTTTACAGTAAAGGCATCAATAAGTAAATGATGATATTGACTTGAGGGCCACTGTAGTCTAACTATAGTGTAGTCATCTACAAGAAGAGAAACCAGACCAATATCAGCATTAGATAATTAAAAGAATTAACTAGAACTGCAAGCAGTTATGAACGGGGTCCAAGCCCCCCACGCAGGTTGTCCCCCGCGCCCTGCAGGCTCCGACAAAGTCGGCCCCACAGCAGGACGGGCACGAGGCAAGTGTCTGGAGGCAAGCATTGGGTGGCACGCTGGCGTCAGAGCTGCACTTGTCACTGTAATGGGAAGCGTATTATAACTGGTAAAGCCCAATTGTGGTATGAATTGGATTTGTTGAAATAAGTGCCGCCCACTTTGATTAATTATTGTCTGCACTCAAGAATCACCCTACATCATGCATGCCAATTTTCGTACAAATCCGAGCATGTAAACTTTCGACATGTAAACTTTCGTGATTTTTGGTGCCTTCTATTGCCAAATTGTGCCAAATTTGGAGGAGAGACTGTGAATGACCTTCTTAGTTTCATGTTGATAGCATTTTCTTAGTCAAAAATATTCAACAATACGTGTTTTTTAGGTACATGACAAATTTTGTTTGATCATAACTTTAAAATTTTGTGTAAATATTATTTTGATAACTTTTATTCAGGCACGTGTGGAGATGTTATGTGCACATTTTCAGGGAGATTAGGCTTAAACTGTAGGAGTTAGAAAAAGTAAGTTTAGCACATGTATCCACTTGTTAATGAAAATCAATGGAGGAAGTGGGCGTGGCCTATATCATATGATTCAGCCCCATTCAGGGAATGCAACTATATAAGTTTTTTGAACGTACCACTAAAAATGTGGGCAAAATGCATATACCTTGATTATGGTGTCAATAGGACTTTGTTTGGGCAAGATATGTATCAATTCATATTTTGATAGCTAGCTATAAAACATGCAATTCTTGAAATACCAAAATTCTTTTGATAACTTAAGATCAGGTAGGTCTCAAGATTATTCGTGCCAAGTCTCAAGCAGATCGGTGAAAAACTGTAGGAGTTTGAAAAAGTAGGTTTTGAAAAAAATTGTCAGGCGGAAATGGGCGTGACCTAGCTCATGATATTCAGCACAATTCAGGGAGCCCGAGGATATAATTCAATTCAATTCAATTCAATTTTATTTGTATAGCGCCAAATCATAATATACATTATCTCAAGGCACTTTACAGGGTAAGGTCAAGACCTTACTTTGTTACAGAGAAAAACCCAACAGTTCCCACAACGAGCAAGCGCTTGGCGACAGGGGGGAGGAAAAACTCCCTTTTAACAGGAAGAAACCTCCAACAGAACCGGGCTCAGGGTGGGCGGCCGTCTGCCTCGACCAGTTGGGTTTAGGAGAAGATAGAAAGAGGGGGAGGGGGAGGAGAGGGGAGAGAAGAGAGAGAGAGAGAGAGAGAGACCAGGAACAGCTGTGTAGGTAATAAGGTTTTGAATGTGTGACACAGTTTGTGAGTTACAGGCCAAAAGGTGTTTACCTTCATGGCACCCCCTACTGGCAGGCGTTTGTCATTTTTATCGTCTGGGTTACATGCCAGCCCCTGTACCTCCCTGCGAAAAGCTCCGCCCTACCTTAAACGGTTTAGGCTGTGCAACCACTTTTAGTGGCACAAAAATTAAAAAAGAGAAAAAAGAAGAAGAGAATAGAAATCTGTAAAATTACAATAGGGTTCCCGCTGGTACTGGGAGACGCGTTGCCTTGCATACGCATCCCCAGCCCTCCACAAGCTTGGACCCCTAATTTATTTACCCCTATTATATTGTAATTCCTACGACACAGATGTAAGAAATAAAAGTGCAATGTGAATGTTTTTCCTGTGTTTCCTAGAAAAACGGACTCATTACAAAAAGACTCTTATTTTACTTTACTGTATTGTTGGGTCAAAGTGAACTGTGGACTAAATGTCTACAATATCTACTTCTGGGTTCATTTAAAAAATCAGATGACTCAAGAATTCAGTTGTGGTAAAAAGTAAAATACTGTTGTCCTGATTTTTATTGCTCAGATAACTTAACTGCATGCACCCAGGAATTTAAAAGGGGGTCAGAGAAAGAGGAAACACCACAATCCTCTTGGCAAGTACATCCACCTGCATTGCGTAACAATACCCATATTTTCCTGTCTGACAGGCAGGCAGGCAGGCAGACTGGTATGCATGACATGCAACTCAAGTATAAGCTCACACTTGGCAACATTCAGGCAAGCAGGTACATGTGAAAGATAACAAAACATACAAAATGGGCATTATAGGCACGTCACATACGGCACATGATGGCTGTATATCAAGTGGTCTGAGAAGCCTTTAGGCAGACTGGAAGTTTGTCTTAAACCTTCTTCAGTGGTATAATCATGACCTGTGTCTGAAACACAGGTAGAAGGCTCTGACAGGAATAAGTGTCAACAATCAATGA
The DNA here is from genome assembly GCF_046630095.1 of Trachinotus anak. Taxonomy (NCBI): domain Eukaryota; kingdom Metazoa; phylum Chordata; class Actinopteri; order Carangiformes; family Carangidae; genus Trachinotus; species Trachinotus anak. Next base: position 8,407,945 of record NW_027273855.1, read on the forward strand.
AATACATTTTTCATTTCAGAAACAACATGCATCATTTGATTGAGAGGACAATTAGAATAGAAATGATTCCATATTGGGATATGATATACAGTATGTGATATGACGTGTGTTTAATATTCGGCTTCTTCAGGGCTGCTCATTATGTTGTCAGTAAAGCTGTCAAGTGTTTGCATGTTTGTGTCTCTCCTTACCTGTCCATGCTTTCCCTGCTCCCTGTATCATTTTGAAACTTTCTTGTTGACCCCACTGAATCCCCCACTTTGTAATTTAATGGATAATTTAATTTGTTCTGAGAACTTCTCTCATGCACAGTTTCTGGCCTGTTACTGCCAGTATAATAGCTGAGCTACCAGTCAGTTCATTGTAGCTTTGTTCAGCCTGCATTCTGTTGAACAGTGTTCTTATTCACAAAGAATAAATGTCAGAGGTTTTAATCTTGGTTTTCTAAAGATCACCTGCCTACACAACTTGTATTAATTTTCCTACAGTTTCCCAGTGTATTTCAAAATTATAGTACATTTAGCTTCATTTTATTGGACTTTTAAAATATAAAAATGAGCTGTGGTCATTTTGCTTTTTGATTTATGACCCCCTCAAAATGCAATCAATAACTAGTTTTACATACAGATGTTTTGGTAGAAGAGTGACAAAAATGTTTCTCAAGGCTCTTAGAAACTGTTGTACATGAAAAAAGCCCATGTGTGCAAATAATATTTCTTCATGAGACAATAAGCATCAAAACATTCTAATAATTGAGTATAATTGGTATTAGAATCAGTTGAAGGTATTTAGCTTACATCTTGTATAGTGTTAAATGGTGGCTGTCTCAGACAGAGAACCGTTTTATGACTGTCATAAAACCGACAGTTTTATGACCCCCTAAAGTGCTGTGTGTTTGTTAATATTATAGCCCTGTACATATCAGTTGCTGTGTGAAGTCTGAGGGTCTGTAATGGGGACAATCCCTAAAGCACCTGTTGTCTGAGTCAGCCATAAAAGAGTTCCCATGGGAAAATGTGACAGGATTTGTTTGTGCCAGGTAAAGAAACAAAAATTGTCCCCTTTCTTTTTCCAAAATGAAAAAGGTTTTATCTGCCTCCAGTGAATGTCAGTCAATATTTTTATTATTTTCATGACTGATGGATTTGCAGATTATTTTCTAGATTAATTTTTTGGTCCATAAAATATCAGAATATAATGAATAAAGCTGCAAGTTGACACATTCAGATTTCTTGTTTGGTGTGACCAGCCATCCAAAACACAAATAAATTAAGTTTGCTATCATGGAAAGAAAGAAAACAGCAAATCTTTACATCTCACAAGTTGCACCATTTTTTAAATTACTGATTGAAAGACCAGTGTGTAGGATTAAGGAGACTTTATTGGCAGAGATGGAATTTGATCACCTGAAACTAGGGCTCATTGTGTTTTTGTTAGTGTAAAACGATCATTTCATATCTACATAGGGAGCAGGTCTTCTACCACGGAGCCTGCCGTGTTGCCCTGTCATTTTTCTACAGTTGCTAGAATGGACTAATCAAACACTGGCCCTAGAGAAGGTCTTTAGCATTTTTATGTAGTACAGTAAATACCCCCCACATGCTTGGAAATGAAAGGGTGAGGGGAGGAGTACTCAATTGCTTGCAATCTGTAACCTCACCACTAGATGCCACAAAACACACTAGTCCTTACTTACTCCCATACAGTGCCGCAGAGAATATGTCTTTTTGTAGGCTAACCCAAATGTTAGCAACACCCTGGTTCCCTCCATGAACAGCCTATGGAATTGAAAAAAGACACTTGTTAGCAACTGGCCTTTTTTAACAGACGTAAAAGCTTCAAGAAATCAAGTCTGGAGTATTTATTGACATATTTTATGTCAGAGAATAAAATGGGAAAATGTCTTGAGCTTGTGTTAACCACAGACCTTATTTCAGTGGTCTAACCAAAAACCTATTCAACAAACCAGAGACTTCAGGGCGAGGGACTGGAAGGGATAAAATGCTAACTACTGTCCAGGTTTTAGGACTCGTTCCTGCGGCACAATATGATGACCAAATTTATATATGATTGATAAAATATAAATACACCAAAATGATAGACATACAAATGACATACATAACTATTACACACTTTACAAGAAGGAGAGTAAAATATTAAAAACAAAGAAAATTAAGAACATGTACAATGACCAAGAGTGCTCTGTTCTCGATCCTTTAAAACCCGATTTAAATTCAAATATGTAGGTTTCAGCTCCTTTTGAATATTATTCCATGAAATTGGAGTAGCACAGTTAAAAGCTTTCTTGCCAAGTTCTGTTCTGACCCTAGGTACCATCGTTTGCAGGAGATCGCAGACCATGGTGATTTTGGTTCCTACACATGTACAAACAGAGATATGAGGGAAGCAAGCCGAGAAGAGTTTTATAGACAAAAATCATCCAATGAGATCTTATGAAGATTTGGTATTGTTTTTTGCCATTTGAGACTAGCATGAATTTAGACGTTTCTGCATTTAGCACTAGTCTAAGTTGAGATAAATGAAACTGCACAACATCTAAGGCAGAAATTCAAGAGTTTAAACGGACCTAGTTTTGAGGGGGAAACAGGCTTTATTTCTGTAAACGTAACCCAATTTAAGTTTCAACTTGGAAACAATGTTTTCATTGTGTGAATGAAAAGAAAGATTCTGCTCAGTTATGATTCCTAAGTACTTATATGATGTGACCATTTATATGTGAACACTTTGACCAGTTGAGATCTTATGAAGATTTGGTATTGTTTTTTGCCATTTGAGAATAGCATGAATTTAGACGTTTCTGCATTTAGCACTAGTCTAAGTTGAGATAAATGAAATTGCACAACATCTAAGGCAGAAATTCAAGAGTTTAAACGGAAGGGGATGGACAATAGATGACTGTATCATCTGCATAAAATCCTGAAGACCTTTTACAACTCTGTGGTCGGTGTGGTCTGCTGGGGCAGCAGCATCTCCACTGCTGACAGGAGGAGACTGAACAGGCTGATCAGGAAGGCCAGCTCTGTTCTGGGATGCCCCTTGGACTCAGTGGAGGTAGTGAGTGACAGGAGAATGGTGGCGAAGCTATCATCCCTGTTGGAGAACACCTCCCACCCCATGCAGGACACTCTGACAGAACTGAGTAGCTCCTTCAGCTCCTTCTATCTTATCCTATCTTATTAATGAGGTAAATCTTGCCCCTGTCAAAGTTCCACACATTATGAAAAAGAGCTTAATCACAGAAATGCTTAAAATCTTGTTTAAGAACAATATGCAGCTTTGATTGAGGACTTTTAGCTTGTCTGACTGCTGCAATTACATGACAACCGACAACAGTAATAAAATGACCCTTTAAAAGCTCCAATTTCAAAGCAAGAAATTCAAATAGTCTAGAAAGAGATTCTGATGAAAGAATGGTAGCATGAAATTTGTTTTTAATATAAATGGCAACTCCACCACCTTTCTTTCTTGAATGCAATGTCTTTGTAATTGATTTATTTAGCCAAGTTTCAGACAGAACCAGAATATCACTATCAGTTGATTTTGCCCAGATTTTCACTAGATCAAATTTTGGAAGTAGACTTCTGACATTGAGGTGAATTATGCCAAGCCCAGATCTTGCTTTGAATTAATCAGGAGATTTCGAACAGTTTAATTCGGGACCTGAAATGATGACTAACTTTGTTTTTCATGATTCCAGGCTCCACTTGTCTCATGTCTCCTCACCTCCTCACATCATCATCAACAACATCATTCTGGCTAATGCTGTGTTTCATGCTTAGTGTCTTCCTGCTGCTGTCCCCAGGGGTCCATGGCCAAGGTACAGTGATTTTTGTGACCAATTTAAGCCTTTGATTACCAGTAAAAGGAAAAGATGTCACCAGTATGTCAACAATATGTCACATCCACAGCTAGAGATGATGGGGCTGAGGTAGTATAGCATGCCAGCAGGGTCCTCACAGGGTCTAGAAAAATGTCTGTGTTGTATTGTAGTTAGCCATTGATGCTAAATACCATTTAGCTACAAAGTTTCATGAATGTTGCTATTGATAAAAATTGTAGTACTGACACAAATCAAATACTTAATGTTGTTTTTCTCTTCTATGGTGTAAACTTACTATATACCACATGATCTCTAGAAAATTAATTATAAAAAGTACAACTGCTGTAGCCTTGTTTTTTGTTTTTTTTTTGTGAGGAGACAAACTACTAGAAATGTTAACTAGTTAGCTAGCGGTGTCCCAAAAAAATTATAATATTTCACCATAACTAATAACCTTAGCAAGCATCAGTGTCATGAAATTAAAAAATATATATAATAATTGGGAGACGTTATGAAAATTAATTAATGCAGAATTGCCATTGCCTTATTATTTTTTCTTAAGAAGACATAGTGCAAGCATGCGGTTTGTTAGCTACCTGTATTCTAAAAGAAAACCAATAATGTTAGCATACACAATGTCTCACACAAGTCAGTCTTTTTTTGTATTTTCATACAATCATCCACATTTATTATGTTCTGATTTCACCTTGATAGTTTATAGGCAATCTATACAGTTTAGTTTATTATGTAATTTATGGTTGCTCATCTTAGCTCTCAAACAGCCTCACTTCCTCGAGGCATGGATTCAACAAGATGTTGGAAACTTTCTGCTCCATGTTGACATGACTGCATCACATCATGTCTGCATATTTGTCATTTGCACATTTATGCTGCCAATCTCCTGTTCTACCACAGCCCATGATGGTGCTTTTCAATCATTTTGACCTGTTTTTGAGAATTTTGTAATTTCTGTATTTATTTTGTGATTACTTCATTCGACATTTCATAGAAAAAAAAACACTATCAGCAAGACTCAAAGAGCTTACTACTTTAGTGCTGAACTGAAAAACGTCAGCCAAAACCTCACAAATCAGTAAGTACAACACAACTGCTGTGCTTGTCTACATATATGCCTGCCTGCCCGGAAAAGTTGTTTTTGTTAGTGTGTCTGTTAGACCTTGACCCCAGTCTCTCAGACCCTATCTGATCCTCTGCCAGGCACCCAAGAAAATGAGAACCTTCCGGAGGCCCCTGGCCCAAATATTCAGTCACACACACACACACACACACATACAGGCATACTCATACACACATTCATACATACATGTCAGAAAAAGATATTGAGTGCTTAGGGTCATACATCCACAGAAGCAATGAAGGCAAAGTTCTGTGATTCATGTTCATGTCTGCACTCCTTTGTCTTCTTTGCTTCCGTTTTCTCCCTCCCCCCTCATCTTCCTCTCCATCTATTACCCTGCCACATATTACATACAAAATCCTGACACAGTGTATGTCTGTGACGTTCCTCTGACGTGACCTATGACCTTCCAGTCTCCAACAAGCGTCTTGTTCCTGTTTCTATACCAGACAAGAGGACAGGGCATTCTTTGATGGATGAACGGACAGCTGGAAAGAGGGATGGATGGAGGGTGAGACGATAGAAACATGAAAGACGCTGCTTGTTGGAAAACTCCTGCTGGAAATTATGTTGATGAAGTTGAAACAAGAGATGGGTTTGATGTAGGGAGAAGGAAGTGAGAGGGCTTATTTCTCCGATCTACAACTGTCACGCTCTCCCCTTTTTTTTTTTACCCAAATCTACGAATAGGCAACATGGGGACATTCATACATTTCAAAACCTGAATCTTTTTTCTTTTCCCCCTTCATCTCTGGGAATGTCAAGGTCGTCTGAAGCTGACGGTCCTATCTGAAGACAGACTGCAGATGAAATGGAAGGAGGCTGATGGATCCTTTCAGGGCTACAAGGTCCGAGTGAGGCCCATCTCAGGTGAGAATTTCCTGGCTGCGTTGAAGTGTTGAGAAAAATCATGACGTTTTCACATAAAGGAATTTAGGACAGATGTAATATAAGGTACAGAGTTCATCAATGCCCAGACATAGAATAGATAGACAGTCAACATATGTTATACTCAAAAGTTGTGTCAAAACATTAATTTGGAGGCAAGTAATATCTGCACAGAATTTTCAATTGTCATAGCCCTCGCTTGTTATGTTAATTCAATTCAATTCAATTCAATTTTATTTGTATAGCACCAAATCATAATACACATTATCTCAAGGCACTTTACAGGGCAAGGTCAAGACCTTACTTTGTTACAGAGAAAAACCCAACAGTTCCCACAAAGAGCAAGCGCTTGGCGACAGGGGGGAGGAAAAACTCTCTTTTAACAGGAAGAAACCTCCAACAGAACCGGGCTCAGGGTGGGCGGCCGTCTGCCTCGACCGGTTGGGTTTAGGAGGAGATAAAAAAGGGGGGGAGGGGGGAGGAGAGAGGAGAAAAGAGACCAGGAACGTAGGTAATGGTGTTATCAATAATGATGACAGATAACAGTGGTTAATAGTAATGATGAGTAGTGGTGGATCTGCATTAATGAATTATAAACTTCCCTGCTCCACCCCCACAGCCCCACAGCCATGCCACTCTCATGTGTGCACCCATGTCCACATACTTTTGCAGACTTTGAGTCCTTTCAGTTTGAGCTGTTTTTCATTGTTTGTCCTAGGTCCCTCAAAATGGACATTTTGATGCTACAGCAACCATAAGTTCAACTTCATTGTATTTAAAGTCCACATTACCCAAGGATTCTCCACACAGTTTACAAGTTAAAAAACATGACTTCACGTGTAAAAACACATGCACACACACACAGGTAATATTGTTAATATTATAATAAGATTGAGGTTAGGAATTTGAAAAGAGATAGAGATCATGTAACCCGAACAGAGATGGGGTAACTCCTTGACAAAAAAGTTGACTATTTCCCAGCCAGTAAGACTCAGAGAGGCTGTTGCATACAGATATTTTCAGTCTGGATTTGAAAATCTCAGCAGTGTCTTTTTCCCAAGAAGGAGAAATTGACTGCCAAAAACTCTGCCACACAAATATTTTTTGTTAAAGCAGTTGAAGAGCCAGCATATATAAAGGCATAGACGTCGTTAGGCCTGGGACATCTGGAGCTTCAGGCCTAAGTGTTTTACAAGCAGCCTGGATCCCCTGGAGATTTATTTATTTATTTTATACCAAAATAAGAAAAAACAAAAAATTACCCTCATTACTCATTCTGATCATTCATTCAAGCCATTGAGAATAACATGATAATGTTGATCAAAAACGCAAGTATATAGCAAGTAGCAGCAGATCTGCTTCACAATACTTATTCACATATTATTATTATATGAGGCCTCTGAGTCCGAGAGACAGAGAGAGAGAGAGAGAGAGAGAGGGAGAGAGAAGTGGTTACAGGGCTGTTGTTGGCATCTGATGGTAGCTAATGAGCTAAGGCTGTGGATATAAGAAGATTTTTCTAAAACAAAAAAGATAGGGAGGTATTGAGATGCAGGCATCTTTGTGCATTACATTCTGGATGTTATACAAGCATTTCAGCACCTCAACTGGATGAAATGGTGTGTAAAGTAGGAGCGCTTGTTTTGATGCAGCTGATGTAATAAAATGCAGAAAAAACAATGTCATTTAGAAATGAGATCGCATAGTGGTGTGAATAGAGATCGGGATTTTATTACAATTTATCGTACAGCCCTATGTAGGATGTGTAGGATGGACTTCTGACAAGCATGTCTCTAATTTTACACGATGGGAGGAATCATTGACTGTTGCAGGAAGAAAGATTTTTGTGTCATCAGTATAACATAGTGATAATTTATGTTGTGTTTTTTGATCAAGGGGCAGCAAGTGTACAATGAACAAAAGTGGTCCAAGAACTGATCCCTGCGGAACACCGTAATTGGTGGTTAGTCAAATATCAAAAGAAGTTATCAAAAGCACACTGTAATGTTTTAGACAACAATGTGCTTCCATCTTTGTGGCAACAGTTTGGAGAAGGCCATTTCCTTTTTCACATGACATTGACACCATGTACGAAGCAAGAGAATAAAGATTTTTAGTGTGGAGGACCTTGATCGTCCCTTTAGCATCCTTTTAGCATTGTAGGCAGTGAATAACTGATAGAGGTTTTCGCCTCATCATTTACTGTAACTGCATGCACTTGCTACTGAGACTTTTCAGTACTGCGGACCTATTCAAAAATTGGTTCATTGATTGGTTCGTTGATATTTCATTTCAAACACTAAGTTGACAAACAGGCCTGGTTCTTTTCTGGTATATGATAAAAAGTTGGTAGAGGATGTTTTAAGGATGCACTGAAGAAACATCAAGAGACTAAATTAGTGAACTGTTAGAGCCTTTTACATTAACTCCTTATTCTTAGAGCCACTTAGAGTCTCTATAGTGATAAGTCAAGTTATTAGACTTTGAGATACTTTGTTTTAAAGTATATGAAACTAGGCAAGACAGCAGTTTCATATACAGTGCATTGGTATAATTCGAAAGTGCATTTATTATAACTTACTGCTTCATGCATCCATCTTCCTTTCTTCATTCTGTACTGTATATTGGTTCTGAATAATCAAAAGTTTATAATTATAGACTTATAACCAGGGGTGCACATAACTGGTACGCAAGTACGCATATGCGGCGAAAATGAGAAATGCGTAACATCACGTGTGTTGTTACGGCGCCAAAAAAGCTGCTTAATGTCTTTTGTTTTTTTGACATGGCTTCGTGTAGACAAGATCTCTGATGTCGGTAACTGTCAGGTATGCAAAGGCGCCGTAACGACACACGTGATGTTACGCATTTCTCATTTTCGCCGCGCATACGTACTTGCGTACCAGTTATGTGCACCCCTGCTTATAACAATGTGAAAGATATTAAGTTCACTTCTCAAGTGTACTGCACAAAATACCATTTGCAGGGTAGAATTACAGCAGAGTAACAGAGCCTCAATAAGAACAGTAAGGAGTCTGGTCTGCTTTGATTGAAGTGAACAAATGCACAAAATCATTATCATGGGAGAAGTTTTTTTCCCACAATCCTCTAAAAGCCATGTTGCAACTGTTCCCAGGGCTTGGGTCAGCTGTAATATCTGAATTCTTCCATTCAAATAAACTTTGTAAATGATTTATCATATGTAATCATCAGTAAATGCTAAATGCTAAAATTAGCAGACAGATTTAAGTTTAATATATTAATGTTTGGTTGGTCTAGTCCAAACAGTATCTGAGCAACTGAGTGAAATGCAACCATCCCCGCTCACACCTATTCCTAAAAATGTGTCACTCTCAGAATTTCAGGCCAAGTACAGTTTCTTACTCCGAGAGACTTGATGAATATGGGCTCTGATGTGTCAGGTGAATGTCTTGGATTCTTTGAAAACATAAGAAAACATAAGAAAGAAAAAAGATTAAATTTACAACATCCAATGTCATTCGAAAAGGCATCGTAGCTTCCTGCCAGAGGGAAGTGACTCAAAGAGCTGGCTTAATGCTTGCAGCCTTAACTGTTGGGAAAACATTTGCAGAAGCAGTTCTGACCCAGACATCAAAGACCAGTAGACTGTGTAGAGGGAAGAGGCATCAGTGCTTTATCACTTATCATCTGGTTGTGTTTTTTGTTTTTTGTTTTTTTTATATTCTGTTACAATAAAATGACTTTTACTTTTACAACAAAAAAAATGAAGTTGAGCCTAAAATCAAATAGAAATTTTGACCAATGATACGAGAGCGAGGACACAACGAAGGCTTTTTAATGATTTTAAGAACATACAGAAATCAGGGAACATCATTAGGAACAATATAAATATAAAAATATTAAAAAGTTGATAAAATGATGTTTTACACAGATGATTGGACTCCTTAATATGACTCAGCTGAAATACTTTGCTGTGGACGGGTTCGTAACAATATCAGATGAATCAGTATATAGCAGGGAGGTGTCTGATCTGCTAAGCTGTTGCAGCAATAATGGCCTTCAACTTAAAATTGAAAAAACCTCAAGAGAGGGCACTGTGGGAAACTACCTCTTGAGGTTATCAGCAAAGCAGTAGAAAATATGAAAGACTATACATTTCCCTGGCACTTTAATATCTGATAACCTTAAATGGGAAAATTTACAAAATCAGAGAGTATGTCTCTGTGGAAAGTGTTGATGACTTTCTTTGTAACAGTTTTGCTTAGTAGTCTGACTAACTCTGAAAAAAACACATTCAAGACATTCCATTAGGCTATAGACTCTTGAATGGTAAAAACTTGGCACTTTAGTATACACTTTGTTCTTAGCTTATAGTTTTAAAAAAAATATATGTTATTGGTATTTTGTGTAATGTGTTTAGGTTAATTGGGTTATTAGTCTTTATTTATCTTTTAAATCCATGGTATTCTGTGTATTTTATGTCTTATGTATGTGGTATTTCAATTAGAATGCTGTGCTGATTATTGTGTGTGCTGCAACATGAGCTTATTAAGGTAAGTTCCTACCAGTGTTTTTTTGTAATAGCAATGAAGCTAAGGTCAACTCAAAACTAAAATACAGACTCTCTCCTGCTTATTTTTCTTTGTCTTCAGTGAAGCCAAAAGCTGTGACTTTCTCTTTAAACGTAATTTCATATCAATACCAAGCCAGTCATTAATCAACCAAAATGCTTGTCTTGTTCAGGGGGCGGCCCAGTAGTCAAGTGGTTGGGGCACGTACTCCGTGAGCGCAAGACACTCTTAACAGGCAGTCACTGGTTTGACTCCTGACCGGCCCAACTCTTTCCTGCATGTCATTCCCCTTTCTCTGCCCCCTTTCCTGTCAGTCTCCACTGTTCTATAATAAAAGCACAAAAAGCCCCAAAAAATAATCAAAAAAAAAATATTTGTTTTGTTTTCCAGTGGTTCCACAGCCAGAGCTGATGCTGACCACCACACGGGGCCGAGCCACCGTGGCAGGACTGGACTCCAGTCAGGAATATGCCCTCCAGATTCTAGTGCTTAATGGGACGACAGAGAAACTTCTTGCCAAGAGACGTTTCACAAGTAAGAAACACACAGTGAGGTGGATGGGAGGAGTAAGAAACGTTGTGCTGAGAAAAGAGGAGGAAGTAGATGAAGGGAGGCAGACAAGCACAAAGAGAACAAAGAGCTTATTGAGATCAAGGCCACAGAGCTGCAGACTCAACTATGTCAATCAGTGATGGTGAAGGTTAGGTTTTGAGGTTGGACACTCCATTATGGATTTACAGGTTATTTACCATAGATATAGAGCAAAAAAATTAAGCATTTGAATGATAAAGAGTTGTAAGTTTGTTCATGTGTGTATGAGCGAGAGTGAGCATCACAACATATCTACAGCATATAGGCCATCTTATCTAATATGGTAGTATTATTTTAAATCTACAATAATAATTTCTTATTGACTAAAGATCATGAAACAAGCTGCTGTTTTTTTGTGGGTTTGAACCAAGCATCAACCTCTAGACTGAAACATGAAGCCAAAACTTAAGAGACAAAAAACAGTTTTGGTCTCTATAGCTAATTTCCTCCTCATGACAGCTGTACGGGGGTGAATTTTTGTACAACTCACCTGTTAACATTTTATTAAGGCTTAAAGTTATGTATAATTGAGGACATAGCCTTTTTGAGTGACAGGTGGCTGAGCGTATGCTCGCCACAAACTGTCATTCACTGAAGTCTAGGCTCCACACATGCCCCACCTCTTTGATAATTTTTCGATAGGCTAGAAATAGAGATGAAAGTTTCTGGTGTCACGCTAAATCACAGTAAAAATGACAGACAGTATTACCATTTAAATTTTAATTATCAATATAACCATTTATTTACCATGGTTAATTACTGTGGTTAATTGAACTCACTTTAAGTCCTGCATTATGTGTCAGTCAAAACATGGAGGGAGACACTCCTGGGAGACACTCCTGTCAGTGTTGGGGCCTCTGTGTGAGATGCTTCATTCGGTAATTGTATGTTTTTAGAACTTATTGTAGAGCTGCATGTGACATGATTATTTGTATGTTTAAATGCAATAAAAACTGCTGCTAGTTATTTATTCCAATATAAAATCATTTTGGTCACTATGATTGTGATGTTATATTTTTATACCATTTCATCTCTAGCTGGGAGGTAGGCAGAGTCAGTGACTGCCAAGATGGTGATGGTGGAGCAGCTCACTCTGAACTTCAAAACCTCTTTAGAAACCTGTGGGTGACGTCACAGAGGCTATGTCCATTGAACATAAAATCCACAGGCATGATGTGATGTACGACATTGACTAGAGTTAAAAAGAAATACTATCAGCCCTTGTTGGTGAGTAGAAGCTCAGAAGTGGGACAGACCCAGTTACATGCTGACACAAACTTCTAATTATATAAATCTATAATGAATATAGTTGATGTATTAAGTGTATAATTCGGCATTTGATATATTTTGTAGTACAGAGTACATCTTAATCATATTCGATCACATAATACATTGCAGGATGTGTTTTTGATGATGCTTGACCATTTTATAACACTTTGCAGTACATCTTTAGTGAAAATTACTATAACACTGCTGCTAACACAGTTGATGTTACACACACACACAGTCCTACTGCAGCTGGATTACAGGCTGACAGTGGGTTGTGTTTGAATTTACTGAACTTACTTATATGAGTTGAGTGTGTTTCTGGCTTGTAAATCTGCCCACCGACATTTGTTCCTCTGTTGCTCACAAAGGCATTATTACCTGCAAAATGACACAGTCAGTAATGGCTGCCTGCCATCAAAGGACTCACAGAGAGGAGGACAGCTTGTCTTAAATTTACAGATAATTTCTGAGAAAAATTGAAGAATGAGGATTGGAGCTGTGATTGGAGGATTAGAATTACTCATTGTCCCTCAGGTTATTTCAGACATCTGTGGTATCTCCTACAGCAGTGACAGTTAGTCCCATCACAGCTCTATGTGAGACTGTCTTAAGACCCTCCTGGTAGCTCGTATTAGACTGTACAATATGTGGCTGTAGCCTGTGGTTGCTTGTGAACTGTGCAAGTGATAGTAGGTTACTGTGTCGAGGCAAGCGTGTCCGAGCAGGCCAGAAAACATGAGGAAATTGGAAAATCGTAACACTGGCTGTCTCGCTGGAATGATGGCAGTCTGGGAATTCCTTCCTAATGTGTATTCACCTTTCCCATTTGCTTTAAGCCCCTCAGGGCCCAGTTCTTATTTTGAACCATGCTAGTTATAAGAGGTTACTGTGTTAAGGTAGCTCTTAATTTCACTCTCAATTTGCTGCTGTTCACCTTGTCTCTTTACCCCAGGCAAAGATTTGCCAACAAGACAGTGAAGAAATGTAACACGCCAAACAGCTCTGTCTTCGTCTCTATCATGTTCACTTTATCTCTGTCATCTCAAACATACCTCGTACTAAAACACAGTTTCATATAGATATGTTGTCCAGTCATGCTGTTGCATTCTGACAGCTCTGCAGTCATTTCACTCAGAAAGCATTGGAATACCACTATTGTGCTGCCTGTACTCAATCATAATAATTTCCTATCTAGAGATAATTATGTAATAGAAGGTAAGTGTTTTATTGCTACATTATCCCAGTAGGTACCTGACCACAACTCACTGACAATGTTTCTACTCATGGTGATGATGTTTTGTCACTTTGTGACTAATACCAGCACAAAGTCTGATAACAGTCTAATCACACTTAGGCAGATATGATGTTCATATACAGACTTTTTTAGCCATGCTTGTGGATTGGCTCCAGGGATGGCAGTGTTGATCAGTTTGTAACCATGGACTATGTATAAAACTGATCGTAGACTCAGGGTCTGAAAAGTGAAGCCAATGTGGAAGTGCCTTAAACCTGCATTCTATCTAATGATCATCAGTTGGGGACTCCACTGCTTGCAAAAAGGAGTCCAATTGTATTCAAGTCTATGGGAAAATGGCCTCATTCTCACTTGATTTATTACCTCAGTAAACATTTTCCTAATGAGTTTATGGTCTCAATCGCTAGTTTAAAGTCCTGTTCAATACAACATTATGTAAATTTTTTAATTATGGTCCCATTTAGAGATGATACCGTGTGATTCACAGACTCTACCATACACCACGACCTGCCTGACAATCGGTATAGAGTACAGAGCAGGGCAGATCCACCCTCCTCAGCTCCACCTTATCATCCAAATATGGTTTCCTCTGGTTTCAAAAAACCAAGAGGGCGATGGCCAAATTACAAACTCGAGGCTTCAAAACAGCAGTTAACAAACCAGTGGATGATGTCGCAGTGGGATGACATTTCTTTGTTACAGATATTTATGATCCTCAGAGGATGAATCCTAATGACTTTGGTGATACTCAAGCCCTGTTCAGACCGGCATTAACATCCATCTCTGGTAATCTGATCGCAAGTGGACAGCTCAAAGTTCAAGTCCAAGATGCATTGAGGACACATTTGAGATCCAATCAGTCAGACCACATTTGGAGGTCTGCCTCAGGATGAATATAACGTTTCATCTAGTGCCACCATCGGGTCAATATATACTATTTACAATATAATACTTATGTTTATGACCAAATGCCTGTCATATAACTAATGACCGTACTAAGCGAGATGATGGACATGATAAACATTATACCTGCTATCAGCCTTCTAGCAGTGTTACTGTGAGCATGCTAACATTAACATTTAGCTCCAAGCATCGCTGCCTAAGTACAGCCTCAAAGAGCTGTTAGCATGACTCTAGAGTGTTCGTTTTGTTGAACATGCAGATGCTATAAATTATTACATAGTACAGTTACTCCAGTCGGACTGGGATTCAGAGGAGCTTCAAAATTTGCTGTATACTGCCACATCTACAATTAATTGTCAAATTGTTTAAAGATGTTCTCTTCTAACTAGTTTTGACTCTAGAGGGCATCAGAGTTCTGCACCACTGACAGTATTATAATATTACTGACATTAACATATAGATTATTCTTACGTGATTCCCTGAATTGCACTTTCTCTCTTCCAGTGGAGGGTCTACAGGAGGAGGAAATGATCCGCAGCGGTACCCGAGAGCAGAGGAAGAAGATGTTGCCAGGTGGGTCAGGGTTAGGAGACCTGGATGATGCGACAGAGGCTCTGCTGGGGCTGCCAACTATTCTATATCCAGACCCCACCACCACCACTGCTGCTGCTGCTACAGGTAGTGTGTACCAGTAGAAAATAACACACACACTCACACACACACATATAGGTATTATTACAGTATGATGACTTGGGTTTTGAGACAACTAGAGCAACACGGAGTAGTAGCACACTCAATTAACCCCTCAGTTACATTGTGTGTATTGATATTGTGTCATAATATTAATAACAAAAATTTTAATTGCTAAATATTATTTACATGTTGTAGAAGAACACAAACTGATATCCAGTGCATAAAAACACAATCACACATCTAAAAACAACAGTATACAAATCAATAGGGTAAAAAATCTGTAATACAAATTTCAAGTTGTATTATGCAAACAAGTAAGTGTAGTGGTAAAACAAGACAGGTCTATAAAAACATATCTTAAGGCCTGGTTTAAAAGCTGAGACACTGCCAGCAGAGTGAATACTAACTGGAAGATTTTTTCAAAGCTGTGTTGCCAGTACAGCAACAGTTTGATTGTACCTTCACTTAACCTGGATTCTGGAAACGCTAACACACCTAACCCATCAGATCTAAGAGGCCTTTTGGCTCAATAAGGAGTTCAAAGTTCTCTGATGGTGCCTGACTGTGTGAAGCCTTCTTTGAACTGCGTAAAATTTAAAAATTATTTCTCAAAGAAACCAAGAACCAAAAACTCTGGGTGAAGTTAGATTATTTTTGTCTTAGTCAGAGGACTGGCTGCTCCGTCTGCTCTGATCTTCCACGGCCACTGACACCTGTGAACTGTATTTATGCAGCACTAGTAAATATCTCCCACATAGGAGGGAACACGGGAAATAAAAGCAGAGATAAGACTGATGGAGGACAGGGATGGTGAGCATTTGGAGAAATTTTTGATGCTGTATTAATCAGAAAAAAAACAATGATTACATGTTAACAAGGAAAATGTGTTTTCTCTCACTGTTCCCTTTGATTCTCAAGAGGTCAGATTGATCTAATGTCAATATTAAATTTTCTGTCATATACAACCTGAACTGGCCCCCCTAAACAATCTCCGCTTATCTTACTGTAACCCCACCCATGCGCTTACCATTACCTCTCCCCTCCAGAGCCCTCACCCACAGAAACCCCCACTCAGCTCCCTGACGAGGCCCCAGAGAAAACTGCCAAAGAGAAGAGAAAGAGGAAGAAAGAAAAAGAGCGGGATCAGTCAAAGGTGGAGAACAAGGAGGAGCAGGGAACAACCCAGGATAAATGGGCTGAGGAGAAACCCCGAAAGACACCGTTCCCAATCCAGCCAGTTACAGGTAACTTCTGCTCTCCAGTGCTGCAAAATAATCACACAATAAACTTAGACTTTTGATGGCATTTGTTGCTTTTATGAGCCAAAACGTGATGATAGAGATTAGGACAGCTGCCTTTGAGCAGGAAGTTAGGCAGGTTATCTTAAGGAACATCTGACTACCATCAGTTTCAGCTCTTCTCATGAATTAAAGAACAAATGGCTTGAGAGCAGTAAGTGTCCGTTTGAAATGTGATGACAGTGTTTACACAGGGGAGGGGTAGGTAAAGGATAATGACAGGCCATCCTGTTCGGCTGCAGGGCTCATGTGTCCTCTCCCTCATATTCAAAAGGGAGCACATAGATTCACATGCACGGAAACTCACTCATGTTTGTGTGTTCACACATAGATTTCACACAGAGCCATCTGTTTCCTGATTTAAAACCATGCATTTACCCATGTACTCACCAATTTACAGATCAATGACAAATTAAAGGAAAAACCAATATTAAGTGTTTTATTAAGGTGTTGTTACTTTATTATTATAATGTCCGTCCAGAACAGTGTCAGTCTTCTTTGGCATGAAGTCAACAAGTCTCTGGAATCCGTTGAATATTATTTGCTTCATGCTTACTTTCATTAAGGCATGTCTCCAAGGAAATCCTTTGAGTGTGACAGTGATTCAGCGGCAGACATCATGCTGTTGGTAGACGGCTCCTGGAGCATTGGACGAACTAATTTCAGACGTGTCAGAGACTTCCTGGAGGGCCTGGTCACACCGTTCAACATTGGGCCGAACCACATTCAGTTTGGTGAGGATCAGATTGTTGGGGGAGTGTGGTGGTGAAGCCCCCTCTCTTCTCTTCTGTTGGTGGTATTCATGTGGACACACTGCCACTCAGTGGCTCTAAAGTGTCTTCTGTTTCATACGCACCATCTGTTTAAGAGGTATATGACATGTTTTTGTGTTTGTTTTTTTTATTTCCAGAACAGTGCAGCATTGATCAGTATGACATTTAGCTACTGCTCCATTTATTGACAAATATTTATTTAATCTCTTCTGATTGGTCTTCTGGTGTTGAGTTGTTGATGACCATAGTCATTTACGCATGTACATAATGTTCACAGACAGACAAACATACACACATACACACAAACACACACACAAATACCCTAGTACTGCCCCAGCAACAACACAGAGCACCCCAGTAACTGTTTAGAAACCACTGCTATAGTAACCACATGGAACACCATAACGACCACTTATTGTAAACCTGGTAACAATAGCAGTTAGCAACTTGTAAGCAACCAGGGTGGCTGTGGCTCAGGAGGTAGAGTGGGTCAATCCACTTATCAGAAGGTCGGTGGTTCACTCCTCCAGTCCACATGTTGCATGTATGGCTTTATGTGTGAATGGGTGAATGCGGCTCATGTTGTTAAGTACTTTGAGTGGTCAATAAGACTAGAAAAGTGCTATATACGCAGTCCATTTACCACTTTTTACTGACCTAGCATCTTGCAGGAACACCAAAGTAGCCACCTAACAACCAAATAGAGAGGCCCCAAAGTCAGACTCAGGCTCCAGGTGTTTGGGCTAATTTAACCCCGGTTGACCCCTCAAGACAATTGGAGGAGAAATCTGGTCCTGGACCTAGGTTAGTACCAATGTTTGACCCAGATTATTTTGTAATATTAAGGGTTCACAGATCCCATCTTAAACCTCCTAAACTGCTCACAGACTGATCGGGACCGTCCCATTTCGTATCAAATGTGTGATATTTAGGAGTTAAAACGGGGATGATTACGATTGTGATTACGTCAGTCCCTGAGCAGCAAAGGTAAACGTTCTAGCATTTGAGGCTAATGTTAGCTAGCATACTACTGTTGACAGATATTAAAATAGACAGTTAAAATCTTACCTCTAGAATAGATGACCTGTTTGACCAAACATTCTCTCATCCAGACTCATGTAAGCCCGCTGATTTTGTTTTTCTCTTTGCAAAGTTTTACTAACATGACAACAAGTTGTTGCACCACAGTCTCCATAGTGTTGTACATCTGATTCCCCATGAGATCACATGACATGAGATTCAATGAGATGAGATCAGATGAGGTGGTGCACTGCTCCCTGATTGCTCCCTCTGGCACAATAATCTTATGATAATAATGTGCTGCACCATCCTTTTGAAATCTTGTAGTGTGTACATGTTTGAGATTAGAGACCTGGGCCCTTATTCACTCAGCATCTTAAGGCTAAAAATAGCTAACTTGCCAATTAAGGAGAAACACCAAAAAAT
The DNA here is from genome assembly GCF_046630095.1 of Trachinotus anak. Classification (NCBI taxonomy): domain Eukaryota; kingdom Metazoa; phylum Chordata; class Actinopteri; order Carangiformes; family Carangidae; genus Trachinotus; species Trachinotus anak. Next base: position 8,426,593 of record NW_027273855.1, read on the forward strand.
TATGGGCGTGTCAGTCCTAAATTTAGGATCCCTAATTTTTTTTATGAGTAATTCACAAAGCCACTTAGCTGTAAAGGTAGCACCTAAGTCTGAGAAAAGTTAGAAATAGTCAAGAGGACTGCTAACTCACAAAGGCCAAATTACAAAGAATCGTAAACGGGCTGCAGTCACTTCGCAACGCTGCGCTGCTTGGCAACGGGGAAAATTCAACTTTGCTATGCTGATAACTTTAAGGTCCCCCAGCCGTTTGTAAGCCAATTTATTCACAAAAACAGTAAATGCGCCGCAGACCACACATCATAGGGTACTGCATACGATTCCCTTTAGATATTCGCTAATTTCAGAGAAATAAAGGAGCTTCATGACTGCCAGTCTACCCGGTGTGATCGGTGCCATAGATAGAACGCATGTAAAAATTGTTGCACCATCGCAAGACAGGATATATTTGTAAACAGGAAAACTGTTAGCTCCTCCCGCATACAGTTTCAGTGCATTAGCATATTAACTCAATTCAACTACAATGACTGTAGTTGAAGCTATTTTAACACACAAACCACATCTTAATATTACAGTACTGACAAATATTAACCGTGTGCCTCTTTGGGAGTTGCTAATAATACATTAAAAGTTTCTGTCTTTGTGCTTGCATTTTACCGTTTTTCCCTGAGTCAAGCGACCGCTATGTACACATGGACTCTGTGTCTGTACCGGAAATTCGTTTTCAAAAGCCCTTCTAATCAAGACAAGAAATAAGATAATATAAGCTTAAAACAGGTAAAAATAATGCAATAAATGTAACAAAATGATATTTAAGCAGGACTATTTGTTTTCTAGGCTCAAAACATGAATTGGGTTTCTTACAACTACAATTCTAGACATTGTTGCAAAGTGACAAAGATCTACATGCATTCGTGGTTGGATCTTAATGGAGAGTGGCCTGAGGCAGCTGTTTGAAATGTATCATATTCATCAAATATCTCATGTCACTTGGTAAGGGACAGTGGATCACTCCCTACTTCAACCCACAACCTGAACCACAGCTACATCAAAACAGTTACAATATGTGGCTAATAGGCTCTCAGTAAGATTTAAGTGAGTTTTTATTTATTTATTTATTTTCCCCATTGAGTGAATTGAATGTAAGTTTTTATTGTAAAATTTAATTTTAATCTGAGCCTATTGTAGTCTGAGCCTGTCTTAACATCCACCTGTTATAAACCAATTAAATGCCACAACCCAAATGACGCCTCAGTTTCTTTCAGATAATACACAATTCATACCTCAAGTCCTTTTAGTATACTTAATCTCATTTCAGTGCTTATGTTTCGGTTGTCAGGCTAAGACACATCAAGAGAGACCTCAACTTCTTTCTGTACATTTCAGCTCATTTTGCTGCTTCTGTTTTTATCTTTGTTTAGTTTCTTCTTCAGTCTTACCCTGTTATTACTACTTTTACACCTTTCAGCTTCTCCTGCATTCACACCTTTGACAGCAATGCATTTCATCAGCCTATAAACATGCCACATTTTCATAAAAGCATAGTTGTAATAGAGCAGAAATAATCAGCACTGTTTGCTTGTAAATAATTGTTTTTTAATGCTGTAAATACAATAAAATTATAGTCTACCAAAGTCTTTACAGTTACTTTATGAGGTTTTTGTTAAAGCTTTGTAGTAACAACAAAAGATGAAGACAAAAAACAAAATAAAAAAAGGAATATGAAAATTAAGCACTTAAAGTATAATGGATTTTCCTGTCTTCCAAAAAAATAATAAAATCTTGTTTAATGCTGTATTTTTGTTCCAGGTCTGACCCAGTACAGTGGGGACCCTCGCACAGAGTGGCACCTCAACAACTTCACTACTAAAGACCAGCTGCTGGAGGCCGTCAGGAATTTTAGATATAAGGGAGGAAACACATTCACAGGTAAACACAAATCACACAATGCACCTTTGATACCATTTGAAACTGTACCGTATGTCTTTCATTGTGTAACCATGCATCCAATCTCCAAGGCCAGGCACTGCTCCATGTCATGGAGGAGAACATGAGGGATGAGGCAGGAGCGAGGTCGAACACACCATTTTTCCTGGTCTTGTTGACTGATGGGAAATCTCAGGATGACGCCATTGCTGCAGCAAACCGGCTGAAGAATGCCGGCGTGGAGATCATCGCTGTAGGTGAGCCTGAGAAGAAGAAATGGGTGTGAGGTGGTGTAGAGACTAAACACTTTAGGGCTCATGTTTTCTTTATGCCAGTCACATTCATTCCCCACATTTCTGTGTGCCTTATGTTATGTAACACAGAACCTGTAATGTTTTTAGTGTTTGGAGGTATTTAGTTCTAAATGGTTTTTGTGTTAAGTAGGTTGACCCATGTTATAACTGTGTTATTCAGGTGTGAAGAATGCAGATGAAGCCGAGTTGAGACAAGTGGCATCAGAGCCAGTGGATCTGAACGTCTACAATGTCAATGATTTCCCTCTGCTTAGTAAACTGGTGACACGGCTGGTCCACATCCTATGTGGAAGGATAGAGGACCACGGCATTGCAAAACGTAACTTGTCTGTCTTTGTATCTGCCTTAAAATGCAAACCTTATGTTTTCACTGCAGCCATTTGGTCTTTGAAATGATATCTCATTGGGGTCAATGGGTGAATTCTTTGTTGCTGCGTCTGCAGGAATGGAGCCTGCACCCACAGCAGACCCTGCCCTCTCCTACCCCGGTCCCACTGATCTGCGCTTCTCTGAACTGGGCTCCAGAGAAGTGAAGCTCCACTGGACCAATCCTGCAAAGCCAGTCCAACAGTACAGAGTGGTTTACCACAGCGCAGAGGGTCAGAGACCACAGGAGGTCAGAGATGTTACCGTGGATTAGACCTAAGCAGAGTTATCAAAAAAACAAACTTCCATCATGAAGAATTTCAAGCAGCCTCCAGATTGTATTATAGAAAAACATTTTCAGCACAGACAGTACTGAAGATGTCAGACAGGAAGGAATAAAGATGTTTATCATCTTGTGTATCCTCTGCAGTAAAGCTTTGTCTCAGGATGCAACAATAAAAGTAATGTAGTAGTGAGGCTGGTATTGTTTTCACCTTGTGAGTCTGTGTGTGTGATATTGTCTTATTATTATATAATTATGTGGCCCTGTATAAGAACTTCTAAATAGAATTGTTGATGTTTTATACATGTGTCTGTCTGACTGTACGTGATGCTCTGTCTCTAGGTGGTATTGGCCGGTTCAGAGTCCAATATGCTGCTGGAAGGCCTCTCTTCTCAGACTCTGTACCACGTGTCCATCTTCCCTGTGTATAAAGACAAGGTTGGCCTGGCACTCAGAGGAACTCTGACAACATGTAAGACTGATATCACTGCTAAATAGTGTATCTGAAAAGATTTGTTTGTTCATCAGTTACATGTCCCATGATTTTGTTTGTCAACAGATCATTTGCAGTGTCTCAGTCAACACTGACATTAAACTAAATCCTACTCAAAATTATTGTGTGTACAGCCAAAGCTCCATATATATTTTATTCTCATAGAGCTCCATTGTTATCCAAAAACTGTTAACCTTCACACGGTGTCAGAATAATTGGAAAGATTAGTTTCTGACTGGGAAAAATCATGTGAACCTCCTTAATGTCAGAACAACAAGTCACAAAGTCTAAACATGTTGGTGCATGACTTGCTGAATTGTTGACGTTATATACTCAGAAATATGCTGGACAAAAGTAAATGTTTGGTTGAAGGTGAGAAGTTTTTGGCTAACATTTAATTTGAAATATCGTTTTAGGTTGTAACTGTTAGCTGGTGTTCAGGTAGAGCGACCTGGATTAGTTAGAAAAGTAGATCATGAGCAGTAACACTGAGTATAAGTGACTCAAATACTGTAAACAGTGATCAAGATATTGTGTTAATGCTCTGTGCAATGAAATACAACACATGAATGCACCATGCACCATGAATGCAGCATTAATCCAAATACACAACCTGCTTTCATAAATAATCATCACATCAAAACATTTGGCTGAACCAACAGTTCAAAAAACAAAAAACTTTTGTCAAAAGCTATAGAGCCCAACTGTTTTTATTTAAAATATTTGCAACGTATTTGTTTGTATCCTGTTGATCAAGATTTGAATCTTTTGTAAGAACCAGTTTATTTGAGGCTGAGTGCCACAGACAAGCTAGGGAAGGTGGAGGCACTGATAGACAAACTTAGATCTTTTCAACAAAAACTGAATATTTTTATTTTCTTCAAGTAGAAATACTAAACATTTGTTCGTAGCTTTATTTCCTCTTCTTTGTACAGTATCAGAGTGTTTTTTCATCAATATTTTACCATCCTTTCTGAACACAACAGCATCACATTTAATTTTTTACCATTCTGGCTGCAGTGAGTGTTTGTCATATTTGTGAATAGTTTTCCATCACATTGTCTTTGGTGGGGTTACATTGTATTAAAAACAACTGCAAAGAATAATGTATGTTTTAAATAATAACTTAAAAAAATAAAATAAAATAAATAATAATAATAATAATAATAATGATAATAATAATAATAATAATAGCAGTAGTAGTATTAGGTAGCTTCAGAGTAGAAAGCATGTCTGTGATCCAGCAGGGCACAGATTCCTGTCTATATTGTTTAATTCAACACTGAAGCCCTGCTCTCTCACTGTGACTGTGTTGCCCTAAGAAGATATAAATATATATATATGTGTGTGTGTGTGTGTGTGTGTGTGTGCGTGTGTGTGTGTATACAATAAACAACAAATAAACAAATATAACCATATTCAGTTTAATCAGTATAATATCAGATTACCTTCACCAGTGCATAAGTTGAACACAGAGCTGACCCGCCCCATCTCTGTCCAGTGTTTTTGTATGGAAAGAGATTTGAACTGCGTGTAATAAAAAGTTAAATGGACTGTGTACATAGCACTTCTTCCAGTCTTATCAACCACTCAGAGTTCTTTACAATAGAAGCCACATTAACACACACAGTCATACAGCACTTACTTCCACACACGCTGAGCCAAGGATACTGTGATTGGAAGAGCTGGGGATGGAACCACTGACTCTCTGATCAGTGATCGACCTGCTCTACCTCCTGTACCAAGCCACATAATAAAAAGTTCAGTCGTGAATAATTTTTACCTTCTCAGTGAAATCAACAGGATGACTTGGACACTGAGGATTCTTTGAGAGAAATTAAATTACAGCTGAGGAGACCCATGGAAGGCAAAGCATGTTCAGGTCAAAATCAAGTGGAATATATGCTTACAATCAGCCTAGGCATGCTGCAGTTACTGCTGACTAGTTACTAGTCTGTTGGTTACTAAAACAGCAGGAAACTGAATACACAAGGTCTAAACAGTCTCCAGTTGCCACTAAATCACAGAATGTGCCCATTTGCAGGTCACACACTAGCCTGTAAAACCATGTTCATGTCCCTTCTCTCCTCATCCTTTCCTTCCTCTGCTTTCCTCTGTCTTTTCCCATCTCCCTCCCTCAGTGCCCCTTGCCATGCCCACCAACCTGGAGGTGACTCCTTCCTCCTTCAGCACGCTGCGAGTAAGATGGGGTGCAGTGCCTGGTGCAACACAGTACATGATCCTGTACTCAGCTCTCAACCATGGAGAGCCTGATGATGCCAAGGAGGTGGGAATTGGGTTTCTCTGTGTGCTGTGTGCTGTGTGTGTGTGGAGGGAAAGGAGAGGTAGGAGCAACAAGACTAATCCACAGCAGGTCAGCAGGCAGGTGAAAACATCATCAACAAGGCAAAAAGAGCAAGAAGCAGTTCATGTCTTGTTCAGATAGAGTCTATGTCATTCACAACCTCAGCTGTACCTGTTTAATCTGTCAGCAGCCTGGATATAATGATTACTAATGTGAAGAAAGAAACAGGTGCCATTGTGTTTTCTTTTTCAAAGAAAACACAATGGCAAAAAGAGGCAGAGGCAGAGGAGTGGTGTGTGTGAGAATTATAATTAGCTTAATTCCTCTAATTTCTTGCATTGCTTTCTATATTAAATTGAACAGCTTCTTACAGCAGTATTACTGCTGCATTAACATGAGCAGGAACAATACAGTCTCTGGACAAAGTGTTGTACTACATCTTGAGATATATCAACACGGCTCTCTCTGTTACTGCAGGATAAATTCAGTGCAGACCAGACAGTGGTGGAACTGGCAGGCTTACTGCCAGAAACAGACTATTCTGTCACCCTGTACGCTCTCTATGATGAGGACCCCAGTGACCCTGTCACTGCTGTCGCTGCCACACGTAAGACACTCACAATTACCCAGATGTTCTCATCCCTTATTTTAAATTTCCATTCCTATTTTCTTATTTCTGTATTTTCCCCCTTTCTTTCATTAGAGTTCACAATGCTGTCATACATTTTTCTCTTTTTCTGTCCTACCATTGTTCTCTCTATTAATTTCTTTCAAATCTTCCACACTCATCATTTACTTCCTTTTCTATTATCACCACACTTTATCAAGCAAAGAAACTCCCTAATTGTAAAATAAGTTGCTTCAGTGCACAGACCAATCGTTTGTCTTTCATCTTCTTCTTGCCTCCCTGTAGTTCCTCTCCCACTGCCTGTGAGTGTTCAGTTCCCGATGGTCACCCACAGTGTGCTGAGGGTGAGCTGGGTGCCCGGAGCCGTAGACGTCCCTGGCCACAGAATCACCTATAGTACCAACCACGGCAGTGACGTCAAACAGGTCATTTAAAAAGATACACTAATGTTAAAATTACAAACCCTCTGTCTCTGAAAGCAGCTCCACAGCTGAGACTGTATCTTTATTTTCAAAGAGAGATGTGTATTCAATTCTGTTGTGTGATTTTGAATAAGAAATATTTTAACACTGATGCTCTACCTTCCTTTGATATCAGTCAGTTGAAGGGAAACACAAACCTGTGCAGGCTGTAATAACAAAACCAATAATAACTGACTGACTGATGACTGATTTCTGACAGACTGACTAATGACTGACTGACTGAGTTGGAGTTTCTGGCTCCAACAGGTTCTGTTAGGGGGTGTTTACAGCTGCAGTGTTGCTAACATAGCTCATTGTCTCTAGATTTAGAGACTTTCTTCAAACAGACTGGATATAAACCTGGTTCATGTCTGGACCATGTATGGATGTCAGCCGGGGGCTTAGGGCTACAACTCTTGTTACAGGCAGTCTACTGACCTGCTCTGAGCTGCCTCAAATAAAAGTCTGTTACGTTCTGGAGTTGAGGCAAATAAACGTTAAACTGTTGTGACTCCAGACAGAGGCTGTGCTCTGTGTGAGGGACACAATAAGAACAATAGTCTGTCTCGGGGCGCCCTGGTAGCTCACCTGGACAAGCATGTTCCATTCGGGCTGAGTTCGGCCTGGGTTCAAGTTCAGCCTGCAGCCCTTTACTGCCTTACTGTAAGCGGTCCAGACATGGACATCAAATCATCACAAACTGTTGTGGATTTAAGTTCATTAAAACAAAGAAAAGGAAACAAATATTGCGCAGAGCATAAAATGCATTTTTGTTTAACTTTAAATAAATCATTACATAAACACACTTAAATTCAAAACCTAAGTTTATATATCTGTATGTGCGTGTCACACACACACGCACACACACACATATTTATATATTTATACATCAAAAGGGACCTTCTAAGAACCTGCAGAGTTTGCCTCCGTCTGGCTTCAGGACAACAAGGGATCAATTACAGTTCAACACTGGCACCAAAATGAGGCTTAAACCAGTTTTCTTTTGACAAATATGTTGATGTCACGCCAACACCTCATCAAGAAAATAAAATCATTTAAGTATATTGATGAATGGAGTATGTTATGGCGTTTTCCAAAGTTTTCTTATTATTTTATCATTTATTTTCAATACCTTTTTTTTTACAAATAAAAATCTTCTATAAGTATCTTGTTTGTACTTTTAGAATACCATCATTTTACTTTGTGCTCATTTGACATTTGACTGTTCAGTAACATTGATTATGTTGAAAGGTGAATGTACTGTGACTGCAGCCACAGTCTGTGTCAATCATTCATGATAAATGGGTTTCCAGGTGGAGGTAACAGGGCTGAACTCAGTGCTGGTGCAGAACCTGTCCTCTTTGTCCAGATACCTGGTTTCAGTCCAGGCTCACTACCCACAAGGCCTTTCTGCAGCACTCACCAGTAACGTCACAACACGTAAGACGCACATAACAACACATGTCTGGAGACATTATCTTACATTTCCTTTGATGTGTCAAGGGAACTATTTTGTGTGATAGTGACATCAAATTAAAGTCTCATTTTTTCTTTCCTTACACCTTTTCCTCACCTCCTAGTGAAGGTGCCCTCACCATCAGACCTCAGGGTGACTAATTTCTCAGGCAGTGACATCACTGTGCACTGGGAGGCTGCAGCTGATGATGTTGTATCCTATCTCATCAAGTGGATCTCCCTCAGTGGAAGAGACTTGAGACAGGTGAGGATGGATTAACGGATGGTGGGAGCATATAATGTGTTGTAATGATTGATATAGAATGTGAATAAATGTTACTGTTTTATCTTTGTTGTGTATTTTAGTTGAGGGTGGGTGGTGAGAGTGAAGGGGCAATCCTGGAGGGAGTGGAGGACGATAAGGAATACCAGATCTCTCTGTCTGCACTTTATGGAGATGGAGCTCAGAGCGAAGCTGTGGCCATACGCTATAGCACCTGTGAGTCACACCCACACAAAGCAATCTACCAATAACTAGGATTTCTGGACCCAAATGCAAACAAGCTGGTAGGTGCAGAAAATTTTTCAATCTACTCAAAAAGCCCAAAAACTGGTAAAGAAGGGAAAAACAGAAATAAACACTAAAACAAAAAGGAAAATGACGAAACTCAGGAACATGAGGAAACATCAGCGGGACTGACCAGGAACAAACAGACCAACTGACATAGACAATCTTCCCCTTCCTACTCTCACTCTCGTTCATGTGTCATTCCAAACCAATGTCAGAGAAGTGCAGCATCACTTTGGGGGAGTGTTAAGGGACCTGATTGATATTGGGCCAGAGACTTAAAAACACAAGGGGGGCAAGGGTTATTGAACACAGGTGAAACATATAAGGACAGGGGAGACAAATCACAATGGAGGGTAAACAAAACAAAGACAGGAAGAAAAATAACAGTGGGCATACAAAGTAAATTATTTCAAAATAAAACAGGAAATAAACAGATAAACCTGCAGACACAGGTGAGAAGCTTCAAACATCAGAATGAGAAAAAATGTGGCTAAGTGACTTTGACTGTGGCGTGATTGTTGGTGACAGTTGTTTAGTAAGAGTGTTTCTGAAGCTGCTGATCTCCTGGGATTTTCACACCACCAGTCTCTAGAGTTTTACTCAGGATGGTGTGAAAAACAGAAAAACACCCAACAAGTGGGAGCTCTGTTGACGTCTCATTGTGTCTGTAATATGTTTGACAATATGTTTAACTTGTGTGACAATAAAGGTATAAAATGAATATATTTATATAATATGAACTTAACATAGCTTGTAGTAAGTCTCTTTGTATTTTATCCCTGCAGTGTCTGGTGGAGGGCCGTCCAGTGTAACGATCTCTGAGGAGACTGCGGTCAGCTTGGTGGTCAGCTGGGTGCCCCCCAATGCTCACGTTCTCCAGTACCGTGTGTCCTACACTGCCCTGACTGGAGCTGAAACCCAGGACAACACTGTAAGTGAGCTGTAATCATCACCTCTGCAGCTGCTATGTCTTCATTCTGCTAGATAGTAAATCATAATAATTTACTTGGATGCTTGGCTTTGAAACGTGGGTTTGTTGTCTATAGGTGTTGGTCCCAGGTGGTGATAAGCAGGTGGTGCTAGAGTCTTTACAGCCAGACACACGTTACAGCGTCCTGGTCACCGCCGAGTACCGCAACAGAGAAGGAGGCAGCGGTTCAGCCCAGGGCAAAACCAGTAAGTCAGACACACTGAAAGGATGCATAGAGCTGAACAGCTGAAACAGTCACCTGCATAGGAATGGCAAGTTTATATAATTATAATATAAAAGATATGCAATAAAATAAACATGGAACTAAACTTTTTATGGAAATTCTTCATTTCAGAAAACAGTTGAGTAGTTGATACACATACAAACAGTTTATAGACCCTCCACTAATACTTACATCTTAAAAAGGTTGAATTATACATATTTAACTTCTATCAGTTTCATGAATAAAATCTCCAATATCAGACATTCATATTGTCAACATATATGTAGGAGAAATATATTATGTATATTGATGTATATGGATGTTTGATACCATGAATGATGATTAGTCTTTAGTCTAGCCACAGCCCCATGCCCAACCCTCCACTGGAGATCCTCAGAGCATTTCCCTTTGGGAGGTTAATGATACTCTTTTGAGAATGTTTACAGCTACGGCATACAGGCTCTTCTATGATGTCTTGGAGAAATCCAGTAACTCTGACGCTCTAAAAGAGAGCAGAGCCCTGTTTCCTTATTCCTGCTCCTCATCTGCAATACAGATGAACAAGGATAGAAACTTAGGTGATTAGACTGATTGATCCTCAGCAGACTCCATCCCCAATGCATCTGTAAAGAGACCAGAAAGACTGCCTCCTCCAACAGCCTTTCCAGAAGGGGGACAGACTTAATACCTGTGTCTCGACTCACCCTGGCAGCGGTTTTCCACTGTCCTGCTGACTGTAGTCCTGCCAGCTTTGTCAGTCCAGCTGTTATGAGGACTCTCTGTACATTGCAGGAGGGAAACATCCTGCTCTGTATGCATGGGTTATGAAACAAAGGCTCCTCCCCAACCTTACCAAACAGCTGGGAACAGTCTCTACTTGCATTTAAAAAGTTCTCCAGGCACTCAGGACCGACTGGTAAAGGCGGGGAGTCTGTGATGTGTCCACCTCATCCAGATTCAAAAGAAACAGGTGATTCTCATAGGCCAGGTCCTTCACTCTCCGAAGCAGCACAAATGCAGTTTGAGTTCAAAGCTGCTGCTGGTGGTATATGCAGCGCAGTCTGAACACAAAAAGCTGCTTTACGACTACAGACGTCTATCAGTCCCTGAGCTCCCTCTGACGCTGGTAAAAATAGCACAGCAGATCTAATTCAGTGAAAACCTCCCCAAAAGAAGTTAATCAATCTCTTCTGAGTTTCTTTGATGAGTGCATCTGGAGATGATACAAAAATATGCCGGTGCAAGAGCATAGAGGCTCCAGGTTGTGAACAACCAAAGTCTTTTCCCTGTAGGACAACTGGGGCTGGATCCACTTCTATCCAGACAATTGGCCAAGGCTAAGGCTAACCCGATGAATCCCTGCCTGGGCTGATTTAGGAGAGGCTCAATAGCCAGAGCGTACAGCACCCCTGTTTGATACCTCTCTGAACAGGGACTAGTTGGCTCAGTCCTCCCCCTACCTTTAACAAAACTGTGGCTCCTCAATACAAGAACTTAATCCATGAACTAAATTTTCCTCCAAAACCAAGGATTCAAATGTCTTAAACAAATAACATAGATCCACTCTATCAAAAGCTTTTTCCTGATTAATGGAAAAAAGTTCAAACATCCAAGTTTTGGAGTTTAGACAGATCAATAATGTCCCTAATTAAAAAGAGATTGTCCATCACTGTCCGTTCAGGAACACAATATATCCAACTTATGTACAAACATATCTATAAATTTCTTGAGACTATTTAAAAGACATTTTGCAATGATTTTATAGTCTGGACATAGCAGTGAAACCGATCTCCAGTTCTTCAGGAGACCAAAATCTCCTTTCTTAGGTAGCAATGTCAGGACTGCCCTCGTATAGCTCAGCAGGAAAATCCCAGAGTCCAGAAATCTTTTGTAGAACTCTGAGGGAAGTCCATTAATCCCAGGAGACCGACCACAGCTGAACTGTTGCACCACTACAGACATTTCCTCAAAGGAGATGGTAGACTCCAGTGAAACTTTCCTCCTATTCTCCCAGGTCCTATTATTATTATTACTATTCTTATGAGTATTATTATTATTATTATTACTATTATTATTATTGTTATTATTATTATTATTATTACTCTATAATTACTTTATCCTCCAATACTTTAATCTCTCCAATACGCTTCTCTAACTCTTCAAACCAGTTTCTTTCTATAGCTGTTGTGTTTGCCATGTACTGTTGACAAAAAGATTCAGATTTGTGTTTTCCCTATCTCCCACCACTGAACTAAGCTGTGAAAATCTTTTCTTCTCAGTCCCCACTGGCTTAGAAGAAGGCCTTATCATAGGTCAGTCTTACATTAAAGTGCCAATAGGGACAATGTTGAGGGTGTACAAGTTAGGAAATATCTGATGTAGCTAGATGGTAATGTGAAAAAACAATTTCTGCAATCACACTGGACAAAAGGGAGGCTGATGGTGGGTGAGGCTACAACCAAGATAACCTGTGACGCAGCCATGATCCTGATCCTGTCTGATGGACAGGGGGAGGCGAACCCTCAGGACACCATGACTCAGCAGGACAAAACTATTACTGACCAAGTTATTGACACTAAATCCACAAACCGATGACTTAAACTCTGTTTAACTTTTCGAAAGGGCCAAGATTAAAGATCGAAAATGCGAAAAGAAGTAATCCAAACATCCCAAACTCACTCAACACCCCCAGACAGACACACATCCCAGCATCCAGTGAGAAAGAGAGGGGGGAGAGAGATATGATGTTTATTTTAATAAGGTCACTTTAGTGCTGATCGTAAATATCTTTATAAATCCAGATCGTTTTGCAAACCCACCCTCCTGTTTGGAGCAATAACTCCTTCATACTCCTTAGAGCTACAGTTCATACCCTACTGAATTATTTTTTCATTATTTCTCTTAATTCATCAAATTGCTCTGAAAGTGATCCCAACGGTATCAATGGTCACTGTCGGTTGTCATTATAGTAAAGGTGCATTGATTCAGAGTTTGAGGGACAGTACTATAGGTAGGAATAAGTTTAGTCCTTATCTGACACCTGGGAGTCTAACCTTCACCCTGCAGACACCAAGGACTTAAAATTAAGTAAACAAGCCTCCTCAGTTCTGTTTTTAGTGACAGGGTTCAAAGGTCAAAGTTTAGCACTGGCCATGTAAATACTGATTAAAGGTCCTTGTTCTGTTTAACTGGTTTTTCTGTTCACCACTGAAAATTTTATGATCTCCTTTACCTATTTGTCTCTCTCTCTGTCTCTCACCCTCTCTCTACCCTCGACCCTCCCACCCCACCAGCCAGCCTGCGGGTGAGCAGTGTGAGTGTGGTCAGGTCAGACCACTCCAGCATCTGTGTGTCTTGGAGAAGTGTGTCAGCTGTTGATGGGTATCGTATTGTCATCCAGTCTGTTAAAGGTAATCTGTATCCATAGTCACTGACAGCTCCATGTACTTAACGCTGTCATAGAAACAGTGTTAATTAACCCACTGGTGTGTTTGTTTGTTTATAGACAGGGACACAAAGGAAGAAAGTGTGGATGACTCCAGCAGCAGACACTGCTTCACTGATCTGGAACCAGAGACTCTTTATCGCATAAGTGTGCACTCCCTTCTGGGCTCAGCAGAGGGCGCCGCTGTCTCCATCCTCCATCCCACAGGTTGGATTTGACCACAGTGTGTTAGAAACTAAAGTTAGTTTGTTTTACCAAGAAGGCTGGCATCTGCTTTTTGTGACTTTAAATAATAATGAATAATTTACATAAAATGTTCCTCCAACCTTTTCCAACTTATGGCCACTTGAAAATAACGAAAGAGAGGCCAATTAGAGCACTTTTAGTTCAACGATAATGATCGAACATTCAGGACTGAACTGAAATCACTTGTTAATTAACCATCTGTCTCTTAGCTCTTTGATTTTAACTCCTCCTGTTGCTGACTTGCTATCCATGTCAATTCTCCAGTTTTTGTCATGGATGTGATAATAAACAAGTACACAATGTGGTCCGGCAGGCAACAAAAAAAAAAAAATTCCTGTCATCAGTTGATACACACACACACACACACAAACACACACATTTTCTGATCTTCTATTGTTCAATTTTGGTAAACACATGCAGACTGTAGCCTCAGTTTCCTGTTCTTAGATGACAGGAGTGGCACCTGGTGTAGTCTTTTGCTGCTGTAGCCCATCTGCTTCAAGGTTCGACGTGTTGTGTGTTCAGAGATGTCCTTCTACATACCTTGGTTGTAATGAGTGGTTATTTGAGTTACTCTTGCCTTCCTACCAGCTTGAAGCAGTCCTCCTCTGATCTCTGGCATCAACAAAGAATATTCACCCGGGCAATTGCCACTCACTAGATATTTTCTCTTTTTTGGACCATTCTCTGTAAACCGTACAGATGGTTGTGTGGGAAAATCCCAGTAGATCAGCAGTTTCTGAAAGACTCAGACCAGCCCGTCTGGCATCAACAATCATGTGTTGCTGCCATGCCATTGGCTGATTAGATATTTACATTAACGAGCAGTTGAACAAGTGTACCTAATAAAGTGGCCAGTGAGCGTGTGTGTGTGTGTGTGTGTGTGTGTGTGTGTGTGTGTATGTGTGTATGGTTGGGGACCACTGCTATAGACAGATTCATACAGTAGAAGTCTTGACATTTTTGTTGTTGGTTAGATGAGTCATGATTTTTTTTTTGTTCCTCTTACAGCGCCAGCTTCAGCCGGAATTCCCTTCCATCCCCACATGTATCCAATCCACAACGAAGGTGAGTCATCAACACAGACTCATCTTATTATGAGTCTGAATTATTCTTGAGGCCACAACTTCAGTCCAAACTGAGCGGACATGTTATTTTCTGGAGGATTACATCACTTGTTTCTTTCGTATCAACATTAACACAATGAGAAAACATGTAACAGTTGGTTCTGGTGACCACTTTATAGTAATAATGAGGACTGCATCAAACTTCTTGCTTTATTTGTCTGTTTAAATGAAATTTGCTTGTAACCATCAATTTAGACCACACAGTGTTAAAATATACTTTCTCCCCAGCTACATATTGTGATACAGTTCTTTCTTGCATCATATCTGATAACATCTTCCTTCAGAGGTAATCTTATCAAATGGTCTTTGGCTATAGCTCATTTATTGTAATGTACCTACAGCCTGTTGTGAGACTTAAGTGTGTTTTGTCTGGACTGAAAATGCAGCTTGTTTGTCAGCCTCGATTTTAGTGGTTCAACACTGCCCTCTTGTGCTTGCAGTGTGTCCTGAAGTCACTATCAGAAACAGCATTGTCAAAGGTGAGACTGTCCTTACACAAACTGCAGACTCCCTATTAAAGGTCTCATTTTGAATACTTGAAACAACAGATTAAAAAATAAAACAAAAATGTAAAGTGTGTATTTGCTGTATCAGGGTTTGACATGATGGAAGCATTCGGTCTGACTCAGAGAGCTCACTCTTCTGTGGAAGGCGTTGCAGCCGAGCCTTTCATCTTCAACACCATCCCCACCTACACCCTGTACAGAGATGTCCAACTGACACAGAGCACCAGGTGAGATGAGTTCACCTAATGCTGTTTTCTCTTATTTTACTTGTATCTACATACTGTCCACAAGTGCAGCATTACATTAACGAACCTAAGTAACCTTTGTGCTCTCTGTTCAGCTGTGTTCAGTTGTGTTTAGAGGATTTTTCATGCTGTATGCATAGTGCAAACTTAAATGAACAATTTGTTTTGGTTACCTAACAATCTCCAAATGAGACTGGAGCAGTCCAATCCGTTACAGAGTCAATATCACATTCCAGAAATCCTCCTGAGGAAGAATGGCAAATCTACAGAGGATGTTTTCCACCATTCTAATCTATCTGTAGTCCATTTACAAGGGACGTCTCTCACCTGCAGTCCCCAAGTGTAAAAAGACATGAGGATGGTGAAGTTCATTCCAGCTTCACACTGAGGAGATCTCAGATGTCCTGTGTAAAAATAATATTGAAACTATGTATATGATTAACATCTGCAAACTACTACTACTGATTATAGAGCTACTTCACTGTCAGGATGTCACAGAATATGACTAAAATAACCAGCCTGACTGCTGCTTTTACTGACCTTATAAAATCTTCAGACACAAACCTCCCTCTATCATCTTGCAGCAACTGCAGATATGCTTTCTGATCCTGTAGTTGAGGGAGAGGCTGCAGCAGGTTCCTTTTACCTTGATGTGAACTGAGGAATGTCTCCCCCCAGGTTTATCCACCCTGCAGGTTTCTCTCCAGAGCACACCATCAGCATCGCCTTCCGCATGTTGCAGGATACACCCAAGGAGGCCTTCGCCCTCTGGCAGCTCACTGACGATGATTTCCAGCCCAAGATGGGGGTGGTGCTCAACCGTGAGTAATTTCTGCACCTGCCAATTGCACAGCCAGGAGCTTCATTCTTTCTTTAGTCTGCCGTCAGACCCTAAGACTCTGGACCAACTGTCAGCAGGACTGAAGATTTAAACATCCTCTTAATGAGCTGCCTTTTAAATTGGCTTTAACATGTTTTCACTGTTATATTTTCTGAGTGTGGTTAATGGTTTTATTAATTGGATTTTTATTAAATGGATCAATTGATAAGATGGTCAACAGAGAAATAATCAATGCATTTCAGCTTTTGGCCTTCATCAAGGTCATCACATCACACGCAACACATCACAGGTGACATTTAAATAAGATAAGTATGACACAAAAAAATATAAAAGAGCCAATCATACACTATATTGCCAAAAGTATTCACTCACTCATCCAGATATTTGAGATCAGGTGTTCCAATCACCTGCATGGCCACAGGTGTATAAAATCAAGCACCTAGGCATGCAGACTGTTTCTACAAACATTTGTGAAAGAATGGGTCGCTCTCAGGAGCTCAGTGAATTCCAGCGTGGTACTGTGATAGGATGCCACCTGTGCAACAAGTCCAGTCGTGAAATTTCTAATTCCTAAATATTCCACAGTCAACTGTCAGTGGTAATTATAACAAAGTGGAAGCGTTTGGGAACGACAGCAACTCAGCCACAAAGTGGTAGGCCACGTAAACTGACGGAGCAGGGTCAGCGTATGCTGAGGCGCATAGTGCGCAGAGGTTGCCAACTTTCCGCAAAGTCAATAGTTACAGACCTCCAAACTTCAGGTTAGCTCAAGAACAGTGCATAGAGAGCTTCATGGAATGGTTTTCCATGGCCGAGCAGCTGCATCCAAGCTATGCATCACCAAGTGCAATGCAAAGCGTCGGATGCAGTGGTGTAAAGCACGCCGCCACTGGACTCTAGAGTAGTGTAGACATGTTCTCTGGAGTGACGCGCTTCTGATAGAAATCTGATAGATGAGTCTGGGTTTGGCGGTTGCCAGGAGAACGGTACTTGTCTGATTGCATTGTGCCAAGTGTAAAGTTTGGTGGAGGGGGGATTATGGTGTGGGGTTGTTTTTCGTGAGCTGGGCTTGGCCCCTTACTTCCAGTAAAAGGAACTCTGAATGCTTCAGCATACCAAGAGATTTTGGACAATTCCATGCTCCCGACCATAAAGACATGGATGAGAGAGTTTGGTGTGAATGAACTTGACTGGACTGCAGAGTCCTGACCTCAACCCAATAGAACACCTTTGGGATGATTTAGAGTGGAGATTGAGAGCCAGGCCTTCTCGTCCAACATCAGTGTGTGACCTCACAAATGCGCTTCTGGAAGAAGGGTCACAAATTCCCATAAACACACTCCTGAACCTTGTGGACAGCCTTCCCAGAAGAGTTGCAGCTGTTTTAGCTGCAAAGGGTGGACTGACGTCATATTAAACCCTATGGATTAAGAATGGGATGTCACTTCAGTTCATATGTGAGTCAAGGCAGTGAGCAAATACTTTTGGCAATAAAGTGTATGTGAACACATATGTAACTGCCTATGGCCTTCAAAGGTGGGTTGGGCCTGGTCATGTGGCTTCAGGCCAATTGTTGTCCCAGGCTGGTGGAGAATGTTCAACAGGGGGCATGGGTGCCACCATGTTAAGTTCAAAACCTGGAGAGGTGAACCTAAAGGGCTGTACAAAAGGGGACCTTGTACCAAACTGTGTCCGTTTATTATGGTCAGACACAACAAGACATTTGAAGATGTCTCATTGGGCTGTGGGAAATGTGAAGGAGCATTTCTTCATTATTTTCTAACATGTTAATTGAGAAAGTGGCTATTTGCAGCTTCTTTTATTCAATTTTCATAGCAGTTACAGATTTAAAAATCTTGCACAATATGTGTAAGATATTTTCATAGCTTTGGGGTGAGATACAGTATTCATGTTTTTATTGTTTCAGGAGTAGAGATCATGAAATGAGTAAATGTACATTGTAAACAGTCAAGATAACAGCTACATAGCTGCAACATAATTCATTGATTTATCTATTCATTTATTTACCTGATGCAAGCAAAGCTAATTTATATTGTACTTTTCACAGACACTGGTTACAAAATGCTTCTTAATCAAATGAAAGAATGGAAATCAAAATACATCAAGAGTTAAAACAGATATACAGTAAGACATGAGTTAAATAAAAACCTGCTTGAACAGATGGTTTCGGTTGCCGTCTAAGAGTCCACAGAGTCCAGATTTCAAACTTAATGGAAGTATTCCAGAGGTTAGCAGCTGTCTGAAAGGTGTGATCTCCCTGGGTCTTGGATGTTCATAGTACGTTTAGAAGCCCAAAGACGTAGACCTTCTGCGGTGGGGGTATATAATATAATATATTCTGTCATGTAGAGCCCTAAAAGAGATTTTAAGATTAGTTATAACAGTAACAGGAAGCCAGTGCAGAGATCTTAAAATGGGATTTATATGTGAGCCTCTGTTTATTGTGTTTAAAAGCCTGACAGCAAAATTCTGGACAGATAAAACGAGAGTTACAATAATCCAGTCATGATGATGACTCACAGGAACAGGATGAGGTGTTTTTCTATATTTTTCTTATTGTCAACAAAATGCCTATGAAAAGACCAAAACCAAAAATGTATTAGTCCATCTCTTCTTGTTTACACCTCACCACCTTTTCCCTTCAGCTGATCTCTATCTGACTCGTTCTCATGTTGGTTTGGCCCTAAACCTCAACTTTTTCTGCGCCCCTCTTAATAACCAGCTGGGATCAGATCTCTTGTCCTTGGAGGATATTGAAATTCAGACTAACACACACAAACACACACACACAGACATACACACACAGCAGCACACAGTGGTCAACAACTATAGAACATTAAAAGCCAGTAGTGTGAAAACCCCACCAGAGGCGGTTCCTCACACCCAGCCAGATCAAACTGACATAAAGCAAACAGCTGACATCTTATGAGCCCCATAAGCCATGACTGTATAAATAAAAGCCATGACTGTACATCATCCTCTGTACTGCTTTACACAGCTACTACAAAGCATCTGGTGTACTTCAGCCTGGACTACAGGGGGGAGGTACAGGAACTGACCTTTGACCAGCCACAGGTCCACAGACTCTTCTATGGCAGTTTTCACAAGGTGAGATAATCAGACCAGAGTTGGTCTGAGAGGAATCCCAAGCTGCACAGTCACTGAGCAGAAAATTAAACTTTGATGTTACGTTTTCATTTTTCATTATATAAAAGGAATGAAGATGTGAAAGAGATGGTTAGAAATAGACTCCACACATAGGAGCACACATGAAGATGGGGATAGTTCACATAATAAAGACCAAAGTGTGATGACTAAATTGTCATCACCAACAAATGTTCTTTAAGAACTCAGAAGAAGAACACAAAGGGGCTGAGGGGCAGAGAGGCAGAGGGACAGAGAGGCAGAGCGGCAGTCACAAACTTTCTCCAGTTGAAGCTTGTTGGGGTCTTAGATGGCTGCATTACACAAGCAGAGGAGGACACACGACTTTGGGACTGAACAAAATTATGAATAATACAAAAAACAAAGCAGGAGCAGAGGGGTTTTAGCTCACTGTTTTGCAGCTGCAACTTTGCAGTCGCTTTCAGTGCATCATGATTTTCAGCATGTGATGAGTCAACAGGTGGAGTGACCGAATTGAAGAGGGAGCACAGACAGACAGACAACTGAGATGAAGGGTACCACAGTGAGCAGTTAGTTATTGTTGTTTGGCTCATTTGTGTGTTTACAGGTGAACAGTTGGAGGTGTAGCAGTGGCTGTGACTTTCAGCTCATGAAGGCAATTTACTTTAAAACCCTTAGCACAGCCCACAACCCTTTGCCCTCAGTCCTCTCTTTTCCATTTTGCAGGTTCACCTGTCAGTCAGCCAGGTGAGTGTGTCCCTGTCTGTGGACTGCCAGCGTGTGGGTGAGAGACCTGCCCGCCCTCTAGGAAACCTGCCCACTGATGGTTTTGAGATGCTGGGGAAACTAGTGAAGACCCGAGGACCCAACAGTGGCTCTGCCCCGGTACTTGAGTTTGACCAGTCTGCAATAATGGACACACTGAAGAAGACTGATGGTCTCCTCTTCTGAACACTGGTCAGTTTACATCCTGTGTTCTTCATTGTGTCCAGTTCCAGCTGCAGTCCTTTGAGATCGTCTGTAACACCACATGGGCTTCAGAGGACACCTGCTGTGACCTGCCTGGAGTGGTCAGTTTACATTTACACTTGGGCCTTGTTCACACCTGTTTAGACCTATCCACACCTGTTTATGCGTGGTCACATCTGTTCACACCTGTTCACACCTGTTCAGACTCCTTCACACCTGTTCAGACCTGTCCACATCTGTTCAGACGTTAACACTTGTTCACACCTGTATTAACATGCCTCTTCAGTGATCTGATCACAAGTGGTCAGCTCTAAGTACGTTCACACCTGTCTGTTGTGTCTCTGTCTGTTGTGTGTCTGTTGTGTGTCTGTCTGTTGTGTCCCTGTTGTGTGTCTGTTATGATTCCCTGTTGTGTGTCTCTCTGTCTGCTTTGTCTCTGTCTGTTGTGTGCTTATCTGTTGTGTCTCTCTGATGTGTGTCTGTCTGTTGTGTGTGTGTGTCTCTCTCTGTTGTGTGTCTGTTGTGTGTCTCTGTTGTGTGTGTCTGTCTTTTTTGTTTTTCTCTGTCTGTTGTGTGTCTCTGTCTTTTGTTTCTCTCTGTTGTGTGTCTCTGTCTGGTGTGTGTCTGTCTGTCTGTTGTGTCTTTCCATCTGTTGTGTCGATTTGTTGTGTGTCTGTTGTGTCTCTGTTGTGTGTCTGTCTGTTGTGTGTCTGTCTGTTGTGTCCCTGTTGTGTGTCTCTCTGTCTGCTTTGTCTCTGTCTGTTGTGTGTGTGTCTCTCTCTGTTGTGTGTCTCTCTTTCTGTTGTGTGTCTTTCTGTCTGCTGTGTGCATCAGAGAGATGAGGAGAGCTGTCCTGCCCCGGCATACACCTGTACTTGTTCCTCGGACACCACTGGAGCTCCTGGTTCCCTCGGACCAACGGTAAATCACCATGAGACTCAGTCTGTTTGTTGAGTCATCTTCTCTGTGTGACCCAGATGCTCGAGAACATATTTTTTAATCTTTTAGGGAAAACCAGGTCCTCGTGGGGAAAAAGGCGAGAGGGGAGAGCAGGGCCAAAAGGTGATATGAGAATGTTTATGTAGATATTACATGTTCATTAACACATTACAGTTTTATTTTATTATTAGAATATTATTTTCTCTGTGTTTCAGGGGGAGATGGGTCCTCCAGGAAAACCTGGATTTGAGGGAGGCCTTGGGCTTCTGGGCAGCACGGGGCCCCGAGGCATGACTGTCCAGGGCAAATCGGTGGGGGCACTTCTTATACAGTGGTTGTATCTACAGTTCACATCGTGCTGAACTGCTGTAACTGTTTCTGTTGTCATTTTTCCTGTTAGGGTCCACCAGGTGCAAGGGGCGAAAAAGGTGACCCCGGACGACCTGGAGTCCAGGTGAGTTTAAATTGAAGTGGAGTCACCAAAATTCAAAAGTAGCACCGAAAACACTCTTCTACATGGAATGTTGTTTGTAACCCCATCTATCTCTCTGTCTGTCCGTGTAGGGTTTACCAGGACCTCCAGGTCCAAAAGGGGAAGAGGGGATCCCAGGCCCTCAGGTGACCTGTTTGATCCACGTCAATACACAACAGTAATGTTAGCAGCTCTTCACCTGTCCTCATCTCTCTGCAACATGTTTCACAGGGCATCCGAGGGGTTGAAGGTAACATTGGAGCACCTGGTGTCACTGGACCCAGGGTAAGACTGAGTTTTATTATTTGACAGTTTGCTTTTAGATAGATAGATAGAGAGAGGGAGAGAAAGAGAGAGGGAGAGAGAATACACTCATTTTTGTCATTTTTTTCATAACACTTTTTGGCAGGACCGCAGGAGCAGGGCCAGACCTATAATCGAATGTCTCTGACTGACTGACTGACTGACTGATGGATTGACTGACTGACTGATGGTATTTCCACCACTGCCGAGCTGCAGTCTACTGAGCCACTCTGGATTGAGACAGAGATTATGCTGTGTGTGCGAGACTAAATAATAAGTATTGTCTCTGTCTTTCTCTCTCTCTCTCACTCTCTCTCTCTCTCTCATTTTACAGTAAATACTGCTGAAATCACAGCTCAGTCTTTGTCTTTAACTAATGCGTTTGATGATTCTGTCAGACGACATTATGGTTATATAATCAGGATTGACCTAGTCTTGTTTAAACTTTATAACTAAAATTCTTACGAAATCTGCCGTGGGTATTTTCTGTCCTAAGAGGGTGAATCCTAATATTTTTTGAGACCCCGACCTTTTGTCTAGTGACACCATCAGGGCACAATTCACCCCCAGCTATTAAAATTCAATGGACTGATATTCGTGTACACATGTCCTTTACACTGTGGCGATTTTGTTATGAGCTTGTCTCTTGCGCTACCTTCACACCAATTATGATTTTACTATGTTTTTTACCAGAAGTCAGAAGCAGATCAACTGTTACACGATATTCCCACACAACAGCAAATGTTTTAACAATCTGCAGCGTATTTTTCACTGTGGCCATCTTCATCTACTGTGTGTGACTGAGGTGTCATGAATAAGTCATGAAAACAGCAAAAGTCTGAAATTTACTTTGGTCAACAGAATGAACACTTTGACAGAGTGCTGAAGTTGATCTTGAGTATTCACTTAATGAGCTAAGACGTCTAAGTCCTGTCTAAAGCTTCCTGTCACACAACACTATGGAAGAACATACAAACCATCTTAGGAAAACATCATACAGGTGAAAGGGACTGGGAAAGGGGAAAGAGAAATGACATGACCAAAAAATAGTAGTAAAACATCTTGCTGTTAACAGATGTTACACAGTATACAACAACACTGAGCACACCTGTGTGCAGAATCACTAAATGTTAACAAATGATCTTGATGATTAAAAACAAACAGGGTAAATGGACTACAGTGAAAATACAGGCCCCATAATGCAACCACAATACCAAAGAGTGAATCCACCTGTGATCACTGCAACAGTGTATGAACAAGGTTCTGTGAGTGCTGCAGCTTTCTCTATTTTGGCCTGGGTTGTGTTTAATGCAGCATGGCTCCACATGGCAGAGGCTGTCCTTGAAAAATGGTGCCACACACAATTCAAGGATTCAATGATGTTTATCATCATTTCAGAACATGATGGGCAAGAAAGGGAATGAAATAAAGTACTCAGGTCCCGGTTCAGGAATACGATAATAATAAAATGATAAATGAAACAATAAAATCAAAGAAGGCACACGATAAAAACATCATGTTAATAGTCAAAAAATGTGAGTGAAGGAAGCAAATGTGTGGATAAAAAGTTAGACTGTAAGATCAACAGTTAGCCTCATGGGGCATTTGCCCTGACAATTTGCTATTCACACAAGATTGTATTGAAAAACATCACTATTTGGATGAGGATTATCTGTGGTAACTGGTGTTTCAGTGACATCAGACAATATAAAGGATGGTGCATGAAGTCAACCTCTATCGATGCCATTCAAAAAGAAAACTTTAGGTTATGGATATAATCCCGGTTCTCTGATTAGCATGAGTGAGTGTCTCACTATGGGAATGCCTCCTGCGTGACCTCCTCAAAAGCACAAATAACATTGTGCCAGCCCTAATTGAGTGGCCCTGGTGATGACTATATCAGGAGGGGATGGGACCCTCCTCTTATATATTAAGCTAACATAGTGTCAGTCATTCAAAACAAGCTTACCTTCCTTCCATAGCAAGGAGGGTGGTCTAGTGAGACACTCACTCTTGGTAATCAGAGAACCAGGGTTTATATCCATAGCCTTAAGTTCTCTTTCATAGCATTAATTTCATGTCTCATTATGGGAAAAATACTGACTCTTGGATTTCCGGACAAGCCTGTAAAGAAGACAACTGTCCCTAGCTGCACCTCACTTGAGAAAGCTCCACATTCTGAGAAGAGCCTGCACTGAGGATGGAGTGTGCCAGAGTTGGCGACAGCCCTAATTGGCAGACTATCAAATGCCAGTGCTCCTCAGAGGAGTGCGTGGATCTTGCCTGTGCACTTAGCCAAGGCTAAAGTCAGCAACAAGGCCATCTTCATGGACAACAACTTTAACTCAGGAGACAGGAGAGAATGTCTAGTACAGTGGAAAGGTCCCATGAGGGCCCCAGTGGCATAGAAGCGAGAAATTTTCGGCGTGCACCTTTCATGAATTGACACACTAAAGGATACTGACCCACTGTCTTTCCATCAAAACCAATATGGCAGGCTGAATTAACTGCAAGGTAAACCTGGACAGTTGAGAAAGCCTTGCCCTTCTCAATAAGGTGCTCTAAAAAGGATAAAAGCACTGCCACAGAACACTGAAATGGAATGATTTGTGACTCTGAGCAGCAGCTCTAAAAACCTGACACTTGTGCCCATACAATGTCCTTGTTGATGAGGCTCTGGCACTCTGGGTAGTGTTAATAACACTGTGCGGGAGTCCCACCACATCCAGGTTGAACCACTCATTAGTAAGGGTTGCAGATCCACTCCGTAATTTATAATGCCTGGCACATGAGTCGCTCTCAATGACTGGGTAATGAATGGCTACTGCCACCTCAGTGTATTTTACAAACAACCTTGGGCTCAAACATAGACCAAAGCAGGACCACAAACTCGCGAGCTATGCCCTGAAAGGCGAATCTCAGATATTTACAGTGTGGAGGATATTTGGTAATGTGGAAATAAGCATCCCTCAGATTGATTGATGTGAACCAGCAATTTGTATTTCCTTTGTAGATCCAGAATGGCTCTCATTCCCCTGCCACCTTCTTTGGGACGAGGAAATACCTCGAGTTGAAACCACAGTGGGTGTCCTCAGGAAGAATAACTCTTACAGCTCCTTTCTATCTCAAGGAGGAAATTTCCTCCAAGAGAATACTGGCAGATTCGCCTGGGCATGGGAGAATATTATTTCTTTGAACTGTGGTGGAATGGTTTTGAATTGGAGTATGTAACCCTTCACTATCATTCTCATCACCCATTTTGACTGAGTGCATGCCGCCCAGCCCTCCCTGTGCAGTAAAAGAGGGCTGACCAGCCACTCCGTCAAAGCTGGTGTGTTGGCACCCTCTTGTTGCTGGGGCGCGCAACGCACTCTGTCATCACCAGCACGCAGCATGGAGGCGCCCGGGCTGTCTGTGTTGTCACAGCTGTGGTGACATTGGTCCCTACAGACTGTTATGGCAGATATGACTGAATTGGTTTTTTTGCTTATTTTTTATAGCATTTGACAGTGCCCTAAGCAGTCTGCCTGGATGCACATATTGGGACATTTTTATTACAGAATGCATCAGAAAAGAGAAGAAAATTTTCTTTGTTTCCCTCTGGTGGGCATTGCTACATGAGTAACCCCCACCCGGGTTCTGCACTCTGTGTGGAACACGTCCTGTTGAACTTGCTCTGGAACAGAGCTGCAGGGGGACAGTTGTGAAGGGGGCAAAGTGGAATTGCTCTCCTCCAGAGGTGGGGCTATCAGGAAGGCTGCTTCTTCTTCCCACAATCCCGGTAGCAGGAGGGGCGGGGCAGTGCTGGTTGAGAAGTTGCTTTGGGAGACTGCTCCTTAGACCACATGTTCTTGGGACCTCTGGGGGCCTGGGAGGCTGCCTGTGCTTTAGGCACTTTGGGGATCCTCAAAGCTGGGGATAGGAGAGTGGCAGTCTGCACATATGACTGATGTTACACTGTGGGAGCCACGGTTTGAACTCTCCTTGGCAGGCAAAGTTTTAGCACCTCATCATCACTCTTTTTCTCCTCACATCACTTCTGCATGGAGGTGATGGCTGCACCAAAGAGACCCTTAGGGAAGATAGGAGTGTCAGGGGGTTCCTCTTTCTCCTTGGTCATCAGCCTTGGTGAGCTTGAGCCAGTGTGCCCTCCCCTGAATAACCACGAGGCTCCCCCTGTAGCTTGTATGGCCGCTTTATGGAGACGAAGGATGTGGTCCGTTTTAACACAGATTTCTTCCCACAAGGTGACATCTGATTTGGCAGTCATATCCACCTGTAGCAGAACTTGATAAGCCATCAGGATAGAAGACGCATTGAGGGCTCTTACTGACAGAGCCACTGCCTTGTAGCACTTGTCAATGAGCCCCGCAAGTGCTAGTCTCGTCCCCCTCGTCCATCTCCGCCGATTGGAAGGCAGTGGTAAGGAACTAGGGGTCTGCCTCTGCCTAGTCCAGTCCGGGTGCAGTGGCCAAGCCCTCGGACATTTCCACTTCCTCCTGTGGAGCAGCAGCCTCACACATCAGCAGGTCTCCTCCCGATAGGCTAGCCTGGCAGAACAACTTATGCGGGAAAGCAGCACAGTGCATACACTCGTCAGGGCTTTTTCCAACTTCCTGGTGGTTTTGCTAGCACTACCTTTACAAAGGTGTTACCACTTTTTTGTGTCAGGAAATATTTCTACCTTCTAAGGTGAAAGTATTGCTTCTACATACTGAGACTAGCCGTTGAGCAGTATTACTACTGTTTGTGAGTTTCTGTGAGAAGTGAGGAGAGGTTTTTGAATGACAACTTACGCTACGTCAGTCTTATATATAAGAGGGTCCCACCCCCTGCTGACATAGTTATCACCAAGGTCAGCCAATTAGGGCTGGCATAGTGTTATTTGTTCTTCTGATGAGGTCACGCAGGAGGCATTCCCATACTAATGCTATTAAAGAGAACCACTGCTCACAAAATTGCACACAACTGCAAGATTAAATGTCTGCAAAAGAACATGATGAATGTTGAAGCCAAAATATATCAGTGTGGATCATATAAGGTTCCAGCATGTTTGGTGCGGACCTGGCCAGGGCTACCAGAGTGACTGCACAGTGCCGACCATGAAAGGGGAATTGACATTTATAGATGGCGCCATAAACTCTAGTCTGTAAACCCAAATACTGAATGAAAAAATGACTCCCAGTCTCAAGACATTTTTTCCAACATGAAAATGATCCCAAACACACTGACAAAAAACACTGTTTTTAAAAAAGAAGTGAAAATTAATGTATTTTAAAATGAATGCCAGAGCATCTCCACAGGTTTGTGTCAGACTGTATCATCCATGTCCAGCAGGATCAAATCTGTTTTCAAAAATAAATGTAAAAATAAATGGCATCTCACTCATGAAGGGAGCACTGACTATTGTTTTAGCCTGTTCTTTAATATGGACCTTTAGTCTTATTTGAAAAGTTAAATTCCTGTTTTATTTCAGATTAATTGGTTTCATTCTTCTTGGGGTTTGGCTAAAAACAAATATAACTGTATTAAATTTGCAGGATTTGTAAAAAATCTATCTTTTAGTGATATTGATGAGGGCTGAACTCAGTTTTGTAGTGTACTATATTTTGAGCAAATTACGTTGAATGCCCGCATCTCACAAGGTGATGTAAAGTGGTATTCAGGCGGTCTGAGGGACTGTCAGGACTCCCAGGTCAGTTTCATATGGGACAGGACACAGGTATAACTCAGCGTAAAACCTTACATACCATTTCTCTGATTTCACTGTGGTCGCTCACTGTTGCCTCGTGCCCCTGACTGTAAGTCTGTCTCTCTGGTCTGTCATTTACCTGCTGGTCCACCTGTCCATCTTTGTGTGTTGTACAGGGTTTCCAAGGAATGCCAGGACACCCAGGACCTATAGGGGAAAGGGGCCCCTCAGGACCTGTGGGACCCACGGTACGACCAGAGAGACAAACAGCATTAGTCACACCTGTCTTCACATTTGATTTTTGTATCTCATGTCTTTGACTTCACAGGGCCTGCCAGGTAGTAAAGGAGAACGAGGAGAGAAGGTGAAGCTCATTTAATTGCTTTTCTGTATTAAAGACTAATTTAACAATGATACAGTAGCTTTCATTGGAGCCACAGCTGGAGAATCTCTGATGTTTTACAGGGGGAACCTCAATCTATGGCTATGATCTACCAACTTGTCACACAAGCCTGTGAGCAACTTGTGCATAGTAAGTACTCTGTTAGTGACCATGTAGACAATCAGCCCCTCTGCAGTGATAATCTCTGTGGCTGTAACATAAAAGTAACAACATTCTCTTGCTTTTTCAGAGGAGGTGTTGAAGCTTGACATGTTCATAAACGAGATAAGTCGTAAGCCAGCTCCTATTGAGGACCCAGTGGGGCCCCCAGGGGAACCTGGAATACCAGGACCCAAGGGCCCACCAGGTGCCAGGGGCAATAGGGGGCATGTTGGCCCAAGGGGGAGACCTGGCAGGTCTGGATATCCAGGAGAGCAGGGTAAGACTCCATCTAATAGACAGTTTGTTAAATTGAAAAGAAACCAACTAATGTTTGTCTCATGTTTCTCATGTTTGACAAGCAACTGTCACATCCTGATCTGACATTTAAACATTATGATTCTGTATCATAGGCCTTTCATTTTGGTCATTTGTATCATCCTTTTCTGCAGGGCAGAGAGGAATGCCTGGTCAGAAAGGTGATGCAGGGACAAATGTCCAGGGGCCCACAGGTGTCAAAGGATTTGCAGGTACCTCTTCATGTGTCATTTGTTTCATATATCTGCTGGAATATTAATGTTAGCTGAGGCTTAGAGAATGTGGATGCCAATAAATCAAAAGTACAGTACAGAGGGGATGTCACAGACATTAAGGCTCTCAAATCCACACCATTCATTTTCTTTTTCTGCTCTGTTCTTTTTAATCATGGAACAGTGTAAATTTTAGGAGTAATAAATAATGTCTGATAATACATAAACTGTCCAACCAATTATCAGTGAACAGCACTGTGCTGATGTCTCATCTTGATGCATGTGTGTTGTGTTTCTGCAGGACCTCCAGGTGAGTCCAAGCTGGGAGTCCCAGGTTTCAGAGGAGAGGATGGCAAGCCAGGACCCACAGGGATCCCTGGACCTCCTGGACAGCCAGGCGAGATTGGACCACCGGGTGTGTGTGACAGTAGTGGAGGCTGCCAGAGAGTTCCCCAGCAACAAGGTTAGCTGCTAAGAAAGATCCACTAACTCAAACAACACACAGCCTGGGAGCATTAAAGTATGATGATCCAGGTGGGTCGGAGGTGGCTCACACTGAGCCTGACACTGGTGAAGAAGGATTTAAAAGAACAGTCTGATATGGGTTGAGTTCAAGATTAATGAAGTTTCCTATGAGGCAACTTGAATGCTTATACAGTAGCAAGAAAAATGATTTGGTTGTAAAAGGATTGTAGTTCTGTTACAGTGAAGAAGGGTTCCACAAGTCTTGTCATATAACATAGGATTTTGGGCACACTGGGGGAGCACAACAGGCTGTAAATGCAACACTGAGATTTTATCACTTTAGAAAGTGTTTTATTGGTGAATGTGTTTGAAAACAGCCCAGCAGACAGAGCAACATTAGCATTTACTGGACTTGTCATTGTCTCTACCTGATAAATCTAAGTCCAACAGCCTCCACTTGACTCCTTTTTTTGTGTGTGCTCTCTTCACCCAGAAGACCCTTATTATGGCTACCAGCCTTGAGTGGATATGAAGAAGCAAGCAACAATGGTAAGGTGACTGAGCAACTGACACCTGCCTGAAATTACTATGGTTCCTTTGGACCTGAATGACAGACTGGGAGTGGAGCTTAACTCAGCTGAGGAGATTTGGTGTGTTGAACTTGCCACTGATTGATGCTGAAGCTTCATCATATGTGAGAAAAGGAGATAATAGAAGGAGGATCTCTCTCTGTCCTATTGTTACTGCATAAACAAAATGGCTGAGAGAGGAACTAAGGATGAGCATGTAATGTAACAGTGTTTTGATGAACAGATTGCATCATAAAGGGAAATATTCTCCCACCGGGATCAGTTAAGTGCTGTCTTAAACACCATTACTCGCACTGAAACCTTTTGTTACTATATTTATGTTTTCATGCACTGTATCAAGTAGATTAGTCATCTGTGTTACCTTTCTACCTATTTTATCTGCCATTCTAACTTTAACTGCCTCAGTGATAATGAAAATGCATAATTCATGGTGTAAAAGCCTCTTTTTGTTCCATGGTAGAAATTATACTGTGAGAATGTCTATTGTTGTGTGTATGATAATTTCTATGTTGTTTATTCTATTTACAGTTATTCATGTTATGATATTTTATACTGTACGTATTGAAATGTTTCATGTTTATATTTTCGGGTTTTCCTGGGGTTTTGGTAACAAGTGTGTGTGTGTGTGTGTGTGTGAAAGAGAGAGAGAGAGAGAGAGATGAACAGTGTCAGAGATGTTTGTTTGTTTGGCTCTTTTGTTTTGTATGTTTTTGATTTTGTTAATAAAGTTCCATTAATATGTGTCTGATGAACTTTAAAAATATATATATATAACTAATAATGCTCAGTGACAGGATAGTGCAGTGCTATGAAACGCTTTTGCTTCTGGAGGAAGCACGTTTTGCTGAAGTGTTCTCGGGCAAGACAAGAATCAATAAAACTTGGCTAAATGTGATAACTAACAAGAATCAATCAAATCAATCTCAAATGATGTAAATGTCACAGTCCTTTGTCGGAGAAGAAAGTTTCCAGTGGCGCCTATTTTGAAGCGCACCGTGTACGTTCCAGCCTGTAAGCACCAAGCGTCGTCAAGTTAGTCTCAGTGGTACACTCCTTTTCCGGTTTTGTCAGAAATGTTTATTTTTCGAAATAAAAGCGAACGATACCGGTTCATAGACATGGGGAACTGAAGTTACAGGTTTCATACTAAAACCAGTGGAGCATTGTTACTTAAACTTGAAAACAAATTGTTGTGAAGAAATCACTGAGTTTTCTATCGTATTTTCTATTGACATGATTGTGAGGTGTTAATATGTTAATATTTAATACACTCCGTTATACACTATCATATATTCGAATGACACTTGAATGTATTGCTAACACAAGAGAACAAATTAGGGCTAACTATGTGAACAGTTACCTGTGTTAATGTCGCCATGATTTTTCTGTGATTTATTTATATAGTTGATTTAAACAGACTGAATATGGAAATGTTTTAAAGTGCAAAAGAGGAGGTTAACTTAAATTACTCTACTACCTAGCAATTTTGAGGTACTTGTAGTTTACCTGTTATGTTTAACTTTTATGGTACTTCTACCCCATTACATTTTCAAAGTGAATGTTGTACTATTTACTTGACTATATTTATTTTACCGTTTTATTTACTAGTTACTTTGCAAGTCCAGATTCATAATACCAAAATAATTAATAAATAAATGATGTATTACATATTAAGCTACCCAGCAGCATTTAATGCACTTAAAATAAGGCCCAACTTCACCAGCTGCAATATTAATCAATAATAATAATAATAATAATAATACAATAATGCCTTGGTTTCCGGAGCTCTTTCACCAGAGAAGAGCTCATTAACATCAGAGAAACAACTCCAGAGGATTTTTTCCACCTTTCTCGACTCACCTGTGGAATTATTGGACATTTTGGTCAGAGGTGCACTGACCGTTACTCTCGCAGTGAAACGCCGGAGGAGAGGAAAACGTGCCGGTGCGCTTGCGCGTCTCCGCCGGCGCGGACTTCGTACACTGCTCCCAGGTATCTTTCTCTCCAGGGTGCGTTCACTGCCCAACAAGCTGGATGAACTTCAGCTACTGGTGCAGAAGAACAGAGACTTTTCTTCATCTTCCGGCTCTGCTTCACGGAGACGTAGCTGTGTGGATCGATTCCGGACTCTGCGCTGGAGCTGGCCGGCTTCCAACTCTTCAGAGCGGATCGCGACACAGAGCTGTCCGGCAAAACAAAAGGTGGAGGAATCTGTTTTTATGCTAACAGTGGCTGGTGCAAAGACGTGACAGTGATCCTGCAGCACTGTCCTCCTGACCTGGAAACTTTCATCATAAATTGCAGGCCCTTCTACTCCCCCCGTGAGTTCGCTTCATTCATCCTGGTCGGTGTTTACATCCCACCACAGGCCACAGCAGATACTGTGTGTGGAGCGGACCAACCCGGACTCCTTAGTTATTGTCCTTGGTGACTTTAACAAAGGTAAACTCAGCCACGAACTGCCCAAATGCAGACAGTTTGTTAATTGCCCGACCAGAGAGGGGAACACTCTGGACCACTGTTACACCACAATCAGTAGTGCTTATCACGCCGTCCCCCGGGCTGCACTGGGCCACTCTGACCATGTCATGGTCCACCTGATTCCCACATACAGGCAGAAACTAAAACTATGTAAACCTGTTGTTTACAAGAACCTCCAATTGCACCAATCACCAGAACAAATTCCTTGTATGTGGAAACATACTTGGCAATAAAACTGATTCTGATTCTGATTCTGATTCTGATAATAGATATCATTCTGAAATGGGCCATTCTGCATAATGAGTACTTATACTTTTGGTATTATGAATACATGTAGATGCTAAAACCTATGTACTTACGACTTTTATGTGTAGCCGAGAAGGGTTAAGGTTACCCCTCCAGTGTGATATTGCTTGTTGACATAAGTAAAAGATCTGAATAGTCACGGCTATTTATTTTGGAAATAATAAACCGGATGTTCTGTGGCTCTTTTTACGTTGTGGGGTTAAAGTGGATTCACGTCGCCATGGCAAGTCGAAAAACTTCGCATCAAAACCGGGACAGTGGGGATAAATATTCCGTTTTATTACCTACTTACAACGAAAGGGAAAACCTGCCTTTGATTGTTTGGCTTTTGGTGAAATATTTCGCTGAAAGGTGAGTTCTAGTGAGCTAGCAGAGCTGCTCGGCTAGTGCTAATGTTAGCTAACATTACTGTGGTCTAGCTAGTCAGTGATGAGTTGTCACTAAACCAGAGCAAGTGACTAGTCCAACTTTGAAGGGCTGTTAGAGGGTTAAGACTTGGTTTTAGGGTTAAGGTCAGAATTAGGGTTGGGGCTCAATAATCATGTAATTGTGATTGTTAAGGTAAGGTTAGGTAAAGTATTAGGTATGGGGTAATGCGTTATGTCAACGATTGTCCTCACAACTATAGAAAGACCAACGTTGTGTGTGTGTGTGTGTGTGTGTGTGTGTGTGTGTGTGTGTGTGTGTGTGTGTGTGTGTGTGTGTGTGTGTTAGATCTAACTAAATTATAAACTGAAGTTCAATTTGCTGTATTTACAGTGGATACAACTATGAAGTAATTGTCATTGACGACGGAAGCCCAGATGGCACACTGGAGGTGGCAGAGCAGTTGCAGAAAATTTATGGAGAGGACAAGATAGTAAGTGAAGGATCAGTGCTAATCCCTGCCCTTCTTTGAGAAGAACCAGCTATTGCACTAGTAAAACTGTGTGAAGTCTGTATTAGAGTTAATTACATTGCTGTAGAAACAATAACTTATTGATTGAGTGGCATTGTTCTCCTGACAGTTTGCTCTAGTAAAATAATGGTGCAAGGGATCTTTATGCACACTCTTACTCTCCCTGTTCTGCGTTTCAGCTTCTACGACCTAGAGTGAAAAAACTAGGCCTTGGTAAGTTCAATATTGTGTAAAAATTGATGTATTTGTTCTCGTAACCCTTGCCAACTGTTGATGAACTCCGCTTCCTTTCACAGGCACTGCCTACATCCATGGTATGAAGCACGCAACTGGGAATTTCATCATTATAATGGATGCAGATCTTTCCCATCATGTGAGTTTGTTTCTGAGCATGTTTCGTTGTGTGTACACAGCAGATTCACTCCCACTGGGTGTGTTTTCCTTGTCCTGGCATAATAACAGTAGGAGCTGAAGCTAGGCCTATGTCAAACAGATTTTTGTATCAGTCTCCAGTTACTTTCTCAATGAACTGATTACCGTAACTTTCTGGCCTAAAAATGTCCAAAAATTGTGTTAAATCTACAATGTATCACAATTACCATTTCTTAAAGCCCAGCATGATTCCTTAAAGTTGCTTTGCCAAAAACCCAAAGATACTCATGACACACAGAATCAAATTCTCACAAATAAGAGGCTGGAGTTAGTGATTAATTGATTGTTGTTGATTAATTTTCTTTCTGACATCTGATGGATTCATTTCACTCTAGCTGAATCTATAAAATTTGAGGTGTGACTTTACCTGATCTATTGTCAGTGAGTGATATTTTATCTGATTTTGTCTGTTTTTTTTGTTGTTGTTTTTTTCAGCCCAAATTTATCCCAGAATTTATAGAGTAAGTGTTTCTAAAGTTCCGTGTTGGATATTGTGATTGTATATTTTGATGTGTTTTTCAGTTCATGTCCACAATGAAAAATCTCCCTATTTAAATAATAGTATTAAGTCACTGTGCCACAAATGTCAGTTGATAGTGCAATTGTTTACACATTGTTTAGTTAAGATTGATTTGTCTTATTTGCTAGAAAGCAGAAAGAGGGTAATTACGACCTGGTGTCTGGTACTCGATACCGAGGCGGCGGAGGTGTGTACGGCTGGGACTTGCGCAGGAAACTCATCAGGTAACTGCAAGTCAGCAACAGTTTGCAGTCTTCAGTGTCCACTCATTCATCTTCCACTGACCCTGATCACAACAGGTCAGAGACTGATGTTTCTGTTGCTCCTGTCTTCTCTCTTGTTAACAGTCGAGGAGCAAACTTTCTGACTCAAGTGTTGTTGAGACCCGGTGCTTCAGACCTCACAGGCAGCTTTAGGCAAGTGGTGCCCCTGACGGTTGAATTATACACACTTTGAACCATGTTTTCTCACACGCCTGGTGCTTTGTCTCTGTCATGTCAGGCTGTACAAGAAGAAGGTGCTGGAGAGTCTGGTTGAGCAGTGTGTGTCCAAAGGGTACGTCTTTCAGATGGAGATGATCGTCCGTGCCAGACAGCTTAACTACACAGTAGGAGAGGTGAGGCCCTAATTCATTCATTGGCTCATCCATGTATTCACAGGTTGTTTGGGGGGGATGATTATTTACTAAGTGTGCATTTGATTTTCACAAAAATCCTTTTATGAGGAGCCTACACTGACACTGAAGTGTTCTACTGAATCGGAGGAAACTTAAACGATGATATTTCACGAGATTCTCCTTTTTTTTACACCACTTATAGAAATGAAATAAAATCCAAACTTGCAGTACAGGCCTTAACACAATTTAAACCCCCTGTATGATTTGTGGAAGAAAAAAGGACAATGTGAAGTAGGTGTGGACTAGATCAGTAAATTGACTGCTGAGACTGTTTAAAACCTCTTGTCAGATTAGTGAGACATTTATTCTTTGTGTAAAAGGTCCAGTTTACTTACACTTCTCAGACTAAACCAGATCAAAAAGTAGACTTGTGTACCTACATTCAGATTCAACCTGTATTGTATTTGTAAAACCTTGGAAAATGGTAATTTCACAGCTTTTTCTGCATCCAGACCACTTCAGAACCAATCTAGCTCAAAAACCCATATATTTAAGGCCAGGAACACACTGGCTGTGAGGTGTGTACAAGGCCGCTGCAGAACATCTTGGTTTTCATTTCAGAACCCATATTTACAGGTTAGAAGGGACACGCAACCTGACTCGCGGCTGCATCGCATGATCTAGAGATTTCTTTGTCTTGCCTATTTTTCACACGTGACGCACACAGCTCCCTGCAAAAATAGACAGGGAAAAGACCTGTTGAGGTCATATTGACATCATACCAACAACATTACATTAACTGACACCTCTCACTATAGTTGTCTGTGTCTAGGCTGAATCTGAATATGACACAGACATGAAAAAAATATAAATGTATTTTTAAACATTTTAGCAAAACCACTAGAGAGATTTATCAAACTTGGACTAGATCAACAAGCAGACTGTCAGGTTTGTGTGGCTCAAAAAGAACCGGTCTAATGCCATTGGATGTAGAAAAATCTATATAAATTGACTTTTTTTCCTGAAAGTGGGTATAAAGACTGAGGCTATAATGTTTCATACTTTTTCACAACTATAAGTAACTATCCCCTTAACCTCAGAATCAGAAGCTAACGTCAACATCATGACTTTGCATCCTGAACTGAAAAGCAATTCTCTCTTCTTCCAAACAACAGGTGCCCATTTCCTTTGTGGATCGAGTTTACGGAGAGTCCAAACTGGGAGGAAATGAGATTGTGTCATTTGTGAAAGGACTGCTCACACTCTTTGCCACGACATGATCATTGATGAAGTCCCCGTGGATATCCCTCAGTTGTACAGCATTGCTCTCACTCGTGAAGTCGCTGTCTTACATACTCTACAGTAGTTCTGTCAGGATTGTAATCAGGGTAAAAAAAGCTCCACTTGCCCAAGGTCATACAGCGACATGATATAAAATGACAAGAGAGACATCTCTGTCCCCTTTTAGCAGTAAATATAAAATAATTCCCTGTCAGTAGTCGTCCAAAGTATTGAAGGAATGTAGGGCTTTACATTCCCATCATCCTCTTTAATGAATTTTGAACAAAGCATATAGTGTCTCATCATTCCCAGTCCAGACAGCTGACTGCACTTTGCACAGAGTTGTGAGAACGGTTTACCATTATCTGTGATTGTTTGTACAAAATTAAACTGTTTCTATCATTGGCTCGGTTGTCTCCTGGATTATGCTCTTGTCGCACAGTGAGTCAAAACCTAAAATGGGTTACAGAGAGCAACCAGCTTCCCCCATTGGTATTTAATTATCAAGGTCAATAAGAAAGAAGAAAAGCTTCAGATTTTAAAACTGAAAGAAACAATGTGGCAAGATGACCTCAGATCCATCCTGGAAGATTATGATGATATGATAATGTTTATCACTCCTATGAACTGTTAAAATGAAAACCTGCTCACCAGAGACTTAC
Source organism: Trachinotus anak (assembly GCF_046630095.1). Classification (NCBI taxonomy): domain Eukaryota; kingdom Metazoa; phylum Chordata; class Actinopteri; order Carangiformes; family Carangidae; genus Trachinotus; species Trachinotus anak. The sequence continues at coordinate 8,463,839 of NW_027273855.1, forward strand.
CCAGCACCAACAGTAAATATATCAATAAGCATAAAAGTAAATTTCTTGCCCTTGGAAACAGTTAAATGTAAAAGTTTTTAAAAAGTCAGCAACTTGTTTTTGGACTTTCAACTACATCTCATGGTCTTGCCGAGTACATAGTGTTGAATACTTTGTGCTAAGGCAAGTAGTAGTCAGCTGATACCAGCTTGTAGATCTGACACAGACACTCATGGAAAATTTAAGGGGAAGGGATTAAGGGAAATCATTTAAGAGTCCCAACAGGGTGAATCAGAATCAGAATCAGTTTTATTGCCAAGTATGTTTTCACATACAAGGAATTTAAATTAATTTGTTTGGACTTTGAAAGCATCAACATTATGTGGTCTCGATGCTATGACTTGAGGAGAAATGAAGGTATACTGTATATTGCATAATCTTAAACTGACATGTTTGATTAAATTACCATATAGCAAATCTAGAGTCAGTCAGGTCCTATTCTAGCATTAAAAGAAAAAACTGCCCAGTAAGTGATAGGAGTGGTGGTTCAGTGATGATGGTGGTAGTGGGAGAGATGGCTGAGTGGTCAAGAAGTAACCCCTTCTGATGGAGAACTTTTACAATCACTTTAACCATGTAAATAAACAGAAGTGCTGGTGTACAGTGCTGTGCTCGGTTTCTATATATTTCTATATCTATGGTTAATAACACAGCATAGTGTAGCGCCCCCTATCGTTGACTCAAATGCTTATACCTCTTGTAAACTGTGTAGTGGCAATTGGTACATCTGACCCCTCATTGGGGGGGTGGATGCCAGACGAAGCAAGATTGCGCATGCGCCTAAGTGGAAGAGCCCTACTCCAGGAGGACGCCCGCTGTCGGCCAGATCACGCCATTACTATGCCGGGTTGTTTACCCCATATCCTTGGACACAGAAACCAGGGGCGAGACAGGTTTTTATTTATTTTTTTATTTTTATTTGAATAGACAGTTACTTAATTGGCCAAATTGTTTGTCGAACCAATCAAGAGTTTTAATGAGGCGGGCTCGCGAGGATGTCACAATGAGATTATTTATGCTAATCAAGTAGATGTCACTTCCGCCCCTTTTATTTGCGCCATTTTGGATAGGGCAGTTTCTAGGCTGGATGTGTATTGTCTGTCAGGGAGGAGAATGGTCCAAACGTTATCGGCTGCCAGGCAATCACAGGCAGACTAGGCAATTTATTTGAAAGAGTGGGTACGCCAGTTGTTGTTCCCATCAACAGGACATGTGTCCGCCCTCACCGCTCTAGGGAATGGAGGTTTTAATTGTCTAATGAGGCTCGGAGGCTTTCAGTTCCCGTTTGCCGACCAGAGGGAAGAGGATAGCCCTTGTCGGCGAGGGACAGTCGGGTTTGGAGGGTGCACGGACAGTCGGGCTCCCCCCGCGAAGCTACTTGTCACCTGAAAGGATATTATTGAGATATCTGGGGGAAAGTGAAAGTGCCTGTACATCGTCTCAGTCAACCTGAGGTGACACTCTTCAATCGGACGGGAGTGCTGGATGTGAAAGCAGGTAAACTTGTCTGTTATAATGTTGGACGTGTATCTCAAAGCGAGATAGTTTGCAGTTAGCCGTGGCTACCTGCGTTGATGCGATGGGTGGCGGTGAACTACAGCTAAGGTAACTTGTCAGTATATATAGCTAACGTTATGTTTGTATAAGTCAGGGGGTTCAGCGTTACCTCAAGTTGAATGACTGCTCTGGTCGATTTGTTCAGAACAGCCCCGGTAAAATGCAAGCTAATATGCGTTGCTGGAAATTAATGAGAAAAAAATGGCAGCATTAGTTTGTTAATAGTCCATGTTGTAAGTGCGAGTTGCTAGCTTAGCATGCTAACTTAGCGCGGTGTGTCCCCATTCTTTGTCAGTGGCAGCAGCTCCCTGCCAAAGCTATCGATCAGGATACTGCCAGATGTTGATCAGAGACCATATTAACTGACACTGACGTTACCTCAACCCACCATGACACATCTTGAAAATGAACGTTTTCAATACGAGAAATGCTGCGAGTGTTTAAAGTGTATCTTCTGTACAGAGTTAAGTCTTGGGGACAAACGATGCATATTCACAACCACAGCCAGATCGTGGCATGGAATTCATATAACTGTTTGTTGCATTATATAAGTTTTCCTTTGAGTACTCAAACCCTCCTCAGAGGTGATCAGAATATGACCAGGATCCGGCCAGATGACACTGGGGGATGTGATACACTCATACCTTGTGTTTAAGCTGTTGTGTGTGTGTGTTGGAGGGGTGGGCTGGGGTCTGTCACTTTGTCATGTGATAGACATGGTCACCACTCTCAATCAATCAATCACTCTCACACACAAACACACAGACACAGACACACACACAGACAGCCCTCTGCCTTTATTTCTAAGGGCTGCAGACAGGTGTTTAGCCCAATGACACAACTAACCCCTGTGCATTTTAAGCATCCAAACTTTCCTGGTGTCTTTGTGAATGTAGATGTCACCAAGCCTCTTCCCTTGGTAAACATCTGGATCTTGAAGGAGAAGCTTAAACAGCAGCCAGAACATAGGTTACCATGTCCCAGTGGAGGACTGAGTGAGCGGTAGGAAGTCAGTGATTTAAGTTTTGTAGGCCTCTTGTTTATTCTTCCTCACACCACTGGAGAAGGGGAAACCTGTTTTCTGCCAGCGGCCCTCAGCAGAGCAGAACAGCCTCCTATCGCCTTTTCTCCCTCTCCTCTTCCATCTCTCCCTCCCTTCCCTCCTGCTTAGCCTCTCCTTGCCCCCCCCCTCCCCGCATGTATATCTATCGCCCCCTTTTTCTCTCACCCTTTTCTATCCCCCCCACCCTCTTCCCCTCCTTCCCCTCTCCTATGAGCCTGTCTGTCTGCCCCCACCACCACCACCACAACCACACACACACACTTACACACTTCCATCACTTACTCTCTGTCCTCTCTCCTCTCTCCCCTCACACCCCTTATAGCCTGGCTTGCTCACTCAATCCCCCTCCCTTCTCTCTCCCTTGCCTTCCTCCCAGCGCCCCCCCCCCCCCCCCCACACCCCCCACACCCACACCCACCCCACCTCATCTCATCCTCTCCCACACTTACCCTCCCCCTTCCCTGATCTCTCCAGCTCCTTCTGTCCCTCCCCTTCCTCCCTCCCAACATCCCTCCCTCGTCTCCTACCTCTCCTCCCTCCCTCCCCTCCCCCTCCACTGCAGACATATTGTTGAGGCTGCTGCTGACTCAATAGGAGGCGCCATTCTGTGATGGTATTGCAAGGCAGGGAGAAAAAGGGGGCAGGCAGAGTATGGGGAAGCTTACATAATGGAGCTCATCTTTAGCGCCATCTAGCAGGAGAATGACAGAGCGAGGAAGTGGGCAATCTCTTTCACTCACTCCAGCCTTTGCACATTTCTCAATGCAAGACAGACAGCAGGCGGACAAGAAAGTGAGACAGACAGGAGCATCGACTTTGGTGCTCTTGGCTCGTCACCAAGCCGACGCTTGATGCAAACACACACACACATATACACAGTTCCCCCTCTCTCTTTTGTGTTTTCCAGAAGGGAAATAAGCTGAGGTGTTCACAGGAATTGTTTGGGACAGTGCTGTTTGTTGTTACTGAGCTGCTTCAATGTCATCATGCATCAGTGACCTTTGACCCCACTATATCTAGGTTTGATTTGAATAGAGATATTTTACCAGCCACTTTGGACAGTGCATTAAACAGCCCTTATATCTAGTGGCAAAAGGCGGCTTTAACTAAAAATAAACTAATTGCTAATGACAATAACACATAATGAATGGGTGGATGGGGGTTTAGCTGTGTTTTGCATTGAACCAGTGGCTCTGTCTTTGTGCTGGCCACATTTCTTTCTACTCCAGACAGCCAGTCAAGTTTTGCAAGGTCAAAGTAAAACCTTGTTATTGTTATTTATCATTTAAGGTTGGGATTAACACAGTGTAGTGCACAATGCGAAACCTAAACTACCCTAACCTCTGAGCATTGGCCTGTGACTTTGTAGGTGCAGTTTTCTTACAAAGAAAGTTAAGTTTGCACTATGTTTCTCAATTAAATGCACTATGTCCAACAAAAGTAATAAGTGCATTTCTTTAATAAACAATACATGTTTACAAGCTAACAGTCTTCTTCTACCTTGCCTTTGCCGGCACATTGCTGTATATCTTGGTGCATTACCTCTGAGTGACAGTCAGTGCAGCAGTGTGAGACCATTGAAAGGAATGTGTGTTGCATCTACTAGAAAATTCGGTGTAGCTTTTCTCACTGTGGAGTCTTAGAGGTTTGATGAAAACATGTCTGCTTGCTCAGGCCTCATCATTGAAGCTTTGCCAACACACTGTTTAGACTTTTGACAAGTCACAGTAGGAAAGGCACAGGTGCAAATAATATGTAATTCTGGTGACTGTCACACTGTCATGGTCTACTAGGACACCTACTGTTGGCCTCAGGACTACCACAACAAGACAAAAGAGTTGCTGCTGTCATACAGCATTCCAGTTGTAAAATCCTGTATGAGTATTACAAATTGTTTTTCTGTTTGTTTGTTTTCATATCTGTAGTCATATCTGACTAAAGCCATAATGAACATTTAGATAAAAGATAACTACGTCTAAATGTCAAAAGGCTGTCACTACTACGTACCACATCGCTGATGCGATCATTGTTATTTCATGTGTGTTCATGTGTTTACCCGATGTACTATGAAGGCTTAGTCAATCTAAGATCTTTTAAAGAGAACTCCTCTTCATAACTCGTAAAGTCACTTATCCATATTCTACCCTATACCTGTTGATCATATTCTCTGTGTGTCTTTTCTGTTCAGGTGGGCAGCATGTTCCAGCTCCCTGTCAATAACTTGGGCAGTCTGCGGAAAGCAAGGAAAAATGTAAAAAAGGTCCTGGGGGACATTGGCTTGGAGTTCTGTAGAGATCACCTAGAGGTGAGCCTGCCCAGACTGTGGTATTTTATGATGACCACACATTCTACTGTACATTTGTGTTCAAATCTTTGCCTTAAGATGGATACAGCTTGAGATTTCAAATCTGACGTCTTTGCTCTTTTCAGCATTGCAATAATTTCAGTAAAAGTAACAGTTTTTTACCTTTTTTTTCATCTCCAACTCCGACATGATCCACTTAATGTCAGCTGCCGTGATTTGAAGTACACACACAGTGGCATAGGAACCCTACAGCAAACTAGTGTTTTTAATCGTTATTAGTGTAATTGCAGAGCGATGCAGACACACCAGAGCACAAGTATAAATGCTCACAGCAGCGTAGGCTGTGGTGTAGACTCTGCATTGAATCCTACGCAGAAGTGTAAACCAGACTTAAGACACACACACACACACACAGTAAAACAGCAGAGGAGAGAAATGTGACCGTAAATATCAGCAAAACACAGGAGAGACTCTCACACTGAGCTGAAATGAATGAGTGCACATAAATTAGGTCATTAGTAAGTAATGGTAAGCAAGGTAGCATCTTTCTCATGCATCCATAGCATTAGTCTTTCCTTGGTGAATGTATCAAAAAAACATTGTTCTGGTTGATTGTGTATTTGTTTCATCATGAAGTATTAAGCTTTATTTATCATGTATTTATTTTCTTGTTGTTTAGGACTATAAGCACTTTACTCCTCCAGAGGTGTATATAAAGCACACTACCTGGGAAGATGTGTGCATGTGGGAACCATCACATACCAAAGTCCAGGTGTGTGACACACACACATATACACTGTCACATAAATATCTTGTTGTTTGAAACACTGATATTTGAATCTGTTGAAACTGTGTGTAATGGTATAATAAATTAATTCTCTCAGACAAAGAGCTTCTAAAGTCTAAGTTTTTTCCCACTTCTTTGTCTTCTTCAGGACTACAGATCAAAGCCTTTCTGCTGCTCCGGCTGCCTCTTTTCATCCAAGTACTTCTCTGCATACAAGAGCCACTTCCGCAATGTCCACAGTGAGGACTTCGAGAACAACATTCTGCTCAACTGCCCCTACTGCACTTACAATGGTAACAAAAAGACTCTGGAAACGCACATCAAACTTTTCCACATGCCTAACAACACTGTGCGGCAGGGCCCTGGTGGAATGGTGGCAGGGGCCAGTGGGCTCATGTTGAAAGATGGGGTGCTAAAGAGGCCTGGGGACAGTGTGGAACAGGCTGTGTACTACTGCAAGAAGTGCACCTATAGGGACCCTTTGTACAATGTAGTGCGAAAGCATATCTACCGGGAACACTTCCAGCAAGTTGCCCAGCCCTACATTGTGAAACCGGGAGAGAGGACACACGCTCAGAATGGCGGCACAGGGAATACAGAGAGTAACAGCACAAACAATGTTAACAGTAACCAGATTCACTGCAAGAAGTGTCTGTTTGTTCCAAGGACCTACGAGGCCCTTGTTCAACATGTCATCGAGGACCACGAGAGGATTGGCTACCAGGTGACTGCTATGATTGGGCACACCAGTGTGATAGTCCCCCGTCCCAAACCCATCGTCATGATCCCCCCCAAATCCCAAGGAGACAAGACCATCATTGGGATGGGCCCCAAAGGTGCAGTAATGGCCACCACAAGGTCTCCTGGCTCACATCAGTTGGGTCGGGTCGTTATTGCATCAAAGGCGGGCTTCAACTCTCAAAATCTTCTATCTGGGATGAAACATGATGCAGTTGGATTAAAGGCTGGGGCCACCCATCCGTTCTCTGTCGGCAGCCAGCAGGTGAGGGTTACTCTACCAGGGAACGCCCAGGTGTCTGTGCCCCAGCAGTCACATGCAGCCAAGCAGCTTATTTCTGGTGGCTGCCTGCGGAGTCCAGTTGTGGTCAACTCCTCTTCCTCACTCAAATCCAACCCTCTGGGTTCACGTGTTCAGGCAGCAGCTACTACTGTAGCATCTGTCACATCCAAGAAAGGCGGTTCCTCGGCCCTCGGCACATCCTACACCCAGAAGTGGAAAATCTGCACCATCTGCAATGAGCTTTTCCCAGAGAACGTGTACAGTTCTCATTTTGAAAAAGAGCACAAAGCAGAGAAGGTGCCTGCTGTTGCTAACTACATCATGAAGATCCACAACTTCACCAGTAAGTGTCTATACTGCAACCGCTATCTTCCTAGTGACACATTGTTAAACCACATGTTGATCCATGGCTTGTCTTGCCCACACTGCCGTGCAACCTTCAATGATGTTGAGAAGATGGTGGCCCACATGCGGCTCTCACACCCAGATGACAGTGTAGGTCCACGCACAGACTCTCCCTTGACTTTTGACCTCACTCTGCAGCAGGGCAATCCCAAGAATGTTCAGTTGATCGTCACTACCTACAACATGAGAGACGCCCCAGAGGAGTCGGTGGCATTTCATGCCCAAAACAACAACTCTTCTGTGTCATCAGTCTTGTCTGCCTCCCTAATATCAGGCAAGAGGTTAATGCCTCAGCATCCATCCAAAACACAGTCAGTGGCTGCTGACAGTGCACCAACCAAGAGTGCCCCACAGGCATCTGTGCCCTACAAAAGGGATGTGGGCAAGACGCTATGTCCTCTTTGTTTCTCTATCCTTAAGGGCCCAATCTCGGACTCACTGGCCCATCACCTGAGAGAGAGGCACCAGGTGATTCAGACAGTCCATCCTGTAGAAAAGAAATTGACCTACAAGTGTATTCACTGTTTGGGGGTTTATACTAGTAACATGACCGCCTCCACCATCACTCTACACCTGGTGCACTGTAGAGGGGTAGGGAAATCTCAAAATGGGCAGGACAGCCGAGTGGCTCATTCTTCCCGGGTCAGCCAGGCGCAGAGTAGCGCTCTCAAACGGGCTGGCTTTGATGGCACAGACACAAGCGCACCAAAACGAAGGAGACCGGGACCCCCTGGGGAAAGGGCCCACCCTCGAGACAGCAACGGTCCATCTACTTTTGTAGAAAATCCTGATGAACCTGTGGTTCTGGCTCTTGACCCTAAAGGACGAGAAAATGAGTCCTACGAGTCAAGGAAGGCATTTCTAACACAGTATTTCAATCGAGTGCCGTACCCCACACAAAGGGAGGTGGAGAAACTGGCAGCCAGTCTGTGGCTGTGGAAGTCGGACATCTCCAGCCACTTTATCAACAGACGGAGAAAATGCGTACAGGAATGCGAAACCCAAAATGCCAGCGTTCTGCTCGGGTTCAGTATGCATGAGCTCAGCAAAGTTAGGCACGAGCTGGCGTTGGTCCAGGACGGCGTGTATGAGGGCAGATGCAGCAAGAAGCGGACGTCCAGGACGCATTTGGGGTTGTCAGAGCAGGCTCTCCAAAGCCACAGGGAGCTTGTAGCTGCGAAAGCTGGTGTGGCCGTACCATCAAAGGGAAAGGCAGGTGGGACTGTGGAAGGCTCTAAAGCATCACCATCTACCCAAAAACCCAACAGTGCCAGCAAAGACCAAACCAAGACAATCAATAGCACCTTACCACAGAAAATGCCTCTAGACCTTTCTGAGCCCATTGCCATTGACTCTGAAAGTGATGAGGAAGAGCAGCAGAAAGATAACAAGGAACAAGAAGGAGAGATACATCGCCATGGTAACGAACAGCTTACTGGAGCTAAGGAGAAAATGGAGCAGAGAACAAGGGCCAAGATTGTTTCAGATCTAGATGACATGATGGATGATGATGACAACGAGGAGGAGGAGGAGGACGATGAGGATGATGATGATGATGATGATGAGGATGATGAGGATGATGACGGCAAGTACGAAAGACCGCATGTAGAGAATGGCTTCAGGCCCTCAGAGGGCTCAGAGAGACAGGCTGCTAAGGGAAGAGACACTCTGCCCATCATTATTCCCAAGTTTGTACCATCATCTGCAAGAAGCAGGAGAGATGGGGCCCAGCTGGGCAAACAGCAGGTCTGACTGAACAAATCAGAGACTCTCACAGTCAGAAACACTTTAGGTTTGATCCACATCAACAAATCTGCCTCGCCTAAACCGATGGACACTGCCTCATTACATTGGGCATCTATGAGAGGGGGAGAGTGGGGAGGGAGTAGGAGAGCAAGTCTCCTTGAGTGAAAACTCAAAACAAGCCATTCAGTGACATTTAAAGGAAGGAGTCAATGAGCAGCTATGACTGATGGAAAGATTTGGAACAAAGTTTTAAACCCCCCACCCCCCCCCCCCCCCCCCCCCCAAATTGGGAGGGGGAAGGTGCAAAGACAACAGTGAACTGACTCCAAATGAATGGAAAAAAGTTTTTTGCCTTCTATATACTTTATTACATTGAGGAGTTGTTAACGTTGATTTAGCCACTGAACTTGTAAGTGTGGCTTAAGACATTGAGTTGTCGTGAGGTAAAGCTTTCAGGCCGACCAGATAATCCATCATTTTTCATGTAGTTATACCAAGATAGGTAGTGTAAATTTGTACAGTCTTTTAGACATGTTTGGACAGACGTACATGTACCCTTAAATATTTGCTATTACCTGTGTGTAAGGTAGCCTCATATGTTCTATATTGATATGCTTAACAATAGGTGTTGCTTTGGTGGCTGGTATTTTCTTGTATGTTTTAAGTTTATTTTTTAACAAGCCTAGGTTTTTTTTGTTGTTTTTTTTTTTTTTTTTTTTTTTTTTTGCAAAATAATATATCTATACATCTCTCTCTCTCTATCTCTCTATCTCTCTCTCTCTCTCTCTCTCTCTCTCTATATATATATATATATATATATATATATATATATATATATATATATATATATATACACACACATATAAACTGAATTGATTTGTTTTTGCTTTTCAATTTGATTATGATTTTATTTTTTTATCTTTTTATGAAGTCTGTTCTGAAAGAATATTGGCGCTGAGCTACTCTCATTCTTTCACAGTATAAAGGAGCGTTTCATCTACTTTCTGCAGCCTTGTGCACATCAACCTTGACTGTACTGTACTGTATTTTCACAGTTTTATTTTATGTTTCTTTGTCCCACAAGACTGGACAGGAACTACCATACTGACATCCACAAAAGTGAAAGCAATTCTTACATGTTTTTTTTCCAGAAGAGAGTTGTGTTCAGTATGTGTTCTTTGAATTTAGTGTATTTGTTTTATGTTTTCATTTTTCACTTAAGCATTTATGAACAATAAAGTGCTGTAATTGTGCTTCTCACACAACTAATGGCAACGTGTGCTGGTTTCATTGTTCAGAAGGATTATGCACAGAAATGATTCTTAAAGTAAGAAAAGTTTCCTCTAGATAATAGAGGAACTATTGTAGGACTATTGTAAATCAGTTTTGTCTGCAGTTGTCGAAACTAGAAAACTACACTAAAAGAAGTGTTTGTATTCGTTAACTAGTACAGCGATGATGTCCCCTGTTTCTGGTTAAAGGGGCCATAAAACACTTCTCAGTGGAGGTTAGAGGTTGTATGGTTGATGGTGCAAAATACGATAATGGTGCACCAACTACTGTTTGAAATACTGTAGTGCAGTGATGTTTAACCCCCACCCCTTCCCAGAGTAGTCCTGATATAAATCTGAAAGGTCACCAGAAAAACCTTCAAAACACCAACCAAATGTTAACAAATATCTCCATTGCTGTTAAAACATGTTGCTCCTGGCGCAGCATCTTTTTTTACATTGAACAGGCAGCAATGTAGGGAGGGAGGACTCACTGAGAAGTGTAAACTAACATCAACATCAGGGACACACTGACAGTTCCTTTGATTCTGTAGGAAGGGAGAGGGACAAAGTGTCACCTACTCATCTTCAGCTTCTTCATGAAGTAAAGCAAATATTTTGGCACAAAAACTCAAGAATGCCACATTTTTTAAATTTGATTGACAGTAAATATTGATTGAGTGTGAGTAAACCAGTTAAAATATAATTTCAAGAGTGATATTGTTACAGGTTTTCTTGTCATCAGACTTTCTCTAAACAATGCATATACTAAATCCAGGAGAAACTGGATCTTACATGGTTATATACAATGCCAAACAGATGCCTTTTATTAGTTTTTCTGTTTTTGGGTTAAAAATAATTTATTCTCATTTGTTGTGCAAGAAAGTAAAGCAGGTATGAAAATAATCCTTTTCCCCAAGTTAATTTAATCTTATTTAAGAGGAATTAAATTAGGCAACTGAATATTTCATTGACCGCTCAGGTCTGAAATATAACATCCACATCCTTCAGCACATTGTTATGAGATGTAACATTGCTTTGTAATATGAGAATAGAGTGGGGAATATCAGACCAGGATCGGATTTATTTTATTTCTTATTTCTAAAGATATACACATGCATTCATTGGTTACATGTAACAGGATTTTGTAATTAAATTAAATAATAAATATAATTGTGATCTGTTACAGTTACTGTGGAAAAAAATGTTACTAAATTACAGTTAAAGGTTGAGAAGGTTGTCCACTCGTGTGCTCTATTGGATTGAGATCTGGTGACTGTGGGCCATTTGAGTACAGTGAACTCATTGTCATGTTCAAGAAACCAGTTTGAGATGTTGTGTGTTCTTCTCTTCTGCATACCTTGGTTGTAACGAGTGGTTATTTGAGTTTCTGTTGCCTTCCTATCGGGTCAAAGCAGACTGGTCATTCTCCTCTGACCTCTGGCATCAACAAGGCATTTTCACCCAGAGAACTGCCGCTCACTGAATATTATCTCATTTTCTGACCATTCTCTGTAACCCCTAGAGATGGTTGTGCGGGAAAATCCCAGTAGATCAGCAGTTTCTTAAATACTTAGACTACCCCGTCTGGCACCAATAATCATGCCACGTTCATAGTCACTTCCATTCTGATACTCAGTCTACATGCCTAAATGCATTGAGTTGTTGCCATGTGATTGGCTGATCTGACATTTTCATTAACAAGCAGTTGAACAGGTGTTTGAAATAAAGTGGCCGGGGAGTGTGCCAGTGAGTGTGTGTGTGTGTGTGTGTGTGTATATATATATATATATAATTCTCCTTCCATCCACAACATACAGGATGTGCACCTTGATTCCTCACATATGTTATGCTTTGTTACACAGGAGTTGTGACTTTAAGTAGCAAAATATAGTTCCAGGAATATCCAGCATTGCTTGGTAACCAAAAATAAGTTGCCCACAAGATCACAGTGGTATGATATTGCCCGTGTAATGAAGAATTATGTTTACCTCCTCAGTGTCTTTTCGACCATGGAAATGTGGGAATCTATGATTTCATCAGAATGACAATGTTTGATGAAAACAGAGATTAACGTACCTGTGTCCACTTGATTTATATATAATATACAGCTTTGTTTGAATGTCCTTGTTTCAGGTGAAAACATGAAACAGAATATATGATGTGGTTGTCAGAGAACTGAACTGTGTCCCTTTGTATTCTGGTTTGAACACTTACACCAGATGAAGCATGTCTGCATGTTACCAGAACGCTAAATTATTAACCCTTCGTTGAGGTGCACCACTGGATGAAAGGTTAGTGTACTGGGTCACACTCTTCTATCAACCCAGGTAAATTGAGTGAGGTTGATGCAAACATTCACATGTATATTTTTACCTCCAAGTATTTCACTAAAATTCCATCCTTTGCCACCCAGGGATGAGGAATCCAAAATGGAGGGAAATTACCCCAGTGCAATAGGGAGAGAGAGAGGGAGAGAGAGAGAGAGGCAAGACTCTCCTTGGCTGGCTAGTCAGTGTTGCTATGCTGTTGTAAGGAGCGAGGGAGAGGGAGGAAGGGAAGGATGGAGGGAGGGCAGGATGGAGCGAGGGAAGGAGTGGTGGTGGGGGGGCTGAAGGATAGCAAGAGAGAGAGGCCTGGCAGACTGTGGGGGAGGCGGAGGCCTCATCTGCAGTGCTGTGTGCAGAAGGAGCGTTTAACAGCCTTTCAAAGGGTGGAAGGGGAGGGGAAGGGAGAGAGAGAGGGAGAGGGAGACGAAGGGAAGGGGTGGGGAGAGGTGTTGGGGGGAGGGGAGGAGAGGAAAAAGGGAATCAGAGAGGGACAGGAGCATGAGGGAGGAAAAGCAAAGAGGAGAGAGAGGAGAGGGTGGAGGAGAAGAGAGTGGCAAGAAAGAAAGAGTGGAGGAAGTGGTAGGGGCAGATGGAGGAGGGGATGTAGGGGGAGGGAAGAGGAGGAGGAGAGAGAGAGAGAAAGCGGAGAGAAGAAGGGGGAGGGAAAGGAGGACTTGGGGGAAGGGAGGTGATGGCAGTGGTGGTGGTGGTGTAGAGATGGCGCCCCCTGCAGTTGGAGGAGAGAGACAGAGAGCCCCTGGTGTGTGCGCTTTCAGAAACAAAGAGGTGCAGGCAGCCGAGACAAAACAGCCCCTGTGCTTAACAGGAGGGAGACCAATTGGTCAAACTGCCCCACCACTACCACCAGCCAGCATGAAACTGAGCAGTGATGACCATGGTGACAGAGGGGAGAGAAGGGCAGAAGAAGTGAGGAGGAAAGACGAAGGGATGTGTACAGGGAGGGTGGTGACCAGGTTTAAATGTAGTTATGCCTGTGGTAGCGTCCCCCGTAGGAAGCTGACAGGAGCCAGTGGGCAAAAGGGGCAAAAGATAAATAATAAATTTGTGTTTGTGTGTGTTTGCATGTGTGCACCAATAAAAAGGACACGTGTGATGTTATGGAAAAACAACATTTCATCTTGTTCTCCACATCCTCTGAAAATTGCATGTCAGTAGAGGTCATCTAGATCTGGGTGGCACATAAAACTCGGACAATAACAGAGAGACAGAGAGAGAGAGAGAGAGACAGAGATGGGGTGGAAGTGATGGGGGGTGCTAAAGAAAGGCCTTGCAGACTGCGGGGGAGACAAGAGGCCTCTTCTGCAGTGCTGGGTGATGGAGTGTGGGGGGGGGTGGGCTGGCAAACACACATAATAGACACAGCAGAGGGAGAGGTTTGGAGGGGGGGGGGGCAGCTAGAGATGGGGGAAGCTAGCGCCTCCTGCAGTCAGAGTGGCCTTGTTGCACACACACAACATACACACACACACAGTAGAAATGATTCATGGAAAGAATATGGTGGAATTGAATCTTTCAGTAGGCAGAGAAAAATGCAATATGGATAGTCAAAGAGGAAAAAGAGAGGAATAAGATGACAAAGGGGTGAGGCAGAGTAAATCAAGAGAGGAAGTCACAAGCCACAAGAGAGATAACAAGAAACCAAATGGCTTCTGCTATTCTGGAAGACACTTACACCCTGAGTGCACAGTAGTAACATCCACTTGTGACAGTGCAACGAAGAACCGTTGCACTGTCACAAGTTGTCACAAGTTAGAGAGAGAGGAACTTTGATTTGAGTCCTGGAAAATCAAGATATTTAAGCGTGTTCTGTATTCAGGGAATAACAAGGTTTTCCTAAACCTTTGAACCTGTGACTTCTGAGAAAGAGGCAGCGTCTACTTGTGACACCTCACCACAGGTTATGGACTAAGTGTGTTTAAAGACCACTGATCTACACCATTTTACAAAGATGAAGCCAGAAGCCAGTTTAGAGAGTGTAGTGAAAACTACGATGGAAAACCTTGAGGACAAACAATCTTTCTTTGTTGGATCAATTTAGATCCTCAGACTGCACCAGCAACAAACCACAGCAGTAAGTTAGACTGTTAGTCTGTCTGCAGACAGCTCTGCAGATCTGACTTATGTGAATATTACCTCTTTTTTCCAAGTTTGGGATGAAGGACATGGCAGATTAACAAAAGTGACAGCCAACACATGTTATAAATACACTCTAATTTGCCAGTTAAAATGTGAATCAAACTTTCCGGGATGTTGCATGAATAGATGTGCAGAAAGTCAGCTGGTGACGTCATCATCATCCTCATTATCATCATTATCATTGTCTTTCTGGAGAAAGAGAGAGCAGACTGAGACTGAGGGCAGTAGTGGGTGCTGTAAAGGTAGAAATAGAGAAGGGAATGAGAATGAGGGAGGTTGAGAAGTGATAGTTTGATACAAAGTTTTTCAGTCCAGATGAAGGGCCTCAGTCACCATATGACCATGCTGCTATGAAAATATATATTTCAGTGCTAAAGGAATACATTTTTTCTTTATCCCTGGAGCTATTTCCAGTGCTCTTTCAGTAAGGGTTACTGAGTTTTTCAAAAGTCTGCAGACTCACCACTGCACTCCCACAGAATAATATAAGTAATCAATGCAGACATGATGGTGTGGTGCTTTAGAAAGTGGTTAGCAGTGTTTTACATGTAATGCAGTGAAATTTTGTACATGCTGGTAATGGAAGAAAAGAATTTCAGTTTACTTTAATGTCAAAAAAAAAAAAAAAGTATTTTAAAGCCAGTCTTTGTAAAATTCATAGAGGAAATTACACAGCCTTCTTCTTACAAAGAGTTGAATTCATAAGAAAAAAAGAAGACCCATGCTCATTTTATTACATGTAAGGTTTTTGCTGGTGGCTAATGTTAGCAAACTTTAGATACATGCTGTGTAACTGAAATTAAAGCAGCTATAGTCAATATTTTCATTTTATCAATGAGTTACATGACTATTGGTTTGTAAAAGGAGCTGCTCATCATGGTGAACCCACAGAAGATCATCATAAACTCTGCAGCTCTGCTCAGCCCCTCTGAGTTTTAGTGCACCTTTTAGCTCAGCTGTTTTGGTTTTGCTGTTTTGGTTCATTCTCATATCATAATTTTTACCATCATAAATCTGCTACTTGCTCAGCAACATACAAAGTCAGAGTATGGTGGAGCATTGAGCAGCTAAAGAGCCAGGACATTTTCTCAGGTGTTACTGGAAACCAAAACATACAGTTAGCTCTAAATGTCTGAGATTACTTGGTGTTTTGGGGCCCACTGTTAAACTCAAAGGTCACTATATGTCAATGTCTGTTGTGTTTACACTGTCCCAAGTGGCCAATGTGTATGTCTGCTGCCTTTATGACTCTTCAATACTTCTATACTACAATTGTGAACAAAAACATCTGTTTTAATTAATAACACAAAAATCATTGTTGTTCTTCTCCATACTGAAAACATCATTCAAGCATTCACAGTTTAGGCAGAGAGGAGATGTTGGTTACAGCTTCTTTGACTTTGAAGGAAGACTTAGGATCAAGAAAGAATCACAAAGCTGAAAGGGGACTCTCAA
Source organism: Trachinotus anak (assembly GCF_046630095.1). Classification (NCBI taxonomy): domain Eukaryota; kingdom Metazoa; phylum Chordata; class Actinopteri; order Carangiformes; family Carangidae; genus Trachinotus; species Trachinotus anak. The sequence continues at coordinate 8,479,975 of NW_027273855.1, forward strand.
GATTTTAGATCTTCATCAGTCCACAGTCAGACTAACTGTAAACGTAGATAATTTAGTTGTGTGGTTACTTTCTAGAAGATGACTCCAAAGACACAACACAGATCATCAGTGAGGTAACAAAGACATTCAGAGGCTTAAAGCAATAATAGGAATTGGAGCTGGTGAACATCAACATCATGACTCTGTCACACAGATCATGTGTGATGGCTCCGGTCGTATATGTTTTCCTGGCTCACTGGCTGTCTTCTGTTGCAGGTGTTTTGCCTGCCCCTGTGCTCTACTGCTTTGTTTGCATTGCCTGCCTTCCTGGTTACTGGCTCCACCACACACTGACAACTGACCTCACATCCCATTAACTTTTTATCATTTAGAATTAAAAGAAATGTGTCTTTAACTCAAGCCTACTGTGTGGACCACCCTTAATTGTTGTTAAATGAGCTGGTCATTACACATGGTTGCATGGAGCATGAAGGAAGCTTCTGCCTGAAGTTTGTCTAAGAGCACATGACACTCTAAAACACTACTCAGAAATGTCTTGTGGACTGATGAAACTAAGGTTGAATTGTTTTGAGAGGACGTGCATGCTAATGGCCTGAATGAAGAATACAACCCAGTCATCTTTCAGTCAAAATCATAGTTAAATTTAGAAGTATTTTTATGAATGGCTGCATGCCTGGGGTCTACAGTGTATACCAAAAACCAAAAACATCTTCTATACAGTTGTAGCTATTACACAAATCCTTCCTGCCTTTAAATTCTTATGTATAAATGAAGAAATACTGTTTTAGCTGATTAACCATGGTATTGAGTAATTGTTGGAATCCCACATTTTCCTGTGGTGAACTAGTTTCTACTTCTTCTTCTAGGATAATGCACCACTTCTTCTGAGAGTGGTGGAAACTCTACATCTTGATAAATGTATAATTTAATTCCAACAATTTCAATTTCAATTTCAACAAAATTGGTGGTTTTTAGCTTTTTGCCAAGTAAATTACCTGTTATTAATATGTCACTGTTTAATCAAAAAGCTTGGTGAGCTTCAAAACACACCAGTACTAGTAGTAACAAACTGTTTTTATGTTTTTTTTTATGTTCACTATCTATAGTCTGCTTCTGGTTCCCATCAATTATTTTTGCAGATTTTACTTCATATTTATTGTTACTGTATTTTAGTGTTGTAATTTTTTTTGTTTGTTTTTTTTTAACCTATGTAAATTTTAGTGTTTTTATCTTATACCCATTTCCATCCTGTATTTTATTCATGATATTTCACGATATTCCATTGCTCTGTAAAGCACTGTTTTGAGATGTGCTATACAAATAAAGTCATAATATTGTTATGTGCCCTGTCAAATCCCATCTTTAAGATGTGAAAAAGTAGATACTCTCTATCTGACAAAGAACATTTTAAAATGCTACATTGTAGTAACACTGTATTTAATTTTCTTGTGAAAATGTGGAGATTGCTGGACGTTAATGTCGACCATATCTTTATTTTAATGAATGAGGCTTATTCTTTTTTTGTGACATCATTATATTTTTTAGAGGTAAATGTATTTGCCTTTTAAACGTATTTTTGCCCTTCTGTACTTAATTATGCCTCACAACAAAATGTATTAGTATGTGTTATCCATTTATTCACCTACTTTTGACTGACTGTCATAAAAGTAATTCATTTCCTAGTATGCGATAAAACACTGATCAGCAATGTTATTTGTTTCAACAAGATATTAACATGAATACACTGAACTGATTTTCATTAATATTGGTGTTTTATGATGACCACTGACTGCAGGCCATAGCGCAAAACATTTTTGTATTCCCTTTTTATCACAATATTCTGATAACTTTGCATTATATACATATTTAAGTGCATGGGTACACTGGGTAAGTACCCTGCAGCACTAGGCCTATATGACTTTTGGCCAAAAGATGTCACTATACAGTAAGAAACAAGGTGCAGTCATCTTTAACATTTTACATATATTACCCACATACATTTTCATGAAGACCTATATCTGACATTGTAATGACTCCTTTAATATACTTGTATTTACAAAACACGCTAACCCTAAATCTACTGATTTTCTGACGTGTGTGTGTGTGTGTGTGTGTGTGTGTGGTCTTATTATATTTTATTTATAGGTTAGCAGATAATAATTTCAATTGTGTAGTAATAATTCCTAAAGGGGGCCTTGAAAAGGCTTTGGATTGTCTAATGCTTTATATTAGGAATTTTTTTGCAAATTCCAATTTACAGTTTTGACTGGTGGGCATTTGGCATTTATATTTTTTCTTTGGCTATTCTATTTTGCAGTGGTCTTTCTGTTCCTGTTTTTTTTTTCCGTTTGCACCCTGTGTGTGTACAGCATGTGGGTGTGTGTTTGTGTGAGCCTACTTATCACATATTTTGTGATATGTGTAACATTATTATTATTATTATTATTATTTTTTTATCACTGATCAGTTTCTGTTTGACGGGGCTTGGGAGCTAGAGGGCTTTTATTTTGAAGTCCAGCGTGAGCGAAAGATAGCGAAGCTGCGTCTTTTACGTTGAAGTCTGTTGTCGAGAGCTCTCTAGGCACAGTAAGAGGGGGAGGTAAAGTCATAGGCAGAGGTGAGGTAGAGAGACGGTACATAGTAGTTGTGTTGTAGCAGCGCTGGCATCAGCAAGAATGAGGGGAGATAAATACACGGGCTGAGCTTGGCTGGTTGGCAGCCGTTGTGACATTCCCCGAGAGACAACGCGAAACGTTGGACGTCGCGGGACCGTCAGTGTTACTGAAGAAACAACTGGTTCACACATACGGTTTTTGGATACACAGCGGCCGTGGCGGCGACAGCAGGAACAGGGCGAGTTTGTGAGTGGTTTGGCGGCGGTCCCGCTGCTAGCGAAACATGAACAAAAACCACCGAGTGCCGAGTAACCGTTCTCTGAGTGCCGTGGAGGTGAAGAGCAAGGTGCTTATGGGGACTTGTCAGTTTACGTGCAGTATTTGTAGTCTTCACTCTCGTTGTGATTATTATTATGGCAAAATTAGCCTGCTAAGTGGCTTGATAGCAAGTTATGATATCGTAAGAATACATACGAGCTAAAGCTGAATTAGCCAACACTGGTTCTGTTACTCTGACGAGCTCGCTGGTAGCTCGCCATATTTAAAACTTTGATGCTAACCGTGGCGTAGTTCGATTCTAAGTTGATATGGTAAGTTTGATTGCTAGCTAGTAAGTTTGAAGGTGGAGGTAACTGTCAGCTGACGCCACAGAGACAATGTCACCTGTCCTAGCCCCCCCCCCGCTCTTATTAAATACTGAGTCAGTGTGTGGATGAAGTCTTTTTTAATCCAGGTCTTTACTCAATCATTCTTGACATTTGTGTTAAATTAACCTGCTATAATGTGTTAAAAGCTTGCCATGCCATATTCCAGTGCGTACAGGTGTCATACGGCCTGCGACAGGCTCATGGCTCCTTCCGCCACAAGCTGCCTGCCTCCTGCCTATGGCAAGATTACACACGTATGCTGAGGAATGGGACCTCAGGCGCTGTTTGCTGCTCCAAACTAGTTTTTAGAACTAGTTATATATGTTGACACAAATTCTAGCCTATTTTTGTGGCTCCATCTCTTAAGTTAGCAGTTACAATTAAGCCCCCCCCCCCCCCAAATATTTTGTCCTCTCATGCTGTAACGCAAGTACTTACCAGACATAGTCCCTGTTCCCTAACCTGTAATTAATATGATCCCACTTTGCACCAATGCATAAGCTGACCAGTGCTCAGAGTCGCTGTGAATTTTAGATCATCATTTGTCAGTGCTGGGTAACAGTAACCACAACACTTGGTGCTTGTCATCAACACCACCAAAGGGACAGTGTGCCAAAGATCAGGCATGTGCAGCCATGGATCCAGCCAGACCACACTGATTACATTGTTACTCAGAAGCTAGTGATGTGTTTTGTGGGAATGCATGCAAACACTTTCTTTCTCACATCTTTCTTCATAGCAAGCATTCTTTCAGGCAGCTTCATCAGACAGCACCACTCAATCTTAAACATGCTACATCCACAAACACAGAAAGAAAGAGTACATTAATAATTCATCACATGTGGTGTGTTAGAGCTTGTCCACATGGAAGACCGTTTTACACACAACCTACAGTGGTTTTGAAATCATGGAAGCTACCAGTGGAACATAGTGTATGTTTATCAGTTACACCCTCAAATCTCAGACTCTTTGAAGAGATGTTCATTAATATTGCATGCAGGCTTTGTATGTATAAAGCATTTTACTACCTCTTACACCGTTTTTCTTTCTTTGGCTCTTTAATTAGACTCTTTCTTCTCTCCTCATAACCATGTGTGTATTTGTGTGATTGCTCACGTGTATGTCTGTATGTCCCTTCCCAGTTTGGTGCAGAGTTTCGTCGGTTCTCTCTGGATCGGTCAAAACCGGGACGTTTTGATGAGTTCTATGGCCTCCTGCAGCACATCCATCGAATCCCCAATGTGGAGTTGTTGGTGGGCTACGCTGATGTGCACGGTGACCTGCTGCCCATCAACAATGACGACAACTACCACAAGGCCATCTCCACTGCCAGCCCTCTACTCAGGCTGTTCCTGCAGAGGAAAGGTAAGCACAGAGGAAGTGTTTGAACAAAGGGTTCAAATGTTTTTTAGGTCAGAACTGCTTTCATAAGGAAATACATTAAGGTCTTGTACTGGTTTTGAACAGTTCAGTTTAGAAACATGGAATAGGCTGTTGAATGGGAAAATATGTTGTTAAGGTTTGTGCATTTTGTCTAGATAATTAAAAAAAGATAAAATTATGATGTGCCACAGTTTCATTTTTAGACTACAAGTCCCCCAGGAATTTTGTTCACATTGAGCTGTCATTGCAAACAAACTACTAAATCCCTTTGGTTTTCTATTTCTGACCAACATAGCTAAAGGTTAGCAACCTTGCTGAGAAGCAAAGAAAATTTCACTGCAAAAGCTGAACCAAAAAAAGCTAACATAAAGAGTAATTGAATACTCTTTTTTTTTTTTATTCTGTCTAATCACCATTTATCAAACTGGGTACTCATACAATTAAGAAGTAATGTATTTTACCTCAATAGTGACATGGCGGGTGTGTTTTTACTGTCTGAGTTTTAGGAAATGAGGGTTTCAGGTTCAACACACACATATGCAGATTGTCCTACTGTTACAGTGCATAGTATCATAATAGCATAGCATAATTTACAGCAACAAATTTTTTTCTCCCTGAAAAGATAAAGGTATTCCCCACACTGGGGTTCAGAAGTCTTTCCCATCCAAAAGTGAATGGGAAACTGGTCTCAGACTTTTGGACCCCATTGTAGGGAATGCCTTTATCTTTTCAGGGGCTGAAAGAAGACGTTTTGGTTGTTCTAATTTATGCTTTTAATACTAGATTGCTGGTCATTGTCCTGAATAATGAGTTGCCAAATGTGACCTGTTGAATGCAGGAGGACCCCAGGGTCTGTTGGCCATGGCAGGTCTGGCCGCACGCTCTGTTGTGTTTACGCTGTCTCGCTGTGCCATATGACCCTAAAGAAGCTAAGCCACTTTGTCAGGAGGAGATTAGTGGGGTCACTGTGTAGCGCTGCATGGGACCATGTTTCAATTACATGCTCCAGACACTAGCCCCATGCTGGGCTTACTGCTGCTCTCACACATGCACACAAACACACATGCACATATGTTCAAAAACATGACACACATCAGTCATGCACTCATGAGTTGCCTTGTAAAAAAAAAAAAAAAAAAAAAAAAAAGCTAGAACAAAGCCACAAGACACACACACTAACACTAATGCAGCCACAACCCCGTGGAGACCCCACTGCCATCAGACCCTGGTTTCCCTCATTTATCCCCCTCTTCCCCCCCACTTCACCTTACTGCTAAGCACCAGTTGGTCCCAGCTTAAAAGGCTCGACAATGTGCAGATGCAGCAAATTGGCAGTTTATAAATCATGTATTATATATCTTCAGACACCAGTCATTATGTCTAGAGATGGCTCTATTTAGAGGAAATGGCTTGTCTATGTTGGGGCTAAGTGAGGTATGTCAGGTCTACTCAGAAAATTTTTAATACTGAGCACTAAGTCTATTTGTTTATCAGGAAAGTTTTTTTTTTACATCTTAAATCCTGCTCTCTTAGGAACATGATGTCAAATTAATGGAACAGTAAATGGTTTTGTTTTGGAGAAATTGTTTTGGTCATAATTAGCTTCATGACCATCTTTGTTTAATAGTGGTATCTGCACACCAAAAGGACATTGTGTTTAATAAGGCAAAGACAATTCCAAACTTGTTCATGTTATCAGCAGCATAGGAGGAAGGTCGTAGTGCAGAGACATGGTGTCATCACGGGAGAGCCATACCCACAGTTTTCAGCTCTTGACTACTGAGTAATCCCACTAAACCAGTCATTTTTTAGTATACCATTGTCCAGAGTTTCAGTCTTACAGTCATAAGATGGCTTATAATGCCATTAGATTACTACTCTGTCCTCTGAGACAGTAAATGATTGATTATGTAAATGTCTTTCATGGTCACTAGTCAGATGTGATGAAATTGGTAATTATTGCATAAGAGTAGGACTTCAGACAAGGCAGCAGCATGGACCAATGTTTGTTCCAACTTGGCCTTAATGGAATCTTACAGTTAGGTCTTACTACACTGACATCTGGGAAATGTGTTTGGAGCTAATAAAACAAGGACTCCAGTCTCAGTGACTAAATTGTTTCAGTAGACAGGATGACAGTTCAGTCCATATGTGATTTAAATCCAGGTTATGCATATTATAAGATAGGTGCGCTGTGGGTTTTGTTAATTCATTGGTGTGCAGCTGTGTGGATGGATGGACAGAGAGATGGATGTTAGGCTATGAGTATCTGTTGTTGTATTGTTGTGGTCTGGTTCTTGAATAATGCCCACATTGTTGTTGTTCCTGTATCAACACTACATCACTGACCAGTCATTAATGTTGTATTGTTTTCTGCTGAAAAGTGGGATAAGTGTTTGTGCCTGTGTGGATGACCTGACTCCGTCTTTGCCTTTAAAAAAAATCACAGATACAAGTCAACAGCACTGGCTGGGTATTCCCTTTGCCCCACCCTCTGCCCGTGAACAATGTGTTGATGACTATTGAGCTGGCAGTGAGGTGTCTGCTGTTTACCAGTAGTCATGGCAGCAATGAAGCCCGTTCATAGGTGGATTAACAGTGCAGGAGTCTCTTTCAGGCTGATGCAAGCTGCAAAGAAGGGCTCCTTGATTATGGCAAAAATTATAATCACGATTATTTTAATCAATGTTGAGATCATGATTAGATAACACGATTACTCATTGACTTTGGAAAGACCACATGTTTTGTGAACTTTTAAAAAACGTTGTCTTTTTAACAGTGGATTAGATAGATCAATATCATAATTTCACAAAGCATTTTTTTATTTAATGATTTAGAAACACTAGCGTGCAAACAACACATCAACCTTGGCAGCACGCCTGCTGATCGTAAAGCTAACATCAAGCGCCACCAAAAAAGAAAGAACATAATAAAATTAAAAAAAAAAAAACAGATTTCAAAACAAAAAGCGTTGTGTTTATGTTGTTTTTCTGGTCATACGTGATATTTCAGACACAGACTGTGCATGGGGATGAAAGAGTGAGCACAGCTTGAAAATTTGAAAAACAAGCAATTACAGATCAAAGCATCTTGCCTGACACGTTTACAGGAGCATCAACCCAGGAATGAGACGTTGCAGATCTGTTTTACCAGTTTGCATGGCAGCTAGCAGCTCACTCTCTCCACTGCATCTATATATATCCATAAGTTATGGTGGCCCTGAAGGTCAAAACACAACAACAATTCAGAAAACAATACACATTTCAGAAAACAAAACATGGGCCGGACAACACCTCTTGTTTGTGATTGGACAGAGTCACTGGCGACAGTTGCATGTCATTTCCTGTTTCTTCTGCGTACTCTCAACAGTGTTTCTGCACAAAATTCTAACTGAGTTTGAGAGTATGGAGGAGGAGATTTGAATTATCAGGGAATATTTTAACAAAGGACATACATATGATGTAATTCTTGATATGCTGTCAACATATCATGACATTAAAGTGACGGGGAGGATACTCAGTTAGCTTAGGGGGATTTTAAGGGAAACTTAACTAACTCAGCTGAGCGACTGATCCTCCATTTATTGTGTAGACATTTGAGATAAACCTCTGTCTGAACCCCCCCACCCCTTTTATTAGGGGTTCAAGCCCGCAGTTGGCTGGGGGACGCGTATGCAAGGCAACATGGTGCTCGGAACCCTATTGTAATTGTACACATTTTTAGGGGTCCAAGCCCGCAGTGGGCAATGCGTATCCCAGTACCAGCGGTGTTCGGAGCCCTATTGTAATTAGGGGTCCAAGCCTGTGGTGGGCTGGGAGACACGTATGCAAGGCAACTTTTTCGAACTCCTTCTACAGTTATTCACCGATGTGTGTGAAACTTGGCATGTATAATCTTGAGACCTACCTGATCTAAAGTTATCAAAAGAATTTTGCTATTTCAAGAATTTGGCCTGTTATTGACGAACAAAATGTTATAGCTAGCTATCAAAATACAAATTGCTACATATCTTGCCAAACAAAGTCCTATTAGCATCAAATTCAAAATTTTTCATTGGATGGGGCCTGTGAGGATATGGACCTAATTTCACAAACCTTGGCCACTAAGGGGCCCTACAAATTTGGGAAGTTTATATCTCATAAATGGCTGCACCGATTACTACGAAATTTGGTGGGTAGGTTTTAAGACCATTCCTGAGCCCATGCACCTAAGGGGGTTATGATTGGTCAAAGTGGGTGGGACTTATTACAGGACAAAATACAAACTATTTAATTCACCTGAAATATTAATCTCTGGGCCATGAAATTCATAGAGTACCTGTAGACTGGTACACAGACCTAACATAACAAAAATTACATCTGTGTAATATTATTACACTTCCCATTACAGTGACAAGTGCAGCTCTGACGCTGGCGTGCCTCCCGATGCTTGCCTCTTGTGCGTCATGCTGTGGGCCCATCTTTGTTGGAGCCCGCGGGGCGCAGGGGACGAACTGCGTGGGGCGCTTGGACCCCATTCATAACTGCTTGCAGTTCTAGTCTTTATTTTTCCCCCACTAAAACAGATTGCACACCCTAAACCGATCTAGGTAGGACAGTGCTTTTCACAGGGTAGTTACAGGGGCTAGCATGTAGCCCAGATGCAAAAAATGACACACACCCGCCAGTAGGGGCCGCTATAATCATGGTCTGTTTGTGATATTTCAAAAATGGGACATTTCACTCCTTTTTTCTGCATCTAGACCACATTGGACCTTTCTTAACCTCTCTGGGATAATCCAGTCCAGGTTTAACAAGTCTCCGTATAGAGGTTTTGATCTGAACCTGATCCAATGTGGTGTAGTTGCAGAAAAAAATGCAGGCTGTGAATTATACTACAGGAGCAATCAGGGGGAACTTTTTCTCGGGGGTGGTGATATCATTTTACAAAATTGAGGGACTTTTATGTTCATGATATTTGTGAAGGCATACAAACCTAAAACCCTGTTATTGAATCATGAGAAAGTTTCAGAAAGTTTTAGAGTGACAGAGACATAGAGCGTTGGTGTAACCATAGTAACTCACTCACACACCTGCCTGAGTGCGCACAATGTGAGAAGAGCATCATAGAAATAAATTACAATAACACATTTGTGGATATTTCTCACTTTGCTCTGATAATCTGAAGAACTTTCTGCTGCTCTGTCTGTCTGTCTGCGCTGTCAGTGTCTTATCACGCAGTGACCTTAAAGTTACCACGTAGCAAAATGATTTTACTGAGTTTCAAATGGTGCTGTTTGTGCTCTTACAGGTATTACAGGTAAGAAGGATATATAAATGTTTTAATACCCCCCCAATCTGTTTTTTTTCCCTCTTTAGGGAAGGTCCAAGCCTTAATCAGGGCTTGGGATAGCAGCCAGACAGGGCATTGTCTCTCCTGACTCCATACAGAAAGTCTCTGAACCAGCAAACTGCTCAAGATGAATACGGCACAATAATTGTTTTATCGCGATTATCTTGTTTTCATAATTGTTTGAAGCCAAAATTGTAATTGAAAATAAAATTTGATCAGTTTCCCAGCCCTACTGCAAAGCTGTGAGCAGTACCGCTAACATTAGACCTGAAAACACATATTGTCTGTGGTCCGTCTAAACTTAATTTGTCATTTAACTATGTTTGAAGTTCTCCTGCAGCTGTAACAGACACACACCACTCGCATACAACATTTTTGTCCATAAACAGAACAAGAATTAATAAAATCTAAATCATACTGAGCCCAGGCATCACAGTATGATTCGCTGAGAGCTGTAAGGCGCTATTTTGAGGTTCACACTGTTTTTGCTAAGCTAAGTATAAGTGGAGAACATGGTAGCTATTAGTCAGTGTCTGTCACTGTCAAAGGCAAAACTGCCCACTAAGTGGTGTTGATGTTGGTCTGTCTTTAAAATGATATTTTTTGGTCTTTATTGTTATGTAAGTGAGTGCTTTTATGAAATGCTGAGAATAGGCGGCTTCAGTCAGCTGGTTGGGATCAGTCAGTCAGTCATCAGTCAGTCAGACAGTCAATCAGTCAGTGTGTCAGTCAGTCAGACAGACACACAGTGTTGTGTTAATGTGATACTGTGCTTTAAATTTTATCAGAAATTACAAATGAAAACCAAACACAAGCTTCACAACAGTGTCACAAAGTATTAATGTCTGAAATAATCTGGTAATTAGTTATAGTTAGATGTTGACATTGTAGCCCACCCGTTACTGGATTTTTGAGGCCAATATTTATACTGAATCAATATTTGGAGGTTTAAAAAAAATCTTACATATTGACTTGAAGTAATTTTAGTAATCAAAGTAATTGGCTCCTTTAGATTTTAGGAACAAATCAAAAAATCAACTTGTTGGTGCTCTCTGGTGGAAAAATGATCTAATGGTGACACTTTGAGATTACTTCAAATCCAATTTGGCCTGTCTGTGCTGCGTTTTCTTGTTACTAATTGGTAGACATGTACACATAAACATATGTCCAATTTTTTATTCATTGTAAAGAGGATCCCCATTAGCTTCTGCTGACGCAGTTGCTAGTCTTCCTTGTCTGTTAGTACAGACAAATATACACATGACAAGATTTATACATTAACTCTTCTTAAAGAACAAAGCTTACAAGAGGAATTTAAAATAAAACAAAATTTAAACATGAATAACAAAGTCAGTGTAAATATAAGATCTTAACATTACGCCTCGGTAGATATATGTTTGACTTGGAGTTTGAAACTTTATGTATTAGAGATTTGTTTAATGTAGGTTGGTAATTTACCCTTCATTGTTCATGTTTTTGTTTAGTATATTAAAAGGTGAGCCCAAAAGAATTCAGGTTTACAATGAAATTGCCTTCCATGGTAAATAACAGGATTTTTGAATGAAGTCTGGTTTTGACAGGCAGCCAGGATAATGTATACTGGTGTGATATGAACAATGGACAGCTGGTCCACACCTCTGTTCTGCATTAATCTAATATCAGTAGATATAGTGGCCCGTCTGATTTAGCCCTCTAGCTCTTGCTGACATGTTATACAGTTAGGCCCAGAAATATTTGGACAGTGACACAATCTTCATGATTTGGGCTCTGCATGCCACCATATTGGATTTGAAATGAAACAACTACAACGGAATTGAAGTGCAGACTTTAAGGTTTAATTCAAGGGGTTGAACAAAAATATATGATTAAACATGTAGGAATTTGTAGCTATTTTTATACAAACGCTCCTCATTTCAGGGGCTCAAAAGTAATTGGACAAATAAACATAACCATAAGTAAAATGTTACTTTTCAATATTTTGTTGAGAATCCTTTGCAGGCAACGACTGCCTGAAGTCTGGAACCCATGGACATCACCAAACGCTGGGTTTCCTCCTTTGTGATGCTTTGCCAGGCCTTTACTGCAGCTGTCTTCAGTTGTTGCTTGTTTGTAGGTCTTTCTGCCTTAAGTTTTGTCTTGAGCAAGTGAAATGCATGCTTGATTGGGTTAAGATCTGGTGATTGACTCAGCCATTGCAGAATATTCCACTTCTTTGCTTTAAAAAACTCCTGGGTTGCTTTTTGTACTGTGAAGCGCAGTCCAATCAACTTTGTTGCATTTGGCTGAATCTGAGCAGAAAGTATATCCCAATACACTTCAGAATTCATACGGCTGCTTCTGTCTTTTGTCACATCATCAATAAACACAAGTGACCCAGTGCCATTGGAAGCCATGCATGCCCATGCCATCACACTGCCTCCACCGTGTTTACAGAAGATGTGGTGTGCTTTGGATCATGAGCTGTTCCAATTCTTCTCCAAACTTTCTTCTTCCCATCATTCTGGTACAGGTTGATCTTAGTCTCATCTGTCCAAAGAATGCTGTTCCAGAACTGGGCTGGCTTCTTCAGGTGTTTTTTGGCAAAGTCAATTCTGGCCTTTCTATTTTTGAGGCTGATTAATGGTTTGCACCTTGGTGAATCCTTTGTATTTACTCTCATGAAGTCTTCTCTTTATGGTAGACTTAGATACTGATACACCTACTTCCTGGAGAGTGTTCTTCACTTGAGTGGATGTTGTGAAGGGGTTTTTCTTCACCATGGAAAGGATTCTGCGATCATCCACCACTGTTGTCTTCCGTGGACGTCCAGGCCTTTTTGAGTTCCCAAGCTCACCAGTGCACTCTTTTTTTCTCAGAATGTACCAAACTGTTGATTTGGCCACTCCTAACATTTCTGCTATCTCTCTGATGGATTTCTTCTTTTTTTCAGCCTCAGGATGGTCTGTTTCACCTCCATTGAGAGCTCCTTTGACCGCATGTTGTGTGTTCACAGCAACAGCTTCCAAATGCAAATGCCACACCTGGAATCAACTCCAGACCTTTTAACCGCTTAATTGATGACAGGTTAACAAGGGAAGAGCCCATGCAGCCTTGTTATTTATTTTTTATTTTTTTGCAGCCTTCTGAGTCAATTGTCCAATTACTTTTGGCAGCTATGTATTAAAGAGCTGTAATTCCTAAACCCTTGCTCCAATTTGGATGTGAATACTCTCAAATTACAGCTGAGAGTCTGCACTTTAAGCCCATATTGATTATATAATTGTATCCTGAATATGTTTTCGTAAACAGCTAAAATAACAAAACTTAAGATATTATATAATAATAATATTTCTGGGCCTAACTGTAACTGCCCCAAATATTCCAAGATTGATGTGATTGTTATTGCAGTTATTGCATTGTCATGTGCTTCACATATCATTGTGTATTTGTGCAAATGGTGGATTGCAAAAAGTTTTAGCAACTGTGCTGTTTGTGAAAATAATGTGATATTTTAGCCAGTCATGTAGGCCTATTGACTTCCATTTAAAAGAAATGTTGTTGCATTTCAGGTAAAGTCACTGATACTGTGAGGCATGCCCAGGTTTATATTTGATTGGATGTAGATAGATTTTACTGGCTTGACACCATGTTGGCCCCTTTCCTGTCATCCAGAACATCCAACATACAGAGTTTCCAGACTGTCATCTATGTGTAGCAATCAGCTTTCTCTCTCTGGGCGTGGGTTTGTTTGGTGACACAGTTTCAGTCCTGAATGGCTTGCAACTCTTCAACAGAAAGGTATGGAGAGGACCAGGAATGCTAGTATTTGCATATCCCAGCAGGGACTGCCTCAGTAAACAGTCACCAGTTCATGAGTCAGAAAAGGAAATGTACAGTGTGAAAGTACAACGCAGACAAAGTGTATCCACCCTGTAAACCAGGATAACAGCAATGTACTGAGTCTGTTAAGTAACAAAAGTGAGAGATGCTGTAGGTGTGTTGTGACAGAGATGTGGTGAGAATGTGACGGTCACACAGAGCCGCATGACACCAGGAAGAAAAAGATTTTGATGAAAGAGACGAAGCATAAAAAGTCAATTGGAGGATGTCACAAAATGTAAGGCAGGGGAGATTAATACCTTGGGTTTGAGATTACAAATAAAAATTTAAAAATTACAGCAAGACAGACAAAGTGCTGGCAGGTGTAATGGATACGTAAGATTTTACCCACAGAATGCAGGAGAGAGGTTTAGGAGCATGAGCTGAAAATCAGCTATCCCTGTTTTGGATCTCAAGTTTCCCAGAGAACACAAATAACCACCCAGGATGCTCTATGTAATGAGTAAGTGAATGATGGATTCATAGCACTCGAGGAGGAATGCATGGAGGAGGAACACATCTTAGGCCCAGTAAGAGAGGTGGAAGGATGGAAAGGGAGAGAGCGTAATCAGTATTAAATAGGGAGTAATGTATAAGGCATTGTTTAGGCAAGGCATATAATTAGAGAGAGAGAGAAACAGACAGAGAGAGATGGATAATGGAAATGGTATTAGTGAGGGAGGAATGCAGAGTGAGGCCCAAGCTGGGCAGGGTGGAAGAGAGAGAGATATAGAGAGAGGGAGGGAGGGAGGGAGGGGGAATTTTGGGTGGAATGTGTCCTAGCTCTGATCACGTCTGCTGTGTATATTAGACAGGACAGCAGGCCAGAGTAGACCCTTCGCTACAGAGCTTGGTTAGCCGACAACAGGTGTAGATGGACAAAGAAAGAGAGGGTGAACAGTTGAAAAAAGGTGAGAGAAAGAGCAGAGCCAGAGAACATTTAAGATGAGAGACCACACACTCTGGAGAGCTAAAACCTTACACTCTACCCTTTGAACCTGGCTGGATAAGACTTTTTCCAGGGTGCAGCAAGATGGAGGGTGGGTGGTAAAGGAGGAAGAAGAGATAGTGGTAGTCCAGGCTCTGTGTTATAGAGTCAGTATTTCTCAGCTTGGAGCTGGTTAGGGAAGATGAATGGATAGATAGAGGAAAGGAAATGGACTTTGTAAAAACACTCCCTGCTTGGGACTCAAATGCATGTCATAAATGTTAGTTGATATGTTGCTGTTGTTGGAGAAAATTTCAGACTCTCAGAAAGAGTTGAAACAAAGAACCTTTTAGTGCGTGTCACTGGTTTTGAGTGTGGTATAAGACCAAGGATGCTAGGTTTTTCTGAGCATCTAGATGGATGTGTTGTCATTTATTTGTATTAGAAATAAAAATCATGTTGGTTTCCACCCAGAAAATTATAATACATTAGAAAACATTCATAATCTGTGGTATCTTTTTTATTTTGTCTTGTAACCAGTATTTCTAGCCGATTTTTAATTAAACAGCATTCTTTCTGTCCATGTGCTACAGTGATACTGATATGAAGCATGATAAATGATATGCTTATCTGTGAGTTTCTATCAGCACTCCACTCCAGCATATTTACCCTCGCTAGCCGTGCACCAGTCAGCAGGCTCTGACATACGACTCCTACTCCAAACACTATTGCCTAACTACTGCCACTGTTTTTTACTTCACTCCTTATTCGTCCTACAGTGCCTATAAAAAGTATTCACCCCCTTGGATGTTTTCCCTTTTTATTGCTTTTATAAATGGAATCCTGGTCAATATAATTATAATAATAATCAAGAATTTACAAAAAAAACTTGTTAATATCAAAGTGAAAACAAGTTTCTACAAAGCAATGTCAATTAATTAAAAATATATAATGTAAAATAAGTGATTGCATAAATATTCACCCCCTTTAAAGTGACTGACCTAATTCAACAGAGGTCCAGCCAATTGGTGCTAGTGGCCCTGCAGTTAGTAAAATGGAGATCACCTGAGTGCAGTGAATGTGTCTCAAGTGATTGTAGTATAAAGACACCTGTGTCTGGAATGTCAAGTCACTGGTTAATCGTATTCCTGGCTAAAATTGCACCATGAAGACAAAAGAACACATCCAGAGTTAAAACAACAGTCACATGCCCATGTGTCCATTGAAAGGGTTATTGTTAGCTGCAATAGTTTTCTGTCCATATTGGCTTCCTAATTTCAATGAAAGTGTCAACCAAGGACATATTGTAATCTTTAAATGTCTCAGCAGTATAAGATTAATCAGGCAAATTTCAGCTAAGATCAGGATATGTTGACACTTAACCATATGTCAGGTGTTTTTCTTACAGCAGACATTTTGACTTGTCACAGTAGGAAAAGCACAGGTGTTACTAATAACAACAATGCTGGTTTCCTTGTTTTCAAGTGTCTAAGTCATAACAGTGTGGCAGTGAACCAGCGTACATAATACCAGGACTCTGAAACTGAAGCAGTTAAATGGAGTTCAATTGTCTTAATTTACACTTGTCTTCTGTGAAAAGGCCCAAATCTGATGGAAAAAGCTGTCCTATGTATCCATCTTTAATGCAGTGGCTTATTTTCTCAGTCTTTGAACGCTGTAGCTGCCATGAAGTCAAATTAGCAACAAGAAACTCGCCTCATTAGCCAGATCTAACCACAGTTGGCTGTGTTGTCGTCTAGGGTCAGATACTGAAGGCAGGACAGGGCCGGAAGTACAGAACCCCCCAACCTGTCCCCCTGCCCAAGTAAATTCTCTATTCAGATGCATGAGTGACAGGCTTGTGAGGCTAGACTTGGGTTCCCCCAGCCCATGTTGCTGTTCCTGCCTTGCTTCCTTTCCTCCATCTTCCCCAAAATCTAGTCACTTCTCCCTCTTCTCGTCCTGGAGGCTGCATATAGCGGGGCTGTGTAGAAGGCTTGGTTTATGAGACCCAGATCTAACTGCTATACCCCAGACTCAGCCTCCTTCATGTAACCTGGTACTGAAATCTACATCCCCAAGTAGCCTCAAAATGGCCACTGAAA
Source organism: Trachinotus anak (assembly GCF_046630095.1). Taxonomy (NCBI): domain Eukaryota; kingdom Metazoa; phylum Chordata; class Actinopteri; order Carangiformes; family Carangidae; genus Trachinotus; species Trachinotus anak. Next base: position 8,496,842 of record NW_027273855.1, read on the forward strand.
GCTGGGTTTCCCCTACAGTACAGATTTTCTTTTTTTTTGTCTTTTTTTGATAAATGGCTCATGCCAGAATAATAAAGCAGGACTGATGAGTGTCTCTTTTTAATTATGGATTTATTAAGTAATTCCTCAAATTGGCATCTCAGCTACATATCAGGGCTTTGTCTTTGTCTTGGTTTGCCTCTGTGGGTCTCTACAGCATCTCCATCTCCAAGACACCTCACTCACATTGGGAGACTGTATAGTCTGTTTTCTTGCTGTCCCTATTTCCTCCGTTCCTCTCAGCACTCTCCCTTTGACCTCACTCCTTCCATTTCTTTCTTCCTCTCTTATCAGCAGCATTAAGGCACTTTTATCTGGGCTGTGCCAGGGAGGTATGCTCACCACACCAGGAATAGTAACCCTCCGGGAATTTACTCCTTTGAAAGTTTTTATCACCTCCTCCTCTTTTCCTCCCTCTCTCTCTCTCTTTCTCTCTCTCCTCTGTGTGTATTTGTATTATATTTCTGTCTCTCCTGCCTCTTTCACATCTTTTGTTTTACTCCACCCACTGTTTTTTTCTCAGCTGCACAACTTCACACACACACACACACACACACACACACACACACACACACACACACACACTTGTATTGCTCTGTGTCTGGAACACTGTGGCACCGGCTGTGTGGTGAATGTCCCGACTGAAACCTGACTGTTTCCAGAACACCACAACCTTCACATGCGTGTCTTTGTCTTTGTGTTTTTCTCACTATGACTCTGAGACGTGTTTTATGTTTGCTTCTGTAGACTGGTTTCATTGACAGCGATTGTTAAATGAGGTATTTTGCTTTCAGCATTTATGCATGTGTTCTGTGACCTTTTTCGTATTGTTTCATCTGTCTCTCTTTTCACGGTAGCTGTCCATACATAGACATAGTGGTATCAACAGTCGTGGTCAGTTGTTGTATCATACAATAAAGATTCTACCTTTGCATTGAACCTATCACTGTAGCTGTGAGTTAAAATGTAGAGGCAGTAGTATAACTTACAGTACTAGTGGTAGTGATCGTGGTACTACTATGTCACCACAGCTCTTTCCTGACTGTGTCACCTGGACACAGTATCAGGTTTTCAGTACCAGGAAGTGATGGATTGTTGTCATTGCTGTTATCAGGAGTCATTACATTACAAGGATAACCAGAGCCCTGTCATCCTGTATCATCATAACTGTAACACAGTTACAAGGGGGTGTAATGAGAGTGAGAGCAGGTGCAGGCATGAAAAGGCTGCAGCTCTACAGAAGAACACTTGTCCAGTACTTTTTCTATGTGTGTGTGTGTGTGTGTGTGTGTGTGTATATATATATATATATATATATATATATATATATATATATATATATATATAATTTTTTTATTTTTAGAGCATACAAAAATAATTGTGTAAAAATATTTTGGGATCAAGACAAATGGTTAGTCTCCACACATTCACTTATTCTAAGCCATTAACATTGTCTCTTTTAAAGCCAAAATCCAGAGTTTTCAGTATGATGCATCCAGAGTGTGTTAAGAATAGAACACTGAGGGAGATGTGTTCAACCAATTCACGCCAGCTCACAGAAGTGGTTTCCTCTCCTTAAGCAGGAGTGTCACAGTCTCTTCAGTGTCAGGACAGAGATGCATTAGTTGTTCGCCGTGCATGCTCGAAAATTAAGTTTTCTATTTAGGGTTAGTGAATAATGCCTGAACACTGATTCTGATACACTGCAGGTGCATCTTCTGTCATGGTTTTTGAGAAGAGTCCCTTTATCAAGGGCAACCAAGAGAACTAGTTTCAACGCAAAGATATCTTGACTTTTAGTATCAAACACAGATCAAAATGTACATTTTCCATGCAAGCAATAGCATCTTTTGTTCAAGTCTCACTGCTGGATAAACACTGCCATCATAATGATGTCATCAGGGTATTTTCTTAGATTGGACAAAACTCCTCCACAGCCACAGGAGACATTAAACAGCTGTTTTTCACAGGCTGTGTCTGTCCATGTCTAGTTAATTAACAGTTTGCTAAAGCCCCACTGTTACTCTGTATATAAAGCGTGTTTGAGGGGTGTTTTTTTTCTTCCCCCTTTCTAAACCCAAAAACAGACGAGCATAAGTGTGAGTATGTCCTCATAAAAAAGAAAAAAAAAAAGACACAAAACTAGCTGTCGATTTCCTGCTAGCCAGGAAATCGACAGCTGTCAGCTAGAAATTATATGCTTCTGTCTAAAATCAAGAGCCCAGTTATTCAGACATTACAAACTGATATGGTTGTTGAGTACACTAACAAGTTCTTTATTCATGTCTGCATTGATTTGTTAAAATTCAGTCTATAAATGTTAGAGGAGTACAGACAACAGCCTTGTGATAAATATTCTCTTAAATCTGAGCATTTTACAACTCTTCTATCTCCTTCCACCATAGTTGACTGCTGATTGTTTTAATTAATCATTAGCCAAACCAGCCACATACCTGTACGCTCTTTTGCTGCAGCACACCTAACTCATGCTTCATGTGTTGAGCACTTAGGGATTAAAAGTGGTGTTGTATATATGCTACACATTCAAAACCACACAACAGCAAGGACAAAAGAAAAAAACTGAATAGCCTAAATAAAGTTATGGACAATTTAGACTTACAACAATCATTAGACTCAGACATTTTGCAGTTTTAGCTATTAGCCAAACAGCTTCTTCAGTGGCTCATGTTGAGATGTCTCGGTCCCGTTGCCATGCTGAGGTCAGATTGTCTGGAGAAAATCTTGTAGTATTATTATTATTATTATTATTATTACTATTATTGAAATTAATAACCAACCCACATAGTTTCAAAGCATGGTAGCAAGTTGTTGGTCATTCAGTGGAACAGACCACAAATGGAATTTAATGAATAGACCACTGATAGTGCTCTAATATTCCCACAATGCAACAGAGGTCAAACCTTTGGTGTTTATATACATCTTCGTGTTTTATAACAGACACTGTATCTCTATCAAAAAGTGAGTTATGTTGTGCACAGGTAGGGGCAATTTGGTTATTGGCGTATAATATTAATGACTATCAGGGATAATCACCAATATATATATATAAATGTTAACTACAAGTAGTAACCTCAGGGCACCACCCTGTCACCAGGGACCAATGACCAAATTGATGGCTCAAAATACAGTCTCAGAAGGTTAATTGAAGGGTAAATTCAAACACCGACTGTTGTGAATCCAGCTGTTATCACAAATATAGTCACAACAATCACAGACAATGATGAGTTAAATTATAACAGGATTTATTGATAAGAGTAATAATTATTCAAATTAACATTACTTGATATTAAACCGATTATAATTCAACTATTACTAAAACAAACATTGGTTATGAACTAGATGCCTGTAAGTGGCCCTGAGGGACCATCACATTCCTCAACTATAACTCTTGTCAGCTCTGGACTTTCACATGCTGGAGATCGAGGGATGGTTTAGAAGTGGATGGTTGCCTCCTCTTATGGATTATTGCACTACAAGAGAAACCCTTGTATCAGTGATTGAGGGAATGTGTGTGTGTGTGTGTGTGTGTGTGTGTGCGCGTGCGTGCGTGCGCATGTGTGGGCACACATTGAGACATCCACCTGTACGCCCTTTCTGCTCCTTTTTATGGCTGTGTTTATGTGCATGGCAAGGCATTAGAAGGCACAGGAATAGAGCTTGGATGATCAAACTTGTGTTTCAGCATTTTGACCTCTCACACACATTCTTGTGAAGATGTTGTTGCTATGCTTCTCTTGTGGAGTTGGCCAGTAAGGTCAGGGTTGGCAAAGATATAGTAAATGTTATACACTAGACTCGTGCCTCATGGGAACTGAAATGCGAGACTGCCACTCTTTCCTGGGACAATTGATCCTTTGTTTTGGTTTTAGGGATGGAGAGGGAAGTAGTGGGTTACGTACCTGTCAGAACCTGACAGCTGGAGTCTTTATCAGCTAGCTGAATGAATGTTTTCCCAGATTACTTCCACACTCGATGTAAAAGGCAAAAAGTGCAGAAGTATTCAGTGTAAGATTGCCAGAGCTTTATTTATAGAGCACTTTCATCTAAAAACTGAGATTACAAAGTGCTGTAAAAAGACTGAAAAGTTTAGGCTATTTTCAGATGAAGTATGTTAAAAATAAAACCAGAAATAGACACAAACTTTAGCAAAAAAGAAATTGAAAGTCATGTTAATATTTAGCAGCTTATATTATGCTGGTTAAGTATTACAGAGTCAAGGTCCAGGTTTTCCCTCCCTCCATCTGAAGAGGTGATGTCAAAAAAAGTCTTTGAGTAGTTTTGCTGAGAGTTGAATCAGAAGATTGATGCCACTCTCATAACTGTGTTAAATATGGGGAAACAGCTAGCCTGGCTCTATACAAAGGTAACATCAATTAACATGTTATGTCTCATTTTTGTAATCTATGACAACATAACAGTTTGTGGAGGTAACAACAATCCTCCAGCAAGTCAGTATGCCCTGCCACAACGTAGTCACATATGTAACACCCTGTAAAACATCAACATGTCAGTTTACACATCTGTTTTGAATGCATTAATTGTGCAGATTCATTTACTTTTGGACAGAGCCAGGCCAGCTGTTTACCTCTGCTTCCGTCTTAGCCAACTGGTTCCTGGTTGAGCTTCATAATTTAAAGGTCCATGTAGGAGCCTTGGTCCTATTTAAGTTCATTAATACTTGGATAATAATTTAAGTTCATGTATTAAAATATATTTATGTTGATTGTGGTAAAAATCGAGCTATTTACATTATTTACAGTTAGATAATTCATACTGATAAATTCATTTGACTTAAAAATGTGTACGGATACTTACAGGGTTAAAAATCGCCTATAGAACCTTTAACGCGTATTGATCTGGGTGCATAGTTAACCTGAGCAGTCAGTCACGATAGGCGTCATGGAGTTGAGCCACACAGTTTTTTGACCTCGCTCGCTCTCTTTATTTTGTATTTCTTTCACTCCTTTTTTGTATGTATCGTCATGCTGGACTGTATGTTGCTTTATTTTATGAAGTAAATTATGGAAACTAACGAGAGGATCCTGTGGAGTTTTTTCTTTGAGTTCGAGGTGGATAAAGAGGGGGAGAGCGTCAAGCTCATGGCTTCATTGTTTAGGAAACTACATTAGTCAAAAAACTTGCTCTTCGCGGATTAATAGAATGCGGAACGGCCTGACTGGAAACGGAGGAAAGAAGAAGGAAATATGACGGTAACTTTTGGAAAACAAAGGCCACAAGCGGCAAGAGGCAGTGCGTAAGCCTGGCTACGGATTGTTAATTCGAGTCAATGGAGGACGGCATCGCCGGTCCACGTGAGTAAAAAAAAAAAACCAAAAAAGGATCGTCTTTCGGCTGAATGACGAAGTGGGACGCTGCGGTGCTTAAGCATTTTTATTGATTAAAAGTGGATTAAAAGAGGAAACATAAGCTTGTTATGGACAAACAAGACAGTGAAAAAAGGACAATAAAAATGACTGAGAGGGCTGTAGAAGACCACAAAGCTAGAAAGAGCCAGGCACGCAAGCACAAGTTCTCCCAGCTGACCAGCTTGACAAAGCATATTGAACAATTAATGGAAGATGATGCAAATGTTGATGTTGTAAAAAATAAGCTTAGTGTGGATTTCACTGGTTTGCAGTAGGAAGTCTGGGACCTTAATTCTGATCTGAAAAAATTAATGGATGAGAAGGAATTTATGCTTGACCAAAGAAACTGGTTTGATCCAAAGTATAAAGAAATGGATGACTTTTTCTGGAGATGTGAGGATTGGATGAAAGACGTTTTGAAACGTGCTGTGCAGGCTGAAGAGTGTGATAAACTTCTAACAGCTGCAGACAGTAGGTCTACATCAACAAAAGTGAGAACTAGACATGAAAGTAAAGCTGCATCACAATGTGGAAGCTGACTTTCGTCATCGTCTTCAGTCAGGTTAAAGGCAGAAATGGAGCGTGCATCATTAATGGCAAAGGCTGCAGCTTTACAAGAGAAGTTGGCTATAGAACAGGAAGAAGCAGACTGGCAGGCAGAGAAAAGATGCAGAGAGGCTCAACTGCAAGCTGAAGAAAAGCAGCGAGAAGCAGAGTTTGAGGCCAAACAAAAGAGGATCGAAGCTGCAATAAAGGCGAAAAAGGAATTGCATGCTATGCAAACAGCGCTGGCGGAGTCTGATGCTAAAATGGAGGTCATCAAGAAATATGAAAGCACACAAGAAGACTACAGCATTGATAAAGCTGATGATAAGGATGGTAAAACAGATACAAAACCCACTTTGCAACCACCACCAAGAACCACCTTACCAACACCTAAACAAAATGCTCCACCAGCAACACATCTTACGGCTGCATCTGCTCCAAAGACTGAAATTAAAGAGCCACAGGGGCCAGTGCTTGATGGGCTCTGCCAAGCTATTTCTCAACAAGCCAACGTCACAGAGTACCTTGTGAAGAGTCACAGAGTATCTCTACTACCTGATCTTACCATTGTAACCTTTAAAGGGGACCCCATGGAATACAAATTATTCATCCGAGCCATCGAACATGGAATTGAAGGCTGCACTGGTGACAATCGTGATCGTCTTCAATTTTTGCTACAGTATACAAGTGGACAACCACATGAGTTGGTCAATCCACATGGAGCCCTCAGCAGGATATACTAAAGCAAAACAGATGTTAAAGGAAATCTTTGGTGACGACTTCAAGATTGCGGAAGCTTACATAAATGAAGCTTTGGATTGGCCCACAATTGGGCCAGAAGATGGTGTAGCTCTCCAGTCTTTTGCATTGTTCCTCACGGGCTGCTCCAGTACTATGACAGATATTGAGTACATGGAAGACTTGGACAACACGGCTAACATAAAGGCACTGGCTAACAAACTTCCATACAAACTCAAGGAATCTTAGAGAAAGTCTGCTTGCGACCTGCAAGAAAGAACAAAGAAAAGAGTTAAGTTCAAGGATTTTGTTGACTTTGTGAACCATCAAGTGAAGTATCTCTTGCACCCGCTCTATGGAAACCTAAAAGAAACCACCATAAACACGAAAGACCCTGTGAGACAGAAACCGAAACCACAATACTCAGAGACATTCAAATCAAGGAAAGTCTTCACAACAGTTGTTGTGCCCCCTAAGATGGAAAACGAACAACAGGCAACATCAAAAACACAACCTGTCTCAGTGGATGGTTTCAGCAAACCTTGTGTTTATTGTAACGGAGAACAACACAGCCTTACAGTTTGCAGGAAATTCAAGAACAAGCAACACAAAGACAAGATTGGCTTCTTGAGGAGTAAAGGTCTGTGTTTCGCATGTTTAAAGCATGGTCATATTAGCGGCAGCTGCAAACAGAAGCTTCAATGTGAAGAATGCTCCAGACCGCATCCCACACCGTTGCACATCACCAACAAAGACTCAAGAGAAGAAACAGGAAAAGACAACTGTGAACAGCAATCGGTATCAAGCGCCTTTGTACAAACAGCTGAAGCATTTGGTGTTATTGGGGCCGGTAAAGATGATTGTGTTCTTTCAATCATTCCAGTGTGTGTCAAGTAACAAAAGGGAACCAAGACAGTGACAACATACGCGTTCTTGGATCCAGGTAGCTCAGCTACTTTCGCTACGGAGTCACTGATAAACCAACTGAACATGAATGGACGCAATGTGAGCATCTCACTGCGAACAATGGGGAATGAATCAATCGTGACCACACTCATTGTGACTGGACTGGAAATCAGCAGCTTGGACAGCAACCAGTTTGTGGAGCTTTCGGAGGTGTATTCACAGAAAGACATTCCTGTAACTAAGGACAATATTCCCCGTCAAGAGGATATTGACAGTTGGCCCCACCTGAAGGAGGTGAGAATTCCCACTATCCAAGCAGAAGTTGGATTGCTAATAGGAGCAAATGTTTCCAAGGCGATGGAACCGCTGCAAGTGGTCAACAGCGTGGATAATGGACCATACGCCATTAGGACGATATTAGGCTGGACAGTTAACGGACCACTCAGAGGTGGAAGCGACACAACGGAGACAAACACACGGACAGGGATTACTGCAAACAGAATCTCAATGGCTAAGCTTGAAGAACTCTGGCAGCTACAATTCAAGCAGGACTTTCCTGATGCTGGACAAGAGGAAGACATCGAGATGTCTAATGATGACCATCAGTTCATTAGCATGGTGTCACAATCTGCTACACTTAAAGACGGTCATTATAACTTTTGCCTTCCAGTGAAGAACAAAAATTTTTGCATGCCAAACAACAGGGCAGTTGCAGAGCAATGTGCATTGAACCTACGGAGGAGATTTTTGAAAGATGTCAAGTTTTACGGCGAATATGTCACGTTCATGGATGACCTGCTCAAGAAAGGTTACGCAATGAAGCTTGATGGTGATGAGTGCAAGGTGGGAACTACGAGATGGATCTCGTCGAACACAAGATGTTAGTTCACATCTTCGGTGCTACATCTTCACCAAGTGTTGCAACTTTTGCGCTTCAGCAGTGCGCAAAAGCAGACGATGTTGGACAAGAGACGGCGAGAACTGTCAAGAAAAATTTCTACGTAGACGACTGTCTTAAGTCGACTTCTGCTGAAAATACAGCCATTACTCTGTGCGCTGAGTTGAGGAGCATGTTGGCAAAAGGAGGATTCCGGCTAACAAAATGGTCAAGCAACAGCAGGAAGCTTCTTAACTCTATCCCAGAAAAGGAAAGAGCACAAGGGTTTCAAGATTTGGACTTGGATGAGGACAATCTGCCAATGGAGAGAGCATTGGGCATCCAGTGGTGTGCCGAATCAGATCAGTTTAGGTTCAAGATCAACCTCAAGGATCGACCACACACTAGGAGAGGCCTGCTTTCCCTGGTCAGTTCCATTTTTGACCCGCTGGGCTTTCTCGCTCCAATAATATTACCCGCCAAAAGAATCCTGCAGGATTTATGTTGGAGGAAGTACAGCTGGGACGAAGAACTACCAGACACGGTGGTCAAGAGCTGGAATAAGTGGATTTCAAGTCTGCCACAGCTTGAGAAATTTGGAGTGGACAGATGTGCCAAGTCTAAGCAGTTTGGCACTCCAGTCTTCGCACAGCTTCATCACTTTGCTGACGCGAGTGAAGATGCCTATGGAACAACAAGCTACTTACTGCTGCACTTTTCGGCTGGTGAAGCTCAATCCACTTTGATCCTGGCAAAGTCTCCAACTATTCCGAGGACGGAATTGACTGCGGCCACAGTTGCTATAAAGATGGACAAGCTTTTGAGGAAAGAGCTTGAGCTGGAGCTTCAAGAATCAATCTTTTGGACCGATAGCACGACTGTGCTAAAGTACTTGAACAGTGAGAGCACCAGATTCAAGATGTTCGTTGCAAATAGGGTTTCAGCAATCCTGGATCACTCTCGGACATCTCAGTGGAGATATATCAACACCACGCTGAATCCCGCCGATCTGGTCTCAAGAGGACAGACCGTGGAAGCATTTTTGAAAAATGAGAGCTGGATTTCAGGACCAAGTTTCTTGCTCAGCTCACAAGACCAGTGGCCTAAAAATCCAGATCCTGACATGCTGGATATCGACGACCCAGAGGTCAAAAGAGTGACTCAAGTGCATGTCATTCAGACACAAGAGCCCAAAGAGCTCATGGACCAGTGGATGAACCACTACTCTTCCTGGAAAGCGTTGAAGCGTGCTGTAGCCTGGTTTCTAAAGCTCAAGGATTTGCTGAAAGAGCTGAAAGAAAAGAGAAAGGAGCTGAACGCACTTTGTGGAGAAAGCAGGATGACTGAATTCAAGAAAGCTGTCAGAGGAAAGCATCTGACTTGTGATGACTTAACCAAAGCAGAAACAAATATTGTGAAGTACTGTCAGAAGCAAAGTTTCAAAGAAGATTTGGTCATGCTAGAGGAGCATCAAAGAGTAAAGAAAAGTAGCTCACTCTTTAAGTTAAATCCAGTACTTCAAGATGGACTTATGAGAATTGGCGGTAGGTTGAGCCGCGCGGCAATGCCTGATGACTCTAAGCAGCAAGCCATCTCGCCTAAGGATCACACATCACAAAGCTCGTGCTGAGACACATTCATGACATTACAGCTCACACCGGAAGGAATCACATGTTGGCTCACCTGCGTCAAAGATTCTGGATCCCTGGAGCCAGTGGAGCCATCAGAAGGTTCCTGTCCAAGTGTGTCGTTTGTAAAAGACTACATGGAGCTACTGGCAAGCAACTCATGGCAGATCTGCCAGCATGCAGGGTCCTGCCAGATGATCCTCCTTTTACAAGAGTCGGCATCGATTACTTCGGTCCCTTCCTAGTAAAAAGGGGAAGAGTGCAAGTAAAGAGATATGGCGTTATCTTCACGTGTCTTGCTATACGAGCTGTGCACCTGGAAGTTGCATCTTCGCTCGACACAGATGTATGTCTCAATGCAATCAGAAGATTCCGTGCCAGAAGAGGACAAGTCAGAGAGATGTATTCAGATAATGGAACCAACTTTCAGTCAGCTGACAGCGAGATGAGGAAGTCGATCAAAGAGTGGAACACCAACAAGATCGAGAAACACTTGCAACAGAGAGGTGTTCAGTGGCATTTCAACCCGCCAGCAGGTTCCCACCACGGAGGAAGCGGCTTATCCGTTCAGTGAGGAAAATCCTGAACATCACAGTGAAGGAGCAACTTTTGGATGAAGAAGGTCTCCATACCTTACTTTGTGAAGCTGAGGCGGTCATAAACAGCAGGCCCATCACAAAGGCATCATCAGACCTCAACGATTTAGAGGCCCTCACACCCATTCACTTCTTGTTGTTCAAGGTCAAGCCCGAGTTACCACCAGGGATATTTCATAAGGACGAGCAATACGTCAGTCGCAGATGGAGACAGTCCATATAGTATAAAGGTGTGTTTACATGTGTTTTTTTTATTATAAAGCAGGTCTAGGTTCTAGACTGTGAAAGTATCAAAGTGCTCAGTCCACAGAGCCTGTATTCAGAAACTTAGCCTTAAAATGAGCCATCCGGACTTCTGTAACAAAGCAGTCACCAAGCCAATCAGAAGAGATGCTCAGAGCCTCTCACTGACCTGTTGTTGCCAGAGCTCCAGAGAGAACCCTTAGAGAGGAGATGTAGCACTACACTGAGATGATTTTTGGTTCTTAAAATCACAAATATATCTTATGGATATCAACAACTAAAATAAAAAAAATGGAAAAGTTAAAATATGGGACCAACACCACCACCAACCATACACAGGTTGGTTCTTTGAAACAAGCGTTTATTGCTTTGGCACATCTCGCTTCTACTTCTTCATGTCAGAATCAGAATCAGTTTTATTGCCAAGTATGTTTCCACATACAAGGAATTTGTTTTGGTGATTGGTGTAATTGGAGGTTCTTGGAGGTTCTTGTAAACAACAGGTTTACACAGTTTTAGTTTCTGCCTGTATGTGGGAATCAGGTGGACCATGACATGGTCAGAGTGGCCCAGTGCAGCCCGGGGGACGGCGTGATAAGCACCACTGATTGTGGGGTAACAGTGGTCCAGAGTGTTCCCCTCTCTGGTCGGGCAATTAACAAACTGTCTGTATTTGGGCAGTTCGTGGTTGAGGTTACATTTGTTAAAGTCACCAAGGACAATAGCTAAGGAGTCCGGGTTGGTCCGCTCCACACACAGTATCTGGTCAGCGAGTGCCCCCTGTGCCTCCTGCACGTTGGCCTGTGGTGGGAGGTAAACACTGACCAGGATGAATGAAGTGAACTCACGGGGGGAGTAGAAGGGCCTGCAGTTTATGATGAAAGTTTCCAGGTCAGGAGAACAGTGCTGCAGGATTACTGAAGAAAAGTCTCTGTTCTTCTGCACCAGTAACTGAAGTTCATCCAGCTTGTTGGGTAGTGAACGCACATTGGAGAGAAAGATACCTGGGAGCAGTGTGCGAAGTCCGCGCCGGCGGAGACGCGCAAGTGCACCGGCACATTTTCCTCTCCTCCGGCATTTCACTGCGAGAGTAACGGTCAGTGCACCTCTGACCAAAATGTCCAATAATTCCACAGGTGAGTCGAGAAAGATGGAAAAAATCCTCTGGAGTTGTTTCTCTGATGTTAATGAGCTCTTCTCTGGTGAAAGAGCTCCGGAAACCAAAGCAGAAAACTGAATTTACAAAGAAAATAAGGCAAAAAAGTGCACACCAACACACCGAGGCAGCCATCCGCGGCGCCATGGCAACTGGAATCTTATTACATTTTACCTGTAACAAATGAATTTACTCACTATACTATGTTACCTTATGAAATACATGAAATTGTGAAATGCACTATGAATTAAATACGCATCATAAACTTAGAGCATTTATGCAACAGCACTTACGAGTCTTTCAAATTTGTTTGTTAAGAGCCATACTTTTTGTCCTTTATTTAGGTGTAATGTCATAGTTGGATCCAGCTCAGTAGAGGAGTCAGTTGAGGACTCATGGACAATTTATGACGCCATTAAATAAACACCCCCCTGTGCACCATGTGCACCTGCAAGGCTGTATGTGGCATATGTAGGCTAACTTGTAGGTGGCAGCGTGTCAAAGAGTGTGGATGAATGAATGCGAGCTGGACTGTTTGGCTGACTCCACTCTGTCTCCATCCCCATACATCCGTAACCTTGGTGTCATCTTTGATTGCAATCTCTACTTCACTCACCACATCAATCAGATCACCAGAACTGCCTTCTTCCACTTAAAAAACATTTCTCGTCTCAGTCCATTACTCTCCTTCACTGCTGCTGAAATTTTGATCCATGCTTTCAACACATCCAGAAATGACTACTACAATAGCATTCTCTATGGCACATCATCCAAAGTCCTTAATAAACTCCACTACATTCAGAACTCTGCTGCTCACCCACTCCCGCACTCATGACCACATCACCTCTGTCCTCCAGAAACTCCACTGGCTTCCTGTCCAGCGTCAGATCCACTTCAAAGTCCTTCTCTTCACCTACAAAGCCCTCCATAACCAGGCCCCCTCTTACCTCACTGAATTGCTTCCTCACCACACTCCTTCCACCACACCAAGCACCGAGCTTTCTTAATTGCTGCCCCCTCCTTCTGGAACAGTCTTCCACAAAACATCTGGGACTGCACCAATCTGGCCATGTTCAAATCATAACTCAAAACTTATTAATTATTATTATTATTATTATTATGACTTAAGGGGACTTCTGGGGAACAGCTTCTTGTGTGTGTTCAGCATAGGCACCCTGCAGTAATACCTCAGGTTCAGAGCTGCTTTATTGCAAAGCATTATTAATTCTTCCGAAACTACATGATGCAACAGACTGTCAGCCCGAATAATGACCTGATGTGTAACGAGCCCAGAATAATGTTAATGGAAAATTTACCAGCTTTTGTTAACATCCTCTTTGTTTCTCTCCTCTTCTTCTTTCTGCCATTGTTTCCCCTTTTTGTTTTCTTCTTCTCTTTCTCTAATTCCTTTGTCTTTATTTTGCAGAGGAAGCTGATTACACAACGTTTGGCACTGACTCGCTGACGAGGAAGAAAAACACAGTGCTTTCTGCAGTTCTTCTGAGGCCTGACACCAACAGGAAAAAACCACCGGTCATCATCAGCCTCCCTAAGGACTTTCGGCCGGTTTCCTCCATCATTGATGTGGACATCCTCCCAGAGACGCACCGACGTGTTCGCCTGTACAAGCATGGCCAGGAAAAACCATTGGGCTTCTACATCCGCGATGGATCCAGCGTACGGGTTACTCCACAGGGCCTGGAGAAGGTCCCAGGGATATTCATCTCTCGCATGGTGCCTGGCGGGCTGGCAGAGAGCACCGGCCTGCTTGCAGTTAACGATGAGGTGCTGGAGGTGAATGGTATCGAGGTGGCTGGGAAGTCTCTGGATCAGGTGACAGACATGATGATCGCCAACAGCCACAACCTCATCATCACCGTCAAACCTGCCAACCAGCGGAACAATGTTGTCCGCAGTGGAGGAGGAGGTGTGGCATCTGGCAGCTCGGGAAGTTCGTCAGACAGCGGTGCCAACTACTATGGCTACTCATCACACAGTGAGGTGGGCGCCACGGCCTCCATGCCATCGCACATCATCCAGAACTTCCCAGTCGGGGAGCTAGAGAGCGACGAGGATGACGAGGACTTAGTGATTGAGGCAGGAGACGAGGCCGAGCCAATCAGACGTGCCCCTGCCAACTACAGCATGCCCTTGCTGCCTCGATACGAGCCGCACCTCAACCTCCGCACTACCACCACCTCTGCCTCCACCCATTCCATCAATGCCAACGGGACCCTGCCAGCCAGCGGCAGCAGTGGATCACTAAGCTACGCCAATGCCACTTCATCCACGCCATCGCCAGACAGAGCAATAGAAAGGCGGTGTCTGGAGGAAGATGGCACAGTTATAACTCTGTAGACTTGGCATTCACACACTAAAAACTGGAAGCCATAGAGAAACAAACACTCAAATACTTCCACGCACACTGGGGGGAATCATGGACTGGCAAACTAACACAGGAAGTGACTGGACCTGATGCGTGTCTATATGAAATCTTAACATGACGCTGACACCTAAATGTTTGTATATGCTAACATTTATACATCAAACACTGCCTGCACCCCATTCCTTGCTCCTCTACATGCCAGTCACGATGTATGTGTGCCATAGTGGTGACCTCCCTCCTGAGTGCTACACACACTATGTTTCTACTAGAGGGCAGAGATAAGACGCTCCATCCTCCCCCATTTCCTCTCATCAGTCCTATGAATAGATGAAGGTGGATGTAATCATCAGAAACATACAGTGAAGCAGGATTTCATTCAAGCATTTGTTGACAATCTGTGCTATTTTTTATTTTTTTTTGCCTTGTCCCCAAACACCCCCACCTTTGCATCACAGTAGGAAAACCTGCCTTCCACGCTCCTTTCCCCAGTTGACTGCAGCATGTGATGGGTGAACCACTGTGGTTCTTCCCACAGAATTCAGTACCACCATATTTGATCACAAGCAGAGATTTGCAAAAGAACTGTAGTTGTTATTAGAGGGCAAACCACTTAAAAAAACAAGTCTGGGCCCTTTGTGTTGGCTCAGATGCTTTTAACCACTGTACTGTTTTTCCTCTCTTTACCTACTGTTTTTTTGACTGACTAAAGGTTATGATTTTTAATAATTCTTGGGAGCAACTTATATTTTGCAGACTCCTTTACCGTTAGGCTTGTGTTTTATATTATGTGAATATTTTATTTGTGTTTCTTTACTTACAACCCTGTTTCCAAAAAAGTTGGGACACTGCGTAAAATGTACATAAGAACAGAATGCGATTATGTGCAAATGATGTAAACCCATATTTAATTGAAAATAGAACAAAGACAACATATCATGTTGAAATTTTAAGTCAGTAAGATGATTAGGTATAAAAAGAACCTCCCAGAGAGGCAGCGTCTCTGTGCAGTGAAGATGGGAGAGGTTCACCACTCTGAAAGACTGCGTGGGCAAATAGTGCAACAATTGAAGAATAATGTTCCTCATCGTAAAATTTAAAAGAATTTGGGAATTTCAGCATCTACAGTGCATAATATCAAAAGATTCAGAGAATCCAAAGAAATCTCTGTGTGCAAGGGACAAAGCTGAAAACCAATATTGTATGGCCATGATCTTCAGGTCCTCAGGTGGCACTGCATTAAAAACAGACATGATTCTAGAGTGAAAATAACTGCATGGGCTTGGGAACACCTCTGAAAACCATTGTGAACATAGTTTGTTGCTCATCCGCATAGGATGAAGCAGGTTGAAACTCTACCTTGCAGGTTGAAACTACCATGCAAAGAAGAAACCATATCTAAACATGATCAAGAAACATTGCTGAGGTCTCTGGGCCCGAACTCATTTAAGATGGTCTGAGGTGAAATGGAAAACTGTCCTGTGGTCTGACGAATCCAAATTTCAAATTCCTTTTGGAAATCATGGATGCCACATCCTTCGGGCTACAGAGGAGAGGGGGCATCCAGCTTGTTATCTGCACACAGTTCAAAAGCCTGCATCCATGATGGTATGGGGTGCATTAGTACCCATGGTTTCGGTTAGGGATGCACCGAAATGAAAATTCTCGGCCGAAACCGAAAACGAAAAATGAGGAAACCGAAACACTGAAAGAAATGATTATGTCAATTATATTTTCAGGTGATAAATTAAACCCGATGTGGAGAAACTCTTTGCAGATGCACCCCCTCTTGAAATTTCAGCATTGCATGTTTTGCAAATCGCTATTCGTGGGTCTTTCTCTGAGATAGTGAAATAAGTCCACACCGCAGATACGCTGGCTCTTATCCCGTTTCCCGCGTGCTGCTGGCTGCGCTGTTTGCTCGCGATCACGTTTCCCGTGTGCTGGATGCGCTGTCTGCCGCGTGATCACAAGTTTTGGCCATGTTGTTTTGGTGATTTAGGTCTTTCGGCCGAAAACCGAAAATGCACTTTTGGGTCATTTTCGGCTGAATTTTCGGTGCATCCCTAGTTTCGGTAGCTTGCACATCTGGGACGGCACCATTAATGCTAAACGGTATATACAGGTTTTGGAGCAACATATGCTGCCATCCAGACGAAGCGTCTTTTTCAGAGAAGGCCTTACATATTTCAGCAAGACAATCCCAAACCGCATTCTGTGCGTTGTAATACGCTGTAGTGGAGTCCGGATGTTAAACTGGCCTGCCTGCAGTCCAGACCTGTCACCCATTGAAAACATTTGCACATCATGAAACGAAAAAAATGACAAAAGAGACCCCGAACTGTTGAGTAGTTTTAATCCTATATCAGGTTAGAATGGGACCACATTTCACTTTCAGAATTCCAGTAACTGATCTCCTGAGTTCCCAAACATTAAAGAGGAGGTGATGCAACACAGTGGTAAACATGGCCCTGTCCCAACTTTTTTGAAACATGTTGCTGTCATCAAATTCAAATTGAGCATATATTTTTCATAAAACAATGCAATTTCTCAGTTTCAATATTTGATATGTTGTCTGTGTTCTACTTTCACTTAAATATAGGTTTACACGACTTGCACATCATCGCATCCTGTTTTTATTTACGTTTTACACAGCGTCCCAACTTTTTTGGAAATGGGGTTGTACAATGCTTGTATCTCACAGGTGACTGCATGATCATATTTCATCTGACCAAGTGGAGGTTGTGAGCCAGTCCATGATATTGTTCATACCTGGGAATGGGACATTTTAATTTCCTTCATGTTGTCCTCCCTCTCCTTTCCATGACAAGGGCTATTTCCCCTGCTGCATGTATACGAATGAGAAAATGTAAATGTGATTTAATTTTTGTTTGTTTGTCCTCTGCCTCTCCATTCTTTCTGGACCACAACTCAATACATCTAATCTCAGTGCTGTGCAGTATACTCACCTCTGTTGTTTTCATGCCAGTTCATGACTTTACTTGGATGTGTCCTGAGACATTCACATATGAAAAGTGTTCTCTCTAGGATTTCTGCACCATTTCCTTTTTGTTCAGTTAGTGACACACTATGAAAAAATGTAACACAGCAACTGTATTCACAGTATGTTCTCAATATTGACTTTGGGCCTAAATGGTACATCAGTAGCTGGACTGTAACACTATAAGCAAATACTACAACAGGAATGAGTTGAAATGAGTGCTACATACAGTGACAATAGAGGAACTGCCTGTATCTCAAAATAAACCTGGTCAGATTGTGTCATATTGAAACAAACCCACGTGCAGGTACACTGGATGCAAACTGATTCACTTTGTGTATTTGTTAAAGGTGAGGCAGCTCTGCTCACAGCATGTCTTGGTCCTGAGCTGCATTTGGCATTTCAGTTGGAGCTGTTGCTTTCATGAAAAATTTCTAACAAGGCTGTAATGACCTCCCTCTTACAGATTTGACCCAAGTTTAAAATTCTTCATAATTTATTGTTTTTCTTTAAAGGTGCAGTTGGAAACATTTTAGACACCATGTTTAAAAATTCCTGTGCTCTTTGAGGCAAATTTGTGATTTTGGGCTGTATGAATACAACTTACTTGATGACTTATAGAATTTTTGGTAGTGAAGTTAAACTGAACTCACTCAACAAATTTTCATAGTGCAGCTTTAAATTGTATTTGTGGGATATTTTTGCACTTAGCTCCAATTGATCTGCTGATGAAATCGCTCAAAAAAAGTGTGTTCCTAATCACATCCACAGAAAGAAGTATTTCTGTCCAGTTTTTGTTCCTGTTGGGGGAGTGGATTCATAGATGGCACTAAAGTAAAATATCCATTACTGTTATATACTGCTGTTAACTGCCTCTGAAGTGAGAGCAGATTGTCTATTCTTTCTTTTATTGATTATTAGCATTTGCTCTCCTGTTAAAAATTCTAACATTGACTTTAGCTTGGATTTTTTTCTCACTAACTCGAACTCTCTCACACACACACAAGACTTTTCAGTAATGTTTATTAGTTTAATCTGAGTCAATGTGCAGTAGTACACTCAAGCCTATCAGGCAGCGAACATCTATGACTGGAAACTAACACCCAGATCAAGTATGTGCATCTTCTGTTTTTCAAGCTAATATGTACAAGATACTGTCTTTTTAGCCTTTTCTAGTGCAGCTGTTGATGGTGAGATTCTGTCTTCTTTATTTCCTTACATTAAACACAGTGATGAATGGTACTCTGAATGGAAATTTTTTTAGAAATAAATGTTAATTTATTTTCTTTATCTCTAACTTTACTACAGGACACTGGGATTGTAACCACAGCAACATTTTATTTATTCCTTAATCATATGTCTGTCTTTCTTTGTACACATTTTATGACTTTATTTTTTATAACTTTTTAATATGTTTTTGTTTATTGATGATTGTTGTTTTGATCATAAATCTCATGGTACAGTAGATATTATTGCCCATTAGTAGGTGACAGGAGAACCTATACAAGACATGACACTATTATTTTTTTCCATACTGTGAATAGCATTATTTTGTGTGAGAAAAACTGTTGTATTAGCACAGAATGGACTATATGTTTTGAGTTTTTTTTTCTTTTTAAATGATTAAGCAATGATTTTTGCTTGCTAGATAAATTCTATGGTATAGATTTGTAATGAAGATTGTCAGTATTTTCATATCAATGCTATATATGATGTACATTTTTATCACATTTAATTACAAATGTTTTAAGATTCAACTGGAGATGTATGAATAAATAGATGTGCACCTATAACTTCTGATTGAAGGAGGTGGATAAAATAAACTAATATGTAGCAATCTTCACTGTTCTGGGTGAGTGTGTTGAGACAGGTGTGGTATTACTGTACCCGTCCTTCGGCAGCACTTTAAGTATCTCTAGTACAGTGGTTCCCAAAGAAGGATCCAGGGACCTCTGGGGGTCCATGAGGGGGATCCCAACAAAAAGGGGCATCATTTGTTTTGACTATAATTACATCCATAAGTATCACAATGACAAAGTATGTGGCTATTTTGGTCATAGGTTTAAATGCTTTCTGTAATAAAACATCTAAAAGCAATAACTTAATCACATGACGACCCTGGGTCAAAACCTGATTAGATGGGGGACCATGGGACAAAACCTGATCAGATTAAACCCCTTCTTATTTGTGTCATTTTAGGGTTATTAATCTGAAAAAGTTTGAGAATCTGTGGTACTGTCATCCATAGTGGTGTTTTACCGCCGCCTGCAGGACATTTCAGAAACAGCGTTTCTGTTTTTTTAGGAGCGCTTGATCTGTTGCCCAACTCGTTGGTAAGGTTGAAACACTCAAAGCATATGTTGGTTAATCAGGCACGTTTTACAACGTGAATTAACTCTGTCTATTTGACCCTATTCCGGTAGTAACCTGCTCCTCAGGGTACCGTGGTCAAGACCCGGACAGCTGAGAATCACGTGACATGACGTGTAACCAGCATGGCGGCGCTGAGCTGAGATAGCAACTCCTCTGGACTGACACCGATAGCCTGGCTTTCGTTAGCTTTTTCTCGTCACCTGCCTATTCGCAGGGCCAGGCCGAAGATGACGGCCTGAGAGAGGAACGGTAACCAAACTGAGAGATGCAGCAACAACAGCAGCGACCACCGCAGCAGCAGCACTACTCGCAGTCCAAGGCAGAAAACAGTAAAACGAAGAGCATGTTTCTGTCCAGAGCGCTGGAGAAAATCCTCTCGGATAAGGAGGTGAGGAGGAACCAGCACAGCCAGCTGCGCAAAGCCTGTCAGGTGGCGCTCGGTAAGTGAGTTTGTTTTGAATGTTGGTTTGCTGAACCCGGTTTTTTATCTGGGGCTTGACGGAAACAATTGGGTCGTGTCTGGTTTGTTTGGGAAACAGGACAGAGCTACCCAGCTAGCTAACGATAATGTTAGCAGCTAAATGGCCTCCATCGTCTGTTCAGCTGTCCGCTGACGTTAACAGGTAGCATTTGCTAAATGTGTTCTGGCATCGCTCACACCTTGATATTACAAAACGCCAACATCCTGCCCCTAAAATACCATTATCACTGCCAACGTCGGCAAGTACACAAGCTACTTAACTTGGTAGCTGTCGTTGGCTAGCTAGTTTGTTAGGGCTATGTTAGCCAGCTAAACAGACCAATCCCTGTGTTGTACGTAGCACTGTCACCCAGCCAGACAGCCCGGTCTGCTCTGCACCCGGACACACAGGCTATCTAACTCCATGATACTCTGACGCCCTCCACATCGTCCCGGATAGTGTTACACACAACATCCTCTCCACCTCATTGTGGTATTGCTGTTCATATTTCAGCTCAAATTGCCCTGCCCATTTGTACGCACTCATCTCCTTGTCGTATTGCTGTATGTTGCCATCTTTAGGGGTGACAGCTGTAAATTGGGTGTTCAGTAGCATGTATTGTTATTCTAGTCTTAAAACACTTGTCCGACAGTGGTCTGATACCTGTTCAGTTACATATAGTAGTAGTGAGGGTGACGTTTTTTGCCAAGTGCCTCTCCCAGTCTTAATGCAGGTGACTGAGAAATTGAGAGTTGTGCTTGCTTCATTATTAAGGCACAGTTGTTAAGGTTTTAAACCACAGGACCGACTGCAAAGAAATAACGGTCACTGAGAGGTGGGCAAACAGGTCGGTATATTTGAGCTGCTCTGTTTGCTCTCTGTCAGCCAGGGACACTCTCTCATTTTCATGATACCAGTAGAACACAACACTGCTTTTCCACTCCTCACACTACTAATGTAGATTACTTTGTGATTATTTCATTGTCATACAGACTGGCTGTCTGGTAAACTCCACGTAAGCTTCAGGCAGTGCCACAAACTTGTGGTAAAAAGTTGCCATGCTGTGGGTTGCAGGCCTTTTCATGATTTATCAGGCATACAGTAGAAAGTTTTTTTTCAGTGAATGCCTTTCTGTGTTTAGGTCCAGTGCTAATTTATACACAGTGGAGAGAAGAACTGGATTCACAATTTTATTATATTAAATGTCTGGTCATACTGTCCTGATAGTTACTTAAACATATCATCACAAGCTAATTTCCTCTGTGTAGCCCTGTGATATGAGTAGTATATGAAAGTTGTGTCTCGTAGTATTCGTTACCACCACTCACATCTGGCTGAACACACACTAACTGTTACTCCCCGTGCTAAGCTTTTGCACCGGGTAGCTAGGAAGTTCATGTATAGCTCTTGACAGATTGATGTTAAGAAAAAACACTTGAATAACAACTGAAACACAGGAAAAAACATGTCTTACTGTAGTCAGAGTTGTGATTGACTCAGTAACCCCAGATTTAGAGTCAAATCATGTGAGCTGCAGGGGTCAAAGTTCGAATTACATTAACATTTAATCTCCTGTGTCTCCTTTCATAGATGAAATCAAGGCAGAGCTTGAAAAACAAAAGTAAGTATTACTATGTAAACACCTTTTTTCCCTGAATGAATGAATGCACAGCAGTAAATTCAAGCTTTTCTTCCCACTCTTGTGACGTGCAGCAAAAGGCCAAGGTAAGATTTGCCCTGAAGCAGTCTACAGTATACTCTGGCTGTTCACTGTAATTTGCAACTAGGGTGATTTGCTGCTTCTATAACTGTGTCTTTGAAATATATCAGCAGCACTTCAGACAGTCTACAGTTAATATGCCTGCTGCTTTAGGCAAGCTGTTATCTAAACATGATCCCTTTATGCCTCTCTAAAGTTTAAAAGTAAAACTTCAGTGCTCTGTAAAATTGAGCACTTTGAAAATAAAAATGTATAATGAAATGTTTTACACTGCACTTAATTTATTAACATTCTCCATCATAGTGACCATTAAGTTTCAGTGGGACTTTCAGCGTTTATAGAAAGTTCAGCTGTTTGCTCTCATCTTGTCCCTGCAGGGATGGAACAGTGGTCCCACCCAGAGCCAACTACATCGAGGCTGATAAATATGTGCTGCCCTTTGAGTTGGCCTGTCAGTCAAAGTCCCCCCGGATAGTTAGCACCTCATTGGACTGTCTGCAGGTTAATATTCAGACACACACACACACACACACACACACACACACACACAGTTAGTCAGGTAAATACACTCAAAAGCTTTTGTTTTCTTTGTGACTGTTTCACTTTCTCATAACAGGTTTATTTCTGGTTGTGTTACCCACCTGGAGTTGAATGGGGGCAGGGGGTGAAATCTTGCTATACCTGTTTCACATGTCAGACATGTACCTAGAACAATGGCTCTACAGTCCGCACACAAACACAAACTCTATTTTCTTACATCTTATTTACCTGTTACTTGCCTCATTTTACTTGTCTCATTGCCGCAGTTTGTAGTCCTGTAATGTGATTATTAAGAGATCACAGCACCAGTTCATCACAGAGTTCTGGATGTGAAAACAGCTGTATCATGTGTTTTGTGGCACTGATGGGAAGTTTTCATAGTTTGACACACCCACCCCGATGATGTCATCATAACATTGATGATGTCATCAGGGTTATTTTTGCTGGGCCTTAAAGACTATATATTTTCATAGGAAAGTCTGTGTTACAAACTAGAGGCAGGAGTTTTAAACATATGGGCATTTTACAGTGCCAGACAGGGAGGGTCTAAAATTAAGAATGTTTTGAATTGCATTATGGGAAATGTGGGATCCAGTGTTTTGGGGGTTTGATCTTTCCTTGATATTTAAAATCAGGATATCTCAGGCTGTGTCTTTTGATTTTTATGGCTGTGTCATTTGATAAAAAAAAAAAAAAAAATTTATTGTGACAGCCGGGGCCATATTGTTTTCAGGTTGTCCGTCCATCTGTACGTACATATGTATGTCTGTCTTATTCTCTCGTCTGGACTCAATATCTCAGTCACGCCTTGATGGAACTTCTTCAAATTTGGCACAAAATTTGGACTCAAATATGAACTGATGAGATTTTGGGGGTCAGAGGACAAGGTTGTGGTGACCCTGCAAAACATGGTTTTGGCGTTGTGAACTCAATACCCCAGTAACGCCATGAAGGAACTTCTTCAAATTTGGCACAAATGTCAACTTGGACTCAAGGATGAACTGACCTTTGACGGTCAAAGGTTAAGGCCACAGTGACCTCAAAAACACGGTTTTGGCCGTGAGAACGCATGTCTCTTTAATTCCTTGAGGGAATTTCTTCAAATGTGGTAAAAACGTTTACTTGGACCCAAAGACAAACTGATTATGTTTTGGTGGCCAAAGGGTCAAGGGTCAAGGGTCAAGGTCATGGCCACGGTGACCTCACAAAACCTGTTTTTGGCCTTCTGATCGTGATATCTCAGTAACAGGAAGGAATTTATTCAAAGCAGAGTCTTCCTGGGGCACTCTTGATTTCTTTATAGGCTTCTCTGCAGGCGGTCTTGGAAAGATTATGTTATCTGCCTGCATCTCTTGCGGGTTGATGTGAGAGAACGTTCTAATTACTTAACTTTAGGCCTCACTCTAAAACTGTCA
Organism: Trachinotus anak; assembly: GCF_046630095.1. Lineage (NCBI taxonomy): Eukaryota > Metazoa > Chordata > Actinopteri > Carangiformes > Carangidae > Trachinotus > Trachinotus anak. The sequence continues at coordinate 8,520,851 of NW_027273855.1, forward strand.
AGAATCTTCAAAAGTTTAAATTGGAAATTTTTTTTTAAAAGTTACAAAAATAGTCTGAGGCAGTTCTGCTTCTTGATTGAGTTGATTTTGACTAGGCCTGTAAAAGTAAAAGATTAGCATGTACACTAAGAAAAGTTACTTGGAGCCCGTGGCAAGAGAAAGACAAAGACGATGTGGATAAGACGATAAAGTGTAAAGAGAGAGAAACCTGTTTGTTTAAAGCTGAGGAGTGAGTAACTTTCTATAGAACTTTGAATTGTTTAATCTGGAGTTTATCTATAAAGCTTGCACATCCATCTTCCACCATGACCATAAAACATATAAATCTAATGGCACTAGGCACTAATAATGACAGGAAGAAACAATACAGATATACAATACACAGATTTCATATAAGGCCTACATCCTTCAAACCATTTAAGTAATCATAATACAAGTGGTAAACTGATCAAACAAGACAATCATTTATTTCCTAAAGCTAATTGTAAATAAGCGTGGGTTACACAGCCGTTCTTTGATTATAATAGTAATAAGAATAAAGACATTGTGGATGTCTGCAGTGTTTGTTACCTTTTGTGAAGGATGGTGGTAGTATAGTCATATGAAAGGTACTGTCTTCAGATCTATTTATTATGTTTCAACAATTCTAGAAGATACAAATTTAGGGATTAACTACACACACAAACATCACATAGGTTACTGGTTAGTTAGATAGTTGATTTTATAATTTTACTCAGATCTGTGTCTGTGAAAAGTAAAGTGCTGGTTCCTAGTCCTGATTGGAATGTGGCTTGTAGCCAAATATATATTGTTATCTAAAGACAAAGACAGAGGAACAGTGGGAAACCTTACTGCGTGCGTGCGTGCGTGCGTGCGTGCGTGCGTGCGTGCGTGCGTGCGTGCGTGCGTGCGTGTGTGCGTGCATATGAGACAGAGAGTCCAGGATTCACACCTTAGTGTTAATCACAGTCCTCTTTGGTGTTACTTTTCCTATATCAGTTCCAATCAAATACCAATTCAGAGTCTTATCATTACAAAAATGGAAAATCTTATTGTTTATCTTGTGTGCATTCGTTGATACTCTGGAGATGACCATTTGACCCATGGTCTAGGTTTATATGTCCCTGTGACCTGCTAAAAGCTGGCCTGTTTGTGAAAGAGGGTCCTTTGTCTCTGTTTCCTATCAATTTGATAGTTTGGTGGTGGGGAGAATAAGAAAGTGTCAGTTCATGTCCATAACTCTGCATGTCCTTCCTATGAACTTCTTTTCATGGCTTGTGATTGATGCAAGGCTGGGTATGTTCGCTACACAGTTTTAAAAAAGATGCTGCTCAAATTAACCCTAAATTCACACATAGAATCAATCACATACAGTAAAGTCTTCTCCTGCTGCTCTAACCTGTGCGTTGTCTCTCTGTGGTAGAAGCTGATTGCGTACGGCCATATCACAGGCAATGCCCCGGATAGCAGAACCCCAGGAAAACGGCTGATTGACCGGCTGGTGGAAACCATCTGCAACTGCTTTCAGGGCCCGCAGACTGACGAGGGAGTCCAGCTACAGATCATCAAGGTACGCCTAGCAGCTCTCTGTACATCTGGAAGCCTTTACATCCTCCAGCTGTCAGTGGAGTTGTTTATTTGAGACCCAGTTAGGTCCAAGAGGCAGGACTGGGACACTTTAGTCCTCCATGTCCACATAAAATTATGTGCATTTATGCCTGTGTGTCTAAATCACATTGTCAGCTTCTGAAACTTATCTTGTTTAATATTTAATTCCTGCGATCACACAAACTCTCTGTCTTTAAATGACAGCAGATGCTGTAACAAAGCTACCTTTGCTTCCGAATCACTAGTTCTGTGAGTGTGGCCAGACTCATCCAACCATTGAATTACTTGTCGTAGCACTTTTCTAAAAATGACCTGAAGGGGTTTTAGACTAACATTCTCCACTTTTCATCTTCATTAATCTAAAAAAAGCTTCAAAGGTTAATTTCACATCTCCGTGTTCAGTTTTTAGAAGGGCTCTTGCATATTTAAAAAGTGGCTTGACAACCTGCTGTGTGTACGTAAGTGGGTAAGGTTGCTTATTGGAGTTTCTACATAGTTAATGAAATGCACATCCTGGTTGGCTGTAAAGGGCAAAGTCTTGCCTGTAGGAAACACACAGTTTTATCACTGTTGACAGAAGATTTACAAGACAGATTATAGACATCAGTTTGGCTTGCATTAACCACTGTAGGTCAGTGAATGTCAGTTCAGTCAGTTTACACTCACTAATACAAATGAGTTTGAACACAAAATAATATTTAAATTAATATCCCCTGAAGGTATTGTTCTAAACTCTGATTTCTTCCATTTGGAAATACTAATCATCCTTTTTACTGATATTAAAATTGAAACAGTTGAATTGTGCACCAAACATGCAGAGTATATGCAGAACTATATGTCTGCAGTATGAACATGCCCCAGAAGAAGGGAAGTTGAGTGGTGATTCAGCAGCTGCATAGGCAGCATCTTCTTCACAAGAACATCCTGTGTGATAATCCTCTACTTCCTTTTCTCTCTGTCCAGGCCCTGCTGACTGCAGTGACCTCCCCGCACATAGAGATCCATGAGGGCACAGTGCTCCTCACCGTCAGGACTTGCTACAACATCTACCTGGCCAGCAGGAACCTCATCAACCAGACCACGGCTAAGGCCACACTCACACAGATGCTCAATGTCATCTTCACACGCATGGAAAACCAGGCTGTTAGTTTAGCTTTTTATTTGTTGCTGTGCTACAAATATCCAGAACATGGAAAAATGAATGCCTGAAGGAATGAATGAATGAAAGAATGAAAGCTCAAAAACATTCTCTGTTAAGCAGTAAACTTCATGAACAGATTTTATGACTGCACTAAAGCAACATCATGAGGAAGAAGGCTGAGCTCTGATGATGACTCAGTGCTTCATGCTGTGTATATAAGTCACTGGGTACTTTTTGCAGCACCTACAGTAGTAATTTTTGCCAAGAAATTGTTGTAAAGCCTGACACTTCCAGAATACAACCTCTGCATGTAGTTGGTGACACACCTATTAAACAGCCTTAGGCTGCAGCCAGTCACAGTAATTAGCCTATGTTAAATATTTAATATTACCTGCAAAGATACAGACTAGCAGCCAAGAGCCTTCTACGATGTGTTTTCAGCCTGCACCTCAGCACAACATTATGACTTCTGATACATAATTTTCAACCTACAAACTGACTAACCTAGCTAACTTTAACTAATAAATACAATTAATGCTAACACATAAATCTCTAGTTAGCTAATTATAAAAAATAGAATAACATAAAGCATTAGATTGATAGCTGTTAAACTGTTGCAAAAGTCTTAACCTCATACGGTTGCTATGAATCCAGCCACATTACATTTCAGTGCTCCACCTGCGTCCAACCCCATAAACACAGCAGCACAGCAGTGAACGAGCCCCTTTTGCTGTGGACACTGTAAAGCAGCTAGTCTGAATTTAGGATATGAATAGTCTGTACTACAACAAACAGATTTTCCTTCAGTTTTTATTTAAAGTTCCTCCAGACATATTTTAAACTCCCTCTGCTATGAGTCATATTTAGTTTAACAAGTTTTCACATGTAAAAATATCTACTCTTATTTCCTGATTGAACAACCTGGATCAGGCCTTGTGCCCCACCCACCACCTGCCTGCTCCAGGTTGACAGGTGAAAGAACAGAGAGTATCAAGACTGTAAGAGGAGATTCATGCCACACGTTTGAGACTCAGTCAGACCCAGACTCAGATGAGGATTCTGTTGACACCAGAATCTAGAGAGTGACTAGGAGATGTATCAGCAGACATGTCAGAACAGTTAGCATAGTTAGCATCTTTTATTTGTTTGTCAGCTTGTAACTGGCAATGGCTGCCACAACGGTTGTGCTCATGCTAACTCTGGTTTTCTGTACTGACAAGGTTTCAGGTTTATTTAGCCATGCCCCCCATCCCCACAAGTTGACAGGACTGGTTCCCTAGGTTGTATGATGTATGAATCCCTGGCTCTCTGAATCTGTTTTTATGAGACTGTCATTGGTTCACTGTAGTTCAAAGTGGAAATACTCAGTCAGGGTGATGACTGATTATTTTTATTTGATGACTGTTTTGTATTTTATAAAAAACATCATATGGACATTAACAAGGTTTAACACTGGATTTAATCAGAGGGTTTTTCATTTTTGCCTGATTTTTTGTCAAACGGTTGTATTTCCTGGTGTAAAAGAATCCCTCTACATGGCTCCTCCATTCCATGTCCTCCATCCACAGGCTCTGGAGGCTCAGGAGCAGGAGAGGGACCGGCTGCAACTGCCCCAGCAGAACTCATCTCCAGTCTCAGGTAATCGCAGGTCCGACTCCCCCTGGTCTGACAGGACGCCCACCCCAGATCCCCAGAGCTCCCCATCCCCGGCAGCCAGTACTCCAGATCTCACCACCAACACCAGCTCCACACCCCTGCCGCCAGCCCCTGACCTGGACCAGGACCACCCGTCAAAAACACCATCAATCAATGGAGAACCTGAGGATGGCAACGCTCCGATGAATGGAGGAGCAGAGCCCGTTACACCATCAAGTGGTACGTGTCAACTTGGACTTCAACCTTTCTAGTTTGTGTATTTGTTTTTCTTTAACTCTTTACCTCAATCTTCATCACTCTTCATACTCTAGTTTTTGAAGATGAAGGTGCAGAGACGTCTCCTACAGCATCACAGCCTGTTGAAGAGGAGGCAAGAGAGAGCAATCCAAATCCAGCAGAGTTGGCATCGACTGAAGGAGAGGAGACAGAGCAGCAGCCAACACAGACACACAGAGGAACAGGTTAGAACTTGACTGTTTTATTTGGCTTCTCCTCTTCTGCCAAATGAAATGAAAAATACTAAAATGTCCATTTTGGCCTCTCCGCCAGGAGGCAAGCATCGAGCCCACCCTATTGCTGAACAGACGGAAGTGGCTCCCCTGAGAGTTACAACAGAGGGCCAGCAGATGAATGGCATCATTGAGGACCGCTCGTCTGTTTCCTCCACAGACATGCTGGTGAGCAGTTTTAATAACATTAGCTTCTTATCTTTAAGGTGCTGACAAAAGTATGTAAAAGTTACCTGAGGCTATGTCCACATGAACACATTTTGTCGACGCCTGGCGTCTATACTACCAGACACCCATGCTCGTTCCCTGATTGGGCCTTATCAGTCATGACGAATCCCTCCCTGATGCGACACACTCCTATCATTTGATTCTTTTCCCAAAGAAAACAACCACTCCTAGTAACAGTTCCACCTCGTCATCACTCCAAACATCTGATCTTTTCACCTTTGCTGATTCTCTTTTCTTGTGTTTTCTGCAACTAAGCAGCCAACCGCAGAGAAGACAGTCAGCTTCCTGTCTACATCTGCATGTACAGTGTACATGAATGATCATGTGATGTGCGTTATCAGTTTTGTTGGCTTGGATGTAGATTATTTCTGATGTAAATTTGATAGTTAAACATGTGAATGACATTTCTACCTTAGTGTCCAGTGTGACTGTTACATGCTTTCACCTCAGCTGCAGGGAGCTGCTGAACAATAATGAATAATTGGCCATAACATAATGTAGAGAGTAGTGAAGTAGAGCATTTATCTCTACTGTTAATTGTCCTGAAACAACCAAAACATCCACTGAAGATTCTGTCCCACCACAGAAACATCTATAGAGTATTTACACTGGGCTCTGCTGCATGCCACCTGTTTGCCTATAAATCCTGGGTTTGCTTATTTTGTTGAAAATAAATCTTGGTGGTGTTGTCACTAGAGATGAGCAGATCCACATTTTTTCAGTTCCGATCTGATTCCAATACACAACTGCCGATACCAATACATATTCTGATACAAGAGCTCTTTTTACTTTAATATTATTATTGTTGGTATTGTGTTTAAGGTTAGATCATGAGGCTAAAATAAACCACACAGCACTTCTTATTAGGAGAGCAAAAAATATAGACAAATGCATTAAATTTACACGCATTCCAAAGAAGAATCGCATTCTGTTGTGCATATGTTTCTGAGTTCACCCTTTAGTCTTTGGGTTGTCTGCTGGAAGTTTATCGCGTTTCTAGAAAGCATCAGCGAGAGTTTCCTGTCCAGTGGTGTTGTCTTGTCCCTTGGCTTACATGAATTCCTGGTACTCTAACGTGAAACCTCTGCAGGTGCTTGATCAAATTGGCTGTATTGCATGATGCAACCGTACTTCCACCCTTCGGCATGCTGGCTTTACACACCTTACAAGTAGCTGTCTTGCTTTTTGGCATTTCCAGGCTAAAATATCTCCAAACAGGCAGCCCGATAGTGGAGTGGTTAGGGCACGTACCACATGAGCTGAGGCTCTTAGCAGGCAAGTGCTGGTTCGACTCCCAACCTGCCCGACTCTTTCCTGCATGTCATTCCCCCTCTCTCTGCCCCTTTCCTGTCACTCTCTACTGTCCTGTCAAATAAAGGCAAAAATGGCCCAAAAAAAACAAAACTAAAACATTTCCAAACAAACAACATTTTAGTCAAACCAACAGCTAATGTTATTTGCCCACTCAGTTACACACTGAAGTTGCCACGGAATTCATGGTAAGATGTGGTATCGTTGATATGTCTCATGTTACGTTATGGCGGGTTCATGGTCCAGCGCAAGCTGCGGACTGGAATCTGGATCGGTAAGTGGATCGTCCTTGTTCGTCTGATATCCAAATAGTGAATGACGTCAATATCGGACCCAATATTGATATAGGATCGGATCGGTCCCATCACTAGTTGTCACCATGGAGTGGAAAGTAACTCACAATCTGCACATGAATAGAAGAGGAGCTGAAAACAAATACTCTCCTCAGAGACTAATTCTGTGGGGCAGTCAATAAAACAGGCATTTTACATTGAATTGAAAAAAAAAAACACATTTATTAGGGAGCATGTTTACCTTGCTGATAACACTGCTGAGCCACCCAGACAGAGAGTACCTGACACATTGCTCTGCTCTGATGCTCTGCCACAAGCTTCCCCTGATATGGAGATGTCCTGACACAGACACAGTTTCAGGCTTGACAGTTCAGAGGTCTTACTATCGGATGTGTTATATAAAGTGAGATTGACTGTCTTCATTTGTCTCAGGATGCTGAGGCCCTGCAGGGACCCCACAATGCAGCCCGGTTCTCTCACATCCTGCAGAAAGATGCTTTCCTGGTGTTCCGCTCGCTTTGCAAACTCTCCATGAAGCCTCTCGCAGATGGACCTCCAGATCCAAAGTGAGTGTTTTTGCATATGACAATCCCCTCACCTCTAACTGCACAGTAGCACAACCAGCTAATCTATATGTCATGTCAGTTAGTCACACTGATGTAACACACAACATGAATACCAGCCATACTCCTGCTGTGATGCAATCGTGGTCTTTTACGTCTCTTTGTCATGCTACAGTTTGCTGAAATGAATGAAGCTGTGTGCATGAGCTGTCTTCAGCTCTGCTCATCTGCTTCATCTCAGTCTCCACAGGTTCATTTGCCCTTTTCCATCCTGTTGTGCTCCTTTCATCTCTGGTTACTGTAACATTAGACTTGGGGCCACCCACCGTAAACTAAGCCAAGGAACAAGCTCACAGAGTATTCAGTGTGGCATACATTAGATACCATGCTGAAACACCCTAACCCAAGTTTGTTCCGCTCAACTCAGAGTAAACTGTGGAATGCTATTTATAAACACATGAATCTCTACTGAGCATACATGCCTCTAATGTTTTTGTGGGTAGCTTTATATTCACCCTTGAGGCTGTATAATGATGCAGATGCAATTCCTCTCCTCTGCAGGTCCCATGAGTTGCGGTCCAAGATTGTTTCCCTGCAGCTGCTGCTGTCTGTGCTGCAGGGCGCTGGACCAGTGTTTCGCACTCATGAAATGTTCGTCAATGCCATCAAACAGTATTTGTGTGTGGCGCTCTCCAAAAACGGTGTCTCTTCTGTGCCTGAGGTCTTTGAGCTCTCCCTGGCTATCTTCCTCACCCTGCTCTCCCACTTCAAGGTCCACCTGAAGATGCAGATTGAGGTAGAACACAGACAGTACAGACCATTGCCTTCCGTGTTGTTCTGGCAGATCTAAGGTTGTATTTACTCAGGCCGGCCCAGTGTAGAGAAATGTGTACCCATGGCTGTGAACATGTAGACTGGTCGAGCTTGTTTGGTTTCAATGTCACACTTATCTCATCATCTCCCTTTTCCTCAGGTGTTCTTTCGGGAGATTTTCCTGACCATCCTGGAGACGTCGACCAGCTCCTTTGAGCACAAGTGGATGGTTATCCAGACGCTAACGCGTATCTGTGCAGGTATGTGTTTTCCACAAGAACTAAAAATAATCAAACTAATAACTAAAGATTTAACATACACTTTTTCAGACATGGAATGCATGTGTATGTTATAGTGACAGCTCATTGTCAGTCAGACATCAATGACTTTAATGTTGTAGCTTTATTCACACGTGACAGGATATGCAAGCATAGAATAACAAGACCATGGGACTCTGTTTACTCATATGCTGTATGTAAAGAATTTAGCTTGATACTCATTAATTCTCCCATGCAGTTGGCACAAATGAAAGTTGTAAATATGAGGTAGGAGACAGTTGGTCTCAGTTGGTAAAAATAATATCAGACTGGTGCTGGGTTGGAAGTGTTACAGAAATATTACCAGGTACTTTTCGTAAGACTGCTGTTGACTTCATACAAGGGCTGTCACCATCAGATTTTCATAACATGATTATCTTGGTCAAAATAATGTCTAACAATATCATAATGATATCTATCAAAAATTTGAGGAAAAAAATAATACTGTCAAAAATAGCCAAAAAACAGAAGCCTCGTGTTGTCTTTTCATCTGGTCCTGCCTCACAGTGATCCTGCTGCTATTGTGCATTTAACAAAAAATTCTTTAATAACTTTTAGTGATGGGTGATCTGGTTTGGTAGAGTGACACAGAATTTGAGCAGCTACCTTTAAATTCTTATCATGAAAACCGTGAGTGCTGCAGGTCAAGTAATTGATTTAAATACTTATAACTACAGCCAAATCCTGCTGTAGATAAAGGAGTTTATTTACTCAGTATCCTTTACAACTGTCCTGCTTTTGGAGGGAGATCCAGTGTAGCGTACTATGGCCACAATATTACTGCTTTTGGAGGGAGAGCCAGTGTAGCGTACTATGGCCACAATATTGCGATTTAGAATCCTCGTCGAATGGGGCACCGGTCTCTGAAGAGACAAAATTTCATAAATCTGTAGATTCACTTAATCAGTCAAACTCTGACGCAGTGACCTCTCAATTACATAGATATCTGCTCTATACTTCAAAGAAATACACAGGACAATGACTTGGTTACGCTAACACAGGTGAAATGCAATAAATGAATGATAGGAAGAATGAATGTATTTGGTGTATCTGCAGTAAATCGTTTCTATTGCGAGCGGCTTAGCTGAGGGTGATGACAAATGTTGAGCGATGGGCGAAGAGATTATGTGTATGGTAAGATGGTTTATTAGCGACGATCAGGGGACTAATTGTTATCATAAGGTGACCTAAAGGTTTATTTTGACATCAACCCCAATCGAACACAGGATGGAGGTGTGCCTACTTTGAGTTGTGTGGCCATTGTTGCCTCCCAGTGAACATTCCCCTCTTTTCCTTGTTTTGATTGGGAGAGTGAATAAATGTTATGGATTATAATTATTTAATTGAGTCCAACGCGTGAGTGTATAATTCTTCCACCATGGCCCATTACAGAAATTGATAGTCTACGTTGTTAGGAGTATAAAATAAGACAACAACTTGACTGAGTGAACCATACACAGCAAGAGTATACAACCAAATCAAAAGAGATTGTAACACTTCTAAACTATAACTTTAATGAACAGGGATAAACGACCAAACTTTAACAATACGAATATATATGTAGAATTTGCTTGTCAGTTCCCTAGAGAATACGGAGTCAGGAGTGGTGTATAGATGGCAGTGTTGTTACATGCTGAAAATGTGTTTCTGAACCAATAAAACATATTTTGGCTTCCCTGGACTCTTTAAAGAGTAAGAAAAAGTGGGTTATAAAATAGTTGAACATTTAATTCCAGTACATTTCAACATGCCTTATGAATTTATAGGGTATTGGTTATCAGTGTAGGTTGGAATGGGGTGTGATTTATGGTAAAAGTCTGTGATTCCTCTTGCAGTCCTCCTTTGTGGAAGTGTGAGAACGCAGGAGGGGTCGCTGAGTGAGTGTAGTATCCCTTTACTTTTTGTGTATAGGTCCATATAGTTTATAAGATGAGTGAGAATATGTTCACACCTTAAATGTGCTTAGAGTCCTTTTCAAGCTTTTGTGGGGAGGTGGCAACCCCACCTTGATCATAAGTGAATCTTATGGAGACAACTGGAACTCTGTGTCACCCTTTGGAGTGTTGATTCGGGATGAATTTCATGAGCTAGCTATAAATTCCGTTGAAGTTTTAACAGCTTGTTTGGTTGTGAGAAGGACTCAATTCACACCTGTTTCCTGTCCAGGTGAAAGTTTGATAGCATGAAAGCAGGCCTGGGAGGCTCCACCTAGTGACCTGGAGCACCCCTCTGTACTTAGCGTAGCTCTTATTGGGTCTTATCACTGCGTCAATCTGTGTCTGCTACACCAGTCTCGTAACACGTCTCTTCCCCCTCAGATGCCCAGTGTGTGGTCGACATCTATGTGAACTATGACTGTGACTTGAATGCTGCAAACATCTTTGAGCGTCTTGTCAACGACCTGTCCAAGATCGCTCAGGGCAGGAGTGGTCAGGAGTTGGGGATGACTCCTCTGCAGGTACATACCCATCACCCAGTATTCAGTCTCACTATGAGGCATATTGGAAGGATCGACACCACAATAAAGCAAGCTGTTAACTAAACACATCATTAAATCATAAGCACCTTCTTGTAATGTAGTCAGTGGTGAGGCAAGACCCCTCTATGTCAGTATGTATAACTGTGTAAATGAACTTGTGTGGTTCTATAAAATCCACAGGAGCTGAGTCTGCGTAAAAAGGGTTTGGAGTGCCTGGTTTCCATCCTGAAATGTATGGTAGAGTGGAGCAAAGACATGTATGTGAATCCAAACCTTCAGGCCAACCTGGGTAAGTTTGTAGTGGACAGTAAATATGTGAACAATGCACAGGAGACTTGGGGGTCTAAATATGTAATTTTGTGCATGTATGTGATATGTTTGCAGGCCAGGAGCATCTGTCTGACAGTGAGGGGGGTGAATTGAAACTCCCTGAGCAGCTGGTTGGACGTCGGGACAGCATCAGCTCGCTGGACTCCTCTGTGTCCTCCAGCGTCCCGGTTTCCCAGGCCGACCACCCAGAGCAGTATGAGGTCATCAAACAGCAGAAGGACATCATTGAGCATGGCATTGAACTGTGAGCCCCTTTGTCTGAACCTGGTTAGGATTTACATTGGGATTAGTTAGGATCAACCTTTATTGATGGACCAGTCCCAGTGTGTGTGAGATTTGCACTTTTAGAGAAGATGAACATTGATCTGTGTCTCTGTTCTTCCTCTAGCTTTAACAAGAAGCCAAAGCGAGGCATCCAGTACCTACAGGACCAGGGCATGCTGGGTACCACAGCTGAGGACATCGCTCAGTTCCTACACCAGGAGGACAGACTGGACACGGTAAGGGCTAAATTACACAGCACTGTGTTCTTAAGCAGCAAAGAAGTTAATTCAGGTTAGTGAGCCTCCAAGCTCTTTTCCTCTGTGTCCACAGACTCAGGTGGGAGAGTTCCTGGGCGAGAACATCAAGTTCAACAAAGAGGTGATGTACTGCTACGTGGACCAGCTGGACTTCTGCGGGCGAGACTTTGTCTCTGCACTCAGAGCGTTCCTGGAAGGCTTCAGGCTTCCTGGTGAGGCCCAGAAGATCGACAGACTGATGGAGAAGTTTGCTGCTCGATACCTGGAGTGTAACCAGGGGTAAGGCTTCACCTTCACTGGTAAAATAGAGTTCCCATTCAAATACATAATTCATTAATGCTTCTAAAATTGACCAGTCCATATGCTAACTGTCGTCTGGTATTCATCTTTTTCTGCAGACAGACTTTGTTTGCCAGCGCAGACACTGCCTACGTGCTGGCCTACTCCATCATTATGCTCACCACAGACCTGCACAGCCCTCAGGTGAGACTGTCACTGTCATCACATGTCATTATATATGGCTCATTGTATCATGGAGGAGGCAGCTGTGTCTCATGTCTATGGAGTTTTTATTAAGCATTTGCGGGTCTTCTTTATCCACTCGAGAGTCAGTGTGTTGTTTTGGTTTTTTTTGTTGTTTTTTTTTATATTTACTATCAATTTTAAAATTCTACTTCTGACTTTTAAATCACTTCATGGCCTCAAGTTATATCTCTGTATTAAGTGGGTAGAGCTTTCTGGGCACCACAACTCTGCAACAACCTGGCCGATGAACTTAGACTCATTAAATCAGTTTCTTCTTTTAAATTGCATCTAAAAAGACATTTCTTTCACAAATCTCTTTTTAGATGTTTTGCATTTTTTTACATTTCTTATTTTTGTTTTATTTTTGTTTAAAGTAATTTGTCTGCATATATTTGTTGCTTGTTTTATTTTATCCTTGTGAAGCACTTTGTAATCTCTGATTTTGATAAGTGCTATATAAATAAACTCATTTTTACCTTTATTTGAAAAGAAAAAAAAACAGTAGAGAGTGACAGGAAAGGGGCAGAGAGGGGAATGATATGCAGGAAAGAGTTGGGCTTGTTGGAAGTCGAACCAGCACTCGCCTGCTAAGAGCATCTGCACTCATGTGGCACACGCCCTAACCACTCTGCTATCGGTTTGCTGCATTGTTTAGGGTCTTCTGATTTGTATTTTAAAGTTATACAAAATCGTACAAAATGTGATGAATCCTTAGTACAGTTTGACAAAGACAATGTAACCCCTCCCCCTATATCCTTCTCAAACAGAACCCCATCCCTATTATATTATTACTGTACCATGTTTATGGTCGGAGTGGCTTCATTAAAAAATACCCATACATACAAATAAATTCAATATGACAACAAATTTAGATGAGACACAAGGAAAACATACATAGATAGTAAATAAATTAAAGTAAAAATAAATAAATACTAGATAAATAAAAATAGGAACCAAAATTAATAAAAATAAATCTAAAAGTTGCAAACAGATAAATAAGTAATTATATATAGCATGGGGTCAGTTTTGCAAAACTGTAATAACAGTAGCCTCCATTTTTCCTACAAAAGATAAAAAAGACTGCCATATAGCATAGAATTTCTGAGCCCACCCTCTTGTAGTAAAGCAAATTTTCTCTAGTGTCAAGTGGTGTGTAAGGTCTTTAATTCATATTCCAAAAGCTGGAGGAGTAATTCATATTCCAAAAGCTGGAGGAGATTTATTCTTCCATTTCAGTAGAATAACTCTACAAGCTAAAAGAGAAAAAGCTATCATATTTCCTGCCTGGTGACTAAGGTATATATCTCGTTTAGTTACACCAAATATTGTATGATTGTAGCAGGAGGTTCAATGGGAACTTCCAAAACATCACAGAATGTTTGAATATTGTATTGAATATTTGGACAGAAACAAAACATATGTGAAAGGCTGGCAGGTGTTTGCCTGCATCGGTCATACACAGAATTAACACCAGGCATGATTTTGGCCAGCTCTGCTTTGGACCAGTGAAGACAATGCAATACCTTAAACTGGATAATTCTATGTTGTAAGCAGATTGAAGAGGAATGTATTCTGTCCAAAGCTTTCTCCCAATCTTCATCAGAAAACTGTCTCTCTAAGTCTTTCTCCCACTGATTCCTTAGCAAATTCAGTGGTTCTAAATGATGTGAATTTAATAAGGAGGAAATCATCCCAATTGACCCTTAGGAATTTGGATTGAGTTTCAGAATAGAATCTAAAAGAGAGCTGGTTGGCTGTGATGGAAAATAAGTGGGGGATGCTGATATACAACCTCTGAGTTGCAAAAATCTAAAAAAATGAGAGCAAGGGATGTTAAATTTCAGAATTAGCTGATTTATCAATGTGTTATCAATAAATAGATCTCTTATTGTGGTGAACCCTCTTTTAATCCAAACATCAAAGGCTCCATCTATAATTAATGGAGTAAATAAGCAATTTCTTACTATAGAAGTTATTAAAAGTCAGTAAGTTACATAAATATCGTCTGAGCTGTGTCCAGATTTTAAAAGAATGCTTCATGATCAGATTTGAAGTGTACCTAGATACAGGTTCAGGTAGGGGGAGTTTCTAAAAAGTTGGGCCACAAAATATAAAGAAGTGGGGCTACAAGATAAGTTCTGATGGAAATTCAGTCCAGTGTAACAGTCCTTATGCTAGCAAGCCCAGTAGTAAAACTGAAAATTAGGGAGCAATAGCCCACCATGTTGACGGTGCCACTGTAACATGCCTCTAAGTGTTTGAGGATTTTTCTTATTCCAAATAAATCCAGATATCAATTTGTCTATGGACAAAAAGAAAGATTTTGATAGAAAGATAGCAATACATTGGAAAACATACAAAAATTTGGGCGATACATTCATTTTGATTGTATTAATTCTTCCTCCAAGTGATAAAGGTAACTGATTCCAATGTTCCAGATCTTGTTTCAGGTGAAATAACAGTGGTGGGAAATTTGCTTTAAAGTCACGTGTTATCCAAATTCCTACATATTTCAATTTGTGTGTACTTATTTTAAGGGGGAATGAACCAAGTGCTAGTGATTTGGCTGCAATATTCACTGGCGTAATCTCGCTCTTTTGTTAATATATCCTGATATTTTGCCAAAGTCTTTCAATAGGCAATGTTTTTGGTAGACTAATAAAAGGGTCAGACAGATATAGAAGCATGTCATCAGCATAAAGAGATCCTTTATGCTCCAAGCCATTTCTCTTTATTCCCTTGATGTCGACCTCACCACACAGTCCAATTGCTAGTGGCTCAACTGCAATAGCAAATAGAAGTGGGACAAGGGGCAGCCCTGTCTAGTGCCACGACAGAGTGGGAAGTAGGAAGACAGATTGTTGTTTGTTCAAACAGCTGCCAGTGGGGAAGAGTAAAACACCCTGATCCAAGAGATAAAACCAAACTGTTTAAGAGTATAGAAAAGGTAGTCCCACTCCACCCGATCAAATGCCTTTTTGGCATTAAATTACATTCATATTTTCGGGATATGAGGTGGGATGGGATCATAAAGGATATTAAAGAAACGTCTTATATTAAAGAAGGAATGACGATTTTTAATGATGCCTGTTTCATTGTCAGATAAAATCTAGGGAAGAACAGTTTCTAAACAGTAGGCAAGCATCTTGGAAAGAGTTTTACTGTCCACATTTAAGAGCAAGGTAGGGTAAAATGAGCTGCATTCTAGTGGGTTTTTATCCTTCTTGGGTATAAGAGATATAACCGCCTGTTGCATGATTGGAGGGAGGGAGCCGGCAATAAGTGATTCCTCAAATACAGAGAGCAAAATTGGGGCAAGCTGATTTGTGAACTTCTTGAAAAATTCACTTGGGAATCCATCAGGACCCAGAGATTTTCCATTTTAGAACTGACCGCATTTATAATCTCCTGCATGGAAAATGGTTCTTCTAGCTCGCCTTCTATCTCATTATTAATTGTGGGAATATCGAATTTTCCAAAGAACGAAATGAACAAAGAAACATTCCCAAGAGATTTTGTAGTATATAACTTGGAATAAAACTTATGAAAACACAGATTAATCTCTGAATGATCTGTGTTTAACACCCAATTAATTTTTTTATATCAGCTATAGTTTGATGTACTGTTTTCTGATGGAGCTGATGAGCGATAATTTTCCCCAGCCTTTTCAACAAATTCATATATCCTGCTCTGAGTTTTGTGAATGAGATTTTCAGTATGGCTAGTTGACAGGAGGTTGAATTCCATTTGGATAACCAGTCTTTGCTTTAATAGGTCACTAGACTAGGCAAGGGATACATCTAAATTTAGAATATCATATGTTAGCTGTCCGAGTCTGGCATTGTGACATTTTCTGAGCTGTGCACTATACGATATAATTTGCCCCCTGAGGTATGCTTTCATTGATTCCCACACTGTTGAGGAAGAGATTCCCTTGGCCTGGTTTCGTTCAAGAAAGGAAGTTTGCTGTCGTGGTGTGAGTTTATTAGTATTCCGGAATACAGTGGGCCTACTGACACAGAGCAAGTCTGAGGCAATAGATTGACCAAGAATAAAGGGGAGGGGAACAGTTATACAGTTGAGCAAATGGGGGTGGTCACCTGTATGTAAATACAGTTGCTACAGTTGTTATAGGCATTGCAGTCATGATTATAATGGATCAAAAGAAAGTAGGAGCAAAGGCATTTGAATTTAGAGACCTCACAGTGTAACACCTATGATGAAGTTATCAGGGGGCAGGAAGGGACCCCAGATTAAATTGGTTAGCAAGGTGGTGGTATTGTAAAACAGTTAACGAAATTAGCAAGACAAGGGGGGCACTGCAAGCAGACAGACGGGTGCCTAAGTCCCCACTGCACAAAATGTCTATTTTCTTCCTCAGTTGGTAAAATGTTATGATCTGACCAACCAAGGTATATGTCTGAACCAATGTAAAGGGAGAATGATGGGAGAATATATATAAATAAAATAAATAAATGAAAGGCCGCCAGTGGCTTGATAAATGCTCTCAACATTTATCTTCCCCCCTCTAACATAAATGAGCAATATTTATAGCTGTGTAGCCAGGGTATATCTATCAGCTAAAATAATTTGCTCTAGTAATCATAAAGAGATGTTAAGAAAAACAGAAGTGGCTAAGTAGTCAGTGGCCTAATAATGCCATCCACATCTATCTTACTTAGCATAGTTGTAGATAGTAGGTTGAATAGATTGTATACATAGTCTTTGTTATAATAGTGTACACTGTTACTATTACTCACCACAGAAGTCAGCATCAACATAACACTGATGTGAGATTAAATCACTCTGACTTAAATCAGTTTGTCAGTTGGTTGGTTCTTGCAAGATTTTGATTTTCACATAAGCCATGGCTTCCTCCAGACTTTGAAAGTGTCTCTCAGTTCCATTATGTGTGATGCAGAGTCGTGCTGGATAGGAAAGACTCACGTGGTACGCCCACCCAAGATGGCCGCTTAGTAGAAGATGGAGCTCACATCTTCCCTAATCCCTCCTAAAATTTTAATGTCCATATTTTTGGGAGGTTTTTTTGGTTTGCTTTTCACTGAGCGAGTAAGACATAATATAAGTATCTTTGTACCCTCATGTAATCAAATATTACATCCAAATTTGTCTATATGAGAAGGAATTGGGAGGAGTTGCTGTGGCAGGTTGATTTCTGACATAGACCTGTAGTTCTCCATCAGTTTGATTTTGGTAAAAGTGATCTAAATTGTATGATATAGGAAGTCTAAGTCAATTGAGGTGACTTAGACTTAGGGGGCGAGTCAGGACAGAGGCCATAAATGGGACCATTGAGTGCAACTGACCTGCAGAATTCTTGTTATTTTGGGTACAGTTTTGCCCAACTGTTCGTGTCATTGTTTTCTTTTTCTCTGTTTGCCTTCTTTTGCCTACAGTTTTGTACAGATGAATCTATACTGGCCACTGGGTATAATCAAGATATTAATCATAAATCAATGTAAACTGGACAGGCAGAACTCCGTTGGGGCAGCTGCGTATTTACAACAAAATAGCTAACACCATTTATGAAAATATATAAAATAGTATCATGGAATATAGCAGGTTGCCACAATGTTGTTAAAAGGAAAAAGATACTTATGTATCTGAAACAGAAAAAGACAGACATCGCTTTCATCCAGGAGATGCAGACTGAAAAGAGAAAAGGTGGGTGAAGTTTATTATAGCACATATTCCAATAGGAAAAGAGGGGTGATCATATTGATTAAGAAGAACGTAGATTTTAGAGTACTCAAACATTATACTGACCAGGAAGGTAAATAGGAAATTTTGGATGCTATCCTGGAGGGACAGAAAATGACTTTTGTTAATATTTACGCCCCTAACTCTCCACAACCAGTCTCCACTTTTCATGAAGTGTGCAACCTGTTAAAGAATATATGACATGTCGGCATCGTAATTGGGGGAGACTTAAACCAGGTCAGGGATGTGTATTTGGATAAATCCTCCCAACCTAGACAAATTAATGATCCAGCATGTGTTGCTGTAGATGTAATGTTAGAGGAATTGGGATTAGTTGATTTATGGAGACTATTTCATCCTCAAGAAAAACACTATATGTTCTTTTTTCACCCACATTCTACTTATTCCAGAATAGAGTACTTTCTCATCTCTTGCTCACTGGTGAGCCAGACTATTGGGGCCTTTTATTGGGAACATATTCCTAACTGACCATGCTCCAGTGGATTTAACCATATCTACTACGGAAAATATAAAATCTTCACTGAGGTGGTGCTTGCAATAATGTAATTCATTATTACAAAATGAGGAATATTGTGACTACATAAGAAAGGTAATAAATTAATTTTGGGAATTCAGTGAGGGTTCTATTGATGATGTTGGAATAACTTGGGATGCCTTCAAAGCTTTTGTAAGGGGACGTCTTATTCAATATAGTTCTCTGGTTAAAAAAGCTGAGAGGGATAAATTACTGAAGTTAGGACAGGACATCGAGATACTTGAGAAACAAAACATGCAGCACCCTTAGAGAGAATTTTGTAATAAGTTAATCAAGTGAAAATATGAGCTGAACAATATCCTATAGAAAAGAGTAGAATATGCACTATTCCGTACTAACCAAAAGAACTTTGAGCAAGCTGAGAGTGCAGGCAAAGTGTTAGCACATAGAGTCAAACAGATCCATTCTAGTAACTTAATTCCCTCCATATTTAATAATAATAAGCTGATCACAAATAAAAGAAATATTAATGATGATTTTACTAAATTTTAGAGCTATACACATCCAAAGGACACGTTTAGGAAAAATAACTGTCAGATTTCTTTTCCTCTTAAAATTCCTATTCTAATTGAAGAACAAAGAACTTTACTAGGGGGAGAGCTTATGTTAGCAGAAGTTAAACATGCAATTCATGGTTTTAGGTTTACCTAACCTAAGACCATGAATTGCCTGGCAATGATGGATTTCCATCAGATTTTTATAAGTAATTTGTGGAAGATCTTGCTCCAAGACTATTGGTTGTCTGTGAGGATGCTCTACAGCGACCAGCCAGTATGAGATCAGCAGTTATTACCTTACTCCATAAAAAAAGGAAAGACCCACTATATTGCGGAAACTATCGTCCAATTTCATTAATTAATGTTGCTGAAAAAATAATTTCCAAGATACTTGCTGCTAGACTAGAAAGGGTGCTTCCCAGTCTGGTTCAACCTGACTAGGTTGGATTCGTTAAAAATAGGTGCTCAGCTGACAGTCTGTGCAGGTTATTACATATAATGTGGAAGAGCAGGAATAATGTTGACCCCATAGTTGCCTTCTCCCTAGATGCAGAGAAAGCATTTGATAAAGTTGAGTTTGCCTTCCTTTTTTATGCACTGGAGAAGTTTGGATGTGGTCCATCCTTTATGCAGTGGTTGCAGTTAGTGTTTACAGAACCAATGGCTACAGTACTCACTAATGGAGTAATGTCACCCTCATTAAATCTTAGTTGCGGCACTAGGTAGAGTTCACCTTTGTCACAGCTGATATTTCCCTTGTTTCTGGAACCCCTGGCAAATGCATTGCGTGAAAGTAAAAATATCAAAGGGGTTCATATGGGTCAAGAAGACACAAGCTTTTTTTGTATACAGACGATATTCTTTTGATTTCAAGTTATCCAGACCCAGCAGTACCGAGATCTCTTCAATTATTGACTCATTTTCCGAAATTTCTGGCCACAAAATTAATTGGGCTGAATCAGAGGCCATTTCTCTCTCCAAAATATAACCTCCAGCCATTAGAGAATCACGGCAATATAGGTGGATGCCTTCAGGTTTGACATATTTAGGGATTAAACTGACACCTGGTTTGGATAAAAGAATATTTTTCCAGTTATTCAAGCTATTCGACTGGATTAAAATAGATATATCTTTATTAGGTAGGATTAATTTGGTTAAGATGATTGTTTCTACTAAGATCCATTATATTCTGTATATGCTACCTTCAACTTTCCCTACTAGCCTTCTGAAATTGTATAATACTTATGTGGAGAGCTAAGTGTACAGGCAAAAAGCCAAGTTTAAACAGGTCAAAATTACAGCCAGAGACAGTGGTGGGTTATCATTGTCTTAAGAAGCTGGTACCATTACACCTTTTCACTTTCCCAGTTATCTCAGATAAATAATTTTCCCGAGCAGGTGCCATCATGGGTTAAAGGTGTATGATTTTAAGGTGATCAGTGACTAGAAGCATGAATTCCGATCTGTTGATCAGTGACAGCAGTCAGGAATGTTACACCAAATGCTCTTTCCTGTTACTCATGTCCACTCAAGTACAATATCACATTCAGTAATGCTAGGCGAGCATGCCACATGTGCAATGCTTGAATAGCTTGACAGGAAATATTTTCCATTGTGTCCCAATTGTCTCCCTTCTATGAATGACTCCAACTGTCTCGATCATTTTGTCCATCTATACAGGTGAAGAACAAAATGACAAAGGAGCAGTATATAAAGATGAACCGTGGTATTAACGATAGTAAGGATCTGCCTGAAGAGTATCTGTCTTCTATATACGATGAGATCGCAGGCAAGAAGATCGCCATGAAGGAGAGCAAAGAGTTTTCAATCACCCCAAAGTCCACCAAGCAGAGTGAGTACTTTAATTTGGTCAGGATTACTCTCTCAACTAAAACCCTTTTCTGACACTATTCACTGAAAAAAAAAAATTATTATGTCCTCCCTCCAGGTGTGGCCAGTGAGAAGCAGCGTCGTCTCCTGTACAACATGGAGATGGAGCAGATGGCAAAGACTGCTAAAGCTCTAATGGAGGCTGTCAGCCATGCTCAGGCACCTTTCTTCAGCGCTACACACCTGGAACACGTCAGGCCCATGTTCAAGGTATGGTGTCAAGAAAGTTTGAGTCTTCATTGTCGAAGTGGACTTCAGAAAACCTGATGCAGAATTAAGGGCAGTGATTCCAATGTCTGTGCTCTAGTTGGCATGGACCCCATTGCTGGCAGCATTCAGTGTGGGACTGCAGGACTGTGACGACCCAGAGGTCGCCTCACTGTGTCTGGAGGGCATTCGATGTGCCATAAGGATCGCCTGCATCTTCAACATGCAGGTCTGCTGATGTTTTATGCACAGAATAAGCCTGATCCTTGTAAACAGCTGCTGCACTTGGTTTCTGTTTGTGTCTTGCTTCATTTCTCAATGAGTCACATGCGTCATCAGTGATGCTTCATTTTAAATCCATGCAGTGTTGTCATTGATTTCAACAGACCACGTAGTAACTGGCCTTTCTATTGATAGTTGGAGCGAGATGCGTACGTCCAGGCCTTGGCCAGGTTCACCCTGCTGACGGCCAGTTCCAGCATCACAGAGATGAAGCAGAAGAACATTGACACCATCAAGACCCTGATCACTGTGGCCCACACAGATGGAAACTACCTGGGCAACTCCTGGCATGAGGTGAAAACAAGGTTTTACCGAATCTCAAAAATAACCTCCTTCCTAAATGAATGATAGAGCACAGATACATTGCACATGTTCTTTTATGTTTTTTAAAATGGGTGAAAGTAAACCCATAAACACCTGTCTTTATGTTGTGTTTCATTTTTTTTAATTCTCAGAAAAGAGTATTTTTTATTTACTATTCTTGGATCTGATTTATCACATGTGAGGAGGAAATTGCATGATCAGTGATGCCTTCTTTTGGTCCTACTTTGAAGACCAGGAGTGAACTAATTTCATCAGTGTTCTTAAGTTAAGAATCGGCTTGTCTTTGTGCAGATGTTAAGGAAACCTCCAGAGGTACCAGGAGTTTGCCTTCAGGCAGAGATATGAGCAAATATTTATTTATTTCTTTTATTATTATTATTATAATTATTAATATTATTGTTATTGTAAAAGATACATATTTTTTAATTGTTTTGACTGACGCGATGGATGAACAAAAAAAGAAACACTTGGTTCTGGTTCTTGTAACTTTACAGCAACAGGGAAAATTGACCTTTAACACTAATGATTTATGCATGACTTCTGTCACTGCTCCTCAGTTAATGTATAGTCATTAATTTCTACTCAGCTTGAAGCTACAGAAAACAGCTCCAGTGAAATTGTGGGTTCTTTCTTTCTTTCTTTCTTTAATTTGATTATATGTTCATTTTTAAGACAAATGGCTTACCAGTGTTTACTTAAAGTTTACTGCAAATAAATTATGAGAGAGAGAGATTGATTGATTGATTGATTGTATCTTTGTTTTTTTGTTAAATAAATACAGGCCCAGATATTATGTTATATTATCATATTATGATATTCCAGGTTTAGGGATAACCCAATACATGAAAACTCCTTCAAGATCTGGCAAGACATGAATATATATATATATATATATATATATATGAATATGAATTTGCTGGTAGAAAGGGTACATTTTCACACCTGACGCCACTCACAAATAATGGGGACTTCCAACCTGGTATTTAAAGCGCTGTCAATCTGCCATTTTGTCAGCACAAATGTCAAAAAAGCTGAAAATGTTATAATTAGTTTTACTTTAAATAAAGGTTTTATCTCATATTTCTGTTTAACTTCCAGAGTTTAAATGGGCATAATATTTGAGAGGCTTGTTAAATAGTGGGAGGTAGATCTTCAGAGTATCTATGATGAAGATGCTTCCCTCTCCCTCTCTGTTTCTGTATTTAAAGAAATACAGTATAGAATATTTCACAGGCAACATAGGACACCTGATGTTATGAATAAAATAGATCTGGATATGTCTTCCATGTAAACTGACAGTTGGGACATATGTACATTGTTTTTGGAGTTGTCCGAGAATATCTAAGTTTTGGTCATGTATAACTAAAGAAATTAGTACAATATTAAAGAACAAGATTTGTAAAAATCTACGCCAGTTCCGATTAGACTGACCTCAAAAATAGAATTATAGACGTAAGAAGAGCTAGGCTGTTAGACAGACTTCTTTTTTTGGCCGGAAATGAATCAATTGAATTGTTGAAAAACCTCATACTGTAACCTAGTGATATAAGGACATTTTTAGGATGGAGTGCCACTTTATGGGGAAACAACAGCTTTATGGATTTATGGCAACCCCTGCTGGATTACTCTTACCCAGAAATCCAAATGATGTCATCCAAATGGGAAAGGGCACATTGGATTGAGAGGCTCTAGGGGGACTTGCCTGTACACAACCGTAACTGAGTAGTGGTCAGGGTAATTATATCTTGATAGACTACAGACTCTCAAGCTATACAAGTGTATGTATTAAATTATTGTTTATTTTATTTATCTATTTGTACTTTTGGTAACTTTTTCTTTGTTTCCTCATTCATTTTTATTTTTATTTCTTTCCCTTAGTTCAGGCCTGTGATCTGTATTGGAATGATGTATGTATTATTGTCATGGAAATAATGAAAATATATGATCTCAGTCAAGGAAGATATTTGTCACATAAACTGGTTTCTGTCTGTGTCGTAGATCCTCAGGTGCATCAGTCAGCTGGAGCTTGCCCAGCTGATCGGCACAGGAGTAAAGACGCGCTACATCTCAGGGGTGGTCCGTGACAAGGAGGCCGGCATTAAGGGCTTGCCCTCAGGCACAGAGGAGTTCATGCCCCTGGGGCTGGGTAGGACATATAAACACGTTTACTCTAACACAATTATACACAACTATTGCCAATTAACCACAAACACAAGATGCTCAGTATTAACTCGAAAGAAAAAAATGTCTGTCTTTCTGAAAATAAAACATTGTCTTAATTACACATTACATTATTTAAGCCTTGTCCAGAGTGCAGTCTCAATGTGTGTTATACGTTGGCTTGTGTTAAATGTGGTAAATGTGTTTGGTGTTGCAGGTAACCTGGTGGGAAGTCAGGACAAGAGACAGATGGCTCACATCCAGGAGTCAGTGGGAGAGACTAGCTCTCAGAGTGTGGTGGTAGCTGTGGACAGGTGAGACAGAATACTCATGAGGGTGCCCACACATAGAACATCTAATCAGTGTATGATCTTTAAATGTACTTTGTGGTGAATAAAGATTTCTCTTCGGTACAAACACTAAAGATGCTTTTGATATTTGCAGGATCTTCACTGGCTCCACCAGACTAGATGGAAATGCTATTGGTGAGTGTGTCATTCGTCCTCTTACACAGTGTCAGTGTCTCTGTACATGTTAAAGAGTAAGAGCAGTCATTCACAGTGTTGCCGTGTCATGGTTTCCAGTGGACTTCGTGCGGTGGTTGTGTGCAGTGTCCATGGACGAGCTGGCCTCAGCGCACCAGCCCAGGATGTTCAGTTTGCAAAAGATTGTGGAAATTTCCTACTACAACATGAACCGCATCAGGCTGCAGTGGTCTCGAATCTGGCAGGTCATAGGAGATCACTTCAACAAGGTTGGTAGACCAAAGCTTTAAAATGGATCAGCTGAAAATCTTTTGTCATGAGACATTGTTTTAATGAAGAGTGGTGTGGCAGACAGTAGCAGGATGTGGTGCTCCCTGTTACTCTACACTTTAATATACAGGTGCTGGTCATATAATTAGAATATCATGAAAAAGTTGATTTATTTCAGTAATTCTATTCAAAAAGTGAAACTTGTATATTATATTCATTCATTACACACAGACCGATATATTTCAAATGTTTATTTCTTTTAATTTTGATGATTATAACTGACAACTAATGAAAATCCCAAATTCAGTATCTCAGAAAATTATAATATTACTGAAGACCAATACAAAAAAAGGATTTTTAGAAATGTTGGCCAACTAAAAAGTATGAACATGAAAAGTATGAGCATGTACAGCACTCAATACTTGGTTGGGGCTGCTTTTGCCTGAATTACTGCAGCAATGTGGCGTGGCATGGAGCAGTCTGTGGCACTGCTCAGGTGTTATGAGAGCCCAGGTTGCTCTGATAGTGGCCTTCAGCTCTTCTGTGTTGTTGGGTCTGGCGTATCGCATCTTCCTCTTCACAATACCCCATAGATTTTCTAGTTTCTTCTAGTTTGCTGGCCAATTAAGAACAGGGATACCATGGTCCTTAAACCAGGTACTGGTAGCTTTGGCACTGTGTGCAGGTGCCAAGTCCTGTTGGAAAATGAAATCTGCATCTCCATAAAGTTGGTCAGCAGCAGGAAGCATGAAGTGCTCTAAAACTTCTTGGTAGACGGCTGCGTTGACCTTGGACCTCAGAAAACACAGTGGACCAACACCAGCAGATGACATGGCACCCCAAACCATCACTGACTGTGGAAACTTTACACTGGACCTCAAGCAACATGGATTCTGTGCCTCTCCTCTCTTCCTCCAGACTCAGGGACCTTGATTTCCAAAGGAAATGCAAAATTTACTTTCATCAGAGAACATAACTTTGAACCAGTCAGCAGCAGTCCAGTCCTTTTTGTCTTTAGCCCAGGCGAAACGCATCTGACGCTGTCTCTTGTTCAAGAGTGGCTTGACACAAGGAATGCGACAGCTAAAACCCATGTCTTGCATACGTCTGTGCGTGGTGGTTCTTGAAACGCCTGTTTCCAGCTGCAGTCCACTCTTTGTGAATCTCCCCCACATTTTTGAATGGGTTTTGTTTCACAATCCTCTCCAGGGTGCGGTTATCCCTATTGCTTGTACACTTTTTTCTACCACATCTTTTCCTTCCCTTCACCTCTCTATTAATGTGCTTGGACACAGAGCCCTGTGAACAGCCAGCCTCTTTAGCAAAGACCTTTTGTGTCTTGCCCTCCTTGTGCAAGGTGTTAATTGTCATCTTTTGGACAACTGTCAAGTCAGCAGTTTTCCCCATGATTGTGTAGCCTACAGAACTAGACTGAGAGACCATTTAAAGGCCTTTGCAGGTGTTTTGAGTTAATTAGCTGATTAGAGTGTGGCACCAGGTGTCTTCAATATTGAACCTTTTCACAATAGTCTAATTTTCTGAGATACTGAATTTGTGGTTTTCATTAGTTGTCAGTTATAATCATCAAAATTAAAAGAAATAAACACTTGAAATATATCAGTCTGTGTGGAATGAATGTATACATTATACAAGTTTCACTTTTTGAATGGAAATCAACTTTTTTATGATATTCTAATTATATGACGAGCACCTGTATACTGCTTTTAAGCATCTTTTAGCTCTGAGCATAAGTTTTATCATCCACAACTTTGCCTGCTACTACTAATGCTGATGACCAAACAGCAGACAGACCGGTGGGGGGGTTGGTCCAAAATAAAAGCTAAGAGGAGACTGAACAGGGGGACAGAAACACAACTCTATATAAATGCTAATGTTGCTGGATGTTTAGATCAGTATCTGTTACCTAACACATCAGTCATATCAACTGTATGTTCGTGATATGTTGAACAGCTGGTTGTGGTGCCACTAGATGGCTAAAAAAAAAAATCAGTGAACACAGGTTAAAACATGAGTATACAGTCCACAAACTGACCAAGCTGTCTGAGAAACAAACAATATCATCACAATTTTTTTAGAGTGAATTTAATGCATAGCTGAGCTGATGATGACTTTTGTGTCTCTTACAGGTGGGCTGTAACCCTAATGAGGATGTAGCTATATTTGCTGTGGACTCACTGAGACAGCTCTCCATGAAGTTCTTGGAGAAAGGAGAACTGGCCAATTTCCGATTTCAGAAAGACTTCCTCAGGCCATTTGAGCACATCATGAAGAAGAACAGGTAGATAATGTTTTATGATCGGTAGGTAAGGTGACATTTCTTTCTCAGCACATAATTGGCTCATGGGTACTTGCATAAACATATTCACAGGAGTTTGAATGGTTGGGAAGAGTGGGGAGCAAGCAGGTTGTTATGTTCCATACTGTGTTCACAGGTCCCCCACCATCAGAGACATGGTGATCAGGTGTGTGGCTCAGATGGTAAATTCCCAAGCGGCCAACATCCGTTCCGGCTGGAAGAACATCTTCTCAGTGTTTCACCAAGCAGCCTCTGACCATGATGAGACTATTGTGGAGCTGGCCTTCCAGACCACTGGGCACATCGTTAGTGAGTATGACTGCAGTCGTTTCTTAGTGGTGGCCAGTTTGGCTCAAATGATAAAAATTGCTGTGTCAAATTGCTCAGCTGACAGTGAGATGGATCGTCAGTCCTGCTTTAGGTTTTAGAGAGGTGTATATTTACAAACTCCTGAACCTTGTTTTCTTACTCTCTGTCCCTCTTTTCGTCACTCTCTCCTCAGTGAACACTTTCCAAGAGCACTTTGCAGCTGCTATTGATTCATTTCAAGATGCTGTGAAGTGCTTGTCAGAGTTTGTGTGCAACGCAGCTTTTCCTGACACCAGCATGGAGGCTATCAGACTCATCCGACACTGTGCTAAATATGTCTCAGACAGGCCACAGGTAGGAACAGCTGACCTGTGACAATGCTGGTCCAATAAATAACAAGTTGCATTTGAAAATAATGGCATTTATTTATCATTTTCCACACTGCTCTGTGTAGTTTCTTGGTCATGATGTAATAAACCTCATGACTTTCTGTCTGGCTGTGTCCTGGTCTAGGCTCTGAGGGAATACACCAGCGATGACATGAACGTTGCTCCGGGTGATCGGGTATGGGTTCGAGGCTGGTTTCCCATTCTGTTTGAGCTGTCTTGTATCATCAACCGCTGCAAGCTGGATGTCCGGACCAGGTAGAAACACAGCTCAGTGTCGACCTCAAACTGTCGTTTCACTGTGGCTCCGCCCGTGAGCTGCAGTGACATGTTCTAAAATATGGCTTGTGTCCCCTAGTAAAAAAAATAAACAAACTAAACAGCATGTGACTGAGGTAAGATGTGATGCATGTTTCCATGGTGGTCCATGGTCATTCTCAGAAAAATGACTGCCAGGCCTCTGCTACAGTACAGACTTTCACTGTGTCTTCACAGATGGTGCAGTAGCAGTGAGTTAAAGCACAGGAGACATTTAGGCGCAGTGTTCACTGTTGAGAAGGTCACCCATCACCCATACACAGTCACAGTATTTACACTTGTGGATATGTTTATGGGCATGTAGTGTGACTAAAGCAGCAGCTGTTGCATGGCTTCTGAAATGGTTCAGATTTCATTTGTCCAGTTCTCCCTTGATTGATTCATTGGCATCATCAACAGAGCATTCATTTGCAGCTATTGACAATTGACAATTAATTGTTTCATTTGCTTTCTCATTGAAAATGAAAACACTTGCTAGTTCCTGACGGTCCTCAAATGAGATGATTTGCAGCTTTTCTGTATTTTATTCTATTTTGTATTGAGTATCTTCAACTATTGGTCAGACAGAAAAAGATCTTGAAGTTGTTACCTTAACGATGTGTTGGGCTTTTTTCACAGTTTTCATAGGCTAAACACTTGATCAGTTATTTGAAAAAATAATTGGCATATGTATCAATAATAATGATCATAGTAAAATTGTTAATAGCTGCCTTAATACAAATAGCACTTTTTTACTAGGTTTTCTACATACATTCACACATCTTTGTCATTTCCATTTCCTTTAACAAAAACTTTAAAACTGTAAAAGATTGTGAGTTTCTCACATAAACTGGTGCTGTTCCAAATTTTGGCCTCAATACATGAATTTTAATTATGCCTAAATAACTAGTATTGTACATATATTAATCTCAGGGCTCAAGAGTAACGTTGTCCCGTCGTCCCAGGGACGGTAGAAACACTGATCTGAGCCGGGATGCCTTCGGGACAAAAGGATGTATAGCTTATAATTTATCATTTACTTATTTTGCAAATGACAAACCGAACCGAGCACTCAGCTGAAGCATGTATTCTCATATTATTATAATTTCTATCACTCAGCGCAAGACAAATGTTCTGTTTATTAACTCATCACTCTGGTGCATCTACCCCCTCAGTCACACCTCGCAAGCAGGACCTCACAAATACTTTGGTAAAGTTTGAAAGCTATTAATAGATTCAATCTTCCTGGTTCAATAACTCAGAACTAAAACATTGATGGGGCACATATGATGCCTTCCTATCATGATAAAGTAGACAATGAGCTACAACCCAGTTTTAATCAATACAAGCTGTCCTCGGACCTGGAGAAATAACATTGACTTCTATGCACAGCTGGCTGAGAGTCAAGAGAACGGGGACAGTCTTCAAAGTACAATACGAAAACAATTACTATATAAATATTCAATAACTTCCATCTTATACACTGAAGTGACACAAAAATCATGTCACACACTGATGAGACACCGCTTGTTCTACTGCAGCACTTAATTTGGAAAAATTTGCTTTTTTCTAATTATGGGGATTTTCGATTTGGAATATTATTCGATAACTTATTTCTTATACACTGTAGTGTCACAAAAATCATGTCACACATCAGTGGGTACCTGCTGGTTTTACTACAACATTTTGTTTGGAGAAATATGCTTTTATATGATTCTCGGGGAGTTTTATTCGGAATAATATTCAATAACTTCAATCGTATGCATGGGCTCTACAGCACTGCAATTGGTAAACTGTGCTTTTACATAATTTGGGGGATTTATTTATTGGGAATAATATTTAATAACTTCATTCTTACAAACTGTAGTGTCACCAAAATTATGTCGCATATAATTGGTTTTCTACCATTTATACCACAACACTCAGTTTGGAGAAATGTGTTTTATTATGAATAATATTCAATTACGTTACTCATACACTGTAATGTCGCAAAAATCAGGTCAGACATTAATGGGGTCCTGCTTGTTATACTACAACACTTAAATTGGTTGTAGTGTAACAAGCTGTCTGACATGATTTTTGTGACCCTACATTGTGTAGAAGTTAAGTTATTGAATAATATTCCCAATTTAAAAAAAAAAAAAAAAAAAAAACCTAATTAGGAAAATGCACATTTCTCCAAATTAAGGGTTGTATTATAACAAGCAGCAACCCATTAGTCCCGGCTGTGGATAGACGTAAATGTTATTTCTCCAGTTCCAAAGACGGCTAGTTTTTGTAGCTCAGTGTCTACCTTACCGCGATAGGAAAGAGGCGTCGTTTGTGACAGAATAACATTTTACGTCTGAGTTATTGAACCGGGAAGCTTGAATCTGTGAATATCTTTCCATTTTCACCAAAATCTCACAAATATGTTGTGCTGGTTAAACTAAACACAGTGAACACTGAGAGGTATTAAAGCCCCGAGTCTGAGGTAACTGATGGACACATTTTAATGGATGTATTTTTTAGTAGTTGTTGTATTAACCCTATAATGCCAAATGCATCAAATTTGATACAAGCATTTCTGAGACCTATTGCATCACCTTATAGTAAAAACTTCACTCAAAACCCTCTTGTATCCAATCTGATACTTGTCTTCCAACCCCTGGTGGATACCTTTATCACTACAATTCAAACACAGTACATGGGACAATCCAAGTTGGCCACCTTCAGATAGCTCCCAACTCACTGGATCAAGGTAAAGAAAATTGCGATTTTTACGATTTTCCAGTGACATTTTCTTTAAAATTTTTAGTAATATTCTAACATGACCACTTAATCTGTTGAAGCAAGTTATAATTACATATTTTTTTGCATTTTAGTATGTAGTAAAATTGTGTATAAAATTTTGAAAAACCTATATGCAAATAATTTTTTGTAGTTTTTTTTTTTTTTCAAATTTTGTGAAAGGGCCAAATAAAGGTTCCAGATTCAAAAAATCTGAATTTTCTGTCCATTATTTCTGGGGTCAGGCATTACAGGGTTAAAATAGTCACCAGCTGCTCGGTAATGTTACTTCTTAGCAAACCTTACAGGCAGTGTCTCAGCTGAGTGTGTGTTTATTAGCTAAAGCATACATTTAGACAATTTAATATATCATTGTGGTCTTTTTGTTATTATTGAAAACATAGGTTATGCGTGAATAGTATTGATCCCAGTTATATCCACAGGCATTGTGGTTAATCCGCAGGTCCGGGCATAAAAAATATCACTGATTAGTAGCGGATGTGTCGGCGTTGAAATGATTCATGTTCTGATTGACCACGGTGAATACCGGGTAAGGAGTGGGTGATCGCGAGGCACGGCAAGATTCCTGGTGGGCCGAGAGCCAATTGTTGGGCCATAAGGGTGAGAGAGCTCGGACTATCAGCCCAGTGGAGCAGACTGCACACTGTGGCTGTGCGTGGCCATCGTCTCCCTCCCTCACTCCCCAGATAACTACGTTCGCTTCAGTCCCGCAGCTCCGTCCGACCGCTTACAGTTTAAGCGTTTGTATCTTTATCATTGTTTAAATACTGAAGCAGCAGTAGACTATTGCTGCCTCGTTTCATACGAATAACGAAGTAAATAAATCAGTGTTTGAAAATCTGAGAGAAAAGAAGTTAAGATCCAGAAAAAAATCCAGATGTTTTAAGTAGTTCTTGATCTAGCAGCATCAACTGTGCAGAACAGACAGGAGGAGCACAGCAGCAGAGTGGCTTTAGGAACACCGCTCCCATTGATTCCAGTTTTAAACAACATAGGAGTCTAACCTGAGTTTATTTATCAGGATATTGTTGTATGGCTTTGGTTTCTGCTAATAAGCTAATCAAAGTCCTCAGAGTCTGATTGATCAGTTCAAATTCACAGAATAGGTGAATTTAATGCTGTACTGTCCAGTCTGAATTCTTATCTCTCGCTCCCTATAGCTACAACCTTATAAGAGGAAAGTGAAAATGAGAACTACTGTTTAATGTACCAAATGTTCTATTTCAAGTATTGTTTTAGAAATCATCCTAACTAATTTATCCTCTGTTTATTCTCCATATGATTCTCGTAAGTGTGACATGGGCTACATGTGATGGTGTCTCAAG
The DNA here is from genome assembly GCF_046630095.1 of Trachinotus anak. NCBI lineage: Eukaryota > Metazoa > Chordata > Actinopteri > Carangiformes > Carangidae > Trachinotus > Trachinotus anak. Next base: position 8,552,961 of record NW_027273855.1, read on the forward strand.
ATGGGTTCTGGTTGGCCAGTCCTAGGCCAATTTTTATTCCCAGTCCATCCTTGAATATTAGGAAATACTAAGAAGTACAGACACTAATATGGGTTACCAGGAGAAAAAACGGGACTGCAGCATATGTCTATCTAATCTAAAAAGCAAGAATCTGTGCCTGTGTGTTTGTTTGGTATCAACAAACATTTAGATTTAGGGATGGTTATTACTCACTCTGGGACGGTTAAAAAAGTTTTTCAGGACAGTTCCTGGACGGTATTGAAAAAAAAATGAGTATGGAGCCCTTGACTCATCTCTAGTATGGTCAATAACCTGTTAATAGTCTAGTGCATGGTCAATCTGAAGCCTGAACTGTTTGTCTTTGCTCCTGCAGAGGTCTCACCGTCATGTTTGAGATCATGAAGAGTTATGGCCACACCTTCGAGAAGCACTGGTGGCATGACCTCTTCAGAATTGTCTTCCGCATTTTTGACAACATGAAGCTCCCTGAGCAGCAGACAGAGGTCAGAGGTCACTGGTTGTTTGTGTTTTGAGAACCTGAATATTTGAAGGCTATCCTCCTCTGTGATATGGGGAGGCAGGGGATGTGTGTACACATACAGAATGAAAAAGTTATTTAGATCTGCTCATGTTTGTTTCCTGTTTGCTTCTAGAAAACTGAGTGGATGACGACAACGTGTAACCATGCACTGTACGCCATCTGTGACGTGTTCACCCAGTTTTATGAGCCTCTCAGTGAGATCCTGCTGGTTGATATTTTCACCCAGCTACAGTGGTGTGTCAGGCAAGGTGGGTGTTCAGATTCATGTGGACAGGTAAATCACAATGCTCTCACGAAGCACATCATGCTCCTAAAGCAGACAGGTAACACCTGTTTGCTTTATCATATTTTACACAGTAGATATTTCAGTGCTGTGCCGATTAGAGATTTTTCCTCCTCACGGATATGGACGCCAGTACTGAGTTCTGATCTGATACTGATGCATTAAATAAATGTAAACAGCTGTATCAGCTGTAAGCCCCTGACCTTGTTTGGATGTGATATGACTGCTGTTGTTGCTGTATGGTGTGGTTCATTATAAATCATGAACAAATGCATGAATATTCTCTTCTTTTTACTGTAGGAATATACACTGATAGCGATGACAGTTACAGTCATGAACCACTTATATGGATCAAATGCCTTGGGGCAGAATCCTTCAGCACAAATGCTGTTTAAATAATTAGCTTATAAAAAAGAAAGCGGTTGTGAAAACGAATATATTGCTCTTTGCCTCCTCTGAAAGGCCCCTCTCTATTCTGAGTTATATGGGCAGGTAGCTGTGCTTTGATCAAATTTCAAATCAGGTCTAGGTACACTAAGAGAATCATGAAAGGACAGTCCTGTTAATGTGAAATCATCAATTATATAATAATCCAGTTGTCCACTGACAGAGCTCACTCTGGGTCTTTTCACACGAGACAACATCTGTCTTAAAACTGTTGTAGCCTCCTCCTGCAGCATTTCTCAGGCTGACTCTTTTCTCACTGTGTTTGTATCTTACTTATTGGGTTGCAGTGATTAGCTGAGAAGCATCACGTGACCCGAGTGGCAAAGACTAGAAAAGTTGCAACACTTCAAACAGACACTGTCAAAAATTACTAATAATAATTTATCGGTGACAGGTCTGAATAGGATAGCATCTGGGTCTGAACCTGGACCATGGTCCAGCTATTGGTGAACTCAGCCAACAGCTGGTGTTATGCTAGTTAAAAGAAATCAATTCTTCTTCTTCTGCACAGTAGGGATGGGCGGTACAACGGTACCATAGTTATCACCAGTGTGATAGTGTGCCACGACATGGATTGCGCAATACCGTCAACAGCCTCATTAAACAACAGCCTACAATAGATAATTTTATTTTCTTCAAAGCTTCAGTTGTGGTCTGAATACTTGTCCTTGTAGTATGTCTTGTAGCAAATTAAAAAGTAAAACACAAGCACCTCTGTTATTTGTAACTGGCTGGTTTTAAATCATCCAACACAGTATTACTTAAGCTTTGTAGCCGTGTTGTGATAACTAAAGGTGGAAATACGAGCAGCCTGTCCCATCACTTAAAAAACATGCATGTCTGTGAATATGAAAAGGCAATCCGCACCTGGGCCAAAACCAGCGAGATGTCAACGAGCAGCACCAGTGGAGCACGTCACAAAACCACATAGGTGGCACTCCAATCATTGATTACTGCTGCTACACCATACGACAAGTAGTAGTTAGAGATGGAAAGATAACAATATGGCAATCACACTATACATAACCAAAGACATGGTGCCCATTGAAAGAGTAGAGAGAATTGGCTTCAGATTTATGGTGCGCACTGTGGATGCAAGATACGACCTTTCTGTTTTTTAGCGTGTCTGCCAGAGCTATACACAGAGGTTCGGGAAAGAATCATGAACGAAACTGACAACACTGAAGCCTTCTCAGCCACCACTAATTTATGGTCCAGCCAGACTACTGAGCCATACATGAGCCTCACCAGTATTGAGGGAAGATGTTTTACCCTTTCTACGTGGTTGACAGTTGACAGGAAAGCAAGAGTGAAAGAGAGTGAATTGAACCAAAGGTCCAGAGCTGCACTAACAGAATGAAGTCCTGAAATACCTGAGGCCACCAGGAAAAATCCAGTAATAGGTTTATGGATGCCTGGATGAAGTGAGCTTAACCTATTTATTGCCACATAGAAAATTGTACTGTCCCTGAAATATGAGCAGTGAAGTTATGAAAAATAAAGAAATCCACCTGCATCACAGCATCTCAATGCAAACATTCAGTAACTGTAACAAAAATCTTTTCAGTCCCTGACCAGCACGTGGATCTCAGTTAGTTCAGTGTTTGTATGTAGCAACAGTGATGTCATTACCTTTCTCCTACAGACAACGAGCAGCTGGCGAGGTCAGGAACCAACTGCCTGGAGAACCTGGTGATTTTGAATGGGGAGAAGTTCAGCCCTGAGGTCTGGAACATCACCTGCTCCTGTATGCTGGAGATCTTCCAAAACACCTGCCCTCACACGTGAGTCCCAAACACTGAACCTCACTGCACCAGACATTAGGTGAACTCAGTGTCGCTTACAGCTGATATTCAGTCAGTGACTTCATTCATTGTAAGTATATTTATGTTTTAAGACACAACACACATTAAAGTTAATTGGACTTATGGCTCTTGTATTTAAATCATTGTGTTGTAATGCTGTCACAAGATGTAAGTTGCAACACCCGATTCCCAATCTGCTGTTTTGTTTGCTTTTCACATCAGTTTGTTGACATGGCGACCGGCTGGACAGGATGACGAAACTGCTGATGGAAAGCATTTTGTAAGAAAATAAATGAATTAATTCATAGACTTAACAACAAAGTACATACAACAGCAGCTGTGTAGATGTTTCATACTTGGTGTGGAACATGATAAACTGCTTTCAGCTAATGAAAGGACTGTTATATTTGCACCGTATCAGAAGCATGATGCTGAATGTGGGTGATGTTTTTGTCAGGATGCAGACTTTGACAGTCAGTCCCAGAGCAGCTACGACAGAGCTCTGTCCGAGAGAGGACACAGCCAGATGTCCAGTGACGATACTTGGAAGGGCAAGTCCAATGCCAGTGAGTACACAGCATTCACAGGCATACACACATTTGGTTGTGTGTATCCAACATAAATTCATATACAACAGCCCAATCTGAACAACAGTAATGGTAAAAAAAACTACTTGTATTTCTTTGTGCTACAGGAGTTTCAGACCAGAAGCTGTTTGCTGGGCTACTGATTAAATGTGTGGTACAGCTTGAACTAATCCAGACTGTAGACAACATCGTCTTCTACCCAGCAACCAGCAAGAAGGAGGATGCTGAGAACATGGCTGCTGCACAGGTGGTTCACAACAGCTACTATCAGGTTTTAAGTCAACACTGTCCTTAATTAGGGGTCCAAGGCCAACAGGACTGGGGAAAATGCATGCAGAGCAGGTGGTGCTATAATCAAGGAAGAAGCGTTTTGGCGCATAACTCCTATATTATACATCGCATATTCAAAAACCTTACATGACCGTCTTGTGTGATAGCAGCTGAATCTCCTAATATAGGCCATGCCCATTTCCCCCATCTATATTTTTTGCAAAAATATGTGTAAAACCAATCTTTTCAAACTCATCCTAGGCATTGAGTCCGATCTGTGCAAACATTTGCACATTGCATCTACGGATGCTTATGGTCAAAAGTTATCAAAAGACTTGCATTTGTCCAAAAGATGATGAAGGAACAGCTTCTTAAAGCTAGCAGTCCAAAACAGGAAGTGTTGGATAGCTTCGGAAAATTCATTTCAATTGAACTGAAACTTGCAGGAACACTTCAGCACATGACTCTTGAGTCACTGTACAGAACTTGGTGCCAGTTAGCTTCTAGGGGTCGCTACAGGTATGGAAACTTTATATCTCATAATTGGCTGCATGGATACGTACAAAATTTGGTGTACCTCATCTATTGATAAATCACCCGTAGGTCCTACAGAGCTGTAATCAATGCTTATACACTGAATTGTGCCTAAAGTTTGCTTCACTCAACATGTGGTCAATTCAAAAGTCTGTCACTCTACTTTTTTCAGAGTATGCAAAATAAATTAACTTCTATATCTCCACAAGAGCATTGAAATGCCACCAAAACTGACACAGACATTCACTGGATAGTATATATGAAGAGTTCCGAATACTGTTTGGATCAGTCAAACAGTGAGTCTGGAGCGATATTCAACATCTTCCTGCAATGTGCAACATTTTCTATTTCATCTCATTTTTAAGTCACATGAGTCTGATGTTTGATTTTTTTTTTTTTTTTCAAAATGTTTTCCCTCACAGTTAAATATTTGTTTTTTGTTTTTGTTTTTTTCTTTTAATGCAAGTTATGTAAGTTATGTTTTAAGGGGAGGTATTTGGTGCATCTAGGCCAACCCTCAGAAACTAGATCCTGACCCTCTCAGTCCTGCAGCGCAGGCAGATGAGACGTTAGCTGCAGCTGTAGGTGCTTCTCTAGCAGGGCTGTGCACAGACATTTTGGGGGACAGGCGCTCAAGCAAAAAAAAATGGCATTCCTCTATTAAATAAAGTTAATTACGTATTTATTCATTTCAATACAGCACACTTGCAGATGTTTAATACTCAACAGATTTCAACAAAATTATCTATTTACACAGAAACAAAGCTCTTTACATTAATTATTCTACATTTATCACAAGAACAGACAACAACAGAGAAATGATACCACACTGTGCTTTAGAGTGTTTTCACATGTAGCATCTTACAGCGCGTGCATCTCTTCACCACAGTCCGGAGTGAATCCAGACTTCTGCCAAGCACACACCCAGCCTTTTTGACCAGCTTGTCCAGTCTCCTTGTGTTCTTGTGCGACATGCTGCTTGCCTCCTTTGAAACGCTGCTCTCTTATCTGAATTATATGGGCAGGTACCTGTGCTGTGATCAAATGTCAGATCAGGTTTAGGGACACAAAGAAAATCCTGAAAGGACAACCCTGCTAATGTGAAATCATCAGTTATACCTAAAAAAGACCTTGAGTTTTCTGAAACTTTACTCCCACCAGCGAGATGCTCTGGAAGAGTCGGAAGCTGAGGGAGGCGAGCTGGGCCCAGATCAGGGTATGTACAGGCACATGACCTCTGCACACCTCTTCAAGCTGCTGGACTGTCTGCTGGAATCACACACGTTCGCCAAGGACTTCAACTCCAACAACGAACAAAGGACAGCACTGTGGAGGGCAGGTGAATAGAAAGGGAAAGTCTTCTAGTTATAGGAGTATACTGTTACAGGAATAGTTTAGAAACATGTACAGGTTTTATGACTTGAAATAAGTTATAAGACATTGTCTTTCCTCAACGCCTTGAAAGGTCTTTAATGAGGTACCATGTCTACTCCTACTTCTACGAGGTATCTCCATTTAGTGTAACTATATCATAAGTTCAGCTCCACACTGCGTCATTTCTTGGACTGAACCCGAAAACTTCCTCTCGGTAGAGAGTTCAGCCCAGTGGCAGAGGATGATAGCTCTTCCTTTATTGTTGCTGCATTTCTTACGTACTTATGTACTTTTGTCTCTATTAACAGTGGAAAGATAGCAGGAAATAGGTCAGACCCAAACCAGGGCTATTGTGCTTCCTGGTTGCCGCTTCAAACTTGCAGCCTGCAAAATGTTTTGGCTTTTTTTTTTGTTTGATTTGATATAGACATTAGAGATACAGAGAGGAAATTAGCAGAGAGAGAGGTTAGAATATTAGATAATATAGTCCTTTATTAGTCCCACAGTGGAGAAATTTGCAGTGTTACAGCAGCAAAGTGAATGATGATGTGAATTATGATGTGTAACAAATGTTTCTGACCAGAATAAAACCAGGGACGTGGTTGTTACACACCATTGTGTCTTAACCATTAGACCCTGTGTGTTGCTCCTGTTTTTAACTATAATCCTCTGTCTCTTTGCTGTCAGGGTTTAAAGGAAAATCTAAGCCCAACTTGTTGAAGCAGGAAACCAGCAGTCTTGCCTGCAGCTTGAGGATCTTGTTCAGGATGTACTCTGACCCTCAGCTGCAGGACTCATGGCCTGACATCCAGACACGCCTGCTGCTGTAAGCACAACAGACAACGTGATCACCAAGTCTTTGACACAGATAAGGCTGTTGTTTTTGCTCATATTATTATTAGTTTTTTTAATTTTATTTTATTAGGGGTCAAGCCTGGAGGAGCTTCCCAGTACCAGCAGGGCTGGGAAACCTATTGTTTTTAAGATTTTTATTGTTAGGGGCCCAAGCCCGACGGAGCTGGGAACCACGCATGCAAAGCAATGTGGTTACCAGTCCCAGCAAGGCTGTTCAGATTGTTCAGATTTTTATTTTATTTTTTATTAGGGGTCAAAGCCTGAAGGAGCTGGGAACCAAGCATGCAAAGCAGCGTGGGCAACCCTATTGTCTTCATTCAGATTTTTATTATTTATTTATTTATTTTTATTCTTCCATACCTAAAAGTGGTACTGCAGCCTAAACCGTAGAGGTTATTTAGAAATCCTTAAGAGGGCTGGTGTAGAATGGTCCCCACACCTCAGACTACGAAAAGTACACCGGTCTACCAACAGGTAGTACTATAATCAAGGGAGATGCTTTTTGGCCTATACCTCCCACACTGTACATCGCACCTTCAATAATCAAACATGTTCATGTTCCCTAAATGTAAATGAATCTCGGAATGCACAAAACTCAGATTGGGGGTTGAGGTTTTTTTTCCGGCAAGATTACAAATTTTGCAAAACCTATTTTTTCGAACTCCTAGGAATTGAGTCTGATCAGCACGTAGATTTGCACACAGCATCTATGCACGCTGATGATCAAAAGTTATCAAAAGACTTGCATTTTTTTAAAGATTGACAAAATTGCAAAGGAACAACTTCCTGTAGCTAGTAGTCAAAACAGGAAATGTTGCATATCTTTGGAGAAATTCAATCCAGCATATCATTCTAAGGCTGTGTACAAAATTTGATGTTAGTTAGCCTCTAGGGGCGCTACAAGTATGGAAAGTTTATATCTCGTAATTTGCTGCATTGATCGGTATGAAATGTGATGTAATATGATCTACTGTCATTCCTTAGTCCACATATGAAATTGGGGAATGATTGATTAAAGTGGGCATGGCATATCACAACAAATCTAAAATGCCACACTTTGCACTTTCCAAACTTCAAAAATTATTAATAATTTCACCGTAGGTCCTACAAAACTGCAATTTCTTGTGGTTATCTACTGAATTGTGACAAACATTTGACGCGCTGTTACCTATATTCAATTCAGAAGTCTGTCACTCTACTTTTTCATGGTATGCAAAATGAGTCAACATCTATATCTCCAAAAGTCTTAAGTCAAATGCAATAAAATTAGACACAGATACTCTGTAGATAGTAAATATCAAGTGCTTCAAATAACGTTCTGATAGGTCAAACGGTTAGCCCACGATGATATTGAATATCTTCCTGTAATGTGTAGTGTACATTCAATATTTTCTATTTTGCCTAATCTTCAACCAAACGTTACCAAAATATTTGACAAAACACTTGAGAACAACACTGTGTGATACATTTTTTCATATTTATCCCCTACAGTTGAATATTTCAGATTTTTTCTTTTTGTGTTGCAAATTATGCAGGTTACATTTTCAGGAGAGGTATTTGGTGCATCTTGACCACTAGTTAAATTTGACCACTTAGAAACTAGATAGATAATGTTGTACAGCCTGATGGCAGTGGGAACAAAGGATCTCCTGAGCCCCTCAGTCCTGTGGTGCAGAAAGATGAGACATTAGCTGCCGCTATAGGTGCTTTTCTGACAGGGCAGTGCACAGACATCTTGAGGGCAGGCACTTAAGCAAAGAAAAAAACCATTCACTCATAATTGTTAAATAAGGTTACTCACATATGTATTCATTTCAATACGGTGTAAGATGTTTAATAGTCAACAGATTTCAACAACATTATAAATTTACTCTTTTGGATTAATTATACTGCATTAATCACAACAAGAGGCAACAACAGAGAAACTAAACCACATCGTGCTTTAGGGTGTTTTCATATGCAGCATCTTACAGTGCTTGTGTCTCTCCACCACAGTCCTGAGTGAAGCCAATCTCCTGCCAAGTGCAGACCCAGTCTTTTTAACCGGCTTGTCCAGTCTCCTTGTGGTCTTGTGTGACGCGCTGCTACCCCAGCAGACCATGGCATAAACACACTCGCCACCATTGATTACTGATTGATTAAAGAGGGCTTAGCCTATCACGAAAAATCTAAACTCATCCACATTTCCCCTTCAAAAATTCCCCTGCGGAGCTGTAATCTTGTGCTTATACACTGAATTATGCCTAAAGTTTGCTTCACTCAACATGTGGTCAATTCAAAAGTCTGTCACTCTTTTTACTTTTTAAAGAATGACAAAGTTACAAGGGAACAACTTCCTGTAGCTAGCAGTCAAAACAGGAAGTGTTGGATATTTTTGGAAAAATTATTCCGTTTGACAAGAAGGTTACAGTTCGAAATTGCCCTTCCACTCTCAGGCTGTGTACAAAATTTGGTTCCAATCAGCCTCTAGGGGGCACTACAAATGTGGAAAGTTTATATCTCGTAATTGGCAGAACGGATTTTTACAAAATGTGGTGGATATGATCCATGGTCATTCCTCAGTCCATACATGAAATTTAGTAACAATTGAGCATGGCCTCACGATAAATCTAAATTGCCAGATGTTGCGCCTTCAAAACTTCAAAAATTCAAAAGAATTTACCCATAGGGCTTACACAACTGTGGTTTCTTGTGGTTATCAACTGAATTGTGACAAACGTGACAAAAAGTCAGTTACTCTACTTTTTTCTTGATATGCAAAATCAGTTGACATCTATATCTCCATAAGTCTTAATTCAAATGCCAATAAAATTACACACAGACATTCTGTAGACAGAAGATATGAAGCTTTTGAAATACTGTCCCAGGTCAAATGGTGAGTCCACAATCATATTGAATATCTTCCTGTAATGTGTTGTGTACGTTCAACATTTTCTATTTCTTCTTGTTTTTAACCAAACTTCCCCAAAATATTTGACAAAACACTTGAGTACAACACTTTCATGTGTGATTATTTTCCTACAGTTGAATATTAGTGATTTTTTTAAAATGCAAGTTATGCGGGTTACATTTTCAGGGGAGGTATTTGGTGCATCTTAGCCACTAGGTGGTGGTAGACAGAGTTTGAACACTCAGAAAGTAGATAGTGAAATACAGCCTGATGGCAGGATCTCCTTAGCCTCTCAGGTGCAGACAGATCAGATGTTAGCTGCAGCTGTAGGTGCTTCCCTGACAGGGCCGTGCAAAGACATTTTGAGGGCAGGCGGTTAAACAAAGACAAAGGGCATTCCACTCATAATTATTAAATTAGGTTACTTAGATATGTATTCATTTCAATACAGTACACTTGCAAATTTTTAATACTCAACAGATTTCAACTAAATAATAAATTTCCATAGACACAAGGCTCTTTTGCATTAATCATTTTGCATTCATCACAAGAATATGCAATAATAGAGAAATAATACCACACTGTGCTTTTGGGTGTTTTCACACATAACATCTGACAGTGATTGCATCTCTCCACCACAGTCCTGAGTGAATCCAGACTCCTGCTAAGCACAGACCCAGCCTTTTAAACCAGCTTCTCAAGTCTTCTTGTGTTCTTTTGGGACACGCTGCTGCACCAGCAGACCGTGGCATAGAGGAGGACACTCCACCACTGACTTATAAAACATATGTAACATTTCACCACCTATGTAAAAGTACCTGAGCCGTGTCTGCCCTTTCTGGTAGATGTCGTCCCTATTCAGGGCCCACCCCAGTTTACTGTCCTGGTGCATGCCTAGGTCATGGTGGGTCTTGGACTTGTAGAAGGTATTTGGGGCATGTCAGCCACCAGGTGGCAGTCTTTGGCTATGTTTGACCCTTCAGAAATCTTCCAACCTGAGACTTGCACAGTAGCAATGGATCCGAGAGTACGACCTGCACGGTGTTGACAAGCAGCCGCAGAAGGCTCCTTCAGACTTGGACCCCATTCAGACCTGCTCGCAGGTCTAGTTTAAATTTTTAAAACGTCCTAATACAGCTGGGCACTGTAGTTTTTTTATCAAACATTACTCAAACATGAGGAAATCGTGTATTTATTGGAGACTGTTACGGCAGCAGGACTCTGTAAGAGAGTCAAAATAAACTACTGTGCCCATGTTCATTGCAATGAAGGATCACTAATGTGTTTTCAATAGTTCTCAATAGACAACAAAAGAATAGGATGTGTCTGGCTTTGCCTACACAACTCTTAGTATGTCTCATCCTTATTATTGGTTTGTTGATGGTGAGACAAATAGGGAACACTGCCAGACATATCCTGCTGACTGCATATTATTACAAATGTAATAAACGCACCTACCTCAGAATATTGACATGTTATTGCATGGTTAAAAATTAAACCTTAGATAAATAAGTGCCAAATGTGTCATTTGCAGAAAGTGCAGTCCAGGGGTTTGTTCCATGTTGAGTCAGCTGTGTTTTGACACATGGCTCATTCTTCATTATGTATTTATGAACTCTACACTGTGTGTGCAGAATATATTGGGGTTTTAGAGCTTGGTACAAATCACCTTGTGTTTGTTGCTGAGCAGCTGCACTGGACCTGTTGACTCATGTAATACATCAAGAATACATACGGGGGGGTCCAGACTTTTGTGGTGTTAATCACTAAGGTGTTGGTGCCTTAGTTGAGGATGTGCCTGCTCTTCAATATTAATGATGATGATAATAATAGTGGTGATAGAGACCAACTACTTCTGCCTTTACCATGTCAGAGACATGTCAGTATTGTGTTGGTCATAATCCTCTATGTGTGTTGTGTTCCCTCTCTCAGGGTGTGTAGTGAAGCTCTGGCCTACTTCATCAGTCTGACCTCAGAGAGCCACAGAGAGGCTTGGAACAGCCTGCTCATGCTACTGCTCACCAGGACGCTACGACTGCCCGATGACAAGGCAGGACCACACACACACACACACACACACACACACACACACACACACACAGAGAGTACACTTCCAACTATACACTAGTCAGAAATGGACAGATAGGGATGCCTCACGACTAAAATCTGTTTTCATGGATAATTCATGGCAGTCCGTGACTCAGGGTTTCTTTCCAGGGCACGTTGGGCCAAAGCTATAGCGCTTGAGGCAATGGGAAATGTTGGTGTCACCCTGCCAGCTACAGAAGAAAATGCCAAAACACCACACAAACCACTGTATTCACAAAAATTGTAACAGTATTGTTAAAGTGAAAAAAGTGGACTGGCTAACACCACTCTCTTGTGCAAGGTCTGCTGTGAGTATTGGAAAAGTCTTAGTGCTTCAAATTGTGTTTATTTGCTTGAATGTAATTTTCATATTACACATAAATTGTGAGGACAGAGATGAACTCTGGACACAGTTGAACTCCTTGCTATGAATTGTGTCGCCCAGCAGCAGCCACCCTTCCTCTTTCTGTTGTGTACATCCTCCATATTTTCAGATATACTGCTGACATCTTTTTGAGGTTAAAGCACATACATAGTACACATCATTATTACATTTTCTTACCTTCTCCTCCTTCTCCAGTTCAAGCCCCATGCTTCCTGCTACTACCCCCATCTGTGTGAAATGATGCAGTTTGACCTGATCCCTGAGCTGCGGGCTGTCCTCAGGCGTTTCTTCCTGCGTATCGGTGCCGTCTTCCACATCGCCACTCTCGACGGGGCACCTGCCCAGACTCCTGCATCCTAGATTGGGTGGGTGGAGGAACAGATGGTGGGGATGGATGGAGAAATAGAGATGATGGTGGACATCACACATTAAAAGAAACTTTCCCCCTCTCTTTGACTGGAACAGATTACAGAGGGGCTACAATGTGGGGAAGAAGATGAAAAAGACTGTAGCTTTTCTCTCAGTTCAGGACTCTGCATTAAGTGTTCAGTTTTTCTACTGCACTCAGCTTATAGAGAAGCCTTTACCCTGTCTTTCCTCCCTTCCTTTCTCTAGGGGATGAACAGCACTGTGACCAGCTATCTCTGCTGTCTTTCATCATCCCCCTGACTCAACTCAAACAGTAGTGACTAGAAAAAAATAATAATTTATTGATATTGTTGTAAACCCTGTACCTGATTTTCTTTTTTTAATACTTAACAAAAAAGGAAAAACTACATGCTGAAAGCAATTGAACTATACCATTGAATTTGATTAACCTTATATTTGCCCTCTGCGAAAATCTTTTTTGGCCACCTGTGCCTGTTAAAAAATGATAACACCATTAGTGTCGCCCTTATTGTGAGTTTGGTGATCTAATCAAAATATGTTGTAATATCTGAACCCTCATGTATCAATACCTGTCCCAAAGCTTTGTCACTTTCAATGTTTATGTTCTCTCTTATTGTTTGTGTCTTATTTGATAGCGGGCTGTTGCCATTGTTCAAGAGACTGAAACATGCAAGCTGCATTTGACAACAATCTGTATCTCTTACAACACTATCAAAGATCTAATGCAGCTTTGTTTGGGACGTCTTTGCTCTCTGTCACATAACCGTCCTGTTGTCTTTATCATTCTTGCCTGTCAGTGAGATTTTACTTATTGATTTTCTTTAATTTATTTTATGATTTTATTTTTTTTTTGACAGGATAATTGCTGGTTTTACAATGAAAGCTTGGTTGAGAGACGGGCTGCTTCCCTCTGACATGCATTCCTTCATATCTTACCCATTAAGCCTTACACTGAAGGACTTAGAATTACAGCTTCATAAAACCTTCCACTGACCCATCAATTGGACCTATAAGGTGACACAGTGGTTGTTTGTGTCCCCTCAGGCTATTGCACATCTGTTGCAGACGTATTAACACCACCCAGCGGACCAACTTTGTATAGATGGTTGGAGTGCCCATCAGTGTTGTGTCAGATTCAACAGCAGAGTTCAGCCACAGAGGGATTTAGGAATGGAGCAAAACCAAAGCTTGCATCTGCAGATATACTGGAATCTCTGCATCCTGGACCCTTTGTAGTTTATTCCATGCCTTTTTAAAGAAAGATGTATGTAATTATTTAAAGTGCATTTAAATATTTTTGAGATGCATTCCTTCCCTTGCAACTATGGATGTCTACTTTTCTTCCCTAAAGTGAGGGGGGGAAAAAATAAAAATAAAAAAATAATTAAATATATATACACATACATACATACATACATACATACACACACACACACACACACACAGTGAATGAATAAAATGCAGACTGTAAAGTTTTTTTTCAATGTAAGATACATAGAATTGGAAGTGTTATATGGTTCTATACATTATATTGTGATGTAATCTTCCAAGCATTTGGTGAAGTAAACAATAAACCTGAATTCAGTGACCACTGATTCACTTTTAAAGTGAACATTTTGACTTGTCAAACACAGGTGGTACAATAACATTCCAACATAAAATAACAACTGGTGCAATCAAGGTTTTCCATATCCAGGTCCGTGGTAATGTGCTTGCTGCCTGGTCATTAATGGTAGTGGTTACAACTGAACCTTTCCTCAAGTGAAAATGTGAGTTCCCGAAGGGCACTAAAGCCAGTTTGGCCCTGCAGGTTTGCTGATGCTAGGCTTTAATCAGCATTGCACCGTAAGTGCTGGACTTTCACCAGAAGTCAACCTCACTGACTCTCATATTTTTGGAAATGTAAGCCATTTAGTTGTGACAGTTGCAAATGTGGAGAATGGATTTCAGCGTGTAAAAATCCCCAGATAAGGGCGCTGTGCTCAAACTGGTAGCCTGTCCGGACACGCGCCAGATTTTGGGGTAACAAAGGTTACCATGGAGACCTCTCTCATCCTTTGTTTGGCTAATTAAAGCTGACAGATGCCTGACGGCTGTTCCATGGACCCCTGTTAAGAAAATGCAATTTTATTAATCCACAAGCAAGGAGGAATGTGTTGAACTCAACTGGCAAGTTTAATAGTTAACGTAGGGGCCACACGTGAGGCCCCGATAACATAAACTAGCTCGCTTTTAGCTAGTTAGCGGTAATGCTCGCTGGGACTCTTTCCTGCTAGTCGGCCAGTTCTCAGGTGAAGTCAGGGAGTGACTTGCACTCCCCAGTGGGTAGACGTTTTCTCCTTAATGCATTTGTAGCACAGTCTTCACGCTGGATGAAGCTACCATGTCTCTGGCTGCTCTGACTGAGGTTACGTAGGGAGCGTAACTGTGGGCGGATCTGTGGTAGCCAGTTGCTAGCCAGGCAGGCTAGTAATGACGGATAGGCTTATCCCTGCTGGGGTCTGGATTCTGAGCCACCAGACATGATTTTATGGAGTCCACCATACAAGTAAGATCCACTGGTCAGTCTCTGAATGTATTTCTGACGTCTGTGTTTATAACATTCGCGGGATTGTGAGAGACGTAATTCTAGAGAGGGTAGTTTCCTCTCAGAATCCAGCTAAAGGAACGCGGTCGACAGATTTGGCAGAATGCGTATCCATAATGTTTCCTGCTAGCTCTTTTTTCCTGTCAAATGTCATTCTGCTTGATGCAAAGTGTATTTATAGACTACACTTGATTTTGCCACTGTAAATACACCTTAGTAGGAGTACAAGTGTACAAATGTGCGACTACATCAAGATTCAGTATGTTAATATGATAGTGACAGCCATCTTCAACAGCCACCTACTGTAGTGTTCGTACGGACTATGAGCGTGACTGTAATGCTTTGCTTACAAATTGAGTTTTGTAATGATGATTCCTGTTGTGGTGAAGTCTTGTTAAATCTGCAACAGAGGGCAGTGTCTCAAATTGGAATTTTTATGCGATATGATTAAAGGTCTCAGCCTAGCGTTTATGACAGGAGAATGGGATGGCTTTGCTGCCTTCAGTGGTTCACACAAAGCCCGTTCTTCCTTCAGTAAATTGAATTTCAGAAATGTGCTTTTGATTGGAAATAGCAGACGCGTGGGCTGAATGAAACAACAACAAAACACAAAGTTCACAGTTGGACAGCAATGGTGGAATAGAAAAGAGAAATGCGTCAGTCTAATCCTGTATAGTAGTTCACTAATCAAAATATATGTGACAGATAAAATGTGAACAGAGGAGTGGTGGATGTCCCGTGCTACTAATATACATACAATCGAAAAATTAAATATTATTATTTGAATCGGTCTCATCACTGTTTGCTAACAGTTTATAGTGTATGGGATAGAAGATACTGGATTTGATCGTGAACCATGTATTCAGGCACCTCTGAAGGCGTCCTATTACGTAATAGAAGCGGGGGGGCTGGACTTGCAAAGAGTGGAGGCGGAGAGACGTGGGAGGATACGTGCAAGCCTCCTCACAAAGTGGCTATCTTACATTCTTGGTTTTTGACAGCTTTTGTACAGACTCAGCGACAGACTGATAGACTGACAGATTGGGGACGTTTTGCCCGAGAGAGACGGTGAACGAACCGAGGATATCTCCATGTGATTTTACGCAGTATAGCTGGTAGGAAGCTCATGTTAGTCTTTATATCTTATGTAGTCTTCACATCTGATTAAGAGGAAAATGTGAATCCACGTTTGACGTTGAGGGTTAGACACAGGAGGCTAACACAGCTAGCATATTCAAAGGCAGTACAGCCATAGGTTGTATCCTACAGTATCGCTAACGCAGCCTTGACTGGTTTATCTGTAAGTTGCAGTCCAGATTCCATCATAATATACACGACCTCGTCTTCCCGTTTGCTTTATTTGAGTTCATATTTGAGCGAATGTCAATGCAAATGTTTCGTCCAGGTGCTAAATTTCGTTGCGACTCGCTGGTATTCCTGTAGGGGCTGTGTGGTGTTTACATCAGTGCTGGGCTATTAAAACCCGAGCCACGTGCTAGGAGCTTAGGACCATGTGGCCGTTGTAAACACTGCTGCCTTTTGGGTCTTTATCTGCAATAACAGGCCATCTCAGTTACTTTGAATAATTTCCTGAACGTGCGTTTGCAAAAAGTTTTTGGGCTTGATGAAACTACAGCAGTTGGCTTGTTTGGCCAGGAGCCAGTAAAGATTGAATCAGGCATCTATTGTGCTGTTAGGGAGTGGAGTTATGTATTATGCAATGTCACCACCACTATTTGCATGGTGTTCTCTTCACTTTGCTTCACATACTAATTATTAGGTCCAAGCACTTATCAGTTTAAATGCCAATATTGCTTTAGAAAAGGTCAGGTTCCCACATGATAACCAGCAGGCAGTTAGGGATCATCAGCAGGTCATGTTCCTCCCACATCTTTTTGTGTGCTTCCATATACCAGTTAGGGGTAGTAACAGGCGGCAGAGGATGAGGGAATGGCTTTGTCAGACAACCGCCTTCTCACCTCATCCTGTGTTTCTGGAATGTAGGCCCACTTAAAGTTAATGTACTGGCTGCAGCACATGGACATATATCTTTGATGAAGGAAATGTTTACTATACATCTTAGTAATGATGGCAAGTTAAGTTTGTGTCTGAGTTGTGGAAACATGTTTGTATTAAAAAAAAAAAGAATATTATTTCTAGAACAGCAAATTATTATTTCATAGCAATAAAAGAAGGGATTAATCTATGACTAACTGATTAATCACTTAGTCTATAAACTGTTAGAAAATAGTAATATTTCCCACCATAATCTCCAAAGCCCAAAGTAATGTCGTCATGTGCCCTGTTTTGCTTGGCTAACAGTTCAAACATTAAATGTTCACTTTATTATCACATGAAACAGAGACAGACAGACAGCAAATGCTCACAAGGGATGAGAATGAACTGGGTAATGTTTGGGATTTTTGCTCAGAAACGACTTAATTCCTTAATTGTTCATCAGAATTGCTGATGTAATTTTAATAGATTCATCATTTCAGTTGTAGCTTTTTACATTATAATGATACTTGACCAAAGGTAGCACTAACACACAACTATTCATTCATTGCTATATCACTGGATTCAAAACTACAATATTTTAGGTAGTTTATAGACACAAATTGTATATAACTACTAATTAACAAATCAATATCTCTTTCTGTTTTCAAGGCTACCTTTTCAACATATTGTAATTATTTAGTTTGGCTTTTTAAAAGGTTGTTATGCTTTTATTTTTGAACAATGGTAAATTCACAATTATTATGTATACATTATTAATATTATAATCAACCTGCATTTGAACCTTTCATACCAGAGTGTAATCAATCCTTATGTGGAAATCTTAGCATGACTGCAATTGCAAGTTTGATACATCAATGCTAAACCACAGAATTGCCCAAGATATTGTAAAATACACTTGTTAATATGAGTTTCTGACTTTGAGTTCATTCAGAGTTCACTACATTAGGTACACAAGAAGTTAAACTACATTGTGCCCAAACTAATTTAACTTTAGTAGACTTCTTTATTTCCTCAACAAAACACCACATTCTACAGTCAGGTACATAAGGACAAAACTTATAGTTGAAGGGGCAGAGGCATTCAATATATAGTATATGGTTAGAGTAATCTTATAATGATGTCATACTGAAGTGGAGTTGTGTCAGACCAGTATTAAATCCTGAATGGAAGCAGTGAAACCTTAAGTATAATGTGTGTGAATGCATCCAGACCAACCTCCAACAGAGATAATGATAATAACTTGTTGGATGCTTAAAGTGTCAGAGAAAAGTCACGTCTATGTGGAGACACATGGTCATGCTTAAGTGTGACAATATCCAGGTAAGTGTTTGTGTGTGTGCATGTGTCAGTGTGTGACAGTAACAGAGACAGCCTGGAGCTGAGATAAACAAAGTGCCTGAAAGCTCAGACTGCAGGTCAGAGGTCACTGATTAGCACATGGTGGCTGTTAACATGGAACCTCAAGCCAGCTTCTCCCTCTGATCTCTCCTCAACTAAACCTCACCTTCCTCACACCACCCCCACTGTCTCTTGTCCTTTCTCTAACACATACACACACACAAATTCGCTCAACTATTGTCTCATTAATATCAATACCATCTGCACCGTATGTAACAGCCCAATTAGAGAGATGCACTTTGACCTACCTGTACAAAGTTAATTTGAACATCTACAGCCATCCCTGCACACCCCCCAACCTCACATGCATACAATCACGGCATGCATATAGGCTATCCAGACTTTGACCTTCTATTCTTGTCTTTTTACAGGGCCTGAGCTGCTGTCAGCCTTGTGTAGGTTTGGTTTTCACCCCCAAAGTGCCCTCTGGGTATCAGCAGACCATGGTGGTCTGAACGGAGGAAACACGGGGAGAAAGTCTGGCACAGTGTGTGTTCACTCTAACACAGCAAAGCACGACCACCAGAGGAGCAGAGACGGTCCGGAGGCGAAGAGAAAAAGCTAATTTGAACATAAAATGTCTCAAAACAGAGAACTGGTGGTTTTCTACATAGAGTATAAACTCGCCCAGAGAAACTATCCTCTCAACCACATGGAACTCAATGAATCTCCCAACAGGACTGAGGGGGGGGGGGCAGGGTTGGTTGAGGAACAGCGGATAGCGACGCAAGCCAACGGAACTTTTAATGGCACAAGTCCTGGGACCCGCCCGGAGCACCCGCAGCGGCAGCATCGGTTGCCGTCAACGACGAGCCTGGATGCGGTGAAGGAGGCCCTCCGAGACTCGGCTAACGAATTTGAGTTGCGATACTCCCGCGCCTTTAGCGATCTGCACAATCAGCTGCATATCACGCCGGCTACAGCTTACCAGAGCTTTGCAAACGTGATGGATGAAGTGTTCCGGGACGGCGTCAACTGGGGTCGTATTATAGGCCTTTTTGTATTCGGCGGGGCGTTATGTGTTGAGTGCGTGGAGAAGGAGATGAGTCCGCTGGTGGGCAGGATCGTAGAGTGGATGACAGTCTACCTGGACAACCGCATTCAGCCCTGGATCCAGAGTCAAGGAGGATGGGTGAGTCCTACACACACAGACAGAGAAGTGTGTTTGAGGGCGTGCAATATAATGCTGTCTACTTGTATAGCCTTTTACACCAGGACCTTCAACATAACGTTAAGTAGTTACACAAAGGTGTATGGATGCTAATGGCTTTTGTTGATGTGATTGTTTCAGCAATTTCAGATGTGGTTCTCCATCACTGTTACTATTAAGACAAGATTTGATCGAGTCTGTTGATGTCTTATATCCATCATGTGCCAGTGGGTCAGCTGCATGAACTGACCTCAAGTGACACTGTATCATCAGTTGGGAGTTATATCTCACAAGTGTATAAAAATCCAGAGCAAAGTTCTTATTTTATCATGCTTGTTGTAAATTGTCTTATGCAAGTGGGCCCAGATAAGCCTGTATGACTACATTTAAACTGTATCAGCCTCCATCAGATTATGACATGGCACAGGGGTGGGTCTGGCTCCGCGGTGGAGAAAAAACTTCAGATCAGATATAATAGAGTAGAAAAAAAGGCCCACATGCTGCCTGAAAAACCATTTGTACTTTAAACAATGAAAACATCATGTATGTTTGTGTGGTCAGCAGCTGGTTCAGCTGTTTTCTAATTGATCAAGAGCATGGAGCTCAATGAGCTGAATCGAAGTGGGAGCTTAACAGGCTACATCAGGGCTTTGTAGCGCTCTGCAGCCTGCCTGGGGATCGAAGTTCATCACAGAGTGGGATAAGGTCCAGGGCTTTTACAGACAGCCCTTTGTCTTACTCCAGTCAGTTGACTGAGTCTGTGCTGTGCTGTTTTTTTCATTCCACTATCTGTCCATTTTTTCCTCCAATGGTCTATCTGCTCTTCTGTTATGATCTTCACCAAGACCGCTGCATGCAGATGAAAGCTTTGTGTTTTTCTTCTGGAGTCAGTTTGAAAGTGGGCCATCCTTTTTCTGACAATCTGTGTGTGTGTGTGTGTGTGTGTGTGTGTGTGTGTGTGTGTGTGTGTGTGTGTGTGAACTCATCCAGGACAGTTAAGGTCAGCTCTTTTCCTTTGTGCTAGCTATTTCATGGTATGGAGGTGAACGGAAGCGTGGGGAGGGGCTGTTTACATTCACTGCACTGCTGTATAACACCAGGTCAAAGGTTGATCTTATGGAAACTGACATACCATTGACTGAACAGTGTACCTAGAAGAAAGTCCAATTGAGCAGACTATGGCATGGTACAACGGTATATTCACTGTTTCAATATGTCTCTCCAAAGCATTGATGTAATTGGTATCATTGTCTGTTGTAATGGCAGTCTCACATTCCCTTTTTTTGCCATAAATCTTTTGTTTTGACTACATAGCCATGCATTTCCCAATCATCTGAAATGAAGTTGTTCCTGTGACATAGGATGCTGTTGTTAGGGAGGTCCACCGAGCCGCTCCGAGCGGCCCTATCCCCCTTTCTGTAAGTCTTTGTCTTTTTGTAATTCCTTTACTTTGTCTGAGGTCCTTTCTACCAGTGCTTCAGTCAGATTGTTCCACAACTAATGATATCATACCTTTAGTTGCTACTCCTGCAGATAGCAGAACAATTTGATTTCTACAATCAAATTTAGAATAACCGTTGACAGCCCTATTGTCAACATTTCATCATTTCATTTCTTTTAGTCATTTAGCAGACGCTTTTATCCAAAGCGACTTACAGAAAGGGGGATAGGGCCGCTCGGAGCGGGATTCGAACCAGGGCCACCTGCAGTGAGGACTATAGCCTCAACACATGGGGCGGGTGCTCTACCCACTTAGCTAAACAGCACGGTCTTACATGTGTGGTTGATCTCATATAGTCAAAATGATTGAGGTACTCACACACAAACATGTGTACACACTCATACAAGACATTTTGCTGACAGTTCGGGCTAAGAACATCAGCTAACAACACAATGTAGCAGCTTGTGGTTAGTGGCTTGCATGTCAGTGTAACCTAGACTTGAAGAAGTGAATGACATCAGAAATGCTGAATGGATCAGTGTGTACCAGGATCCTCTGGTATGGTTTCACTTCTCCTGCCGATGATTAACATTTTCTCGAGCACATGATGCCACTTCCTTCCCTACACAGCTTTGTGTAATTCACTTTTGTTCTGTTGTTGTGTCGGTCACTTGCTGCTGAGGGGAGAGCATTGGCTTGATAAGTGTCCCATGTTAGATATTCACAAGCTGACACACTTGCCACATGGGTACTCTCAGCGAGCTGCAGTGCAGACTGCAGAATATATAGTTTATTAGGTGGATTACCAATAGAGTCATATCATGTCAATCAGTTGCTTTTTCCCTCTTTGTCACAATAGCTTCAGTTTCTCTTTTTTTGTGGTTTGTCTGTTCAAAGCCAATCTAGATGCTCCCCGGAAAATACCAGAGCCTCTTTGTAAAGCTACGAGAGACTTTGTTGTTTTTCTTTGTCTCTGTGTTTTATTTCACTCTTTCTTTCTTCCTTCCTTCCCTCCCTTGACACCTCCTCACAGGGATGAAGCTCAGAACTGTTGGCAGATGTTGGAACATGAGTGTAGCTGTGAGGCAGGTGTGCCTGGGTGTTAGCTAATGAAATACTCGTCTGCTCTTAGTGACAGCAAGGTCACTTTCTCCCCCTTTTCTCTGTCAGTCCGTCTCATGATCTTATTGTTACCACCCAATTTTTATTATTTGCTTTTTGGCAGGTTTGTGATAGAGAAAGAAAGGAAAGTTTTGTTTGTAGGTGATACTTTAACAAGAGAAAATATGATGTAAATGGATGATGTTAACCAGCGTTTTGAAGCTAATCTCTAAAGTGATTTACATGATTAGTTGAACTAAACTGTGTTTCCCAGAAGTTAGGAACTTACAGTATTTGTGTGTTCTCCATATTGTGACAAAGTAAGAAAGAGCATTACGTTCACAAGCTAACACAAGCAGTAATTTTTCCAGTATTGCTGCATATCAATGCCTTATTTTGTACAGAGCTGAGGCAATTACTTGACTAATTGATGAGTAGATTGACTAAATATTAACTGGCAACTTTTTTGATAATCAAATTAATTGTATTAGTTATTTTTCAACCTAAGCTTCAAACACTACATGTTTTTCTTAGCATATAGGATTTGGGCTGTTGGTTGGAAAAAGAAGCAACTGGAATATGTCACATCGGGCTCTGTGATATTATCATTGACATTTTTCACTACCTTTTGTAGACAAGATATTTGATCGAGTCATTATTATTATGCTTCGTTATTTTAGACTTTTAATTAGTTTGCACTTTCAGCTGTAGTTTCATATTGGTTTCAATACATAAATACCAAGAAAAATAGAAACAAACATTTACAACACACCATAACACCTTTATGTATTAGTACAAAATATTCTGTACAAAATACCAATTGAGTCAGTTTTTTTCCATCTAAAATTCCCCTGGTTAGATCACATCCCTTTTTAACTCTAGCTACTGAAAAGCTATTATTCTCTTTAACTACTCACAGAGCACCATGTACATGTAAACACACCCATTGAGACAGGCTTGTGAGCTGGTGAAATTGTTGAGGTGACAGTTGGATATTGAGAAGTGAAAGGTGTTTTGCACATCAGAACAAATCTTGCTGATAAACCTTGGCCTAATTGATCCTAGAGCTTATTTTGGAGCCTCCACTGTCAGGAGATATTTGATAGTAATTCAGGATGTGTGGTACATATACTCAGCCTTATTCTCCCTCCACAGTCTGTGGTTTTAAAGTAAGCGCAGGAGTAAAGCTATATATTGTCAAATAATAAAACTCCTTGGCAGACAGCAGAGCTAGAGACAGTGCCATCGACATAATAATGCTGTTTTCAGCAGAGCAGGCGATGGCACTGATTACTCAGTGGAGACTGAGCTGCCTCGGGGTGAGGGTACAGGGTTATTACCAATTATAAATGAATAATATCTTGACCTGCTACTGGGGGAAATAATGTTTTTTGCCCTCTGACAACCTAATAAAGGCTAAACTCATTTAGAAGAACCACACTACCATGGTCTGGGGAAGTTTGACTGGAGCTGGATATGTATGAGGGGGGGTTCCAGCACAGACACAGGGAAAAAAGAGACCATTCGCACAGGGGCTCTTTGTGGTGCTCTTGGGAAGGTCAAGAAAAAGGTAACTACAAGAAAAATGTCTTTGAGCAGTTAAAGTCTGTCTATACACCGATCAGCCATAACATTATGACAAGGCCAAGTCAACACCTAAATTTGTTGTCGTGTTCTTCAAACCATTCTTGAACCAGTTTTGCAGTGTGGTAAGGCACATTATCCTGCTGAAATAGGCCAATGCCATCAGGGAATACTGTTTCCATGAACGGGTGTACTTGGTTAACAACAATGTTTCGGTAGTTGATACATGTCAAAGTAACATCCACATGAATGGCAGGACCCAAGGTTTCCCAGCAGAACATTGCCCAAAGCATCACACTGCCTTTGCCGGCTTGCCTTCTTCCCATAGTGTATCCTGATGCCACGTCTTCCCCAGGTAAGTGACACACATGCATTCGGCCATCCACATGATTTTAAAGAATATGTGATTTATCAGACCAGGCAACCTTCTTCCATTGCTCCATGTCCAGTTCTGATGCCCATTGTAGGCGCTTTTGGTGGTGGACACAGGTCAGCATGGGCACCCTGACCGGTCAGGGTGCACTGTGTGTTCTGATACCTTTCGGAACCAGCATTAACTTTTTCAGCAATTTGAGCTACATTACCTCTTCTATTGGATTGGACAACTTGGGCAAGCCTTCGCTACCCACGTGACCCTGTCGCCAGTTAACTGTTTTTCCTTCCTTGGAGCAGACCAGGAACATCCCACAAGAGCTGCAGGTTTGGAGATGCCCTGACCCTGTCATCTAGCCATCACAATTTTGCCCTTGTCAAAGTCGCTCAAATCCTTATGCTTGCCCATTTTTTTCTACTTCCAGCTATTCAGCTTAAAGGACAAAATGTTCACTTGCTGTCTAATGTATCTCACCCATTGCCAGGTGCAATCAGTGTTATCCACTTCACCTGTTAGTTTTCATAATGTTATGGCTTATGGGTGTATTGTGCAGTTTTCTTGGCCTTTTTTCTTATTGTCTGTAAATGCCATGAAAAAATCAACACAAATTAACTGATCCTACTAACAAGTGCTATATCTCATTTGTCTGGACCATTGAGATCCAAAAATTATTTAAAATGTTTACTAAAAATTATGGTGATCAGTTGTTTTAGGAAATTACTGAGCCTTTTTCAAAAAAGTAAAACTATATATTCATGATTAACATCTTCCATGGGAACCAAAGGACTTTAGGCTCAGAGACACATGCAGTGTAGGAAAGTGAGAATATACTGAGAGATGGAATAATTTCTTGTCTGTTTTGGCCTTTTTCGTGGGAGTAGTTGAGAATAATAAAAACTGTAAACTATTGTAACATTAACAGCAGAGTTTTCTGCTGTATATGTGTGATTATGAATACATGTAGGCTGGCTGTATTGCAAAGTGAGTTAGATGGCGAGGCTGTAGGACCTGTTGTTACCTGGTATTAACATGCATCCTCAGTGATCCGATCACAAGTGGTCAGCTTAAGTATGTCTGTTTACACCTGGATTTAAAATGCATCTCAACATGCATCTCCAGAGACCACTTGTGATCGGATCTCACTTCCCCGCTTCATATGCAAATAAACAGGTATACGTTGTTGTTTTTTGCCAATCCAACACACGGGTCCGTTGTCAATGTGCTTCTGTGTATGTTTGTGTGTTTGTGTGTGTGTGAGAGAGAGAGAGTGAGTGAGAGAGCAATCAGTAACGAAAGCTTGAGCTAATCAATGCGTTGCGCACAGCCTACAGTGAAACAAGGTTTTAACCAGGATTGATGTTAATACCAGGTCTGAACAGGGCCATAGTTAAAGGCCTACGGGAAGGTAAATCCAAGACTTGTTTTGACGAGGGAAACACCTGAGCTTCCTTTGTGCCCTTTTCCATGGCAGACTTATTCTCTCTCTCTCTCTCTCTCTCTCTCTCTCTCTCTCTCTCTCTCTCTCTCTCTCTCTCTCTCTCTCTCTCTCTCTCTCTCTCTCTTCTCTCTCTCTCTCTCTCTCTCATATATTAACACGCACATAGGAACATAGGATAGGCAGTTAGATCCACAGAGTCATCTGTCAGACTGCCGTATCAAGGAAGAGCAGAAAATCTCACCCTTGAGACCTATCCAGCTTTCCTCAATTTCTCTTTTTCTTCTTCTCATCCCCCTGGCCTCATCTTCTATACATATCTCCCTTCGTTTCTCTCCTGTTTCCTTCCATCTCCTCTATGTACATGTGTCCCAGAGCCACCAAGTGTTCCTTATCTTTCTGTCTGTACCTTCCTTCCTCCTGCTTCCTGCTGCTCTATTTGTAATCTCTGTTTTATTTCCCACCTTGCCTGCCCTTCTTCTGCTCTCTAGTCTACACCACAGGTTATAATAGCTAAATATATTACAGATCAATCATGCTACATGCCACGTCAGTCTCGCTGTTAACCTTGTGCACCAGCATTCCAGTGCTTTTTCCAGTGTTTGTCAGTTTTGTTTATCAAACACACACACACACACACACACACACACACCTACCTCATAACACAGTTGTCAGCGCTATTGGTTCCCTGTGACTTGATCCCTTCTCACTTGCCTGCACATCCACTCGTGCAGCCACCACCCCTCCATCTTTGCTTTTAACCATCTTTTACAGGCCCTCTCATCTCTCACCATCCCATCCCCCTCCTCCTCCCCTTATCGCTAATATCTCTCATGTGGCTAATTAGGAAAGATGTGTTTTACTAGCCATCTGGGTTTTGGTTTAAGGACAGTGTTTTTGCTCATCAAGAAAAGTTTCAATGAACATGATTGTTTGTTTTTAAACACACACATGGTGCAGGGTGGTGTTGTCTCATACATCTCAGTGTTTTGTTGTGTGGTGGCACGCTGCTGAGGGGAGGGGATGATGGCAAGTTGGACTGATCATGTGACAACTTCAAACAAAGGACCAGGTGTTTTTGTGTGTGTGTGTGTCTGTGTGTGTGTGTGTGTGTGTGTGTTGCCACACGCACACACACACACATACACACACACACAAGCATACAAGTCTGATGTCACACATCCTGACACACAAGTGCAAGACCTTAAAACGCATACAAAAACAATAGAGGCACTCCATTGAGCAGCTACATTCATATGAAAACATGCAGAGATCAATCTGCATAGAGCTGCTCACCACACAGGTGTAATGACAGCACTTGAACAAAAGTGCCCACCATTGATCCAATGCAAAGAGGGTGTGCAGGAGCATTGTCTCTGTATATGGCTTTTAGTCATAAGAATGACAAACGTCACTTCTGGATCAGTGCGGCCTTTACAGTGATGGTTTCACCTGCAAAGCTATGACACACCTGTAGGCACAACTGAAAAGCAAATTTCTGCACAAATAGTGTGTGTGTGTGTGTGTGTGTGTGTGTGTGTGAGTACTCAGTGGTGCGTGTCAGTTACTGTTTGAAAATGGCAGCAAACAGATTGTATGATTCAGTTGCCTCCAGCTCTGTGATAAGCACTTCACAGATGTGTTGGTTTTGTTTACGTGAGTGCAAGTGCACATGTGTTCTACTTGTTTATACACAGACCTTTGTTTGCCTTAAGGAGAAAAAGTCAAACCATTCTTGTGTGGTAACAGGCGGCTACATGCCTGGTGCAAAGACCATAAGAACTCAACTAAACGGCAGATGTAGAGAGATTCTAGTCAATTATCTGTAAATTTGCAGGCAATTTATTTTCATAGTTGTATCTACACATGTTGATGCATATTTCTTTTAGCACATGAAGCAAGCAAAAGTAATTGATCCTGACATGCCAGTGGAAGAGAAAGTGCTTGATACCAGTCTAACACTGATAACTACTCACCTGATCAGTTTTATATAAGTAATAGCTGGACGAGCAGGCCTGTAGACAACAACTGCCCTCTGTGTGCGTCTGTGTGTGTTTACATCTTCTGATGATAAAGACCTGAGGCCCTGGAGCATGACACAACCACACACACACAGAGGGAAACATCCAGCAATGAATCAGTACAGAATCTAATGACTACATTTGTACCATTCAGATTGCATCTCAGTCTCTTTATCTGTGTCTTCCTCCTCTCATTTAGAATCACATACATAATCATAATCATATGCAGATGCTGTGTTTATATACAGCACAGATATCCAGCTGTGTAATATATAGTGTGTGTGTCCATTCTGCCAGCACACTTAAGAGCACGGAGCTATTAGAGCAAATTTGCCAGACTGGTAGACATCAGACTTCGACTGAAGTGCACCATTATGTGCCGCCCCCACTGGAAGTATCTGACAATGCATGGCAGCTGAGAAGAGAGAAGATGAGGGTAGAGGGGCAGATGCAGATGTCATGAAGGCCTGCAGAGAGGAAGATGAGGCTGGTGACTCAGCCAGTTGAGGATGCAGTATGCAAGGCAGTAGGTTAGACTGCATGTATGGTGTGGTGTACATTTCTATATGTGCAGCTTATATGCTGCATGAACAGAACAACTGTGTGTTTGTGGAATAGAGTAAAGACACTACATTTGGTTGCCTGCGTGCTGCTCCACTTCTCTGAGGCTTAGTGGTGAAATCAGGTCATGAGCGATCCGCCCCTCCTTCCATCTTACTCCTCATTCTGCTCTCACCCTCTTTGCTTGTCCCCTCAGTTCTTACCTCTCTGCTCCAGCCCACATCCTTACACCTCCTCCTGTGACAGATTCTTTTTTATTTTCTCCACCTTCTGTAGCTCAGTGCAAAGCCTAAGCATCTGTCTGCATCCCTCTTCTCTCTGACTGTGTTTCATTCCTCTCCATCCTTCTCTCTATATATTCATCTCCTCCTTGCACCCTCCTTTCTGTTTTTTTCTCTATGCTCATATCTGTGATCAGATTATGAGGCATATCATGGGATTAGTAAGTCTTATGGCATGTATTCAAGTGGGAGAGTTGAGGGATGGATAGAGAGGGTTGATGAGTATTTTATGATAATTTTGCACCCAATCTCATACAGCACAGCGTGATGATGATAAAGAGCATCAAGGCCATCATCATTATATACCTCCTGGGCTTGTTTGAATGGCCAAGGGGATAGAGCAATGAAGACAAACAGTATCTTCAGAGGCTCTGCAATAATAGAAGAGGACAAATAGGAGAGAACAAAATACTGGTGCACAGCCTGTAGATACTCATCTCCGTCTGGAGAATTAGTTTCTTTCATGTCATCAAACTTTGTGAAAATATACAGTGAGCAACAAGGAAGCCTCTCTGCTGCCACTTGCTCCTCCTTTTCTCCTCATGGGTTTCCATGGGTTTTTCATCAGCATTTTTTTTCCTCTGTAGCCTGTTTCGTCCTTGTTCTTTTGTTCTAGTTTCCTCCCATTTTTCTTTATTATTGTGTCCTACTCCCTGCCTGTCCGTTCTGCCCCGTCTGTCTGTTTCTCTCACTTCCAGACAGATGGCAAAGTCTCAGGGTCTGGGTGGGATGGTGGCTGATAGGATTGAGGGTTACACTGCTGAAGACATTCAGTCAGAGAATACCTGTCTTCTCTGCTTCAGCTGCCTGAATTTACATAATATTATTCATACATATAACCAAAAGACTAACCAGGACAATGTTAGCATAACATAATATTATTTCATGTTATTTTGTAAATATTTATTTTTTATTTTTTTTTTTTCAATGTAATGTAATGTAATATGTTACCAGTGCTTGGAAAAACCCTTGTCCAGAAGCAGGTGTCATTATGTTACAATAGCTTGAAAAGTATTAAAAGAATTGTAAAATTAAACAGTGGTTGAGTAAATAATTTCATGAGTATCAAAATTTGCAATTTAAAAATCACTTTAATGTACTTTCTAGTTGATTGAACTTGTGTCCTGAGTTTTTGTCAAAATTGAAAAATTCAGCAATTATTATGGGCAGCTAAAACTCTGAGGTTCCCTTTACCACTTCCTTGCTCTTCCTAATGCCATGAGACTACTGTAGCTCTGGTAAGTTTTCAACAATATTTTAATTCAGTAGTTATTTGTTAATAGCTTGCATGGCACAACCATAGTGTGTCAACACCATAATCAATGAAATGCAAGATTTGTGTGAAATTTTATGTAATAAAAGCTTAATTTAAGTAGATTGTATGGGTTCACAAGAATCTTTCTTTTTAAAAATTCTAACAGACTTCAGATTAGGCTGTGGTCTCTGGTAAAGGATATTTATCAAACAAAGCATAATTAGAACACTGACAGGTTCAAACACGAGTTACAGTGTAGTAGTTGGCTGGGATTAGATTTTCTCCTGTGATGAGCACAGTGTATGGCTTATCACATTTTAGAAAATTTAAGAAAATTCACTCCTCCGGTCATGGAATTCATAGGCACAGGAATCATGTGTTTTATTACAATTTGTATGCATTTTTGAAGTTTCAGCTGTCATTTGAAGGATTTTGAATGATTTGAATTAGTTAGTATACTGTATAAGCAGTATTTTTGAAGAGCCTGATGTTTAAAGTCCCTCTACTTGATT
Source organism: Trachinotus anak (assembly GCF_046630095.1). NCBI lineage: Eukaryota > Metazoa > Chordata > Actinopteri > Carangiformes > Carangidae > Trachinotus > Trachinotus anak. The sequence continues at coordinate 8,583,128 of NW_027273855.1, forward strand.
GAGATGTAAATCCAAGAAAAGATGGTGCTGGTGGTTACATGGTTACATATTAGATAATATTTTCTTCCTATCTTAATATCATCATATCTTACAACATTACAATATTTGTGAGAGTTCAGTTGTCATTTTGAATGAAATATTTTCCTGTTCCTTACATGTTCGTTACCACAGTCAGTTTTGTGTCACCACCATTAATGCCTTGTCAACTCAGATTTGCTTTATGTTGTTTTTTTTTTTTTTTAATGAAAATCTTTTTAAAGAAAATATGTTTTGTTACTTCAAGATTATTTGTCTATGAATCAGTTGCATTTTCAAAGTTAATGTGTATACAAAATTGGTTAATCTATATGACCTAAACTGCGGTCTATCAAACTTGATAGATATGAATCTTTTTAAAAAGTGTGTAAAATTAAGAGAACCAAGAAACTGTTAAGAGTCAAAATATCTGTGATAGGTTAATTCAAAATTATTTTCTAGCTATTTCTATGTGTTTGATGGCGTTGACAAAAGTCTAGTGCTGATCGAAACATGTAATTTATAGAAAAATGTTACAATTGGGAGGCTGTTTCAAAATGTGGTTAAATAGCCAAAACCTCATTTAACAAAGATGTATACATAGGCTTGGAAAATAATCAAGATAATTTTTTGAAAATCTAAACCTGTTTTGTCCCTGACCTCAAGAATCGCTGAATTACATAATAATTAAACAACTAAATTAAATGATTATTGAAAAAATAATCAGATCAAACATCAATTAAAACGTTTACTGCCTTTGTATCACATTTACAAATTCACCTTAATCTGTATGAGCTGATATTTGGTTAAATGAGAAATTCAGATTTTTCTTTTTTTTTTTTTTTTTGCACTCTGTTTACACTTTGCTTACAAAATTCTGTCTGGTTATTTTACTGTGAGGAAAGACAATGACCTAGTGTCCACAACAATGTTTTTGAAAACAAGAATTAATGTGTGTTGACTTCACCTAATAATATCTAAAATACACAAACTTTATTCATTTTGGGCTTGGGAAGATTTGTCATATGTCTTTGGGGAAGATTAATTACAATTACATAAACGTCAGCTTTGTGTTAATACACTCCTGATGACTTGGCAACTGAATACCCTTAACTTCACTCCTCATCCTCTCTTGCACTCTGACTCCTGATCCTCTACATCACCAGTTCCTTCCACTTCTTATTGTTGTGAACTACTTTCAGACCCAACCTGGGACTGGGAAAGAATTATCGTGGCCAATGAGCCCAGTCCTGGAACATGCTCGCTGCACACTCTCATGCACACAGGGCTGGTAAAGAGACACTATGGATGATGACTGCACTGTTTCACCTGCCCTCATGAGTCCCCTGCTCATAAACTCTCCTTGTAAAGTAGTCACTGATTCTACCAGCCATATCCGCAATGCTGAAACATTACACTTATGGAATGTAACATTAATTTAGGAAACCTTCTCAAGTAATTGGACATGCTGAGATACAAAAGAGAAATATCCACTTGTATGAACAGCCAAAAAGTATCAGAGTGGTGGGACCTGACACACTCCTGCTGTAGGGAAAAAACAGACGCTCTTCGCTGGACGAAATTCGTTGAGAAAAACTGCAGCTCTTCTCTTCCTCTTTGACAGTTTTGACAACGCCTTTCCTTGTGCACTGTGTTGATTATGATACAGCACCACCACATCAGTGTAATGGCTCAATGGCAGTTACAAATGACAGAAATCCGCTGAGTTCAATCCTTGTTAGGAAATAGTGTTTTCCTTGAAGACACTCCTGAGAGTTTCTCGAGAGCTGGAGGTGGCACTAAATTTGACAGAGGCAGCCACCTCGTAATTCTTTATTTTGGGGAAAAGTGTGAAATAGTCTAATGACAGATGGATGATGACCTACCATGCCGGTTACTGTTGCACCAGCAAGCTGCTCATCCTTGTTCCTGGGACTAATTCAAGCAGTTTTTCAGCAGCTTTCAGGCTCAAGTCCAGTTCTCCATGCAGAAGAATTAAGAAAGGTTGACAAGTATTATTACACACTCTCATAGTTCACCCTACACTTGTTTTAAAGCTGTGACAGTTTGGTTCTTTTGTACGTAGAGTTGGCATCTGTCAGCTTGTCATTTAATAGGCCATGTTTTCTTTCTCCTAGCAGTGAGTTAGAAAAATAAGTGGAGAGGAAACACATTCAGTGCAATAGATCCATTTATTCTGATATGCTAAGACTTAAATGTAAAACAGCTAGAGCAACAGAAGATTTATTCCAGCTATATGAAACATGCACATTTTAAGCATCAAAATTCAAAAGGATGCGCATTCCTTCAGGGATCAGAAAGTGTAATATGTATATTTCGTATTTGTTAATACAGTGTGTGTATTTCTTCTGTTTGACTGTGAGCTTGAGCTGTCACATGTTCAATTAGACTTTGTTAACCATGAGTTTTCCGTGCTTGCTACAAAAAGGGCAGCACTTCTATTGGTCATATGAATGCAGAAGTTGTAACCATGGTATGGTGATGGCAGTGTTTATAGGAATGAAGGTTATGAGGTTATTCTAAATTTTTACAGAGATCAATCATTTTTATTATGATACTGAACCACATTAAAGCTGTGTTGAGACTGACTGTGAAGTGCTGTGTGAAAGCACCCCCCCCCTTTATTTCACTGATACCACTGTGTTGAGCCAATGCAGGGGAATCCAGCTGTTTTTTGTCTGAAAGCCTGGTATTCTCCGGATGCTGCTCTTGAACTACAGGCCAAACTTGTCTCCTCAGACCAAAGAATGTTTGAGATCATGATCTCAGACTCCAAGGGCACAGTCATACATATCCTAGTCATGAGTGGCCTCTATATTTACTCTATCGTAGAGGCCTGATTGATGGAGTGCTTCCTCTCAAAAGGTTTTCTCATTTCTGTGACACATTTGATTAGGGCTGGGTAATGTTAAAAAATGTTCCATACCAGTACCGGTACTGATACCCAGACTACAATTCCGGTTCCTGAACGATACCTTTTTCAATACTAAATAAATTTCAACATAGAGGCAGAGGCTAATTGTGAAGAGAAAAAAAAAGATAACTGCTGTTCAGCCAGGACAAGTCAATGAACATGCACAAGCTAACCGACTGTATATTAGATAAAGTTGGTCAGTTACTGTCAATCTGTGAAATGCATTTCACTTTTTGATTTACCTAGCTAGCTATGAAGCCATATAAGGAGCTAGATGAGCTATACTCAAACAATATTCCAGATAATGTTACATCCCAGTTTGTCATATAGTGCTCCATCCATGTTAATTTCAGTAGCCTAAACAACAATGTAAAAGTTAGATGAATTTGTTTGTAAATGTAAGATTGCCTGCTACAAATACAGCCACTATGCTGTCCTCAGTAATATCAGATGATGAGGAATCCAGTGGTGATGAAAGAGGCAAACTTGACTGAGAGAGAGGCTGTGGTTCGTACTGCTTACAGTCGAACACAGAGCAATTTTCTACTCTTAATTGATGCCGTGCAAAGTTAAGCGCTTCATCAAATTTGTCGTGTTGCTGTCCTTTGCTGCAACGTCCTTTGCACATATGTTGCATTTCCCTCTACTGGTATCAAGTTTAATAAAATGGAGGTACACTTTTGATTTCCTAGGCATTTTCTTGCACTATGCCACAAATACGTGGTGAAAAAAAATACAGAGCCTCTATGACATGTTGGTGTAACGTTACGTTAGACAGCCAATCACCCGCAACTTACCAAGCCCTACATATGATTGTGGAAATTTGTCAACAGGCAACTGCATGGTTTATGAAATCTACTTGAGCAAGTGACAAGAGCAGATGGATAAAGTCCAGGCAAAACACAAAATTCACAGTGCTTGTTCTACCAGCCATTGTGAATTGTTTTTTACTGGATCGTGTCCAGTCATCTGTCTTTTGCCACAGATGGTCTCCCATCAGGTCCTGAAAATATCAAAGCAAATAAAAACAAATAAGATGCAACTGAGCTCAATATGAAATGCCAGAGGAGTAAATAAGATCTATAACAATATTATTCTCTACAAAGGTAATGAATTTGATTGTTAGTGTTTCTGTTTGATTGGATTTATCATCTCAAGTTCAGAATGTCATTCAGCATGATATTTAATCAGTCTGTATTTCCCCGGGTTTAGGTTCAGTTTATCTCAATCTTAGAAGTGAATTTGCTGTTTCTTTTGCTCTTGCCAAGTCACTGACTGTGATCCTGTGATCAGCTCATGGACTGTGTGTCACAGTGTAAGGCAGAGGTCACAGGACAAATCACATTCACTCATTGTACTTGGAACTTCATACACACTCTCTGCTTAAATGACATCATCTTGTTTCACCAGCCAGGACATCATGTCACCTCCATGTGTTGCTCTGTAAACAGTCTTTCATCAGTCACACTGGTTCAACAGTCTGTTTACTCAACTGACAGAAGCACATGAAGTGTTGTCTTCCATGCTGTACTCTAGGCTCGGGGACAACACACTGTGTGTGTGTGTGTGTGCGTGTGTGCGTGCGCGTGCGTGTGCGTGTGTGCATGCGTGGGCATATGTGTGAAACAGTGTAACCAACCCATCACTCATGAGATGGGTTGAGGATTGTTTAGAACCACCTTTTGATAATACTGTCTTGAGTTCTAGTCAGCCCTATCAAAGACATGGGAATAGACTTGATGTGTTGTCTACAAAATAGCTGTCTATAACTGCTAGGTGAAATGTCTGCCTTAGATTTAGTCTAGAAGAGAAACAGACAACAAAAACTCTTCCATCCTTACATTCTTTCCTGTCTGTACATTGATGACTGTGCAGATGTGACATTGTAAAAATGTAATTTTTTTTTTTTTAAACTGGGGAAAGTTTAAATTAAATATGAAACATTTTTAAAACACCAAACATCCACAAGTCATCATAAGAAAGCATTGATGATTCATTTATTCCCACGATGCCTGGCTCCCCACAGGGTATGACCTCCTACAGTTCCTGTAACTTTATACTTTACCTTGTGCACTCATTTGTCATTTCTCTGGATGAAACTGGCTCAAAGCCGGTTGATCTAGATTGTTCTTGTCAAGTCATTGCTATTCAGAGTGTTGCGCGCGTGTGTGTGTGTGTGTGTGTGTGTGTGTGTGTGTGTGTGTGTGTGTGTGTGTGTGTGTGTGTGTGTGTGTGTGTGTGTGTGTGTGTGTGTGTGTCCTGGGGGAGGAGTCAGCTTACTATCAGCATACTGAACTTTCTGCTTAGTAATATTGAATTCTCTGGATTCTTCTCTGCATGTGAATGGCACCTTTAGCATCCTTCCTGTTGCCTTCCTGTTTTATTTGTATAGCACTATATCTTAATATACATTATCTCAAGTAGGGTGCAACCTTTATGGTTTTTTTTTTTTTTTTTTTAAGTTATTTTTTTGTTAGTTCGTTAACTTTTTTGTGCCTCTATGATAGATCAGTGGAGACTGACAGGAAAGGGGGTAGAGACAGGGGAATGACATACAGGAAAGAGTCGGACCGATAATAATATCGATTATTAGTAATCAAGAAGACTGTTAACTGATATTTGGAACCAGTATGCCAGTACAAGATTACTGCTACATACCGTGGTGTCCAGGTGTTTCTATTATTTTGTCCATCCCATTTATATCCATAAAGGTAGGCTAAATAACAGAAATGCCTCTCTGTATAATGTAATACAGCTCAACAGCTCTACACACTACATTCTCTGAAAGTGTTGAATCAACAACTGTCTAAAACAATTTTATTCAAACTGAACATAACTTTTATGCAGGAGGATTTATGACATGACTGTTGAATTAGGCTACATTAGTTTTAGCTAGATGTTCCTAAAAAATGTCAGCTGAGTGCATCAGGCTGTACAACACTTCAGCCTCAGCCAAAGGCAGTGGCTCATGACCTGTAAATTTAAAGTGCATAATTAATAATAATAATTGAATTTACCCTGGGGGACTGACTATTTATTAATTGGTTGCTTCCAGTGCTGTCCTCCTCTTGGAACTGATACACCTGGTAGCCTAAAGGTGCTCTTTAACAAAAAAGGTTTTATCATTTTATTATTATTATTATTATTATTATTATTATTATTATTATTATTATTATTATTATTATATACATATAAGATGTTTTTTCCCTCCCCTTCCCCCTTTTAAAATGTAATGCAGTAACATGTTTACTCAGAGTACATTTTAACTGACTTACTTTGTACTTTTATCTGAGAACATGTTTACACAAATAATTTTACTTCTATTGTAGTAAAATGTCGTTTCAGTAACAGCAGTGATCAGCCGTTCATGTGATAAAATCAGTGTAGTGTCTCATCTCCAGTTTGGAGGTTTTTTTTAATGCCTTTATTAGATAGGACAGCGAGAGAGTGACAGGAAAGTTGGGAAGAGAGGGGATGACATGCAGCAAAGGGCCACGGGTCGGACTTGAACCCCGGGCCGCTGCGGTTAGGACTAAGCCTTAATGGTGTGCGCTCTACCATGTGAACCACCGAGGCGCCTCCCCGCTGTACATTTAAACTTTATGTAGTTTTTATAACAACTTCAGCGATGTCTGCTCTCTTACATTCCACACAGCTCTGCTCGCTAGCCAGAGCTGCTCTAGTCTGTGCCTGTCTGTGTTAAAAGCAGCCTTCAGCAGCGATATGCTATTACCCGTGACATGTAAGCAGTCAGATGGTGCTGTGGGCGGGACACTGCTCCGATAGAGAGAGGCAGCTGCATCAGAGCCAAAGTTATGCATTTTAAAATGAATTTAATCAAATATAGACCAGATGTTTCACACAGTTACAGAGAGACACTCACCTTTTTAAAGGAATGTACAGCTGAACTTCAAAACTCATAACAAACTTTCAATGAATTACATGACTGAATAACCAATTTCCACTGGCAGTAAAGATATTGATTGTTTTTTGATTAAACAATAAATCTTTTGGTGCAAGACATCTTCAGTCAGGCCACCTGATACTAGATTTTAGTTTTTATAATTTTTTATTGCACCATAACTATAAGAGAAAGGGGAGGAGAAGAAGAAAATGTTGTTGCAGTGATGCACATTTTACATAGATATATATGTATGTATAAATAAGATAAGATCGCCTTTATTAGTCCCACAGTGGGAAATTCACAAACTAGTTACTGTGTAGAGTATGCAGAAGAGGTAGGGTCAGAATATTTGGCGTCAACAACATGAAAAGATCATGCATCCATCCTGGATTGTATCAAGTGTTCAGGCTTGGGATGTGATGGAACGCGAGATTCGCATCATGGATGTGCAGCTGACAAATCTGCAGCAACTGCATGATGCTATTGTGTCAATATGGACCAAAACCTCTGAGGAGTGTTTCCAGCACCTTGTTGAATCTATACCATGAAGAATTAAGGCAGTTCTGAAGGCAAAAGGGGGTCCAACCCAGTATTAGCAAGGTGTACCTAATAAAGTGGCCAGTTAGTGTATAGGTTTTGGAGCAACATATGCTGCCACCCAGACAACATCTTTTTCAGAGAAGGCCTTGTATATTTCACCAAGACAATGCCAAACCGCATTTTGCGTATTACAACAGCATGCCTCCATAGTAGAAGAGTCCACACACTAAACTGGCCTGCCTGCAGCCCAGACCTGTCATCCATTGAAAACATTTGGCACATCATGAAATGAAGAATATCACAAAGGAGACCTTTCCCTGAAGTCTTGAGCAGTTGCAATCCTATATCAGGCAATAATGGGACAGCATTTCACTTTCAAAACTCCAGCAACTGATCTCCTCAGTTCCTAAACATTAACAGTGTTGTTAAAGGAAGAGGTGACACAACACAGTGGTATACATGCCCCTGTCCCAACTTTTTTGAATCTTGTTGCTGGCATTACATTCAAATTGAGCATATATTTTTCATAAAACAACAGAAGTTCTCAGTTTCAACATCTGATATGTTGTCTTTGTGCTATTTTCAATAAAATAGGGCTTTACATGATCTGTACATCATTGGATTCTGTTTTTATTTACATTTCACACAGCGATTGCTGGCTGCCATAGCTCCATACAACTGTTGTCATTTCCTTTAATTTTGCCACTGAGTCATTCCATTGAAAAACCTTGGTTTTCAAGGAGGGTTTTCATTGATTCATATAAGTAGAGCTTAGATTTGTGTCAGTCCAAGGTTCCTTCTTTTGGGAGCAGCCTGCAAAACCTGGCCTGGATCTTAACAAATACTGCTTTTCAAAGATGTACTCACCTCCTTGGCTACACATTGCCAAAACTTTGCTATTTTTGAACAACTCCAGAAACAATGCATTTAAGTTTTACTGGGATCAGTTTGGTTAATAATGTGAGGTATTGTTTCTTTTTGACATTTCTGGTCTGCAGTTTCCTGTTAGCTATTAACTCACATATACACCACAGGTTATGTTGTGGTAAGATAATACTGGCCTGTATATTCTCCAGTTTATAGCTCTCGCTCTAGTCTTAAAAATCGATTAACAATCCAAAACCCCAAAATATGTACAATGATATAAAAATCCTCACATTTTGGAATCTAGAGCAAGCAAATATTTGTCATTTTTGTTTGATGAATTAAGTAAATCCATCAATTATCAAAATAGTTGTTCACTAATTTATCAACTTTTGGTCATTTTACCTGAAATAATTAAGGAGATAAACAGATTTTTCTGTATCTGCTCACTTGGCCTGATACTATTTGATCCCAGGTTGACTTAATGATTGCACACATGATTGCTAATATTAACACAACATACTTGTGTCCTCAAGTTATTGAATTTCATTCCGTCTTCAGCTGTGTTTTGCCTATAAAGAAAAGGATGTAGTGTGTTAATCTGTGTACGTTTGTGTGTCTGTGTGCATGTCATGTTCAGAGGTTTTCAACATCAGGGGATTTTAGTGTTGCAGCTTTTTATGGTGCAATACTGGAGCAACCGACAAGTCAGAGCTGATGAATGAGAAGCTGCTGCTAATGATCATTAAAATGCTCCTTTCCCCACATGTAGTATTGGGCCATTTATCAGCCAGAGAGATGGACCTAGAGGCCCAAACACACTCACACACATCACACACACTAATCAGCTGCTTTCCGGTAGCCGTGGCAACCAAATGCAGAATCTCCTTCCCTCTGCCCCTTTACCATTTCTCTCCCTCTCTCTTTCTCATACCTGACCCTATGCTTTCATGAGCAAATCATTTTTTTTCCCTTGCTAACAAATAAAGAGAAAGTTTAAGATGTAGAGGAGCAGAAAAAAACATTGATGAGGCCTGAAAGCTTTCCGCAGGCCGCTGCCTAGCACCTTATTTCCTCTGGGAAAGGAACAGAGATAAAGAAATAAAGGCGTGACCATGTGAAAGGGAAAGGAAGAGAGCAGATAAAGACTGGGTTTACCTGCCAGCTGGGACTAGCTGAGCATATCAAACCAACAGTGCTTGACATGTGCACAGTGAGCTGACTGGTAATGCTGCTAAAGAAATAAAGCAGGAGCCCCTTGTGCATCCTGTTAATGGTGTAAAAAGTAAAATTAAATGTTTTTCATTTTTAAGTTAAAAAATGGAGTTTATAGTGGAGGTAGGGAGGTAGTGAAATGAAAGACAGAGTGATTGTTTTCTTATTCATTTGAATTATGTGTGCATATGCAAAGGTGTAGAGCAGGAACAATAGTATATAGCTGCAGGCACTGACACTGAATTGACAGATGATTTATATTTAAATTTAAATAATGGCATGAGATCCCAGTAACATTGATGACACCAATACCACTAAAAGAAGGGCTTGCAGTTTTGTGTGATGTATCCATTTAAATATGTCAAATGAACAATAAATGGTATAAAAACCTCTTAGATGTTTTTTAGGATCGTAGGTTACCGACTCGAATGTTCAACGTCCAATCTCTGAGTAGTTTATTCTACAATTGTGTGTGATTGTGTGATAGAAACAGGTTTGGGCAGGTTCCCAGGAGTGTCACAGACTGTTAGACATCGCTTACTGCAGGTTTTACTTACATTTATTCTGCTGCAATATAGATTAGAGTTCAGCTTGAAGAGAGAGTAAACAGAATGGGAGAGCCGTGGTGTCTCTGTCTATTTGCGTGAGTGCGCCTGTGTCCTTGTTTGTGTGCAAAATCTCATTTAAATTACTGACGACCATACCTGTCACCAACACAATAAGAGTAAGTAAAGGGCTTGCTTTGGAAACATGAATCAAAGCTGAAGATCATCTATATCATGTGACTTTACATGTTTTTAAAGGCTATTAGCTTATCACCAGTGTGTCAAATGTCACCCAAAGCTGGATATGACCAGAAAATAAACAAGCAGTTTCTGATGCTGTTGTCATTTTGCACCAATGAGCGTACAAACTGGTATTTTATCCGGGCATAATACTGTAGCATTGTAATTCAGAGATATTTATAAAGAGAAAAAAAGGATTGAAAACTTAAAACAAGGCTAGGCCAAAACCTAGTATTTGGCCTATGGTCAAATCCTGATTTTAAAACCGCAACGTCCCCAAACACATAAATTGAAGACAAACACTGAGCTGTGATTTCAGCTCTATTTACTCATAAATGATCACTCAGAGAGAAAGTTGGCAGAGACACAATATCTTTCCTATTTAGTATCTCACACAGAGTATAGCCTCTGTCTAGATCCACAACAGCTTAGTCTTTATTTACCTCAACTCCATAACATAACAGACTTTTATTAAAAGCAGGTCTTTACTTGCAAGGTGTACCTTATAAAGTGGCCAGTGAGTGTATACTCTATAAAAACTGTGTTCATACATACAGGTCATTTAGAATTGCTAACTAATATCCTATACCATTTCTAAGATGTTTATCTCTTAGGATAATTATTTTAAAATTTGGCCTGTTTTCCTTGGAAGTAGAAGACTTTTTAAGTTTAATGGATAAGTCTGGTGATATTCTATATGTTTCCCATCAGCAGCAAATCCTATGTATCCTACTAACAAGTCATGCTCCAACAGTGGAGCATATTAAAACACATCAATGTCACACTGTTGCACTGGGTGACATGTTTCTTCATTACAATGAACATGCCACTGTAGATTCACTGCCCCTGCTGCCTGAGATACTCAGAGCACCAAGTCTGTTCTAATCCACAGCTAAAAATAATCTCCATCAAATGCATTATTTTCCTCTTTTTGAGTAATGTTTACAGTAGTCAGCTTTTCTAGAAAATTATTCAGACTTATTTAAATGAATGCATATATTTGTCATTTACGTCATTTGGATTATTGGCTTTGATTTTTTTGTTTTTTGACAATAACAAAAAGGTATTGTCAGCTTTATCCTTCAAGCCATTCTGTCCATTTTGGTCTATGTGGGCTCTTCCAGTCATAAAATGTTGCTGGTTGCTGCAGTAAAGCCTGCAACGCAAACTCTGCTGTAGTAAGTGCTAGTGATTTATGCTCTAACAGGCACATCTGTAGGGATTCTGATAGAGGTTTTTTAACCACAGTTCTTTCGGGAAAATATCTGTGTGAATATTTCTAAGAAGGTTCTTGGTCTTACTCATGCGAGTAAATGTACACATGAACTGTTGAGATAAGTCTAAGCTGATACTATTTGATTAATACTAATTACTGTTAGTAAATGATCATTAAACCTTCAATACACATTCTTTTTGATAAGTAGAGTATTAACAGTGAACACTGAAGGATCTCAGTCAGCCTGCTATACTCACTGAATTGCACCTAATAAGACAAGTAATGTTTAGCTTTCCTTTACATGCCCTGACACTATTAATACATACATTGCTTCATGATACATTTCTGCCCACTACATAGTAACATGTGTTTGTTTGTTCTCTACACCCATATTCCTCACATTGTTCTAGGCAGTGGCAGCAGTAAAACACTTGATTCATATTACGTGATGTACATTATGGTGTAATCACTCTCCGTCATTATTTACTTTAGTTCCATTTATCAATCCCTTGTGCATATTTCAAACAGACTTTACTTCACTGCTGCTCAGTGATCAAGACACTTAAAAGCAACTTTCCTCCAGTACAGTACAGTACTTTTAACCCAGCCTATTGTTGCACACACTGTGTCACTCCATGTTGTCATCTGTGTCATAAGTTGCATCAAGAGGATGGAGGGCCAGCAGAAAGTCAGTGAAACACAAGACAAATATTTAATCTTCATGGCAGAGTATCTTTGATTTCTCACAATCATTAACAAAGCCTTGGTTGAGAGGGTCAGTATGTAAGGCCAAACTGTTCTAGCTTTGACTGAACCTTGTATGACAGGCAGCTAGGCCTCCAGGGAGGCCTCAAGACCTGCTTCTGTGCTGGGTTACATATTTACATATTTCCTTAGATGCTACTCATTGACTGGTGCCATTGACTCAACACAAATGTAAAAGCTGCTCAAGGATGTTTGGTGTTTTACAGTAAGAGTATACAAGTGTTTATTTAATAGATTGGAACCATGAATGGAAGGATCTACTGTGAGAGCAGTGTGGTGCTCTCATAGTCCACCAACTGCCCTTCAAACTCAAAGATGAGTGGCTAATTTAGACAGAGGTCTCAACAAAAGGTTTGGTTGCTTCATGACCCTAATTTATGTTATGTTAAATGGAAAAACCTTGTTATCACCTTCTTGAATTTTGAAACAAACCAAGACAGTGTACAGAGGGTTCATCACAATTAAGGAATGTGTCATCAAGTGCTTTTTAATAGGCATGTACAACAACAAATACAATATATCAGGCTTTAGACACACACAATACTTGTTAGTGAGATCAATTAATTGGTTTTGGTCTTTTGTTTACAGTGGCAAAAGGAAAATATCACCAGACCTACCTAGCCAATGGTGGTGGCAAAGGACTGTGGAAAAAATCTTCTATAAAAAGGTTAACACCATCATCACACTTGTGATGATGCGTACACTGAGCTGCCAGTCAGTAGCTGGTTATGGTCGGTGCACAAGTGAGGTTATCACCGCACCATTTCCTCTCTTATCTCCCACCAGCATATTCACACCCTGCATGTTCTTAGAAATACTAGCCACAAAGTCAAGATTTGTTTCTTCAGAACCCCTGCACAGTGTTATGTTACTACACACATGCTACAGACAAGAATTAGACAAATGCACCATCAGTCCCCTCATATTTAAATAATTATTTAATTATAAGTTATTCTGTAACTATGTAGTGTCATTGTTGGGATGTTTCCCGACAACTCAGTGACCATTCAGTTTCATTGTTTGGTTTTTAGCCAAACACTTTCTTGTTCCCATCCTCTTTCTCAGCAGTAACAGCCCACAGCCCCCACTGTTAGAAGACCTTCTGTACTGCCTGTTGAATCCTCCTCTAACTAAGAAGAATCAGAAGAATCAGACTGAAACTGAATTAGTTGTGACATTTTTTCAGGTTTAATTCTCAGTGTTTGCTCTTAAGAAGGAGCCTGAATACAGCATGAGTGAAGCGCTGACACTTAAAAAGTACAGACCACATGAACGTCATCAGTGGTGACTCAGTAGGCTATGTCCACCTCAGCTGATATGCTGTTGTGTTTGTGCTGGAGATTTGAGCCTGACTGCTGCCTCCCTGTGACCACAGATCAAAACTGCATGCTTTGCAGCTCATTTCCAGGAAATGATTTCAGTGAGTGGCAATGTAGGCTTGGAAGAGTAAGGACAACGGTGGGGGAGAATGTCAGCAACAACAGCGGTTCTGCAAGGATTTGCCGCAGAACTGATGGGATGCTTGCAAAAGGAGGGGAGGCTGGGTGGAAAACATTCTAAGTGAGAGCTGCCGTGACTGATTCCTGATTCTGGGTTTAATGATATGGGTTTTTTTCCATTTAATCAATGAGATCTTGTTGTTAGTGTGCACAGCTTTAATGCAGGAGGCCTTTGGGCCTTTTTGCTGGTTGTGATAGTGCCTTACCTGTGTGATTGCTGTGGTGCATGGAAATTTCCACACATGAACATGTGGGCTGTGACAGTCATATGAATACCCAGATGTGGGTGTCTGAGCAGCCGTCTGCTTTTTTGAGGCCTGGAGACCTTGAAAGAAGGGAATCTACCTGACTCTCTTAAACTGTCTGTGGCTTTCAATTTCTTTTTTTTTTTTTTTTTGCAAGGGGAGTTTATGTGTGTATGTGTGTGGGTTTTTTCGTGTCATATTTCACATAGTCAGAAGCAAATACCGATTCTTTTTTCCCTGTATTCCAGGAGCACTTTGCTGAAATCTTCGGGCAGGACGCAGCCGCAGAGAGCAGGAGGTCTCAGGAGAGTTTCAAGAAGTGGCTGCTGGCAGGGGTGACCCTGGTGACCGGGGTTGTGGTGGGCTCACTGATTGCCCAAAAGCGTCTGTGAGAGGAGACAGACAACAAACCTCCTAACACTCGTCTCCCATGACCCTCTCCACCTGCCTCCTTCACTACCCTCAGCGTACACACCACAGAAGTTAAAATGAAGGCCCTGTTTCTCTCCTCAGAACTGCTGATGATGTTTACTCCCACCCACTCACCCCTTCCCCCTCACACAGTGGACTGAGAATCCTCACATTGTTGGACTTTTGAGAAAAAGACAGGAGAAAGAGTTACTAGTATTCATGTTTTCATCTTATTCCACCTTGGTGAAAAAAGCATGGTTATACAGAGACAGGCATATTATTCTTTAATTCACTGAATCATTGTTCCTTCTGTTCCCCTTTCTCCACCTGTTCCTGTTTCATTTTTCTTTTTTGTATATATGTATGTATTAGTTTTAACAAATTTTTGTTTCCCATTTTCATCCTCAAAAGAGGCTAAAACTGATTACAGTGAACCCAGACCTTTCTGATATAAAGAGTCAGTGGGTTGTGCAGGCTTGGCTGCTCTACATGTCTCGTCTTAAAGCTTGTTTTGTTGCACGTCCCTACAAACAGCTCTACAACAGCTTTGTATGTGCCATATGGAGAATGAAAGCAGGGAAGGATGTAGCACCTGCCCCTGAACGGCTTTTGTAGTTCCCATTCCCTGACATCATCCTGATTCCTAACACATACAGTATAACATCAAAATCCATGACACTGATTGTTTTGTTTTGCTTTGTCCTCGTGCTTATAGGTTTCATATGAATGGTAAATGAAAAGGAGTCAAACATTTTAGGTAACAGAACATCGGAGTCTTAAACTAAAAACCCAATGGAAAACTAAATCCTCTGCTTGTTTGTGTTTATTGTGGCGTTTGGTTTTTGGATTTGTGAACCATTAAAACCCCACTGCTCCTGCTGCTCTGTGCTTCATGGTGATACTTGGCCTTGATCTGATTTTGTTTGTGTTTAGCCAGCCTGCTGACTGCCAGATCACTGTGTGTGTGGCAACTCTTCAGAATTAATGTGACTGCAGTTCAGATGAGCAGGGTGCCATGGCGGAGATCCTCCGTGTTTACTTCACAGTAGCTAAAGAATGCAGCAAATACTGTAGCAACACACACACAACAGATGAGAGCAGCACCAGTCATAGCAACACTCAGACGACAATAAAAAGGTCTTTCAACATCATGAAAGATTCTTTAATCTCAATAGTTTTCAGGGTTGGATATTTGGATGTAAAGCTGTTGTTTTGGTTACACTTTAACCCTCACCCTGTTTAATTAGGCTCCTATAAACAACATAAAAAGAATGACTAAATGGTTTATAACACATTATACTGTAATAGTAAAGTGTGACGTATGTGTTGATGGTTTAAAGTAGCTTCTGTGAAGCATCCAGAGCTGATGTATAAACAGATAATGAATGACTCACAATCTAGCACAGCTTCAGTCATGTTCAGTGATAGATGATTACACACATGAAAAAATTCTCAGTGCGTGTCATTAGAAATTTTACAAATCTTTCAGGCAACTTTCATGAAGCCCTTAAAGGTTCTTAGCTGACCTAAGAAATAGTAAATTCTTCATTCCAGATTCACTTACTAGCTTTTAGCTACATTTCATGGCTTTCACGAGCAGGCCAATGTGTCATTGAATAAACAAACAAAAATTTAAGTAATAAACATAATAATTAAATTCTTCATGTTCATAATCCATCATTTCTGGATTTTTTTAGACCGTTACTGGTAGCCATATTTGGGAGTTTTAAAAATTGTACAATTATAAATTGGCAGGTAGTAAATGTGATCAAGATAAATACAAGTGGAAAATGTGACAGACAGAAAAATATCTTTTCAGAGCTCTCTGGTGACACTATCTCTAAATCTCTAAATTAGTTTAAAAAAAAAAAAAAACCTGGTTTGACAATTCTGCTCTTTCTCATCTTTCTTATCAGCTGGCATACCCACTGACACAGATATACCTGCCGTAAACTAATCTGTAGTCGTAACAGCTTTTAATAACATTTTAGTAAATACATATAAATCTACCTAACAATACATTTGCAGGAAGCTCACATCAGACAATATGCTGTTCTAATAAGTTCTAATAGCAGGTGTGATGTTATATATTATATGGTCAGTCATTCAGTATCTGTTTAAGCTTCACAGGAGCTAATTGTTGAAAAAATGTGTTAATAAACACTAAATAACTTAATTATAAAACAAAAATGACAAAAATCCACCAGTTACAACTTATGTCTTTATCTTTTTCTCTCTTTATGACAATATACTTGATATATCTTTGGGTTTTGGATTGCTGTGACAGACATTTTTCACTAGTATTTTATAGACTAAATAATGAATCGAGTCATCAAGAAAATAGTAATACCCATCACTTGCAGCCACACTGCTCAGTACGGTTGTTGAGTAAAGTATCACTGATAATTCTGCAATAAAATCCCAATCATGTGCTGCACTGCTCAAACAGAAAACTTTTTTTGCTGTTTTTTTCACTGTGCTAATTGAATAATCATTCCCATTAGTCAGATCCTACAATTATGCTTCATTTTAGCATCAGAATAAACATCAGTTTATGTAGCAAACTGCAGCTGCCTGTGAGGAGACAATGCAGTTCTTCATCAGACGTTATTTGGTTTAAGTTTGATGAGAAATTTGTCGTGTGTCTATTCACCATCTTAAGCAAATCAACTGTCACTAGCTGTAGGTGCGTAAAACTAGACACCCAAACCATATCTCATCTCACTCCAAGTAATCCTTGCGTCACATTCACAGTCCAGCCCCTCCACTTCACCACCTCATCTTCACCAGACACCTCAAATCTGTCAAATCTCCATCCATCTCTCTTCCTCCTTCCCTCTCCATCTAGCTCCACCTCTTTCTCTGCAGTCCCGCAGCAATCACTGCTCCTAGTCACTTTTTTCAGTCACAGCCAGCCCACCTGCTGCTTCAAACAAACACACTTCAGCACACACGCACACCTGCCAGTCAGATGTAGTCCACAATAGACAGGGAGAAGGAGACCTCGTCTTTGTTTCTCAGCATCTTTTCATCTTTAATTTAATGTTGGAGTCAGAGGACCGTTTGTCGCCTTACATTTCCCGCACCAGGGAAGGGAGGAAACGGTGGTGGCGAATGTACGCCTCCCCCATTCCCAGTATCTTCGAACTGCTTCAAAGTTTATCTTGTTCAAAATCCAGTCTCCAGCTCAAACAATATGTCCAGGTGTGCAGAACAATAAAGCACAAAACAGTTTTGGTGCAGGACTGACAGGTGCCATCTGAAGCTCATCAAACAAGGGTTAGGCACTAGACTCAACCGTGTGGAGCCACAAAAAAGTAAACATTTAAGGAGGGGAGTGTAAAAAAAAAATCTGGAAACATCCATCTATACACTGTCAATGCAGCTGTGCCTCCAGCTTCAAAGCAGAACTTATCTCTCATGTTTATGTTTGCTCGTTTCCATCTTCACAGAATCGCATACATCTACCACCAAATATTTCACCAAAAGAAAACAATACCAAAAAAAAAAAAAAGAGAAAAAAATGAAAGAAAAACTGTTGAGTATCCCCCTCTGAATGCTTGTGTCCTGAGCATCATATTAGCCAAGGTCTGCTCTCATACATTCCTGTGTGTGCGTGTTTGTGTGTGTTTTTTTCCCTAGTGTGTGACTTACCAAGAAGCTGCTTATAGGCTTTTCTCTGCTGTCCAGGCCCCTTAAACAAACTGTTCCTACATATTATGAGTGTGTGTGTGTGTGTGTGTGTGTGTGTGTGTGTGTGAATTTCTGTTCCTGAAGGAGGCACAAATGAAGGAAGTGTGACAGCATTGGCATGACCCTATGCATATATATATGTGTGTGTGTGTGTGTGTGTGTGTGTGTGTGTGTGTGTGTGTGGTTTTTTTTTCTTTCCCTAGTGTGTGTCTCACCAAGAAGCTGCTTATAGGCTTTTCTCTGCTGTCCAGGCCCTCACTTAAACAAACCGTTCCTACATATTATGAGTTTGTGTGTTTGTGTGTGTGTGTGTGTGAATTTCTGTTCCTGAAGGAGGCACAAATGAAGGAAGTGTGACAGCATTGGCATGACCCTATGCATATATATATATGTATGTATGTGTGTGTGTGTGTGTGTGTGTGTGTGTGTGTGTATATATATATATATATATATATATATATATATATATATAAACGAAGTACTAAAAGTAAGGAAATTTGTGTTTGGTAGATTATTTCTTTGTTGTAACAATGTTTCTGGGCAATAAATCTTATACCATTGGAAAGCCTGTTTATTTCCCTTTTAAATGGTGCCACAATTGTGAGGAACATGCATTTGTGGGATGAGCAGCAGAGCTGAGTATGTGGGTTGCGCCCATGAAAGATTTGCCAAATTTTCTCTGCCAATGCCAAACAGCTTTTTTTGCTGTTGCTATTGACTCTTGTTTTGAGCTTCTGGTAACCCCAGGTGCTGACAATCAGGTGCCTGATTGGCCGTCCCAAGAAGACCGTTTCCTCATCTTGTCAGCACTTAGGAACCGTAGGCAATCTTCAACAGATTTGCAGTCAAGGTTTACAGGACAATATGACCGTGGCTCTCTGCCCAGACAATCCAGAACAGACTGCACGCAGCCAATCTCCGGTCTCCTAGGGCTGCCAGGAGGCCTGCCATGACTGCCCTTCACCATCAGGCCCATTTGCGCTGGTGTCGGCAACACGTGTACTGGAACCTGAACATGTGGAGGAACATTATGTTCAGCGATGAGTCCAGATTTTGCCTACGGCACTTGGATCGTAGGGTCAAAGTGTGGAGAAGACGCGGAGAACACTTTGGTGATTGCTGCCCCGATAGAGTAACATCTTTTGGTGGAGGCAGTGTGATGGTGTGGGGCGGCATCTCCCTCACTGGAAAAATGAGGCTTGTCATCATTGGAGGCAATCTCAATGCAGAGAGATATTGAGATGAAATTCTGCAACCAGTGGCAATCCCATATCTCCACAGTCTGGGACCAAACTCTATCCTCCAAGATGACAACGCTCACCCCCACAGAGAGGGGTTTATCAGAGACTACTCCAGAATTTGGGAGTGTACAGGATGGAATGGCCTGCCAGCAGTCCTGACCTCAACCCCATTGAACACTTGTGGGATCAGCTTGGGCGTGCTTTTCATGCCAGAGTGACCAACACAAACACGTTGGCTGATTTGCGACAAATGCTGGTTGAAGAATGGGATGCCATGCCACAGCAGTGTGTGACCAGGCTGGTGACCAGGATGAGGAGGAGGTGCCGGGCTGTTGTGGCTGTGTATGGTTCTTCCACACGCAACTGAGGCTCCTGTTTGTTAAATGAATAAATTGTTAAATTGCTACATTCTTTAGACTTCAATCATCCAATCCATGAAACAACACCAAACAAGAGTCAACAGCAAAAAAAGGTGTTTGGCATTGGCAGAGAAGATTTGGCAAATCTTTCATGGGCGCAACCCACATACTCAGCTCTGCTGCTCAGCCCACAAATGCATGTTCCTTACAAATGTAGCACCATTTAAAAACTTTCCAACAGTATAAGATTTATTGCCAAGAGGCATTGTTACAACAAAGAAATAATCTACCAAACACAAATTTCCTTACTTTTTGTGCTAGTTTATATATATATATGAGCTAGTTATTTAAACTGATTAAAATATTACATTAGCTTAGTAAGATGTTTAAGAAAAACAGAACTGATGGCTTTTAAACATAACATATATTCAGTGTAAAAAGCGTAATTGTGCCCCTTCAAATGGCCTTAAACTCCCATCTTTGCATTGGTGTGCATTGTCATTCATTCTGTTTATATTTTGTAGGATTGTTGGACTGCTACTAGATGAGAAAATGCAAAAACAAAGCAAGAGGATATTTTCAAAAAAAAATTTGGTCTCTGGTGCATTTTTGTTGGTCATAAGAGTAAAGAACAACCATGTCCAATGGTTTATTTGTATGTCTTAGAATGGCATTGTAAAATTTTTAATTAAGCTGAACCTAATAAAGCCCATGTTGGAGGATGTGCTGAGTCTCTCTCGTCTTTTCCAAGGTATTGAATAGACAGTCAGCACAGAGAAATAAATTTACATACCAATTTTCAAAACAATTTGCTGTTGAGACCTTTAACTCAGAACCACAAATGTGAATTTCATGGTGGCTCTAGAATAAAATAAGATCATCAGAGTGGCAATCAAACAGTTGTTGAGATAGTTCAGTCTAATGTTATTTAGTAGTAAATATTAATACCAGATACCACCTGACAATTTCTTGGTTCATATTAATGTATGAAGAGTGTGAACTGGGAACATCTGGCAGAGGCCCCTGTCTGTCTGTCTTCAACTTGCACCTCCAGAGGAATTTCTCGTACATTCCGGGGGAGGCTGGGGACATGGGGTCTGAGTGGGCCATGTTCAAAGCCTCCATTGCAGAAGCAGCTGTTGGGAGCTGTGGCCTCAAGGTCGTCGGGGTCTGTCAAGACAGCAACCCAAGAACCCAATGGTGGACACTGGTGGTGAGGGAGGCTGTCAATCTGAAGAAGGAGGCTCTACACAGGAAAAATTATAGAGTAATTTTTTCAGAGTTACCATTATTTTCCTCTAAAAGAGTAATTTTTACTCATTTTGGATTGTAATTATTTCCAGTGGCCACTAGAGTAGGAGGGAAAAAATAGAGTAAATCCCATTGGAGTAAAATCAAGAACACACCCACTAATGTTTCTTAGGTTTGGTTTCTGCCGCCATTTTCTATCCCAGCAGTGGAAGGTAGTGGTGTGCGATACTGCATATTTTGGTATCGATCCGATACCAAGTAAATACGGGCCAGTATCGCCGATACCGATACCTTTCAATAAATAAGGTGGATGCGTCATTGAATTGTTAAATCTCAATTAATTTTCATGACCTTAAGTGTTTGTGATGTTTCCTTTTTTATTATTAAATAGTTAAAACCCAGGACAGAATTAGGACAAAGTTTATAATTAAATGTTTTATAATCAAATTTTTTTCAGATAAATCTTAAATAAAAAGTGCACGCAAACCAGTAAACAAATTAAAACAAACAAGTACTGTTGAGAAACTATAATACAACAATTAAATTAAAATTCTCACATTTCAGAGAGAGGATAGATCCACTTCTCATCAAACTTTTGACAGCTCTGACCTTTGACCTAATTTGCATAGGTTGGGGTTGAGCTTTGCCACGCCCCCTTTTCCCAGCCGAAGGGGTTGAGCTTTGACCCCCCCCCCCCCCTCCCCCTTTTTTTTCCCCATGCTTGCGCATAAATTCCTCAGAGTCTAGACTTTTGTCACAGAACTATAGAGAACTATAGAGTCGGTGTATTTTCATGAGCAGAGCCGTATTCAGCATGTCGGTCGATCGCGCAGCGTCTTTTTTTAGTGAAACGGGGGTAACCATTTTACAAGATGGTTCCAGAAAAAGTATGGTGGCGCAGGACCCAAATGCCTCCTCCGCTCACCCTGCGTCTGCATGAGGAATGGTCTTTAGAACCCTATGGGCTGTGTGGTAGCTGGGGATATATGTTCAGGTACCAGACCAGGGAACTGTGTCTCTATCAGCAAAGTGAAGGTGACACACCGGGGGACCTTCTGGAGCTAGCCACATTATCTTCCAACGATTGGGGTGTGTTAAAGTCGATCAATCCGAGGAGTATCAGGGAGGTGGTAGAAGAGGAACAAAAATCTTTGCAATCTGTGCAAAAATCGTTTTCGGCTATTTGGCTGTCAAAAACCTCAACTTCGGGTCGTTGGTTCTTCCGCGTCAGTTACCGGTTAGAGAATCAAGAAGAAGAGTCAAAGAAGGATGGAGCCTGTAGGGAAGAAGCTAAATGGTATTTTGCCTTGGATCTGTTCAATTCCGAATGCGGTGTTTTCCGGACTTTGTTGGTTTTACCGGCGGAAGTTTGGAGTGAAAAGTTGGATCAGATCAGTGATACGATCACTTCGCTCTTTCACAGTTGCCATATCTGGGATAATGCCCTGGTGAAAAAAAAAGACCCCTCTACTCCCACCCCCCCCCCCCCCCCACACACACACGTCAGAGACAAACCACCTCTTCACCCCTCCCACGCAAGGATAAACCACGTCGCCACACACTATAAAGAGACAACCTACACATGTGCACCCCTCAGAGAAGCTACACGCCCAGGCGTATCACAACAACCATCCATCCAGCTCCCTCAAGAGATTACAAACCGGATTTAGAAAATGCATTTATGACGACTGGGGAGAATGACGACCTTCCACCAACTCCACTACCACCACAACCCGAGGTTCTGGACCATCCTCCTGCTTCACCTCCACCATTCAGCGCTCCTCCCCACCATACTCTGGAGCCAATCCCTGAAGAGCCTACGGATCTGATGGACCCCTTCCTTGAATGTGACTGCGGGCGTCCGTATTGTGATGATTTGCCAACTCAGGCTGTTGAACAAGGTGACCAGGACCATCCTGACGGTTGGCTAACCGATACTTTCTTTAATGATACTTTCTTTAAAGGTGTAAAATTAGCCGTGCTCCACCTGCTGAGCAAAACTCTGTCCCTGTACCAAGAGATGTGCGTGGGGTGTCGCATTAATCATCCCAGCCAGAGACGGCACCAATGCCTGAATGTGGGTCTGGAAGGCTTCTACCAGGAAAATTTTTACTGGTTGATGAAAAGGCTCTACACCCCCAAGCTTATTCCAGCCATTCAACACTTCCTATCCGTGCAAAACATCAAGGCGGATCAAGTGAGGATCAGAAATACGGTGGAGAGTCTTTTACACGAGCTGAAATCAACGAGCTTCATCTACCACGCACTCGATGAGATGTTGGATCGAGAGGACGGAGACAGCAGGACCAAAAAAGAACAACTTGACAAACTGTGTGACCTGTGGTTGGAGCGTTAAACGGCAGGAAAATGTGGAATTTCTGTAGAATAATCGTGACTCAGATCATGAACCACATCAATAACCGCATCGTCATCCCTCAGTTGATAGAGCTTTGGAGAATGGCTGTTGAGAACAGAGTTTCAAGGCATAAAAACAACACTTTTATCCAAAATGCGGACGTTGAGAAACTGTAGAACTTGATGGAAAAAGTCCGGATCTGTTCTACTCTTATATCCTGTACACCTTGGGAGGTATCGGTGCATCAGGTTGCGTCCGGGGTTGAATCTACTTTGTCAGAGAGTTTTGAAAAAATTTTAAAAGAGCTAACAAGTGACATCGTTAGACCCTGGCACATACTCGCTTTTTACACCATGTTTGTCGATGTTACCAGCGAACTTTTGCAAAACAACCACCCTGTCAACGTTACGGATGAACTCAAAAAACTGCACGCTGATATGCAGCGTACTCTAGAGTATTCTCTGTTAGCACAAACTCTATTCACGATCATATGTTCTAGTAGTAATAAGTAGTTTTTCTTTTTTGACAACAAATTGTTTTGTTAGATGAAGTTTTTTCTATTATTCATATCATTTTTTAATACTGCTGTATTTGTGTTAAATTCTAATTTAAAAAAGTATGTATCGTTTTTCACTGTTGTATTTGTGTTGAATTATAATTTAAAAAGTATGTATCATTTTTCACACTGTTGTATTTGTGTTGAATTCAAATTTTAAAAAAAAATCAAATACCCGACGCATGATCTTTTTCTCTCATTCTGGTCTCAACATGTCTAAGGTACGTGTCATGAAAAAAGTTTATTACAACCCAACACACCCGGGTAGCTTCGGCGGTGTAGAACACCTCCGTAGGGGAGTGCATGATGAAACGGGCAAGAAGGTTGAGCGTGAAAAGGTCAAAGACTTTTTATCTGGAGAGGATGCATACACTCTACACAAACCTGTCAGAATACATTTTACTAGAAACAGAATTTTTGTCTCACGTCCTTTAAACCAATTTCAAGCTGACCTATGCGATATGCAAGCCTTAGCAGAGTATGATGACGGGTATAATTATTTATTAACGGTCATAGATGTGTTTTCCAAAAATGCTTATGTACGTGCTCTAAAGAGAAAAACCGGATCCGAGGTGGTTGAGGCCTTCGAGTCAATTTTTGAGGAGAGTCAGACGCCCTTAAAACTACAAACCGACACTGGAAAAGAATTTTTTAACAAGCGTTTTGAGGCT
Organism: Trachinotus anak; assembly: GCF_046630095.1. Taxonomy (NCBI): domain Eukaryota; kingdom Metazoa; phylum Chordata; class Actinopteri; order Carangiformes; family Carangidae; genus Trachinotus; species Trachinotus anak. The sequence continues at coordinate 8,607,649 of NW_027273855.1, forward strand.
CTGATGAAAAAACACGGCATCATACATTTTTCCACAGCTAGCGATCTCAAAGCCTCTGTGATTGAACGATTTAATCGCACTTTAAAAAGAAGAATGTGGAGATATTTCACAGCTAACAACACCATGCGATACCTCGACATCTTACAAGACTTGATGAAAAGCTATACTCAGAGTTATCACAGCAGCACAAAAATGGCGCCTATGGATGTAACCGCAGAGAACGTCTATCAAGTGTTTGAAAACCTGTACGGTAAATCTCTCGCCCCACAGAGGGCCGAATTAAAGAAAAATATTAAGGAGGGAGACCTCGTCAGGATATCAAAGTTGAGAGGTGTGTTTGCTAAAAAGTATGAACAGAGTTTTACGGACGAAGTGCAGTACAGTTTCTGAGTGCATCCCTCGCGAACCTCCTGTGTACAAACTGAAAGATTATGATGGAGAACCCATCCAAGGTTCATTTTATGAGGCAGAGTTGCAAAAAGTAAAAAAGGATAAAGACAGAGTCTACCACGTCGAGGAGATTCTGAAACGACGTACCGTGAGGGGTGAAAAACAAGTCTTTGTACGTTGGAAAAACTGGCCTGAGAAATTCAACAGTTGGATCAAGGCCGCTGAAATAATAAATGTATAAGAATCGCCGTGCGCTTGCCTAGAGTATCATTCCATCATGTACGGGGCAAAGGATGAGGGGTTTTACATTACCCTGCCCTCTAACGCCAGCCTCGATGTTTTCAAAGATAACAAGAGTTCCAGTTACCGCGTTGATTTAGCGCAACATATCGATTTAGAAGGAAAGTGGGAGGTTGCCTTGACGGAGATTTCATACCCGCACAGTTGGTACACCATACACGAGGATGACACCTATTTTTACTGGAGGGTAAATCCCAAAAAAACAGCAACAGAGAGTGTGATACATCGTCAAAGGTTTACAGAGGGATATTACAGCGGCATAAAAGACTTAAGGCTAATGATGGATAGTTATTTTAGAGAAATTAATTCTGATATTTATCTAGGTTATAACATCATTCAGAAAAGATTTGATTTCCAGGCCAGAGGTCAGATGCACGTACTCTACAAGGGACCCGCTGCTTACATGATGGGTCTAAAGTCGGGAGAATGGTTCAAGTTTGATCAAAAGTTGGCTCACTACCCCGCTGATATGAAGACTGGGTTTCATCATTTGTACTGTTACAGCGACGTAACACAACCGCAAATAGTTTGTGACGCTTATGCCCCGCTCTTGAGAACGATCAGTGTTAAGGGCACGTTCCGGGAAGTCATCACACAGCATTTCAACCTGGCTTATTATTTACCGGTAGCCAAGCAACACATTGAAAACATTAAGATTGAGATAAAAACGGATCAAAACAAACCGGTAGATTTTACCTACGGGAAGTGTATTGTGACGCTTCACTTTAGACCAAAAGTTTGAAAACCTGGGATATATATATAAACCATCTGATTTTCCACATCATTCAGTATCATCTAACCCTGCGACAGTGACTCACCTCTGACGGGTGCGATGGACATCAGATATGAATAATCGTAGATACGTTACACAACGGTCAAAATGGCACGAGTAGACTTGCGAGAGGATCCTCACAGATTTGTACATTATTATGAGAGTCAGGTGGGAGGAAATTTACCAGGATTTTATGGAGCTCCCGTCATGTACGGTCGTGGTATAGGCTCTATATTTTCAAAATTGTTTCGTTTTGTATCCCCCCTGGTGAAGAAAGGTTTTGCGATAGCTAAACCTCATCTCAAAACAGCCGCTAGCAACATTGCTTCGGACGTGTTCAGCCGTGTGGGAAAATTTGTTAGCGGCGACCAGAAACAAGAGGGGTCGGGGGGAATTATGGTCTTAGCGCGTAGACAGAGGAGACGACCTCTGGGAGAACGCCTCTCAACAACCTCTAAAAAACGCTCTGCTAGTAAAAAGAGGAGATCAGTCGCGAGAAGCAGGCAGGCAAAGAAGAAGTCTCCCCAGAGCTCTGACATATTTGAATTCTGATTTTTTTTTAAGAGAATTAAAAAATCATGGCTCTGTTACACCAGAAATCCCCAGAGTGCACCCTTGCTGAGTTGAATTTATTTACAGTGCCTATGACACAGCTTTCCATCAAAGATAAAACATACACCGAAATTTCCCCGTGTCGGCTATCACAGACGGCGGTCCTATAGAATTTTTTATCCCCAGAGACGATGAAAAGTATCTGGATCTGAACGATATTTTGCTGCATCTCCGTGTGAAAATCACCAACGCAGACGGTACAGATTTGGCCAATGATGCGGCGGTGGGCCTTATCAATTACCCTCTGAATACAATCTTCAATCAATGCGACGTTATTTTGGGGGATAGATTGATTTCACAATCCAGCGCCACACACCCGTACCGTGTCATGATTGAGACCCTACTCAACTTTTCAGGAGATGCGCTCGCCAGTCAGTTCTCAGCCGGCCTTTTTTACAAAGATATCCCCTGGGCCATGGACTCTAGAGTGACCGGCAACGGCCCCAATAGAGGGTTAAACACGAGAGCCGCTTTCACAACTAATTCACAAGAACTACACCTGTTTGGTCCTCTCCACGGGGATGTATTTTTTTGCAAGAGACTTTTGCTGAACTCTGTTGACCTGAGAATTAAACTAACCCGTGCCAGCGACGCTTTCTGTCTAATGGGAGCCCGTGACTCCATGTTTCGTCTGAAAATACTGGGGGCATCTCTACTTGGCAAAAAAGTGTCTGTGTCCCCAGCCGTGCGATTGGGTCACGCAGCAGCCTTAATGAAAGGTAACGCGCTCTACCCCATCTCATGCGTCAATGTGAAGACATACTCTATCCCTGAAAACTCTAGAATATGCAGCCAGGAGAATCTTTTTCTGGGGGCTATGCCTAAATATATAGTTTTGGGTATGGTGCACCACGAAGCACCGGGAGAAGAGACCTGTCACCCTTCAATTTTATTCACAATGATGGAGAATATCTGGCTCTCTGTCAGGATGGTAAACAGATTCCCGCTAAGGCTTTTCAACCTCAGTTTAACAACGGACAGTCCCATTTGAGAGTTTTACATGTTCCTGGCTACAGGGAGACATCTTAAGGATTTACCCCTGAGTATCGACCGAGAGGAATTTAACAACGGATACTCTCTGTTTGTGTTTAATCTCAACCCGGCTGACGACAATGATGCCTTATCTCCCGTCTCCAGCAGTAATTTAAAACTAGAGATGAGATTCAGAGCACCCTTACCACAAACCACTACTCTTATCGTCTATGCCTGTTTTGATTCAATTCTGGAGATCAATTCATAAAGACAGGTGCTTGTGGATTATTACTAATTTGAAGAAAAAAAAAAAAAAAAAAAAAAGGATAATCTTCAGATAGAGAGTATTTTGAATCATTTGCTGGGAGATGTATTTTGCAGTGTGTGGGCCTGTGACCTATTACCCCCGCTGAATCCATCCTTTCGGACACCGGCCTACTTCATAGTCAACACACACCCTGCTCACATGCCTGGGGAACACTGGTTAGCTTTAACACTAGAAAAGGGAGGCGAAGCCACCTTTTTTGACTCTTATGGATTTCCGCCAGACTTTGATCACTACCCCTCAAGCATCTTACGGTTTTTGGAAAACCGTTCTCAAAACATCAAGTACCACAACCGTCAACTGCAACACCCCCTGTCAACCGTCTGCGGGCAACACTGCATCTATTATCTCTGTCATCGGGCCTGCGGATTATCTTACCACCAAGTACTGTCTTTGTACAGCGATGATGTGATAAAAAAAAAAGATCGTATGGTGTACAACTTTGTGAGAAAACACCGTCTCAAAAATAAAATCAACGTCGTCCCGAAACAGAGGAACTGCTCTCTACAGAGGTTTAAAGACTGTTGCCGATAAATGTTATCTTATATGAAACTTTTTATAGTTTGAACCGATACTTAATTGTAATTCATTGCTGATTGAAAAAAAAAGACTGTACGCAAAAAATATGCTCAATAAAACACTTTATTAATGAATGACAAAGTTGCGTGTTACATTTATTTATTTATGGTGAAATACCGATCCAAGTCGGTGACAGAGTAATTTGTTTCTTCATCTTTCCACGTCTTGTGCGAGATGTTTCTTTTCCAAACATGACATTTTGGTCATGGACCATACCCGTCTTGAGGGAGTGGTACTGGTCACGAGCTTGTGGGTTTTTCACAGCGGAAGAAGGGATGTTCAAATCAGCCAGGGTATTCAAAAATTTTGACCAACCCCTTCGGTGGCGCGGTTCGGGATGATTTATAAGAGTGTGATAGGTGTTTCAATAAATCAGTCATATGAGACCCCTTCACAACTTTACCCTTATAAACAAATTCCCCCTTTGCATTCCAACCTTTATCGCTCTCTGATATTTTTTTTAAGATGTATTCGGTATTGTTGTGATCTCGTGGAGGGAAGCTTTTCAAAACTTCAGCGATCACACGGTCAGCATCATCCGACGCCTGAGATGATACCCGAGCGCTTTGTTGATTTGAGAATTCGGTCTCATCGCCCTGCTCGTCCGGGTGTTCCCTCTGAAGAGTTAGGGTTACATGCCGCTGGTCTCTCTGACCCTGCTTCATCAAAGTTAAATATCTTTGCAGTAAAGCGTTGTACTTTTAAATTTTTTCATCGGGAGTCAACCCCAGCTCATCTAATACGGCTCTCATTTTGACATCCAAATCATCCTCGGCGGTTTCTCTGATGGCGGCGGTTATATGGTTTAGCTGATGGGGTGAGACCAGAAACATTTTCTGCGTCTTCCTCAAAGTCATCTTCTCACATATTATCTTCTAGCGAGTCCCCCGATAAGATCCCCGATCATAGGTACGACGGCGGCTAGCAGGGGTAAAAGAAATCCGCCCGACTGATTCTTTAAAACCTGATGTTTGCGTTTTAAAGTTGTTTTCTTGTCCGCCAACAGTCTGATAATTTCTTTCTGCTTCTTCAGTTTTTTGAATTGAGAAGGTGATAAAGGGATGTTTCCCTTCAAAAGGTTTAAAGCAATCTCACACAATGCTTGGATAAAGTCTGGAGAGCTGTGAATAAGAATATCTTTACGTTTCTTGGGTGTGGCGTGGTATAAAGCCGAAAGTAAAGGAGCATTTCTTTTTAAACGTACCGACATGATGACGATGATCTAGGTCATTTATTTTGGTACATAGACGGTCGGCCGCTGGTGAGGAAGTACACCGCTCCTCAATCTGTATCGTTCTGGACAGACGGGTGTAAGGTCTACTATTAAATACCCGTGAGGGTCTCTGGTGGCGTCTTCAAAGCTCTCTAAAAAAAAATGCCTTTAGAGACGGAAAGATTTGACGGGCTAATATATTTATTTGTAGTTTGTCTCGAGAATTATTTAAACAGCACCAAATAATTGCTGTTCAAACTAATGGTGCCACTGTGTTTACCCTGATGAAACACATTTTGAGTCAACATCATGACGCTCATGTTTTTGTGATGCCGACACTGAGTAAAGATTTTAACTACATCGGGATGGTAAGAGGCTTGGAAAATAACATCGTCCAAAATGATCAAATATTTTTGACCAGGAGGAAACAGGTTTTCATCGTCAAAAGAATCTGGCAATCCTTCAACAAATTTAATCTTTTTATTCAACCTTTGCAACTCGCTGTACATAGGTTGAAAGGAAGTATAAATCCACACAATATTTTCAGGTACAATATACATGACATGTTCACAGTTTTCAAGTACATTTTTTACAAAATAGTTTTTTCCCGCACCCGCTAGGTCCTACAATCAAACATGAGAAAGGAAATATAAACCTAGGTTCAAAATCAACTTCCTCCATTACATTCTGGTGTGACATTTTTAAAACAAAATGAAACAAAACAACACAAAATCAAACTCAATATCCAAAAGGCAAAGTTGTATGAAACAAAACAACACAAAATCAAACTCACTCAATATCCAAAGGGCAAAGTTGTGCCGTCAGCAAAGGGACGTCTTTTGTCATACACCACTTTAAACTGTGAAGTATTCAACCTTGTGTGTGCCCGAAAAGGTAGGGGAGAAGGTAGGAGAAAAACTCTTCAGATTCTGAGATGATGTTGGTATGGAGTAGGTTGTCTCTCTGCGCAAACTTCCCCCAAAGACTGTTGAGACACAATTTAGCCACTTGTCTCTTGACAGGATTCGCTTCAATTTTGTCCGCGTCTAACAGAATGCCCTGATTTGTATGATAGTCCCTGATGTATTTTTCTCTGGTTTCCTGATCTGTCGCATCAGGCAGGTACCCCGATGCTTCCTGTTTATCTTTGAGAAAACTGACAAAAGTAGCGACTCAGTGTTTGTCGACTACATCCACAAAGTGCCACACTTCTGTGATTTTTGCCACTCTGTACCCTAGCTCAAGGGCCTTGTTAAACTCAAGCGTGACCCACACACCTGTCAACGCTCTGGCTTCATCGCCTCTTGGTTGTTGGTTTCAGCTCGTGTAAAAGACTCTCCACCGTATTTCTGATCCTCACTTGATCCGCCTTGATGTTTTTCACGGATAGGAAGTGTTGAATGGCTGGAATAAGCTTGGGGGTGTAGAGCCTTTTCATCAACCAGTAAAAATTTTCCTGGTAGAAGCCTTCCAGACCCACATTCAGGCATTGGTGCCGGGGAAAGGGGGCGTGGCAAAGCTCAACCCCTCCCGCTATGCAAATTAGGTCAAAGGTCAGAGCTGTCAAAAGTTTGATGAGAAGTGGATCTATCCTCTCTCTCATTTCAATTTCATTTTCTTAACACATTTCAATGGGATAAATGTATTACATCAAGGTTTTAGCATAATTTATACTTTTTGAGTTGGCTAAAGTAATAAATAACAGTTTCACTTTGTTACTTTCAACACTATAACCTGCCTGGATATTCTCTGCCATGCTGAAAGGCCTCTGCCAATGACCTCTGCCTCTGGACTGGGGGTCTTGCAGCGGGGCCAGGGGGTGGGGGATTTCTCTCCTCCTCTCTCCGTTTTTGTAGCTCCATGTTTCCTTTTGGATGGTTTTCTATATGTTTATATAAATTGGTAGTGTTTCCACTATACCTGACTAGCTTTTTACAAATCCCACATTTTGCTGTTGTCTCGTTTTGGGCTTGAAAATACAGCCACATGGTGCTCCTCTTCCTCTCTGCCATTCTTCTGTTGTATTTTCTCTGTGCGTGTGCTGATGAACCTGAGCCGGAAACTTGCTTGTTTGTTTGTTTGTTTGTTTGTTTGTTTGCTTTGCGCGTCTAAGTCACGTCATGTGACTCATGTGATGGCGCAACATCTAAACACAAGAGGGGGAGGGGGAGCAAAGTGTGCCTGACACAGGAGCGGCGAGTCCGGCGACTTGGCTGTTTCCTCTTTGCCGAAACCGCAGCATTGCAAACAAGAGCGGAACTTAAAGTAAAGAATCGATCTCACCAGGCTAGTATCGATCCGATACCGATACCGACTTGGTATCGATACTATCGATATTTGGATCGATCCGCCCACCACTAGTGGAAGGTCAAGGTGAATGGCAGTGGTGGACGGTGGTAAGGCAGGTAAGTCAGTGAAATACTAAAATCGATTTTATTTAAGATAAAATGTCAGCAAAACTTGTGTTGGCTTACTTAAAGGTAACTTAATGCTTGTGAGTAACATTGCAGCTGGCAAGTTTGTGGGTCTCACACTGCGTAACTGCCAATGTCGATGCTAACGTTAGCTTCAGCACAAACTATAATGTTATGTGAATTTAAACTGCGCCTCACTCTTGTTAGCTTAATTTACCACGTGTGTGTTTTTACTGAGCTTAATTTTTACTGACCATTTTATTGAAAGTTTACTCTGAATTGAGTTGTGCCCTCGGTTAGCAAGTGTGTTTTAATTAAATTTTTTATGGACCAGTCTAGTATGTGTGAACTGTTTTCTCTGCTGTTTGGTTAGCAAGCACGTGTGTTTTACTCTGAGTTGAGTCATGACGTTTTACCAGTTTGTTCTTCGGTTAGTAAGTGAGTTTTTTTGTGTGGCCCGTTGGCAAGCACGTGTATTTTACTCTGAATTGAGGCGTTTACACCGACTGTTTTAATTGCTCTTCGGTTTGCTAGTGTTTTTTTTATGTGGACCATTTTCACCTGCTGTTTGGTTAGTAAGCATGTGTGTTTTACTCTGGATTGAGTCATGTAACGAACGTGTCCTCGAGGACAAAACATTCATTAATTTCTGAACCGTTTGTGATAGAGACAAGCAGTAAACTGCATTTGAATCGCGGGATCTTGGATGAAGGGCAACTGACCTACAAATCATTTTTGGAGTGTGGTGAGTGAAACAAATTGCACAACCTACTGGGTGTCATGTGTAAATTAGTGGTGCTGTCTTATATTTATTATTATCATTATCATTAAAAAGCTCCCCCTGCGTTTTAGACGGTAGTTGTCATCCTTGACGTTATTATTATTACGTCAAGGACCCTTAGAAGTATATGTATTTGATTTTGGAACTCCCATCTCTAAATGTTGTTTCGTGTACCCTGAGAAAAAGAATGATTTGAGTTAGAAATGTTTGCTGTAAAAAGTATACTCAAAGATTTGCAAACATTTTCATGATTAAAAAAAAAACAAAAACAAATCTACAAGCTCATAGCGCGGCACTCGTGCTATGAGCTTGCAGATCTACTATTTTTGAATATCTGTTAGCATAGTAAGTAGTAAGTAAATTTACAGAGAAATAAGGGGCATGGTTTGCATTTTTGTCACTGTATGTTTGTGTCACCCAGTTCCAAGTGGCAACCCACCGTGACGTCACCCATTGGTTTGTGAACTGCCGTTTTGAAGCCTCGAGTTTGCAATTTGGCCGCTGCCATCTTGATTTTTTGAAACCAGAAGAAACCATATTTGGAGAAAAGGGTGGAGCTGAGGAGGAGCGAGGGGTGGAGCTGACCTGAGAGCCGAGGTCACTGTGCCCGCCCACCTACACCGGCTACCTGACGGACCATGAGAGGCTGCTCCGTGTGAATCCGAAATCAGTCAGTTTCCATAAGTCAAGGTAAACTTTAGTACTAAGTGATAACTTACTGTTAATAGATAACTACATGTATGTACACATGTGGAAAATATTACACATAGGAATGTAATGTACACACAGATAATGAAATGTTATTGTAACTGAAGTTACCGTGTGCTAGCTTACACACAGAGTAAGCTAACTGTAGAGTAGCAGCAGTATAACATCTTGTGGTAAAACCATAGACTGTAAACAACTTTACTGTTGTGTTTTAAAACTGGTTCTGTGAATCAAAGGTTATTGCCTGACTTCATGAGTGTTAACGATGACAGCGGGTTGTCGTTGTCGTTAAGTTACAAAACGATGACGTAATTACAGTGAACTGTGCCGGAGACCTCCAGACCCAGCAGATCAGTGTTATTGATTAATGTTTATTCTCGCAGTGCAGTCGATCGTCACGTAAGTGTGTGTTGATATGAAGTGTGGTTCAGTGTTTTTAGTTTTTCATTAATTTCATCGTTAAAAATGGGCGTCAAAACATCTGTTGCAATTGTTCTTTCTCTCTCTCAGAATAAGTAACATCACTATCTGTGATTATTGCATCTGCACCCACTCAATGCCACTGAAGTGAGTATTAGTTTCTATTATGTTATTTATTGTAAAACAGTACAGCAATTTTTACAACTAGCTGGAGGGAGTACTGTATTTTCAGATAACTGTGCAGAGTTAATCTAATAAGAGTGCTTCTTATTTTACCTTTTTCCTGCTAGAATATCATACATATCTCACTATTACAGTGTTTCTTTCCATCTGGCCAAGGTCTGGATCACCGGGGACAGCTACATCCAGCAAGGAGCCCAAAGAGCTACAGAGACCACGGGGATCAACCTTGGTGATTGTGTCTCCGTCCATTGGTTTTGCTGGGGTGGTCTGAAGTGGAAGCTGTCTAACACCTCGACTACTTGTTACTAAAGATGAGGGATTGAACAATTTATTATGCAAAATTGTGACAGTTCACCTTTACCTTGCGCCACAAAAGTATTTTATTTTTATAAAAGTTACTGAGTTTAGTAAAAACCTTTTACATACCTTTCCAGTATTGGTGATGGTTAATGATTATGTTGAAATTTATGATTTTTAAAAGGTGCAATAAAAGTATTTATGAATCTCTTGGTCTAAGTTTGTTGATGGTTTTATGGTATACATTTTGACAATCCAAGAACATTGACAATGAAGGATCAAAAGCCAGATATTTTAGTTTGTGCTTTCCATGTGTTTTCTGTACTTTATGTACTATGAATTATCAACTTCAATGACACTGAACACTCATTCACCAAACTACTGTTAAATTCATCACAAGGTGTATGGTAAATCTGGAAAACCCAAGCAATACTTCTGTAGTTCATAGGAAATGCTCTCAGTACACTTTAATCACAGTAGGTTTATTTAAGATTCCATAAACAAACCTACAATCACAATTAGAAAAACACATTAAACACATTTCAATGACAGTAACAGTAGATATAAGTGAAACTAATGTGCATAAGCTGTACTTCACTATACAAAAGAAAAACCATAAAAGGACATAAAATATCAATTTCTTTACTGCTTATTCTCTCTCACTGTCAAATCTGCAGTACACACCAAAGATTTTGTAAGGCTAATATTTTTGAAGTGGTAACAGCAGCACACATCTGTTACAGGAGTCACATGTTGCTCCTGGTTGCACTTCTGGTTTGACAGTGCCAGCTGTTGTGCAGTGAAGATCCTTTAAATGTCAAATTGGGAAATACTTTCATTTGTGAAAGTGGTGACTAGAGTAAGACTAGAGTAACACTAAGGACAAAGAATATTAAACTTCTACAGAACTGGTCTGTCTTTCCATCAGAGGCACCTGAACTGGAAGTGGTTTTCTAGCATCATCATCACCATCCATTTGAGAACTAAGGATGTCGTCCATGCAGCCTCCTTTCTCCACAGCCAGATGAATGGAAACAAATACTGTGCTCCATCCATGAGGTCCTCCTTCTGTTGGCAGTGGTCCTTCAGTTTTCAGCGTAGATACCTTTCAAATCACAGTAAAAGACTTTAGTTCAGACATGATGGATCAGTTAATCACATACATAAACCAGCTGCAGGATAAATGTATAAATGTCTACTTCAGTTGAGAAATATTGTGTTTGCACTTACAGTATCAAATGAATGAACTGCTACATGTTATGTACTAATGTTATTTTCTACATTGTGTATTACACATAACTTCTAACCGTATTGTGATCAGAGTGAATGAACAGAACTTCTACATAGAGACTCTAACGTGTGTTTTTTGTACACAACACATCAACACACCACAGTTAACACTTGACTTCAGGGTGACATAATCTCTAGGGTCCTTCAAATTATGAGCATATCTGATTGTCCAGTAATAAGAATATCTGGGTCGAATAAAAGGACAGATCCGGTAAACCAGCATCATTTGCAGTCTACATGTTAACCACATTTAAATTACGTTAAGGAGAAGTTAACCTGAACTTGCACAACATCCAAACTGACATTTTAAGAATCCAGCTAGAAGCAAGAAGCCAGCTAGCTAGCGCTAGCTAGCGCTAGCTAGCTAGCTAAGTTAGCAAGGTGCATTTGTAATTTATCCACACTACGATATCAATTGGAAATTGGGATGCTAATTTTGGCTAGCGAAAACACGCTTAAGATAAAAATAAAATGTACTTACCGTATAATCAAAAACTGAAGTTATTGTTATTGTAATTGGCCCAAAACACCTCAGAGATACACTATGTGATAATATACTGACTCTGGATGACATCACCTTGGCCTCCAGTGCTACAGTCAGAAACCTTGGTGTCATTTTTGACCAGGACTTGTCCTTTACTTCACATATAAAGCAAGTCTCTAGGACAGCCTTCTTCCACCTGCGCAATATTGCTAAAATCAGACCCATTCTATGTCTAAAGGATGCTGAAAAACTAGTTCATGCATTTGTTACCTCAAGACTGGACTACTGTAACTCTTTATTGTCAGGATGTCCCAAAAATTCAGTAAAAAGCCTCCAATTGATCCAGAATGCGGCAGCACGAGTACTGACAGGAACGAGGAAACGAGATCACGTCTCTCCTGTGTTAGCCTCTCTGCATTGGCTCCCTGTAAACTCCAGAATCGAATTTAAAATCCTCCTCCTCACCTACAAAGCCATTAATGGTCAGGCACCATCGTACCTTGGAGAGCTTATAGTTCCCTATTTTCCCAATAGGACACTTCGCTCTCTAAATGCAGGTCAACTTGTGGTTCCCAGAGTTAGTAAGAGTAGAATGGGGGGCAGAGCCTTCAGCTATCAGGCTCCTCTCCTGTGGAACCAGCTCCCAGTGTGGGTTCGGGAGGCAGACACCCTCTCTACCTTTAAGATCAGGCTTAAAACTGTCCTGTTTAGTAAAGCTTATAGTTAGGGCTGGCTCGGGTATGTCCTGACCCATCCCTTAGCTATGCTGCTATAGAGCTAAACTGCTGGGGGATTCCCATGATTCACTGGGCGCTCTCTCCCTATTTCTGTCTCTCTCCCCCGCTCTCTCTCAATGACTTCATGCCATTAACTTTGTTTTTTTTGTTTTTTTTTTTTTTTTTCTCTCTCCCGTAGTTTTGTGCTTCTCCTCTCTCTCCCTCTCTCTGTCCTCATTCTGCAGGTATCTCTGCCTTGGGAACAGCAGGATCCAGATCCACCACTACTCATCTTTACTATTACTATTACCTGTCTTTATTATTAATAACGCCATTACCGACACAGCTGTTCCTGGTCTCTCTCTCTTCTCTCCCCTCTCCTCCCCCTCCCCCTCTTTCTATCTTCCCCTAAACCCAACCGGTCGAGGCAGACGGCCGCCCACCCTGAGCCCGGTTCTGTTGGAGGTTTCTTCCTGTTAAAAGGGAGTTTTTCCTCCCCCCTGTCGCCAAGCGCTTGCTCGTTGTGGGAACTGTTGGGTTTTTCTCTGTAACAAAGTAAGGTCTTGACCTTACCCTGTAAAGTGCCTTGAGATAATGTATATTATGATTTGGCGCTATACAAATAAAATTGAATTGAATTGAATTAATCTGAACAGCCGATTCCTTGATTCCTTAGAGTGTCTTTTGGTTCAACCAGACGCTGAACAACGCTGACATTTTAGGTGAACAAAAAGTTAAAACTAACTTTCACGACCTGAAAACACGATGGAAGGTCTGTGTAACTGTATGTGGAAAACTCCAGGACGAAAACACTACACCCAAAAACAAGTTCACAGCTAATTCAACATCGTTGGTTCTGTGAGAAGGGACTGCTCTTGATTGACAAGTGACATGTGTCGATCATACGTTAGCCACGCCCCAATGCATACCCTACTTTATCGTCTATTTTAAATTAAATGGGACTATAATTTTTAAAATGAACATCATGTTGTATTGAAGAAGACTTGAAACTAGCAATTGAGACCATAAACTCGTTATGAAAACGTTTACTGGGGTCATAAACCGAGTGAGAAATAGGGTCATTTTCTCATAGACTTCCATACAATCGGACTTCTTTTTGCAACCAGTGGTGTAACCCCCTGATGGTCATTCGATAGAATGCAGGTTTAAGGCACTTCCGCATTGGCTTCATTTTCTGGAGCCAGCGTCGACGTCCATTTTTATATACAGTCTATGCCCAGTTCACAGCTCCGCCGGTGTCTTGCACTGACACAGGAAGAGCAGTGAACTGAGACACTGGGAGCTTCCGCTACAAACAAGCTTAAAATATAGTCATGGCAGTGCAGTGCTGCGCCGAGCCCCCCTGTAACTCCGAGAAGGCAGGGATGACTTTGACACTTCTCCTAACCCTTAGTCGACATGAGGATGTGTCGATTATGAGTGAAATTTGAATTTTGGGTGAACAATCCCTTAAATATTTCTGTATGCTGACCCTTTCTCCTAACCTCAACAAGTTGAACACAGCAGATGTCAGACTGGTTGACCTTGATTTTAGCAATTCTCCAGAAAAGGACATGTTAGTTTTTTAAGGAGGAAAAATAAAACACTTTCTTGGTTTTTAGGAGCAGTCTTACAATCCAGTAGATGGGAGTGGATTTCTTGCATGGAGAGTGAAAACGCTTCAAAAAGAAGCCTCAGAGGGACAAAAGTAAGTGTAAGGGGTGAAAGTGGCTCAACTTCTTTGAGAAGTATTGCATCAGTATGTGATTTCACTGTTCACTGATCACTGTTACAGGTGGTCCAGATTCTGGTGACAGAACCCCCTTCAGTAAGGAAAATCAGCTAACCACAGAAACCCAGTGTCGTGAGGCCATTGCACTAATGAGGCATACAACTGATGAAGCAATTGTCAAGGAGAAGATGAAACAGACCTTCACCCATCGCCAAGAAATGGTTCATGACCCAGTGAAGTCCTTTGAAATGTTCATCACCTTTCCAAGATTTCTTGACATCACGGGAATGGTATGTCGCTCTTAAACTGCCTTGCATTAAAATCGAGCTGAAATGAAAAATGAGTTTAAACAGATCACATGCCATGTTGTTTTCTGTATTCCATCTTGTCTGCAGATAGAGCAGGATTTCAGTCTGATGTTTGGTAACGACATCTCTGCAAAATTCCTGGAGAAGTGGCCTACTCACGACAGGCAGAAAGTCGTTGAACAAAGCCGTGGCCTCACCCAGACAAGCAACCTTGAAGATCTCCTTCATAACGCTGAATCCACAACAGAAGAACTGGAAGATGGTACACTCAAATTAAAGAAATAATAATAATGGAAGAGGGAAATGGTTTTGGAACAAAAATATAAACATTTTAGTAAAAATGTCTTTCAGAATTTTCTTGTATTTTCAGGATGGGACAGTGAGATGTCCTCCATCTTGCTCCTTATCCACCTCATGCCACCATGACCTCATGGCCGCAACAAGAGACCAGGAAAGCTCTCCGCCAGACAAGCCATTGACCACCTTGTGAAATTTATCAAGGTAATGTTACAGTTTAATTTAAGTTTAAGAAGGCTCACTTTTCTGTCTGTAATATTAAAGGGAAATTCCGGCGTAAGTCTAAATCATAGTGTAACACACCGTGACACCGAGTTAGACCCCCCACCAAGAGATGAAGTCTGCCGATCGTTGCTTTCTCTGGTTGTAGCGATTTTAGTGGAGACCGCACACTGCAGACATGTCGCCACGCAGACCGCCACAAATAATGCTCAGAACAGCACCAAACTTCATCAACAGTATAAACACAGTCACAGAACGTAGTTCAAGGCATCAAACATCTACTAGCGTTGCCTGTTTTTTTTTTTTAAGAGACCTACAACACTCACCCTGATCGACTCCAGCAGCTCGGTAATCGACCCTGACGAGTCGATTACTGAGCTTCCGCCACAACAAGCAAGGAGAGCGGGGTGAGTGCTGTAGGAAAAAACCAGTCACTGATAAATTTGCTTACATATCCCAGTTTTGAAAACATTAGACTTCATTTACAAACACCCTAAGATAAAAGAGATGATGCAGAGTCATTCCAGTTCAAGAGAAGATCTTCTTAATGACTTTTGTGATGGAGATCTTTTCAAGAGTCATCCTTTATTTTCAAAACAGAAGCATGCAATTCAGTTGCAACTTTTCTATGATGATTTTGAATGCGCAAATCCATTGGGGAGTAAAAAGGGAATACATAAATTAGGAGCAATCTATTTCACTTTGCGCAATCTTTCTCCAAAGCACAACTCAATGCTGCTGAATATTCATTTGGTCGCTTTATTCCATGCCCAAGACATTAAAACATATGGCTTTTCTAAAATACTTGATCCACTTGTGCAAGACATTAAAGAGCTGGAGACTTAAGGAATTCGGGTCCCACTGTATGAAGAAAATGTGTGTGGAACTATTGTCCAAGTTACTGGTGACAACCTTGGTCTTCATGGTTTGTTTGGTTTCGTAGAATCATTCAGTGCCAGAAGAGGACTTTCAGACAGAATCACAGAAGATTCACCCAAGATAGTGATGCGAACTCAAGCACTTCACACAGAACACTGCCAAATAATGGAGAAAACTCCTAGTCTTCCCTATGTGATGGGTGTTAAACGTTCTTGTGTTCTAAATTCCTTGCAGGACTTCAATACATGTGAAAACTTCTCTGTCGATATTATGCACGATATCTTGGAAGGCGTGGCACAATATGAAATGAATCAGAATCAGAATCAGAATCAGGTTTATTGCCAAGTATGTTTTCACGTACAAGGAATTTGTTCTGGTGAATGGTGCAGAGCGCACCAAAACACCGAGGCAGCCATCTGCGGCGCCATTTAAAAAGGAGGAATGGGGAAAAACAAGTGGAGAGGAGAGGAGAAAAAATAACAGAACCCAAACTATACTCCTGGGGGGGGGGGGGGGGGGGGAGGGGGGTACAGTGTGGGATTCGGGAAAAAAAACCTCAGCAACATAGGCATATATAAACAAACACATCTTACAACACAGTGACTCAAGACAATTTGCTCCAGGGGAGGGGGTAAAGGGGGGAGGAGGTGATTCCAGTGCAGACAGGCAGCCAGCCGCAGCCGCTGCCATTTAGGCGCAGCTATCGGACCCCGCCCGCCGCGCTGGATGGGAGGAAGCGGCGAAGGCGTGGGATGGGGTTGGGTTGTGAGTTGCATATGTACATGTAAGAGGTGTCCGTGAATGTGTGTGTGTGCATAGGCCTGGGGAGTCGCTTCGTCTAGTTCACAATCAGTGCCTCAGTTCGCAGGGTGTCATCGCGATAACACAGCAAGTTGCCATGGAGACATCCTTGATCGGTTCCTGGACGGAGTCAACAATCCACAGGTGTCCGTGGAGGAGGAGGGGGGGGGGGTAGAAGCGTCCCACTGCAGCGATCTCGTGGGGGAGTTGTTCCAGCACCGGCCTTGGCCAAGGCTGGTGCTGCGGGGGCCGGAACGCAAGAAGCTGCTAATACTACACTTTTACTCAAATTGAGTAAAATTTACTCTTCAAAATTTTCTGTGTAAGGACCTGGTTGGCCCAGGGATCTCCAGAAGCAGCAGATGGGTACTGGGCAGCCAGAAGGGCTGCAGCCTCAGCAGTTGCAGAAGCAAAAACTTGAGTGAGGACTTTGGGGAGGCTATGAAGGAGGACTTAAGTTTGGCCTCAAGGAGATTCTGGCAAACCATCCGGCAGCTCAGAAAGGGGAAGCAGGGCTTGACCCAGGCAGTGTTCAGCTAGGGAGGACAACTGCTGACCTAGGCTGGAAATGCCATTGGGTGGTGGAAGGAATACTTTGAAGAATTCCTGAACCCAACTGACATGTCGTCCGTGGAGGAGGCAGAGTTGGAAGACTCAGGAGAAGTCTCATCCATAACCCTGGCAGTGGTTGCTGAAGTAGTTAAGAAGCTCCTCTGTGGCAAGGTGCCGGGTGTGGATGAGATTCAATTCAATTCAATTTTATTTGTGTAGTGCCAAATCATAATATGCATTCTCTCAAGGCACTTTACAGGGTAAGGTCAAGACCTTACTTTGTTACAGAGAAAAACCCAACAGTTCCCACAAAGAGCAAGTGCTTGGCGACAGGGGGGAGGAAAAACTCCCTTTTAACAGGAAAAAACCTCCAACAGAACCGGGCTCAGGGTGGGTGGCCGTCTGCCTCGACTGGTTGGGTTTAGGAGGAGAAAAAAAGGGGGGGTGGGGGGAGGAGAGAGGAGAAAAGAGAGAGAGAGAGAGACCAGGAACAGCTGTAGAGGTAATGGTGTTATCAATAATAATGACAGATAACAGTGGTTTATAGTAATGATGAGTAGTGGTGGATCTGGATCCTGCTGCTCCAGAGGCAGAGATACGCACTTTAAGGTACCATGGTGCCTGACCAGCCTGAATGGCTTTGTAGGTGAGGAGGAGGATTTTAAATTCTATCCTGAATTTTACAGGGAGCCAATGCAGAGAAGCAAACACAGGAGAGATGTGATCTCGTTTCCTAGTTCCTGTCAGTACTCGTGTTGCCGCATTTTGGATCAATTGGAGGCTTTTACTGAATTTTTGGGACATCCTGACAATAAAGAATTACAGTAGTCCAGTCTTGAGGTAACAAATGCATGAACTAATTTTTCAGCATCCTTTAGACACAGAATGGGTCTGATTTTTGCAATATTGCGCAGGTGGAAGAAGGCTGTCCTCGAGACTTGCTTTATATGTGAAGTAAAGGACAAGTCCTGGTCAAAAATGACACCAAGGTTTCTGACTGTAGCACGGAGGCCAAGGTAATGTCATCCAGAGTCAGTATATTATCACATAGTGTATCTCAATTCCCAATTACAATAACTTCAGTTTTGTCTGAATTTAAGAAAAAGAAATTACTACCTGGTTGGCTACCTGGTTAGTCTCAGCTGGCTTCGAGGATAAGTACAGCTGGGTGTCATCTGCGTAACAATGGAAATTTATCTGGTGCCTCCTTCCTAGAGGAAGCATATATAGTGAAAAGTATTGGTCCTAGCACAGAACCTTGTGGAACTCCATGACTGACTTTAGTGATGATAGAAGAGTCATTATTAACATGATCAAACTGGAGTCTATCTGACAAATATGACTTAAACCAGCTTAGTGTGGTTCCTTTAATGCCAACCATATGCTCTAGTCTCTGTAATAAAATATTATGATTGATGGTGTCAAATGCAGCACTAAGATTTAGTAGGACAAGTATAGAGACAAATCCATTGTCTGAGGCTATGAGGAGATCATTGGTAACCTTAACCAGAGCTGTTTCCTGACTGAAAATCTTCAAACAAACCATTCCTGTGCAAATAATCACATAACTGGTTTGCAACGACTTTCTCAAGGATTTTGGAAATAAAGGGGATGTTGGATATAGGTCTACAATTGGCGAAAACATCTGGATCAAGAGTAGGCTTTTTAAGTAGAGGTTTAATTGCTGCAACTTTAAAAGCCTGTGGTACATAACCAGTTGATAAAGATAAGTTAATCAGACTTGATATAGAGTTGTTGATTAAAGGAAAAACTTCTTTGAACAGCCTTGTTGGAACAGGGTCTAGAAGACAAGTCGATGGTTTAGATGAAGAAACTGTTGAAGTGAGCTCAGAGAGATGTACAGGAGAGAAACAGTCAAAATATAAACCAGTTATAGTGGACTCTGAGGCTGCTGAACTGGACAGTACATCTGAGCCAGCTGTGGGGAGGAGATGGTGATTTTTTTCTCTAACAGAGACAATTTTATTTGTAAAGAAGCTCATAAAGTCATTACAACTGAGGGCTAAAGGAATAGATGGATCAACAGAGCTGTAGCTGTCTGTCAGCCTGGCTACAGTACTGAACAGAAACCTGGGATTATTCTTGTTTTCTTCTATCAATGCTGTACGAGATACATACATAATTGAGATATGCCCTGAAATGGTGAAGGCTTTGGACATTGTCAGCCTGTCATGGCTGACACAGCTCTTCAATGTTGCTTGGAGGTCAGGTACGGTACCTGTGGAGTGACAGACTGGTGTGATGGTTCCCACTTTCAAAAAAGGGGACCGGAGGGTGAGCTCCAATTAGCAGGGCATCACACAGCTCAGCCTCCCTGGGGAAGTCTATTCCAGGGTGCTGGAAAGGAGGCTCTGACTGACCGTCGAACCTCAGATCGAGGAGGAGTAATGCAAATTCTGTCCTGGCCGTGGAACAGTAGACCAGCTCTTTACTCTTGCAAGAGTTCTGAGGGGATCATGGGAGTTCGACCAGCTAATCCACATGTGCTTTGTTAACTTGGAGAAGGCTTATGACCATGTCCCCCGAGGGGCTCTGTGGGGGTATGGGGTACCGGGCCCATTGCTACAAGCCATTCAGGCCCTGTACAACCAACATTAGAGCTGTGTTTGTATCCTTGGCACAAAGTCAAACAAGTTTTCAGTGAGTGTTGGGCTCTGCCAAAGTTGACTCTTAACTCCAATCCTATTTGTGATATTCATGGACAGGATCTCAAGGCACAGCTGAGGTGAGGAGTGTGTCCGCTTTGGGAACCTCAGAATTGTATCTTTGCTTTTTGCAGATGACGTGGTTCTGTTGGTTTCTTCAGAGCGTGCCATCCAGTGCTTACTGGGATGGTTTGCAGCCGAGTGTGAGGCAGCAGGGATGAAAATCAGTACCTCTAAGCCTGAGGCCATGGTTCTCAGCCGGAAAAAACAGTGGACTGCTCCCTCTAGGTTGAGGGGGTACTGTCCCAAGTGAAGGAGTTCAAGTACCTTGGGTAGGATGGAGCAGGAGATCGACAGGTGGATCGGTGCGGCATCAGCAGTAATGCAGACTTTGTACCGGACAGCTGTGGTGCGGAGGGAGCTGAGCTGGAAGGCAAAGCTCTCGATTTACTAGTTAATCTTAGTTTCAACCCTGGCCTATGGTCATGAGCTCTGGGTAGTGACCGAAAGAATGAGTTCGGGGACACAAGCGGCTGAAATGAATTTCCTCCATAGGGTGCAGGGCTTAGCCTTAGAGACAAGGTGAGGAGCCAAGACATCAGAAAGGAGCTTGGAGTAGAGTCACTGCTCCTTTGCATCGAAAGGAGTCAGCTGATGTGATTCAGGGATCTGGTAAGGATGCCTCCCTGGCACCTCCCTTTGGAGGTTCTCTGGGCATGTCCAACTGGGAGGAGGCCCCAGGGTAAACCCAGAACTTGCTGGAGTGGACTTTTATATGCCATCTGGCCTGGGAATGCCTTGGGATCCCCCCAGGAGGAGCTGGAAAGCATTGCTGGGGAGAGGAATGTCTGGAATTCTCCGGATAAGTGTAAGAAAATGGATGGATGGATGGCCTTAATTTTAAAGACCTTGTTTATTAATCTTTTTTGCTGCAGATCACTACAGTAGAATAAGGAAAATTGAAGCAAAAATTTATAAAATGCTCCAAAAAGTATGTTGCATCAAGAACTGGTCAAAATACTAAGCAGATGCCTTCACTGAACTCATCACATTTTAGAAGTTAAGTATTTATTTTGTATGAAAAATGACCTTCACAGTAACAAGTAGCTAAAGCTTTCAAATAAATTTTGTGGAGAAAAAAGTTAGTATTTTCCTGTGAATTGTGGAGGATTAAATGTAAATACATACTGAACAAAAAATATAAATGTAACTTTGCAATTTTTAAGGAGTTGAAATAAAAGATCTTTCTAACTATACAAAGGCTTCTTTCTCTAAAACTTTCGTTACAAATGTGTTCTTGTGACATGGTCTACAGATGTGCATTTTTTTTGGTTGTGGATCAGCAAACAAGTCAGAAGGCTATCTGGTGCAACCACCATTTGACTCACGCAGTGTGACACATCTCCTTTGTGAAGAGTAAATCAGGTTGTTGATTGTGGCACATGGAATTTTGGACTGCTCCTCCCTCTACACACAGATCCAGAGCATCTCAAACATTTATATTCATGTTCAGTATTGTCACTCAGTCTGTAAGTACAAATACCTTACAACCATTCCCAAGTTAAGTACTTGAGTAAATATTCTTAGTTCTACCACTGGTGGTGTTGTCTAGTGTGTAGTCAGATTCTCCATCTTTATTACTTTTTTGTGGATTCAAGCAAACATGACCCTGCCACACAAGATGCAAGCAGCTGAGCTCACACCATACAATAAAAGGCTGGCACAGAGACACAAGCAAAACTTTATTTGTGTATGGCTATACCTGAACAGGAACAGTTATCACCATGACAGAAGGTTGGAGAAGAGGCAGCTGACTTAGAGCCAGAGGTGGCTCAGTAAAGTAAAATTACCAGAGGTGCCAACAGTGGATAAGCTCCATCTTTCAAGTGGTTTTAACATTTATAATGCAGCATTCAACGTCTCTGTGTGTTTTAGCTCAACAGCAGCTTCGCAGAGTGGAACAAAGCCGTGCTCTGGAGTGACTTAATTGTGAGCCACCTCAGCCGCAGCTGGTCTCCTTACTTCCACTGGCCCTTCTCATAGTCCCACTTGGCAGCGAATCCTTCAACAGGGTTTACCCTCATGTCCAGCATCCTCTTTAACTGTTTGGCCTGCCACTCCTCATCAAAGGTCCTGGGGGTTTTAGGGTAGACTGGAGAGAACATGGAATATATTAATACACAGCACATGAGTGAACACTGTAATGGAGTCAATATGAACATGAAAACGTGAACATTAAGAGCTGATACTCATGGCACTAATAAAGCCTTTAGATGAGGACCCTGCTATTGGGCATGCTGGATACTTAAAAGGATCAGAGTTGTCATTAATGTTATTAGTATAGCAATAGCACTATATGCTGTTGTTAGTTTGTCTTTATTATTTCTCTTCTGCTCACTTTTTTGGCCTGCATCTAGTCCTGCACCGTTTGTTGTAGAAACTCATTCAAACATCAAAATGTGCGATCAGGACATTGAGGGCAATACTTTTTTCAGTGATATGTTTCATAATTTCTGAAATACATTTTGTCAGGAAAATTTCCTATACAAATGAATGGAGGGAATGTTCAAATCATCAAAAACTGTTCTTCTTTGAAACTCAACTAATTCACCATAATTTTAGCTAGAGACTTCATTTCAACTTTGAATTGGTCACAGTAGCAATAGCAGTTAAACTTTTAAGCTTTTTTCTGAATTTATGATGGGTGTGTATTGCACGTTTTGCATGTTCAGAGGCTAGAGTGGGTGACACCAGAGCTAGAGTTCACTTTTCAGACATCAGTTTTTGACCAGAATGTAGATAAATATGTCTTCTTTCAGACAATGTGTTCTTTCAGACTCTCAGCCTTGGAGTGATTGGAATAACCTCCAACTGTTCCATTGACTGCAAAACAAACTCAGAAGCAGGGTTTTCAGAGATAGACAAAAATAAATAATTTTTAACTCACTCCTGTTTCCATATTTCTGACTACCACATATGTAACACATGTGTTCAGCAAGGTGTTGTGCTGCTAATGGTGTAAGAATTCTTCTGATATGAGGTACAGTTTTTCAATAAATAGAAGTTGTTATAGAGGTACGCTGAGCCATTACTCCCTTGTCTGTGTGAGCACTGTGTCTTCTAGCTTCACGCAGCTGTAAGATATTGCTCGTTAACAGCCTCTATGATCTCTGTGACGTTTACAAACACAGCCAGACTCTAACACTGATACTAATGGTCCAATGCTACATACAAGACAAATAGATTTAAACACATTTCAACAGTTTTCACTGGAAATGTGTTTTAGTAGTTTTAGTCAGGAAAATTCAGCAGTTGATGAGACACAGAGACACAGACAGACGGACAGAAAGACAGACAGAGTTAGTTGCAGCTGTATTTTTAATGTTTGTTGCTGGCATTTTGATCAATATAGCTTAGCTTCAGACTTTCTTAACAGACAACAATGCAGATGAGCTGAATCCATTTCTCACTCAGTAGAAACTAAGCAATTAAAAACACCATGGCAACCTAGTGCAGATCAGGAGAAACAGCTGCTTCAGATCACTTGATTAGATAACTTCTCTGATGAGAGACCAACAGGCAGACAGACAGACAAGACAGAAGGCAGACAGGTAGACAGGCATACAGACTGAGAAACAGACAGACTTAGTTGCAGCTCTATTTAAATAGCTGCTGGCAATTCGAACAATGAAGCACAGCTTCAAACTTTTCTTAGCAGCCAGCAACACAGTTTAGTTCCAGCATTCCCACAGATATTTCTCCAGAAATTGCATTGTCTAGTTACTTCTGTGCTTTTTCTGCACTGATAGGTCAAAATGTCTGTGCCACGGAAAACACAGCGGCACCAAGTGTGTGACATTGAGGCAAATTTACATTGTCACTATCAAATTTACAAGAAATGGTTTTGTGTAAAGGCAGATTTATTACCATAGACTTTCTGCCACCAGACCACCAGGCCAGTGAAGCCCAGAAAGATGAAGATGCCCCCCAGGACAGCCTTCCACTCTGCCGATGGCTTCTTCATCTCTGGGAAGGTCTGGCAGAACGCTAGCCGATACACTGCCGGGGATTGTAAATACAATATGCAAATCAATCTCCTCTCTCTGTGACTCTGTGACTCATTGACTGAACACAGTGAGTGAAACTAGATGTAATGATAAAGTTTGAATAGTTTGTAGAGTGGTCTAGTAGTGGATACCATATATTCCCACTGTACACTGTCAATATTTCCATGTAACACCCTTCTGTCTCTCCAAACATTTACTGTCTGAATCTCTACTGTCTATCAGATGGAGGCAAAATGACAAAAATAATCAAGTTCAAATAAATGCTCCCTCTTCTCCAGTATATCTAAGCTTTTATAGATCTTACAAAACACTAAGCATAATGTTACTCAGTATTTAAAGAAGTACTCAGATTATTATTAAGTAGAAAATACTGATACAACAATGTGAAAGTAGTCCTGCACTTAAAAGGTAAAAGTCTTGTTCTGCAGTAAAATGTCTCCTGTGACTGATATATTTGACATGATTAAATAGCTACTGATGCATCAGTGCAAAAGGAGCACTTTATTGTTGTGGGTCAAGGTGGCAGTAGTACTATTTTGATACAATAAATTCTTTTCCATTCAGATTTATTAGTATAATGCCAACTCATGACATAAATTAGCTGAAGGCACACAGAGTCAGGTCAGGACCTTAAACCCAACAGGTCCCACCATGCGCAAACACTTGTTGACAGTGGAGAAGTAAAAACTCCCATTAACCAGTCACAAGAAAATTAAGGGTTGCGAGATAATAAATGGAGGCTGGAAATGAAGAAAATTTTAAATGTATATTTCGTACTTTTCTCTAATATTTGCTATTTTGTGAAGTATATCTAAATGAAACTAATTGAGAAGTTTAGAGATGAATCGAAGATTTTATTTTTTAAATTTTTTTTTTTTTTTTTTTTTAATAAGGGCCACAAGCCAAAAAGGTTCAAACCACTGGTTTAATCTTAACACTTCAACAATTTGTTCTATTTTATAATTTCATCATGTGTTTTTGTAGGTAAAATTACTGGAGGTAAATACTCTGAGATATAAGTAGTAAATAGAACTGTCAGATAAATGTGGTGGAGAAAAAAACTACAGTCACATTATCAAAAGTAAAAGTTCCTGTTGGGTGATTTTATAACAACTCATTTTGTATGCACATTATAGGTTTCTAAATCTTAATCTGCATAGTAAAGTACCTCAGAAATGTACTTAAATACAAACTTAAATAAATGTGCTTAGTAACTTTAGACTACTAATTTTGCTTTGAATTTTGCCTTTGCTTTTAAATTGATTATGGTCCCATACTCTGAACTATTCTGATTTCAGATGAAAGTTGTTTCAATGTGTGTTTTATTGTGTGTGTGTGTGTGTGGGGTGCTGCCTACAGGCGATCTTCTCCTCTGTGGACAGTTGGCCCCAGGGTCCCTTCTCCTTCTGTTTCAGGCTCTTCTCAGCAGCACTCATGGCATCTTTAAAGGGTCTGTCAGGCAGAGGAAGGTCTACACGGTCCCAGTACATTGGCCGAGACATGTCCACAGTCTCTGCCACATCTGGAGGGACAGACATTAGAAAAGCCACTTTTTTCAAATGCTGCAACAAGAGACATCATCTGTATAGATGGTCAAGTCATGATGGTACTGCAGCACCATCTACTGGTTTGACAGACAGCAGCCTCCTGTTTTGGCACAATTTCAGTCTTCTTGGTTGATTTTAATCTGGTATTCATACAGATTAATTTAGTCTGCTACTCTCAGCCTTTGATGTGCTCTCCAGGTAGGCTATGGACCAGTTTCAACAAACATCCACTTTAACAATCTCTAGGTAAGCTGTACAAGTGTTACACCAAAATGTTTGATGTAATAGCAGTTGTATTATACTTTCACACACTTGATAGCAGTAACACATTTGATAGCAGTTCATAATAATGATGTTGTGATACTTGAGTTGAATATTTTCACCATTTTCCTCTACTTAATGTTTCAATTTCAACACATTTGAGAGGGAAATATACTTTTAACTCAACTAAATTATTTTCTAAATCCAGTCACTATCTATCTATCTATCTATCTATCTATCTATCTATCTATGTTATAGAGTTGGAGAAAAATGTTTTGTGGTGGCATAATAGCTAAAATCCCTGCCCCACAGAATTTGTTGAACATGTGTAGGCCTACACCTGGACAGCAGCTAACTATGGAAGCCTATATAGGACTATATTCAAGGTCATACACTGCTACACAATGGACCATATTTAAATGCAATGTGCATTACATTTTAATTTACATGTCACTAAGCTCTTTTGAGGTCAAAATTAAAATGCAATTCAAAGTCTTAACCTGGTCTACAATGGACAGTATTCAAGTGCAATAAGCAAACAGTGCCCCCAGTCTATTGCATTTCCATGTCACAATTTTGGAGTCAAAATGAAAATGAAAATGCAATCTGTCAGACCTCTCATCAAGTCTTCAGGTAGGACATCACTTCCTTGTCACCTGTTTGTAATAGATGTTTTACACATTACATTTGAATATTGTCCATTGTGCAGTAGTGTATGACCTTGAAAATTAAATTTCAAATAGCTTTACCATTTTCATTTTAGTATCTTATATGTGAAAATGCAAATTGAATAATTGCATTTTCATCTTAATTTTTACTCAAATAAAACGTACATATGTAGAAAATTATAATGCTATTGTGGAATTACATTATCATTTGGATATAATCCTCTATAGGCTTCCATACACAAATCAAACCTGACCGTGGCTAACCATCCTTGCGCTGCTGTTGGTCAAGGTCACTGTTGCGCGTCTGGCCAGGAGGCTACCCATACGCACTGCAGTCAGGTGGAGCATCTAAAAAAAACACAGGTGAATTCTGATACCAGTGGACAAGTTTGTTCTAGATTTCAACAGCACAGGCTACTTTTTTCATTATAGTCCTACTAAAGTCCTTATAAAGTGCTTCAATTATCAAAGATCAATTTAGCTAGTTACCATCTTAGTTAGATGAAGGGATAAAACAACAGAGCTGCACATGCCAACAGTCAGATGCTTGAAGAGCCTATTAGGGAGTGATAAAAAGAAGTGACCTACTTTTAGAATTGGGTGTCTGAATTAGGTTTGGAAGTTTTCAGATTGCATAAAAAGAAATATCGTTACACAAATAAACCTTACTGTCGAACCTTAGTCATTATGAGTTCAGGTAAATTCCATAAAATATGTTCAGAAAAATTACAATAGGCAGTCAAACAAAACTAAACACTGTTTAGTTGTTATAAATTGTTAAGTAAATGTACAATTTAGGAGCCTGTTTAGATGTCCCAACAGTGCAAACAAAGATGGAAGAGCTGAATTTCAGTATATGTTGTCTGTACTGCCACTTTTTTCAATGCCTCTTGACATCTACATATATATTTTTTAAGTTTTCTATTTTTTCTAAATAATAGTTTTGTTAATATGTGAAGCAGCTAACTTTGAACAATAAATGTCCAAGTTCTCATGCAATATTATTTTACGATATTGTGTTAAACATAAAAAAAACACCTGAATGCACAATTTGTATTTGTGACTCACAGAAGAACATTTAAAGGCAGGAGTAACTACAACCAACAATTCAATGAAAGACATGAAAGATGACTATTAGGCTATTTTTGAGCTAATGTACACACACAAATATGCACACACACCCCATTTACATACAAGTATTGGTCTCTAAATATTCACATTTCATTATGTTTGTGCTTTATAAAGGTGGTCTGGATGAAAGCCAATCCCTTCTTTACCTAGTCTGGCCACCTCTTTTTATTTTATGTTTTAAGACATGGAAGTGTCCCATACAATGAAAAGCAGCTACTAAAATACAATTCAGTTTTGTGACTTAAATTAATTGAGAGTTCACAGTGCTGGATAGCAGGTAATTTTTGCAGGGATATAGACAGATTCTCTGTATGGTGATATTAACATTACATTAAAAACAAATTGCAAAAGTAAAATATGTGACCTTGATGTTGGTGCCAGATAAAGTTGAGGGTCAATGATACACAATAGAATATGTCATGTTGGGCAATGTACTTTCACTCAATTTGGAAATTTGTTTACGTTCCCAGTCTGTGAAATTATGTCTGAAGATTTAGTCTCTCTCACATTGCTTTTGTTGTTTTGTTTGCCTTTCTGTGGCTTATTACATTTGCACACACACACACACACACACACACACACACACACACAAGCACAGTGAGTGAAAATGGCGGATATTGGCAGTTAGTCAATTTAAGAGTCCGTGCTGACCTTCTGAGAGGGACAGAAGGGAGGAGACAGATTTGACCTAAGTACTTAAATATATCTGAAAGAAAAACAAGTGTCTCATTATTCCATACAATCTTTTCTCTGAACACTTTTTATTGCATAAGAAAAGGTACTGGAGGCAGTAATGTTTGCGCCCAATATCGAATATCATTCAGCCTTCATGTTTACCTTTTTAAAAGACAAAAATGGCACCGAATTATATGGAGAAATGTTTTTAACTGCTGGGTTTTGCTTTTAATATGGTGTAACTATAGCACCATCAGGTTTGACATACTTCATTCTGTCTGTAAAACATTTTCATCTTCCAGTGCTAACAAAGCTGCTGCGCATTTAAGCATTTCTTGAAATCTTTAAGCTTGATCTGTGTCATGGTTTACTATCTTTTCTGCACGTCCGCCACTCACTCTAGCTGTGTGGGGTTGCAGAAGAGGGAGGGGGTCTATCCCTCTTTCATCTCCTCCAGTACTACCTATTATAGTCTGTTTATTTTATTTGGCAAAGACAAATACTCACGGTAGTTGTTTGGGAGTGCAACTGCAGGATCAGAAACTGCCAAACCAAAAGACCGAATCCTGAGAGAAAAGGGCTACAGGCCTTCTTTCCCGTTTTCGTCTCTGCTCTTTTCGTCACATAAGAGTAAGCAGGAATCAACTGGTGGGTGGGCAAGAGAGGCTGGATGAGAGGAAGAGAGAGAGATCAGGGGAGAGGGAGGGAGCTTAGAAAGGAAAGAGACCAAACCAGTGCAAGTAAACAGTCTAGGAAAGCATATGATTGGACTGGCAGAGGCAGAACGAGAGAGTGGGTTGAGTTTAGTTTGCAGATCACAAAGACAACATAAAGATACTTTCTCTATGCACTCTCCTTCATGGATCTTATTCACACCAGACAGTGGGGTCGCATTAGGTGAGGTTACATTTGAACACAGACGGGACTATATTTTACAGCAGGCAGGAAGTGGGACAGTGTACACATTGTGAAAGCAT
This sequence comes from Trachinotus anak, assembly GCF_046630095.1. Taxonomy (NCBI): domain Eukaryota; kingdom Metazoa; phylum Chordata; class Actinopteri; order Carangiformes; family Carangidae; genus Trachinotus; species Trachinotus anak. Next base: position 8,636,888 of record NW_027273855.1, read on the forward strand.
GTGTTGTGGATTTCAGGGAGTAAAGAAACAGACAGACAGAGATAAGTTGCCACATTTTATGCCAACGCCTCCATGAGTGCAGGTTGGCACTGGGTTACCATTATCCCATAGTTGTTTGGCAGTGAGCCCAGTGGCTGACTGAGTGGGTGGGTCTGTGGTGCACAAGGCAGCCAACAGTTACCAGCAGCACAGCAGACGCAAGAGGAGAAGGGGAGGAGAGTCCTATGGGTCAGATAAGGAAAGATTCAGGGCATGTTCACAGTAACCCCAAACTGCTTAGCTGTGTGTGCCACCCAGAGCACTTTAACTCTTTAACTTAATTATATAGAGAGGAAAAACACCTGTTAACAGTAATATTTTTGCTTGAAATCTTGATCAAACTTTATTCAGTAACTCTGCAGACTCAATATTAAACGAGCAAATGTTTTTTTAATCCTTTATTTCCTTCTTATCCTTTGTTTTTGTAAGTTTAACAATTATTAATGGAACCTTTATGCTGCTAATGCTGTATGGGATCCAGCTTTAGACTGATCAAGAGCCTCAGAGACACTGGCCTGCAGCATTGGGCTTGCTGCTCTGTGGTACCCAGTTAATCCAAGATTTTCCCTCTTCTCCTTGAGGCAAAATACCTTTTCTAGAATCAACTACCTACTCTCCTCCTCCCATCTTTATGCCATTAAGGCATCTTTCTCACAAGCTCACTTAGCAAACTCTCCTCTTGTGCACCTTGGTGGTGATTTAACATAATGCTGCTGAAAAAGGATGGCTTCTAAGGGGAAGGTAATATAGACTCTGTGGCAGATCCGAGAATATTGTGGTACTCAGTTAATGCATTTCTTAGGAGCTATACCACACAACTTGTATCTAATTTAAGTGAAGTGTGCCTCTCCAGAATAGAATAATTAGAAGGTAGGCTGAAGGTAATTAAACAAGAAATCAATTCTTAGACGGGCACAAATTTCTGATGCACAGGATGAGACATCACTATTATTCCCACAGCTCTAGACCTAGTCACTTACTGGCCATGAATATCTGTGCAAATGAGCAGTCCGATATATTAGAACCCCGCATGAGGAGATAATTACCAATCCCAAAGAGAGAAAGCCATCATATCTTTGGATGCTTTTGTTCAGCCGACATGGCAATTTGGGGCACTCTGGAGAAAAATTGGACTAAGGGAGGGAAGTAACCCCTGTTTCCAAAAAAGTTGCAGCTCTGTAAAAAATGTAATCTGTGTAAAATGTAAATAAAAATAGAATGTGATGATGTGCAAATCATGTAAACCCGTATTTAGTTGAAAATAGAACAAAGACAACATATCAAATGTTGAAATGCTGAAATTTGATTGTTTTATGAAAAAATATATGCTCAATTTGAATTTAATGCCAGACACACGTTTCAAAAAAGCTGGCACATGGGCAACAAAAGACTGGAAAAGTTGCGTAATGCTAAAAAAAACAAATGAATATCTCACAACTAATTAGGTTAATTGGCAACATGTCAGTAGATGATTGGGTATAAAAAGAGACTCCCAGAGAGCCAGAATCTCTGTGCAGTGAAGATGGGGAGAGGTTCATCACTCTGTGAAAGACGGTGTGGGCAAATAGTGCTACAATTGAAGAATAATGTTCCTCAAAGTAACAATGCAAAGAATTTGGGAATTTCAGCATCTATGGTTCATAATATCATTAAAAGGTGCATCTGCGGCCCGGTAGTCGAGTGGTTAGGGCGCATACCATTTGGGCGCAAAGACGCTCTTAGTAGGCGGGCACCGGTTCGACTCCCGATCGGTCCGACTCTTTCCTGCATGTCATTCCCCTCTCTACCCCCTTTCCTGTCAGTCTCCACTGAACTATAATAAAGGCATAAAAGCCCAAAAAATAATAACTTTAAAAAGGTGCATCTGGCAGCGTGCACAAGGTCGGTAGGGGGTAAACCTGTCTGCAGTGTGTGCACAAGCTGTGATTGACAGTTAGCCAACACTCCCTCTGGGTCTGATTGGTGGTATTGAACCAGGAACGGTTGATTTTTGCAAATCGCATTACAAGCTGTAGGTGGAGCCAGTGGAGCCAGATTCAACAAATATGACAAAAAAATGGCTGCCAACTGAAGCTTTAACCAGACTGTAAAGCATAATAAAAGCCCGCATGATGATAATAGATGGTAAAGCCCACTCATCCCACTGCAAGATTCAATAATAAAATTTAATACATTACCCAGGGTTAATTTTCTCAGTTAAATGCCCCCTTTATCCCCCCTTAAGGTCCACTCAGCAATCTTTAAAATTATTCAGAACAATAAATGGCCCAGACTCAGAATGAACTTATCATTGACAGAGGAAATTCCTGGGGCTGTGTGTCTGTTTTATACTTGATATTTGAGTCCTCTTACAAGGACTTTCTTTAGAGACAGAATATCTCAGAACTGAGATTTGATTTTGACTGGGGGTTGGTCTACATTCCTCCATATATTCTGAGAAAGCCTGCCTGTTGCTCATTTTTTTGAACAGGGTCTACTCTCAGTTGTCAGATATAGTCATCTTGACCATGTCAGTATCTGGAAACAGCTTTAGTCTAGCATGATTTATCATAGCTGTTGGCTTTTAGGTACTAGAAAAGACAGTCGAGATATTGATTGCTATGAGATGGAAACATTCCAACAAGCTCTTGGTGAGCAACTAGATTCTCACATTTCTTGATGTCATTTACTTGGAGTTATCTGCTGCTTGCATGATCAGAGTTAATGGTTCCAGTATTGTTTTGTGGAGGACAGCAGCTGAAAAACTGAAGGAGTGGATCCAGCGATCTTACCTGGTCATTACCTCGGGTGGAGGAAGGGGGGTGAGAGTTTTTTTTTTTTTGCTCTTGTTTTTTTGGCAGTGGCTCTGTTATATTGATTATTATTGCACTTAGTCTTTTATAAATAAATCATTTAATCAAAAAAATAGTTAACAGTCATACAGTAACATACAATATGTGCAATGAGATCCATGTTTTTTTTTTCAGTGTTCAGTGTATTATTTTGTATGGAGAGGAGAGTGAAGCAGACCAGCTGTGGTGTTGTGTGAGACAGTCAGTTAGGTGCTTTGACAACCTTTGTATCATTGTTCAACACTAATGCTGTGTTATATGACCCTGATAATATCTGCTATAGCTCATTGCTTTATTACCCTGGTTCACAGGCTGCATATTCACCTGCTTTGCATCCACAAACAGGCCAAAGTACATTTAGAATGACAATGTTTTTTGGCAGGAATGGACAAGTGCTCATGAATGATTATCCAGCTTATAATTCTTTTTGCTTTCTCTAAGCACCATGCAGTGGTGGAAACTAAGTGCATTTAATCAAGTACTGTGCTATTTAAGTGCAGTTTTGAAGTGCTTATATCAATTTGATGCTACTTTGCACTTCAGCACCACAACATTTCAGAGGCCATCATCTCTACAAATTATGAATTTTACATACAAAACATGGAGTTGATTGACAGTTTATTAAGGTTATGTTCAATTATTGTGGGAGGTAAACATAACTCTGTCCTTACTGATATAATAAATATTATAGAGAGAGTGGAAAACAGAAATATCAGAAACACCTGTTAGTACCATGCAGTACATTTCAAAAACACAAGAAACCACGTTGTTCAAAGTGACAACAAAATCGAATCAATGACGCATTACATGTTAGTTTTAGCTATCTGGCCACTGAGTATATGTTCAACTTTTTAACGCATTTTTATCAATGAACGACCGTGACAACCGGTATGAAGCAGTTAAAATTATATCAATATATGGAAATTAATTTGCATATAAACTGTTTATTTATCATAGGTATAAGTGCTCATTAGAGAGGCAGAATTGTACCTGTCATTTTTATGTCATTTTATATTACATTATAGGATTGTTAATACTGGTATTAATGTGTAAGCAGCATTTTAAAGTTTATAGTTGATTGAGGTGGATATATGTGGCCATAAGCTGAAAACACAAAATTGACATTTTACCATCTTATAAATTTGATAAGGTGAACGCATTAGCATATGGTTGCCTGTTTGCACATCCAGCAGACATGAAGCAACAGTTTCATTTATTTGGAATCCTGTTTCAGGCCACCTGGTGACTATAAGTCCAACATTCACTCTTCTTTGAGCTATGATATATATTTTTTGAGTTATGTACTTATATTACCCCAAATAATCTAGCATTTCCAAACCAGAGAAATATTGATATTGATGTAAATCATTGTAACATTCCATTTCATTTGGTTGCTTGTCAGTGATGTCATATCCCCTACGTGCATGTGTCAGTGTCAATGATTGTCAATTAAATTTTTTTAAAAAAAGCATTGCAGTTGCTTGCCAGAAGCTCAAAATGGACTTTTTTCCTGTTTTAAGCCACATTTTGAGATACACATTTTACATTTTACACCTGTCAACTATATATATTAACTGGATGAAGGATTTTTGCCATCAGACGGCTGGATCTTAAGTTGTCAGAGAAAACTCAGGCAAATGACAGCTTTATTCGTTGTTTGTTTTAACCCCCTGATCCGCTTGTTATGGAGAGGAGGACATCTCTGCTGATTGGCTGCTAGTTACAACCAGTAAAGACTGACAAAGATAAGGGGAATGCCATACAGAAGATGTACTGAGATAAAGAGTCCCAGTCAGGACTTGCCTGCTTGGTGGATTAGTGGCTACATGATATTCCTGTAAAACATCCTGAATGTCTGGTTAAGGTCATTGGCGAAAACTCAAAGTTATCAAAGAAACAAAGATAAGGAGTCTCAGTTTCCAAGATGTCATGTCTTGGAATGGCAATGTACAGCCTATGGTGAATCATCAGTTTTTAAAGTGACACTGACTTCTTGGTGTTTTTACTGGATTTAATCCCCTGGTCCATTTGAGGGCACCTCTGCGGATACTTCAGCTGACAGTAAAAATCTCCTGAATGTCTGGTTCATAAATTAGCAGTTAGTTAGATTAGCAGTCTAAACTCCCAATCGTTCCTTACATACAGCATTGGCTAAACACTGACTTTAAATGTGAAACTGCTTTCAGTGCTTTTAATGGTTATAATTACAGAGAAGATAACAAATAACTCAGCTCCAGGTAAAAACCTCCTGAACGACTGACACTGAAGAAATCCAAAGTGGGAGGAGCTTAAGGCAATGGTGGTGAAGACAACAACTTCCATGATCCCACACTATTTCATGGTATCACTGTTGTTATTGTTTTGTTTGAGAGACCCATAGTGGCAGAAGTTACATACTGCATGTTTAATGGGCATTTGCAAACTTTGTCTACTGTTTGATGCTGGGCAGGTTCATCAGAGTGTTTGTCACCACAAACAAGCCATCTTTATCTGGAAATGACACTGATGAGGGCTGTAAGAGTGAGCTATAACAGAAAGGTTACTGGACAAAAAGTCAATGAGCTTTGAGAGGGGGAACGGCGGAATCAGGGGTTTGTTACTATAGGTATAATCTTTCATATTGCACATGCCTATTTCATGTATTGGTAATATAAAAATATAAATTAGAGGTGCTTTCCAAAAAACTTTGAGTGCAGGACTTTCCTTATAATAGAATTTTCTCATAGTCGTTTTGTTTTGCTGCTCAAAGGTGACAGTTTATTCCATGAATTACTGTGAGTTACAGTGAAGTGTCTAGAGAGTTTTTTTTTTTAATGTACTGATTCAATTCTATTCACTTCTATTTTATGGGGCAGGAGGCAAATGTTTAAGAGACTGAAATCTCAAACCTGGACAAATGAAACTAAAACTACCTGAATGGCTGCTAACTATTAGGTACAAATAAGAAAATGACATTTAGGTGGAGTGACCCTTTAAGATGAGTCTATTGCTTTAATTGGAGATACCATAAATAGCCACTAGATAGCAGTACTTCACATACTTTTGGTGCGGTAGCTGCAGACTGAAAATCTATTTGAATGCAACCCATTTGAAAATGAGAGCAATTCAGAAACATTCATAATAATAAACATAATATGGACCTTTTAGCCCTACATTATACCTGGTATCAGATGAATAACCATTTGCATGATTAAGAGTGAAATTGCTTCAGTTATCATTTAAGTAAATCACTTTTTATTGGCTAGCTTTGACTTCATCTGATACTGTTTGAAAATTCATTAACTTTAATGATTTTCATAAATACTGAGCATAATAAGCACATTTCCTATCCTGATTTTCTACATTCAATGGTGAATTCAGATGTGTCAGTGAGCACCCTGACTTCTGGTGAGTGCCAAATGTCACTGGTGTAAAGCAGATTTCCAGAAATACATGCAGAACAGCCTCACAGATAATTATATATGATCAAAAATCAACTCAAGCTTGATGAAGTGCATTTATCTCTCCAGACAGAAATTAATTTGACCAAGCTGCTCCCTTGCCGACATGTAGTGGAGACATTGCAGCTGTCAGGACAGGGCAGCAGCTGCAAATACAACATAAACACAGTAGGACATGTGTTCTTGATTTATGGAAATTAGGTGAAGAGTGTGATGGTGCAAATGACCCAAAATCATCCCCCTCTTCCCTCTCCACCACAGACCCACTTTGTCCTTTGTCCCTGCAGGGTTTAACCCCTCTTTGTCCCCCCCAGCCACCCTCCCCTGACCCACTAGACCCATCTCTCTTGAGGAAACATTTACATCCATGTGGTAATCAGCTCAAAGTGTCATTTTGGAGTCAATGTGGCATGTTAACCAAACGACACACACACACACACACACACACACACACACACACACAGACAGTGGTACGCTTCCTTAAATGATCCTAACAGCAGATCTTTCAGTTGTTTGCTTGAGCATGTTACCTGTCTGATATCCAGACAAACGACAGATTCAGCCCAATGCTCACTAACAGCGACAATGACGGTACTGATGGCAGCTGAGCGAGAGGTGTCACCCAGAGTGCTTTGTCATCCTTTATCATCTCCATTTGCTGAGAAGCTTTGTCACATCATTTTAATGAATTCAATTCAGTTTACCCTTCAGGAAAGTGATCCTAGGGGTGACTTGCTCCGTGTGATTTTACTGTGCTTTGCAAGTTTTTAATTTAAGTTTCTCTTTGATCTCTTCATATACAGCATACATAACAGTGATATATCTTACTCAGCTGAGGGGAAACCATGGGACAGAGAGACAGAAGGAGCAAGGAGTGCATGTCTGCTTGTCAGTCACGAGAATGCAAGAAAACCTTAATTCCTCTAACATGGTGTATGTAGGTCACAGAAAGCAAAAAACCCAGCGTGGCCTTGCATCTTTCTCTCACTGCTTTGCCTCCTCCTCTTTGTGTGTGAAAGCCTCAGACTTGTGTATAACCTGACAATGTCCAGACTTGTTGCATTTGGCCTTGTCCTTCCTGTAGAACTTGTCTGGACCTTGGCAGAATATGAGCTTGTGTGTGTGTGTGTGTCGGCACGTGAGTTTGCATGATTGTCCGTCCCCTCCACTTCCACCCTTAAGGCATTGTGCGTAACTAGGTCACACTGCCATTGCTCCCATGCTGATGATGTTGCTCCTCCTCTTCTCCTCTCTTCCTCATTATGCCTCTTCCCAATCACTTCTGCCATATTCTGCTCTGCTGCTTTGTGTTGTATTGGTGGGCCCTCTGTTCTCTCCCCGCTATTGGCATCTCTTCAAAAAGAGCACTGATGAAACTAAGGATGAATGGGACCGGGAGGTGGCCATGATCCAGTGCTTGCACTGCGTGCATAATCCATGACAGTAGCCAAACATACAGCCTACGTTACATTATTTGATCACTTACTGCAGTGCATGCATAATATTTATGTCAGTATCTTACTTCTATGTATCAATCATCCATTCATCAATTTTCAGCTTTTTAACTGAGTTGGGGTTTCAGCAGTAGTAGGCTAAACAAAGTACCCCACCCCCAGCAACATCCTCCAAGGCTAGACAGGGTATGTAATCCATCCAGCATGTTCTGGATTTTGGGTATGCCCAGAATACCTCCACAGGAAACCATCCAAATTATATCTCCAAATCACCTTAATTGACCCCCTTCTACTCCAAGCTCTCCTTAGACAGCTAAGCTTCTAACGCAATCTCTGTGTAAAGTGAAGCATCAGCAGCGAAGCATCAAGCAGTTTTTGCCTGGCGTCTTTTGTGCAAATTTGACCAGTGGACCATTTGTGCTTAATTGTCCCTAACAGCCACTATACTAATTGTACAGGCATTAGCTTTAAGCTAGCCATGGAAACACTTGCTTTATCTGTGGGAACTCACCAGTTATTTTTTATTTCCCTCCACTCTCTCTTCTTTTAACTCGCATCCCTCCGGATTAATAAAGTACATTTATAAAGCCCCTGGATAGACACATTTGTTGCTCTAGTTGAAACATTCTTAAATTGTGCAGATCTGTCTTTGCATCAATTTGGGCCACCTGGGACAAATTTGAGTCTAATCATGTCTTATGCATTAATTTTGCTTTGTGTTCTCACAGTAAGGGTGAACCCAGCCATGCTGCAAGGAAGCTTATTTTGATTGCTTGTATGTGTGATCTCACTCTTTTGGTCATTACCCAGAACTCCAGTCCATAAATGAGAGTTAGAACATACATGGACCACCCTCACTTGCGAACAAGACCCCAAGATTCATGAACTGTTTCACTTGGGGCAGAGACTCATTCCCAGCCAATTTTCCAGCAGAGTCCCGGCCTCAGACTTGGAGGTATTGCTCATCCCTGCCACTTCACAATTGGCTGCAAAGCCTCCCGGTGTTCACTGGAAGTCATGGGTTGATAATGCCAACAGAACCATCCTCAAAAAGCAGAGATACAATCCTGAGGCCACTATGCCGGACACTCTCTATACCTTAGCTGTGCTGGGAGATTCTGTCCCAGAAAAAGCACTTTACTTCCTGCTTCATTTGACTTCTTGCTGAGAATGCAGACAGAGCTCTCACTCCAGTTATATGAAGACCAAATGTCTCATGGTAACAGCCCCAACTGTTCCTACTCCTGCAGTACCCCCTAACAAAATAGCCCATAGGCCACTGTCAGAAACCTTCTCCAAATGCATAAAAAACATTTAGACTGACTGGTCCATGGTTTCATGACCAAGATGGAATCCATATTGCTTCTCCTGAATCTGAGGTTTTTAATTATCTTAAGCTTCCTCAGGGGAAAGTGATAGAGCATTAAATGGATTATTTTGGATTATTCTGGAAATCTTGTGAGTTTAGGTATTTATTTTAAGCTTGGTGCCAAGGAGAAAATGATGCGCCATACACAGTTAGCATGTGAGTCAGAGTTGTGCCACACCAAGTTTTGAAAATGTCTTGTCTGACAATGGGTATTCCCAGGTCTCACGTGGTGGCAACATCTTACCACACCTTACTCCATATAAGGCTAAACCTTATCCTTCGCACTGTTAAATTTTCTTACCTAAATAATATTACACTTGTCTTGTCCTTTTCCCCATTTAACCCACCCTCAACAATAACCTGATTTGAACAATACTTCTAAGTTTATGCTTTTGTTCTAACCCCTTATCTGTAAGACCGTGGGTACCCTAGCTACAGAGGAAAGTTGTGGCTCCAAATAGACACAAACAGTCATAATAGAAGCTAAACAGTAAAACATTGTCTAATAATATGAAGGTTATTATGAAATTAATTCTTGGAGTGTTAGTGAGGTTTAGGAAAACGAGGAACACTGGGGTAAGATTGTCATTCATAATTTTGGCATTTTTCTACATTGTATTCATCTGATGAACATTACGAGTTCTAGATTGAGATGCATTCTCTGATATTTTCCATTGGAAAAACCTACTGCATACTATACAACTTCCCAGATTTGAATTCCAGATTAGAAATCAAGTTTGTTGTTACCAAACTGTTGTTGCCATATGGCCTCTCACCTGATGAAAGACGTCCACTGTTTGTTTTTGTTTGTTGGGGAGACTGTGGGGGGCCTTGGCTCAGGTCTGACAATGTAGGCCTTCCATTGTCTTTGTCCATTGTTACATGGCATGAGATCCCAACACTAGCATATAGAAGCAGACAAAAGTGAGAGGTGAGGACCAACACGCTGCAGCAAAGATGTCCTAAACAGAAACTCCCCTGAATAGGGCCCAGGATGCAGCCAAGCCATGACTCGAGTGTGCACATAGACCTGCGGGAGGCTGCAGACCTTGACTCGTGCAAGCCAAAGTAATAGCCTCCACTACCTAGTTGGAGAGGCATTGCTTTGTGACAGGTTTTCCCTTATGAGGATTAGCCTGGGAAACAAACAGCTGATCGCGCCATCTGAAACCCCTTGTCTTATTCAAGTGTGCATGGAATGAAGTGGACATAATGCACACGATCGCTGCTCAGGTGAGACAGCAAAAGCCACAAGCTTAATACGAGAACATGAGCCAACCACTTTAGGCATAAAGGCCTGATCAGACTTCAGTGTCATCCATACATTCCTCAGGCAAACTGAGCACATGAAGGGTGCACTGAGAGTGCATGGATATTGCTAACGTCCAGCCTGCTCCAATCGTCAGTATGCCCATCTTGAATAAACCACACTGGACCAGCTGTCCCTGTTTGTCTCTCCAGCTGTACTGCCCTATCTGATTTGATAATAAAACTCTCTAACTGAGCCTGTCTCGGTGCCATTTCATCCACTTTTGAGTCCTAATATAAAGGCATTTTGCTGGGCCAACAAAAGCAGGTTCTCTGTGGACTTACTGAGAGTAATCAGGCCATGGCTCACAGACAGAGCCTTGACCTAGGTAGAAATGTTACATTCTAGTCAGCAGCTGCAGTCCCTCACACTCTCTGATTTCTTGGGGAGAATCCGAGCTGTGTTTCATCACCCTAATCATTCGGACGATGCCTCCTATCAGTTACTGGACCTGAGACAGGGCAACAGAAGTGTCCAGTCTTTGTGAACTTGTGAGTTTAACAATTAAGATTGACAACCGCCTCAGGGAAAGAAAAGCTACCAGACCCAGTGCTCCTGCTGCCACAACCTGTTCTAGTCTCCCAGATGCAAGAACAGAAAGAAATCCCCCTTCTGCACCTCCTGTTTCAGCCAATCCTGAACCCATGCAGTTAGGCCGAGCCTGGCTCACTCCCGCCGAGTGGTCTGATAAGTGCCTGTATTGTGGTCAACCTGGTCATCAGATTGCCACCTGCCCTGTGCAGCCAAAAGACCAGGCTTGCCAGTTGCAATGGGGATATTGATGAGCCAAGTGCCTCTCAAAACCCTGTCCAAGCCCTGACTTTAGGTTCCAGCCACCCTAAGTTCTGACCACGTTTCCTTACCTCTCCTTGCTCTCATCAATAAAAACGGATTTAGATCTCGCCAGTCAGTCTGGCTTTGTCATGCAGACTCTCAAGACCCGGTCCACGAATAAAATTGTGGGTTGGAATGATTTTTGCCATTCTGCCTGTCTTCAGTCTGCTCCCTCTCCTACAGATGGCGTAGCTGGTCCAGCTACCAGTAATCATGAAACAATTGATCTTTCCAACATTCCAGCAGAGTATCGTGACTGAAAACAGGTATTCAGTAAATAGCGAGCTCTCTCCCTCCCTCCACATCAGCCCTACAGCTGTGCCATAGACCTGTTGCCTGGAGCCACCCTGCTGCCCAGTTGCCTCTACAACCTGTCCTGACCAAAATGTGAAGCCATGGAAAAATACTTACAAGAAGCACTGGCAGCGGGTATAATCCATCCCTCCACTTCTTCGCTGGTAGCTGGTTTCTTTTTTGTCAAGAAGAAAGATCACACTCTAAGACCCTGCATTGATTTTTGTGGCCTCATTAACATCACGATTAAGAATAAATACCAACTGCCTCTCGTTAATTCAACCTTTGAGCTCCTCTCTGGTGTTACCATCTTCTCCAAACTTGATCTCAGAAATGCCTATCACCTAGTCCGCATAAGTGAAGGTGATGAGTGGAAAATAGCTTTCAGTACCCCCCTCAGTCACAGTATATGGTAATGCTTTTTGGATTAACCAATGCCCCTACTCTCAAAGGAGTTTTAAATCGAAAGCAACTGGATTTGGTTATTTGTCTAGGAAGACGTTTCACCTCTCATCCGAGAGGCTTCATCAGTTCTTTCTCGCACCTGACCAGGCTGGGACTGGTCCAACTATCTGGTGTGGAGACCCAGGTATTTTTAACCTCTGGGAGGGGCTTTCACAAAGCTGATGATGTCACTGGTTCCCTTTTTGCTCCATGTGCCAACGACAGTCGTTAGAGTGACTGTCTTGGTGGAGAGTTGGTTTCGACTTCGTTAGAGCCCTATTGTGTTATAATGACAGTCGTTGGAGTCACATGCCACTTGTGAACAGTTGTTTTTCTTAGAGGTTAAATTGTTGAATCTCCTGGGAGGGGATGAAAGGGCAGCATTGTAAATTGGAGATAGGTGGTGTCTGAGGCCTCCTCCCCTGTTGAGGGATGGTTTCTCTACTTTCACATAGATGGCTTCTTTCACTCCTCTTTGGAACCACCTGTCCTCTCTGTCCAGGATGTGAACATTGCTGTCCTCCTGGACAAATGAGAATATTCACAGGCCCAATGCCCCTGCTGTCTTTCAGGCCCTGGTTAACAATGTCCTCAGAGATTTTCTGAACCAGTTTGTCTTTATCTACCTCAATGATATCCAGATTTTTTCCTGGAACCCTGAAGAACATGTCTCCCATGTCCGGAAGGTCCTCCAACTGCTGTTGTTTGTGAAAGCCGAAAAGTGTGAACTCCATGTGGAAACAGTGAGTTTTTTGTGCCTTTTTCTCACGTAATTTCTCCCCTGCAGAGAGAAACCTGGGAAATTGAGTCCTTAGTTAAGGAGGCACAGAAGTCCAGTCCAACCGTCTCTTTGTTCCAGACTCTGCGTGCTCCTAGGTGCTCCAGTGGGCTCATGTCTCCCTGTTCACCTCTCAACCTGGGGGAAGTTGCACGTTGTCCTTACTGAAACAATCCTTCTGGTAGCCTACCATGGAAAAGTACACTCAGGAGTATGTGGTAGCCTGTATCACCTGTGATTGGAGCAATGCACCTCATCAACCACCTGCTGGCCTGCTTCGTCCACTTCCCATTCCTGGACGTCCCTGGTCACACATCTCCCTCGACTTTGTTACGGGATGCCTCCTTCACAAGGCAACTCAGTTATTCTCACCATTGAAGATAGCTTCTTCAAGGCTGTTCATTTTGTGGCTCTTGTTAAACTCCCCTTTGCTTGTGAAACAGTTGATTTGCTTGTGAACCATGTGGCAGCCTGCACGGCATTCCCTGTGATATAGTCTCAGATCACAGATCCCAGTTCATCTCCCAAGTGTGGGGGGAGTTCTGTCAGGCTTTGGGCACTACGGTCAGTCTGTCCTCTGGCTACCATCCACAAACCAACGGCCAAATGGAGAGAGCCAACCAAGATCTGGAAGCAGCGTTACATGGTGTGTGGTAGCTGTGAACCCCAACTCCTGGAGCTCCCTTTTGGCATGGGTGGAGTATGCACACAACACCGTCACTAGTTCTTCCACTGGTCTTTCTTTTGAAGCCTCCTTAGGTTACCAGTCGCCGCTGATTCCTTCCCAAGAGACTGAGCTGGCAGTGCCTTCCATTCAGCACCACATCCACCATTGCAGAAAGATGTGGAATGACACCTGGGCAGTCCTGCTCTGGTCTGCTGAAGTCAATAAAGGGATGGCCAGTTGACATCGTGGCGCTGACCCCCAGTACTCTCCAGGTCAGTCTGTTTGGCTCTCTTCATCTGCTTTTTAGTCCTAATATAAAGGGTCTCACACATCCGGTGGTTCAAAAGCCCTTAAGCCCTTTCAGAACCATAGCCAAATCCCACGGGAGCACAAGTGGTCTGGAGACAGGAGGAAGCCTGTGCACCCGCTTCATAAATGGCACACTAGCTTGTCGTTTTATCTCCAAATCCCACACGATATGTTGCAATTTTCCACTTTAACTGTGGAAAATGCTTTACATTTGTCAATCAGGTCCTACAAGAAAGACATATTCAACATCACTGAACAATGATAAGGAATGTGAGCCCCTGTGTGACACCATTCCTCAAATGCTCTCCACTTACAGCCATACAGTGGAGATGCTTTGGTGTTTTTGATAGTGGCAATTGCCCTATGTGGGAGTCCCACAGTGGTCTAATTGAGCCCCTCACGGGCCAAGCCAACAGTACTATGAACTCTGAGTATGGGTGGAAGACCATCCAACCCCCCTGTGAGAGCAGGTCCCAGCCTGTACCCCAGCGAAATTGTGAAAAAAACCAAGGAACACAATGTATGTATGTGTGCTTATGGACATTAGATGCAATGTCTCTCTTTCTCTGAGCTCAATTTGGTACACTCCTTGGTGGCTGGAGGTCAGGGGTCTAAAGGGCCCCGGGAAGCACACTTGAAAGCCAAACAGGTGGGACCGGTGAATGGAGAATGGCCAGCTGTCTCAACGGCCGAGAGAGAGGCTGTCAAGCCAGTCTCTTTTTCTTCCTAGCCTGGAGACTGACAACTGTGGTGGGTTGAACTGGTGGTGCTATAGTCGGTGTTGGGGATTTTCTCGGCCAGCTGGGCCCGCTCTCCTGCCTGAAGGAGAAAGGAGATTTTGGCTATATTGGAATGAGAAGCAGCCTATGCGTAAGTCTTTCACTGCACAAGTAAGGGGGCAACTGGGGCTTTTCAAGGGAGACAAAGGTGTAGTGCTTCCTCTACCCTCTTTTTGGCCTCACATTGCCACTGCATGGAAGCCAATGCAGAGCCAAAGATAGCCCTGGGATGACTGGCATATCATCATCTTCTTTGTCAGAGGTTGTCAAGGTTAAGTCACTATGATCATTCCTGTATGACCATGGTTCCCACCACGTAGATCATGGAGTCATAAGTTTGAGATGATCAGAATCAGAATCAGAATCAGGTTTATTGCCAAGTATGTTTTCACGTACAAGGAATTTGTTCTGGTGAATGGTGCAGAGCGCACCAAAACACCGAGGCAGCCATCTGCGGCGACATTTAAAAAAGGAGGAATGGGGAAAAACAAGTGGAGAGGAGAGGAGAAAAAATAACAGAACCCAAACTATACTCCTGGGGGGGGGGGGGGGGGGGGGGGGGTACAGTGTGGGATTCGGGAAAAAAAACCTCAGCCACATAGGCATATATAAACAAACACATCTTACAACACAGTGACTCAAGACAATTTGCTCCAGGGGAGGGGGTAAAGGGGGGAGGAGGTGATTCCAGTGCAGACAGGCAGCCAGCCGCAGCCGCTGCCATTTAGGCGCAGCTATCGGACCCCGCCCGCCGCGCTGGATGGGAGGAAGCGGCGAAGGCGTGGGATGGGGTTGGGTTGTGAGTTGCATATGTACATGTAAGAGGTGTCGGTGAATGTGTGTGTGTGCATAGGCCTGGGGAGTCGCTTCGTCTAGTTCACAATCAGTGCCTCAGTTCGCAGGGTGTCATCGCGATAACACAGCAAGTTGCCATGGAGACATCCTTGATCGGTTCCTGGACGGAGTCAACAATCCACAGGTGTCCGTGGAGGAGGGGGGGGGGGGGGGGGGGGGGGTAGAAGCGTCCCACTGCAGCGATCTCGTGGGGGAGTTGTTCCAGCACCGGCCTTGGCCAAGGCCGGTGCTGCGGGGGCCGGAACGCAGATTAGATTATGATTGTTTGGGTTAGGGCGAGCAGTCGTATTTCAATAGACACGGCTCACTCTGTTAGTCCATTCTGGTCATCTTCATCCATTCTCCTTTTCAAAGCTGCAAGCTTCTCCAAGATGTGACCCATGTTGCGATTTATGACCACAGTCTGAGCATTAACAGCTCCTTCCAAGGTGGTTCCCAAGTTGCGGTTCACAATCACAGTCTGAGTGCTTACAGCTTTACTCACTCCATCAATTATGTCGGGCAGCGTGGGGATTTGGACTGCTGTCACCGTCTTCTGAATTTTCCGATACACCAGGGCAATGCCTAATCCAATCAGCAGAAAGCCTGATATCACAGTTCCGAATATGTAGATATCTTCGATGTCCTCAACGGAAAGACTCGCCAGGCACACGACCCTCCACTGCTCCCAGGAGTCCCTCATGTAGCCAGCGGCGTACGTTCCGCCAGGGCAGACAGGTTCCCCCGAACCCGGGCTTCTCGTCGAGAAGATCCTGTCAATTGCGTTGAGAGACCAGTTGACCAATTCCATGATTTTAGGTTTAGAGAGCAGTGCGGAGAGAGGCTTCCAAGGTTTAGACAAGACAGGACGAGACGTGAGATGCAAAGCAGGGAAAAAAAGGGAGAGGAGAGAGGGGGAAGATGCGTCCGCCTTCGTTGATGATTGGTATTTCCTCCAGTGAAGCTGGATCCTGGGTTTTCTCATACTCATCACATATCTCTGCTTGGTATGCAGCTAGGAGCGAGAGGATGTTGAGTGGTCTGGCCGAGATTGCTGCTTCCTTAAAAGCCTTTTCAGTCAGGGCTGACTGAAACCGGTCTGACTCAGTGGGCAGTGTAGGACTTCAGGATGACACTGCAGCCAAGGATGGAGATGTGCTACAACCAGCAGTTCCATCAGAGGCATGTGCAAGAGACCCAGGCTCTCCGTCACTTCAAAGTTGAGGGACGAGGCACCGGGGAGAAGTAGATCTAGTAATCTCCATTACAACAGCAGGCCAGGGAATGTACAGCTTGTCTGCTGCACATTTGCACATGTCCAGCAGGTATGTGGGGAGAGGGGAAGCTGGTGTGCTCCTCTCATCTCCATCCGCAGGAGCGATGATGGGCCTAGACTTTGCAGCTCGGGGTGTGATGAAAAAATTGTCCTCCTCTGATGAAGAGGAGTCATAGTTTGGCCATAACAAACACCATGTTTGAACGCAAGTTAGCTCATAAGTGTACTTGCTACCAGACCACCTTATGCCAAAGATCAATGATCAACTTTGTGGTTGTTTCATCAGATCTGTGGCTATATGTTTTGGACATTCCGGTAAAGACAGGGGGCAGAGCTATCAACTGGCAACTTTGGCTCAGGAGGTAGAGTGGGTTGTCCCTTTATTAGAAGGTTGGTGGTTCAATCCCCAGCTCCTCAAGTCCGAGTAAATAAGTGTGTGTGAATGCTACAAGCCATTCTGTGCCTGTACAATGAATGTGAGAGCTGTGTCCACATCCTGGGCACAAATTCAAACATGTTTTTGGTGAGTGTTGGGTTCCACCAAGATTGCCCCTTCTCTCTAATCCTGTTTGTGATATATAAGCACTCTATGTGTAGATGCAAGTGCTGTTTGACTATGTGTGTGTGAATGTGGCTTACATTGTAAGCACTTTGAGTGGTCTATAAAACTAGAAAGCCTTATATAAGCAGTCCATTTAAACAGTCCATTTAACTCTCCACCTGGTGGAGAGTTGGATCAGATGGCAGGGAAGGCTGCCAGACAGACCTGGTAAACCCAAACATGTAGTAAGGGTGAACTGGGAGCGTCTGGGCCCCTGTCCATGGGGTCTTCAACTCACACCTCCTGAAGAATTTCTTGTACATCTCCAGGGGAGGTTGGGGACATGAAGTCTGAGTGGGCCATGTTCAAAGTCTCCATGGCATAAGCAGTGGTTGGAAGCTGTGGCCTCAAGGTCGTTGGTGTCTGTTGAGGCGGCAACCCAAGAACCTGCTGGTGGACACAGGTGGTGAGGGAAGCCATCAAGCTGAAGAAGGAGGCCATTAGGACCTGGTTGGCCCAGGGGTCTCCAGAAGCAGCAGATGGGTTCCCGTGCGGCCAGAAGGGCTGCAGCCCCAGCAGTTGCAGAAGCAAACACTGGGGTCTGGGAGGAGTTTGGCGAGGCTATGAAGGAAGACTTTTGTTTAGCCTCAAGAAGATTCTGGCAAACCATCTGGCAGCTAAGGAAGGGGAAGAAGGGCTTGACCCTAGCTGTGCTCAGCTGGGGAGGAGATCTGCTGACCCAGGCTGGCGAAGGAATACTTTGAGGAACTCCTGAATCCACCTATCATGTCTTCCACAGAGGAGGCGGAGTCAGAAAACTCAGGGGAAGTCTCATCCATAACTCTGGGCTCTGTGGGGGTATGGGATACTGGGCCCATTGCTATGAGCCATGCAGTCCCTGTACAACCAAAGTGAGAGCTGTGTCCACATCCTGGGCACAAAGTCAAACACGTTTTCGGGGAATGTTGGGCTCCGCCAAGGTTGTCTCTTGTTTCCGATCCTGTTTGTGATATTCATGAATAGGATCTCAAGGCACAGCCAAGGTGAGGAGTGTGTCTGCTTTGGGAGCCTCAGAATTGCATCTTTGCTGTTTGCAGATGATGTGGCTAAGCGCAAAAGGACAGTGTGATGGCCACACTTGCAGCCACACATTAAAAGTCAGTAACCCCATGCACTGACATCTCTTTAGTTATTTTAGGTTTTCTTTACACTTTACACCCATATTGCACATACATGGAAACACATAAAGAAGGACACATAGTTCTTTAATTCATATGACATACTTATGGTTTATTTCATATTTTATTATTTAGTTTAATTGGCAGTACACATGTTTAGTTAATTTTCTCTACATTTAACATTTGTGCTTATTTATATAAGTTACCTTAAGATGTGTTAATTCTTCTTTCTGTTTTGCCGGTGCTTGGGGTTTCCTTACCTCTGCTACCTGTGTCATCTTGCTGGGGTTGAGCGAAGGACGCTCCTGAGGAAGCTGGAGACTTTTATAGGGGATGTGTTAATAAGGACTGAACTAAGAATCTGTCAATATGTGGGGGGGGGGAGGTGATTGGAGTTCTTATGTTTGATTATTTACTTATTTAGATCTTAGTTTGATAGTAAGGTATTTCTTTTTGTCGGGCAGGGTTATTAGATATTGTTTTAGGCTTGAGAAAAACTGTCCTGTTTGTTTATTTGTTAGTTAAATTGTTAGTTTTTATGTTATCCCCTTGTGTGTGTTAGCTGGTCTGATCAGCCAGTATATATGTTCCCTTGTGTTCTTTGTCTGTAGGTCAGTTGAGTTAGGTTGAGCTTGGCTTTCAGTTATTTTGCCTCAGTTAGTTTTGTTACTTGACCTCTTTTATGGGCCTGGACTGGTTTGGTTTATTTTTTGTAATTTGAAGTTTGTTAATTTGGAGTAAATAAACCTCTTTTTGATAAAATACCTGTGACTCCTCATCGCCTTACAACTCGGTCCCTCACAGACAGTTTGCAGCTTAGTTTGAAGCACCTCCAGAGGCAACCGTCGGAAAACAGTGGACTGCACCCTCCGGGTTGAGGGGGTACTGTCCCAAGTTCAAGTACCTTGGTGTCTTGTTCACATGTGAGGGTAGGATGGAGCGGGAGATGGTGGATCAGTGCAGCATTAGCAGGAATGCAGACCTTAAACCGGACCATTGTGGTGAAGAGGGAGCTGAGCCGGAAGGCAAAGCTCTTGATTTACCGGTCGATCTTCGTTACAACCCTCACCTCTGGTCATGAGCTTTGGGCAGTGACTGAAAGAATGAGACTGCTGATACAAGTGGCTGAAAGGAACCACATCAAAAGGAACCAGCTGAGGTGGTCCCTGCATCTGGTAAGGATGCCTCCTGGCTGCCTCTCTTTGGAGTTTTCCAGGCATGTCCAACTGGGAGGAAGCCCTGGATTATAGACCCAGAACTCACTGGATGGATTATATATCACATTCAATTCAATTCAATTCAATTTTATTTGTATAGCGCCAAATCATAATATACATTATCTCAAGGCACTTTACAGGGTAAGGTCAAGACCTTACTTTGTTACAGAGAAAAACCCAACAGTTCCCACAACGAGCAAGCGCTTGGCGACAGGGGGGAGGAAAAACTCCCTTTTAACAGGAAGAAACCTCCAACAGAACCGGGCTCAGGGTGGGCGGCCGTCTGCCTCGACCGGTTGGGTTTAGGGGAAGATAGAAAGAGGGGGAGGGGGAGGAGAGGGGAGAGAAGAGAGAGAGACCAGGAACAGCTGTGTCGGTAATGGCGTTATTAATAATAAAGACAGGTAATAGTAATAGTAAAGATGAGTAGTGGTGGATCTGGATCCTGCTGTTCCCGAGGCAGAGATACCTGCAGAATGAGGACAGAGAGAGGGAGAGAGAGGAGAAGCACAAAACTACGGGAGAGAAAAAAAAAAAAAACAAAGTTAATGGCATGAAGTCATTGAGAGAGAGCGGGGGAGAGAGACAGAAATAGGGAGAGAGCGCCCAGTGAATCATGGGAATCCCCCAGCAGTTTAGCTCTATAGCAGCATAGCTAAGGGATGGGTCAGGACATACCCGAGCCAGCCCTAACTATAAGCTTTACTAAACAGGACAGTTTTAAGCCTGATCTTAAAGGTAGAGAGGGTGTCTGCCTCCCGAACCCACACTGGGAGCTGGTTCCACAGGAGAGGAGCCTGATAGCTGAAGGCTCTGCCCCCCATTCTACTCTTACTAACTCTGGGAACCACAAGTTGACCTGCATTTAGAGAGCGAAGTGTCCTATTGGGAAAATAGGGAACTATAAGCTCTCCAAGGTACGATGGTGCCTGACCATTAATGGCTTTGTAGGTGAGGAGGAGGATTTTAAATTCGATTCTGGATTTTACAGGGAGCCAATGCAGAGAGGCTAACACAGGAGAGACGTGATCTCGTTTCCTCGTTCCTGTCAGTACTCGTGCTGCCGCATTCTGGATCAATTGGAGGCTTTTTACTGAATTTTTGGGACATCCTGACAATAAAGAGTTACAGTAGTCCAGTCTTGAGGTAACAAATGCATGAACTAGTTTTTCAGCATCCTTTAGACATAGAATGGGTCTGATTTTAGCAATATTGCGCAGGTGGAAGAAGGCTGTCCTAGAGACTTGCTTTATATGTGAAGTAAAGGACAAGTCCTGGTCAAAAATGACACCAAGGTTTCTGACTGTAGCACTGGAGGCCAAGGTGATGTCATCCAGAGTCAGTATATTATCACATAGTGTATCTCTGAGGTGTTTTGGGCCAATTACAATAACTTCAGTTTTGTCTGAATTTAAGAGTAAGAAATTACTGGTCATCCAGATTTTTATGTCCTTAAGACACACCTGAAGCTTGGCTACCTGGTTAGTCTCACCTGGCTTCATGGATAAGTACAGCTGGGTGTCATCTGCGTAACAATGGAAATTCATCTGGTGCCTCCTAATAATGTTTCCCAGAGGAAGCATATATAGACTGAAGAGCATTGGTCCTAGCACAGAACCTTGTGGAACTCCATGACTGACTTCTGTGATGATAGAGGAGTCATTGTTAACATGAACAAACTGGAGTCTATCTGACAGATATGACTTAAACCAGCTTAGTGCGGTTCCTTTGATGCCGACCATATGTTCTAGTCTCTGTAATAAAATCTTATGATCGATGGTGTCAAATGCGGCACTAAGATCTAGTAGGACAAGTATAGAGACAAGTCCATTGTCTGAGGCTATGAGGAGATCATTGGTAACCTTAACCAGAGCTGTTTCTGTGCTATGATGGACTCTAAAACCTGACTGAAAGTCTTCAAACAAACCATTCCTGTGCAAGTAATCACATAACTGGCTTGCAACGACCCTCTCAAGGATTTTGGAGATAAAGGGGAGGTTGGATATAGGTCTATAATTGGCTAAAACGTCAGGATCAAGAGTAGGCTTTTTAAGTAGAGGTTTAATTACTGCAACTTTAAAAGCCTGCGGTACATAACCAGTTGATAAAGATAAGTTAATCAGACTTAATATAGAGGTGTCAAGTAAAGGAAAAACCTCTTTGAACAACCTTGTTGGAACAGGGTCTAGAAGACAGGATGATGGTTTAGATAAATAAACTGTTGAAGTGAGCTCAGGGAGATGTACAGGAGAGAAACAGTCAAAATATAAGCCAGTTACAGTTGACTCTGAGGCTGCTGAACTGGACAATACATCTGAACCAGCTGTGGGGAGGAGATGGTGAATTTTTTCTCTAACAGAGACAATTTTATCTGTAAAGAAGCTCATGAAGTTATTACAACTGAGGGCTAAAGGTATAGATGGGTCAACAGAGCTGTGGCTGTCTGTCAGCCTGGCTACAGTGCTGAACAGAAACCTGGGATTGTTCTTGTTTTCTTCTATCAATGATGAATAATAGGATGTTCTGGCTTTACGGAGGCTTTTTTTATACGCCAACAGGCTGTCTTTCCAAGCCTTTAAAGATTCATCCAGGTTAGTAGAACGCCACCTTCTTTCTAGCTTCCTTGAATTTTGCTTTAAAGCTCGTGTTTCTGAGTTGTACCATGGAGCTAGCCTTCTCTGACTCACTACCTTCTTCCTCAGAGGGGCCACAGTATCTAGAGTTGCACGCAGTGAGGCTACAGTACTATCAACAAAATCATCAACCTGTGTGGCTGTGAAGTTAAGAGAGCTGTTCCCTACTGCATTGATACATGGCAGTGGGCTAAGTACTGATGGGATCCTTTCTTTAAATTTGCTAATGGTATTGTCAGAGAGACACCTGCTGTAATAGATTTTTTCCCCAGATGCTGTGTAGTCCATGACTGAAAACTCAAATGTTAACAGAGAATGGTCAGATAAAAGAGGGTTTCTGACTTGCCTACACGGACACAAGACATTTCAAGGCAAGAGAGACTTATGTTTCAACTTATGTTTATTTTCTTGTAGTTTTCACGATGTCATATGAAGTCGTCTTTGGACGAGAGAGCAACAGAGAGAGAGATAAATAAATCTTCAGAGACATCTGTATGAAGCGTGGCCATTATTTGAATCAGTCTAGCTACACTACACATTTGCATCCTTTCCTGCTTCTTCAGGATGGTGCCCTAAGGATAACTCTAATTCATTTTGAAGTTATTTAATATCAATATTTTTTATATTAATAATAGGTTAATTTCTGATAGCCAATAATTGTTAAACTATCAATGCCCCAACAGTATTAACTGTAAATTTTTTGTCATGGTAATGCTGTTCATGAGACATAACAATTCCTTCAATTAAGTGCTGTTTTCTTTAAAATTTGGGTCAATTATATCATTTATTGTTCAACATACACAGAGAATAGTTTATGGAATGTTTGGATTTCTGTGCAAATTAAAACAATCATGCAGTATCATCCATCCAGTCAAATTTTTTCTCTGGCTACATATCATTTCCCCCTCACCTTGACCGTATGTGTTTGTGTTGTTTTTATCGGCCCTCTCCATCAGGCATCAGACCATAGAGCTATTTATACAGCTGCTTTCCAGCTATTCAGAGGCTGCGCAGCTCCTGTTAGGTCTCAGATGCCTGGCTTGGATACAGGTGGTCATCACCCCTGACAGCTGCACTCTCTTAAGTCCTGCTGGATTCATCCAACCCGTTGAATAACACAGTATATTGTTTGTTGACCTTTTATTGGAAGTTATGTAATCAGTGTTTCAACTTTTTGATTTTTCCTGGATACTGTTCTGTTGTTGTTCACCTGACACATTATAAATCAAGCACAGAAAAGAGTGATTGATTTATTTCTATTGTTTCAGCAATACTACTTAACTAAATATTGATATAACCCTTAATATAATAGTGAGGCACTAATATGAACTCAATATTTACACTCAAGAGAAACCAAACCAGTCAACCCAACTGTGGAGAAAAAGATGAAACTATGTTAAAAACTGGCAGCAAAAGGGGACAAACAGTGAGAGAAACACAATCGGCTGAAAGTCTCGAGCATCAGGCTGAGTCTGGTTTGCCTTGGCGTTCTGGTTAAAATGTGAGTTGTGGACAGAGTGCCTGTGCAGCAGACAAGCCTTCCAGTGGAACAGACCACAGCGTTCTTCTGGGTTTTGTAATGGTAGTGTAGAGCTGTGTTGCCTCCACTTATTGGAGTGTGAGGAAACAAAGGAAAAACTGACACACATAAAAAAGGCCAGTCACTAAATAACTGCATCCAGCTCCTCCATGAGGTCATAATAAAGTCAACAAATTTCTACTAACATGTGGCAACCACTAAGACTTTCCTCCTCCTGTTATTTACTGGGTATACAACTTATTTTATTGGAAGCTATCATTACAACTAATTATACTGTTTAATAAAGGTAAACTAGAGATAGATTATTTCTAACTCCTTTTGCTATGCAGATAGTTCTGGTTTTATTAGCCCAGAGTTTGAGATTGGCTATCACTTCTTAAACATGTGCCTCCACCCCAGCACCATGGTGGCAAGAGAATGTTGTTTGTGCTCAAAACACTGAAAAACAACATTTGAAAAAACACAAAATGTGCCTTACAGAAAGGTATAATTTCCACTTGAGACAGCAAACCACTACAGCCTCTCTTAACAGTATCCTCTGACTGTCCAGCTGCCAGCTGCCTACCTTCAGTTATCACTGTGCACTCTCTGCAATAAGCTTTACAAGCATCAGCAACAGCAGTTTGTGTTTCACTTTTTCTTCTAAATTTTGTCTCTCAGGCTATTAGCTGCCTTGTCTTCTCAGCAGAGGTTGTCAGGACCATTATGCAACCTGAGAGAAAGACCTGCAGGCGATACTCAGTGCTAAAATAACATCCGACACATGTACATGTTTTCTGTATTTGCTGTCAATAGTCTTCTCAAAAGACTGGCCACCCACCACTCATCTGCTGCTTCTGGAGATCCCTGGGCCATACAGGCCCAGAAGACCTTCTTCAGCTTGAAGGCCTCCCTCACAAGAAATTCTTCAAGAGGTGTGAGTTGAAGAGCTCGCAGACAGGGGCCTCTGCCAGATGTTCCCAGTTCACCCTCACTACATGTTTGGGTTTACCAGGTCTGTCCAGCAGCCTTATTTGCCATCTGAGCCAACTCACCACCAGGTGGTGATCTGTTGACAGCTCTGCCCCTCTCTTCCCCTGAGTGTCCAAAACACACATCTGCAGATCTGATGATATCTGATGTTTGGCCCAAGGTGCTCTGGTACCAAGTACACTTATGAGCTACCTTATGTTTGAACATGGCGTTTGTTATGGCCAAACTATGACTAGCACAGAAGTCCAATAACAAAGCAGAACTTGGGTTCAGATCAAGGAGGCCATTCCACATGGGTGTGAAGTCCCCTTGCAGAACTATACAGTCCACAGGCGGAACCCTTTCCAGGACACCACCCAGAAACTACAAGAAGGCCTGATACTCTGAACTGCTGTTTGGTGCATAAACACACAACAGGCAGAGCCTTCCCCTCAGCAACTCTCAGTCGCAGAGAAGCAACCCTCTCATTTGCTAGAGAAAACTCCATCACCACAGTGCACCAATGAGGGCTTGCAAGTACCCTGACACCCACAACTCCAGAGCTCCTGGTATGCGTAGATGTGAGCCCAAGTATATCTAGACAGTACCGTTCAAACCTCCCAGACCAGCTCAGGCACCTTCCCCGCCTAAGAGGCTACATTCCATTAGGAGTGTTGTGCTGTGTTCAGGGGCTGGTTGCATGAAACACCTAGAGTTAATATTTTCCTTAAAGTCTGACCTAAGGTTTCGTTAAAATAAACACAGTTGCACAAAACACCCTTATATCTTTTCCTTAAGGTTTCCTTAAAATGTTCACTGAAGTATTTACGATTTCCTTATCTTAGTCTTGTACTCAAGGAATCACTTAGTCAGTTAAACCTTTAACTTAACTATAAACTCCCAGCAGCTTAATGATTGCTCTTTGTTTTTATGTCACACGTTCTTTATAGTCAGTTATAGTTGAGGTATTTCATGTCCACAGATCAACAGTGTGCTGGGTCACTCAACAAGTTTTAAGACTCAGACAATCTTCTGAACACTGTGGTGAAGTTCTAGGAGGATGACATAGCAGAACACTTCTTCAATGTTAATGGCTTCTGAAAAGGGATAACAGGTATAGCAAGTGCTAATGGCAGCGAATCAATGGTCTCCATGGAAACAGTGGAATTTTACCACTTTCTCTTTCACTGCTGCAAATGCCTCAACTTTTTTCCTTAAATAAGGAAACCTTTTTAAGAGATTCTGTGCAACATCCTTAAGCTCTTTCAGCTAAGGAGAAATAAAACTTTAAGTGATATAATTAAGTAGAAAACTTAGGGTGTTTCATGCAACCAGCTCCAGTTCTTTACAAACCAATTTTAATAAGGCTGCATGTGCCAGGATCTAGCTGAATCACCCTCCATCGCCAATACCACTGTTATTATAACACATGCTCCTTGCTTGATGTGAACTCCTGGGTCCCACATGCATACACACACACATATCTAGTGGTCTCAAGAGATCTGTCACACACACACTCCTATAACTGCCTTCAGGGATCCCAATCCAACAGACCCCCACACACACATTCATTATGGGGTTTAACCATGGACATGTAATGTAGGGTTTGAGTTTAATGGCAGAGTCAGGGTCAGAGCCCAGGGCAGAGAAAATCTCCCAACCCCAACCTCTATCCTCAACACACTCAAAGTCATAGTCATAGTCATAATCACTCCATTCTGTTATCCTCTCTTTCTCCACCTGAAATATTCCCCCATCTCTCCCATCCCCTTTAACCTTTTAAAAGGTATTTTTAGCAGGACCACAACAGCGGGGCCAGCCCTATAATTGTAAATGTCCCTGACTGATTGGCTTCGTACTCACCACTATGACCAATTCTACATATCAAACAGAGGGAATTAGACTTTTATTAGAAGTAGGCATTTATTTCTATTATGTTCTGGAGTTGAAAGTAAATAAAAGCTAAACTAATGTGGGTTCCAGATGGAGGCTGTGCTCTGCGTGAGAGAGAAAATAATAAATATAGTCTTTCTCAGAATGGGTGCCCCAGTAGCTGACCTGGTAGAGTGTGTGCCATCTGGACTTAGTCTTTGCCCAGGGTTTGGGTCTGGCCTGTAGTCCTTTGTTGCGTGTCATTCTCTTTCTCACTATGACTCTCATAAAGGTAAAATCCTTAAAAATAACTTTAAAAAAAGAAATATACTCTGTCTCTCCTAACACTCTCTCTGAGTGATCATTTTTAAGTAGCTGAAACCACAGCTCCATCTTTGTCTTTCATTTATGTGTTTGCTGATTTTGTTAAATGATGTCACAGTTATAAAATCAGGATTTGACTGTAGGCGGTCCAGGCATGTACTAGGTTTTGACCTAGTCTCTTTTTATTTTAGAAAAATGCTGCCTTTTCAAACTTTTTTTGCCAATGCATTTTAAGCAATTAAAGAAAAGCAGGCCACACAACTGCACTTTGTTTCTTGATAGCAGCCAAGCAATAATGTAAAATGCTTGAAACACTTAACAGAAATTTACACAACACAGCAAATGGACTGAAATGGGCTCAAAAACCTTTGTTGCACGAGTAGCAGAGCAGGGAGAGAGAGAGAAGATTTAGCAGTTTGATAAAAGTGTAGTACTGTGAATGCATCCTTTTATGAAGTTTATGATAATGTAGGGAAGAGGGCAGGGCAGGTGTGATACAACCCATAGGAATGTCCTCTGAAATACTGCCCTTATGTTGGCAGGTGTACCAAACATTTGTCACTGTGGTTACAAAAATAAACTGTCAACACTTGGTTAGGTTTAGCCACAAAAACTACTTGGTTAGGTTTAAACATAGTGGTTCAGATTATAGTCATAACAACGTTGTTAAATTTGTTGAATGGTCATGGATAAAGGAAACAACATAACCTGCTACTTTCACTTGGGATCACATCACTCTTCTTTTTTTTAATTTTTTAATTTTTTAAGATATTTTTTGGGGCATTTTTTGCCTTTATTGACAGGACAGTAGAGAGTGACAGGAAAGGGGCAGAGAGAGAGGGGGAATGACACGCAGGGAAGAGTCGGGCCGGTCGGGAGTCAGGCCGGTCGGGAGTCAAACCGGCGCTCACCTGCTGAGAGCATCCGTTCATGTGGTACGCGCCCTAACCACTCCACCACTGGGCCACCGAACATCACTCTTCTGTGTGATATTCATGTGTTTTGCTGACCCATCCTTTCACCCCAACCTCCTGCTGCCTTGCCATATATTATGTGAAGGGACTTTTTTTTAACGAAATGTAACCATGTATTATAATAACCTGCTGCACAGACAACCTATGGGCTCATTTTTGAGCTTTTCACAGGAGGACAAATAGCTGTTCATAGACAGACTGCAAGGATGACTTCGGACAGTAAAGGACAGCCAATCTACGCATTGGCCATTCAGGCTACTTATATCATTCAACCAATCCAACTGTATCCAAAATTTTGGAAAATAATTTCATTTGCTTTCTTATGGGGCATTATATGAGAAGAATGATACTACACATATCTACATGCTAGCGCTGAAGCTAAAGTCAGCAGGTAGTTAACTTCACTTAGCACGTGGTGTAGATTGGAGGTAAGGGGAAACAGCTAAATTGGTTCTGTCCGAAGGTAACAAAATCCACCTACCAGCACCTTTAAAGTTCACTGATTAAAGTAATAGTCTGGGTTATTTGACATTGGGTTGTGTGAAGTAGTCATGCGTGCCCCAGTGTGTTATCTGCAGTAGATTCAGATCAGCGCAGTGACTATTTAGAGAAGCAGCAGCTGGGAGCACTGGCACAGAAGCGGAGGGATGTGCTGCTGTGCACAGAAAAAGTGTTTTAGACACTTTTAAAACATGCCCATCAAAACAATCCAATATCCGTTAAAATATATGCTTTATTTAGAATATTTTCAGTGCTTTATCTTCCAGTCAAATCAAAGTGAGATTTAGTTCTTTCTGATTCACTCAGCTCAACCTGACGTAATACAGTAACATGGTAGTACAGTGGTTGAAAAAAATTTAGTACTGAGTGTTGTTTTGACAGGAAGATAAAGTGCTGAAAATGTTCTAAATATGTACATTTCAATGGATATTGGATTGTTTCGGTGGGTGCCATGTTCCTTGCTGCCTCCCCTAACTGGCAGCTCACTGAATCTACTGCATATAATCCCTGACTATGTATGATTACCTCACACAACCTTACCTCCATTAACCTGAACTATCCCTTTAATATGTTATATATTGCTTCTTTAATCTAAACAAAAACAACAATTTGTGATTTTCCGCATTCTATAACGCAGCGATACTCAACCGCGAGCCGCATGCAGCTCCTTTAAGACTAGTTGCGGCTCTTTTAAGTCCCACTTAAAAAAAAAAATCTAAAAAAATCTTTAAAAAACGAAAAACAAAAACATTGTCAGCAGAATTCATCAACATTTCATTATCACTCACAAGTCACACATCAGTCATCACACACATCAGTCTATTAAGCCGCCCCCCCCCCATCCCTCTGAACAACCAATCACAAATTATTTCAGGTTTCGCGCTCTGATTGCAGGTGCGTGAGATAATTGCTCCGTCACACTGGGAAAACTAGCTTACAGCACTATGCAAAAATGGCAAAGGAATATAGGAAACGAAAATATGAAGAGGAATATCGAACATTTAAAGAGGACTGGGAACTCAAGTTTTTCTTCGTCTCCACCGGTTCGGGAAAATGCATCTGCCTGCTTTGTGACAACGTCATTTCACAATTTAAAAGGTCCAATTTGCAGCGCCATCATGACACAAAACACCCGAAGTTCAGTACCGACTTTCCGAAAGGTGGAGAGCTGAGGGTGGAAAAGCTGGCGAGACTCAAACAGAACCGAACTGCTCAAAAAAACTTATTCCACACTAATACGAGTGAAAGAGCGACAGAGGCATCCTACAAAATCACACATGAACTGATGAAAAAGATGAAGCCATATACTGATGGAGATATGGTGAAGGATTGCATACTGCTGGCTTGTTCAACGTTGTTTCCTGAGAAAAAAGACCTGGAACGAGAGGCAAAAAAAATTCAACTGTCGGATTCTACTGTAGCTAGGAGGGCATCAGACATTTCAGAGAACATTGCACATACTCTTAAGGACAAACTGTCATCCGCTGAGTTTGTCAGTCTTGCAATGGACAAAAGCTTGGATATCAATGATACGCCACAATTACTCATCTTTATCCGAGCGATCAACAGTAAGTTTGACATTACAGAAGAACTGCTTGACATGGTTTCACTGGAAAATGGAACAACGGCATTGAAATAAAAAACGCTGTGCTGGAAACATTAGAAAAGTTTAACATTGGACCAGAAAAAATCACAGCATTCACAACAGATGGCGCACCGGCGATGCTTGGTAAGAGGAACGGAGCCGTGGCTTTGCTGAAAGAAACGCTGAAAAAAGGCGGGGTTGCTGCTGAGGGTATTTTCTCATACCATTGTATTGTGCATCAACAAGCCTTGTTTGCTAAGTTCAAATGTCTGAATGAAGTGATGGCAAATGTAATTGAAGTGGTTAATTATATCAGGAAACCACTTAAATTTTAAACTGCTGTGTGAGGAGTTTGACACTCACTATGGAGATTTGGTGTTACACACCGAGATCAGATGGCTGTCTAAAGGACGTATGCTTGCACATTTCATGGACCTGCTTGAACCCCTGAAATCCTTCATTGTCATCCAAGGGGAGACTTCCCGATTTTCCTTTTTGGATGATAAAGAGTGGGTGCTGTCTGTTGCGTTCCTGTGTGAACAAACTTAATCTCAAGATGCAGGGAAGACCGTGTATGAGCTCTACACAGCTGTCAGAGTATTTTCTGACAAACTGGATGTACTCGAACAAAGTGTCTGTGGTTCTGATTACCGTTTCTTCCCCACCGTGCAGAAAGTGATGGCGATGCATGCAGATGCTCTCCTGCCCGGTCAATCACAATTCTGTGACGTGCTAACTGAGCTCAAGCAAAATTACACATCAAGATTCCACGACTTCAAGGACCATAGCAATATTTTTCTACTTGTGAAAAACCCACTCCTGATTGAGGTCAATGAAAGCAAATAAGCGACCAGCGACTTGTGCAGCTTCAAATGGAGTTCGTGGAGTTAAAGAGCTCAGATGAACTTCAGCGTCAGTTTCGGATTACAGATGTCGTGGACTTTTGGAAACTGGTGGGGCATCTACCAAATATCTCCAGACTGGCAAGACGCATCATCTCAATGTTTCCGTCCACATACCGGTGTGAAGCAGCATTCTCTGCGCTCTCAAAAATAAAATGTCGCAACCGAAACAGATTGAGTCTGCAGCACATAACAGAGGCCTTTCGGATCGCTGTTTCCAGCGCAGAGCCCGACTTCAAATCACTTGTGCGGCAGAAGGAGTGTCAGAAATCACATTGAGTGTGAAGTAAGTACAACATTACTCTTCTGACAACCCCTGCTGTCTATAATCTGCTGTTATATGGACTGTGATTATCAGTAAACATGCTGTCTGTTACTGTACCTGCTGTTACGGGCAGTGATAATCAGTAAACATGCTGTCTGTTAAAATAATAAATCACAGTTATTGCACTGTACATTATGCTTTTCATTCCTTAGTAACATATTACTATGATCCATATTCTCAAATGCACGATGGTTTCAGGGAGGAAAGGAGCGTTTTTGGATTGTGGCTCTTGCAAAAATATTTTTTCGTCAATGTGGCTCCTGATTAGGACAAGGTTGAGTACCACTGCTATAACGCATGCCGCATTCACATCATAAACCCCCTGTAGTGTTCAAGCTGAAAAACCAGTCACATCAGCCTCCGACTTCTAATTCCAGGTTGGAGATTTGGGAATTTCTGACAGCTGATGTCTGTCACTTGGCAAAAAGAGCTGCAGATATGTCAACAAAGCAGCAGTAACATGGGCTCAATCGCCGGAAATTACATTTCATTAAAATCCAATATTAACACTAATAGACTTTAATCAATTCACCTAATTTTAATGGAGCTGCACACCATTTTTGGTATTTCGTTTCACTTTATATCAAACCACTACAAATATATAACACAACAAAATAAGCTATTTATCAGGCTATAAGTGGAGTGACCATTTACATGAACAAGACAAAATAACAAGAGATTGCCCTGCTCTTCCTGTTCAGCCAATAAATGCAAACATTAGCTGTGTTAGAGGCTGTATTTAACAATTATGTCAGATGACACAACTAGTCTGTCCTATTTTGAAGGCTCCTCACTGTAAGTATAGGATTTCCACTCAGTTGAATAGCTAATAGTACAACTATTAAAGAACCAGGGCCTTAAAACCTCAAGTTTTTGTAAAAAAGAAAAAAAGTTATATGTTGTCAAGGTTGCTAGGCAGCAGGAACGTTTGTGTCATTTTGTGACACAAAGCAACAGTCTCAGTCTCAGTCTATGCTGAGCTAACTGTCTCCAAGCAGCAGCCTCACTGACGGACAGGTTTTAGAGGTGATCAAGTATATTTCCCCAAAAGTTTTGAATTATTCCTTTAATCTTTTCCTTTTAGTTTTTATAGGATATCCTGTCTGTATGTATCACAGCTGAATCCATCACTCCAACCACATCATCTTCCTATTCACGCCACGTCAGCTCCCCACCACCACCACCAACCGCCCCCCACCCTCAGCTCCTCATCCCTGCTAATCTGGGACACATGACTTAGACTGTGTGGCCCCAGCCAGACTGCAGCAGCATGGAACTCCCTGCACACTCTCAGCTGTATACATATAGAGGCACTTCAACAAAACGTAAATTATAGATGCTATGAAAATGAATAATGAAAGGCAGACAATATACATAGCTGATACTGGAAGCTGTGCAACTGTGAATAAGGCAAGAGTTGAATCATCCCAGAGAGGTAGTCGTTGGATTTGACATAATGTTCATGATTTAAGTGTGTTTGCCAATAAATGCACTTCAGTAAAGAAATTATTATTTATAATTCTATGTGATGTGATCATCTTTGTTATGTCTCACATGTTTGAGGCCCTATCTACTGAATCAAAGACCGATCATGAATCAAATTTTGTTATAGTGATTACACTATCATTCATGGTGGCAGCAGGCTAAGCAAGGAATTCCAGACATCTCTCTCCCCAGCAATGCTTTCCAGCTCCTCCTGGGGGATCCCAAGGCATTCTCAGGCCAGATGTCTGAGGCCTTTGATTTGACTGGTGCTGCGTGCTGCGGTAAGCGTATTGTGTCACTTCCGGTTGTTGGTGGTGTTGTGTTTGTTGCTGCTCCCACTGAATTCAGCTGATCCTAGTTGTATCTTTGTATACAACCACTAATTATCTGTTGTACTGTCGAACTTCTGTTCGATCACTCCTAGCTCTCTCCTTCTCTTCGTGAGATTCTCATTAAAACACAGCTGTTTACACGCTAGCTCTGTTAGCTACTTTAGCTTAGCAGTTGTGATGGCTTCTGTCTCTCACTCTCCTGCTCTCTCTTGCTCAGCCTGCTTCATGTTTAGTTACTCCTCTGCCTCCTTCAGCGATAATGGTACATGTAACAAATGCAGTTTGTTCGCAGTTATGGAGGCGAGGCTCAGTGATTTGGAATCTCGGCTCCGCACCATGGAAACAACAACGTTAGCTTCTCCAGTTAGCCAGCCCCCAGTAGCTGGTGCGGACCGACCCAGTGTAGCGTCTCCTGTAGCTCCTTCTCTCCCCCCAGCAGCTCCCGAGCAGCCGGGAGGTCAGGGCGGCTGGGTGACTGTTCGTAACAAGAAGAGGCTTAGTCCTAAACAAAAGCTCACGGCTCACCACCAACCTGTTCACGTTTCTAACAGGTTCTCCCCACTCAGCGACACACCCGCTGGGAAACAAACTCTGGTCATTGGTGACTCTATTCTGAGAAACGTGAAGTTAGCGACACCGGCGGCCATAGTCAAATGTATTCCTGGGGCCAGAGCGGGCGACATTGAGTCAAACCTGAAGCTGCTGGCGAAGGATAAACGTAAATACAGTACGATTGTAATACACGTCGGCACTAATGACACCCGATTACGCCAATCGGAGATCACTAAGATTAATGTGGAGTCGGTGTGTACTTATGCTAGGACAATGTCGGACTCCGTAGTTTTCTCTGGGCCCCTCCCCAACCTGACCAGCGATGACATGTACAGCCGCTTGTCATCGCTCAACCGCTGGTTATCGAGGTGGTGTTCCGCTAACGATGTGGGCTTTGTTGATAACTGGCAGACTTTCTGGGGAAGACCTGGTCTGATTAGACGAGACGGCATACATCCCACGCTGGATGGAGCTGCGCTCTTATCTAGAAACTTCACTGAGTTTATTAGAAAGCCAAAGCCATGACAAACCAGAGTTGAGACCAGGAGGCAGAGCCGCAGTCTTACACTCTTCTCTGCGCCTCTCTTAGAGCAGTCGCCTGCCATTCACCCCCTAAAAACTGTGTCTGTCCCCCGACCACCTACATTTAAATATAATAAATCAAAAGTGAACAGAGGAGGAGTTAGACATGAAAACCTAATAAAAATTAGCACAACTGTTAGTCCAGAACCAAATAACAGGAAAATTAAATGTGGATTATTGAATATCAGATCACTCTCATCTAAATCTCTACTAGTCAATGATCTGATAACTGATCATAACATTGATCTGCTCTGTCTGACTGAAACCTGGCTGCAGCAGGATGAATATGTTAGTCTGAATGAATCAACACCCCCCACTCATGTTAACGTTCATATCCCTCGAAGCACAGGCCGAGGAGGAGGGGTGGCAGCCATTTATCACTCCAATTTATTACTGAATCCCAAGCATAAGGTTAATCATAATTCGTTTGAAAGCCTTATTCTTAGTCTGTCTCACCCAAACCGGAAGACACAAAAACCAGTCCTACTAGTTACTGTATATCGTCCTCCTGCTCCTTACTCTGAGTTCTTATCTGAGTTCTCAGACTTTTTATCTGAGTTAGCTCTTAGCACAGATAAAGTCATCATAGTGGGTGATTTTAACATTCATGTAGATGTTGAAAGTGACAGCCTGAGTCATGCATTTAATTCATTATTAGACTCAATTGGCTTCTCTCAGCATGTTAATGAACCCACTCACTCTTTTAATCATACCCTTGATCTGGTTCTGACTTATGGGATTGACATTGAATACCTAACAGTTTCTCCCAGAAACCCTCTTTTATCTGACCATTCTCTGTTAACATTTGAGTTTTCAGTCATGGACTACACAGCATCTGGGGAAAAAATCTATTACAGCAGGTGTCTCTCTGACAATACCATTAGCAAATTTAAAGAAAGGATCCCATCAGTACTTAGCCCACTGCCATGTATCAATGCAGTAGGGAACAGCTCTCTTAACTTCACAGCCACACAGGTTGATGATTTTGTTGATAGTACTGTAGCCTCACTGCGTGCAACTCTAGATACTGTGGCCCCTCTGAGGAAGAAGGTAGTGAGTCAGAGAAGGCTAGCTCCATGGTACAACTCAGAAACACGAGCTTTAAAGCAAAATTCAAGGAAGCTAGAAAGAAGGTGGCGTTCTACTAACCTGGATGAATCTTTAAAGGCTTGGAAAGACAGCCTGTTGGCGTATAAAAAAAGCCTCCGTAAAGCCAGAACATCCTATTATTCATCATTGATAGAAGAAAACAAGAACAATCCCAGGTTTCTGTTCAGCACTGTAGCCAGGCTGACAGACAGCCACAGCTCTGTTGACCCATCTATACCTTTAGCCCTCAGTTGTAATGACTTCATGAGCTTCTTTACAGATAAAATTGTCTCTGTTAGAGAAAAAATTCACCATCTCCTCCCCACAGCTGGTTCAGATGTATTGTCCAGTTCAGCAGCCTCAGAGTCAACTGTAACTGGCTTATATTTTGACTGTTTCTCTCCTGTACATCTCCCTGAGCTCACTTCAACAGTTTATTTATCTAAACCATCATCCTGTCTTCTAGACCCTGTTCCAACAAGGTTGTTCAAAGAGGTTTTTCCTTTACTTGACACCTCTATATTAAGTCTGATTAACTTATCTTTATCAACTGGTTATGTACCGCAGGCTTTTAAAGTTGCAGTAATTAAACCTCTACTTAAAAAGCCTACTCTTGATCCTGACGTTTTAGCCAATTATAGACCTATATCCAACCTCCCCTTTATCTCCAAAATCCTTGAGAGGGTCGTTGCAAGCCAGTTATGTGATTACTTGCACAGGAATGGTTTGTTTGAAGACTTTCAGTCAGGTTTTAGAGTCCATCATAGCACAGAAACAGCTCTGGTTAAGGTTACCAATGATCTCCTCATAGCCTCAGACAATGGACTTGTCTCTATACTTGTCCTACTAGATCTTAGTGCCGCATTTGACACCATCGATCATAAGATTTTATTACAGAGACTAGAACATATGGTCGGCATCAAAGGAACCGCACTAAGCTGGTTTAAGTCATATCTGTCAGATAGACTCCAGTTTGTTCATGTTAACAATGACTCCTCTATCATCACAGAAGTCAGTCATGGAGTTCCACAAGGTTCTGTGCTAGGACCAATGCTCTTCAGTCTATATATGCTTCCTCTGGGAAACATTATTAGGAGGCACCAGATGAATTTCCATTGTTACGCAGATGACACCCAGCTGTACTTATCCATGAAGCCAGGTGAGACTAACCAGGTAGCCAAGCTTCAGGTGTGTCTTAAGGACATAAAAATCTGGATGACCAGTAATTTCTTACTCTTAAATTCAGACAAAACTGAAGTTATTGTAATTGGCCCAAAACACCTCAGAGATACACTATGTGATAATATACTGACTCTGGATGACATCACCTTGGCCTCCAGTGCTACAGTCAGAAACCTTGGTGTCATTTTTGACCAGGACTTGTCCTTTACTTCACATATAAAGCAAGTCTCTAGGACAGCCTTCTTCCACCTGCGCAATATTGCTAAAATCAGACCCATTCTATGTCTAAAGGATGCTGAAAAACTAGTTCATGCATTTGTTACCTCAAGACTGGACTACTGTAACTCTTTATTGTCAGGATGTCCCAAAAATTCAGTAAAAAGCCTCCAATTGATCCAGAATGCGGCAGCACGAGTACTGACAGGAACGAGGAAACGAGATCACGTCTCTCCTGTGTTAGCCTCTCTGCATTGGCTCCCTGTAAAATCCAGAATCGAATTTAAAATCCTCCTCCTCACCTACAAAGCCATTAATGGTCAGGCACCATCGTACCTTGGAGAGCTTATAGTTCCCTATTTTCCCAATAGGACACTTCGCTCTCTAAATGCAGGTCAACTTGTGGTTCCCAGAGTTAGTAAGAGTAGAATGGGGGGCAGAGCCTTCAGCTGTCAGGCTCCTCTCCTGTGGAACCAGCTCCCAGTGTGGGTTCGGGAGGCAGACACCCTCTCTACCTTTAAGATCAGGCTTAAAACTATCCTGTTTAGTAAAGCTTATAGTTAGGGCTGGCTCGGGTATGTCCTGACCCATCCCTTAGCTATGCTGCTATAGAGCTAAACTGCTGGGGGATTCCCATGATTCACTGGGCGCTCTCTCCCT
Source organism: Trachinotus anak (assembly GCF_046630095.1). Classification (NCBI taxonomy): domain Eukaryota; kingdom Metazoa; phylum Chordata; class Actinopteri; order Carangiformes; family Carangidae; genus Trachinotus; species Trachinotus anak. The sequence continues at coordinate 8,674,186 of NW_027273855.1, forward strand.
ATTTCTGTCTCTCTCCCCCGCTCTCTCTCAATGACTTCATGCCATTAACTTTGTTTTTTTTTTTTTTTCTCTCCCGTAGTTTTGTGCTTCTCCTCTCTCTCCCTCTCTCTGTCCTCATTCTGCAGGTATCTCTGCCTCGGGAACAGCAGGATCCAGATCCACCACTACTCATCTTTACTATTACTATTACCTGTCTTTATTATTAATAACGCCATTACCGACACAGCTGTTCCTGGTCTCTCTCTCTTCTCTCCCCTCTCCTCCCCCTCCCCCTCTTTCTATCTTCCCCTAAACCCAACCGGTCGAGGCAGACGGCCGCCCACCCTGAGCCCGGTTCTGTTGGAGGTTTCTTCCTGTTAAAAGGGAGTTTTTCCTCCCCCCTGTCGCCAAGCGCTTGCTCGTTGTGGGAACTGTTGGGTTTTTCTCTGTAACAAAGTAAGGTCTTGACCTTACCCTGTAAAGTGCCTTGAGATAATGTATATTATGATTTGGCGCTATACAAATAAAATTGAATTGAATTGAAATTGAATTATGGCGCTAGCGTCCATCAACAGTCAAGCTCAATCATGCTAACACAAAGGAAATTAACTCAAACAGAATATAAACTAAACACAATATACACAAAAGGCATTAAAGCATTGTACACAAATAATCAAATACAGTTACTGTGTGCGCCTCTTGAACCATGTGCAGAATATTATACTGGAGCCACATCTCTTTCTTCAGCAACACTCCCATGAAATCTGTCTCTCATGACAGTTACATGTAGAATATCTTACACAAAAGTAAGATGGTCAAAATGGTCGCTGTGACCGCAGGGCCTAAACAAGACCGACTACCACAAGATAGCATTAAACAAAGAAAGTACACACGATAGCAGGCTATAAGATGTATGCTGGGACCACATGGCATGTGGGGGAGGGTTTCTTTGTTAAGGCCAGTTCAAGGAGGTGCCAGGTATAAAGATTGCATGCAGGTCCTACTGGGATGTACTACAGGTATGTGTGTGAACATGAAAATATCATATTAACAGTATGACTAACCAACAACCTAAACAGACATCACAACAACAAAGCTCAATGGATACTTAATCTATTCAGTACAGGTACATCAACAGAGTTACCAATCCTGTGTTTAGCCATGCTGTGTTAGGTTAGGTTAATCCCAGTCACCTTTACCCAGTCCTTGGAACAGAGAGAGAGATCCTTTCCAGATTGTTTGTTAAATCCAATAAGTTTGTGTAGCTGAGTGAAAAAAAAAATGTTGTGCATACAGTACAAATTACAGCAAGATAATATAACTGTGGACTCACAAACCAGTACAATAATATAACTGCTAAATGCCATTATCAGAGTCTAAGCGTCTGTGCTACAGACGCATTCACACAAGTTGAGGCTATGACATCACATATGTAAAACCTGGGTGTTTCTGATGGTTTCACCTTAAAACACTTAAACAGTCTAAATTTTAGTGGGAAACTCCTGAATAAAATCCCTCTGGTGGTTTTGGGAGTATCAAATATTATGGTGATATCAGTTTTTCATATTTTCAAAAAATAAAAATTGACCATATTCCAGAAAGGCAAACTTCTCATTGTTTATGTTTTGGTATTATGGCTAAACAAACTCAGGTAGTGTAGGCGAAGCTCTTTCAGTTAAAGTGCTCAAATTCTATTTGAGGAATAGAAAGACACATTCAGAAATATGGGACTAAGCACCAAGGGACATTATCTAGCCTCATGTGCAGCAACCTGATGAGGGCTTTTTCTGTTATGAGCATATTATCAAGTGGAATTTCCTGCTTCAGCTGTGAATTCTATTTTACACTCTGATTAGACTCATCCGTAGAGTTTCTCATGTTTTGACTCCTTATTTAAAGAATCTCATCCTGCATGTGTTCCACCTGTGACAAAATGGACGACAACAAGTAGTGTGCAGGATCCAGACTCATTTTACTGGAAAATGAATGATCAGTTCTAGAGCTATCCTTGTACATGTTATATTTTTGTTTTTTCTTTTTAATAATTTGCAAAAATTTCAAGCAAACTTTTTTCACTTTGTCGTTATGGGGTATTGTGTGTAGAATTTTGAGGTAAAAAATGAATTTAATCCATTTTGGAATAAGGCTGTAACATATCAACAAATAACTTGTAAGATTTACTAGAAAAAAATCCTTGCAACAATTTGCATGAGTACTTTTTAAGTAAATTTTACTGCTGTAATATCAGGTACGAATTACTTGTCAGTATCAAGTAAAATGTACTTACCACTGCTATTAACAATCACGAGTATACTGATTAAATGTTACTTAATTATATTTAAGTTTTAAGTTATATTTATTTAAACTAATTAAATAAAGTCAATCTATTTTTTCCATAGACAAGAACATCACTGTTATCAAAATATTAAGTAAATCTTATGTCTGTAGTATTTACTGTTGTGAAGTAAGTAAGTAGATTTCATCGTTGTTTTTTTGTTTGACACTTTAGTAACATTTGCATAATTATAATGAGTAATGTAACTTAATGCAACTAAGTAATTTAGTTTTTTTTGGATAAACGTTAATAAATAAATTTAATTTTCTATATGCATAAGTGTATTAAAAAATGTGCTTTTAATCGCAAATCACATCACAAAAATGCAAAACATTAAACTCTTTATTATTATGTTGACAATAGTGAATCACCAGCCTCTACATAGCCAAGCATCACCCTGTAAAGTATTTCAGGTGCGTTCAAAAAAAACTCCAACCATTTGGAACTATAACCATGTACATTAACCTTGTACATTCAACACTGTAGAATATCTTCATATCAGAGCATTTTGTCCCTTAATGTTGGATGGAGATGGTCAGCCATAACAGTAACACCAGTCTGACTGGCATTAATCAAAACAAATAAACAATCAAAAAAAAAAAACATAAATACCACCATGGATATAAAATGGTCCTTTTTGCTCTATTAAGAAAGTAAAGTAGGACTGAATGTTTGTCTGCTTTTCTGCAAAACAATTCAAACAAATATAGAAGGGCAAATCACATGTTAAAAGTAGGAGGAGACAGAGAGGACAGAGCTAGATAGTACTGACATAACCCAAATTCTACATAGCAACATTTTTACAATTAGCAAAAATTGCAATCAGTCCCTCTTAACTGCTTGGTGGTTATTACCTCATCCATTTTACTGCCACTCCTACCAAATTTTCTTAAGTATTATAGCGTATAAAGATTTAAACAGTCATCGCTTCATTAGTAAATATTGACAAGATTTCAATTCAATTCAATTTTATTTGTATAGCGCCAAATCATAATATACATTATCTCAAGGCACTTTACAGGGCAAGGTCAAGACCTTACTTTGTTACAGAGAAAAACCCAACAGTTCCCACAAAGAGCAAGTGCTTGGTGACAGGGGGGAGGAAAAACTCCCTTTTAACAGGAAGAAACCTCCAACAGAACTGGGCTCAGGGTGGGCGGCCGTCTGCCTCGACCGGTTGGGTTTAGGAGGAGATAAAAAAGGGAGGGAGGGGGGAGGAGAGAGGAGAAAAAAGAGAGAGAAAGACCAGGAACAGCTGTGTAGGTAATGGTGTTATCAATAATGATGACAGATAACAGTGGTTAATCGTAATGATGAGTAGTGGTGGATCTGGATCCTGCTGCTCCAGAGGCAGAGATACCTGCAGAATGGGGAGAGAGAGAGGGAGAGAGAGGAGAAGCACAAACTACGGGAGAGAAAAAAAAATACAAAGTTAATGGCATAAAGTAATCGAGAGAGAGAGAGAGAGAGAGAGAGAGAGAGAGAGAGAGAGATAGAGCAAGATAGAGATAGAGAGAGACCAGTGAATCATGGGAATCCCCCAGCAGTCTAGCAGCATAACTAAGGGATGGGTCAGGACATACCCGAGCCAACCCTAACTATAAGCTTTACTAAACAGGACAGTTTTAAGCCTGATCTTAAAGGTAGAGAGGGTGTCTGCCTCCTGAACCCACACTGGGAGCTGGTTCCACAGGAGAGGAGCCTGATAGAAGAGCATTCTACTCTTACAAACTCTGGGAACCACAAGTAGACCTGCATTTAGAGAGCAAAGTGTCCTATTGGGAAAATAGGGAAGTATAAGCTCTCCAAGGTATGATGGTGCCTGACCATTAATGGCTTTGTAGGTGAGGAGGAGGATTTTAAATTATATTCTGGATTTTACAGGGAGCCAATGCAGAGAAGCTAACACAGGAGAGATGTGATCTTGTTTCCTAGTTCCTGTCAGTACTCATGCTGCCGCATTTTGGATCAATTGGAGGTTTTTTACTGCATTTTTGGGACATCCTGACAATAAAGAATTACAGTAGTCCAGTCTTGAGGTAACAAATGCATGAACTAGCTTTTCAGCATCCTTTAGACACAGAATGGGTCTGATTGTAGCAATATTGCGCAGGTGGAAGAAGGCTGTCCGAGAGACTTGCTTTATATGTGAAGTAAAGGACAAGTACTGGTCAAAAATGACACCAAGGTTTCTGACTGTAGCACTGGAGGCCAAGGTAACGTCATCCAGAGTCAGTATATTATCACATAGTGTATCTCTGAGGTGTTTTGGGCCAATTACAATAACTTCAGTTTTGTCTGAGTTTAAGAGTAAGAGATTACTGGTCATCCAGGTTTTTATGTTCTTAAGACACACCTGAAGCTTGGCTACCTGGTTAGTCTCACCTGGCTTCATGGATAAGTACAGCTGGGTGTCATCTGCGTAACAATGGAAATTCATCTGGTGCCTCCTAATAATGTTTCCTAGAGGAAGCATATGTAGAGTGAAAAGTATTGGTCTGAGCACGGAACCTTGTGGAACTCCATGATTGACTATAGTGTTGATAGAAGAGTCATTATTTACATGAACAAACTGGAGTCTGACAGATATGACTTAAACAAGCTTAGTGCGGTTCCTTTAATGCTGACCATATGCTCTAGTCTCTGTAACAGAATCTTATGATCGATGGTGTCAAATGCAGCACTAAGATCTAGTAGGACAAGTATAGAGACAAGTCCATTGTCTGAGGCTATGAGGAGATCATTGGTAACCTTAACCAGAGCTGTTTCTGTGCTATGATGGACTCTAAAACCTGACTGGAAATCTTCAAACAAGCCATTCCTGTGCAGATAATCACATAACTGGTTTGCAACGACCTTCTCAAGGATTTTGGAAATAAAGGGGAGGTTGGATATTGGTCTATAATTGGCTAAAACATCTGGATCAAGAGTAGCCTTTTTAAGTAGAGGTTTAATTACTGCAACTTTAAAAGCCTGGTCTACATAACCAGTTGATAAAGATAAATTAATCAGACTTGATATAGAGTTGTCAATTAAAGGAAAAACTTCTTTGAACAGCCTTGTTGGAACAGGGTCTAGAAGACAAGTCGATGGTTTAGATGAAGAAACTGTTGAAGCAAGCTCAGAGAGATGTACAGGAGAAAAACAGTCAAAATATAAGCCAGTTATAATAATATAAGCCAGATTTGTTTGTAACACTATCCCCTGCTCTACAGAACATATTCACTGCATCCAACACAGATCTGCTATGGTGTTTTTTTCTAATATGGTGCAATTGCAACATTCAAACCGGCACTTGGACTTATGCCATTAAAATCTTAAGGCATTAAAATCAACAGTGCCATTAAATCCTTCAGGCATTAAAATCAACAGAATCAGACAAAAATGACCAGCTGCTTAAAGTGGAAATGAATCATTAGATGTAGTCAGCATAATTGATGTGAGCAAAGAGTTATAGTTAAGTTATAGTTATAGTTAAACTATAAAACTCTTTGCTGCATCCAGGGGCTGTACATAAGAGACTCCCTTTGCATTGCCTCTGTTTGGGATTCCATATTCTCCATTTAGTCCGTCCTTGTCAGAGCTGTCAGTAGTCAACCAACGTGAAGTAGTAATGTAGGACTCCCGAGCCAACCAACCTCATGACGTCATCATCTGGTGATTCCACAAGATGGTGATACGCATGTTTAAATAACAAAAACTTTGTCATTGAAGGTGTTTAAACTTTAAGGATTTGTTAGAGGGGAAATTCCACACGTAAATTATGCTGACTGCATCTAATGTTTCATTTCCACTTTAAGATGGTTACCAGTTCTAGTTTAAGAATACAATGTCAACTTTTTCGGGGGTCATGTGACGCAAATGGCGGAGTAGCAGCTCATCGTTTGTGCTCCCGCAGCTCGGTATCCGTGAGCTCATTTTTTTTGCCAAAAGAAGACAAAAAAAAAGGTTTTCATGGGGAGCAGACGTCAGAGTTTATAGTTTGAGAATGCCTGGTACTCAGAAAACGTAATATCGCGGCGAATTCTGCTAAATCAGCCTGGAATCAGTCGCCTCGTTGCAGCCAGGCTAACATGTCGGCCAATGCTGGGGCAAGTTGACGCCGACAGCTTGGTGGAACGAATATCTGCTAAAGTGCGTGATGGTGTAGAGGATTCCTTTGATAAAAAGATTGACCCGGTTCTGCAGAAACTCGATGCCTGTTTGTCTGAAATCGCCTCACTAAATACACGAATGACAGAGGCTGAAGGCTGCATCTCAAACTCCAAAGACGCACCACGAAGCTCTCCGAGGTTGAGAGCAAGCTGGAGAGGGCCTTGGACAAGATCAACGACCTGGAGAACAGGAGCCGGCGGTGCAACATACGTATCGTCGGGCTCCCTGAAGGCAGCGAAAGCGCTAACCCCGTTGCTTTCTTCAAGACCTGGCTACCGGAGCTACAGGAGATTAGCGCAAAAGCAGGATCTGTTAAGGTGGTCGTTGCCATCGGGCCCTCACACGTCGTCCACCCCCCGGTCAGCTGCCCTGGGCTGTCATCCTAAAGCTCCACAACTTCCAAGATAAAGCCTGGATCATGCAAGCGGCAAGGAAAGCACCGTCCCTGGCATACAACGGCGCCTCGATCATGCTCTTCGACGATTTCTCCGCTGCAGTTATACGGAAATGTCAGAAATATTACGCGGTGAAACAACAGCTTAAGGAGAGAGGGATTGTCTTCGCCATGATGTACCCAGCCGTGGTCAGGATCAAACACAACGGGCAGGAAAAAGTCTTTAAACATCCTAAAGAAGTGGCTGCCTTCCTAGATAAAGAGTCACAGTGTGGAGGATCTCCCTCCACGCTCTCTGATGAGTGAGAGTTTTTGTTTCTTCAGCTCACACATGCTGTGGTCATCTACTGATCTTTGATTTGATTGTTAGGGGAGTGGATGAGCATAAAACCCTCTATAGCGCTGAGACTGATTGACTGGTATCTCCTAACTTTTTTATTTTTCATTCTATATTTGTCTCTCTTCTGTTGCTGTTAGATTTGTTTTTGTCTCTGACTGTGCTATAGGGATATTCTAGTTACATGATCTATACATTTATGACTATGGATCCTTTTTTCTTTGTTTCATTTTTGTTTTCTCCTCATCGTTATACATCTGCAGTTGCTTACAAGCTCACTGTTTTCGTAATCATTTTTCTTCTCTGATTTGAGCTGCGGGCCAGCAGTTTAGGTGTGTTACTAATTCAAGGTTTGAAAAGAGTTCAATAGCTCGTCCAGCATCCTCCTCTATTTGAGTAGGGAGGTTAGCTCGCACCCCTGATGGGTGTAATAGACCTAAGTCTGACCCCAATGTCTATCTGTTATCTTTGTTTGTTTTTTCTTGTATATAGTTATCTTCTAAATGTTGGCAAAGCTGTGTTTTCATTTTCTTTTTATGTTTTGCTTTTTGGTCTAGCTTCAGGGAGCTCTGGTTGCTTTCAGTATTTTTATGTACAAGTTGTCCGTATGGTTTCCTTAACTCATGATGGCCAGTGACAGACCTACACTGAATAATCCTATTAAGCAGAAAAAGATTTTAAGTTCTCTAAAAAAAATAACATGTTCATATAGTTCTTCTGCAGGAAACACGCCTAACCGCAAATGAGCACTTAAAGCTGAAGCGTGACTGGGTGGGGCAGGTGTTTAGTTCATCTTTTACTAGTAAGAGCAGGGGTGTCGCCAATACATAAGCATCTAAAATTCAAAATAAAATGTTTAACTTGACCCCACTCATGTGTACATTACATAGTAATGTACAGAGTTATAACTGACTGGCCTGCTGAAAGAGTGTAAAATTAAATATGTTCTCTCATAAAAACACAAAGTGTCAAGTGCTTTTTAAATATTTGGATTGGATTGGATTGGAAATCCAGAAATTTCCAGAGGGGGTGCATCTGCAAAGAGTTTCTCCACATCGGGTTTAATTTATCACCTGAAATCCAAACATCCCCATCACCATTCTGAATATGAGAAGAATGCTGCTGGCTGCGCCGTTTGCGCGCGATCACGTTTCCCGCGTGCTGGACGCGCTGTCTGCCGCGTGATCACGTTTTGGCCGTGTTGTTTTGGTGATTTAGGTCTTTCAGGCGAAAACCGAAAATGCACTTTTCGGTCATTTTTGGCTGAAAATTTTCGGTGCATCCCTAATTTTAATTGCTATTTCTCCTCAGTAATGGACAAATTGCCGTCAGTTCAAAATTCAATGTCTAGAAGAGCTAGAGCCATAGTAGATACCTGTGACGAACTTAATCTAGTGGATACCTGGCATGTTTTACATCCTAACGATAAAGCATTTACATTTTATTCTGGTGTACATAAAACATCCAGTAGAATTGATTTTGTTTTCACCCCTAAAATTTCATTGAATAACTAGAGCTGCACTATTGGAGATATTATTGTATCAGATCATGCACCCATTTATATAACTTAAAAAATTTGAATCCTGCATGTCAAAGCCGACCCTGGAGATACGGCGCATTTCTGAACCATGACCCTAATTTTGAGGAATTCCTAAAAGTGCAGTTAGACTATTTTTTTTAAAGAGAATAGAACTCCTGATGTTTCACCTGGTTTGCTATGGGATACTATGAAAGCCTTTGTGCGAGGTCTCATTATATCTTACAATGCTAAACTTAAAAAGAACAGTAGAACAGAGCAAAGGAAACTCAAGCTAAAACTACACGAATTTCAAACTAAATACAACTTATCCCTATCAGAAGAACTCAGAAATGATATACATGTGATTAAGGCGGCACTGGAGAGTGTACTAACAAAGAAGGCTGAAAAATCTGTTTTCTTATGAGACAAAGAATGTATGAGTATGCTAACAAACCTAACTGATATATGGCTAATCTTCTTCAAAACCGAGTTCCAGCCCAAAATATCTCATTTATCAAGGATTCATCTGGCACACATAGCTATGGCAACAGAGTAATCAATGACACCTTTAAAACTTTTTATAAGCAGTTATACTCTTCACAGCTCAATCCACTCTCAGAGCAAGCTATGATTTTTTTGCAAAGGTGGATTTACCAAAAATTACAGATGATCAGAGAGATGATCTATGTAAACCAATAACTCTGAGTGAAATTAAGAATTGTATTCAGCTACTCCCCAACAACAAAGCCCCATGTCCTGACGGCTTCAGTGCAGAATTTTATAAAAAGTTTAATACAATCCTCATTTGCGACTGGGGCTCTTCCTCCATCTCTTATGGAGGTGTAAGATGGACCACAATTACAGTTGGACGATACAGCAAAAAAAATGACTCACAGGCAGGTTTGGCAGGTGTAACAGATGAGGCCTTTTATTCATCCCTCTTCAGGAGCAAGCATCACCCAGCATCAGACCAGCAACACACAAGTTGTTAAAATGGTACCTTTTTATACTGTGTATTGGCTAATTACCTCGGGAGACTCCACTCACAGGGATCCAGTGCCTGCTCACATATTAACACCCTTTCTTATCTTACAACCACACACACACACACACACACACACACACACATATCCTCACACCCCCATACACACATTGACCTCCTCGCTACCAAACGAAACAAAACCCCACATTACATCTACTACAATAAAATACACATCTCTGAACCACCCCACACCAATTTACGCTCGGTTTACCCCGGAACTATAAAACACGGGGTCCGTTGTCTGGGGAGGCCTTTTGCCCGAACACCATGCAGACAAAGAGACTGGTGAGTAGTTAACCCACTTATGCTCCCTCATTGCACCTTCCTACACTTATTGCACATACTACACATTACATCAACCATTACATTATTTTGGCTCAACTCTAAGCTCATCGTCTTATTCCTTAACACATGGCTGCACATTTACTCCCATGTCCCTCATTTCCAGGTGGAGCTGCGTGGCCTACACAGCACCCGCCATCTAATCACAATTAAAAGGACAATAACCATGGAGACAAACATTCCAATCATCAATAGTGCAAAGTCTAGCCATACCAATGTGCAAAATGCAATGTTATCAAATGTATAGTGCAAATCTTCAATAAAGTGCTGTTGCTCCTATTAAAGTGCTTGTGCAATTATTGAGGTGCATATGTTTCCATACTCCTAACAGTCAAAAGTGCATGGTGCCATATTTACAACGTCAGGTGATGAAGCGCTCTTCGTCACAGGAGGCTAATATCTCTCTGGTACTAAAAAAGGGGAAATCCTCTGAAGAGTACTCTCCATACAGGCTCATATCTGTTTTAAATCTAGATTTGAAGCTTCTTGCAAAGATTCTGGCCATGCGTTTAGAAAAAGTTCTCCCCACTATCATTGATAACGACCAGACTGGCTTTATATGTGGAAGGTATTCTTCACACAATGTTAGACACCTGCTAAACATTATTCAGCATTCTTCTCTGTACAGTGCAGAATCTCTGGTTATTTCTCTCGACACAGAAAAAGCGTTTGACAGGCTGGAATGGCCCTATCTAATTAATAATTATGGCTCTTTTTCTGGCTATAGAATAAATTTTTCTAAAAGTGAAGCCATGCCACTCTGTGACTCGCAGACATTGAATCCTAACATTTCACAACCATTTCGCTGGTCTCCAGCAGGCTTCTTATATCTAGGTATAAACGTTTCACCATGTCTAAAGGACCTATATAAATTAAATGTTGCCCCTCTCTTACAAACTATAAAACAGGACCTTGATAGGTGGTGTGGCCTGCCCCTATCCCTTTCAGGACGTATTCATCTGATCAAAATGAACATCCTCCCTCGTCTTCTATATTTTTTTCAAATGTTACCTTTGGTGCTGTCAAATGTTTTTACAAAATTGAATAGTGCTATTATTATATCTTTTATCTGGCGTAAAAAGAGACCCAGGCTAAGATACAGTTTTCTATGTCTTCCTGTTAAAAATGGTGGCTTAGCTGCACCATTGTTTTCATATTACCTGTGGGCTGCACAGTTTAAGTTTGTTTTGGAATGGTTCATAGGTAACCCTGATTCTATATGGCTCAGTTGTGAATCAGCTTCTTTAGAAAGGATCCCTTTGCAGAATTTGTTATATATTTCTCCAGGCAGAGTTGCGACCCTAACAAAAGACAATCTACTTTTAAAGAATATGTTAAACATGTGGCGTAAAGTCAGAAAATTGGAAGGGTACAGTGTCTGTTTCTCTTTGTTAACTCCTATTCACGATGGACTGGACCTGGACTTTCACCCTAGACTTCAGGGCGGCCTCGCTGATTGGAAGCACAAGGGTATCAAAGTTGTAGGGGACATGATTCGGGAAGGCTCAATTCTAACATTGCAGCAAGTGAAAAGTAAGTATGGGGTCACCAATAAGGATTTTGTTAAATTCCTACAGGTTCGAAGCTTTATTCAATGTGACTTGAAAGATTCCAATGGGGGCCTGGCTATCTCACCAATAGAATCCCTTTTGGTAAATGGTATGCAGCCTAAAGCTTTCACTAAGAAGCTCTATAAGATTCTCTGTAGTCTCAATGTAGATAACTCTGTTAGAGTAAAAGGCAAATGGGAGTCTGATGATTGGGATGCCCTATGCAGCCATCCCTCTTAGGTCTTGGTGTCTAATTCTGCCTGGGAAAGGCAATTCAAGATTTTACATAGGCTGTATGTCACCCCTGAAGACAGACACAGAATGAACCCAACTTTGTCTGAGCTTTGTAGTAAATGTCAATTTGCTGTTGGATCACTTTTTCATTGTCTGTGGAGCTGTCATCTCATCCAGCAGTTTTGGACTGTAGTTGTTCAACAGATTAATGTGATTTTCAAGAGTCATCTACAGTTGAGTGCAAGGACCTGTCTGCTGGGACTGGAGGACGAGTTACCCGCAGATTTTCACAAGAGACCTTTTACACATTCTGCTACACTGTGCTCGGAAATGTATCATGGCCTTATGGATCTCAGACAAAGCTCCCACTCTCAATCAGTGGAAACAAACAGTGACTAGTATTCCATTTGAAGCTTACTCTGCAGCATTGAAGGATAAACCCTTTTTATTTTACCGAACATGGGATCCGTTTCTTGACTATCTCAGCGCCACTGCACTTCGTAGGATAAGGTCAGGACTTATAGACCTGGCCTGGGAAAAGGATCAATCTTCCTGAACCTTTTTTGTTTATCTGTTTTTTGTTACTAATTATATTTTATGTTGCTCCTTTTCACAAATGCTTTGCAAAAAAGTTTAATAAAAATATGTTTGAAAAAAAAAAAGTCAACTTTTTCATTACACTTTATCAATTATAAACATCAATGAAACAAAGAACAGGTGTCTAAGTTAATACAAGATGGAAAACACTTCCAGCAAGTCATGTCTACATGTCAGTAAGTCCTGATCATGTTTGACCTCATCCAAGAGTCAAAACTGAAGAAGACTGCTGCAATTCTTTGTCTGGACATTGGAAGGTCCATGTAAAGACAAGCAGCTGTCAGCCAAGTTTTTTTACACAATAGAGACGCAAGTTGGAGTGTGCCAGCAGCACATGGCATAAGTATTTAAGACAGCAACTTCAACTTTAAAGCTTGTACTTTTGGGGACAGCTTAATCCCATCCAGTTCAATAAAAGGTTTCTGAAACACCTCAAAAGTGTCGCGCAGCATTGGGGGGTTGAGGGCATAAATCAGGCCCATAAGTAGCATGCATGCTTTACCTGTACTGCCGCATTCTGCCAAGACCTCCTTGCCATCAAGAAGGATGGATACATCCACTGGATCCTCTCTAACAGCGCCATGGATGACAAAGATCTTGAGCATTTGCTGAGTGGCATCACTGCGACTGTTCTCCTGCACACAATTTTAAATAAAAAAGGAGAAATTTCGCTTTAGAAACAAAAACAGAATTGCTTGAATCATTCGAAATGACTCCATTATCAGGGCAGAATGAATACAAAGAATGCGCTAAAAACAACTATCATTAAACATAACTTAGATTATGTTAAAGTGAGTCTAATCTATTTTACAGTAAGCTGCCATTGTAGAACATGAACATTAGAAGATTTTGTTGGCTTTTACAATGTATATTTGGGGCATTGCTGAGTGGAATAGCTCCATCCCTTTGTTTGCCCTCTCTCTTTAGGATTAACTTGCACTTTACATAACACATTTAAATTTTACACCACATAATTGAACAATACAAAAAAAAAAGATTTACCAGGCAGTCTTCAAAAAGTTCCTCCACCTTCTCACCAAGGTACAGTATGAGGCTGCGGATAACAGCTTCACGTCTCATCTCAATGCTTTGTGTCTATGAACAGATTAATTTTGTGTCACACACAATGAACTGTTAAGTGAGAACACATGAGCATATGTGCAAGGAGCAGGTATTCAAACAAACTGAACAAGAACCGTGTGTAAAGAGATGAAGCATGCAGGGGCACTGAAGCTATCTAGTATGAGGGTTTGACCTCTTCATGCGTATGCATGGGGCAGTGTGTGTGAGAGAGAAACAGAAGGTCAGTTTGCCTGCAAAAAAGTATGAACAAGTACAATAATCATACCTGACTCAGTTTGTCCAGGTTGGAACATGAATGTCTGCTCCAGGGAAACTGTAGTTATTCTCCTGAAGTCCTCCTTGATCTGAAATGACAAAAGTTTCACAAATACAACCTCAGGAACCGGGCAAAATAGTCTGATACAAAGTGAAGGGAGATTAAATTCTGTATAAGGCATTTAAAACCCTCTAGATATTAATGGTGAAATGAACAAGCTAGCACTTTTTTTAAATCATCAGCTCAAAAAGAGGATCACTGATTTGTCTTCATATTTTGATTTTGAGAGAATTGAGTCTCAAGTGTATTTATGTTCATGTGTTCAATTAGTAAGAGTACTACATAATACATATTATAAAATAAATCACTGTTACTGCCCAATGAAATGGATAATATTTACAAGGGTTTATAGATTCACCTATAATTGAAGAAATACAATTTATGATATTAATGATATTTATTGCAACAATGATCTAAAACGTTTAGAAACACTTTTTGTATTACATTATAATGATTTATAAATTTCAGTGATGGACAGAAAAAAGATAACATCAGCAATATTATATCATACATAGATAGATTTCTACTTACCTGAATGACACTAATGTTGCAGCATTAGACCAATCACTCCTCCTTGTTAGCCCTTGATTTAAACTGCACTAGCTTATGCCACCTGACATGTGATGTCACAACTCACTGACGCACTGCTCTGTTTTCTGTTGATAGAAACATATGCTTATAAGACTTTTACATTTTTAACTAATTTTAACAAATTACAATTTAACTTCATTAACTAACATGTCCATGAAATTACACTTGTTTAAGTGAGAGAACTCTTAAACTGACAACACTGGCCTTGAATGAGAGGCTTATCACTTGATTGATGCTCAGTATATATACTGATAAAAATCTAAACATGATGAAGAAAAAGGCAGACTACAAATCTTTGAGGGGTTGAGGGTTGAGATCCATGTCGCATTTTAAAGGCCCCATGCCATGAAAAATGTGATTTTGGTTATTTTATCGTGCTTTGGGAGGTCTCTGGGCCACGTATATACTGCCCCATGCATCAAACTGGTCATAAATGGAGAAACGCACACCGCCCATTTGTAGGAACTGTCTCTTTAAGACGAGCGGATAGCACTTCCTCCTTTGTGTGACGTCACACACAAGGTAACTCCGCCCACCGCAACCTGTTGGCCCGCCTCCACTGTAGGTTCCAGGTGTCAAGGAAACGGTGTTGTGCTATTAAGGGATGCAAGGAGGGCAATGTGTCCTTGCACAGTCTGCCAAAAGCCAAAGTCGTAAGAGACCAGTGGCTTCTTTTTATTTTTGGTCGAGTTGAGGAGGATTTCAGTCCTTGTCTGTTCGGCGCATTTCACAGCGGAGTCATTCACCAACTTGGCTAAATACAACGCTGGATTCGCCAAGAAACTGCTCATTGCAGACACTGCAGTCCCCACATTGTCTGGGTCGACTTCTGCTCCGCAACTGGTAAGTAAACTCCTTCTGAAGATGGTAAAATGTTCGGCAGTTAATGATTTTCGTCTGTGCCTTTTATAATTGTAGCCGTTAATTGAATCGCTGTTCACTGTAGCCGTTAACTGGAATACCGTTAATGCCTTCACAAACGTTAATTCAGTCACAAAACTACAGTTTTGTTAATGGTCTTCCGTTAACCATATAGCTGCCAAACATGAAGTAGGGTTGTCAAAAAAAGTAGCGACACTAAAACGTTGTATCCGGATATGACTGAATAAAAGGGGGAAAAAAGTAGCGATACTAGCCCCCCCCCCCCCCCCCGCCGTCACACATGCACACAGCAGCAGCACAATTGCGGTGTTTCTGTGTTGGGTGCCGTCTCTGTCTCCGGATCCGAGTCCAGTTCAAACATATATGGTCTCATGCCATCCATCGCAGGTGAATTTTTATGAATGCAGCTTAGGTTTCAGTTACTTGCCTGTGATTGGCCCGACCACACGCCACTCAAAAACAGTCAGCCAATCAGAGGAGAGGTTCTCATTCTCTCTTCTGATTGGCCAAATGACCTGTGCCTGCTGGAGCTCCAGAAAGAGGCAACAGAAGAAAGGGGCAGTATAAACGATATTAAGCAGATCACAGGTACTCAAAACCAATGATACATCTTGTTAGGGATATCAGCAGGTAAATAAACCCAGAGAAAAGTGCACAACATGGGGCCTTTAAAGCCTTAGTTGCGCTCATGGGAAAATAATTTCACTAGTAAATGCTAGAAGATAAGTTGATGGTTTAGATGAAGAAACTGTTGAAGTGAGCTCAGAGAGATCTACAGGAGAGAAACAGTCACAGTGGTTACAGTGGACTCTGAGGATGCTGAACTGGACAGTACATCTGAGTCAGCTGTGGGGAGGAGATAGTGAATTGTTTCTCTAACAGAGACAATTTTATTTGTAAAGAAGCTCATAAAGTCATTACAACTGAGAGCTAAAGGAATAGATGGTTCAACAGAGCTATAGCTGTCTGTCAGCCTGGCTATAGTACTGAACAGAAATCTGGGATTATTCTTGTTTTCTTCTATTAATGATGAATAATATGAGTTCTGGCTTTATGGAGACTTTTTTTTATATGCCAATAGCCTGTCTTTCCAAGCCTTTAGAAATTCTTCCAGGTTAGTAGAACACCACTTCCTTTCTAGCTTCCTTGTACTTTGCTTTAAAGCTTGTGTTTCTGAGTTGTACCAATGAGCTAGCCTCCTCTGACTCACTACCTTCTTTCTCAGAGGGGCCAAAGTATCTAGTATTGCAAGCAGTGAGGCTACAGTACTATCACTAGATCATCAACTTGTGCAGATGTGAAGTTAAGAGAGCTGTCCCCAACAGTACTGATACATGGCAGTGGGCTTAAT
This sequence comes from Trachinotus anak, assembly GCF_046630095.1. Classification (NCBI taxonomy): domain Eukaryota; kingdom Metazoa; phylum Chordata; class Actinopteri; order Carangiformes; family Carangidae; genus Trachinotus; species Trachinotus anak. Next base: position 8,690,893 of record NW_027273855.1, read on the forward strand.
ACCAATGAGATTCTTACTTTAAATTTGCTAATGGTGTTGTCAGAGAGACACCTGCTGTAATGGATTTTTTCCCCCAAATGCTGTGTTGTCCATGACTGAAAACTCAAATGTTAATAGAAAATGGTCAGATAACAGAGGGCTTTGGGGAAATACTGTTAGATATTCAGATCCAGATCAAGGGTATGGTTAGAAGAGTAAGTGGGTTCATTAACATGCTGGGAAAAGCCAGTGGAGTCTAATAGTGAATTAAATGCATGACTCATACTATCATTTTCAACATCTACATGAATGTTAAAATCACCCACTATGATGACTTTATATGTGCTGAGAACTAACTCAGATAAAAAGTATGAGAACTCAGATAATAACTCTGAGTAAGGGGCAGGTGGATGATATACAGTAACTAGTAGGACTGGTTTTTGTGTTTTCCAGTTTGGGTGTGACAGACAAAGAATAAGGTTTTCAAATGAATCATGATTAACCATAGGCTTTGCATTCATTAATAAATTAATTAAGAAAGATCTGTTTGGTCAGACAGCTTGGAATTCCAACATGGTTTTGTTCCCTCTCTTCTGCTGATCTGAGATGGAAAGAAGTAATTGAGTCTCCTTAAGCAAGAAGGTATGAACAGGACTTATCTGATTTGGACTGGTCTGAGAGATGTGGTCTTTTGAGGAGAAATCCTGTTACAGTTGCTTGATCATTGCTCCCATGTCTTTCTGAAAGAAGTCATTATGTCACCAGCTGAACCTATTGGCAAAGTAATTGATTACTTTTACTGTGTGGAATTTCAAGCCTGTGATTCACCTCATACGTATGCACTATTCTGAGTAGAAAATGCTCCTCAAGTTGACAAAAGTGATGATGATATTGTTGCAGAGTTTGTGGACCAATATGTGACATGCGAAATGCCACCTGCTTTGTGATAAGGAGATGCATAACATTGTTTCCAGTGTGCAGCAGCATAGTCAAAAACACTCAAAGATGTGCAAAAGAAGGGAACAATCTGTTGTTTGAATTTCCCCCATCCACCTAGTGGCAGAACTTTCATTACACAAAGTAAGCTTTCCAAAGAACAAGCAATGGTTAATGTTAAACCAAATTACATAGCACACAAATGTGGAGAGGATGATGCTGTTGACCAAAAATGATGCCTGTGACACAAACACACAAAATGTGAAATGCATGAAAAGGGAGGAAGCTGAGAAAATTCTGGAAATAGTATGGAGAGGGTTGATGGAAATATCTCATCTCTCTTTTGATTCTGCTGATATTTTTTTTGATACAATAGCCATTAAACAAGAGACTACAAAAAAATTTCAAAGAAAACAAACATGTTGAAGAGACAACCTTGTGATGTCTGGATAAATCAGTACAACAGAGGTCTCTTGCAATTGTAGAATGCCAACATGGACATCCAATACATTTCTAATGCTGAACGTGAGATGGGCTTGGCACTTCAGTGTGCACATAAAGAGGCTTCTAAAGTGAACCTGGATGCAAAACAAGCTTTAAAGCAACTTGGATCTGTCTACCTGTTCAACCGTGAAGTATCTGCTCAAGAAAGCAAAATGGCCTTACAAACATTAGACTGAAAGAAGGATCAAGCTACATGCAGTTCATTCTAACTGGACATGACATTGTTTGCATGAGTCTACCCTTGAGTATTCTTCAGAAGGTTTAATGTGGTGAGACAGGAAATATATGGATGAGCAATATTACAGAAAAATACAGAAGTTGGCCTAAAACAGATGAATTTTTGGACTTTTGCATCCGAGTATCATATTGTACCAAAATCTGAGCATTCAAATGTTGTAAAGCTGGATAATGATTTGGGGTATGTTAAGAAAAGGACACACACCAACTTTGCTGTTGTATGATATGTAAGGTTTTCCCCTTCCAAAAATCCATTTTACAGCTTTTTTTTTTACCACATTATTTGGACAGTGATACTCATTTGAGGATTTCTACATGACTGGCATTGTAAAATTGTTGGATCCCATACATAAATCTAATATATGACAAAATATGTAAATTACATATATAGTACATCTATGTGTCACACATATAAATCACCATATAGATGCACATATGTCAGATATATTTCAAAATATAGCAAAAATGGCCACTTTCATGTAAGTCTCATACAATTTTCCAGATATACACATATGTAATAAATATATGTCTAATGGATAAATGTTAATTTATGATTTAATTATATAGTGGTACTCATATTAGGGATCCAAATAAATTATGTAATGTACTTAGATATAACATTTGTGTTGCACACAAACATGCCATAATAGATGCATATGACATAAAGATAAAATCTTTGATATTCCTCAAAAAAAAGAGACAAAGAACTGTCCATCTATATTTATTGAATGGCATTTAACAATTGATTGAACATTACTGAAGAGTATTCAAAAGTGTGTTTTTTTTTCTCTCATTTGTTTTTTTTTTCCATTTGAAAAAAACTACTGATGCAGTACTTTAAATTATTACCTGTGAACACAATTTTTTAGCTCCCGTGGTTCTTGACGCAGAACAGAAATTTCTGGATCTTGTGGTGGAGTAAAAGAGGGCATGATTGCCCTGTCTCTGTGCTTTGTTGCCAATTTCTTCTGAGAATAGGAGAAAAGCAATTTTACTAAATATGTTGCTAGCAAAAAAAAGACCATAAAACAATTTCCTAATGTTGTTTAGTTTGCTATTTGTCTCCATGAAACCTATATTCACCTTGTTATGTGAAGACGAGGGCACATCTCTCTTGGTAGGGGACTGCTCCTCATCCCACAGCCGTTTAAGAATATGCTTCCCTTTCCTCAAAATTATATCTTCATCTGATTCTTCCTCGTCATTCTGTTTTAACTCTCCAAAATATGCTACAGAGTAATCTCTCCCTCTAGTTAGCATCAATGTTAGCTTAATAGCTAATAACTCAGAATCAGTTTTATTACCAAGTATGTTCCACATACAAGGAATTTGTGCTGGTGGTTGGTTTAATTGGGGATCGGGGGGATCAGTGACGGTGGGGCTCTCTAGGTTAACTACATGTATCTCTCTCGGACAACTTGATTTTGATTTTACAAGATATAACCTGATGCTGACTTTAACTGTGAAAATGATTACTCGCAACTTTTTGTATGGTTGCCATGAAAATGGGGAAACCATGTTTGGGTCACTTCCCGGACGGTCCGGGTATCAAAGTATAATCCGTTTTTCTGTCAAAACCAAAACACGAAAAAACGGAAACAGCGCCCCTTTTTCCTTTTTTCGTTTTAAACCAAAAACGGAAAAACGGTTTTTGCTGTCAGCATCAAAAAACGAGAAAACCAAATAACCAAAATCAAATAACGGCCGCAATTTGGTTTTTGGAAATTCATTTTTTCATTTTTCGTTTCTTATTTATGAATATGACGGCGGACCAACCGGAAACGGAAGTGAATTGTAAAACCGTCAAAATAATAGTTTAGCATGCTGGTGCTAACTTCTTAGCGTGTGTTATAGACTACCGTATGGTTCACATTTATTTTACTTCTGTGAAACTATAACAGCTGGTTGTTTGGAAGAACCTGATAGGCCTATAATTATCATTTTAGCTGAGTGTGTGAATGCACTTTGTGGAAAAACTTTACCCTAATTAGCAAGGCTATATGTTCCCTGCCTAAATTAAGAACATCTATAAAGTCACCAGCAGAGGTCCCCATCACCTACACAAAACTGTCACAACTGCAAAGAGCAAAAGCATTTGTTTATTTGGCACAGTACAACACTTTAAAAAAGAAGAAAGAAAACAGACAGCTGTTGGCTATCGTTTATTTTGTTTAAATGGGTGAAGGTTAATGTGCAATGCTCAGCTGTCAGAAATTAAAAGCTTGCCTCATCTATTGTCATGTTTTGGCTGTGATCACTTTTTTGTAGGCTATTCCTCACAGCTCTCCATTAAATCAACCTGCTCCTCCCGGCTGAAATCACAGGCGCAGCTCATCACCGCCGTGATACTAGTTCGGTCTGACCGGGGATTTGGGTTTTGTTGAGCCGCATCATGAACACAGAGCCTGGCTGTGTTGACCATCATCCCCCGTAGTAAAGCACAGGTCTACTATTCATGTAAAAACTGCGCCACCCTGTGGCTAAACATCAACTGCACTTAAGTCATAAATTCTCATTTTCAAAATCATTAGCCTGTTATAATAATATAGCCTAGTCTTGACTGTGGGTGATGGGGACCTCTGCTGGTGACTTTATAGATGTTCTTAATTTAGGGAGGGAACATATAGCCTTGCTAATTAGGGTAAAGTTTTTCCACAAAGTGCATTCACACATTCAGCTAAAATGATAATTATAGGCCTATCAAGTTCTTCCAAACAACCAGCTGTTATAGTTTCACAGAAGTAAAATAAATGTGAACCATACGGTGTAGAAAGAGAACAGTAAGAAGTTAGCACCAGCACGCTAAACTATTATTTTGACGGTTTTACAATTCACTTCCATTTCCGGTTGGTCCGCCGTCATATTCATAAATAAGAAACGAAAAACGAAAAAATGAATTTCCAAAAACCAAATTGCGGCCGTTATTTGATTTTGGTTTTTTGGTTTTCTCGTTTTTTGATGCTGACAGCAAAAAACATTTTTCCGTTTTTGGTTTAAAACCAAAAAAGGAAAAAGGGGCACTGTTTCCGTTTTTTCGTGTTTTGGTTTTGACAGAAAAACGGATTATACTTTGATACCCGGACCCCAGAACCCCATTCAACCGCAAATTCCTTTTCAAAGGAAATCATCCCATCCAAGTATTTATCTGTGTCAGTTTCTTATATTTTTGGTTGGCACAATACTTAATTTTCCTTTATCATCCCCTCCTGACCATTTAATGAGCGCAAACATTTTCTCCAACTCTCTCTTTAGAAAATCCCTAGCTTAAGAAGAAGTCTGCCGGGGCCTGTGACTCAGTGACGCATACACAGGGCGAAGGGCAGCTGTTGTTTTCAGCATATCCACCCTAAAAGGGATTTTACCGGACTGTTATCTGGTACACTGGGGAAGGTTTGTGAAAGCTTTAGCATTGCTCTTGACTGACAGTGTTACCTCAGTACAGATAGATGATGTAGAGATAATGCTCAGGATGTTTGCGATTGAAATGAAGGATCTCTGTGGTATACATAATGTGTCTTACAATGTAAACCTCTCTCTTTGTTAAGCACAAAGTGTGATTGGGGTCCTATGTAGGCTCATTCAGCCTTCTCAAAATGATAAAGAGCACACAAGGAGTCCCCTTGCAAATAGCAGAAACATTTCAATTACAAAGGACTCTGCCTCTGTATGTTAAGAAAACACTGGCTAGTGCATCCTCTGAATGCATTGCAGCCTTTGAAGATTTGGTCAAGCCTACACAGGTACAAAGTGCTATACGGTGTGAAGAGATCATTGCACTGGGAGGCAGACATAAGAAGGTGGGACTTGAACTAAGTGACTACCTGGCTCTCCACAATGTAGCAGATCACATAGGAATGTTCTGACGAGAACATGTAGATGCCAAGGTACCAGGCACCCAGCGTCCTCCAAAACTGTAAACGGCCCAGGTTGACCAATGAGGTGAACCCTGACTGTACCAAAGTGGGGATCACTTTAGGTATGAGCTAACTGTCACTCAAATATAAACTGTAATGTAAAAGGAATTACCGGTAAGCATTTCACAGAGCTTATATAGGGGATTGAGCCCAGATGCAAGCCCTTTGTCCATCTGCAGTAGAACCCCTTGGTTCTCTCCCAGCAACAGTTGACTGAGCATAATATTAAAACTAGCACCAATTGTTGTGGCCTAAACCTCCATGCTGCCTGTACATGGAATCCTGAACCCTGTAATAGATTAGTTGGAAGTAGAATTCTCCCGGTGCTTCCTTGTGCCTGATCACATTCCCACTGTGTTCAGCTACATTACCTAAAAATTTGCATCCTTCAATACTGAGCCTCTTTTACACGGTGGGTTTTGAAGGTGTATATTACAAAGCACAACTTGTCACACAGTAGTTGGAGTTCATACATGGTATCATCTGCACCAGTATTGAAAGTTTCTGTGAAAGTAGACACTTCCACTTGTTGTTAATATAACCAGGTCAAATGCCAACATTTGCTTGTACATTGAAATACCTGCCCCGACCCATTTTATACAAAAATCCTCCGTCTTCACTAGACTGTAAGAAAGAGCTGAGGACGTAGGTATCTGTTTTATTTTAATGAAAGTTGTCAATAAATGTGACTTGCTTGTGTGAAGAACCTAGCTTTTGTTTTAACCTTGGCATAATGGCAGTTGGCTACATTTAATTAAAAAAGCAATTTCCTTCCCTTTTGAAGTTATTCCGGACCAATATATACATATTTATTATAAAATACGTTCCCTTTGACACTGTGTTAATGTGGCTTTTAAATGCAGTATTCTCTCCATTAAGCACCAGAGGAAATCATATTTCCTCTCTTTGTTCATGTCCCATTTCATCTGCAGTGGATCTGAGACACCTCAGTTCCTCATTAATCTGAATAGATGATTTTAATGGGCATGGGATGCTGGAAAACCAGGTTGTTTTAGCTTGAGTGTAGAAATGTTGTTAGGTAACATGAAGCCTGTTGCATAAAAAGAGGAAGTCTACTTGAGTGTTACAGGATATGAGTCTAGTCTGGTTTAAAGGTCACACAAAGCTTTACACTGCTTTACACTGCTGGGCTACAATGTACTGCTGTTTAATCAGATGTGTTTTCCTGTATTGGCCTGGTTGCCATATCTTTGAATCAGGAGCTTGAGTCCAGAGTCAACTTAAAAATCATGATTTTTGAGCAAATTAATACACAGGGTGATATTTCTTATGGATGATAAAATAACTGAATCCTGTTGGAAACTTATGTTTGGTTTTCCTGTTTGCCTGCACAAATGTGTCGCCGACGACACATTCGGTTTTAAAGGGTTAAACATTTGAATACTAGTATCCTTTTCCCATTCAAAGTTCATGACAGCGTGCATTTTGCAGTTGTGCAGAACTGCCTATTGTTTTTCAAATCTGTCTTTTGGGGAAACTGCAGGGACTTTGTTCAAACAAGGGGAAACATCAAATGGAAGGAATTGCATAGGTTGGTGGTGTCTGGAAAGAAGCTTTTGGTGGTTTTAAGTTTGGCCCCACCACAAGACAGAGGCTCACCACAACCCACTAGTGTCCTGTCCAGAGGAGTGTACTTTTACATTAGTGGTATCAAAGCAGGAGATGGGCTCCAACTTTTGTAATGCACTTGGAAGATGTTGGCTGATTATTCTCCATTAGTAACAGAGCAGATTCCTTGTAGATTTTGAGTCACCGTGTCTGAGGTTTGGTTCATGGGGTCTCCGTCAGTTTATCTTGTTTACTTTTCAGTGTTTTGGTCTCAGTGGTGCCTCGTGAATTTAGCTGGCTTGAGGAAAAAATGAGGGAATCCTTTTCTAAATAAGAACTATGGTAGATGAGCAGTGGTAATATTACAGTTTGTGTTTAACATAGCTGCACACAGACAGACATTTCATCTCAGTATTACATCAGCCTGCTGGGATGGCATGCATAATGGACTAAACTAACCCCTGTAGCTAACGCTGGTTAATATTCTCTGTCAGAATATCTGTCACTCTGTCACTCCCCCCCTGAGCAATGAGGTGATTGTGACTCCATGTCTTGGCAAGCTGTGTCTCTGTTTCTGTTGGACTCTAGAGGTCAGCAGCTGAGGACTCACATGCAGATTCCTCACATGCAAACAGCTCCTCTTGTGTGACTGAGTGAAGTTGTTAGCCAGAGATAAACTTACAGTGATTTGCTTGACTATTTTATAGTCTGCCTGGTGA